>NC_046287.1:96733611-97933611 GCF_004115265.2 Rhinolophus ferrumequinum | reverse complement strand
AGTCCGTCTCGGGCCTCATCTTCCTTGAGGTGTCAGCCGCGCTGGGCACAGCTGAACACCCCCCCCCCCCGCCCTCCGGCTTCCTGCACATTTGACCCCCCAAGCTGCTCACAACCGTTCTCGGGGTCTCTTCTGACCTCACTGGTCATCCTCTCAGCCCTTTTGCTGTTGCTCTAATCTCCATGACCTTGAAATGTCAGCGTGTCCAGGACCCTGTGCAAGGACCCCTCTCCTTTTGGCCACATCTATCCACACTGATGACATAATCTGCAGGGCCCAGTGCAAAATGAAAATGCAGGCTCCTTGTGCAAAAATTATTAAGACTTCCAAGACAGGAGCAGCTGAGCATTAAGGCAAATGCAGGCAGCACCCATGGAGCCGTCCTGCTGAGGACTCGTGAATTTCTCTCTCTGCTCTAAAACAGTCCCCTGAACTCCAGGCTCCTAAATCTAACTCTCTACTAAACATCTCTACTTGGCTTTCTAGTAGGCACTTCTTAGGTTCAAAATCAAATCCCTGACCACCACCCCTCCTTCCACAAGAGAGAACCCGGTTCTTTCTGTCGTCTTCCCCATCTCAGTAAGAGGCGCCTTGTCCATGTTTCTGAGACCCACACCTCCACGCGACCTTTGACTCTCCTGTTACTTAAGCCTCACCTCCAAATCAGGAGCAAATGCTGTTGGCTCTACCTTCAAACCCATGAGGATGTGCCCACCCCCCTCCTTCCACCTTAGCTCTGCCAGGGGAACCATCTGGCACCTGGATTATTGCTGTCCACTCCCACTGGGCTCCCTGCTTCAGCCCTTACGCCCCACGGTCTGGTCTCAACTGGTCAGCCCCGTGATCTTTTTACACTGGGATTCCTGTCCAAATTTATTTGAAGGTGCCCTTATATTACTCAAATTTAAGAAACACTGGTCCAAATTACCTAATAAGCTGTTTCCCTCTCACGTTACTCAACTACAGAAATAATAAAGTCAGTGATTTTTATATGCCTATTTTCTCAAAGCAAGAAACACAAAGATTACAAGTGACCTCGGCTCCAAATTGCAAACCCTGTGCCTTCTTCATATCAAAGATCTACCTACAAACTTGCCAGGAATCCTGAAATGGTAAGAAATCCAATCGTTTTTGAAGCTCCCTTTCAGTTTTTCATTAGCTAAGGGTCTGGGAACCGTCACGTACCATAATCACATAATCACAAAACACCCAACTCCACAAGATTTTGGTTTCTAAATATGTAAATAATAATAACAACAACAATAATACAGGCGTCTACCGACGTGAGGGGTGGGAAATGCTGTCTGAAGCGCCAGGTGCGGCATTAAACAATTAGGCGGCCCAACGCCCAGGCGCCTGCCACCTGCGGGCTGTGTGCCGGGCGATCCCCACCGGGGCTGGGTGGCTGCGCGGTGGGCGCGCGAGAGGCCCGAGGGCCCGGGAGTGAAAAACACTCGCGTGACCTTCTGGCTCCCTCTGAGCCCTGCGGGAAACACTGCAAACGGCAAGGCCGGGCGCCAGCGGGAGAGGCGGGATGGTCTCTGCGCCCACCAGCCGTACCCACCGCGGTGGGAGACGACCGGGCACTGCCGCCTGGGTCACAGCCACCAGCCACCGCCACCACGCGCTGGGGCGGGCGGGCATGCGCAGGGCGCGCTCACACGCGCACCCGTGCCGGGGGCGGGCCGGGGTCTCTGACGCCCCCCGCCCCCTCGCAGGCCTGTGGACCTTAACGGCTTCGCCAGTGCAGTGGCGCCCAGCCCCCCAGGTACGGGCAGCGCGTAGCAGGGGTGGATCCTGCGGCCCAAGGATCCCAGGGAGGGGAGGCCGGCCAGAGGGCGGGGCAGTGTCACCTAACAGCGCCCGCGCCGGCCCCGCGGACCCTCCCTCCCCGAGTCCCTCCCCTCTCACCTACGGACGAGCCGATCCTCGACCTTCGAGGCAGGGACATCTTAAGAGCTCTGTCCAGGCCGGAGCCGCTCAGCATCTCGCCCCAGTCGGGGGCTCCGCGGCCCCGGGCGAGTGGCGGAGGCTGCGCACACGCCTGGCTGGGCCGGCGGCCCGAGGGTCCTGGGCGGACGCGCGCCGGGCCCGGGCTGCAGGGGCGGCCGGGAGCGCGGGCTCCGGAGCCGCGGCCGCCGCCGGAGGGTGCGCGTCCGTGCCGCAGCGGCGGGCCACTGCGGCGGCGCCCGCGAACGTCCCGCGGCGGCCTCGCGGGCCCGGGATGCGGCGGCGGGGGAGGGGTACGGCCTGCAGCGGGGAGTCCCGCGCGAGGAGGAGCGGGGCGGGGAAGAATCTGAAACGTTAGGCAGGACTAAGGGGGTTAAGTGGCGGAGAAGGCGATGGGGTGAGATTGTGGGATGTGGGGGTGCATCGGCGCTTTGGGGGACGCTTCTAGGAGATGGAAGCCCCTCGGGGTACCGTTTTCGGTCTGTGCCTATCTGCTACCTATTTTACCTGCCTGTCGCTTGTCACGGGGTGCACGTGTCTCATATGAATCGTTCAGAACTCATAACCTCCTTTCTGTTTGAAGTTTCTGTTCTTCCATGCCCAGTTTGGTGGGAACTGTGTGGGTTCTTTACAGGAACATTGTTCCTGCGGTGTCCGATGTAGCCTGGAACTCAGAGAAGGCCTGGGTCTGCAGACTCCTAACCCCCAGTGCCCACAGCCTGCCTAGAATTCTACTAAATGGCATGTTAAAGCTGTAAGAAATCCTCGGGATCACTTAGCGCGCGTGCACACACACCCACACACGGACACACACGGATACACACTCACATCTCCTTACACAGAAGCAAAATCATTAAGAGGCGAGGTGACTTGTCCAAGGTCAGTTGATCTATTTTTGATTGTTTTTACTTGTCAGTTAGTAGTTTAATCTGTGCTTGGTCCTTCTGGGCATAGTTCCATAAAGAAAAAAGAAACTGAATCTTTTTCATATCTGATGGAATTCTGACCTCTGAATAAAAAAAAAAAATTCGTGTAAGAATCTGACCCTGCATTTATTGCTGTGATCATTATTCTTCATTTATCATAAATTAAAAACTTCAGGGACCAACAAGGAGAAGAACAGAATTCAGCAGAAGGAAACAGGGCTCCCCAGCCCCCCACTCCTCCTGGCCTCTGCAACAGAAACATGTTTCTGATAAGAAATGAGTCTTTAGCGGGAAGTTGAGAAAGAAAATTTTCTAAATTGTTGAGCTGAGCTTTGAGGGGGGAGAGATGTGTTCTCAGGGGGCATTCATAGCTGCTGCAGGTGATCTTACAGCTAGTTCATCCTAGCAAGGAGTTTGTCAAAACTTTGTCACTAATGATTCAGTAAATGTTTCTGTGGATAATCACCCCTTGAGGACCTACACAAAACCGAAGGGGACTTGAGTGGAAAATATGCCTTTTTCAACCTCAAACTTTAAGATATATAGAAAAAAAATTTTTTTCATAACTAGACGGGAACAGAAAAAGTAGATAGAGGTTATTTTTAATTTTTGAGAAAGAAACTGAATATGTTAAATATAGAACATTTGCCTTGGCCACCACAGGCTGACCCAATCAGTGTCCTACCGTGAGTTTTTGCAACCCTGTCATGAAATGGGGTTGGTTGTTGCTTCTGTTTTCATGTTTATCTTCCAGTTACCAAAACCGCCCTGACAACTTCGCAAGGTAAGATAGCTCAGTTGCATACCTTGAAGATCGAGCATAGGTGCCAGGAGCGGTAGATGAGTATTTCACTTGAACTTGTGGTGTCTCACTGATTGCCAGGGTACATTCCCCTGATCTGACTGGCTGGTGGGTATCTCTTCAGGGAACTTAGAGAGATTAGGAGGACAACTGGCCGCAGAATCCAGACTTCAATCCTATCTTTGAGGTCTTCAAGGGATGTGTGTACACAAAGGACAAAAAGCTGGCAAATGATCAGAATTTATTATTAGCTTTAGAATCCAAATGCCAGCGTGGCTCGCTCAACCTAGGGTTGGCCTCTCGGAGAAATCCATTCCTCCTTGCAAGAGACTGTCTAGGCTAGAATCGAGGGAGACAAGCCTGTAAAAAGAAAGAAAAGCAAATGCAAAATACAGAGAACAGGGAGAGTCAGAGAAATTAATTTTGTCTCTACCCTTATGGAAGCAAGAACTTCTCAAGAAAGAGAATGTGTCTCAGTGTCCTAGAGCCACCACCCCAGGGGTTCACAAGTCAGGTGGAAGCCTCCTGCAGAAGAAAGAGTCGCTGAAGAGAGTCCAAGAAGGACACAAGCCAAGCCCCTAGCGTGGTGGGTTGATATGTATCATTGAGCTAAGCCACAGCAGCCCTTTTCTTCCTTAGGGATGAAGTGGAGGAAAAATGGGAATTAGAGTTTTCTTTCCCTGAAAGCCAACTGTCTCCATTCTCTCGCACTATCCTGTGTGCCCCTCTCACTAAGCAGTGAGATCAGCCGAGATATACCATTTCCCAGAGAGAGGCCCCACGGCCTCGGGTGCTGACACTGCAGAAAGGCTGGCTCTACTCGTCTCCAAGATTTCCAAGGAAGGAAATCTGTACAACTTCTCTAGACAGCCCAATCCAATGTTCAAGAAGTAGGGTTTTCAAGCAGTTCTTCCTATGACCACCTTACATTTCTTCTATTTTAATTTAAGCCCATTCTTCCTCATTTAGTCTTCATGCTTCTAGAGAACCACCAGGTCACATCCTTCTCAAGAAGTTCTTTCCTACAAATGAAGACTTGAAGCCATTCCTCAAGTCCTTCATTTCCTCAAACTAAAACCCCATTTCCTGCTTAAATGTTCATACATTTATACCTTTTATATATGTATGCATATTTCTATACATATATAAACATTTAAGAAAAGGAAATGACATATATAGGTCATGTAAAAGGTGTAAATAAGCAGACAGTTGTCATCCATGTACCTACTCTCCAGTTTAGGAAATAAAACAATAAGACACAGCGGAAGCCACTACTCCCTAATCCCTTTCCTGTCCTTCTGTCCCCAGACCAATTTCCTTTTAGGCTTTCTTCATAGGGACTCTTTCCTCTTTCCCTGTTGTCATTTATAAACAAACAAACAAACAAACAAAGCAACCCTGACAATATTGGGCAAAGGATTCAGGAAAGACGATCATTTATTCTTCTATGATGGTCTGATTTAGCATTCTGTAAAGGCATGTTGATGACTCAACACTTCTCTAAATTCTTCTCATTCTGACATGTTGTTTTTAGAGAGCAGTGTCCCAAACTGGACATAGAAGAAGAAAGAGTCAGTAGAACTGTCAATATCAATCTGCCTAATGACAAAAGGGGCAGTTGTCCCACACCGGGTGCCCCTCGAGTATTCTTTCACTCATTGACATTCACATCTGGGCTGCCATGCTGGCTGCAAACGGAATTTTAGCTGGGGCTGTCATCTGGTGTTCCTACACGTGGTCTCTCTAGGTGGCCTGGGCTTCCTTTCAACATGGTGGCTGGGTTCAAAGGGTCCCGGGAGACAGAGCCAGGTGGAAGCTATGTCACCTTCTAATCTAGTCTTAGAATCACTTCCACCATATCCTGTTTGTTTAGGCAATCACAAAGGCCCAATCTATCCAAGGAAACAGGAAATTGACTCCCCTTCTTGATGGTAAAGTGGGAAGATTCTGGAAGAGCATGAGGATTGGAAACTCAGTTGCAGCCCTTTTTGGAAATACAATCTATCAGAACTAGCAACAAGCAATTTTAATTTTAATACAGTATTATTTATAATTGCACCAAAATCATAAAATATGTATGGAAAATTAGTGAAAGATGAACAAGACCTTCACACTGAAAACAAGGCATTTGGGCTCCCAAAGAACACAACTGAAGTACTTTATGTGATTTCAAGTCTTACTAGAATAGTGACACTCATCCAGACGTGGTGGTATAGACATGACTACACAGATCACTGAAACAGAAACAAGTCCAGAAATAGAGTCACACACATATGGTTAAATAATTTTGATAAAGGCAATAAAGTAATTCAATAGGGAAAATATAGTCTTTTCAATAAATACTTCTGTAACAACTTGATGCTCATATGGAAAAATATTAAGCCTTGACCCCTTAACCATACACAATAATTAACTCAAAATGGATCATAGACTTAAATGTAAAAAAGTAAACAGATAAAGCCTGTAGAGGAAAATGTAGGAAAAAATACTTCTTACACAGGACATACAAAGCATAGCCATAAAAGGATAACCTTATAAATTGAACATCATCAAAAATAAAACTTTTGCTCATCAAAAGACACCACCAAGGAAATGAATCGGCAAGTCACAGACTGGGAGAAGACATTCACAATGCGTACATCTGACAAAGGACTTGTGTCTAGAATATATAGATAACTCCTACAATTCAATACTAAAAAGATAAATCTAATTTGTTAATCATCAGGAAAATAGAAATTTCATACAATGAAAATACACAATGACATTCCACGACACACCCACCAGGATGTTGAAATAAAGACTAACGACTCCAAATATTACAGAGAATATTGAACAACCAACACGTATATGAGGTGTGATCAAATGATATAGTAAATGTTTAAATTTAAAAAAATTATTACAGTAAAAGACACATTGCCGTTAATCCCCCTCAAAATACTCCCCCTCGCTTCAAACGCACTTATTCCATCATTCTTGCCGCTTTCTGAAGCAGTTCTGGAAGTCCTCTTTCATGAGTGTCTTTAGTTGCACTGTCATGGCTGCCTCAATGTCCTGAATCATTTTGACTTTGGGGAAGAGCCAGAAGTCGCACAGTGCCAGTGAATAAGATGGATGAGGACACACTGTAATGTTTTTATTTGACAGAAATTGCCATACCAAAAGCAATGTGTGACACGGAGCATTGTCATGATGGAGGATGCTTTATGGCACACTTTAAAACACACCTTCTCTGAACCGTAGATCACATCAGACTGCACAGAACAAGTTGAAACTTGTCACACACTGTTACTAAGGTTCAAGGCGCCGCTTCCCATATTGAAGATCCTTGTCTTTCCATTGGATGGCACTCAGTCACCGTATTTTGTGGTCACAATGGAAAGGCTCCGTGTCACACATCGCTACAGGTATGGCAATTTCTGTCAAATAAAAACATTTTGGTGTGTCCTCTTCCACCTTATTCACCAGATCTGGCACCATGCGACTTCTGGCTCTTCCCCAAAGTCAAAATGACCATGAAAGGTAAACATTTTGAATTGACTCAGGACATCGAGGCAGCCACAACAGCACAACCAAAGACACTCACAAAAAAGGACTTCTAGAACTGCTTCAAAAAGTGGCAGGATAGAAGGGATAAGTGTGTTCGAAGCGAGGGAGAGTATTTTGAGAGGGATTAATGGCAATGTGTCTTTTACTGTAATTTTTTTTTTAATTTAAACATCACCGTATTGTTTGATCACACCTCATACATGGCTGGTGGAAGTATAAAATGTATAACCACTTTGGAAAACTTGTAGTTTCTCATAAAATTAAATTGCACCTTCCCTTTGACCCATAATTCTACTTCTAGGTATTTACCCAAGAGAAATAAACACATAGTTACAAAAAAAAAAAAAATCATAAAAAATCTTAATAACAGCTTTATTCGTAATAACCTCAAGATGGAATCAATCCAAATATTCATCAACAGGTGAATGAATAAGCAAATTCTGGTATATTCATATAATGGGATATGACTCAGCAATAGGAGGAATAAATAAATTACCAACGCATGCAACAATATAGATGAATCTCAAAACATGCTGAGTGAAAGCAGGACAGAAAAGAGTAGGTACAGAGTGATTCTATTAAACTAACTAGATTAGGCCCAAGATGGAATTGCTCATGCTAATCCCCGCGTCAGCAAACGAAAACTTAACAGTTTCTATGCTCTATGCTCCTGGCTGTCCCAGAAAAGGAAGGCCTACGTCAACCAGTCAGCACTTATCTATCCAGCACAAGTTACCTAACCTGGCTCTAAGACTTCCCTTTGCTCCATGTAAGGAAAGTAACCCTGCTTTAACCAATCAGCAAATGGCCAGTATAACCTCCTGTTCCTGCTCACTTCGGGCTGTAAACATCTCTTGCAAAAGTGTTCAACATCACTAATCATCAGAAAAATACAAATCAAAACCACAATGAGTTATTATTATCTTATACCTGTTTCAATGGCTATTATTGGGGGGAAAAAAGTGTTGGTGAGGATGTGGAAAAAGGGGAAACTTTGTGCACCATTGGTGGGAATGTAAATTGGTGCAGCGACTATGGAAAACAGTATGGAGGTACCTCAAAAAATTAAATAGGACTACGGCATGCTCCAGCGATTCCACTTCTGGGTATTTATCAGAAGGAAATGCAAACACTAACTGGAAAAGATATCTGTACCTGCATGTTTGTTGCAGAATTATTTACACTAGCCAAGACATGGAAGCAACCTACTTGCCCATGAATGAATGAATGGATAAAGAAAATGTGGTACACTTACATAATGGAATATTACTCAGCCATAAGAAAGAA
Source organism: Rhinolophus ferrumequinum (assembly GCF_004115265.2). Classification (NCBI taxonomy): domain Eukaryota; kingdom Metazoa; phylum Chordata; class Mammalia; order Chiroptera; family Rhinolophidae; genus Rhinolophus; species Rhinolophus ferrumequinum. The sequence continues at coordinate 97,925,100 of NC_046287.1, read as the reverse complement.
TGAAATCTTGCCATTTGTGACAACATGAATGAACCTTGAGGGCATTATCCTAAGTGAAATAAGTCAAATAGAAAAAGACTGTATAATCTTATTTATATGTGGAATCTAAAAACCAAACAGACTCACAGATACGGAGAGCCGATTGGTGATTGCCAAAGACAGAGGAGCAGGGAGGGAGCTGAAATGGGTGAAGGGAGTCCAAAGGTACAAACTTCCAGTTATAAAATAAATAAGTCCTGGGTGTGTAATGTACAGCATAGTGACTATAGTTAATAATGCTGTATTGTATATTTCAAAGTTGCTAAGAGAGATCTTAAAAGTTCTTATCACAAGAAAAAAATTGTAACTATCTGTGATGATGGATGTTAACTAGACTTATTGTGTTGATATTTTATAATATATACAAATACCAAATCATTATGCTGTACACCTGAAATTGATGTTATATGTCAATTATATCTCAATTTTTAAAAATTTCTTGCCTGTGTAGCTCTTTGGAGCTCCTTTCTATCTGCTAGATTGGCTGCTGCCCAATTCATGAATTGCTGAATAAAAGCCTACTTCATCTACTTCATCTAGTACACTGTCTGTGGAAGTTTTCTTTTAACAATTCCATTTAAATGAACTTGTTAAAAAAGGCAAAAAACTCTAAGGGTCAGGTTGTAGGGATTTACTGAAAAGGGACTCAAGGAAGCTTCCTGGGAGGATAAAAAGGCTCTGTTTTTTTAATAAGAGAGTGCATATTGGGTGTATGCATTTTTCAAAACTCATCAAACTACATAATTAAGATCCATACCTCAGCTTTTAAAATACTAATAAAGGACGTGAATTTTTTAAATGCCTGTACTAGGATACTCATAATAATGTCATTTATAATCACAAACACCTGGAAAACAAGCCCGATGACAAGACAATGAGCAAATAAGTTAAAATTGTTTCTTAAAAAAATGACTCTCTTTAAAAATAAAATCAAATTTTTGAATATTTAATGACTTGAGAAATAATTTATAATATAATGTTAAATAAACAAAGGGGAAATGCAAAACTGTATATAGGTTTTGATCAATTTCTTACTATATACATATGCAAGTTATATATCTGTATCTAGAGAGAAGTATTAAAATATTAACTGCAATTACCTGTGGGTGGTGATTATTATTTCCTTCTTGTACTTCTTGGTATCTTTCTATTTTTTTACAATACAGTATGAAAAAGTGTCTCTAATGAAGTGTAGGAATATAGTGAGCCCATTGGCCCAGAGCTGTTGCTAAAATTCCCCTTGGCTGAACATGTGCAAAGGATGAATGTCAGAAACTGATCAAAGCCAGGGTTGGTTGCCAAACCGAACCAGGGGAACAGAAGGGATATCATAATAACAGGGTAAAAAACCTCTTAGGAGACGCAACTCAGCTACAGAGCACTGGGAAATTCAACAGCTAACACAGAAACTTGATGACAAGTGAATAAGTCTGAAAGCATATGAACTAGTTTTATAATAATGATAATGATGGCTAGCATTTTTTAAGTGTCAATAAGCTAAATGCTTTGCTTGTTTATTCTCATTTAATTTTCCTAACAAAGCAAAGAGATAAGTACATTATTATCTCTGTTGTGTGGATGAGAAAACTCAAGTTTAGAGAAGTTCTGTAATTTGCCCAAGATCACACAAGCAGGTCGTAAGTGGAGTCAGGATGTGAGCTTTAGTCAGTGTATGTCTAGTGGCCACACGTAATTACTGTATTCTCTTACATCTTCAAAAAGATCTTTCAACAGAGAAGTAGACGAAAAAAGAAAGTATTTCTAGACAGTCCTAATAACACAAACCAAAAAAGCATACTTTCATATAAACAGAACGAAAGACTTTAATCAAGCATCTGTATTTTCTTTCACATCTGCTGACCAAAGAAAGACTAGCACAGGCACTTACACCTTTGAACACATGCACTCTCATACAATATGAATACAGACTCATAAGTTACTAAATGCTGAAGTCCATCAACCCTCTAGCAGGTGGTCATCTGTTACTCTGTCGTCATGTATGAACTGCTTTCTCTCCACTGCAAGTGATTTAGGGGGAGAGAGAGAAGATTATAGCCCCTTGTTCCCTACCCCTGCAGTGGCCATAGGAACTATCCTGACGAATCAGACTAAGTCTCCCTGGAAACCATGGTTTATCGCCAGGTGAACAGGTGATCTGAGCAGGAAAAATGGGGGGGGGGGGTCTTGAGCTGTAAGGACATCAGTTTGGGGCTTCTAGAAGCCATTTTGGCACCATTTGGAGAGACCCTGGCCAGCTAGCCAAAACTGAGATTCATTTTCTGATAATATTGTTTGACCTGATCAATCCAGCCTTTTCTGAAGCCCAGGCCACTCCCTGAACTTTATGTGATTGAATAAATTCCCTTTTTACTTAAGATAACGAGCAGTCCTAGAATTTCTACCTAGACTTGGGGAAGGAAAGAGTGAGAAAACATACATTGCAGCTGTGGCAAGTACTGCTTTTACTTAGACTGTACATTTTTTGAAGGATTATGGAGATTAATGGGGGCAGGAAACTAAACCTCTGCCAAGCCGCTCCTGGAAGCGAACACTACTTAGGTTTGTGTCACTTGCAACCAAAATATTACTGATTGATACAAATCCCTTCATCCTTTCTGCGTCTCGTCCCCCTTTTATCATCAAATTTACCTGTAATGTGCTGTTAGAAAGCCATGTGGAGGCGAATGGGTGTCGACGTCAAAACAAAGCAACAGCAAAACTTCTCAGTGTTTCACAACACATTTTGATTTCAAAAATAAAACATGTTCATAGTCATCAGCATATATATCGGCATATATATTGGCCATGGCCTTAGGTCCCACACGAAAAACAAAAATCCTTCATCTTAAATCCTACATATGTTTGGACCTTCTGATTCTCCTTGTGTGATGCTTTCTGGGAAGTAATGAAGGTCATGGACATAAAGAATGCCTATCCGCAGGCGGCCTGATGGCTCAGTTGGTTAGAACCCGAGCTCTTAACAATAGGGTTGCCGGTTCGATTCCCACAGGGGCCAGTGAGCTGCGCCCTCCACAACTAGACTGAAGACAATGAGCTGCTGCTGAGCTGCCAGAGGGGCGGCCAGATGACACAGTTGGTTAGAGAGCGAGCTCTCAACAAGGTTGTCGCATGAGATGGTGGGCTGTGCCCCTGTACTAAGACTGAAAACGGTTACTGGACTTGGAGCTGAGCTGTGCCCTCCACAGCTAGATTGAAGGACAAAGACTTGGAGCCTATGGGCCCTGGAGAAACACACTGTTCCCTAATAAAAAAATAAAAAATAAAAAATGCCTATCCACTAAAAATTCCTTATCAGTGTCTTCCTTTAATTTACATAATTCTCCATAAATAAAATAACTACTTTCTAATTTCAATGATGCTACAGCTCCTCAAACATTTCTCAATTATTTCCTTTTCTCAGAGAAAGTTTAGGGCTTAGGGTCAAAGTATCCAAATAGTAGCCTTCCACCTACGAGATAAATTTTAAAATAGCAAGAGGGAATTTCAAAGAATTATTAAAGCTTTTAAATCCGTGATTTCTATTAAGATCAGATTGCACAGTTTAAGCTCAGTTACAATGCTGAGCAAAACAAGTTTCACAGACTCGCTTTAATGTCAGCATTTTTTATTTATTTTAGAACATTCTCTATCACCTGAGGAAGCTGATCTTCAGTGTTGAGACGAATGTGAAAGATAACTAATATATGTCTTTTTTTTCCTTCTATCTGTTTCACTTCAGCTCTTTTTTTTTCTGAATTACATTCTAACTTGCGGCGAAAGGTTTGTCGTCCCATTTGGGCAGCTTGTGTGGAAATGCTATTAAGAAGGCACAGCAGAATAAAAAAAAAAATGGGTTTCTTGGTCAAGTCTATAACCCTTGCTTTTCCCATTATGTAGATAAATAGGTAGGTCCCTTTAAACTCTGAAATTCAATTATTATAAAAATAAAGGCCGAATGGTAGAAAGTATCTCGGCCACCAGTGTTCACAAGAGCAGTTGAGTACGGACAGTTGCACATGTTCTTCCTTGATAACATTGGACCAGGAGATTGACAGCTTTCGCATATAAAGGAACCACTTATTAAACTAGGACACGTACTGAATGCAGATCCCTGCTGATTCAGTAAGTGGTAGATGGGCCCAGAGATAGGTGACTTCTCTGAGCAGTCTGGATGATTCTGACATGCAAGGTCTATGCACGCATCATTTCGAGAAAACTGTCTTACATTCAACCCAACTCTCCATGTGTTGCAGAAGCAGAGAGCAGAGCGCCCTTTCCTGTGGTTGGTCCAGCCAGGAGGGGCCCCTGAATACTTGGGTTGCCAACTATGGTCAGAGCCCTGCACCTAGTGACCTGAGAGTCAGAATTACTCCTGACGGACTTGGATAGAAAGAACTCCAGAGAGTGACGAATGGGCTAGGTGTGTGGAGGTGCAGAGAAAGGCGAGCACTCGGGTGAGGAGACGTGTGGGTGTGTGCTATGTGATCATACACAGACATACACGTGTGTGCACAAGAATGGGGAATGCCTTTAACCTGGGTCTTCAAACATGATGTCCCCCTAATGTGGAAGAGATAGGAGAGCAGAAAAAGCAACTTTGCCCATCTAGAGCACTCAGCCAGGATGTCAAGCCCCAGTGACCAACCAAGGAGAGAGCAGGCGTGAACATCTCTACCAGCCATACTGTAATGAAGGCAGGTGCCTGGGAAACAATTCTGGAAAACAGACCGGAAAAGAAGCTGCCGTGCACCCCACTTTCCTCCCTCCTATGTGCAGACACAGCTGGAAAGGCCATCTTGACACACTGTACCCTCCCTGGCTTCCTCTCAGGAAAACCTTCGGGAGTTCCCTCCCCCCTGCCTTGAAGAAAGAGGAGACACAAAGCGGTACAAAGGAGAGCATGAGTGTCCAGTGGGGGAAAAAAAGGAAATGACGTGGGCAGAGAAGGGAGTGGAAAGGGCAACTAATGCAGTTTATAGAAATATTGGCAATTTACTTCCACCGTCATGACTTACAGGCAACTGCTTGTAGGTCCCGATTCTCAGCCTGTTTTTAAAACAACTTGTTATCTCCGTGAGGGTAATCTTAGGTTAAAATAAGACAATATAATCAACACCTCTACATAACCAGATACCCATAAACTGCACTGTGTCAATATGCCTACAATGCACAAGGGAGTAAGGGCATCACTGGCCACGTGTCCATATCATGGACCTGAGGACCCTGGGTACATACATGACTCCATGACATGCCAACTGATTTGCAAACTGAGTGAGGGCAGTGTGATAAATCTATATAGTAGTTGGGAGTAAGGTAAATTTCATTTTTACTTCATACATTTAAAAAAAATACTTTTCAATACCTAGTGCTGGATCAATTGGATATCCACAGGCAAAAATGTGAATTTAGATCCTTATAACTCACCATTGGAGCTGATGGGCCCTGGAGAAACACACTGTTCGCCAATATTCCCCAATAAAATTTAAAAAAGAAAAAAAAAGAATCAACTCTGAGGAGCTGGATGAAAAATATAGGTCCCTGAGCCACACCTGTCCTATCCCACCCCATGACTGATTCAGCGTGTCGTGTGTACAGGACAAAACTCTGAACTTTTATATTCCCAGGCTGAGTACCGCCCCACAGCCAGTCCCTCCAGTTCTCCAACACCACGACCTGCAGGAGCTGGTGGGAAGCGAGAGTGAAGATCAAAGAACGTTTGGACCTGCTGCTCCGAGGAGGGGAGAGGACTGCAAGCTGGGCAGCAAGGGGCTGGCACCCTGCTTTCACCCTGAGAAAGAGGCCCAGCGAAAGCTGAGGGTAGGGAAGCTGCCTCCAAGTCTTCATTTTTAAGCGCAAGTGAAAGCCTGTGCCTCTGCCTCGAAGATCAAATTTTACCTAGAAACAAGGCAGAGGACACTCCAGGTGCTGTTTCAGAAACTGTTGAGTCCTGCCCGAATTTATCCATTGCCCAGTGCCGCGTGTAGGCAGAGGAAAAGGCACAGAAGTGTGAATGGGCTTCGCCTCCGTGGGAGCAAAGGAAGTAACAAGATGCTTCCTCTTTGTGGCTAATTAATTACCTTACTGTAGTGAATGGTGATTATCACCCTGTTCTGAGTCAGGGAGAGCAGATCTAAGATGCATCTTGGGGTGTTTCTCAGCGTGGGGTGCTTACACAGCATGGCTGTCTACCCATAAAGCATGGACTTCCTCCCAAGTTAAACAAGGTGGTGGAGCGTTATTGGTGCACACACAATTTCCCCCCGCCACGTGCTTTGAGACTTGTGTGTACATTTCCCTGTCCACACCGCCTAGAAGCTGAGAAAAGCAGATTCCTTCTGGGCGAGAGCACACACTGTCTACATGCTGGGTGACGCTGGATGGGACCCCTGGGTCCCTGGAGAAGGGATATCTCCTGCGGGTCCCCGGGCTCCCGGGCTCTCCTAGCTGGACACCAGAGAGAAGCCACTCCTGGAAGTTCCTCCAGCTCAGACTTGAGGGGCTTGGACACTGAAAGAAGTAAGGTGGGAGTTCACCCTGGGGAGCTCAACTGCATGGAAATGATCTGCGTTCTCGCATGTGAGGACCACGTTTTAAATTGTCTTCTTCATCATGGACGACAGACCTTATCTATGCCTTATGAGCGGTAGATGATAGCTTTTCTTAAATCACTGGAAACTTGCCTTAAATGCTTATTTCTGTTTATGTGTTCAGAGGTACAGCTGCTGCCGAGTCTGTTATTCCTGTTGCTGAGAGAAACAACACTGCTGAAACCTACAAAAGACACAGTTCTACCTGGGAAAAAAGTTCCCACCACCCTTCCCTAATCGAGCGACCTTAGTTAAAATATTAAGCATGGTATGAAAAGTATAAATATGAAAGAAAGATACAAAGTCTTGCTACACACACTCTTCATTCTCCATCAACCCCCACAAAGGGAATGGAGGTAAAAATCAGAGCCCCAAAAACCCTCACTTGGCAGCCCAGCTCGCGAATTCTAGAGAATTGGTTGCCTGGGCATAACTGGATGGCGAGATTTTGAGAAGGCAACGTTTAATATTTGGTGTGCTATCTGCTCCATCACTCCTATGGGCTAAAAATATTTAAGAAAGATGAATGTTCATATCACATTAATTTTCAATATTCCTTCTACTTTCTTGCTCTGAGTTTTAAGAGGAGCAGCAAAGACAGATAAACGTTTGGACGGAGGCTCTTCCTGAATTATTTAACAACCAAAAAGCTTTAGGTTGCATTTTGGCAGAGTATCAGCAGCGCACTCAGGCCACCCCAAGGGCACGGCGCTGTCAGGAAGAAAAGGAGCCCGCTTTCTGCAGACCTGCGGTGGATGGGAAAGCGGGGAGGGACCGACAGAGCTCCTGGCTGGAAGGGCGGGTCTCCGGGCGGAGCCCAAGTCGGAGATGCTGGAGCGGCACTGTTTATCCGGCAGATGGAGCATTCGCCAGTGTGGATCCATTTCTGTCCTCTTAAAGGACAGTGGCATGATACACCATTTCATCTATGCCTGACCTGGGACAACCAAGTCGATGAATATGCCTAGCAAATATCCCCTCAGATTATGGAGACCGAGGCGCACATTTTACGAATAAAGTGTAGAATCCGGCCGCTAAAGCGGTGTAACCGGGTGTGCAGACCCCGGATCTGCCTGCGCGCCTGGGCTCCAGCAGCCCTCCCGACAGGGGGCGGTCGTGACTAAGCCTGGGGCCCGCGCTGGTACGTACTGGCCCCGGCTCCCTCCTGCCTCCACCGAGGGATCTAGCTGCCTGAGCCAGTACAGGAAATGAGGACAGACAGGATACCGAGAGAAAGGACAGGAGAGGAAGGGAAGGAAAGAGAGAGAAACGGCCAAGTTAGGGCCAAGGGAACAGGCCTTTGCGCCGCCTCCCGCCCGCCTTCCCTCCGCCCTCCAGGTTCTCACTCCCACACCGGCATCCTCAAGAATGCCTAGGCCCACTCGGCGCCCGACGCTCCACGGGACGCCCCGGCAAGCTACACACCTCCTTGACCTCCTACTTACGCGGATAAACATGTTCATGGAGTACACACACCCTCACCTGCACAGGTAAACTTCTCTTCCACTCTCTATCTAGCCCTTTGCCTGCCCCTACCACCTAATGGCTGCTTTGCCCTGGGGCTCTCTTTCCGTCCCCTTTCCTCGTGTCCCTTCCCTCTTCTCTTTTTCCTCCCCTTCAGTCCCAGACTCCCCCTCCTTCCTCACCCAGGGCATCTCCAGCAGTGCCTGCAACTGTTTCAGAGGTGGACACCCATTGTCAAGTTCCAAAACTAGAGCCACGTGTCAGCAGTACCAGGTGGAGGGTGCAGTTCTAGAACGTGGGTTGGAGCCTGTGGCAGGAAGGCTGTGGCTGAGGGAGCTGAGTGGAGGGGACCTGTGGGGGTGGAGGCCTGGCTGAGCTGAGGGCCCAGAGCAGACACCGCTGACCCTAATGTTAGTTTGGCTCCGGAGCAGTCCCAACTCAGGGACAGCTGGGCCTTTCGGAAGATCTCTTCAGTGTATGAATGTGTCACAGCTGAGAGATGAGAGGAAAGCATGGAGCAGGTCAGGAGTGTTCAATCGATAAGAAGTTGGAAACCAGAACCAACACATCCAGACAGGTTAAGAGAATAGGGATTTTCACTTAAGAAACGATTTCCCTGAGAGGTGACAACTATGCCTTGGAAAATACAGCCTGTGGCTTACTCTGCCGCTTGGCAAATATAATAGGTGTTAAATACTTGATTTTTTAAAAAGTTTGCAAAGTTTTGCTTATTAGAAAGACTAAACATGTTTTCATATGTTTATTAGTAGTATTTTCCTTTTGTGAATTGGCCATTAATGTTCTTTGTCTGTTTTCTCTGATTGATCATTTATTCTCGCTATGAATATTTTCTCATTTTGTTACTTTTCCTGCAACTGGTTTAGAATACTTTATGAGGTGAAAAGGGAGAAGAGAGGTTGGGGATATTTTCCTCTATCCAGGTCTCTATTCATTAAGTTTGAATGCAAGCGTTACCCATCCAAAGTCTGTGTGCCTGGCGCTTTGAAAGGCCAAACAAAACTCAAAGCCTCTGAGTTTGGAGTAAGGAAAGGTTTATTGATTGAGAAGGCACCAAGTGAGAAGATGGGAGACCTGGTGGTGCCTCAAATGAATCTTAAGAAAGTACAGACTTCAGCCTTCTTTTATGTCAGTGGGAGGGGAAATGGGCGGGGCAAGAGGTGGTTGAAGACCGCAGACATCTGGGCACCAGCAGGGGTGGGAGGAAGACTGTGCTTAGTCTGTTGACCCGAGTTGATGTGAGTCAAGTCATAAGATTCTTGCAAACCTTTGCTAAACAATACATCCTTCCCTTATCTCCTTGGGAGAGGCACCTTCTAGAAAGCGGATATTTTTGTAAAACTCACGCAGTGAGCAGAATTCCTCTAATGACTGGCAAGTCTATATGCAAGAAGGGTTTAACTTGAAGGCCATGAGAACAAAGCAGGCGTGAACAAGACGAAGTCAGAGAGGCCAAGCACTTCACTCTGTTACACAAACAACAAACTCTGATGATGGCTAAAAAACAGAACTCACGGAAGGACAAGGCCCTCAGATCATCAGACAAACAGAACAGAAGAGCCCGGGGAAGGGCAGACCCCTGGCGTTACTAATTCTTTCCTCTTGTTTTCACTCACTTCATCATCATTCTTTTTGACTTCCAGAATTTGATGTTATGATTGTAGTCCAAAACGCATGTTTGTTCGACATGATTACCTGTACTTTATACCTCAGTTGACTGGATTATGTTCACAAGCAGATTTTTCAAGAAGAGAACATAGGCAGTAGACAGTCGTCAGTACTGGAGACTCCGCCAAGTTCCTGAGGTGCAGCTGTAGCTGGCAGTGGCCTCCTCAGAGGTCTGAGCACCAAGTTTGTGGGTCCCTCTTTCAAGTTCCTACGTTTGAATGATGACAATCTCTTCTTTTATCTCCCTCAATCTAAGTATGGTAGCTACTTCCTGGAGTTATTACTCCCCTTGGTTTTTGGTCTTTCAGCCTCCATCACCTATGTATTAAATCCCCATATTAAATCCCTTCTGTTGAAATATCTTGTGTGTTTTGTATTTTCTGACTACACTGTGGTTGTGAACTGAAGCAGTGTCTGTGGGATCCACATCTTCTTTCAATACAACCAAACTGCATTTTGTCTGAGTTACATTCTTTAGCATGTATAGCATGAATTTGAAGCCTTTTCAAGTTTTACCATAAATATACACTTTCCTCTCTATTTCTGTTTCTTTTTTAAAATACAACTCAGCAAGTAGGGTTCTTTAATGCAGAGAAACAAGAATAAAAGAAAATATGTTGAAAATTTAAACAGTATTATCTCTGGATGATGGGCTTTTTTGTGTGTTTTTAAAATTTTCACAATAGGTATGTATTACTTCTATAAGCAGGAGCTAAGAGATGTTAAAAACGCTTATAGCAATTTTTGGTAAAAGCTACCCCAATTTCAAAAATAGTGATGTATGTTCTGGACCCAGGTCACTTACTGTACAAATTTCTTAGGTTAATTTCCTTCCTGTATTAGTCACTCAATCCATCTGCAAAAGGAAGTTGTCCCTTTCTCCCAGGATGTCAGGAGGATTAATGAAACCAAAAAAGAAAAAAAGTGTTGTGAACCCTGCCGAAGAAATGTGATGGTTTTATAAAGGAGAAACATAGGAGCCATCTGGGTATTTTAAAGATTTGGTCCTAAAATGACATCCTATTTACAGAGAGTAACTACAGAGCCACCAAATTAACAAAAGGGCAGGTTTCTTCAGGACATAAAATACACAACCACTGAACAGAACTCACTAAAAAGTCAAATCTGTCTCTAAAACTTGGGAACGCAACCACCACTGGCCACCATTATCTTGACTTTTGGAAACTGAGATGTTTGTCTGGCATTCTCAGTGACTGATGTTTGGACTTGTTGGAAAACAATCGAGCACAGACAGCTCTGCTCTTAATTTTTCAGTGTTAAAGCAGGATTGAAGACCCCTGAAACAAGGCGGCTGCCACTGCAAAGTGAATTATAGCAACTCCCTCCACATGGAGTGCTATTTCTAGACAAATGTGCTCTCTGGCTGGAGATTACACAAGCAGAGAAAAGGCAGGTCGCATTCAGTAAATATTGGCTTGGGGGCCATATGCATGCAAATGTACAATGGGCAGCTTGACAGTTCTGATTCTGCATTTTCAGGTGCCCCATTTGTCTCTTTTCTGAGATCATCTCTATGATACAGAATCTGTTCTGTATTCTCTCCCCTTCTTCCCCCATACCATGGAAAGGGTACTTTGGCAAATCTTCAGTCATTCCAAAGACATAAACTAGCCAATTTAGCTTCAGTGAAAGATCTTTAGGGAGGAGCAGATTAATGTAAAAAGGACACTCCCCCTACCCATGCAAGGCATTTTTCTCATTTTTTTCAGTGTGGTAGTATGTGGTAGCACAACAATTGGAGCAGTACTGTCAGTGGTCTGAATCACAGTGGCACATGCCAGCTTGTGAACTGAGGCTATTAATGAATTCCCCTCTCTCTCAAAACAAGGACATGAATCATCCTATCCTGAAGGGAAACTGGAAGGTTCAAATTATAAATATTAAGTATTAGAAGGCAAATTATATCAACAAAAGAGTGAAATTGGAAATCAAGGGTAGTGGAAACAAGCAGTAGTCCAACTCTATATAAGAAAAAATAGCTCCTACAATGATTTAGAAATATGGAGAGTCAGAAGTGAATAGGTGGGAGGCCAGGCAGAAAGCCGACAGCTTGGAAATGTGACTGCAATCTGCAGAGCAGGTCTCAGGACCTAGTGTGAGGCTCAAACTTTACAAAGGCACAATCACTGCTCAATAGATGCTTTAAATAGATGATGAGCCTTTGTACTTGTCATCAGCCTCATTTATTGGGAAAACAAACGGACATATGAAAGAAAACCTTTCTTTGTTCCCAAATGTAAAAAATGAATTAAGCTTTGCTGCTGCTTTCTCAGAGATAATTCCAAGTCATGCATATTCTAGTTCTACTTCAAGCCCCTAGTCTGGCCTCCCTCATGTCACAGGTAACACTCATATAAATACTCGTATACAGAGCTAAAGTCTATCTACAATTGACTGTGCCTTTTTTTCCTATTTCAAATGCTTCTGCATTTCCCAATCAATTCCTTTTGCTCATCTTACTATCTCTACGTGGTCATGCTAGAGAAGGTGGAATTGCCTGCTGAAAAAAGAAGCAATGAAAAATAAGTCATGGGAAGCATAGAACCTCCAGCTAGAAACAAGAATCCACTGGGCAAATTACCATCATACTTTTTAAAGCATTACTGAGTTCACAAGTAAGTATTAAAGGTACCAAAAAAGGTGGGGTTGGTGGGAGGAGACTAGGGAAAAAAAATGAGAACAGAGAGCTGAAATGGGAATAGTAAGCAACAAGCAAACTTGTAAGGTAACTTTTGCCCAGGACGCAGTATCGCCTCCTGAAGCCCACCACAAAGTGGAAGAGTTGAACTTTATATTCCCCCAAAAGATGGGACCTTCAAAAGGAAACCTTAAACTTGAAGTTTAAATGTCATTTAAACTGAAAAAGGAATTCATAAACAAATTAAAAAAAAATGTATCCAGAATTACAGCATGGAGAGAAGGAGGTGGGGAAAATCATCATCAGGAGACACAGTAAGAGCAGACTTCCGGGTTACTGAGGTCATTCGTGGCGGCCATCTACATCCAAATCCTACCCCCACCCCCTAACATCCTCCGGTAAACCATACAGTTCAACAAGAAGGACAAAACAGCACAACTCCCATGCTATCAGCATAATGACAAGACAGAGAAGATTACAAGCTTTAAATTACCGTATACAGAAATATAAACAACGATTGCCAGAAGAGATATATCTCAAATTCCCACAATAAGCCTTTGTGGATTGCTAGGGAGGTTTCCATAGAAGAGAAAATAAAGGAAGAATGGTCTTACTACTCACCTAAAGGTCCCCCTGAAAGAGAAATTCCACTTGGACAATAAAAACTTTGAAAGGAGTCCTAGTACATCAGAGCACTGACTACAGAGAAAGACACTTAGACGTATGTTGGGCCCGAGGTAGCAGTCACATAAAAGCATCAATTCTGAGAAAGAGGCTTCAAAAGACAAGAGAGGTCCACTTTGAAAACTTGAAGGTGAAGAAAAAAAATTAACTAGAGGGAGAAATTTAGGATCCTCAAAGATAAAAGTGAACCAAGTGTTGAAGGACACACAACCCCAGACTACTTTGTACCCCTCAAAAAAATCCATTAAAAACAGTAGTTTCTTATAAATCTACTTCTCTCTGCTACATAGAGAGAAGAGGGTTTTCTTGAATTAGGAATTTTCCATAAAGATTATTCACTAAAGATTGATGCAACAATTACTCTTATCCAACTAACTACACATGTCCCTTTGCAATGTGATTTTGCACTCTGCACCAAATCTGGGCTAATCCTATGATTTGCTTTGATCGATAGAATGCAATGGAAGTGACACTGTGTGGCTCTGAGCCCAGGTCTCGAGAGTCCTTGCAGATTCCACTGTTACACACCTAGAACCTGCCTTTAGAATGAAAGACTACATCTACAGAGTCCAAGCTGTCCATCCAGCTGAGCCCAGTCCCCAGCCAGCCCATCAGTTGAATGTGGCTGCATAAATGAGCCCAGCTGAGACCACTGAAGACCCACCCAGCCAATATACACTTACAAATCACTAAAGTTTTTGTTTTAAGCCAGTAAGTTTTACAGTGGTTTAATATATGGCATAAGATAACTGATATATGCCATAAACAAACAACCCTGCCCCTAAAATGCATAGATATAAACAGTCTTTATCTATACAAAGCTACTGTAAGGGGGGAAATAAAAACCAGAAAATAAGAATGCTTTCAGTCAACTAATAAACGTAATGAACAGCCCCTCCTTGACAAAATCACACAGAAAAAAACTGTAACATGATACTCCAGACAGAATTAAATATTCTCAAACAAGCATTTAGGAATATGACAAAACACCACTATGAGAAGTTTTTATTTTAAAAAATGAAAGAAATGGACCCCCAAATATAAAGAAATAAAATGTAATTTTCTTAAAATGAGGAAAGCAAAAGACAATATTATATCAGAAATGATAACTAAATCACAAAGTGTCAAAGAAAGAATAGACTCAAGCAAAAGTTTAATAAAGGCCATTAAAGAAATATGGGGAGGGGGGAATGAGATTAAAAAAGAAGAAAATGGGTGAAATGAAACACAGAAAAAGAAGATCCAACATATAAATAGAGACCCTCAAGGAGAAAGAGAAAAATAGGGGGGAAATGAAGGTGGAGGAGGAAGAGAAGAAAGAAGAAAAGGAAGAGTAGAAGCAAAAGAAAAAAGAAGTAGAAGAAGGAGTTAGTGAAAGGGAAGGATGAGGAAGAAGAGGAAAAGGAGAAGCACACTCTAAAAGAACTAATTTATAAGCTATCCAAGAAAACGTTCAAGAAATGAAAGAAAACCTGAATATACATAATTGAGAGAATCAACCAGATACCTGGGAAAATTAATATAGCCTGGTAAAATTGTTAGGCTTTAAAGATAAAGGGGGAAAGTCCTTTGGGATTTCAGGCAAAAAATATCAAATAACTTACAAGGGCCAGAGAATTAGTCTGCTATCTAAAAAGCAGCATACACTCTGGGTGGTGAACACACAGTGTGATTTATGGATGATGTGATACAGAATTGCACACCTGAAATCTATGTAATTTTACTAACAATTGTCACCCCAATAAATTTGAAAAATAAAATAAAATAAAATAATAAAAAATAAAATAAAATAAAAAGCAGCATACAAAGCAAGACAACGAGAGCATCATTTTGAAGAACTACAAATAAAAACACTGAACAAAAATATACCAAAAAAAGCAAACATGAACCAAGAATGATTTAGCCAACTATCTCAAGATAAAGGTTTATAGAAAAACAGTTTTAAACATGAAGAGCCAAGGAAAGACTGTACTCACAAGCCCTTCTTTAGGAGTATCTTAGAAGATGAACTTTTTCTAACCAAGAGAAGACTGGAGAAATTTCAGCAAAAAGGCTGATGGCAAACATTTAAAATGTTTAAATATAAATCTAACACTAAAAGGTGGGATGAGGGGGATGAATAATATATAAATATTATGTTTTGACAAAGTAGAAATAGACGCAATGAAAAAAACGAAACAAGGGAAAGAGGAAAATAGAACAAGCTCATTAATTATTATATAGGCAATAGGTAGAAATCAAAGGATATTATTAGAAACCCACAAACCAGAAAACAAAAGGCTAAATAAGAAAATAGAGGACAGAGGCAATAAAAAATGTTCAAGTACAAATGTAACCCACTAGAATAAAAACTAAAATCTTTTTTTAATACCAAAAGAAATTTAAAAATGAAAGCACAATGAAAAATATGTAAAGAAAAACACACAGCTAATGCAGAGAAAATAGTAATTATAACATGTCAGGGTTGCAATAAAATATATTAATCATATCAACAAATGTGAATGGACCTAATTCAAATATTAAAATAAAAAGATTTTCAATCTGGCTTACAAAGCAGATTCAACTATATGCTGTATGTAAGAGATACATCTAAAACACAGAGATTTGGAAAGGTTAAACATAAAGGGATGGGCTAATAAAGATAATAAGAAAGTAAGGGTTGAAATTCTGATATTAAAATAGAATTTCAGCCGAAAGCATTATATGTGACAAAGGAGAACACTATAATTCTAAAAGCCAACAATGGAGATATAACAGTTAGGAATATCTATGTTCCAAATAACCTATCAACCACTTTCATAAAGCAGGAGACTACAGGAGATTTAAGAAGTGAATATAAACACATCACTAGTAGGAGATTTTAAGACACCACGAGTACAAGTTAGGTCAAGTAGACCCCATATAAGGATAATGAAAACCTAAACAATATAACCCATAATGTAGGACTTATGGGCCACATATAGAACTTCATACATTGATAATAGAGAATGTACATTCTTCTCAACTGCACATGGAACATTCACAAAACTGACCTTATGTTAGGGAATGAAAAAAGCATCAATAAGTTCCATAAAATAGAAATAATATAAAAAATGATCGCAGTGTAATGAAACTATTAATTAGTAACAAACTTCTTTTGAGAAACACCACCATTTAATTGTGATACTAAATATGCTATGAAAGCTGAAATACAAAAACAGAATCTTTTTATTATTCAAATGCCCAATGCACAGAGGTTAAGAACACAGGCTCTGCCACTTATCTGCTCAGTGAGCTTAAGCAATTGATCAATCACTATAAGCTTCCTTTTCCACATGCAAACACAGAATTAAAGTGAAAAGGATTGATGTAAGTAAAACATTGAGCTCACAGCCTGCATATTGTAAGCACTCAATCGTTAATTGTCCACAATTAGGGATGATACTGGTCTGTGGACCTCAGTAATCCAGTGACTGAAACAAATTTGATGGAGTCAGGAGTTAGATAGTTTTTAAAGCGTAGGAAAATTATATTCTGAAAAATGGAACTCAACCTAAAGTTGAGGAAGTTTAGAATTCACATAGTGACTAGCAGAGTTCTTCTGCTTTACATTGAAAAAAATGATGCACCCCTAAAAGGATATTCGTATTATTTTGTGTTAGTCTACGAGTGAAACTAGAGATTTAATTGTTATTTTCCAACAAAACTTTGGAGTTGACAAAGCCTGGTAGGATTGATGTGTGAATTGCTTTTCCTCTGAAAGTTTTACTGGGAAATGGGATGAAACTCAACCAACGGTCGCACTCCCGATAAATTGAAGTCAGATAATGGGCTGCAGTGTAAACGTGTCTGTGTCTTTCTTCCCCTTTAAAGAGCCCTGGTAGAACAAACATTTTTTAAAAGATCCTTCAACTGGAAATTAATACCTTGTATTTAACAACGCTTAGGTAAAGGGCACATTTTTTTAAATTACATAACGTCTAAAAAAATAAAGATACTGAAAAGCACTAAGTATCAGAATTGGTGAGATACTTTTAAAGATAATGATTTATAGTCATCAAGAAGAATACAAATGAAAATTAAAACAAATTACTCAGCTAAATGCTGTTTATAAGAGACATGCCAAAAATGTAAGGACAGAGAAAGATTGAAAAATATAAGGGCACAGAAAGATTGAAAGCAAAAGAATGGAAAGGTTACATTACACAGATATTAACAAAAAGAAAGCAGGAGGGACTATGTTACTAAGAGACAAAATAGATAACAGTACTATAACTAGAGATAAAAAGAGTTCTACCTAATGATAAAAGATTCAATTCACCTAACACGATCGCCTTAATATGTATAATGAAAACTTGATAGAACTTCAGTGTGACATTGACAGAGACATTAATGTTGCGGGAGATTTGCACCCCCTGAGTTAATGACAGATGGTATGAAGCAGTAGGTCTCCGGCGCCAGAATACCAGGTATGATTCTTACTCTGGTACTTAACTAGTGGTGTGATCTTGGACAAGTTACTTAATTCATTTCAGTTTCCTTTCTGGAAAACGAGAATAATGCTTTTACTCACCTCATAGGCAAATGCAATTTAGCACATGAACAGATTAAAAAAGAAAACCATATTAATCCCCCAGGGGATGCTGAAAAAGCAAGAAATTCAATACCTATTCATGATTTTTTTTAAATGTACACAAAGGAATTTCCTTAACTAGATAAAAAAAATCTTAAAAAACAAAACAACAACAAAAAACCTTAATGGTGAAATATTGACAGCTTTCCTTTAAGATTAGGAAAAAGACAAGGAGACTGACTTTTATTTCCACTTCTGTTCCACATTGTATCCGTGTACCCAGCCAGGGGCATAAGAGAACAAAATCAAGTAAAAGATCAAAGAATCAGAAAGGAAGGCACAAAACTGATTTTTTGCAGAGGATATGATTGTCAATGTAGAAATCTCTAAAACACCAACAGATAAATTATTAGAATTAGTACAGGTTTAGCAAGATTGCTGAATACAAATGCATTATATGAAATTTAATTACATTTCTATACAAGAAGAAATTTTGATTATTTTTAAAGTCTATACCACCTTACATAGCAATAAGAGTTTGCAAATAAATCTAACGAATAGTGCACAAGGACTATTATGATAAAAATTATAAAACTTTATTAAAAGACATTAAAAAGACCCAAATAAATGGAACTGTATACCATGCTCATTGATAATAAAAAGTGTTATACAATATAATTAT
The DNA here is from genome assembly GCF_004115265.2 of Rhinolophus ferrumequinum. Taxonomy (NCBI): domain Eukaryota; kingdom Metazoa; phylum Chordata; class Mammalia; order Chiroptera; family Rhinolophidae; genus Rhinolophus; species Rhinolophus ferrumequinum. The sequence continues at coordinate 97,906,747 of NC_046287.1, read as the reverse complement.
CTACAAGTTAATCCATAGATTCAATGGAATTCAAACCACGTTTTTAATAGGAATTTTCATGAAACTTGACAAGCAGACTCTCAACTTTATAAGCAAAGCAAAGGGCCAAGAATAAGCAAGATACTCCCAGAAAGAACAAAGTAGGAGAGCTTAACCTACTGGACTTATCATGAAGTTATAAAAATTAGGTTCGTAATTCAGTGTCTATAACAATTAAGTCAGTGTGGAATTGATGCTGGAGAGAGAAATACACCAATGGAGCAGAACAGTGAGAAACAGATGTATAGGTACACACATACACACATGAAACTTGACCTATGACACAGGCCGCACTCTGAGCAGTGAGGAAATAAGAGATTATTCAATAAACAGTGCTGAGTTTCTACGTGAAAAAAATAAAATTGTGTTTTTCACACCATACATGAGTCAATTCCAGTTGGAAAGAGCGAATGCCTTTGTGGCTTGCTTCAAAATAGGGAAAGGTTTTTAAAATAAACCAAAAATCCATAAAAATCATAAAGGAAAAAATGCATAATTTCAATTGCCTTAACACTAAGAACTTCTGCTCATCAAAAGACATTGTAGATGGAAAGGACAAGCCCCAAACTGTAATTAAGTATTTGTAACATACTCATATATAACCAACAAAGGAAGAACAGCTAGAATTTATGAGTTAATAAGCAAAAGATAACCCACTAGAAAAAATAGGCAAAAGATGTCACAAATATTAACTGAAAAGAAAACACGAATGACCCGTAAACATATAAAAATATTATCAACCTTATTAGTCATTTTGTAACTAAATATTAAAAGCACCCAGAGATACCATTTAATACCAATTAGACTCCAAAAATTAAGGAGTCTCCCATTACTAATGCTAGTGAGGTTGTAGAACGGGGCTCGCAAACACTGTTGGTGGGAAATTTACACAGCTCCTGTGAAAAACAATTGGAACATGTGCATACTTAAATACTCCCTAGAGCACCGGTGTTAAACCTTTTGACTATCAGCCACAATAATACATTTTAGATCCCAATTCAGTACAACAACGTGCTTACAAGTGAAATCTGTTTAGGAAAACAATACTTGCTCTTAGTATGTGTGACATACTCTGATCTTTTCTGTTTTCATACAAACGTTTTCATTTTTTGTATACCAATCCTGCCAAGAGTGTACATAGAGTCAGCAGCATACACTTCTTACCTTAGGCCTCCATTAAGGGTTTTTCCTAAAGTAGAGTAGGCTGGTATTCCAGTTGAACATAGGTGTGTTTCTCCCTTGACTTCCATTTTTGTCTGATCATTTTTCTTCATGTCGGGAAACCCCTCAGTTCATTAAAGTGCCTAATATGCACAAATCACACATTAATTCTCTTGGTAAATAGCTTCTTTGATCCAACAATTTCAGAAGCACCATGTTTGGCATTCCAGACTCTCCCCGGCTTTGCCATGGTAACGTTTGTGAGGACTTCCTTTTAGAATAGGATATATTTCTTTGACGTCTACAGTGTCAACTTTCTTGTGGATTCCCATGTTTGCAGACAAAGGAAGAACTCCTTGTTTTCAACAAGCCCTAAGGAACATGTACGAAGTCCCTTTTCTTTTTCCTTTTCTCGTAATTATAACATGTATCAGTTCTGTTTGAAATCTGTAGATGCTGGTTGCATTTGTTGGGGAGGAACAAACTTTGCTCTACCCTCAAGGTTCTTCCAGCTGGTCTAATAATCAAGTAGACATGAGACAGATTAGCAAGAGAAAATAACCAAATTAATACATACATGTGTATGGAAACCCTGCATACATGAGAGAGTCAGAGCCCGCCCCCCGCCCCGCCATGCATGAAAGGTTCAGAGATAGAAAGGGGATTGAAGTACGTAAGACATCCTGAGCCAGAGATGAGGTGATGTACCTTGGGGCCTCAAAGGCTCACTGCAGGATGATAAGAACAGACGTTTAGTAATGAGAAGTTTGCCCTGCCCTGTAGGTAGGTCAAAAGAAGTTATCTCTGGTCATAGCTTATTATAGGAAATGTCCCGAATTCAAGTTCTTCTAGGTAGTTAAAAGAGGGGCAGAAGTTTCTTTTGAGACTGCGGCTAAAGTTGCCTTTAGCTCAAAGTAATCTGCATACCACTAAAGGCACATCTTGGGGTGACTCGCATTCTGAACCCCCACATTCTACTAAATTTGTTTTCATGACTTACTAATGGATCATGACTCACAGTTTGAAAAGTAGTGCCATAGAGAACCTCTTACATGGTGTGTCAGGAAACGCATTCAGAAATGTTCCTGACAACCATTAGTTTATAAGAGGAAACAGTACAGAAACTACAAAGGGCCCACTCTCAGGTAAGGGGTGGTTAACTTCACACAATGAATGTTTATGTGGTCATGAAAATTCAGAAACCTAGATACACCTAGACACAACATGGATAAATCCCGGAAATATAATGTTAAGTGAAAACAAGCAATTTGCCCCTTACAAATAATGTAACTTTTTTATACCACTCAAAACCAAGCAAAATGACACTTTTAGGGAAATATGCGTATGTGATTAAAAATTAGTTTTAAAACATCAAAGAAAAAGAGAACAAAATTTAGAATGGTGGTGACTTCTGCGGCCAGCCAGGGAGATGGGGCTGGGTAAGAACCCCCAGGTAGTTTTCATAATATTGATCATGTTCTGGTTTCTAAACCGCAATGGTGATTTCATGAGTGTTTATCATTATTACTCATAATTTATATTCATTATGGTAGTTAGACTTATGCTTATTTTATGGTTATTATACATTATATGCTTATTATTATAGACTTATACCTGTACTTATTTTATTATCCCACACAATCTATACTTTCTTTTTTTGTATCAAGTATCATGATACCTTTTCTAAATGAAAAAAAAGAGAAAAAGCTGTAAATTTGGTCCCACAGAAGTGTCACGAGGGAGGCCCATAAACTCAGCCTAAGAACACGTTTGCCAGCTCCCAGACCTCCACTGCTGGCGAGTCCTGCGAGGAGGCACTGGAATCCTGCGTGCTCCAGGCAACATTGCCAAGCCACCTGCCACCCAACTCCACAGCCTTGACCCCGGTCAGAACTAGGCTCCTAGCGCCCTTTACCGTCCTGGGAAACCCCACAGCCCCAGGACAGCCCATTTCCCCCGATTCCCACCTTGCCCTCATCACATCCCTGCCCCAGCCTCCATTCCTGAACCCGGGGTGCTCGGCAGGCCGCCAGCCAGCAGCGGAGTCCTTTCAGCCTGACACTCTGAGCACCGCCCTCACCTCCCGGCTGTCCCAGCTGTCCCCCTCTGCTGAGGGCGCTGCCTCCCTGCAGTCTCTCCTCGTGCTGCTGCTCTCTCACCGCCCTCTTACCTCCCTCGTATACCTGTCAGGAGGTGGTGAGGTCGCTCTGGCGGGTCATTGCTGCTTCCAGCCCATTCTGCCTCCTTCTTGCCAAACTCCCTGAGCTCTGACACTCACCACTGGCCACCTTCTTCTTCACCTCGTTCCGTGAAGACCTTACCTCCTGACTTATCCCCACTCTTTCCAGTACTGCTGCTGGGACTCTCGGTGGCCACAACACCCAAGGAGATGATCCATGGAGCACCCCAGCCTCAGGGTTCCTGAACTTCCTTTTCCTCCAGCGATTTTACCGTCCCTTCCACGGATACACGTCCAGCACTCACAGGGCTGTGAAGACGGAAATGTCCTACGTCTGTGCCGTTCGGTATGGTGGCCATTTGTCACATGGAGCTTTTCACATGTGTGACTGAAGAACTGAACTGTTTATTTACTTTTAATTAACTTAAATTTGAATAGTCACCGAAGGCTAGCAGCTAACATATGGGCAAGCACGGCTCTAGATTTTGTCATAATCAGTAACTGGAAAACCCCTCTCCAATCTGAATTTCAATCATCACATTCTCCTTCCATCATCTATTTTCCCAGCATATTCTCTTGAATATCAAATACAATTCTTTTGTCTCTATAGGACCAAAAAACCAGTTGATTCTACAATTATTTTTCACTTCCCTCAATTCTTCATTTCTCTCCTCTCCCAGTTTGAATTCTATAATCAACATACCCCTTGTCATTCTCTAGCTTCGTTTTTACCTGCTTGGCAAAACTGGAAACCTGATTTCACCTAAGTCCCTGCTTTCTATGTGCCAAAACCGGAACATCTGAATGTGGAGAAGCAAGTTGCCAGCTCTGACTGGGAGTGTTGAATTCATGACTGCCAAACTTCAAAAGGGTCTTCAGTATCGCCTGGCAGTTCAAATGAGTCAGTCTCTTGCTGTCATAGGGTGACTATTGCCTACGTTTCTTCTCTAACCTCCACACCTTCGCCCGCACCACCATTCTCCGCTTTCACACGCTGCCACCACAGTATTGTCCCACCTGCCACATTTACGGCCCTGAACTCTGCACTCTTTTGAGTTACTATGGATCTACTCTCTGCTCTTATTTAAGACAGATCCCATCTCCCTCACTTCTCCAAGAACACCACTCCAATAATTCTCTCCTCCTTCTCTTGCATCATCAATTCATGATTCTCCATGGGGTCTTTTCTGTCAACATACAAACACACCATTACTTCTAGCATCTTCAAAAAAAACTTCTTGATTCTACTTTTCCCTCCGATTCTTACCCCCCTTTTCAGTAATCTCAAAAGGATTGCCTTTCCTCACTGTCCCAATTTCTTTCCAACCTGTTTTACTTTTTTGAGGTAAAATTGGTGTATAGTAAACTGTATCTACGTAAAGTGCACAATTTGAGAAGTTTTGGCATATGTATTCACTTGTATTCAATAATCACAATCAAGGTAACAAACATTTCTTTCACCCCCAAAAGTTTTGGTCTGTTCTCGTTTGCCTTCTCTCAAATATTTCAGCATATTTAGCATTCCATTTTAACTCATCTATTGGCATTTTGGCTGTATCTTTTTGTGTTTTTGTTGTTGGTAGTGGTGGTTGCTCCAGGAATTACAACATAAACTTTCACATCTATTTGGGGTTAATAAACTAGAAACCTTACACCATAGAGATGAATCCCTTTAGCCTTCCTCCACCAACCTTTGTGTTAGAGTTATCATAAGTATTACATCTATACACACTTTCTTTCATCACTTTAAAGATGTTGTTCCATTGTCTGTTGGCATCCACGGCTGCTGATGAGAAATCCACTATTATTCAAATCATTATTTTTCTTCAATAACTTTAAATTTTTTATTTGGTCTTATTTGATATATCTAGGCATAGTGTCTTTTAACTTCTTCTACTTGGAGTTCGGTAAGCCTTTTGAATCTGTACATGTTGTCTCTGCTCCAGTATTTATTTCCTCTCCTTCTGGGATAATCATATATATGTTAGATTTTAAATTAAGCCCCAAATTCCTAAAACTCTCTTCATTTTTCTGGTCTTCAAATTTGATCATTTTTATCTCCAAATCCACTTTTCCATTCATCTATCACTTTCATTTTGCCATTAATTTCAGCATTGAATTTTTTTAAATTTCAGATATTGTAGTTTTCTGTTCTACAATTTTCCTTTGGTTCTTCATTAGTTTTTCTCTATTGATATTTCCTATCTTTTCCTCATCTCGGGTCTTCTTTTACCTCATGGAGTATCTCAGGGTTGTCTCTTGGGAATCGGTCACCTTTTCTTGGTTCTTTGTGTGTCAGGTAATAACGTACTGTGTCTTGAGCATTGTTAGTGTTATTTCCTAGACTTTGGGTTATGTTCTGATCCTCTGGAGAATGCTAATGTTTCTGAGTTACATACCTTGCTCAAGTTCAGACCATAAGCTCCATTTTGCCTTCAGTGGTTCAACCCAGTTCAGTTCTCTACGTGTTTGCTACGCTGGTTTCGGTCTGCCCTGCACATGTGGGGTTCAGGGTTAATCTGAGACTGATACAGGTTCCTCTGCAGTCAGGGAATCACCTTCTGTGTTTTTTTTCCCCTAATCAGATCTGTCTGTTCCTCTCCCACCCAAACACCCCAAGGCCACCAACACCTTCTCTCTCTTTCCAGTTCACAGGGACTCCCTTTCCTGATTTCTCTGGCCAGAAAGACTGAGAAGTTTCAACTCGAGTTTTAGCCACCTGAAATGTACTGATAAGCCACTGGGGCCTGCCCTTGGAGCAAAGTATTGAGAAAAAAATTTTTTTAAAGAAAAAGAAACTTGGTCCCTGTTCCACAACCTGCCTTCTGTTGTGGACTCTTCAAAAATCCTCAAGTAGTTGTTTTTGTGTTTCGTCGAGAGTTTATTTGTAGTCAGCAGGAGGGATGGGCTGTCAGGGAAACAAACATAATAGCCAGACTGGGAACCTCCCCACTTTTGTCTGAACCCCCTCCAGTCAAGTTTCCTTCCTCAGCACCACCCAACTTCACTTCTCAAGGTGATCAGAAATTTCCTCTTACTTAACAGTTCACTTTCTCCTTCTACCTCACTGGACATTCTCTCTAAGTCTCCTTGGCTGGTTCCTGTTCATCACTTTGACTTTATGGTGGAAAGCGCCAGAGCTTGCCCCTTTTCTAATACACTCCTTTGTTGATCTTCTGGTCTGAGAAGACTTTCAAATTTGTATCAACTCTCAGTCCCCTTTTCACCTGCAGACTGGTGTTTTCAACAGCCTACTTAACACGCCCACTTGTGTGTCTAAACGCATTTCGAACTTACAACCTCCGACTACACCGTGATTATACCCCCCTTCCCCACCTCTCCTCCCTCAGTCTTACCCTTCCCATTTAATGCCATCTCCATTTTTCCCAAAGCTCAGACCAGTCCTTGAAATCCTTGATCCTTCTCTAATTCATACCCAGCATCCCATCTGTCAGCAAGTCCTGTCAACGCCAACTTTAACATATACGTGTATACAGAATCAAGTTCCTTTATCCCCTACACAGCCCCAGCCGATCCAAGTCACCCTCTTCTCACCTCTCAACTCCTCTCCTGTTTCTTCCTTGCCCTGTGCTTCCTAGCAGGGCTTCTACTGACACTGTGAAGACCAACATCTGTGGCAAAACATTTAGCATCCCCGATCCCCAGTCACTGTGGCAACCAATCCCCCCTCACCCGTGTGTGCACACACATGCATCTCCAAACAGCGTTACATGGATGTCAGATCATGTCACTTCTCTGTACAAAGGATCCAAAGACTTAGCATGTTATTCAAAGTGAAGGCCAATGTCCTTCTAAGAGCCTGTAAGGCCCTACACAATCTGATCTCATTGGAACTCTGTGATCTCACCTGTTCCTACTCTCCTCCCTCTCCCCATTCCAGCCACACTGATGCTTTTTGAAGGAGACCATGTGTCCTCCTTCCTTGAAACGTGTGCTACTTCCCCAACCTACTTTGCTAATGTCTCTGCACAGCTCCCTCTATTATCTCCAGTTTCTCTTAATCATCTTCTTGGTGAGGCTTTCTCTAGCTACTTTATTTAAAATCGCAAGCCTCGCTTTCGACAGTGTCTATCCCTTTCCTTTCTTCCCTTAGCTGCTATCACCACCTAACATTTCTACATATTTAACTAATCATTCTCTATATTGCCTATGGCCTCCAACTAGAATATATGTTCCAGGAGAGCTGATGTTTTTGTTTGCTGTGTTCACTTACCTATTCCAACACTTAGAAAGGCGTCTGAACATAACAGTTGCTCAACAAATATTTGTCAATTAATAGAATGCACACAGGAATGGTGTACTCATCGTAAGAAATGAATTGCATGATATACGAATGGCCAATAAGCATATGAAAGGATATCCAACATTAGCCATTAGGGAAACGCAAATCAAAACCACAGTGAGGTACCACTTCACACCGACTAGGATAGCTATTATAAAAAAAATTTTTTTTCTTAATTTAAAAAACAGACAAAAGCAGGATCTGAAGGTATTGGAACCCTCCTACTTTGCTAGTGATATATAATGAGACAGCTACTTTGGACGTTTGGCAATTCTTCAAGATGATACAGAGTCACTATGTGACCCAGCAATTTCTCTGTTAGATATATGCTCAAGAGAATTGAACATCCATACAAAAACCTGTACGTGAATGTTCACAGCAGCATTATTCATACTAGCTAAAAAGTGGAAACCCAAATGTACAACTGATGAATAGGAAATAAAATGTATCATATCCACACAACTGAATATTATTCAGTGATAAAAATGAAGTACTGATATATCCTACATGGACAACCCTTGAAAACATTATGGTAAATGAAAGAAGTCAATATGGTAAATGAAATGTTCAGAACAGGCAAATATGAAATATATAGAAACAAAGGTGTCCATATACCTATATTACCTAGGACTTCGGGTGGTGGTGCGGGATGCGGAGTGACTGCTAATGTGTATGGGAGTTTTCTTGGGGGGGGTGACAAAAATGTTCTAAAATTAGATTGTGATATTGCACAACTTTGTGAATACACTAAAAACCACTGAATGTCCACTTCAAATGGGTGAATTGCGCAGTATGTAAATTATATCTCAATAAAGCTTTTTTTTTTTTTAAAGAGCTGCATAATTCAAGTTAACAAATATTTAATTCACTATAGTTGGTAAATTGTGTCTTGTATCACATTTTCCCATTCCATCTGTGAACTTCCACAATTCCTTATGTACACTGAATTAGTGGTCTCCTTCCCACTTCCTTTAAACACTTGTCAGTATCTAGTATGTGACCCATTAGATTGTCCTTAAACATCAAGGTCAAGTTGTCTTTCCTGAATTCTAAAAATCTTGACCAAACTCACTCTAAGACATACAGTTCTGTCCTTAAATAATGCGATTTACAAAATGATAATCAGAACTTCCTTGCCAACTAGGTATTTCTTGATTCAATGATTGCTCAGAACTGGAGTTTTCTTCCTACTTCATTGGTTTCTGTAACACTGGGTTTTCGAAATCCTGTTAAAACCTGTGATTTTTTGCCTGAGAGAAAAAGAAAAATAGTTTAGACTGTATTATGACAACTGTTAATAGTTAATATTTATTGCATGCTTAGCTTGCACCAGGCAGATACTTAAGCACTTTACATGTTAAACTCATTTTAATCTTCACAACCTGTAAGAGAAAGTATTATTATTTCTATTTTACTAATGAGGCACAAAGATGTTAAATAACTTGGCCAAAGTCACACACCTACTAAGTAGTGGAACGGAAATTCTAACCCTAGTGGCCCAGTTCCAACACCTATACAGAGAAAGGTCAGCCATGGGTCACTGAATTAACCCTTTTCCCACTTCATTAGTTATTAATACTTAATCCAGAGATATTTATGGAGTCCAATTAGATGTTGAGTGTTGAGGATAAAATCAAACAAAACAAAAACAAGACAGGGCTCTGGTTCTAGTATTACACTATTTAATGTGGGATAAACATACCATTAAGTAACAAAAATACAACGTAGTAAGCCTGTATTGTAAGGTCCAAAGTCTAACCAGAGTGAAGCAGTAGAGGAGCTCCAGCTGAAGATTTGAAGGAGATGAGGAAGGATGAGGAAAGATGGTGCTGACAGGCTCACATTTCTTCCAGACAAAAGAAACAGCGTGTGCAAAAGCAAAGTGGTGGGACAGAACAGCGTTCTGGAATGGCCTTCGTGTGACAGTATCAGAAGGGGCTGGAGAAAGTAGAGAACAGGTCGTGAGGGGCCTTTTATATTATGCTAGAGTTTGGAATAAAGAATACCAAAGAGTATGGCTTTAAGTAATCCTATTTGCATTTTGAGAAGATAACTAAGGGTTCTGATGAAGGAGGACAGAGACAATAAAACAGAAAGGCCAGGTAGGAGGCTTTTGGAACAACTGACAAAAGATTTTCAAAAGGAAGCAAATTAAATATCTGCAATTTATTTCTCTTTCAGGTGTATAAGCCATATGTGGTCCTAGGACCATGTACAGCAGCACTGCTCAACAAATATAAAGCAAGTCACGTGCACGCGTATGTAATTTTAAATTTTATACCAGTCACATTAAAACAAGTACAAGAAACATGTAAAATTAATTTTGGTAATAGATTTTATTTAACCATATCTTTTTAACATGAAATCAATACAAAAATATTTGAAATATTTTACAAACTTCTTTTAAGTCTTCAAAACCCAGTGTGAAGTTTATACCTAAATGCTTCTCAATTTGCATGCTCAATTTGCGTTGGAACCACTTGATCTGCATTGAGATTTCATAAAATTTACAATTGAAAAAAGTACACTCTGATATCCAAGTTCTTCCAAATACACTTAACTGTTGCCCAACATTTGAATTGAATGTCAGTTTTAAAATTAAAATTTACATTGATTCCATTGAAAAAGTAAAAGCTCAGTTTTGCAATCACACCAGCTGTATTTCAGTTGCTCAGGAGCCACATATGGCCCGTGGCTACCATTTCGGACAGCACAGATAAAAGCACTAAGGCAGAATGAACTCACCAAACACTCCTGCTTGGCTTATAGCAGCTGCTCACTAAATATGTTTGTGACTATCAGAGAGCACAGGGTTTTAAAAGTGGAGAACTACTAATTCTAAAGCAACGGCACATAACACAGTGTATAGGAGCACAAGGTTCTTCTTGAGTCGAGAAGGAATAAACAGTGCATTATTCTTAATGGCTAAGTTATTTTAAAGAACATTGTTCTCTAGACCAATTCTTTGTTCAGCTCTTACATAAGATGTAAACAATGATTGAAAGGAATCATTCTTTGTTATGAGTATACCTGAAAAAAAACTAAACACACACACAAAAAGTCCCAGCATAGAACTCTAACCCATAAAATAATAAGTCGGGGAACAAACGCTGTGCCTTGAATAACAGTGCAAGAAATTGCTCACACACTCTGGGCAGGAGGAAAATCGTCTTCCGCCCTCTGCTGTCAGCTGCCTGGTACTGCAGGGCTCCCCTTGGGATCCAAACTGCATTCAGTGATGATTGATTGGTCCAGGGAGGCTTTCCGCAGCACTGAGGAATTCACTACATGGTGACTATGTTTTCCTTCCTAATGCTTATTTGTGAGCAGATTAACTATTTTAACACCTGTGCGCACAGGGAAGGCCAGAATTCTGGGTCTATGTGCGTTGGTTTTCCTGATTGGGAAATGGAGAAAATATCTTTCCCACCCTACTAAACTAGTCACAAAACTAGTGGAGGAGTGTGTACAGAGTCCTGTGCTATTTAAAGGTGGGAAATGGATTTGACAAAGCCAGTGCGAAATACAGCAAATGATTACATTGGTATGGCAGGTAATTCAACAAGTACAATGATGCGAACGGAAGAGAGGGAGGGAGAGGTGGGGACCGGGACAGACTGCAGGGTGAATGACAGTTCTGAAAGTGCAGCATCCTGAGCCGGGAGGGATGCAGGCCGAGGCACTGCCATCAGATCTATCCATGGACTTTTCAGAATTACGGCATTTGGAATTTCACGCAAAGTCGTATTTTCAAGTCAGGAAACATTTTGTAGACTAAACAGATCAAGTCGCAGACCTCTAGTTTGCAATCTGCAAATGCAAAGTTACAGAAGCTAAAAATAAGCAGCAACTCCAGACACAGTTAAAGTGAAAGCTAAAGTAAAATTAAAATAAAAGCTAAGTGAAGGACAGTGATTTTGAAGGAAGGAGAATATAAACTAGATCACGAGCGAAAAAGAATAAAATCACTGCCGGGATCAGATGCAATCTAGGTCACTTTACATCCATATCAGGAATAAGGTAGATTCAATAGAATATGTATCCATAAAAATTAGGTAAAGGCCTTCTATTCAAAACTGTATTTGGATTACATCTCCTAAAACACACTCCCACTATAAAACACCTGAAAATGATGGGTACAATTTTTCAAAACACCTTTTAAACTCATAGCTGAGCTACCAAGAAAGTAAATTCCTAGAAGCCAAAAATGAAATGAAAGCTTGAGGAAGGGGGCGCTCCTGAGATGATAGCTGCCAAGGGTCTAGAGGTTTTAGTAGGTGTTTGGGGGGCAAGCCAAGGCTCTCCTGAGGCAGTCTTCTTGTTGTCCCCCAAGTAAACATTCTCTCCTTCTTTACCAATAGGAGTTTTAGCTGAGTGCACAACCACCCCCAAAAGACACTTCTCAGCCTCACTTGTCACTAGGTACGTGACTCGGTCCTGGCCAACGTGATGTGAGCAGAAGCGCCACTCGTAACATAACAGGCCAAGAGCTGCTCTTCTCTTCATTCTTCCCTTCTTCCCATGAGCTGGAATGCGACTAGATTCCATCATGTAGACAAGGGCAGAACTCTCAGGATGGCAGAACAGCACTATCATGATTCTGGGCCTCTGAGCCCACTGGGCAGCCACACGGAGTGTTACTTGGACCATCATGTGAAAGAGAAGTAAACTATCTGGCTTAAGCCACTGTATTCTGAGGACTTTTACTAAAGCAGCAGCTTTGCCTGTATCCTAAGTAATAAAGCCATGCAAGGCAGGGAGACCACAGAACCCCGTACAGAACAGGGATACCAGAGGTCTGCACTAGAAGTCAGCAAACGTTTTCTCTAATGGGCCCCAAGACAGTGATTATTTTAAGCTTTACAGGCCATAGGGTCTCTGTCCCAACTATTTAACGCCTCCATTGTAGAGCAGTAGACATAAGAGGCTAAGTAAACGAAAGGGCACAGCTGTGTTTCAACAAAACTTCATAGTTTGCCAACCCCTTGTGAACACTATTACCAGGCACAAATGGAAGGGAGGGACGGAGGGAGGAGAAAGAGGAAGAAAGGGAGAGTCTGACAAAGAAAACTTGCCTGTGGTTGCCTTGGCTCTCTGAAGTGAAAGAAAATTCTGCTCTGAGAATTCATTACTCTGACACTCAGAAGGGGCTATGGTTTCAATTCACACTACATATGTGGATAAAAAAACTCCTCCGAGCGCGATGTTATCTTAAAGTAGACCTGGGTTGGCAGTGTTCTCAACTGCCTGACAGAAGCAAATGCAAATGCCCTCTGGAGGAACACATCTTCGGCCTCAGAATTCTCAAAGATAAATTCCTATCAAAGATGAGCTCACAAGTAAAAATCACAAACACACAAGGAGAAAGACAAAGGAGCAAAAGCCAGCAGGAAAATCAAATAAGACCCTATTGACTTTAGATATTGGACTTATCATTGACAAAATAAGTCTCTTAAAAAATGCTTAAAGAAGAAAAAGTGTAACTATAGAAAAAGAGATTATCAAAAAGTGACTAGGCATAATTTTTAAACGGCCAATTAGAACTCTTAAAAAAAAAAAAGGAAATTTAAAATTAAAAGAATTTCTAACAGAATTACCATAAAAAGATTTAAAAATTTAAAATATGGCCTAAAACCAAAAAGACAATAAGAATAGGAAAAACAGGTAATAGTAATAAAATTTTAGAAATTGGAATAGAAAAGTAACTGACTTAGCCTATCAAGAAAGCTAAATTCTAAACTTATAGGGGGGACAGTGGAACTGAGAACAAAATTGACCCAAAGTGTAAAGAGGTAACAGTTATCATTTTGAAATGGAGAGAAAAGGTAGGCTTGCTTTTGTAACAAATCTTATAGAAATATTTGACTCTTTAAGCTGTCATGTGTAATTCTGATTAAAAATAAGAATAATGAAAACAATTCTTTATTTTCAAGAGTAATAAACTCACAGGACTAATAAAGCCAATAAGAGGGGCAAAATATCAATATACAAAAGTATGTAAAATATATATTTAAATACTTATGTTATCAAAAACAGGAATGACTTTCAATTTTATTTATACATAAATATGATTGTTTAAATTATATCTGTACACATACACACACACACACACACACACACACACACACACCCCACTGGATCAACCTACATCAGGAGTCTAAAAGTGGTAGTTTTTAGGAATTTCTCAATAGATTATCTTAAAAGATACAATCATTACATCTAACAAGGGCTCAGTCTAGAAGGTCCAGTTAAAGGTTAGTTTATCTCAGTTTTCAAAGTGGCACCTGTGGACAGATAGTTCACCAAGATGAGAACTTGTCGTTCGTGTTGTTTAGAGTTGGTGTCCTTGAAACAAGTCAGCATGTCTATCTATGAGAAAAAAAATTCTTCAAAGAAATGAAAACAATTTCATTGGCCACAGTGATTTAACTTTTCTTCTGCCTTCTCAATATTTAACAATATAGAAGGCATTAGAATTAAATCTGAAAATGACACTGAGCTGAAAGCGGGATCATTTAATAAAGATGGCATTTATTTCAAAAAGGTTTTACTAGAATGACACCTGGGATGTTGAGATTTGAGTCTTAGCATCACTATTTTAATACCTGTATAACTCTGGGCAAATTACTTTGCTTCTCCCCTCACCTGTAAAAGAGAAATGGTCACATCACCTACCTCAATATGACTACAGTGATCAAAAACTTAACAACTCTCAAAGTGTGACCAGTTCAAAGTCCATACACCTGACCTTCAAAAGGCCAAAACTCAAAACGTCAGAATTTGGAGTAAAGAAAGATTTATTGATCAAAAAGGCCACAACCAAGATGGGGACCTAATCCTCAACTCCATCTCAAAAGAGTCGAGTTCAGGCTTCTTTTAGGTCGAGGGAAAGGGGATTGGGAGGAGCTGTTTGCAAAACTCAAGCACAAGCAGAATTCCGCTAATGATGAGTGAGTCGATGCGTCAGACAAAGCGAGCTATGAGCCTGAAGGCCACGGGCACAAGGCAAGCTGGACCAAGATGGAGTCGGAGAGGCCGAGCATTTCACTCTGCTACAATTGCCCCCTTTTGTTGTTCATTCCTCAGTCTCCAGGTTCAATTAAGAGGGAGGGTCAGCTTTTAAGATGGAGTCAGATTTGTCTGTCCATTGTGCCCCTCTCATCTGGCTCTTACAATCTCACACGCCCACCTCTTCCGCGAAGTTCCCTAAGCCTTAGAGGGGGCATTCTGGGTGTTCAATTTGCAAGCAGAGACCACAGCAATGGCAGAAGCAGCAGCAGCCCAGGATACCTGTATCCTAATATGAGACAAAGAATAAAGAGTAACTTTTGTGATTATGTCCTCCAGGACCCGAACCATGATGAGTTGGCCACTGTACTCGTATAAACACTTCCTTGTTCAGCCGACAACTAATCTAGAGCAACCTGCTGTCTAACGACCCATGTCAAGGACTGTTGGCGTCTTAGAGCCTGGGCAGTAGAATGGACCAAACGCCTGACTATAGGGATTAAATTCCGTATCATCAGTATTTGACAAAATTTACGGAAACAAAGGAAAAACAAAGGTTAATGATCAGAGCAAACTATAAGCCAGTTTCTAAGTTTTTAGGCTGGAAGCTCCTTTTGTAGTTTGAAATGTCTCTGATGACATCATCAGGTGCTCAGGTAAACTCTGTGTGGCCTACACAGCATCATTCACTGAGCTTGTTTAAGCATGAGCTAATGTACCAATCTCTCTGAAATTTATTATCATGTCGTCCAGCTACAGTTTGTAATTGCAAGGTTCAGGAAAAGGGCAGTTTTAGCTCTTAACGATTCCAAGTCACTGGAAGAATTCAGGATTCAGTCCAGTTTACAAAAATAGAAAACAAAACTTAAGACAATGGACAGAACTAGAATCTAACATCCACAAAGGTATATTATAGTTCCTTTTGAAATATAATTTTCTAAAATCAAGCCCATTTTCACCAAAGATAGCCAAATTAAGACTAATTTATCTGCAACACAACTCTTCTTTCAGTAGACTTGGCCTGATTGTGTAAGCCCAGGAAGAATAGTTATTAACCATAGGTACCACCTGCTTTGGTGGAATTTTCCTAAAATCTTCACATTGAACTTTAAAAGGCCTGTCGAGGCCAGAAAATCCAAGGCAAGGACGTGCCACCAACTCCGCCTGCAGTATCTACAGATTCGGGTGAGTTCCTCTTCCTGAGGTCCCCAGTGCATCCTGAGATTCTTTCCTCTCAGTACAGCAAGTACAGCGGCATTAGCTCTATCAGGTAACACGTGTGCAGCCTGCGGGTTCTGTGCAGGCAGGCGGTGAGCATCAGGTGACGGTGCCAGGTCATGTGCGATGTGGAGTGGCAGCACCATGGTGAGCCGCCTGAGTGCTCTCGGTGTTGGTTCCCATCCACAGAACGTTTGAGCCCAGACTTCTCCTGGATCAACGGGGGCCGCTGTAGCTGGCCGGGACACGCCTCTCTCTCTGCAAGTCGTATCCTATCCAATCTGGGGGAAGTTGCCAGACCAACCCCCATTCCAATGTCCCCTCCCCTGGTTCAGTATCTTGAGGAGCCCTGAACAGCAGCTGACGCTGGCCCTTTACCAGCCCTGGTGCCAAGGCATCAGACCGGAGCCTTTACCAGACATGCCCAGAGGAACTTCCCTTGTAGCAGGTCCTCAGCCTCGGCCAGGAGCCAGCCCTGTACTGACGTCAGCCTAATTTGTTCTTCTAACTGCCTTGGCAATAACCTTTGCCCACCTGTGCAAGGTAGAGGATTGATAAAGAGCCCCAGATGCGGGTTAGGGGCATAAATCTAGGGGCTCAGGGAATGGAACTGCTTTGTACCTAACTGCACACGTGCCCACGTGCCTGCTCGGCACTGCTGTCCTGCATTAACTAGTACTCTCGTGCCCTGGTCTCCTGCTCTCCAGCAACACTTGGCCAGTGAATAGACACCGCCCTGTTCAGCTAGAAAATAATCCAAAGCAATTCAATGATCTAACACAGCTTTGGCCAGAGAGACTAAGGCCTCCTTTGGAGATGCTATGGCTTGAGCAGACTCATTGGCTATTACTCTTCAAGTTACTGAATGATTTCTAATCACATATTCATGAGCTCCCACTCCTTACCAGGGCGATAAGGTCCTCCCAAACGCTGGCTAAAAACCATCTTCCTGATCGCCAGGTAGATAGTCAGAATACTGGGGAGCTTCCCTTTTGAGCTGGTTGGGTCAATTTAAAGGAAGCTAACTGAATGTTACATGTACAAAGGAGATGGTGTAAGGCAGGTGGAATATTAGAAATATAGACAAGGAAAGTGAAG
This sequence comes from Rhinolophus ferrumequinum, assembly GCF_004115265.2. Taxonomy (NCBI): domain Eukaryota; kingdom Metazoa; phylum Chordata; class Mammalia; order Chiroptera; family Rhinolophidae; genus Rhinolophus; species Rhinolophus ferrumequinum. Next base: position 97,889,741 of record NC_046287.1, on the reverse strand, counting down.
ACAAAGATGCACGGAAGTGAGTTGCGCTGGTGCATTACTTATCTTTTGTTGGTTGTCTTCTAACCAGTAACTTGAGATCTGTTAGGGGTGTGCATGTGTATTCCGACTTTTGGGGAGTATCTTTGGCTGGAACAGGAGCACGTCTCCTTCTGCTTTCTGGAGGCCTTCTGAATGAATTTGTGTCGGCAGTGGAGCCCTCCTGGGTGTTCTTAAGAGGAGCTGGATCAATTTAACAGAGGAACGGATTATTAAAAGAACCTGGTAGGGCCTCACCCACTTGGGCTCAAGCTGATCACCAGGATGGTTGTTCTTCCATGATTTTAATAATAACCAATCTCTGGGGCTGACGCGAAGGGAAGGTGTATCAATCAGGTACATCCGCCTGCTAGAAGCAAACTCATGAGTAGTTATTAAAGACAGAGCTAAGGACTGACTGTAAATGACAAAAACTTAAGATGGCATGGTTATAGATCTGAGTATAACGCAACTGACAAAGGAATGTGCTTTTCTCTGAAACGTAACATTTCCACATACCCAGTGCAAATGTTGTATCAGGACATTGTAGATTCTTAGAGATTATTTGTTTAAGCCCAGTAACAATAAGAAATAACCATATGATACCTTTAAATCTGCTTTGCTGGAATTTTCCTAAAATCTTCAGACTGAATTTAAAAGGCTTCTCGAGGCCAGAAAAGCCAAGGCAAGGACTTGCCATCAGACTTCTCTAGAACATTCATTTAGTAATAAGAATATATGCATATAAATGCAATATAATTATTTCTTTATTTTGACAAAGTTTCCCATGTAATTTCAGCACACCAAAATAAGCCTAATAGTTGAATATTTCTCCTTTGTAAGGAGAGAAAACTAATCTTTTGAGGTGTTCCTGGGGCTCTTCTGAAACACTTCAGCTACTCCCAGGTCAAAACTCTATTTGTAATTTAAATTTTGGGAAGTTTGTCAAAATATATCAAGAGCTTTAGACATTTGACGAAATAGGATCATAAGTCATTACAAGCAATACTTAATTATCCATGTAACCAAAGTGGCACTAGAAAATTTCAAACACAAATACAGAAGTTTACATAATTGTTAGCAAAGCTTAGTTCTTACTACTGAGGAGATTCAGTTTTCTTATGTAATCAAGGATGTGGTTACGGCAACATAAAACACAGAAAATTATTTTGACAGAACACAGAATCTTTGCTTGCAGAAAACATTTTTCACATTATCAGTAGCAGACCAAGAGCTCAAGAAACTGTCCTTTTTCAGCAGAGAGAAAAAATCTAACTCTAATTCTGCATCAGCTTGCTTTTGATATTTAAATTCACTTACTTGATTAAATTTATTTTAACTTAATAAGCTTGACCACACATAAAACTTCCTTTCTCAAGATTCTCATTTGGTAATGACTTAGAATACAAATGAATATCCATAATTTAATTTAGCTAACAAAACTTTCAAATTCCAAGTTACCAAAGAGATTTAGAAAAAACATTTTAAGTACACTTAAGAAACTTGTAGAATAAGAGTATTATTTAATGCTGATTAGGATTCCAAAGATACGCCTACTTCACCAAACCAATATTTGATGCTAGATTTAGCATCAAATATTTGCCCAGATCACGTGATTCTGAAAAGCGTTTGGGTTAGTTGTATTTTTGAGAATTCTTATATAAGCGCTTGTTTGTTTAAGCCAGTTTAATATTCAGCTGTAGAAAAGTTATATATATATATATATATATATATACATATACATAAACCTACAGATAACCACAGACAAGATATCTCATAGCTTTCATTTTAAAACACTAGCTTTTGTGTCCCAGATACAATGCAAAACTCAGTATTTTGCTCAGAAGACCAAGTTTTGCATACTGTAAGAATTCCTTTAAAGCCGTTTTAAAATTAATTTAATCGTAGAATACATTTCATTGTCTCCGCAGGCCTGAGATTCCTCTCCTTCCAGGGTGCCCCTTAAGATAGGCTTATTGACAAACACAAACAGAAGCATATGCACAATAAAGTCTGAAAGCTCAGAGGGTAAGAGTAGCTTCAATAAAGTAGCTGAATTTAAAGTGGCAGATTTTCCTGAAGATGCTGGGATGGGGCCTGAGCACAGGCTGCCAGCTGCCACACGTCAGGAGACGCAGGAGATGGGGAGGGAGAAGAAACCTCAGACATCATTTTACTTCTTACTTCCAAACCAAGAGGGGAAGCAGCAGCCTCAGCTCAACACACAAATGATACACGAGCAAGACAATACATTGAGCACCTTCCTAACCAAGCCTCTGATACACTAGGCAAGTTACGAATTTCAAATTCAAATGGCCAAACGAATGCATCTGCAACTGTTCACACACTGGGTACAAGTCCTACAACTATTACCCTCCCCAAAAGGGTACCCCAAACAAATGCAAAACAAATTGGCTCAGCCCAAGGGAAAAGCCCAAATGGAGGGGAAGGGAGTTCCCAGTTGTACGCGCTGGGACGACTTACCCTACTTCCAAATCGAGCCCGTCTGACAATCCTTATCCTGCGCTCAGACGGAGGCCCCCCAAATGCAGATGGCTTTGTCCTGAGGGAGAGAAAGCCCAGATAGAGAGGAAGGATTCCGGGCTGTGCATGTGGGAACAACTTACTCTAGAAACAAAACCAAAGTCCAAAGAGGTTTCCTTATTCCAAACGAGCACCTGCCAGGGAAAGTCCCTCCTGAGTCCCCAAAGCAAACCGGCCTTGGCAGCTACTGGGGACTCACAGAGGGAAACTCCAGCTGGGGCTGGCCCGCCACAGCCACCCTCTCCTAGCTGGCTCGCCAAATTGTTTCCGGTCCAAAGTCTGTGTGCCCGATGCTTCAAAAGGCCCAAACTCAAAACAACAGAGTTTGGAGTAAGGAAAGATTTACAGATCAAGGCGACAAGGCAGTGAGAGACTTAATCCTCAAATCCATCTCGAGAGTCGAGTTCAGGCTTCTTTTAAGTCAAGGGCAGGGGAATTGGGAGGGGCCGTTTTTGTCAAACTCAAGCACAAGTAGAATTCCTCTAATGATGAGCGTGTGGTTGTGGCAGACAAAGCGGGAGCTATGAGCCTGAAGGCCAAGGGCACAAGGCAAGCTGGACCAAGATGAAGTTGGAGAGGCCGAGCATTTCACTGTTACAAATGCACTCTATGAAGTGGTATGTGGCAAGTCTCCTTTCAGCTCTGCCGCCAATTACAATCTGACCGTAGCCACCTAGCTGAATCTTTTAAAGACATCTTCCTACAGTTAAAGTCTTAATGACATAATATGAAAGACTTTATAAACTGTAAAACGTAAAATGTCTTATTCCTTTTTCTTCCCATTGAGCTCTCACTCATTCCTAGAAGTCATTTAGAAAGACTAGTACATTTTGGCAACATAAAATAATTAAATGTCTACATAATAAAAACAAAAAACCATAAATGGAGGTGAATAGATTAACTGCAAAGCATTTGCAATACCAGGAGTGCCAAAAAAAATGTATACACATGATTTGTATTCATCTTTTGTTATCGGTATATATTATTACAATTTTAAGTTTTTTCCTTTCTTAAAATGTGTACATATTTTGTTAGCACCCTCTGTATACAAGACAAATTAATCTAAATACTAAGAATGTTTAAAGGCAACAAGAAATAGGCAAGATGACATAATTTTCATTAAAGCCACATGGATCCAGGGCTGATTTTAAATTGTTAGTTTTTCTAAACATCTCTATAGATAGCAACTACATCCAAGAGCTCTGCAAATAATTATGAAAAAAATGGCCAATACTCACATGAAAATGTTCAAATTCCCAAAGTAGTCCATAAAACTGGATACCATTTTCACTTATCCTACTGGAGTTATTTCTAATAGCAAAAAATATATAAAGTATCTAAATATTCACCAAAAGGAACTTGTTAAATAGAATGTGGACATACATGCTCTATACAGCTATTAAAAAGAATGAAGAAAAACAATATGAATCAAGATGAAAAGAAACCTAACAGAAACTTCCTCTGGAGAATGGCAGTATTAGTTGGTTTTAATTTTATCCCTTTATGTTGCTCAAATTCAGGATTATTTTTGATTAAGTAACTATGTAGTTCTTTCAATGCAAGTAGTAAAATACTTCATAAAAATAAATCCTATTCATAACTCATTGCTCAAAGCCACCTATTACAATAATTTTTTGATTCCCTCAAGTTGAATTAATGTCTCTGTGCTCTCAAGAATTTTGAGGGGCGGCCAGATGGCTCAGTTGATGGCTCTCAACAAAGTTGCTGGTTCAATTCCGGCATGGGACGGTGGGCTGAGCCCCCTGCAACTAAAGACTGCAAAACGGCGAGTGGACTGGGAGCTCAGCTGCGCCCTCCACAACTAGACTGAAGGACGACTTAGAGCTGATGGGCTCTGGAGAAACACAGTCCCCCAATATTCCCCAATAAAATTTATAAAAAAAATTTTTTTCTTTGTATCTTTATCCTATCACTAAGAAATCCCCCTTTATAGTTATATGCATACAGTAAGAGTTAAAAGCCTAGACTACAGAAATACAGCCTGGGTTTGAATTCTGGCCCATCCACTTAGTAGTTCAATGACCATTAAATGTTATTTAACTTCTCTGTGCCGGTTTTTGCATTTGTAAAAACAGGAATTGGTATCCAAGTCATAGAGTGCGGATTCAATGAGTTAATATATGGAAAGCTCTTAAGAAGAGGCCCTGGCTTCTTAGTACTCAATGTTAGCTAGTATTACTGTGTGTAGACAATATTCTACCCATGTTTATATCCCCACGCTCCCAGCTGCGAATTGCACACAGCAAATATTAATAAATATTCACTGAACTGAACTGACTTGTTACCAGGGGATTCAAAGAGGGATGAGGATGATAAAAACAAGTCCTAAGCGAGTTAAATGTACAGCCCACTATTCAGCACGGTAACCTTTGAGCCTAGTAGGTTGTTTCTAAAAAAATTATCGACAGATTAGATACTAGAGAAAAAGTACAAGAATGAATGAGAGAGAGAGGCAAAAAAACACTCTGGGCCATGATGAATTTTTCCAATAATCCCTACTTTCTTCTATCTGCTGCTGTGTGTTAGCACCGGAAGCTTCTTGACGGTTTCCATGGTTTTCTTGGGTCAGATGAGGTTCACCTGTCTGTATCACAAGAAAAGGATCTAGTCTCACTCAGTCTGAGTATACAATGCTCCTTTGGGTTACAGGAGAGTCAAGTAAGCCTTTCTGGAAAGGTTCTCTTACGAAACTTAACAGTTTCTAAGGTTCAAAGAGGGCAGACCACCCTCCATGCTAGTTTTTCTCTATGAACCTCTTCATAGGGAAACCGTGGGAAAAGGTCAGATGGCTACTACACCCATCTAGCCCTTGCTTCTTCACTCTTTACATCGTAGATATGATTATTCTGCCTCAAGTCCCATGGCCCTTTGTATTTACTTACCTTACTTTGCCTTGACCTAGTCTATTATACACTTGTAAGTCACCCCATAATGACATTACCTTCAGTGCCTTTAAGAGGTTAGGCATGAAAATCAGTGTGTTACTCCTGTATCACAGGAAAACCTCAGCTCCACGACTCAGCTATGTAACGTCAAGTAAATTGCTTGACCCTTCTGTTTTACTGAGTAATAGCAAGACTAAACAAGGTCAAGTTTACAAAGGTCTGGGTGTGGTGCCCAGAACAGACCACACACTCAATAAATGCTAGACACACTGATAGGCAAAGATGACTTTGGGAACGAGATTTAACTTAGGCCGTCCAGCTCAGACTTCCCAGCACATCGGCCCTGCGTTAGCGAGCCGCAGGGTTGTGTCCCCTCGTGATGTGTGTTCTGAAAAGTGCAGGGCAGCCACGCTTATTCAGTGAGAGGGGCACGGCATGGAGGAAGGAGATGCCAAAGCACTGTCTTGTGACAGACCATTCCAACCCACAGATTTCACACACACACAAATCCCATTACATTATTTCTAAAGCAATTACTGAAATACCTTGGGGCAAAAACTACTTGACATTAAATTGGACTTATTATATTATCACAAAAGAAGTTAACCTATATTTGTAATAATGTAAATGACCTTGTACCAACTACAGGATAAAAATCCACACACAGAAATAAAACCAAGATGCTGTCAGGAAAAACAATTAGCCAAGAATCTAATAAACACTGTAAAACCTTGTTGAAGAAATAAAAATACCCAGTAAATGCATATACCATGCTGTATGTATTGGTGTATTGTCAATTCTCACCAGATCATAACATATTTTATTTGTATGTACCCAATCAAAATCCCAATAGGATTTTAAGAAAAATCAAACTTGACAAAATAGGTACTAAGTTTATCTCAGAGTAAGTGTCCTAGAATAGTCAGCCCCACCCTCCCACACACATAAAACAAAAAAAGACAGGGCAGCTTTCCCTATCAGGTATCTAAATAAAGCATCCAGCTACAATAAGTAAAGCAGTAAATAACTAAAGCAGTATGTATTGGTGCAGGAATAGTAAATGCTTGCAAAGTGTCAGGGGCTCATGCTACCCAAATGCTTTAAAGTGGATTGTACTATTAATACAACCACCCATCTTTATTATCCCCCTTTCAGATGATGAAGCTGAGGTCTAGAAAAGGTAAGTAACTTGTCCAAGATCATACAGGGTCAAGACAGGGGTCTGAACCCAGCTGATTCCAGAAATCCAATCTATCTCACAAGAAAACTATTAATGGCCATTATCTACAGAGATCCTACAAATCACTAAGAAAAACTCCTAAATAACCTGGGTATAAAAATGGATAAAAGATATTAACATGCAATTACATTAACATGGAAGTGGATAATATACATGAAAAAGTTAAACCTCACAAGTATTTATTAAGATTGATAATATCGAGGGTTAGAGATTGCTGGGAAACGCATACTCATGAACACTGTAGAAGTGTATATTTATATAGCACTTTTAGAAGGCAATCTGACATTAAAGCACAAAATTTGTATGCCTTTCAGCAACTCCTCTTCTAGAATCAATCCCAAAGAAACATTAAATATAAGCACAAAGAAACATGTACAAGGATATTCACTGCAGCTTTTTCTGTAACACTGAAATACTGGAAAGAATCTAACCGCCCATCAACAGCTATTAGCTGGAACAAATCATCGTACATCCACGCTATGGGACAGTACGTAAAAAGGAAATCTGCATGGACTGACATAGAAAGATGTTGATGACATATCATTAAGGGGGAAAAAAGCAAGTTACAGAACACATAGATTTTTAACACATTTGTTTTTAAAAAAGAATCTAAGAGAAAATAGGGGAATGAACATTTGTACACGTGTTGAAAAAAACCTTTTTTAGAAGAGTCTGAAAGGATATACAGCAAACCATTAAGAGTGGGTACTCCGGGGGGAAAAAGTGGGAGTAGGGCCTAGGAGTTGAAGGAGATCTTTCCTTTTTATTCAAACTGACTTTCTTGTGTTGTCTTTAGTTTTTTTTTTTTTAAAAAAAAAAAAGCAAAAAAAAAAGCAATATGTATATACCAGTGAAAACACTCAAAACCCAACCAAAGGGTATAAAGATTCAAAGAAACTGACACAATGTAAATTTTATTGTTTCCTTAACGACAGCCTCTGGACACAGTGAGGACAATGGAGACAATGACAGCACAGTTAAACTCCTATCACAAATTGATCTGTTACAAATTTCCAGTGGTTCAACATATTAAAATGTAAAATATATAAAGAAAAAAAACCAAGAAATATAAATATTCAGATTTTTGCGGCACAATGCAATGTCCTTTTAAAAAAGTTTGTTGTAACTGTGTAGTTCATTCTGACAGTAATTCAAAACACAAAATCACATGTTTTCCTGTCCTTCCCCAAAATGTGGATCTGGGGGTTGCAGTATTAGAGAAATATGCAAAAATAAAAACAGCTTTAGCGCTCAGAAACAAAGCATTTTTCTTAATTGAATGCATCAAGGCGCAAAAATCTCAATTCCAAAAAGCCAATCACTGCTATATGCGCATAAATAAAACAGATTTGACAACACTTTTATAATCAAATCCAACATTATACTAAAAACATGTGTGTATATATATCGATATATATTTTATGTATATATATCAACATCTATACACATATATATGCAATACCTATTTTAGAAAAAAAAGTGCCTTGGTGAAATGCTTCTGAAAATATTCACTTGATGCACATTATGTACAAAACCATCTATATAAAAAACTAAACTATTTTCAATGAAAGTCCATGTTCACGTCCCATCTGAAAGGTACTTGAAAGATAAACAGGTCTACCTAACGGTTTCAGTCTGAAATCGTGGCTAAGGCAGTTCTCTTTCCAAGGGCCCTCATTTTCACCCAGTCTATGTCACTAACACTAATACAGACAACTATTACACAGATGTAACCTGACACACCTATGTGTGTGTTATACCTGGAGCTCTGTTCACTGTTAAAACGGGGAATAGTTTAGAGTTGCTACAAAGAATACTTTTTTCTTAAAATATAGTTTCTCTATTCCAAATTAAGCACTTACTTAAGACACTAAGAGGCTGATAAGCCACTCCATTTGGTGTCAGTATCAATAGCCCTATAAGAAAGAACTCTTGTATTGGAACAGCTAGAAGTTTCCACTGAAGTCATACATAGCGCATCCTTCACCTGCATAGGATCAATTTGGCTTAATAGCTTTTTACCCCAGAACACCAGTCTGGAGTTCAAATACGCTCTTGAAGGTACATCTCAGATATGAAAAAACATCTCATCTGGGCAATATGAGGACATATAGGATAATAAAAGTTGTTAAAATCTGCTCAAGGAGTTTTACAGCATTCCTCATGTAGGGTAGCTGCTCGAGGTCAAGGTGGAAAACAAAAACAGGAAAGACTAGGGGCAGGGAAGTTGGGTAGGTCAGATATTTACACCAGTAACCATTTCACTATGTCTTTAAGCAAGTAACTGCAATGACCTGGTACCTCTAGCTCATCGTTCTACAAGCACTGAGGATCTGAAGCTTAAAAGGTGAAAAATGGAATACCCTTAGAAAAGGGGAACAGTCTGAGGCAAAAGTTGTAGGTCTGTAAATATAGATTTTATATGCACACACAATTGTGTGTAGTAGTCTGTATATATTTACACACATATTCACAAGATGCCCTGCAGTGGAGTTCAAAAGGCCTTTACCAGGTTACCAGCTGATTCAGGTACAGGCCCTGGAGTTCACACCATCTCTATAAGAAACACATGTGCATATATTCACATAACGCAAACTGTATCAACAAAAACATTGCTATTAACACTAGGTTAAATAGTAGGTTTTACCAACCAGTGATGTCATCAGAACATTTCTTACACTGAGAATCGAAATAACAAAAAATATACAACTGGGTTTCAAATTCACAAGAGAAAATATGTTTAGCATGGCAAATAAGAACAAAGTTCAAATTCCAGAGTAGGGAAAAATATCAAAACTTTAGAAATCTCCTGGGATGCAATTTAATCACTGCATCAAGTTTAGAAAAATAGACTCATAGAATGAACGCTGCTGCTATAGATTCTCTCAACACATCCACCCATGTTTATCTTTTTCCTCTTTTGTTTCCAGCTGGAGGTTTCTTCAGCTGAAGGAGTTGTCCTCCTGTTCCAAAACCTGCAGAGGCAGGATTGGACACCCCAAATGTCAAACCAGCTGACGCCGTGATGCCAGGGTTGCTGAAGTTAAACCCAGATGTACTTGAGCTGCCAAAGCCTTATGTTTAGGGAAGAGAACATTCACATCAGAAGTTAATCACAAAAATAAATATAAAAAAAATGGGATGAGAGGTAAATTTCTAGCTGCAAGAATACATTCTGTAAAAATAGTAAATATCTTATGGCCCTAAATTTCTAACATGCAACTTTATAGGAAAATAATTTAGCAAATAACTAAGTGGCACCTTTAAAGATAGAACGTTAGTGATCCAGCCCCAAAGAGAAACCTTAGCACAAATAACTGAAATCTTCACAAGACTTCAAGTTGCCACTTTCCTGTTCATTCAATATGCCAGGGTGCCTTCCTCCTCAGGCCCTCCAGAAACATGTTATCAACATGTAGAAGTCCTCCAAGAAAACCATAACCCATACTTTTCAGGACAATTAACATACCGAAGAGTCGTACCCATTGTTTTGATTTTATACAAGAGCCCTTGTGTAATTAAGATCAAGTACTATTACTGTCTGGTTAACTAATATTAACAGATTTATATTAAAATCCTGATACCACTGAATTCTACTATCCTACTCTGTTGAAACTGTTCATTTTAAACACTGCTGAATTTTCTTCAAATTCCTTCAATTTAAACACAATTTAATCAGTACAATGTCATTGTTTTAGACATGCCTTTTATCCCTAAGCACTGCACATTAAAACAAGCCATTATTTACAAATACAGAGAAAACGCAAAAGAAGGTGGAATTTGGAATTTTCTACTGGAAGAGTCAGAAGATTATACCTATTTCAAGAATGAACAAAAAACCCAATTAATCATCATTTGTAAGATGGGACTATAACTAAAGAACATCTCTTTGGAAGAGAACTCATTCTCCTGAATGAATGATAAAAACTGGGTTAAAACGTAAACAACGATGGGTTCATTTTGGTAAAAATGAAGGAAGTTGTTTACCCATGAAACCGGTCTATGGCGTCAAAAAGAATCTCTGGTTAGTTAAGAGAGGATATAATTATTATATCAAACGAATAAGTCTTGTTAGAAATATTTTATAAACCTGTCCTTTAACTTAGAGAGAAAGCTATATGGTTAGGCTTGCTTGCATGCTTCATCCAGGGGATAGAAAACTCAGTCAGGAATCTTTTTTGGATATTGGAAAGAACAAAACTTATATTTTTAAATTAAATACTTTGCACCTTTCGATTTGTCTGAAATTCAGGCTGAAACACACAAACCTGCACTAAGACTTCCTGAGGGTTTATTTGTTGTTCCAAATCCAAATGTGGAGGCCCCTGTGGTGCTGCATCCAAAACCAGAGCTAGTTCCAAATCCTGGTGGAAAGGTGATAGAGAAATATACAATGGCACGTAAAACATGGGTTAAAGGATACTGACAAGTAACACCTAGAGTTATCAAAGGTCTAATTAAACACAGTGTTGAAAAAGATGGCCTTATGAAGGAAATCTCCTGTTTACTCCTTGGCATAAGACTTCTGGAAGACCCAGATTAATTTTGAAATAAAACATTTATATGTATTTAGACAATGTTTATGACCCATCAGTAATTTTTAAAGAACAAGGCCACAAAACACAAGACCATTTTAGTATTCTGTCTCCCAAAAGAACGAGAAATTTTAGTTGACCGACCATTCAAGCATGATTTTGGTTAAACAGATACATACATATCTACTTTGGGATATTTCACTTGCAAAAAATGAAATGATTAAATTCATAAATAAGCAGGACATGCACAATTTAAATACGAACTACAAGGTGATTTTACTCTGCTTTTTACCCAAACATTTTCACTTAAAAACCTTTACCATTGAAAAACTGCACAACTATAGAATAGTCAATCACTTTAAATCAAATCAGGCTCCTGCTACAGCAATGAGAAATTGGAAGTGAAAGTATGATGTTTTTTTCTCTTAATATTACAATCACCATTTAAATAAATATTTTTCATCATATAAAGTTCAAGAGGAGATTCTGCTAAGTACTTGAAGACTTGTTTCTACTCTCTTAAGTGCTCTAAAAATGAATTTAAATTCTTAAGCTGCTTTATAATCACTTATCTAAATATTGAGTTTGACAGTATTATTGCCTCTAAGACATATGATGGCAAATTGGATTATAGATCATATAAGAATTATGCATGTTTGTCATAATTCTAGTAATTCCTAATATAGTCTACTATGTTAAGGAATCATATAACTTACAGGCTTCCCCTCTTATGATGATATATTTTACTGGAAATAAGGGAACCTTATTCATTTTGACAATGTACTTGTCAAAATGCAATAAACTTTCAATTATTCATACCAGACAATTAGGAATGCATTTGTATTTAGCACGATGTTTTTGCAGACTTACCTTACTAAATAGAGTTAACTTATGAAACTATTAAAACTTAATTGCTTAAGTATGCAAGTATGCATATAGGCAAATATGCCAAAAGTGCTTAGGAATGGACAGAAGTCGAGCTGTTCAACTTATAAAAAAATTAGTTCCCCATTTAAAGTGTTCGTTTTCAGAAAAAGATGATTAGGAGAATGTATATCCAGAAGTACTTTGGACTCCAAAATGATGTTAAGACTAATAATTTTTTAAAGTTCGTTAAATTTATTAAAACGAAGTTATTAATATATTCAAGTTCCTATTTTAGCATATTGCTTTGAAAATACGAACATCCCTATCACTTAATTTTAATACTTTTTAATATCTACTGTTCACAGATGAAATGTTTTTTTTAGGTTCTTAATCTAATACTAGAAAGCACTGATTATGTTTGGAGAATCGTTTTTGCCAGATGGAACCTAAACTTCCAAAATAGTAGATCCTCTTAAAAACTTTTTACAGGCTAGTATCAATTCAAATGCAATATTAGAAAAGTGAAAGTGTACCTCCAAGGTTTGAAGAACCTAAGCCACTTGATTGCAAGCCAGTGCCAATACCTGAGCCGAATGGTGTTCCAAAACTAACTCCAAGAGATGGCTGTGGCCCTGGTATAAAAACAAAAAAACAAAAACAAAAAAAAAACAAAAAAAAGGGAAGGGGGGGAAAAAACAAATTTGCCTTACTCTTTCAAGTTTAAAGTTTATGAAATTATTTTTAAAATGAACAGTGACTACTTTTAACAAATTCTACTTGCTAAAACTTAGTTTTCAGGATGTCTCCCCAGCCTAATTTATCTGTCCCAATTAATTTATTCACACTAGACAATTAAAAGAGGCTACTGCATTCAACGATGAACGTTAGTTTAACCTGCTAAGTAATTTGAAATCTTTAATGTATTGTAAATTATACTTTTTAGGTTTACTTCTAGAATGATTTTAGATCTCCCCACTTGTTTTCTGATAAAATTAGTTGGTGTAATCAGTAAAGGTTTTTACTTTTTTTTCTTTTTAAAAAACAAACTCCTTATAGTTTGTTAGAGTCAAGTCTCAATTGATCAAAAGAGACTGACACTAACATGGCAAAACTATCATGTTACTTCATAAGAGTAAGTACCCATAAAACTAGGCATGATTTCTTATATGAAATATAAATGATATATATATACAATAAATGGATAAAAAAACAAGACAATGTTTTATTTTATTAAATTTATTGTTCATTTTAAAGCAAATCAATTACACAGTAACATGACAATTCCAACTTGTTCACAGAAAGTGATAATTGAGTTCTATTGTTAAGCTCTGCTACATTACACCACTTCTCACCTGATTAAATAAGATACTGAACATTTACAAAGGCACCGCTGTGTACCTTGACAGATTCAATACATTCAAGATTTCAATTCAGAAGTTTCTTTCTAACATTTTGGAAAATGTATTCAGTTGCAGAACCATTAAGTCATCCCTTTTCCCATTTGTTACTTTAAAGATTTTGGCTGAGTTTGTTTGGCAAATATAGCATCAAACTTACTAGCCTCTCTTTTTAACTACATTTTTTTTTAAACTAAGCAGACTACAAAAATCTAAAAATCTCTCATTTGATAAATAATTTATGAAAACTATTCAATACATTTCATAGTACAATCTTCAGTCTTGTCTTTTTCAAGCACAGTGATCAGTGCATCTCAAAGTTGAGGGAACTGCCAAAGTAATATACAGATTGAAATTTTAAAATTTTCAAAGAAATCAAAGCCTTCAAGTTGTTCAATGAAGATGAGGTTTGTATATTCAAAAGGTAGTGGAAAATTATAAAGCATTAAAAAACAAAACAAAACAAAAAAAACACCAAAGAACTACATTTTGTTACACTGGGACAAAAACTGGACTTTTCAAAGAGCTTCCACCCAGGAAATAAAGAATAAGAACTAACAGCAGCCAGAGTTGTTACACTACTATTAAAAAGTAAATTAACAAAGGATTTAAATTTTTACATCCAGTTTGAGATCAATTTGAGAATGAAATACCTGCCTAGAATCTCTTTTGTAAAATGTTACTATAGGATAAAAGAAAAAAGAACAAACTAAGCATATTACGCTCTTATTTCTAACAAAAATAATATGTAGAAAACACATGTCCAGTTTCGTTAACATTGAGAGACTTAACTGTCACGCTAATAGGAGGCACTGCTGGTGGAAGACCCTAAAGAATAATGCACACCACAGCCCTCAGCCCTACATGTCGTAGAGTTACTCAAATAACATGCTTTTTGTTGTGTGTGGGTCTGTTTTGAAGAGCAACTCTAATCATAAATATTGAGGATATAGGTAATCAAGAACTCTAACGATGACAAGACTTTCCATTGCACAACAGGTACATGATATTTTGAGTTTTGTACCTTCACACAAATTCTGAAGGCAACATCATTTATAAAACTAGTAGGCAAATGTATAACATTTTTTAATAGTAAAAACTCATGATAAATATCTCCCATGCCAAAGTATTAGCATATATTACACTCTGGCCACCATATAAATTAGTTTCACTATTAGAAAGCAGAATCTAAATCCTTCAGGCAAAGGTTACGTAAACAATTCAAGAAGTCTGTTTCGAAATCTGAAGTCATTCAATGAGAGGCTCTTAGTTCCATAAATAAAATCAAGTTAGTAGTAATATATCCCAATGATTGCCCAAAGTGAAATCTTCATGTAGAGTAACATTTTACAAAGGTTACCGTATAATATATTCACACACAACAAAACCAAGTTTAATACTGATATTTATATTTTCCAGAATAAATTCTACTTTTTTAAAAGTAAAATTGCATTCACAGGAAAAGGACTAAAGTGCTAAAATTTTTTATAATTTTCAATGATCACTCAAAATACCTAACGTAATTAGTCTGGTTATTCCTAAATCATAGTTTAAAATAGCAACATTTCTTATAAAACAAAAAATGCCTTTTCCCCAATTTGAAAAATTTTACTCCTACTAATTTAATGGGGAATGTTCCTTTGGTTATTAAATACAACAAAATCACAAAACCACAAGAAACTAAAATGAAATACTTAAAGTTTCCTATTTAACACTACACCTTAAATCTCCAAACCTACACAAAAAGCTAGAAAGTAGTAATTCCTAACAAAACATCTCAGCTCTCCTTAAAAACAGCAGCTAAGTCACATGAGAAAAGTCTTATTATGTAAACATCAAGAACTTTTAAAAGTGTCAAAACACAACAGCAAAACTTAATCCCAGTACATTAGCTTAAAATAATCTATCCTAAGGTAAAATCATACTAGAAACCCTCATGTAAATCTTCAGCTCTTTAAGAGGCTTCAGAAGCACTGGTGGGTGGACAAGTCTTCTCAAGTTCTAGCAACATGGCATTTCCCCATTACTCGTGCTTATCTCAGACATAAATAGCCTGCTGGTTTTTCATCAATTCTCTTCAGCCTTCAGAAGCAATGACCATCAATCACACAGGCCTAAGCTCTATTACATATTTTCATTAAAAATCATAGAATGAGTGAGAAGCCACTTAAGTGCAAACCTCCAAGAAAGACCACACAGAAACCACCTACAGAAGGTAGTAGCCTAAGAAGCGATCTGCTTTTTTACATTAATGAAATCAAGATTCCATATGCAAATAAAAGCAAAACCCCTCTGACAACTCAAGTCTTGCACAGAACAACAGTGATATATAAAAACAGCACACAAGCTTTACCTGGCATCATCTCGATGGTCTTTAAAAACCTGTTACTGATATTTTTAAAAAGTATCATCAAAATCACAGGACATAGGGAGTAAGTCATTGAACAATGCAATCTATAGGGACATTTCTAAACAGGCTGTAACTCATAAAATCAGTACGCATCTAACAGACCTCATAAATCTTGTTATAGTGGTGACATGACTAAAGCAACTAACATTGTAACGGGGAGAAGCACACAAGAACGGACTATGGAGCCGGGAGACCTTTAGAGAAACAAAAGGAAAAAGAGAAGACAATGCAAAATGGTATGATTATTTAGCATCTCAGTTCTAAAAATTCATACAACTTAAAATGAAAACACTATAAGACTATTTAGGTTGATAAACTACAATTCCTGCTTCCTGATTAGAAAACCTTTATGTGGGTTTCAAATTCAAAACTGCAGGGAAGAAAGCAGTTTTCCCAAAGCCTGGCAAAAGTCAGAGACAAAACTGAATCAATGAGCAAAAGGCTCCTCAACCTGACCACTCTGCATTAAGCTACACTCTCACCGCCACCGACGGCAAAGACCATGTCTATATTGTTTACTTTTCTATCCCCAGAATCCAACACATAGTAGGCATTCCTACTCATAGAACAAACATATGTCTTCATATGTCCATGAGGCCAAAATGTATGAGTGAAAATTTACAAACCTCTCAAGACTGTATGTTAAAAACAAAACAAAACAAAACCCTGAGAGGTAATTTTGCTTCAATTTTAGTTGTATAACACGGAATATGATTCACTTACAGCATAACATTTTAGATAACTCACTTTTCTCAGTTTTTATTATTAGAATGGAAATCCCTATGTGCAAAGAAAGAACACTGATCCAAACCCAAGCTTATCTGATCTATTTCAGGACTGACATTGGCCCTAAAAAGTAAACTGGTGCTATGGTTGGTTTGATTAATTGGTTAAATAATCATGAGAACTGAGGATAATTATGGGATTGATAGAAACCCAAAACCCCATGATGATTCTTATCCTCCATAACTTGAGAACGAAATCCTCCACTCCAGCCAGCTAGAGAACAACTATACAGTCACGTGAGCCACTATGCACATGGGGCCAGCCATGGAATGTGGAGGATTTGGCATAAATCCATCACTAGCTAGCTGTTTACTGATGGGAAGTCAGTTCTGTCACCTCCAAACGTGAAGAACAATTTTTGAAACTGCCAATAGTGAGAACCAGAGAAGGCTCCCCTGTGGAGGCAGCCTGAATGCAATCTAAATATGTCCTTGTACTATTATTTACTACCAGACTATATGGAACTCTCAGAAAGACACATGCGGTAGAATAGTAAGCATTACTTGAAACTTTATGAATAAGGAAAATCAATATCCATTAAGAGTATATTTTTCTAAGTCAAACTAGAAGCCTGACCAAAAAAGGAACTATAGGAATAAAAAGAGTAGCAATCTCTGTAAGACACAGGATCAAACTAAACACTGCAGAACTGACCACAAAAATGTTTCATTAAAAGTGGAATTAAACCAAGGACTAAAATTAGCTGCTTTGCAGTGTCTCACCAATTATTTTCATCTGCTCAGCTTTCCACATCATAGTTCTTAATGTGCAACCCACAGCATCTCAAAAACATATTTTTCCTGCTCTTGCTACTGTTCTGTTCATTTTGAAAAGGTACAAATAATTCTAGCATGTACCTTCTTCCAAATTTGGTTAAGAGGGCCTGTACTCTTTCTAGTCATTATACACACACACAAAATACTGATCTTCAATACACCTTGAGTCAATAAAAACATACTTCACCCTGAATGTGGGTATTCCGTGATCAGTGTATGAGGAAACAAGAATGCACCATCTATCAGTATCATATATGAAAAATGCTATCTATGGCTGGATTATCTCTGACTTTAAAACAATAAATGATACAATCACGATTTTAGAATCTGTTATTCTTAAATGTAACTCAGTAGTGAAACACCATGTTCTAACGGGTATTTATAGTAATACAGCAAATAACATTAAGTAAATTCACAATATTCAATATCTCATCGGTGTATGTAATTATTGCTAAGACTACCCTGCGTTTTTTGTTTATCAGGTATATGTTTATAATTGTGTCCATCACAATTTTTAGATTGCATTGGAACAGCTATTCATAGAAATGTCTTCAGTGCTAACAGAAAAGGGAGACTTATAAAATGCACATAAATTTCTGCATTTTAACAGTAAGAAGCTATAACTTGAATGCATTCAGACCTGTAGCAGGCTGTTGCTGCTGTGTAAGTGTTGCAGCCATGGCAACGGCTGCTGCGTTTGGCATGTTGCTGAAAGGGGTGGGACCAGTAGTTACTCTGGGTGCATTCTGCCACTTCTTGGCTTCTGCTCGCCTGGCTTCAAACACATCTACAGCATCTCCCAAGAACATTTTCCTGTACCCAAGGTACTGTTCTTTGAGCACCTGAAAGAACGAAAAAAAGAAAAGGTTAATCAAGTTCTGTGTTGACTTTGGTAACATGTGAATGCATGTAACTATGAAATAAGTTAGCAAAGACAGACCAAAGATACTGCCAAAGTCATGCATTCCACCTAAATTGCAAATTAGAGTGCTAGTAATGCACAGTATGGGAAGGGATGAGTTTGAGACTTCCAGCACTCCTTTGAATATTTTCTTCCCTATTTTTGTCAAGTCTTTACAATAAACTGCCTAAAATATTCTGGCTTTGTGAGGCCCTCTTTACAGTGAGTTATCTAAGCTTTAAGACAGCAGAGCAGTATCTGAAGTTCCATTTTAAATATTTAGCTTTTCATGAAATTTCCCCTTACCATGACCAACCTTTTGGTACTCTTTTAGATTCAAAAACTTAAAAAGCACTAAATATACGAGGTGTGATCAAAAAAATATGTTTAAATAAAAAAAAATTATTACAGTACAAGACACATTGCCATTAATCCCCTTCAAAATACACCTCCTCGCTTCAAGCACTCTTGTCCCATCATTCCTGCCACTTTCTGAAGCAGTTCTGGAAGTCCTCTTTCCTGAGTGTCTTTAGTTGTGCTGTCGTGGCTGCCTTGATGTCCTGAATTGATTCAAAACGTTTACCTTTCATGGTCATTTTGACTTTGGGGAAGAGCCAGAAGTCTCATGGTGCCAGATCCAGTGAATAAGGTGGATAAGGGCACACCGTAATGTTTTTATTTGACAGAAATTGCCATACCAGAAGCGATGTGTGACACGGAGCCTTTCCGTTGTGACCACAAAATACGGTGAATGAGTGCCATCCAATGGAAAGGCAGGGATCTTCAATATGGGAAGCGGAGCGTCAAACTTTAGTAACAGTGTGTGACAAGTTTCAACTTGTTCAGTGCAGTCAGTCGGATGTGAGCTACAGTTGAGAGCAAGTGTATTTTAAAGTGTTTTGTAAATCATCCTCCATCATGACAATGTTCCATGTTACACATCGCTTCTGGTATGGCAATTTCTGTCAAATAAAAACATGACGGTGTGTCCTCATCCATTTTAGTCACTGGATCTGGCACTGTGCAACTTCTGGCTCTTCTTAAAAGTCAAAATGACTATGAAAGGTAAATGTTTTGAATCGATTCAGGACATCAAGACAACCATGACAGTACAACTACAGACACTCATGAAAGAGGACTTCCAGAATTGCTTCAGAAAGTGGCAAGAACGATGGAATAAATGTGCTTGAAGTGAGGGGGAGTATTTTGAGGGGGATTAATGGCAATGTGTCTTTTACTGTAATAAATTGTTTTTAATTTAAATATTCACCATATTGTTTGATTGCACCTCGTGTATCTGTTAAATACCTTTTTTAAAAGGCCTGGGTAAGACATGTAAAAATAAGATGTTGCCTCTGCACAGAGGGCTTGGATGGTATAAAGAGGGCCTTTATTAATATTGTTTGACTATTTTACAATACAGTGGCACCTTGGTTTTCGAACGTATTCTGTTCCAGATGACCGCTCGAGTTCTGAAATGTTCAAAAACCGAGACACGGATTCCCCATAGAAAGTAATGCAAAATGGATTAATCCATTCCAGACCTTTAAAATCAACCCCTAAAACTGCAAATTTAGCATGAATTTTACTATCTAATGATACCATAAATCCATAAAATTTACGGCATTCATGAACCGAAATGTTCGTCAATGGAGACGTTCGAAAACCGAGGTACTACTGTACGAATGACTCATGTTGAGCTGGTGTAAACAAACAGGATAAAAAGTATGTTTGTAATTTCAGAGAAAGAAAGAAAAATTACCAGGTTCATAAAATGGACCGGTTTAACCCAATGCAACATCTGTCTTGATTAAAGACCACTGATAGGGATGACTCTTTTCACAAAAAAGGGTAGTTTTCAAACCAGAGAGAAGACCCTGCCATTGAAAAAGCCATATATATTTACAAATAACAAATCTGGGATTTGCTTTAAAATACTCCAGGGAATAAAGCATCTCTGTATGGAGAACTGATAAAATAAGATCAGCAGGACCTTGAGAACGGCTGAAGTTGGGTGGTGGGTACTTGGGCACTCATTCATCATAGTAGTGCTCTATTTTTGTGTATATTTGAAAACTTTCATAATAAAAATTAAGGAAAAAAAATACACCTGAACAACACAGACTTCAAAATGTCAACATAGAATCATCTTTAGTACTTTATAAAACTAAAGTAATATTATAGACACAAAGTTTTTAAGAAAATTTGATAAAAATTCCTCCTTTAAAACTAAACTATTATAAAGATTTAGTTTAGAATTTTAAATTTATTAAAGCAAAAGGTCTAAAGTGTGCTATCATTTCAAAAATGATACAATTTTAATGGTTAACTTTTTTAAAAATTCTGTTACCATGCATCGGATTAAAATACAAATAAAAATATTTGGTAATCTCAAGTAAACTCAGAGATTAGACTCAGATTTGGATGCTTTAAATTTAACAAATGTTTCTGAACGCCAACAAATAAATATATTTGCTTGAATAGTTGGAAAAAGTGCACTTATATTTCACCTAATATTATTACATGTGGTACAAAATATTCAGAACCAAATTCTTTTATTTATAATATTTCATAAACAAACAGTTCCCTGTATTTAGAAAGAACAAATGTAAATTAACAATGCAGTGGCTAATAAACATTTAAAACATACATAAAATTAAACCAGTGCAAGATAATTTTGCTACTAAGAATGTTTTTATTCTGTTGTGCTGTTTCTAGTGGTCAAGAGGTGGAAACAAAGTAAATGTCCAACAAAAGAGGATGGGTTAAACAAACTGTGCACATACACACAATGAAGTCCTATGTAATCCTACTAAAAATGATGTAGAAGGAATATGTATATGAAAACGGAAAGTTGTTCATAATATACTATTACTTGGATCTTTTGAAAAAGAATAGATATTATCCACAGTTGTGTCTGGGCATGATTATGAATTATTTTAGTCTTTTTCACTTGTAGGTAATTACAGCTATTTCTGCAATAAGCATCAATACTTCTGTCCCATAAATGAACAAATACTTCACTTGGGTCTAGATATCCAGATAGATGAACTGGTAATAAAAAGTTACCTTGACATTTTCATGAATAGACTGAAGTTGTGCAGCTAAAGCTACAAATGTTTGATAAATTTTCTGCATAGCCATTGACAGATCTATAAAAGAAAATTATATTATCACACAAATACATGTAACACAATCAGTATTATTTTTCTATTAACTTGAGTCCCATTTTTGGTACAGTTAATGTGTAGGAGAAAAAAACTACATCAGTATTTTCATGAATAAGAGAAGATAGTAGTGAGCAGACTGAGAGAAGGACGTCTACATCAGGAATCTGGGGAGGGGAGGAGGCCCAAGACTTCTGCCCTTATTAGCACAGTAACAATTCATAATAAAGCATTTTGCATTTATAGGGAATGAAGATCTAAACAAGGACTTTTGAGGAAATTTTCTCATGGAAGCTTAAGACAATTACTAGTAGTTATCTAGAATATCTACTATATTAACAAGAGCTCAACCGCTCTCTTACCAAAAAAAAATAAACAAAAAAAAAAATAGTGCTATCAAAAAAAAATTACCACAGAAAGCATGTTACCTTGAGGAGTTATATGTGAGTTGTTTGCTTGAGTGGCAAGATGGTTTTCTAGTTCTTCAATCTGCTGCCTGTACTGCTGAAGCTGTACCTCAAACTGCTGAACCAAAATTCTGAAGTAGCTATGTAAAAACATATACAAAGTTAGAGCAAAGTTTTAAAAGCATTGTTTTCTTTATATCCAAAATACCAAATAAATAAATATATGCCCCCATTTATGTACAGCCTCTGAATTAGCCTGATGACATCATGTCCCTTTAAGTGGTGCAAATATTACTGAAACAAAAACCCAAACTCAAGTTATCAAGGTATCAAAAAAAAGGATGTATATCCTTACTCCAATCATGAAATATCCAATTAAGGGATAATTTACAAAGTAACTTAATACTCTTCAAAAATATCAAGATCGTCAAAGACAGGAAAGACTGAGTCACTGTTACAGACTGGAAGACATTACGTAGAAATAACAACTAAATGCAATATGAATAGGAGTCTAGAGTACAAAAAGTACATTAGTAGAAAATAGGTTCCTGGAACAGAAAAAGCACATTAGTGAAAAAGTCAGTAAAATTAAATAAGTTCTGTAGTTTGGTTAATTATTTGTGCCGATGTTAATTTCCTGTTCGTGATAATTACAGTATGATTATGCGGTATGTTAACAATAAAGGAAGAAGGGTAAAGGATGTAAGGAAATTCTTTGTACTACCATTTTTTCAAGTTTTCTGTAAGTCTAAAATAAGTTTAAAATAAAAAGGGTTTTAAAAGTGTAATTGTTAGCCAGATTTTTACAACCAAGCATTTACACTTCTTATATTTATAGTCTGAATTTACAATCTGAAATGCCATTTATAATCTGAAAACACTATAGTGTATTACAGAAAGAGCATGTAATTTAATTGCTACTACAATTCTGATAAATTTAACCAGAGAATGCTAGAAAGATAAAAAGGGACTTTGAATAGCATGCAAACAGTCTGTCATTCTGTAAGAAATGGGGAACTGTGAAAGCTTTTTGCAGTGGAAAATGATACATTTCAGCCCATTTCAAAACTAGCTCTGATGGAAGCATGAAGAACAAAACAGATGGATAAAATACTAGAAGTCCAGCAAGGAAGCACATCCTATGCTAATCCAAATACGATAACAATGGTATCACTGTCATTTTTAATTTCTTGATTTTGTTCATTGTACTGTGGTTATGAAAGAGACTATCCTTATGTTTAAGAAATATACAGGACAGTACTTAAGCATAAAGCACATCATGTCTTCAAATAACTCAAGCTGTTCAGGGAAAAAAAACGTACATATACACATAGAGAACAAGGAACAAAAATAGTAAAAATGCTAACGTGTAAAGAATCTGGATGAAAGACATACGGGAATTCTTTGTTTTATTCTTAAAATTTTTCTACCAGTCTGAAATTATAATAAAAAGTTAAAAGAAAAAAAAAGTGAGGGGCCAGGAGTCAAACAGACCTGCACCACTCACAAGCACAGGACCTCACTGCTCTGTGCGTCAGGCTCCTTCCGCACCTCTAAAAGAGGAATGTGAACAGCTGTAGAAGTTTTGTGGAAAGGGAGAGAAAGCATGTAAAGTGCTCAGCGCACTGCTTGGCATGTGGTAAGTAAGCATTTGATAAATTTATTAGCTATTATTATCCCTAGCAACATGAAAGGATATAAAAAAAAGACAAGATATGTCACACGTATGATGACTAGATGGATATGCAAAGCTGGGTGAGGAGATTACAGCTGGAATTTTGTAAATTTAATTTTACTTATCTACATTTTCTAATTTTTCTTCCTAAAGATTTATTAACTATGTAAATGAAAGCTATGCTAATAAGTGTGTTAAACTATATTTAGTGTGCAATGTTTAAGAAAGGGACTATTACAAAATTATTTTTAAATTAAAAGTCCTAATGGGTAAAAAATAAATTTCTACTAAAAAAAACTGGAATAGACCCCGTAGGTAACATGTAAATGAAGTGTAACAGCGTAAGAGTGGTTAAAAGCACAAAGCTTAGTCTTCACTTATCCTTCAATACAATGGGGATAATGAACTCCCCCTGTAGGGTTACGAGAATTAAATTTAAAAATCCACGTAAAGTGCTTATTAACCCAGGCTTGCTACCTAGTAAACTAAAAATGTTTAGCCTGTATATTGTTCTGACTGTTCTGCTTTTTTAAAGAGAGAAACTGTGGGGACAGAGTCCCAGAGAGCAGTTTCCCGGCTCTCAGCCTCACATGGAAAGGTGCTGGCTCGGGTAGTAGATGGCCGTCAGCTGTAACCAGGCAGCCAATTAGCCACTGATAGAACTGCCGCGGCCGCGCTGCTTAGTCAGTGAATCGGTTGGTTGGCAGGCAGAGAAGCGGACAGCAGGTTGCGGGTCATGTGGATCCAGCCTCCAGTGAGACTATAGTGGTATGACTCCCCTACCTATGGCTCCGTGAGTGTTCCTTTTTGGCCTAGCCATATCCTGAGTTCTTATGTGTGGAGCGAGACTAGAGACCCCGCAGGCCGCCTCGCAGGACAAATGGCGCAGCGAGCAGGGTCCCCCGCAAGACAAAAACATTTGTTGAAAAACTTCCAGCAACTTACTCAGCCGGAGCTGTATTTTCATGTTGGAATCCAGGTGGTGTTTTCTGGGTTCTTAACGCTATTTCAGCATTCTTTAACTCCTAATGTATCAGAGGTTAAAAAAACAAAAACAAAACAGGGCCAATTAAAAGTTAGGCTAAAAATACCAAATACCTCTGGTTTGAAACTTCAAATGACGCCATTTGTGGAGGTTCGCACTCTGAGAACATGGCATGGATGAAGCTGCTTTACAAGTTGCTAAAACCTCTCTCCCAAGACAAACTACACTTTTAGCAAACTATGACAAATATATAATGAGCTGCTGATCTATTTTCAGAAACTCTGGATTTCTGTAAGACTCACGAAGTTACTTCACCCACAGTGGAAGACTATCCTACCATTTAAAAACCTTTAATGTAAATGTAAAAATACTATTTTAAAAAGCAAGGTAGGATTAATATTGACACTGACGGTGGCAGCAGTTAACACTCTAGGTACTTACTGTGGACCAAGCACTATGTCCAAGGCTTTACTTTTATTATCATGGTTCATCCTCAACAATAACCCTAAAATGTAGTAATGTTTCCCTTTTTACAGAGGAAGAAATGGAGTCAGAGACGTTAGTAATTTGCCTAAAACCATGGAGCTCGAAGACCTGAGAATTGAACCTGAACAGCCCAACTTTTTTAAAGCTTACACACTCAACTATTTTTAAATCACCTACAGCTGTTCCCCAATGCCATTTCTACGTCCTAGTCAACAGTCTTTCCAGACTGATGTTCAGTTTTAACCCCTTACACTTCACATTCCTACTATTTCACGGCTTTTTCAACTTCTATTTAAGTTTCCCTTATTTAAAACAAACAAAAAAAAGGTATCTTACCTTAACTTTATATTCCCTGTAGCAACCTCTAGCCCTCATTTTACTACCAAGCTGGTAAGTCTCCAAGTCTCTAACTGTTCTCTTCATCTCCTTTTCATTCTTCAGCTCAGGCTTCCATCCTTTCAAACCCCAGTACAAATGCCCTAGGGAGGTCGGGACCTTTCAGACTTGGACCCCTGCCTACTGACTCTTGCCAGGCGGGACTCTTACTCAGTGCTCCGCTAATAGTAAACTGCTTGTGGATCCTCAAACATACCCATTTCCTCCCTCCATGCCTTTGCCTGTTATCCTTCCTTCCTCCCAGCCTGGCGGACAACACCTAAGTGTGTTTCAAGACTCAATACAAAGATATCCTACTTTGGACAGAGGATAAAAGTGCCCACATAAGTAAGCCCTCTGTGCCTCTATCACACCTTGTACCGCACATACTACCTGACTGACTTAACTCACTCTCTCTAGACTATTGTGTTGTGATCCCAAATGCCTGTTCAAGTGCTCTTCACATAAGAGATCCTTAAAAACACATCCTGAATGCATGGACTGGCAATGACTTCAACAAACCACCTGACACCCACCCCAAAAAGAGCTTTAATCACCCTACTTATTTAAACTCTTGAGTTATGTACCAAAAATGATGTCTATAAATGATTTTGCTTCCTTAAGTTCTACTAATTGTTTATATTTCCCAGAAAGGCTTTCTTTCTGAAGAAAAGGTTTTGGTTTAAATAAGCTTGATAACTACTTCACTAATGGAGTCAAAACACGTTTTTTTCCAACGGTAATTCACTAGACTGCACTAATTCCTGTACATTAGAAATAAGAATTTCTTTTCTATCTCCTATTAAATTTTCTAACCTCAACTCAGATTTTCTTTTTGCTTAAGGAAACTTTCTTTGACTCATCCTCTACTTCATTTGCTACCTTTATATTTCACCCAATCTTTTATTATTTCATTTACCCTACTCGACTTTGGAGTTGTCTTTTTATCTCTAGAAAACTATTAACAAGTCTGGTATGTAACAGGTATTCCACAAATATTTGTGAATAGAATCACACTGTTAGAGTGACAATGGATCCTATTACAGCATTCATTTCTTTTTCTTGAGTTTCACTCTATTATTTTACTAATGAATTTTTCCATGTAATTTCATATTTTACATATGAAATTTATCATTTCATGTAATATTTGATGAGAATCTAAACATTCTCCACAGTCTAAAAGCATTACTAAGATTTTCTTCCTCCTAGAAAAAACATATCTGATAACATATAAAAGAATAAGTGGCAAGGAAACATGGGGGAATACTTAATTCGTATTTAACCAAAGAATTTGTAAATAACTAGGAAATCTGAAAGCAGAAAAATAAAACATCATACTTTAGAATAGCTATCTTAGTAACACAGTTTTATTAAAAACATCACAAAGTATTTTCCAATAGTTGACTTCAAAACACCTATGCAGGTACAAACTTCCAGATATAAAACAAGTAAATCTTGGGGATGTAATGTACAGCATAGTGACTATAGTTAATAATACTATATTGTATATTTGAAAGGTGCTAAGAGAGTAGATCTTCAAAGTTCTCATCCCAAGGGGAAAAATTAAATTTGTAACTATGTGTGATGATGGATGTTAACTCGCCTTATTGTGGTGATCATTTCACAATATATATAAATACTGATCATTATGTTGTACACCTATAACTAATGTTACATGTCAACTATATTTCAATTAAAGACACATAAGCACCTTTAAAATTATTACTTAAAATATTATCACTTCATCTATGAAAAGCACAGACCTCAGATAAGCCCACATTAGAAAGAACTAGGTATTACAGAATTTCATATGTATTACATATTAGACCATCGGGATAAAAAACAAGCAGAAAGGAGTGCCAGAAAATACTTGCCTCGATACCATCTTTACTAAGACCTGAGACCAGCAGCTCATCAGAATTTAAGACCTAAAGAGTATAATTTTTATTTAATAACTGACAGATTAAAAAGGTATTTTTTTCTATCTGTTCTCCTCTCACACAACCATTATGCCATAGGCACTCTTACGGAACAAAGCAGTTAGCAACATAAGCTCGGATTAGATTACCAGGGTCTGGATCCAAGTTCTCCCACTTAGTAACAAAGCACTCTGCCTGTTTTCTTATTTATATAATGAATAGTACCTACCTCACAGGGTGGTCAAGAAAATCCCATCTTAGGGTCAATACATATAAATTTTAGGATACTCACTCATCCATAGTAAGCCCATCCTCAAAAAAAACTAGTAAATATTATTATAGCAATTTAAAAATATGTGAACTATATAGTTTTCTGACAGTATGTCTATATTATTTATAATTTAAAAAAAGACCTATTTCCATTTGAAACAAACAATCAACCCCTAGGATAAAATGACTTTACGTTAGTTTACCTGAGCAGTTTCTATTTTCAATTTGTCAATATTGAGAGTGTTTCTCTGTAATCCACTGGCAGCCAATGACAGAAGCTGCTTCAGAGCTTTAATATCTTCTTGTACTTTAAGCATTGCTTTCGAAGACATTCTACTAATCTCTTCTTGGACCTGTTTTTGTTCCTTCACAAATTTCCTTAAAATCAAAACAAAACTGAGTTTAAAAAAAAACAAACATACCTTTGGTTCCCTACAGGGAAAAAGTACATTTACAACAGGCTGGTCAGAGTCTAAGTGTTTTAAGAAACAAAAAATAAAAATTTACCTACAGTACACGTGCTGTTTCACAAAATGGCAGTTACAGAATTTTAATTCCTGTTGTTCTGCTTTCACTCTCATTTCTAAAAGCATTAAAATTTTAATCAAGGTAAAATGTTTAGAAGGAAGAGGATTCGTTCCCCCTAAAATATACTCTCTAGCATTCTTCAAGTATGATTTATCTAATTATATTTGACACACTTACTGGAGATTTTCAACATCCTGGCAGATGACAGAAGGTAGATTTTCATCCTTCAGTGCTTTACTATCCCTAAGAAAAATGCCACAGATGTATTAAAACCATTGAGATTATAAAAAGCTAATAGTTGAGTTTTACTAGAGCGTGTGTTAAGATACAAGAAAATAAAGCAAGTATGCCCCACTTACAGCTTTCTTGGATGATTTCAAAGTTCTTTCTAAAGAACAATAAACTTCCTGACCTATAAAATTACTTTAACAATTCATCTGACATGGAGATTTCTTTTCTAAGAACACTGGCATCTATGTAAGCGCATGTGACTAATTGTTTAAGAAAAAAAATCAGAAAATACTACAGATTGCATGAGATACTCAATTAACTTCCCCTGGTTCAAAAATTCTATGATTGGCATTTTATTCAGTTAAAAAATATTAAAGCATTCATTAAAGAAAGTCTACAAAACTTCGTACAAGACACACACAGTATTTTATTATTTTATAACTTTTCAATTTTTCCTTCAACAAAATAATACCTAGTAATAGCTTTAGAGAATCCTAAATATTTAATGAAGACAGGAATAAGTGAAATTTGACATACTGTAATGGATTCATGAGTTAGATTTCAGTCACAGGTTTGCTGCTACTTCCTGGATATAAGCCTAGGCAAATATCAGTCTCTCTAAGCTTCCTCACTAATGTAATAGGGCTAAAATATACACAAGATGTTTGGGAGGAGTCACCTTGATTACTTATTTACAAACGCTTTCTTTAACATAATACAAATTAGGTGAGAAATATAGAAATAATGATTTTCAAACACCTGTATGATGTACACAGAAGCTATCATTTCTCTTCATAATCAGGAAATAAATAGTACTGGTATAGTAACACATATATGAAATAAAAATACACACTCACACACATATATTTTCATCTATATATATAAAAGGTGTTCCAAGAGTAAAGTGCCATGAGTTATTCAATATTTAACAACTTAAACAAATACACACATATATTTATATTTACTTTCATTATTTGGGAAAAGCCAACCACTTCCTAGAAAGAACTGGTTACACATTTTTTTAACAATCTTTCTAGAACATATGTTTATTATTTTATTTTCGACAAAAACTAGTTAAATTTTTTTCTAAATGCCTATATTGTTTCATCTATTTCCAACCATACCATTTGCCTACAATGTAATAAATAAAACACTTTAATGAAAAATATTTTTAAAGTTAAATTGTAAACTTACTCTGGTCTTGTTCCTGTTTTATCACCTAGAAAATTCAAGAAGCTTTGTGTAAAAAATAGGTAATACAACATATTGCAAATACAAGTTTTAAGTGAATGAAAACCAAGGTATAAATAGAAACTGTTAAGCGCTTCTTCGACTGCCCCTTAAACAGTGTGCAATGTCAGGACTTGTCAGAAACTCCAAACACAGCGTGTTATAGAGACATGTTTATGTACCAGTAAACACATAACTGGTGTTTACTGATGTGGCTGATTTGCATCAATTTCTTTCAAGGGCAAGAATCTTCCTTTTTCAACTATCTTCCACGAAAAATATTCCTGCCTAGCAGTTTCACTCCTAAGAGCTTGACTTGATACTTTTTTAATTTAAGGCCCAATCACTATGGAATACTAAAATATGTCAGATTACCTGAACGTCTCTAAACGTTTTACAAAACCAGCAAATCTTTAAAAATGAAAAGTTTTTAATGTCTGCAGACATATCAACAGCGCTCCATAATAACACCTATCTGACAGTTATCATTAATAGTATACATACATCTAAAAGTAGAAATGTAAAAGTGTTCCTTCAGCACAATGATGCAGTGACTCACTTTCTGCTTTTCCAAAATTTATTTCTGGCTATAAAAATAATAGCTACTTATTTAAGAAAGCATAGAAAATGCAGAGACACACAAAATTTCATTCCACCAGAGAGTCTCAATGGTTCCTTCCAGCCTTTTTCTGCACTTACACATACATTTTTAAAAGCAATCAGGATTACCATGTTATACTTTAATATATTTTCTCAGCATGTTCTGAATACTTTCCATTAAAATGACTTTAAATGACCATAGAGTACATAGATGGTGCAGCTGTATCATAACCTTATGCCCAACCCTTTTCTTAGGATATTAGCATTTACTACAGAAATAACGCTGCTGCAATGAATGTGTTTATCTACAAATACTTGTGTACTACTTCATTTGTATTCCAAGAATTAACAGGTCAAAGAGTACGCCAGGGAAGCCTGTGACATATCACACCAAACTGACCCCAAAAGACATTTGTCCCAATGTACCTTCCCGTCTACTAGGAATGAAAGTTCCCATTCCATCACACCCTCAACAATGAACACTTAAAAAAATAAATCACTGGCAGTATGTAAGGGAAAAAATGCCACTTCGTTATAATCTTAATTCATGTTCCTGACAGTACTAAATGAAGGAAAACATTTATTTCAAATGTTAATTATTCAAGTGCTTTTCTCCTTTTGTGAACTCCCTATTCTTGCTATTTGCACATTGAGGTATTTTTCTTGACTTCTAAAAGCTATTTCAGCATCAAGTGTACTAATTCTTTGTGTCACATACATATTTCATGTGTCTGTTTCTAAGATTAGATTCTTATAATTGTAAGAACATCTTGATTTCAGAAATGTTAAAATGTAAAACAATAATCATTTAGGAATCCAGTATTTTACTTTTAATTTGTCATTTATCTTTTAACCTTTGTACATGTTTCTTTTTGTTTACTTCTTTAATCCAACTGTAATTTATTTTTCCATATTTCCTACTTCATTGATTCTAAGGTTGTTGTTTTTCCCCTTTCAAGTTTAACATTTCTGAAACTGGCAGCCTGTTCTATAGACAGTGTCTTAGATTTGTGAGGCAGTAATATAAAGTAGGGATTTAATTTTTGTTCCAAATAGTTCAACTTTTTTACTAACTACTGTATTATTTTGTTCTTTGATATTCCATTTTTATTCCATTTTACAAGTTACCACGCATACAACCATGCGTATATAAAACTTGGGCCTGTGTCTAGACAACCGCAGACTCCTGACTAGCCCGCCCTGCTTTGCCTCAGTACCACCTGTGGATTACTGTGACAGCTTCCTCAGTTCTCCACATCCATGCTGGCCTTCCTGCACATTATTTCCACACGGCTGCTGTCAGCATGCTCTTCTTAAAATCCAAACTTCATCAAGTCACATTATCCAGATCAAAACCCTTTAGTAGATCCCAACTGTCCTCAGTATAATTACCAAATTCCTTAACGTGGCCTACAAGGCCCTTCATGATCTCTGGAATCTGATCTTTCTGTCCTGTAGCTACACTGGCCTTCCAGCAGTTCTTCAAAAGGGTCAAGATCATTCTCATCTCTAGATCTCAATCCATGCTGCCCCCTCGTCATGGGATGCTGTATCCTACCACTCTTCATCTGATCAAATCCTGATACCACAGGTCCACGCTAACTCATACAACTAACTAGAAAAAAAAGAGAAATCTTTGGGATTAAAAAAAAGACTCCCCGGACACCTGTAACAGATTAGAGGGAAGTGGGATGTGGTACATGTAGTCATGTACTTTTATTCTACGTGTTCCTTTTGCTCAAGTCTAGCTAAGGCACAATATGAGAAGGACGATGCGGGGAGCAGGGGAATTAACTCCTTACATTTCTCTTACTCCTTTGCCTTAATCTGGTCTTTCTCATGAAGCCTAAAAGCAATCACAATGAACAGAGAAGTAGTCTCATGCTTAAGGAAAAGTAGTTGGAGGGTACCAGGCTACTCCAACTGGGTAAAAAGAAATAAGCTGAGTAAAAAAAAAATAAATAAAGATAGGATCCTACATTTAAAAACCAGTCAATTTTCATTCAAAAAAAAATAAACTCAAATTGTATGAGTTTAAATGTATCTTACCAACTTTTAGGAGAGTAATTCACCTTAGAATAAATAGTATCTCCTTATAATAGAACCCATGTCCAATTTAACAAATTCTTATACAGATTTATGGACACTGACTATTTTATACCTTCATCCATTACCTCATTCTAAGTTCTTCAGAGAGGCTCGATGCAATATGTACATACAAACTCTAGTGAAACATGCTTTCATCAGAAGAGATGTTGCAAAACAAAACAAAAAGTCACACACAGAAACAGCAACAATAAAAAGCTTTACAAATGAACATGGATTGGCAAATTTTTAAAAAGAATAGTCAGTATGGCAAGAGCACAGTGAGAAGGGCATTTTCATACTGGTTGGTGGGTAAATTGGTAAAATCTTTCTGGAAAGCAATTTCACAATATACCAAGAGTCTGTAAAATGTCCCTCTCTTTATGCCAATATTCAATTTCTAGGTATTTGCTCTAAAGAAATAACCACAAATATGAACAACAATTTATAATAAAAGCAAACACTTAGACAGTATTTACTATGTGACTGGCTCTGATAAGGTTTACAAATAATAATCCTCAAAACAATCTCATAAAGTAGGTACTGTTACTTTATAAGTAAGAAAACTAAAGCATGGAGAAGATAAATAACTAGTGAGTAGCGTCACAAACCTTGTAAACAGTTGAGCCACGATTTGAACCCAGGCAATTTAGCTCCAGAGTTGACACTCTTTAAACTACAATACGTTGGCTCTCCCTATGAAGATGCCCAATATTGATACTTCCCAGAATAAAAGAACTAGAAATAAACACTAAATTATCATATATCCATTCATAAAATTGATATTAAGCAGCATTAAAGTATTTTGGAAGAATTACTGACGTTTACAAATACTTGTGATACATGAGAAAAAACAGGTTTCAAAACAATATATCATGATCCCAAATAAAAAAATATACAACACACACATTAAGATAGCAACGTTAAGACACAGGCACATACAAATCTGTTTTCTACAGAAACAAAATCTTAACTGCACAACACACAAAATGTTTTAAATATTATGCAAAAAACAAAAGTAAATGAATTTATAACTAACGGTCTTCCAGACATAGAAATTTAAGTCCCCTCAACAGGACTGTTAAAACATAAAATGACAATAACGTTCCTTACTCTTTTTGTCTGATGAGCTGCTAAAATCTATGCCACCAAGGCCTTCATTGCCTGCAGTTGAAGTCGCTGCTGTGGTTCCCAAAGTCAAGCCTAGAGCATTCTGTCCAAGTCCTACAAATAAGCCAAACATCATTTACAAAGTTCATGGAAGTCTTTATAAGCATTTCTCCTCCTGACCAAAGCACTCAAATGCTCTTAAGCCAGATCCCAGATTTTCTTCATACTTGATTTAGGCAAATAACAAAAAACAAGTCTAATGCGTGCTCTGGACAAAGACTAACAGGCTTACGTGGAGTCAGTGGTGTATGTAGTTTGGAGGATGTGATTTTTCTTTATTAAAAGGCTCAGAGTGTACCCGTTAATTTGACATATGTGGACACTCGATATTTTTAGTTGTTTTTAAACCCTCTCTACAAAACCAGTTTTAGTTTATATATTTTCAGGTGAATATACCATATTTTCCAATCATTGTTTGGAATTATATACTTTTAATATACTCTAGTATTGGATGTATTCATTAACTCAATAGGTAGAATCCTTTCACATTGTATATATATATCAAATCATGCATACTTGAAATATCTTACAATTTTATTTGTCAATGATACCTCATTATAGGTGGGGAAAAATAAATAAATAGATAAATATCTAGTATGAATTTATAAGATTTTAGTATAATGTAAAGCAAATAGTTTCACTATGAATAAAATTTAAAGAACTGATAATTAGAAGTCTTACAGTTCAAACATCAAAATTTCATACTCCCAAGTTCTTTTCATAAAACTAAAAAAAAAGTAGACTTCATTTACATAAAGCCTACCTCACTGATAAAAGGAATTAAAGTGCCTAAATACAGCTAATCTTAAGTCATTAATATATACTGGTGAATCAAGTAGCAGAATTTCAAAAAGCTTGTATTGGTAAATCACGTAAGTCCATACATCCCCAAGCTGAGACTACTGCGGTTCTTAGACAAGATGCTATTTATTTTAAAAACAGAGAAAACAGTACTATGTACTGACTAGAGCATGGCGTAACTGAAAACTGGATTTAAATGCTGGCAATGTATGAAAAAATATAGCTAAATAAATGTTACTAATTTTTGTAAAATCAATGGCACCTTTAAGTTAACACAGATAAAATTAAGCATTGAATATTGTGTCAAGAGCTAAGAAAAATCCGAACAGATGCAAAAACTCAATAACGAGACATAAAAACAACCCTTTACCTCCCCTTTCTATAATGTTTGTGTTTCGCTCTCATAGGACTCTAGGGGAGATGTTTAAATATTTATCATGCAAAGAAATGTATGTTATAGGCATCTGGTGAATTGGTTATTAGAAAATATTTTCAATACCTATAAAGTTAGACGATAATGACAAAGGTAAGTATTTGAAATATCAATGCAAATTTGAAGACTACAAATTTCTATACGTTGTCCTGACCAACTCCTTTTCTCCCTTTGTACTGACTTGGAATTTCTCCATTAAATGTAGTATCTGAATAGAGGGCACCAAAGAATGACAGCTTTAACAGCAAACATCATGTCATAGTCCCTCATGTCTATCACACAAGGAAGGAAGCATTACATACATATTGGGTGCTCAGTAAAACTTCTGAAATTAAATAATCATTATAAATTAAATTAACCTGAGTATTATTGGAAATTCTGTGATTTCAACACGTACCAACTTTTCCTAATCTGTAAATAGTTAAAACAGAAATTCTTGCTGATACGTTATTATGTGAAGTAATTATACAATTTCTTCAAAGAAAAGAAAAGCTTTTCTCACTCGCACAAGGCCCCACTGGTTTTCTTATATGGCATTAGATATAGCCAGTGTTCAAAACATCTGCCGAATCCTTAACATGAGGTTAATTTCAAAGTAAGCCTGAAATGAGAAATCAATCTGAGATATATAGCAGTGTTCTCTGCCAGGTGAACTTATGCTTCAGTATTTTGCCTGACTATATTAGTTATTTAATATCTGTATTTTAAAATCTTATCTTCAGAGCACATTAATACCTCTTCCTGATGTCTACAATGGAAAGCCATTCCTAGAACCGGGGCTTAAAAGGTCAAGGTGTCCTACAATGAATGTAGACACAAATTGATCCAAGACCACTGAACTTTTTTTAATTAAAAAGACAGGTTTCTTTAGAAACTTTACTGACTCTTTAAACAGGTCCCTCTTTGTTTTTCTAGTCAGTCAATATTGAGAAATAGGAAAATTTATTTCTAAAATATGCCTAAGAGGTCCAATTATGCATGAAAAACATTGTAATTCAGTTTTCATACTAAAAGGAAAACACACAGGTTAACAAGATAAAGTGATCTGTTCAAAATGCCAAAATAAAGCAAATTTAAACATAAGTATTTACTATTTCTGGAGAGTAAATACCATCATTTACCTGATGTTGCTGTGTTTGCACTCTGGAAAAGTGAACCTCCCAAACCAGCTAGGGCTCCCCCTAAGGAAAGGCCTGTTGATGCAGTCGTAGTTGTGGCTGTCGTTCCACCCAAATTATTTAAAGTGAACCCTGTGGATGCTATAAAAAGTGAGACTGTAAGCCTTCAAAAGGAAACACACTTCTAAGAACACCACAGAAAATACAAAACACTTTCTTTAAAAACAAAACAAAATAAAACTGATGTCCATGATAAGACTGGATCTTGGGAAAAACTACTCAAGAAAGATAAAATTATATATACTAAGAATAAAGAGAAATAATACCTTCAAAGCAAGAACCAGGGACGGAGAAAAGGGCTTTGGATAATGTAATTACAGAATGGTATCAGGTAACAGATTTTAGACAGTAATGGAGTTTTCAGCCCAGGCCACCAACTCCACCTTCAAATTTGAATGAATCTAAGCCAGGCAAGGTTTGAGCAAAGTCCTTATCCTTCCCTGTCACCAAAATGCTCTTTGAAAACAAAGTAGATATTAACAGTTTTACATTTAACCCCTTTCACCCTCCCCCCTGCTTTGCTCTGTAAAGACCAACTTCCAAGATGGCGTCTGCTTCTTTAATGCCCAATCCTGATTTTTTTCACAATCAGTAATTTAGGCCAAATTGCTGAATGATTGAAATAAAGTTTCCCAAACTGAAGTTATCTTTAATGAAGGTGGATACCCATGTTCACTAACCAAATAAAATGAAAATTGAACCATAAAATGCGACTTTCTCCCATTCTACCTCACCTGCTGGGGTTGATGTCAGAGCAGACGAAAGAGTAAGACCACTAGCTGAGGTAGAAGTAACAGGCAGAGTAAATGGTGTGGCAGACGCTGCAGGCTTACTGAATCCTAAACTGAAGCCTGTTGTAGAAGCAGATGTAGTGGCTGGCGTTCCTGTGGGGGTGGAAAAAAAACATTTTTACCATAACTGTGTACATATTACACCATCACTCAGGATCCCTAAAAGTTTGTGATCCTACTTCTTCTAGCTAGAATAAGGACGTACTTGTGTATGAACAAGAGAGAAAAATATAAATGTTGGGACCAAATTAAAGTGAATACTGAAAAGATGGCCCTGTGAATTAAGAAAAGCAAAAGAAAATTCAATCAACGTGGTAATACTGAAATCATCTTCAGTTGTACCGCGAGATTGACCTAAAACAGCATTTATCCTTCCTTTCTTTTACACTCAGCAGAACAATAGTCTCTCTTCTCCCAGACTATTTAAACGACCATCTTTGCTGCTCAAATTCCCCTCTTCCTTCTGGCGTCTGTGTTTCCGTCATCTCCCAGCTCTCTTCCTGCTCTTCCCTGTGCCGCTCCACTCAGTCCACTTTTATAGATCTCCTTCCTGAATTCACTTCTTAAGTGATACCCCACACGGTTCCCTTCCTGCTCCCTTACTTCCTGAAAGATCTCACCTCCTTTCAGAATGTCAACTATAGGCACATGGGTCAAAATCTCCCTCTACCTGAGTCTGAATTGGCTGTCTCTACCTGGATGTCCCCAACCTTTCTCCCTATAAAAAAACTTTCCTAAACCCCTCACCGTGGTCAATTCAGTTGCCCAAGCCAGAAACCACAATCCTCCTTGACACACCTTCTGTCCCCTGCATTCTACTGGTCACAAATCCTGCCCGTTCTACTTCAGACATAGCCCAGGGATACAGGCATCCTCAAAACCTTAGTTCAGGCCATCTCTCAAGAACTATTACAGTAACTTCTTAATTTGGTTCTCTGTTGTCAGTCTCCTCCAACCTCTAATCTATTCTTGGAATTATCTCAGTTACTTAAGAAAGAGAGAGAGAGAGAGAGAGAGAGAGAGAGAGAACAAAATATCTTGGTGATTCCCCAACTTAAGGTTCCTATTAGCACCACACTGTCTCTACAATAGAATCTAAACAGTCGGCACACAATCACCTTGCTTATCTGGTCCCAACTGCTCCTCAAATCTCCTCTCCCTACCATTCCTACCTGTGAATCCTAAACTCCAGGAACACAGTATTTTTCCTATTTCCCTGGATCCTCTTATGACTAGGTCGTTGCACTTTCCACTCCTCCGTCTAGAATAATGTTTCCTGCCCCCAAAATGAACTCCAACTCTCTTCTTTCTTGGTGCCTTTCATACATGTTTTAGAGCATGTATCCGATTCCACGAGAACACGTGACTACACTCACCTGTTCCCTTCAACTCACAACAGACTGAATGTCTTACCCACGCACTCAGCAGTTCCTGATATTGGCACCATCCCCACCAGCAGTACCACCATCAAATCAACAGCTCATACTCAATGTTCAAGGCATTATGTACACCCAAGGCCAGTTAAGAAGTAGTAGCTGGGCAAAAATGTAAAAGAAGTATGAATGAGCTGCATTTTGGCTTCTCCTGTAATCACTAAGCAAAAAGAAGCAAAAAGGATGCTTCTGGATTGCCTTAATCAAAACTGGAAATTGCTGCCAGAATACAGTGCTTTGAAATCATGTATGAGTTCTACAATCTCAGAAATTAAGAGGATCCAAATGCTTGCCCCGTAGCCAATCCTGCAAAACTCTGGAGGTAAACAGATGTGTTTTCTGTTGGTAACAGGTAAGTAGCATCCAAGTAAAGACAGTCCACCAATCTTTAATTTTAAATTAATTTAATTGTAATTGATTTTCCTCGATGCCCTTTCACTCTTTCATTTCCTTTCACAGTATTTACTGCCATCCAGATTCAAGGCAGGCTATCACCCTAATTATTCACATTCCCTTCGGCATATCCTATAGAAAACTATGAAGCTGTTGAGATGGAAGGGAATCTCAAAACTTGTTCTAGTCCAATACCCTCATTTTATAAATAACAGCTGCCAGATATGACTAAGGCCTCACAACTATTTAGAGGTACAACCGAGGCTTAATTCCAAGACTTCTGGCCTACAGTTGGGTGCTTTTTCCACTAGAAGGACCTGAATGTCTGAAAAATGTATTGTGAAATAAATTTCCACAGAAAAACCATTTCCGTATAGTTAACTGATTTTTCAAAAATACTCAAATGCTGAAAAGTTCTTTAATAAGTCAGCATCTCTGATCTTTATTCAGTTCCTTACATGCTTCCTTCTATACTCCAGCTCTGTAAGGTATTACGAAAGAGAAGAAAACCACAGATCTAGGATCTTTCCTCAGAAATTCTTACCCAGCGTTAATCCTGTAGTTATAGCTGTTGCTACTCCTGGGGACAAAAGAGAAATAAAATTTAATGGAATATGACATTTTTTATGTTTGTCATAAGGGTAAAACTTGGAATCACCCTCAGGGATAATAAGACCAATAGGTATCACAATTTTTTCTTGCATCATACCACCAATATAAGCATTCTTCCTATAGCACTGGTTTCCATATTGCAAGCTGTACATAATTGGATTAATTAGGGAGTAAGGCTTGTAAAATGCAAACTATCGCTTATAACAAAATTAGGCTAGGAGGAAAAAAAGCTACTCCAGGCAAGACCTGGGCACACAGAGCTGTCTCAAGAAGTTCTCTGGCTGGGCTCAGATTTACTCCTGAACTTGTTTCATTTTCTATGTGTGGCTGTGAAAAGCGTTACAATCAAAGCTAGAAGGTCATTTCAAAAGGTGGTAACAGAGACCAAGAGGCTCCGAGGGAAGAGAATAAAGGATAAATAAGGAAGCAACTACAGTGAAACATATTTTTAGCTTATAGCAAAAGCCGGAATTTAAAAAAAAACTTTTCATTATTAAAATGTCTACCTTTACCTCTTGCCCTTTTCCCAGTGAAACAATGGTTTCAATAATACAACAATTTAAAACATGTCTTAGGAATGTAAATTGCTACAGCAAAACAGGATGCTGACTGTCCTATGTATACTAAATTAATGTCAAACACCAAAATGGCAAACTTGATTTAACAATCTTCACTAAGGTACAACACTGCATTATACAATCTAATGTAAAAATTTAAATTATTTAATTCATTATGTTTAAAGAGCTATAACTTCTCTCTATCTTCTTTAATGCCTTAAGTGTGGTGTGTGTGTGTTCCCTCACACTACAGTACATCACCGCTGATGACAAGGCCTATCACTGGCCCTTAATTCCACATCCCTATACTTCTTTTCACCTTAGCAGCTACCATTTTTTAGGTCCACCATCAATGATGGTCCATGTAAAGGGAGGAGGCAGAGTACAGAACCTGAAAAGAGACAAAAATCCCAAATCTACTCCCTGCCAACGTGGCAATCCTCCTTACCTGTATTTGTTCCTCCTAGAGTGAACCCAGTGGCAGCTTTAGATCCAAAGAGTCCGGTTCCGAAACCACCTGAAGAAGCAGATGTAGTGACTGGAGTCGTGGTGCTTCCGAGAGTTCCAAAACTGAGCCCCACAGAAGGGGTGCTTGTTTATTAAAAAAACAAAAACAAAAAAGACAAACACAAAATAAAGTCTACTAGAGCCAATATTTACGTAAGAAAAATGAAAATTAAGTCTTCAAGGTTAATTATTTTCTTTCATTTAACACATCCTATACATCTCCATAGGATACAAAAGAAATTAACAATTTGAACCAAATTTAAGTATTTTTCAGTTCTCTTTAAAAATAAATTCACATATAAAATTAGTCTTTAAAAATACATTAACAACCTTCAAGAAAAGCAGAATCTAGAGCAATCAGGATTTCACAACCCAAGTAATCACAGACAGGACCACATATATTCCGCTTTCACCCGTTTTTTTTGAAAGCGAGCAGATTTTAAAACAGCCATTAGGAAATCCTTGAATGTGGATCATTTTCCTTTTGAACTCATGTGCAGTTCATGTTACTAAATCCATTTGTTCTTCTTCCCTAACTACCGTACTAATATAAAGAAAGTATGACATACCTTTTCTATTTCTCGGTATTCTAAATTGTCGTCACCACCTCTCCTATGCTACATTACCTCATGCATGGGGTGGGCGCAGGGGTGGGGTCAGGTTTTTCTGCCACAGAAAAAGCAGTAAAAAGGACTGAGGGGAGGGAGAAGGATAAGAACAAACATCCTGGCAAGAGTAAAATGCAAAGCAAAATTACGTGCTATTATCAAGAGTATGTGTTCATCAGCAGAAATCCTCTTCAGAGAGTTTTTCAAACCTTAAAAAGAGCAACTGGTAATAAAA
This sequence comes from Rhinolophus ferrumequinum, assembly GCF_004115265.2. NCBI lineage: Eukaryota > Metazoa > Chordata > Mammalia > Chiroptera > Rhinolophidae > Rhinolophus > Rhinolophus ferrumequinum. The sequence goes on along the minus strand of NC_046287.1, from coordinate 97,848,688 downwards.
GTGATGTGAACAAAGTTCACAACTTTTCAACTATTCTTATCAAGACACAGAGGCTCCAACTTGCTATAGACAGGTGGGAGATTTATGGAAATGGGGGGGGGGGAACCATGACAACTTGACAATTCAAAAATTATGTAGGAGTGTTAAGAGATGTAACAACATGTGTAACATAATGGGAAATCCCACTCGTCCTATATATGTATCTTCATTACTTCTCTCCCTGCCCTTCCATACACATATAATCACCATGAGAAAACCCAATGTCAGTTTTTAAAAAGTTTAAAAGCCTGGGGTATCTTGATTTAAAGGGAAGGCAGTAGTGCTGTGTCTGGGTTCCAGTACCAGTTCCCATGTGCCTGATACCTGTGTGACATCACTTAATAATAGTACCCACTTAACAGGATTTTTTTGTAAAGATTAAGAGGTTACATACACAGAGCAAATTAACTTCACTCAATACATGTTGTTACTATTATCATTAGGAACACTTATAAGTTCAACTAAATATATTAGATACTAAACACATTAGATACACGGTATTATGCCACAAAAATCAGTGAGGTAGAACTTGAAATCAATCGTCAACACACACTGAGTAGGAAAAAGAGGGCATACCGTAATTGTGTCTTAGTTTACCAGTAATTTTAAAAATGACATGTCATGCAGGGACTCTGGTCCCGCTCCCCGCACAAGAACGCAGGACATGGTGAGGCCAAAAAGGAACAATGAAGCCATAGATAGGGGAGTCATACCACTATACTCTTGCTGGCAGCTGGGTTGGAGACACAGGAGGCAGGAGCCACACAATCCGCAACCTGCCGTCCGCTCTGCCAACCAACCAACCCCACGTTACCTGCAATCCGCTTGCTGACCACACTTACTAGCTGCGATCCGCCCTCGGCTTCTCTCAAACAACCCCTTGCTAACTGCAATCAGCGCTTGCTAGCTCAGCCACGGCAGTTATATCAGTGGCTAATGGCTAACTGGTTACAGCTGATGGACACCCAGCCACAGCTGACGGCCATCTATCACCCGAGCCAGCACCTTTACACGTGAGGCCGAGAGCCTGGAAACTGCTCTCTGGGACTCTGTCCCCACGATACCTAGGAACACGTGTGTGTGCCCTGTTGTATGAAGTACATGGACGGGGCTGTCAGAGCAGGGCTACAAGGTCTCACTGACAAAGCGTAAATCTCCAAACACTTAATAAACTCAATTTGAAAGGTATTTTAAGAAATATTATTGATAAATTTTGATGACATCAAATTAAGGAAATATTATGCTCTCCTTCCTCCCAAACAAATCCCATTTTTACTTCTAATCCATAAACATACAAAAGATATACAGAAAAAGTGTGTATTTTTAGACAAAACATTTAAAATTTTTTGACATGATACCTGAAGACACAAAGTGTTGCATAACTGCAGTTGAAAACATTACCAAAGAAATACATCAAAGTGAAACCTTCTTACTCTACCAGAGAACAAAAGAGAAATGTCTCTGTGGCAGAGAAATTTACTTACTTTAAAAAAAACAAAAAGTGACCCCAGACCTGACCAATTATTGCCAGTATTATCTGCCAATGATTCGACAGGATGTGTAGTAGAAAAGCCAATTTGACACCAGCAGGTCAGGAACGTTATTTTAACTTCCCCAGCTTGCCTTACTGTGGACTTAGATGACGCAAGAGCTAACATTTATTGAGCACTTACCAAGTGCCAGACATGATGCTACATATTTTGTATGCTTTATCTCATACAACAAGTCTCTGAGGTAAACATATTATTACTCCCCTTTTCCAAAGGTGGGAACTGAGACCTGGAGAGTAACCTCCCCAGAATGAGACCAAATCACCAAGTGGAACCAGGGGCAGTCAGGCCTCCAAACCAGTATTGCAGAGAGATGTTAGACTGCTTCTCCTTTTATTAATTTATCCAAGCCGTTCTAAAATGTGTGTAAAATTTTCTAATTTATTACCAATAAATAACTCATTTACCCCATCATTCAACAAGTACTTATTAAAGCCCTTCTTACCGGCCAGGCACTGTCACAGGGACTGAGCACTGCAGATGGGATGATAATAAACACTCACACCCTGCCCTCCGGAAGTTTCCAGGCAGTGAGAGAAACACACTGATCGATCATCCAACAAATATGTACTCAGCTCCACTATTCTACTGGAAAAACAGTATGAAAAGGTCTCCACCGTCATGGAGCATACATTCTATTTCTGGGATCAGACAATCAGTAAGTCAACAGAAAGATACTGAACTGATTACAATTGTGGTAAGTGCAGGGTGCAGGGTGCTATGAGGATGGGCAGATCTCCTGCACTGAGAGGTCAGGAAAGGCCTCTGGGGAAGTAAACATGTGAGTCCCAAAAGTAGGCATTAGCTTGGCACATGGTTACGCAAGGAGGTGGTAGAGGAACTCCAAGCAGAGGAACCTGCCCTAAAGTGTGATGGAGTTTGGCCAAGCCCACCTCAGGAACTGAGAAAAGAGCCACTGTTGCTAAAGCCGTGTTTTTGAAACTAAGATCAGGACCCATCAGAAGGTATAAAATCAATTTAGTAGAGTGTAACAGCATTTTTTTTAAATGAAATACAACAGAATAGAAAATATCAAAGTGTATCACATGAGATACCGGTAAGTATCTTTCTCTGAAACATTGTTACTTGTGTTCCTGAACTGGGTGACAACATGTTATTTTTTACAATGGGTCTGGACCACTGAATTGGAGCAAACTGAAACGATGGGCTCAGGATGAGCCAGCCTAAGAGGTTCCAGCTTATTTGGGTCTTGTGGACCGTAGCAAGATTTATTTTTACTTCATTCCAATGATAGTGGAAAATCATTGGAGAGGCAATGCGAACTTAAAATAAATCAACCTGGCTACAATGTAGTAAAAAAAGAGAGACATAAAAGTAGATTTTTGAGACAGCAACTGGGATTTCATTGAACTAATCTAAGTAGAAGATGATGGAAGTAGTTCTCATTTCACAAGAGAAAGGTCACTGGTTGAAAACCTGGCAGGAATCTTAAGTACTTTCATAAGAACATAAGCTTCATAAGAACATAAGCTTCAGGAGAGTAGGACTCCTACTTATCTTACCACCTACTACAGAGCCTACTACATAGAAGTGTGTCCAATAAGTATTTGTTCCACAAATGACAAGACCTTGCAACAGGGTGGTAGCATTGGAAATGAAGCAAATATAAAATGAAGAATTCAAATTATCAGGCCTCGCTGATTAAGTGTGTGGAGTGAGAGAAAAGGAGGTATTAAGGAAAACTTCCAGATTTCTGACTTGACTGTGTACTCTGTGGTTCCCACCTCCCTTTTAAATACAGATAATGCTGAAGGTATTTTTGTCTCTTTAATCTACAACCACATTCTTAAAGCCTCACAAGATATCTTGTAACTCATCCTATGATTTAATGAACTCCTCCACCTTTATCTTCGAAATATTTAGTTCTAAAGTTTAAATCTGTCATCGCTAAAATGATCTTTAACTATTTTAATTGCCTCTTTCTGGACTTCTGCTAACCAAATTTTTGTCACCACTTAGGGTGTAGCAGATTACACACAAACGATGAATGTCACCTACGTTTTGCAATTTAATCAAGGCAATGTAAGTCATTAATACACAACATCCCCACTTTACTAACTTGCATACTGTCCAAAATTATCACCAATAAATGCTGTAAAACGTATTTAAAACAAATAAACAAAAAGGACAGAGGGTCCCATGAGGCACAAAGACTTGAAAGCTCGTTAACTACAAAATCTTTAATGCACTGTAGTGTCTAAAACCGTATATCCTGCAATGGAATCTGAATTATCAGGGAGAAACTTTGATTTGTCCTCCTTCAAATTTTCTATTAATTGTGTTTTCCAAAACCCCACACAACAAGCTACAATTTCATTCATTCGCTCAACATTCATTCTGTGCCTAAGACTGACGAATTTGCTAGGACTCGGATGTCAACTCCCAGCCAGATCTCACTCGGTAGGAACAATATACGAACCATCGCGGGTTCTGGGGACCTCACAACACAGAGACCATCCACGCTCCTCTCAACCAGGCCGTCTGTCGGGCCCGAGCTGGGAAGCGAGCGCGGAGGCCTACGAAGCTGGCGCGAGGCAATTCTTTTTCTCCAAGCCAGCGGGAAGAGAGGCGGGACCACCCCGCGAGGGCCTCGCGGGGAGGACCCGGGCCCGGAAGGAGAGGAAGTGCGGTTACCTAGACGCCCCTGTCCCGAAGGAGAAACCGCCGCCTGTGCCGGTCCCGCCGGCGGCCACGGTGCTGGAGCCCAGTGTGCCGGTCCCGAAGGAGAACCCCGTCGACATGACTGCCCGGGGCTCAGCGCCGTCAGCAAGCGGAAAGGAGTCTGGGACGCTCTTCTCGCCTCAAAGCCGAGGCGGGCCGCACAGCATCGCTCTCGCCCAGCCCGGACCTGCCCGGCGGGAACCTCAAACCCCAGCAGCCGCGAAGATGAGGCCTGGGTGGGCGGAGCAATCACTCATGAGCACCTTCCGGCGCTGGGCGCGCGCACGCAGCCCACCGGAAGCGAGACCGCCGTGCAGGGAACCCTGGGATGCGGGGTGGGGTCGACGTGTCGCGCAGAGCACCCTGGGAGAAGGCGGAGTTGGCGCTCTGCTTACTCCCTTTAGGGGAAGGCTCACAGATTTCTATACAAACGGAACCATTTCGCTTTCAATCAGCCTCTATGCTGACGTAGTCAGTACTCTATGGCTTTCGAATCTCAATTGTTGCTTATATCCTTGCTTACTGCCAAAAACGATGCGCAGAATCTCGGAGGTGAAAGGGTCCTCTTGAGTATTCCAAGCCCCTCTTACAGAAAAGGAAGCTATTTTAGTCTTTCGGTGGCTGCCACCCCTTAAAGGACGGCGAGTGTGTCTGCTTCCTGCCAGGAAATTAATCGATAATAATTAAGTCATCCGTTCAACGAAGTGAGCATCACCTTCTTGCTCCATGGCGAGCGGAGCCCGATGCCCTGACACCGAGAAAGTTGAGAAGTGCGTCCTTTTGTGGGTGGCATAGGCCGCCCTGTTCGCTGTGCTGAGCAAACAACTGGCCAAGCCCCCTGGATGTCTAAAGAACGTAGTCAAGTCTACAAAGGGTGTCAGCGTAAGAGTGTGAGACCCCGCCCGCCGCGACCGCTTCCTGCAGATTTTGCGGCGCTCCGACGCCGCCACGGTGCCACCTGCTAGAGGAACTGCAAAGTGGAAGGGATAAGAAAACTACGGAAACGAGTACAATATAAGGTGATATTTAAGTGTTCTAGGAGCAACCCTTAAACAGAAGAAAATACGGGTTCGTAGAAAAGATCCCCTCTGGCGGAAGGATCCGGAAAGACTGCCAGGCGGTGGTGCGTTTGAGATGCTGCCGTTGGAATGTGGATCTTTAATTTTCCATCAGGGATTGTTACATCGCTCCTGCAAATGGTTTTCCTACCTCCGATTTCTTCCAGTAAAATTGATCCCATAGCAACCACCAGATTTGCTTTCCTAAAACAGAATTCTCACCTCCACACTGCTTTGATAAAAAAAAACTCAGTGGTTCTAGTTTGGCACTCAGTGCCCCCCACGTGACCAATATTACTAACCTCACATCTCACAACTGCCCTTAATGTAGCACTTTGTACTGCGTTGAACTTGGGAATTGCCACCTACTATGAGCTTAATTGTGTCCCTCCAAAATTCATTCAAATCAGAGTGGTTTGAGTTGTGCCGCAGCAACCGAAAAACATCCCACAGGAGCACTGCAGAGATGGAAACTGCAATGTTTGATGAACAGTATTACAGTCTACCACATGCCTCTAAATGGTTGGTCCTTAAAGACCCTTTCTCAGACGATTTCTGTTTGTCCTGTTAGCAAAAAGAAAAGAAAACACATCTTTATGTCCTATTTAAATAAAACTCCAATGAAAGCAGTATCTGTAAGCCCAATTACTTGGTTATTAAATTGAAAAGTAGACAGTAAAATGGTAATAACATAATTTTCATGCCTATTTATGCATTTATGCCTAAAACCTATGCAGCCAGGCAAAACGATGGAGCACTGGAATTTGGCTTAACCTTCCTTACCTAGTGTGAGTGACATCCTATTGTAAAGGATGTTCCAAATATTCCTCTTTGACATTATGGAACCTGAACTATATATCAATTCTATGTGAATTACTGCTTTCCACGATGAAGCAAGTTATTCAGATTTCTAAATTCTATGGCAAGCCACTTTGCTTCCTCCTGGCTTTTTGTTTATTGTGAGAATTCTGGTAAGAAATCCCATCTTTTGCTGATTTACTGGCTATACAATGACGTTGTTAATGTCATAATCAAATTGAATTATCTGAAATGCAATAGCACTATAATTTTAATTTCGGTTTGCATTAAAATATCTAAATAGGCTTGCTTTATGGTATGCTCAGATCAGATTAACCCTTTGAGAAGTATCAGTTGAAAGGCTCTGACACAGAACGGAAGTTGCAATCTGAAGTCTATTTAAAGGGATCTGTAATATGTATGGTCTGATCCTATGAAATATCCAAGAGAAGATTATCCTTTTTATAATAACCAGTTGCCCTCTATCTTGAATTTATTCTCCGAAGGGGTCTAAAATCCCATTAAATTTTCAAAAGATCCAACAACAATAAAATTTATAGAGCAATCGATCAATAATGAAAATGTGCAAAATGTTAACAATTCGTGACTCTACAAGCAAGGTATATTTGTTGTTTAATTGTACTCTTCCAACTTTATTTTGGTATGAAATTTTTCAAAATAAAACATTAAGGGAGAAGCTAAAGCTAATACCAAAAGTTTCCAACCAAGGATCAGAATAGTAATGACCGGTTTCCCAATGAAGTTTTCACCTATAACCCAAGAAAAAAATGGAAGCAATATAGGGATTTTCCATGAAGCTAAATGTATTTGATTCAACATGTGGTCATTTATTTTGAAATGTCCTTGCTGTGGGTGAGTGTGGGGGGGCGGGAAATGAAAAAGTTGCTTCATAGTGGATAAAGATAAGATCAGGAAAAGAAACTTGGCAATGTCAAAATTAATGAAGGAAGCTATCTTGTTGCCACCAATTTTCATTTTTCCTTAAAAAAAAAAAAAATCCCACTTTTGTTTAAGGTAGCACACTAACCAGATAAATGCTTACATATCCCAGCTTCTTTTACAAGTAAATGTGGCTAATTAGATGTCAGTGGGAGACATGAGATAAGACTTCCAGTGTGACTTATTTAGAAGAGGAGGTAACTGGCATTCTCCCTTCCTACTGCCTGGAACTTAAACACGTGACTGGGTCTCCAACAGCCATCTCGGACTGTGAAGAACTTAAGAACAGAAGTCATATGCTAAGGAGGGTATAGCAGAAAAATAGTATAAATGTAAGTACTTGATGATATCATAGAGCCAGCATACCAACTCTGGTCTGCTTACCTTCACATCTCTTTCAAATGAGATAAAAATTGCCTTCTGTATTGTTCAAGCCATTATAGTTGGGTCTCTATTATTCATAGCTAAATTTAGTATATCATCTTGAGTAGGAATCCACACTAAAAGACTCATTTTTACTTGTGTTACTGCAGAAACATTTTACATGTGTTAATGAATATCCAAGATGAACCAAGGTCCAAAATATCTATAGGACTGGAATATAACAATAAAAGCAACAACAACCTGTTATCTAATTGTTTTGAAACATGCTACCAGAAAGGCAATGGTCAGCTTCTAGTCTCCAAAAAATGGGCACCAAAGAGGAAGAATTTATCTGCATTTATTCTTTTCATCATTCAAGGAAACAAGTTGCCATACCTGATGGATGCATGTATTCTGGCCACTAAACCAATGTCCACTGCTATGAAGCAGGAATACAGTCATAAGACTTTTCCATAGCATGGACGAAATTTCCCTCCAGCCTGTCCAATTCCCTGTGATGTCATCAGTTTTCCCATAACTTAGTTAGGCCTGTTTTGGTTGCAAGGAATAGAAAACTTATCAAAGTAGTTCAAGCATGAATGTGTATTTGTGAGGGAATGTGTGAAGACAGTGTTATTATGCGGATACAGGGAAGTTTCAAGAAAATCTAGAAAAAGAAATGGCCAGACCTCAGTATATCAGAAACCAAGATCTAGCTCATAAGAAATGAACTGAAAAGTGTTGTATTTCAGAGAATTGAGATTTCTAGGTCACAGCAGATCGGGGAAGAATTAATTGATTGAGTGCCCAAGGGAGAAAGATGCAGACATTCATAGATCTGCCACACAAAAATCAGTGATGCCAGATAGTAATGGGACTAGTATAGTAAGACCTGAGTCTCAGGAAGAAAACGCAGGAGTTAGCAAGCAAATGGGGAGAAGATGGAATAAGTTTGTCAAAATAGATTCCCCTTCCCCTCTGTCCCCACCTCCATCTGCACTGTTACCAAAACAGGAGTACAGGGAAAGAGGAGAACTTTGAATTAGATACAAGGGCAAATTTTTATTTATATTAGACTGTACTCTTTGACTCCTAAAAATCAGATTGTTCTAAAACCCAAGAGTGACTAGTAGTTCTCTAGGAGCTCAAGCTCCTATTTGAGGAGAGGCAGAAGGGGAGCCGACAAAGCAGGCTTGAAGGATAGCAGTGAAGAGAAAGAAAGCTGCTGCCTGCTTCACCCCGTAAGAACCCAGTGTTCATAAAGTGGTTACATAGCATAGAGCATGACTGACCACTGCATCAGCCAATGTCAATAGCAGGCACAAATAGACAGACCAGACACAGCTACCACTTGGGTAAATCATCAAGATCTACTCATTAAAGAATTCAGAGAGAAAATCACACAGGATACACAGAAAAATAATTTAAAAATTCTTTAAAACAATGAGGAGCAAGCTTTCAAGTTTTCAAATCCTGAAAGAGTGAGGGTCACATTGACCTTCTGGAAACATAATAATATGTCTCCCTCCAACAGAGCATGAAACAAGCAGTCCTGTATGTCAGCTAACCTGGATATATGCACTTCGCTAAGCCACGTGCACCTCTTCAATTGCAGGGTTATAGAAAACAATAAGATCAACATAATATGATACAGTATACAGTGCACTACAGTAAGAACAATTGTTTTATCCTTCACTCAGTCTCCCCAGTGAACACAGCCAGATCCAAATAAACTTCTGAACTCAGTGCTGAAGAATTAGAATGAGGTTCAGCAGGTATCCAGACATCTCTGGGGATAATAGGATGCATTCTGCTTAACACACACATACACATAACTATTATTTATTGAGCATTTATTGAGGCCAGCCCCCTGCTTAAGTATTTCTATACAATCATTTCATTTAACCAACACAAATAACTCAGTGGAGGAGATAATGATAAGTGCTACTGCTATTTACAGATAAGAAAACCAAGAGTTAGAGAAACTAAATAGTTTTACTAAACTCACATAGCCAGTAAGTGGCAGAAATGAAATTTGAATTCAGATAGCTTTGACTCCAGAAAGAATTCTGATCATCGACTTCATCTTCTGAAATAATACACCTGAAAATAAAGGTTGAGAAATGTAATCAAGTGAAATAGTCTTGCTTTTTTAATGATTTATGTTTATTTAAGAAGCACTCAAATTAGGAAGTATGATTGCTTTTATAATTTCCCATTAGCTGGTAATAAACATAAAAGCATCAACATTTAATTTTAAAGTATGAAACGTTTTCTCACATGACAATCATAGCATCAGACATCTCTTGTACATTTTATAGGGAAAGTAAGTGGGTTTTTTTTTTAACAGTATAAAAATTAACATGAAACATTAGGGAGAAATGATTGCAGAAAGCTCTGATTCCTCATTATTTCAAATCATCATGATTGTTTATTTAATGCTTTTTGTGTATTTGTTATTTTTGATGCAAAAAACTTCATCTTTAAATGTATGGTCAATTGAGAAAATGATATTTTATTAAAGTCATCAGTAACTAGTGACATCAGCATTTTTTTTGTGTGTGGCATATATATGGCAAAATCCATGTGGCCCCTAGAACTTGGATGATAAAGGAAATTATAAATATACACATCAAAATAAAACTAATCAAATCATAGATGTTTTAAGACTCTTCAAGAAGACAGCATGACTTCTCCCTATGTCCTGATAGGAGCTTAGATGACCGAGTGGCATACCTAAAGAAAGAACAATACCCTCAGGAGGGGAGTTGTTCAGCAATGAAGCCCAGATTAGGAATATTTAGTATATCCCTATAATAATGAGCTTTCGGGTAATCCTACCATCTAGAAATGTAAGGTTTTGTTTGTATAAATAAAAATTACAAAACACAATCACATTGAACTTACCATTCTATAGGCAGTTTATATTTCACTCAGTAATACAGCATTAACATTTTTGTTATGTAATGTTCCTCTACAGCATAATTTTTTGGGGAGAGTGAGTACCTTACAATAACAAAATAATCCTAATTCCTCTGTCCCTTTCCTTGTATTATTGCTGCCATTCATTTCACTTATATGAGTATGTATATACACACATATATATACCACAAGCATACATAATCAAATTGTTGCTATTATTATTATGAACAAGCTTATTTATTAGATCAATTAAGAATAAGAAAAATAAATTTTTGTTTTACTTTCACTTATTCCTTCTCTGATGCTCTTCCTTTCTTTATGTAGATCCAAGTTTCTGGCCTATATCATTTTCCTTCTCTCTGAAGAACTTGTTTTAACATTTCTTGCAAGACAGATCTATTGTTGAGGAACAGTGTAATGTTGGGGAACAGTGTGTTTTTCCAGGATGTCAAGTCTTTTTTTTTTTTTTCAATTTAGTTGTGGGGAGGTGCAGCTCACTGGCCCAAGTGGGAATCAAACCAGAGACCTTGGTGTTATGAGCACTGCACTCTAACCACTAAGCCAACCGGTCTCCCGAGAAAGTCTTTATTTCCCCTTCACTTTTTTTTCCCCCTTCACTTTTGAAGGATAATTTCATAGGGTACAGATTCTAGGTTGGTGGGCTTTATTCTGTCAACACTTTTAAATATGTCACTCCACTCTCTTCTTGCTTACATGGTTTCTGAAGACAAATCAGATGTAATTCTTTGCTTTTCTGTAAGTAGGGGTTTTTTTTCCCTCAGGTTTCTTCAGGATTTTTTTCTTTATCTTTGATTTTCTATAGTTTGAGAATAATATATGGCTTTTTCTGGCATTTATACTGCTTGGTGTTCTGTCAGCTTCCTGGATCTGTGGTTTGGTGAATGACATTAATTTGAGGGAAATTCTCAGCCTTTATCGCTCCAGGTATTTGTTTCTGTTCCTTCCTCTCTTCTCCTTCAGACAGTCCCACTACAGGTATGTTACACCTTTTGTAGCTGTCCCACAGTTGTTGGATATTCTTTTATTTTCAGTGGGTTTTCTCTTTGCTTTTCAGTTTGAGAGATTTTTATTGAGATATCCAGAAGCTCAGAGATTCTTTCCTCAACTATGTCCAGTCTACTAATAGACCCATCAAAAAAGGCATTCTTCATTTCTGTTGCAGTGTTTTGATCGCTAGCTTTTTTTTTTTTTTTTGGTTCTTTCTTAGGATTTCCATCTCTCTGCTTACATTGCCCATCTGTTCTTTCACATTGTCTACTTTACCCATTAGAGCCCTTACCATATAAATCGTAATTGTTTTAAATTCCCAGTCTGATAAGTCCAACATCCATGCGATGTGTGAGTCTGGTTTTGATGCTTGCTCTGTGTCTTCAAACTGTGTGTTTTGCCTTTTAGTACCTTGTAATTTTTTTTCTGGATAGTCAGACATGATGTACTGTGTAAAAGGAACTGCCCACCACTGATTCCCAAGGAACTTTCTGCTTGTGAGTTTCTACGCCGATAGTTGTGGTTCTCTGTATTCGCCTGCCCTCTATCTAATTTGGGGGGCAGTGGTTTGCCCTGTAACCTCAGTTCTCTTGTAGAACAAGAAAAGTTGGTGATGGTTTCAGTTCGTTTAGGTTTTACTTGTTAGGACATACTGCATATATTTTAATGGATGCTGATATAAAAATAAAATAAATGGAGCCACTTTAAAATGAAGTCAGAGTTGACATTCTAGAGGAAATGCCTTGCGGGTCTTATACCTTAACAAACCTTAGGAATATTAAAACAGAGCAACATAACCTTTGGACTTGTCCTAAAACAACATTGCACCTGAAAGAACTGTTTGCAAAGGTAACAAGAAAGCAGATATTATGACTACTAGACTGAAAATTAAAACCATTGTTTAGAATTAGTATCGCTGTTAGCTTATCTGCACTCATAGAAATGCCTTTCTTCTATTAATATAATTGTTTCTCTTCCCTTTCTCATAAATACCTCTTACCTTTGTCTCCTAATCTGAACACTATTCAGGGTTTCTGCCTGAATCAGTGCTTTCCAAATAACTATTTTTATTTTTTTAATTCTCAAATAAATGCTTATTTCCTCTCACTTTGGCCTCTTATTTTTAGGTTATCACTGGTATTATTAGCAGTGTATGGGTATCTCACGCATAATTAATCCCATAGTATAGGAGATTTTGATAGTTTCAGGTAAGGCTAGACTACGTATATCTGATTATTTCCTTAGAATACATTCTTGTAAGCAGAATTGAAGCTCAAACTAAAGTTAAAGTATTGAAATTTGGTGTCGTCCACCGGTAGGCTGATGGACATCAATGACATCCTGTCTCGCCCTCACCCATCAAACTCTACACAAGCATGTGCATGCGGGACCGCCCCAGAGCCCTGCTTTTCTAGTCCTTTGCCTGCTGCCCAATAGACGACCGCCTTCTGTCAGGGTTGGTGAGCCCTCCACAGGCAGGGGGCGCTGTAGGATACGCAGCGGCTCCAGCACAGCCAGGCGCCGCTCTCCCGCGGCCGAAGCTCCTCCCCGCCCTCCCACGCCCCCACGGCCGCTGCCTGGTTTGGGGAAGTGTTTCTAGGAGACGGCGCTGGCCGGCTGCGCCTGCGCGGTGGACGCTGCTGTGGGCGGGCTACGGGCGGTGGCTCTGGCCCACTGAGAATTCCTGCTGGGTCCCGGTCGCTGTCGCCGCCCGGGGTCTCTCGCCTTATGGTACGCCTGTAAGGCGGGCTGCCGCAGACGTCCCCTAGCGATGGAGCACATCCGTACGACCAAGGTAGACGCGCGCGGGAGAGCCGTTTGCTGCCGGCCCGGGTCTCACCCGGCAGAGGCGGGAGACCGTGAGAGCTCGGTTGGCCGGACGAGGGATGAGAGGACCGGTCCGGCGTGGGGGGGGGGGGACTGGCTCCGGGCCGGAGGGGCCTGCCGGGCCTCGTCTGAGAGGCAGGGGCAGTGTGGGCCAAGGGGCGTGCGGAGGCCTGTACCCACGGAGGACTCTCGTTTTCAGTCCACGGCATTGAGGTGCAGATGATTTGGGGTTAACTCCCCTGAAATTGGTCGCCGCCCTCCCAGCACTACACTTTTTTGGTCAACATTGGGGCTGCCTTTAGCTGCGGGGCCTTTCAGCTTTCCGCCACCTCAGAGACCGGAAAACCGGTGGGTCTTCAAATGAGCATAACGATGTTGTGTAAGCTTTTCCTTGTTCACGTGTCATGGTCCTGTGTCACACACAGTCTTTATGCAAGTTTTGGAGGAGCTGAGATGCGCAGTCGGCACCACCTTACTTTATTGTCTCGGTCTGTGGTCACTTAGAGCTTTATTGACTTGAGGGTCCGTAGAGGAGTTCCCGAGAAGGGAACACTGTCATGCCGTATTTTAAAGTGTCTGATGGCACTGTTCTTCAGTGGAGCTTATTAAATTCCAGGCTTAATTTTTGTGTGTGAAAGGCATTTGTTTGGAGAACGTATATTCTTATGATTCCGTTACAAATGGTAAAACTGAAGGAAATGACATCAAACTATTACCAGATTCCTTTACCAACAACATTTAAGTGAGACTTGGACTTTGGGAGGGAGAAGACATAGGGGCCAGCAGAACTGAAGACCTTGAGTTTAAGACCCGCTGTGAATCTTGACTCTTCCTACTTTGCTGAAAGCCTCAGTTAATTGCTCCTCATCCTGGAGTTACCGTTCATTTAGGAAAATAGCAGACGTGTGTCATCTTCCTTTGTTCCACGGAGAATTCGAGAGCCGTCATTAAAATGTTTCACAAACCTTTTTAGGGTGCACATGGAGTTTTATTGTAGCTTGTTTTTAACACTGCATATACTTTATCTAACAAAATTGAAGATGCTAAAAACTAACCCCTTTTTAACAAGTTTTTTTTTTTGTTTGTTTTATGAGAAGAAAGGTAAAGTAATTCTAGAATTCAAGTTGCTGGCACCTAAAATTTGAAAATAGAAGGGTGATTAAGTAAATAAATAACCAAACTCGTAGAAGATGTAGAGGTGGAAAGGAGGACGAGAGTAGGCGTCAGATCAAGTTTTTGTCCTGGTTCCAGGCTTCCAGGTGTGTGCTGTGTAGTAGCTGCGTGCACGTGACTTCCTTCTGTACTAGCCTGAACCTCATCTTTGCACCTTTCGTGATGCTTGCTGCAGTGCATACAGGGCACACTAGCAAAACAGTAAAAGTGAACTGAGTTTCATCAGTTAGAACAAGCCCTAGTCCCAGGTGACTGGTAAGAGTGAACAGAATATTGGAAAATCTTTAGGATCCCTTGGCTTATTTTAAGCCTTTCCACTTTGAATTTATAATGAATGTATATCTTTGTTTTTATTTGTATAATCGTAGCTCCTCTTATTTCCTTAAGATTATTGCTGGTGACTTTTGCTTGGTCTCATATTCCTCTTTAACTACCAGTTGACAGACTTTTATTTAAGATTTTGTCTTACCTTTTCACAGGGGGTCCGTGCTGGTGGTTTAGTTAAGGTCCTTTTGTGACTTTTTAAAGACTAAAAGATTTCAGACTATTTTCTGTTAAAATTACTTCTCAAGTGTGCTCCTTTATTACTTTGGATTATTTTTCTGGCATTGGACCACTACTACCCTGGAATAATCTTAAGTGGGTGTATGTAGACTGCAATTAAACAAATATGTGCTGGGTATTGTACATATTACAATGTTATGTGCCAGGCACTGTACACATACTGGGTACACACCAGTGAGCACGATAGACACGAACCTCATAATGCATTCTGATAACTGTATGGAGTCTAACGTTTTCTTAAATTATAACTTATTCTTAGAAGATTGATTTGAGCATAGCCAACTTTTTGTTTCTATGATGCGTAGCCTTTACCTGGACTTAATTTGCTGCAAAAATAATTGTAAGTATTTCAACCTAAAAATGAATTGCTTTAAGTTTACTTAGCTGTTTTGAATTCTTTGTAGTTTAGGCACTATGATCAAGAATTGACTGTGAACTAGAACGATGAAGTGATTCGTTCTAGGTTCTTCAGACAGCTCTATCCTTGACCCTTGAACAACATGGGGGTTGGGAGCGCTGTGTCCTGTGCATTTGAAAATTTGTGTATAACTTTTGATTCCCCCAAAACATAACCATCCTCGGTATCCAGGGAGGATGAGTTTCAGGAACCCCGTGGTTACCAAAATCTATGGATGCTCAAGTCTCTTATATAAAATGGCATAGATCAATACATATAGTCGGCCCTCCGCATTTGCGGCCTCCCAGCCATAGAGGTGTTTATTAAAAAACATGTGCATATAAGTGGGCCTGTGCAGTTCAAACCCATGTTGTTCAAGAGTCAACTGTATTTAAAAAGTAGTAGTTACCATTTATTGAGCAACTATATGTCAAAGCAACAAACTATATAATATTATTTCACAATATTTATAATTTCAAATATGTTAGTTTATACAAAATTATCACTAATCTCTTTAATAACCCTGCCAGTTGGGGTCATCTCCATTGACAGATGAGGAAATAGGCTTAGAAAGTGTGTAATCTGCCCAGTTAGCTCAGGAGGTTTGTCTAGCTCCAAAGACTGCATAATGTCTTTTCCATTGCCTCTCTAGTTTTAATCTAATTGTAAAAATATATTAATATTAATTCAGAAATAAAGCCTAATAATTCTAAAAGCTTTGTCATTCTCAAGAAGAAGCATATAAGTAAATACTTACGTGGTATTGTTTTTTGTATTGTTTATGGTTATTGGTTTTTTTGCTTTGTTTTAGCTTACCAGAGATTTATCAGGTAAAGTATTTTAGCTGAATACCAATTAAATGGTTTTATAGTTCTGAAATTCAGGAATAGATACATCATCCTGTTTTGGTCACATTTGGTTTATTAACTGTATAGCATCAATAAAGATGTCAAGTGTGAATTTGAATTTCTGAAAGCATTTCCAAGCTGTACTTAAGACCAGTGTAGTTGTTTCCTGTCACTTTGAGCTCTAATTTTGCCAAATGAGGTAGTCTTGCCAAGAAACAATGGAAATCTGCAGAGACAGTTCTTCTTTATGCAGTCTTTCTCCTTTCCCTGCCAGGCTCCAGTGCTCTGGCTGACATCATGTATTGATGTCGAATTTTGTGCTGTTGTGAGTAGAACTTTACAGAATGAACTGGAAGGATGTTTGCCTAAGCTCTAGATGAATGACTGCTTCCTAGAGTTTGTTAAAGGATGGAATGTACAATGAAAACCTGACCCACTAGGGCTCAAAATGAGTTATTCCAAAAGTAATGCCCAGTTTGTTTTCGCTTGCTACCCTTTTTTGTCATTAAGATGTGATATCATACTAAGATTATATTAAGTACATGTTACCTGTTACAAAGAGAGAAGGAGATGCAAAGCTAAGAATGGATGAAGGTAAGGAGAAAGTTGTATTATTTCAATTGTCTTTGAAATAGGAGCCAATAGATTTTGAGGAGCATCTGAATGCTTTTCGTCACAAACTAGTAAACAGCCATTTTGATTCTCCCTTACATTACCTCATTATACAGTGAGAAAACTGAAACTTGCAGAGATTCAAATACTTTGTCTTGCCTAACTGAACAGCTAGCTAGCTGGTAGTCCTCCTAAGGAAGAGGTGGAGCTGGGAACTTGAATGCCAGTCTTTCTGATACCCGTCATGTTGCCTTAACCATTACACTCTCCTGCCTCACAGAGTAATGATCAAATCAAGAGATTTGAGTAGTGAGGTAGGTCAGTGTGAACAGGAATGGAAGGGCTGATGGATGAGAAGAACTTGGGTGGTAGGATTTTGTTTAGTAGGTACCGTGTTTCCCCGAAAATAAGGCCGAGCCAGACAATTAGCTCTAATGAGTCTTTTGGAGCAAAAATTAATGTAAGACCTGGTATTATATTATATTATATTATATTATATTATATTATATTATATTATATTATATTATGTTATACCCGGTCTTACATGGTAGTAAAATAAGACTGGGTCTTACATATTTTTTGCTCCAAAAGACGCCTTAAAGCTGATTGTCCGGCCAGGTCTTATTTTTGGGGAAACACGGTAGCTGATTATGAGGGTCTAGAATTC
Organism: Rhinolophus ferrumequinum; assembly: GCF_004115265.2. NCBI lineage: Eukaryota > Metazoa > Chordata > Mammalia > Chiroptera > Rhinolophidae > Rhinolophus > Rhinolophus ferrumequinum. The sequence continues at coordinate 97,831,220 of NC_046287.1, read as the reverse complement.
AGGAAAAGATCCCCAGGGAAATAGATTTCAGGGTTGTCAGTGTTTAGGTCACCATTGAAACTTCCTGTTGTGGATGAGTTTATGCAGGAAGAATATGTAGAGGCTCTGTAGAGAAAAGTGTGAAGTTTAGAGCCCCGGGGATGCTTAAAATTTAAAAAGGGGCACACAGAGGAAGGAGAGCTGGAGAGAGTATTAGGGATAAAACGGGAAGAGCTGAGTGATGGCTGGGAAGGGAACAGTCTTCCGTGTCTAATTTCCTTCTTTGCTTCCTCTTCCTCTGCCCTTCCCTCATCTGCTCCCTCCTCTTCTGCCCCCTTCTGCTTCCTCCTTTACCATGGGCCAGGCCTATCCTGTTCTAGATATTGGGGAAATGGCAGTGAATAAATCAGACAAAAATTCCTGCGTTACAAAACTTATTTTCTACTTGGGGAAGACATAACAATAAACAAAAACAATAAGTCAAATATATAATATGGTAGAAGGTGGTAAATGCTGTGGAGAGAGTGCCAGGGTGGGAGTGGGGGAGGACAGTTGTAAATAGGGTAGTTAGGGATGTCTTTACAGAGGTGGTGACACTTGAGTGCAGACCCTAAAGAGGTGAGGGAGCCAGCCATCTGTACTTGGGTGAGGGGTGGGGGAGGTGGTGGGAAGAGTCCCAGCAGGGAACAGCACGAGTGAAAATCCTCTGTTGGGCCTGCCTGGTTGGTAAGAAGTAGCAAGAAGACCGGTGTGGCTGGGCCAGAGTGAGTGAAGGAGAGCACGGCCGATTAAAGTGGGGGCGGCAAGTTACTGTAGAGCCTCGAAGGATAATGTGAAATCGTGGCTTTTACTGAGCCAGGCAGGAAGCCATTCATGGACTGTCAGCTGTGTCCAGCATGGCAGGAGAGCAGAGTAAGACAGGTCAGAAAAGGGCCCCTGGATTGAGGACCCGTTTCCTTTGGCAGTGTACGCAGCCAGAGCTGTTGTGGGAACTGGGGATATGAACAAAAACAAGATAAAAGTCTCTGCCCTTTTAATGCTTACCTTCCACTTCATAATGGATGTTCTTTCTTTGTGATAGCTAATTCTTGGCCGGATGTCGGTATTATGAGTGTGCAGTAGTGATTCTAAGAGTCTCAAATGGGTGCCTGGCTAGAGAAGCCTTCACCAGGCACTTTCTGCTTCAGTAGCCATTGCCCCGTAGTTGTCGAGTAAACACAAAGTTGGGTAGAACTTTGTGGAAGGCCATTGATCTCTTCCTGTCCCTGAGACCACTTTTCCCTCTTGGAACTAGATAAGTATCTGAATTTTCTGAATGTGCTTCTGTGTATGTGTGATTTCCTTTGTTTTTCATTTCCTGCTTGGTAACCAGCCGAAATTTGAACTTCCTGTATAAGACCATTAGGTTACCTTTTTGTGCAGGCTCATAGTTGGCAACAATTCAACTAACTGGCCTTTAAAGTAATATGGTGGCATTTTTCCATCATCGCCATCATGACCAAACCCTCCAATTTTTTCTCCGTGTTCCATTTTCTTCTTTGTTTATTCTTTCTTTTCCCATAATGTTTTTCCCCTTCCCCACTTCCTTTTTGCTGTGGTGATACCTGTAATTAAAGGATCCTAACACTGTTTCTGCAGTGCTTCAGTGCTAGTGAACTGAAATAGTTATAGTTGCTTCCTAAGTATCTGACTTAAAATATTTCCAAGAAAACACTGGGGAAAATTTGTGGCAACATCTGTAAAGTACTTTCAGTTCCTTCGTGGAAGGGGGAAATAAGAAGCTGCAGTGGGTGTTTAGAAATTGGCTAAGTCTGTAGTTTGAAATCTGTGTGCAGATGATTTTAGCGAAGAAAAAGATCCAGTTTCCTTTATTTTAAAAAATTTATCATGGGATTTGCAGCAAAGGACATAATAAACAGTCTATTTTCTCAGAAATTCTCTTATTTTCTCCAGAACTTTAGTTTCAGTACTAAATAAATATTTTGGAATTATTTCAGATTAATGATCTTTGCTATATTGAAGTAGTCATGTAATGATTTTCTATTATATTTTCTTTATTTGAATATTATTTTGCAGTTACTAAGGAAATGAACAATCCTCAGTTTATTATGGTTAAGATGGATTCTTTTTTTTCTCCCAGACTTACATTTCCTTTCAAACCGTCTTAGTGAATGGCAACCAGTCTGACAAGCTTAACATCTTTAAGAAGGCTGTTTGTCCTTCCTTCCTTCACATTGGTTTCATTATCTCGCCATGAGCCTGCTGCTTTATCGTGTGTGTTGCAGTGTAGTCAGGCCCTTATCATGTCTCTCCCAGGCACTGGTAGAAAACTTCATTAGCCTCTTACCCAGTTACCCCACCACCAGTTTTTTTCCATCTTAGCATTTTCTCCACACTGCCTTTGGAAAGATGCTCTTAAAAACCGTATCTGGTCATGGACGACTGTGCTTAACATTCTGTTTGTATCCTTTTACTTACAGCACAGATGCTCTACCTTACCAGGTGTTTCTTTTTATCAGACAAAATGTTAAGTCCCTTCCCTTTTACATTATGTCTCTTGAGAATTCTGTATTTTCTCTTTATTAATGAAGACAATTTTGTTAATTGTTGCTTTCTACACTTATATTAGGAAAGCATAGTTTTGTCCATCTATAAAGGACATTAGAAAATTGAATTTGCTTTTAAAGCTCACGTGCCTCCTCCTTCCTTTCTCCATTTGATCTTAACTAGACAGTAGTTTCACACACAGGACTGTCAGGGCTCAACTTACCTTAGCAGCTTAGCAGCAGTGGTAATTCGTTTGCGCACTTGTTTGCTTACTATTTGTCAAGCAGACTTGGAGTAAAGTATCTGACATTTATTACCTACCTTACAGCAGCCGTGGAGGGGAGATTCGATTTTTATTGAATGAATCGGTAAACTCTCTTTCCTGATACTGTATATTTATGTGTATGTTTTTCCCACGTTCTTCCAAGATGTGTGTGTGGGAGGGTGTGCGCACACGTAATGCGGTTGTATGTTTTAAGGGGCCGCTAGTAACAAGCTCTTTAAAAAAATGGCAGGACTAGATAAGCTGGGACTTTAAATGTTTGGAAAAAGAATGTGAAGATAGAGAAGGAATCTACCCTAACGTGAGTCAAGAGCAAGAGAAATTAATTTGGAGTTCAAGTTAGAAGGAATATCAGTTGCATAAGAATGACCTGGTGAATGAATTAAAAATACAGATTCTTGACGTCCGTCTTCTGAGATGGTGAGTGGAGTTGAGGTAGGGCTTGGGATTTGAACTTTTGCAAAGTTTTAGAGGTGACTCAGATAAACAGCTAAGCTTTGGAACTTGTATCTAGGTAAACAAAATGAAAGCACTGACAAAGGGCACTTCAGGTAATTTTGGATGTAGAAATTAGGGGGAATCAAGAAACAGGCTTAGAGTGCTGGGAAGAGTATTTTTACCTGAATTTCCAATCTCAATAGACACGCAGCCAGGGAGAACTATGTGGTACCCAACTCTAGAGGAAGCGTGATTTTGTCCTACTTGGGGGTTTGGGTGGGAATCGAGGACTGAGTCCACACGTGTATTTTTTCTTTTAAAGCTGACTATAACTGTATACACTATTAGTAATTTGTCTACCTTTTAAAGTTTACTCATTTATTCATAAATTATTGCATAAGTATTGACTGTTCACCTATTGTGTAGGGAAAAGGTGGCAGAGAAAAATGGGGGACAGTATAACGTTATTAAAGAAGAATTCTATGTAATGAATCCCTTGGGTGATTTCCGCAAAAGAGACCACTGATACGTTGTGGGCAACTTCTGTTTTTCCCCATGGGAAATTTCTCTGTGGCTGTTCACCGTGGTTCAGCAGACACTGATTGTGTCAGATGCTGTACTAGCCGTTAGGGAGTCAGACATAAATAAGAGACCGTCCTTGTCCTGGGTATGCGACAGCCTTAGTGGGAGAGACAGACACAGGAGCCAATACTTCCATTACAACGTAGGAACTACTCTCAAGTGGTGGAGGGGGAGATTTTTAAAATACTTAGGCTATAAATTGGTAGGAATTGGGGATTAATTGAATATTGGGGGTCAAGAAGAAGCCGTAGGGGGATTCCCAGATTTCTAGTGTGGGTGACGAGATGAAGATGGAGTAACATTAACTCAGACCAGAAATGTAGAATTAGGAACGTATTTGTGAGTGGGGGGAAATGGATTGCGTTTTCAGTGAGCTTAACTTGACTCTTCAGTCCCGCTCAGGAATCAGACCTACGAGTTATATCTGTACCAGTCCACTTGCTAGCTGTTACTAGCTGTGTGATGCTGACATATTTAACTAACCTCCCTCCCTAAGTCTCAGTTTCTGTGGGCATAGTAGCAGTACTTACCACACAGGAGATGTGAAAATTAAAAGAAAGAATGTAGGTTAAGAACTTGTTATAGTACTGGGCGTATATAATAAGACCTCAGTACTATGTGAGGAATTATATGTATAGCAGCAGACAGTTTAAACTCGAGAGAGATCAGAGCTGGACATATGGTTTTGGAATTCATTAATGTATAGGCTAAAACAATGCCAGTTGGGTAAGAGTGCCTGTAGAGAATGGAGCCCTGAGGAATAATAGTAACAAATAGGCGATGAGCAAAACAGGGTTAAAATCCTAATGAAACAGGTGTGATTGTTTTGCATGTAGAGAATTGTGTGCCTGATAGAGACTCAATTTAAAGAGCACAACAAGGGCTATTTGTGACCTTTTAAAAATCCTCAGATTTAAAAACTTCAGGTTGGACTTTTTAAAAAAACAAACACACTGTAGTGTCCTTACAGCCAAGTCTAGTATAAAAGTAGTAAACAGTAGTTGATCCCATTGTTTCACAAGTATTCAAATATAAGTTTTGATTGCAAGTGTGTGTTATAATGAAGTTAGATTTTTATTTAAGGAAGAAATGGTCATAAACTATGAAGTAATGTTGATCTCCAAGAGAAATCTTTTTTCATTCTCGCTTCTTCCGCCTACCCCCACTCCTCTTCAAGCCACCCCACCCCATGCACTCCAGTTCAAGCCCTTATTTCTCAGTCTAGTTGTATAGGACACAGCTCCCTGGCCCATGCTGGTATTAGGAGTTTTGTGCTCCCCCCCCAGCTGAGGCAGTCATTCGCCAGCTCACGGCAGCCCACCCCAGGAAAGCTGTTGTTCAGAATCTTAGCTGTAGAGGGCGCAACTCAATCTTAGCAGCAACGGGCCCACGTGGGAATCCAATCGGCGACCTCGGTGTTAGGAGCGCGGTGCTCCAACCACCTGAGCCACCGGGCCAGCCCTCTAAGAGAAATCTTCATTCAGGTTAATGAGAAGGAAGTTTTCTTGTTGTCTTAGGATGTGTGATGATCTGATAGCTTTTATATGTCAAATCAACTATCAGACCTGAGCTATATAAACCAGATCGTATCTCTAAGTTTCCAGAAGAAAGTGTTAAAACTCAATTCATTGCAAATAAAGTTTCATATCAAAAACTAATATTTTAATTTTACATTTAAATTTTAATTTATTTGAAACAGGTTTTATGATAAGTAAAAAACTTCCTATGGAATTAAATTTCTTGGGGTGGCGCTAATTGGCCTTTTACGTGGTAGTTATTATTTTGGAAATCATAATTTCAAAATGGGGGCATTTTTTTCCTTTAAATTGAGTAAGGGAAAGAATGTATATGGGGGAGGTATACAATTAATGAAATAATGGTTAGCTCTCTGTTTCGAAGACATACACAATTTAAGGCACTATCTACAATATACTGCTATAGCTGTGGATTGAAAATGTTAAGTTGGTAATAGTTATTTTCCTTTAAGCTCCCCATAAGAATGGATAGTGATAAATACTGTTTCTTCAAAATAGTAGTCCCCTGCACATCCTGGCCAACTCTAACCCATTGTCCAGTGGCAGCCTCGTGTGTGTGTGTGTGTGTGTGTGTGTGTGTGTGTGTCTACTCTTAATAAAGATGCACTGTATACCTCACTGCCTCAGCCACTAAAGGATACAGAAGCTCCATGTGATGTAATCTGTGCCAGGGAATTCAGAACCACTAAGAAATACAAAGCTAAGAGATGAAGTAACTGATTAATTTTCTGAGAATGATTCCTGTTAGGACATCAGTGAGCCTTGAAGAATGCTTAATAGTTAGCTAAGCAGAACAGACTATTTTAGAAGGGAGAACAGTCTGAGTAGAATAGAAGCACAGAGCTGGACACAAAACGTTCTGGGGGAGTGGTGAGGAGAATAAGTCGGAGTTTTCAACCATTTAACTATTTCCTGATCTAATTTTTCTGGTAGTTTACTTCTATAACTCTGTAAAATAACCTTATATATGTATTACTTGACTTGCCAACTTGAAATAAAATACATTGATTCTTGGAGACAAAAAGCATTTTTGCTTATTTATACCACACCCCTCCTTCCTGTTCCCCTTAATATTTGTGTTAATATATTTTTTTCGGGGTTCTTCTCTGTTGGTTATATTTATAACTGAAAATAGTGCGTATGTTATTTGTGACTTACGTATTCCCTAACATATATGAAATTTAATATTCAACATTAAATAAACTCATGTTTTTGAACAGAAGGAGGAAGAATTTTGGAAAGGGTACATTTAAATCCTAGAATAACAGAAAAAGAATGTATACTATTTTTGAGATGAGAACTAACATCTTTTTCTTTTTTAGGTGGAGCAAGTGAAATTACTTGACCGATTCAGTACCAGCAACAAGTCATTAACAGGAACACTGTATCTTACGGCCACGCATCTATTATTTATAGACTCTCAGCAGAAAGAAACCTGGGTAAGGAGGACCTCTGTTGTACTGTTTACCATAATTATCATAATGGACTTGGTCTGTTGCTGTTTTATTTTGAATGTGTACATAAACTTGCAGTCATAGTTACCTATGTCAGCCAAAACTTTTTCAGTCACCTGATCACTTCTACCCTCCTTCCTAATAAAACAATGATACCATGTAGAATGTGGAATACCAGAAAAACTCTTTGGCAGAATGCCAGAAAAACTCTTTTTATCTATATAAATAATTATAAAATACCTACTGTTCCTTTTAATTTTTAAAATTCTAAGTAATGTAGGTACATGTTAACAGATCAAATGGCATATTCCACAGTATTTTTATACCACATTGCAATTAAAATGTTTAACTTTTCTTTTTTTGCTAGTACAAATAATGCAATAATGGATATTTTGTATATGTTTCTTGCTGTATATGTGCTAGAGTTTCTCTGGGATTATTTGCCTGGGAGTAAAATTACTGGGCCTTAGATAAGTGTATATTCAACCTTGCTAAGTATGCCACCTCTCCAAAATGGTGGTTTCAAAATATTCTCAGTAGAGTGTGACACATTGTTCAGTAACATCCATAGTGTCAACTGTAACATTTTTGCCTATCGGGTGGATGTGTAATTGTGGTTTTAATTTGTTATACTTTCAGGTATTTTGGCTTTAGATTTCCTTTTCTTTTTCTGTTGAGTTGATTGTCCTATTATTGAGTTTTCTGAATTCTGGTTTTTAATGTTTTGTCAGGTATATGTGTTGTAGATTACTTCTCCTAGTGTGTGGCTTGTCTTGTGTGTATATGTCTTTTAAAGTTTAAAATTTTAGCGTAATAGATTTTTCATTTTTTCTTTTATGGTTTATGTTGTTTTGTGATTTAAGGAATCTTTCCCTACATCAAGGTCATAGAGATTCTCCTATGTTTTTTCCTAAAAGCTTATGTTTTGTATTCGAAGTATAAGTTGTTAATATAACTGAGAAATATTTGGGTGGATGGTATGGCATTTATTTTATCTTATTTATGCATAACTGGCGCCATTTATTATTTTACTCCATTAACGTGTAGTGTCACCTCTGTCATAAATAAGTGAGGATCTGCTTTTGAGCTCTCTATCCTGTTCATTTGGTATTTTGATTGCACTGTACCAATAGCACACTGCTTTATTGACTATAGCTTTTTAATGAGTCTTGATATCTCTCTTTGATCGTACCCTCTTGATTTCCCCAGGTAGGCATCCACTTGTTATGTGACTGCAGTAAGTTTAGATCCTTCCCTGAGATGTTGATCTTGGAGAGGTTGTATTTCCCAGCGGTTCTTCCAGTATTTGCCCAGGAAGTGCCAGGAGTCTCACTTAGCAGGGCCTTGTAAAGTCAGCTTATATTCACATCCACTCTATCTACCCTCCCTTTGTCTGCCCACCTTAATATCTTCTCTGTGTTATCCATCTGCTGAAGCTACAAATGAAAGTTTGCTACACAGCTCTTCTTTTCAGATGTTAGGACGTAGATTTGGGGGGCAGCTACATTATGGTGTTCTCTTCTCTCCAGTTGTTGTCTTTAAAATGCTTTCTTATCAAAAAAGAACAATGCTGGAGGTATCATATTCCGTGACTTTAGCTTGTACTATAGGACAGCAATAATCAAACAGCATGGTATTGGCAGAAAAACAGACACATAGACCAATGGAATAGAACTGAAAACCCAGAAATAAACCCACATAAATATGGACTGATAATTTTTGACAAAGGAGCCAAAAACATGCAATGGAGAAAAGACAGACTCTTCAATAAATGGTGCTGGCAGAATTGGATAGCCACGTGCAAAAGAATGAAACTAGACAGCTATCTGTCACTGTGTACCAAAATTAACTCAAAATGGATCAAAGACCTAAACATAAGACCTGAAATAATAAACTGCATAGAAGAAAACATAGGTACTAAACTTATGGACCTTGGGTTCAAAGAGGATTTTATGAATTTGATTCCAAAGGCAAGGGAAGTAAAAACTAAAACAAATAAATGGGACTGTATCAAACTAAAAGGTTTCTGCACAGCAAAAGAAACCATTGACAAAATAAAGAAGCAACCAACCGAATGGGAGAAGATTTTTGCAAACAATTCCTCCAATAAGGGGCTAATATCCAAAATATATAAGGAACTCATACAACTCAACAACAAAAAGCAAACAATCCAATTAAAAAATGGGCAGAGGACCTGAAGAGACATTTGTCCAAAGAGGACATACAAATGGCCAATAGACATATGAAAAAATGCTCAACATCATTAATCATCAGAGAAATGCAAATAAAAACCACAGTGAGATATCACCTCACCCCAGTTAGAATGGCTACCATCAACCAGACAAATAGTAGCAAGCGTTGGAGAGGCTGTGGAGAAAAAGGAACTCTCATACACTGATATTGTATGTCAACTATAATTTAATGTGTACACACACACACACACACACACACACACAGTTACGGGATATGGAGTTCAGCATGGGAAGGAGCTTTATGTACTCAAATAGACAGTTTTTACCAAATAATTTTGTTAAAAAGAAATTGCAGTATAGTATGAATGGTATGATTCTATTTGTGTAAAGATACATTATATATATATACACATGTATATATATTATATATACATGTGTATATATATATATATATAAAACATTACACAAATATATCTATGTATGTATATATACATGTGTGTATATACTGGGGGTGCCAAAAAATGCATATATATGACTTGTATTCATCTTTCGTTATCAGTATATATTGAGTGTTACAACTTTAATACAGTTTTCTCCTTTCTTAAAATGTGTATACATACCAGTTAGAATGGCTGTCATCAACAAGACAAATAATAACAGATGTTGGAGAAGCTGTGGAGAAAAAGGAACCCTCATTCCCAGTTGGTGGGAATGCAGACTGGTGCAGCCGCTATGGAAGGCAGTGTGGAGGTTCCTCAAAAAATTACGAATAGAATTACCATATGACCCAGCAATCCCTCTCCTGGGTATCTACCCAAAAAATCTGAAAACATTTATACATAAAGACACGTGTGCTCCAATGGTCATTGCAGCTTTCTTTACGGTGGCCAAGACATGGAAACAACCAAAATGTCCTTCGATAGATGATTAGATAAAGAAGTTGTGGTATATATACACAATGGAATACTATTCCGCCATAAGATGAAATAGTGCCATTTGCGACAAAATGGATGGATGTTGAGATTACTATGCTAAGCGAAACAAGTCAGACAGAAAATGTCGAAAACCATCTGATTTCACTGATATGTGGAATATAAAACTAAGCACAACAAGGGAACAAGACAAACAAAGAAACAAAAACTCATAGACACAGTAGGTTAGTGGTTACTAGAGGGTAACGGGAGAGGGGGGTGGTAGATGAGGGTGATGGAAGGAGAACTGACTCTGGGTAGTGAACACACAATATGATATATAGATGATGCATTACAGAATTGTACCCTTGAAACCTGTGTAACTTTATTAACCATTGTCATGCCAATAAACTTTAATTTTAAAAAAATGCTTTCTTATCAGTATATACCCACATGTCTGTCCTGAATGAAGTCCTTTCATTATTAGATCCATAGAAATGAACACGTTAGATCTAGAAGGGGCCTTTTATCTTTTTTCTCATTTTACAGATGATTATTTTTTCAAGATCACATAACTAGTGTCAGAGCCAGGTCCCTTTATCATTCCCTTCCTGTAAATAATTTTGGGTCTTAATTGGAATCATAGTAGTGGTCTAATATTACAGTGGCTTGTTGTCCTTAATTCTCTATTTAGATATTACTATTAATTAGATCATTTTGAGTAGCTTGGCACAGATCTGCTAATAAAGTTTTCATAGTGCTAAATCTTAGCCACAAGCATGAGCTGCGTATGTGTGCTTAATTATCTGTGTTACATATACTTGTAATTTCCTAGGACTTCTCTTGTTAGTCTTTTCTTCAAGCTTTCCTTGATTATTTTATGTATTTAATCTTGCATGCGAACTTTATATAATTAATATTTGTAATATAAATAATCATCTTTCACCCTGCCCCCCGCCACACACACACACACACACACACACACACACACACACACACACACACAAAGCAGGTTGGAATTTTTTACTGGTAAATTTTTAGATCAATTCGGGATGTATTGATCTCTTGCCATGATTGAGTTTTATCATCCAGAAACCTGCTATGACTTTAAGATCTTTTATTTTTTGGAAAAGTGTGCTATAACTATTTTACATTATAGGTATAGTATTAAGAAAAGGAAAACGTTTTTTTAATGGCAAGCAGAATATAATAGTAATAGATGAGAATGAGAATTATGTTTAAAATGCCAACAAGTGCTGAGTTTTTAATAGGACTTTATTATATTCATTCATTCAGTAAGCATTTATTATGATAGAGGAGGTATCAATAATGACACCTATATTTCTGGTTTGGCCAAATTCTAAGTTCGAACGTGTAATATATAATATTTGAAATTTGTTTTATTTGAAGAGGTTCGTTATAATACTCCAGGTACTGTATGAGATGCTGGAGCTATAATGGTGTTCAGCTTACCTATAGTATTGCTTCTTACAAAGTTCCTAAAATCTAGCTAGAGAAATAGACATTCACTACATAACAAATTACACATGTACTAAGTGTAACGAAGGAAAAGTGTAGGTTGACACTGTATAAAATAATGTAGGGAGCCTAACTTACTTGAGAATGGCTGTGGGGATTGTCAGACTATATACATCCTTCTCAGTGATGAGTTTTAAGCAAAGGCCAGAAATAATACTAGAAGTTCCTAGGTGAAGAGCTAGAGCTACAATAATCTTGGCTAGTAGGAGCAACTCAGAGTGTGTGTAAAGGAGCTTGGTTCATTTGAGGAAGCAAAAGAAAGCTATTGTCACTAGAACTTAGTGACGTGAGGAGGGGCTTGAAATGAGGCTAGAGAAGGGGAAATAGTCCATGGCCACGCCACTCTGGGTGCAGCTAAGCAGGGTCGGGCCTGGTTAGTACTGAAGGGGAGAAGTGGGAAATAATGGGACGAGATTGCTTTTTTTTTTTTTGATTGTTTTTTAATGATCACTCACCTACCTTGTAGAAAACAGATGGGGGAGGGGGGTAAAGAATGACTATAGAGTATTTAGGAGGCTATTTATAGTAATTCAGGTGAGAAAGAATGGGAACATTGCAGCCAGGGGAGTGACAGTGGGGAAGGAGAGAAGCAGACAACTTACAGAGACATTTAGGGAATGCATGTCTCAGGTTTGAGGGTGTATTGAACATGTGGAGTGACGGAGGAAGTGTCGGGACATTTCTTACTTGGGGATTGTCATTTAAATTTTTTGTTTTTGAGTATGTAGTGTATAACATTTGAGTCTTTATATGAAGAGGGCTTTTCTAACATTTATGCACTGTGGAAGAGAATAGTTAGTGCTTTTTATAGTGCTGATCACGTGTTTTTTTCATGCTATAGATATTGCATCACCATATTGCCTCAGTAGAGAAACTGGCTTTGACGACTTCTGGATGCCCACTTGTGATTCAGTGCAAGAACTTCAGGATTGTGCATTTCATTGTTCCCAGAGAAAGAGATTGCCATGATATTTACAACTCTTTGCTACAACTTTCAAAACAAGGTACTGTTCTTAGAGACCAAAGCTTACTCGCTCAATTGTGAGATGGATTATCTAAAGTACTTTATTTAATATCTCAGTACTGTTGTTTTATACTTTAAGTTACTCTTAAGTCAAGTTCTTGTGCACTCTGTTCTAAAAAATTTGGCCTAGAAGTAATTGGAAACTTACGATCTGAGTTGTAAGAATGGTTTCCAAAGGAGTAATAGAAAGGACAAAGTAAGCATTTATAGTACAGCCTTTTTTTTTTTTTTTGAAGTATCCCACAGCCAATGGGAGTTACTTGGAAATTGAGTACTAAATGAACTGTTAAGGAAGGTCAGCCTCCTCTGGTAGCAGCGGGACTAATAGATTCTAATACACTTAATTGACTGGAGTGGAACATAAAGGAGATGAGCAGAGAGAAAAGAGAGGGTGAATCCTACTATACATAGTCGCGGTAGGAGGGAGAGAGATACAGGCCCTGATGAGAAATCTTATCACTGCCATGCCTTAGGGATCTGGCAGCTTCCTTTCCCCAACATGACTCGAATTACATAGACCCCCTCCAGGGAGACAAAGCACGTTAGTTACTGGATGTTACTTTGTTTTATTTGAACACCTGAATTGCGGTGGTTTAGGGGCAGGTCTTTGTTCACTCTTCTCTCCTGACACATAAAGCCTGTAACATTTTATCCCATTGTCCCAAGTTATTGTTGTTCAGAGGTCAGTTGTCTCTGGACTTCTGTGCATTGCCATTTTAGGTCAAAATTGTACTATAGGAATGCATATGCAATTTCATGTTCCATATGCCACCTCGAGTTTCTCATTACAGCATTATTAGTCTATTTTACATCTCATTTGGGAAAAGTGGTGGGTGGGAAGTGTATATTTGTGTCTTTAAAATTTTGCTTTTCAGAAAAGGAAATGTGGCAGTAGAGTACTTAATGTATAAGTCTAATTGTATTATTTACTAGCTTTAACTGACAATACAAATTGACTATCAGATTGACATGTGTGCCTTTATGTATAATCATTTGCATCAAACAACTGAGAAAATACTAAGTTAAAATATATTCGGGTATTAGGCTTCTCTGAAGATTTTAAAGAAAAAAGGGAGGAGTAAAACTGGAAAATACTTTTATTTGTAGTGAATTAAGCCTTATAAGTTACATTTTAACATTTGTGTATTTTATGTACTACAGCAAAATATGAAGATCTCTATGCATTCTCTTATAATCCCAAGCAAAATGACTCAGAACGACTACGAGGCTGGCAACTCATTGACCTTGCTCAGGAATATAAAAGGATGGGAGTGCCAAATTCAAACTGGCAGTTGTCTGATGCCAACCGAGACTACAAGGTAACTTGGCGACTTTCTGGGGAAATTCAGAAAATGTTAGTACCAGAGAGTACCATGGTATCGAGTTGTCTCTGTAAATTTTAAAGTTTTTTAAAGGTGGTTTTTAACCTCATGGTTGAGCGATGCATGGAATGGTTATGTTTTGTTTGATTTTTTACAGATTTGTGAAACTTATCCCAGAGAACTTTATGTTCCCCGAATAGCAAGCAAACCAATAATTGTTGGTAGTTCCAAGTTCCGCAGCAAGGGAAGGTTCCCCGTCCTTTCCTACTACCATCAAAATAAGGAGGTAGGAAGATTTCTTTCTGATTTTACAAATGTAGTACAACCCCTCTTCAGGTGTAAGTAGCGGAAAGAACACTCATGTTTACATTAAGAGGTTGTTATTATAATGTTGCTAATAGAGAAGTGCTGGCTTTTCACTTAATTACATTTTCCAAATTTTAAAACAAAATTACCCTGAATTACAGAAACTTGTATACTTGTCATCCCCCACCCCCATTCTTTCCTTCCTTCCTTCTAGTAGTGATTTGAAAATAATGAGATTAGTGAACAGATAGGTTCTCCTCCTTGCCTGTAGTTCTCTTTTGATCCTGCCTGTATTGGGGGAACCAGATAGTTTTGACAAGCCAACCAACTATTGAGAAAAGGGAGAGAACCAAAGGTATTTCAGGCTCCCATTTTAATAGTAAGCTCTTCAAATTGGAGGTGTATTTTGCAATATGAAGAGATGGAGGAGGCATCTTTGTACTCAGATGCTGTAATAGGGATTGCCCATTACAGTAAAATTTACCTTTGTAACAGTAGGCCCGGAGATACTATATGTTAAATGCTTTATGTGCATGAAATCCACTTGGTAGCTTTATAAGATGGACTCTGCTAATTACCTGTAACTTTCAAATGGAGAACTGTAGTTCAGAGAGGGTAAGTCACTTTTTCTGTATGTCACAGCTAGTAAGTGGAGCAGTTAGATGCCATTTCTGACTCCCAGTTTTTTGTGACCTGATTTTTTTTTTCTCAGGAAGCTTTTAGAATTTCCTTTCCCCCCAATGTTCTGAAATTTCAGTGATGTGCCTTGGCATATTGTTTTAAATTTTATCTGGAAACTTAGGTCTCAGTTTCGGGAAGTTGTTCCTCTATTTCTTTGGTAACTTCCTCTCTCCTATTAATTCTCTCTCTATATCTATATAATCTATCTATCTGTGTGTGTGTGTATGTGTGTGTGTGTGTGTGTTGCTTGACAAATGGGCTTCCTATCATAAATCTCCATTTTTCTTAATTTTCTCTTCAATTTTTCATCTCTTTCTGTTTCCTGGAAGATTTACTCAATTTTCCTCGATCCTATAGCCAATCCATGTCTTACATCCTTTTTTTTTTTTTTTGCTAGTGTTTTAAAATCTAAGAACTCTTTTCTGTTTTAGATAGTTTTGTATTCTTGAATATGATTACTTAGTTGTCTGAAGATGTTAAGGATTTTGAAAAAATTCTTTGCTCCCCAGTCAGTAACCTGTTTGCTCAGTTTCTTTTTTCTGTTTATTTTGTTTTTCATGTCTTTTAAATATCTGATTCTTGGCTGGCCTCTCATATTTAAGAGTGAGGTACTACAAAGCTATTTAGAAGTTTGTTTGTGTGCATGAGAGATCTCTATCTTTGGATTCTTCCTGTTGTAATTTTCATCCCAATGTGTGGTAAGTCTGGCCAGGATCCAAGTGTGGGAAGAGGGAGGGGAAGATCTCACATTTTGTTATATGGTACTTAATCCTCCTGATTTAGGGGGTACAAGGCTTCACCCCCACCTCAGCTGTGCTTGTTGTCCAGTCTTCAGGTTAATCCTCTTCATAGAATAAACTTTGTCTTCCGGATGAGGGAAAATCTGGCAGTCTTAACTAGTCCTTGTACAGACATTCACCCAGTTCTGCTGTTTTCAGTTATACCCCCAACTCAGGCTTTCAGAGGTACCAAATCCTGAGCTATTCTGGGATTTTGCTGCTCAAAATACCTTGCTTCGTATGGACTCATAATGGTTTGGCAGCTCTCTTTGCTCTGGTACATCGGTTATTGTCAATCTGCTTTCATTTCCCCAAATTTTATTGACATCTCTATTTTTGTATCCTTTCCTATTTTCTTTGACCTTTTGGTATTATACATATTAAATTTCTTTATTAGAACTTTCAGTTGAGTTTCAGAAGGGAGCCAGAGGTAAAAAGTAAAACTTTAAACAGAAGTTTCTAATCTATTTTTCAAAACAAACAAAGTCATAAGGAGTTATGGCTGGTTATGGCCTCTATTTGACACACCCATGTTTGTTTAAATTTTCTGTTGGAAATCGGGGCTGAAAATAAATATTCAATGCCCAATTTAACAAATCAGGAAATAGGTCTGAAAAAATTTAATAAAGCAATCCTCATTTTCGTCTATTAAATTTTTATGGGTTTTTTTGTACGTCTGAATTTAAAATGTATAAATGTGTGAATTTATATATACTTTTTCCCCCTTAATGATACCATGTTTGGAATGATCTTTTATTTAAGACTTTAAACAACTGTAAATATCTAACCCAACATTCACTACTACTTATAAATACTTTTGCATTCTTAGATTGACTAAATTTTAACCCAAATTTGAATTGAAGCTCATTTTATATAAAGATTGCTGATTTCTAATTAGAGCTCTGAAAGCCTTTGGAAAGTAAAAGTTCAAATGTTGCTTGCTATTTAAAAAATGCTGTTCTACATTTATTGACTAATATCTTACTTGAACTTGGGTTAAAAGTATCTTGTTATCTAGGGCACAGAATGCAAGTGTCTTAGTAGGTTACGTGATAGAGAATCGACCAGGTGTTGCTTCTAAGGAGCTAAGATTTTTTTCATCAAACCCGATAAGGAGAGGTATTAGGTTTCTTAGAAGAGAATATTGGAAAAAATTAAGTTACATCAGGATATTGAAATAGTATTTAATTCAAATAGGATTTCTAATTGTCCTGCCAACTTTTAAACAGATTGCACATCTGATTTTAACTTTTTTTTCTTCTAAGCATTTTTCAAGACATATTTTAGACATCTTTGGATGATGTTTTCTGTCTTTTTAAAATTAGGCTGCCATTTGTCGATGTAGCCAACCACTGTCAGGATTCAGTGCCCGGTGCCTGGAGGACGAACATTTGCTGCAAGCCATTAGCAAAGCCAACCCAGCCAATCGCTATATGTATGTCGTGGATACCAGGCCCAAAGTATGTGTCTTGAATACAGTACAGTCTATTAGTTAATTATCTTTGTTACTTTAATTATTAAGAGTTGATCAATTTGTTCATATTTAACATATCAGAATCTTAGTTTTACATTAACTGAGGCTAATGATACTAAGAAAATCAATCTTTTAAAGGATACCAACTTAGGAAACCAATTTCCCAGTAATCCAAATGGTGACTTTTTGAGTTTTCTGATATTTTTTGACCACACACACACACACACACACACACACACACACACATACATATACATACACATATGTTTTGGAAAGCTGAGTTTTACTGGGAATTATTGATGGTGTATCAGTATCATGTTATTATGAAGAAATGCTAAATAGTGTGCGTGTGTATGTGTGTTGTGAAAATTAGAAATTCTTATTCCTTTTTTTTGTAGAATTTTTAATTGGCAAAACACTTCGTGTTAAAATAATGGTCCTTAATTTAAAATATTCAAGAAAGTAAGGAAAACAGTTAAAGTTAATTTAGGAAACATTGAACTAGAGAATTATAAATAGTGAACAGGAAATAGTTGTTTTGTTAGGCATCTATTATGTAAGGTTAAATTTGTTTTTTTTTAGTTAAAGTTTATTGGGGTGACAATTAGTAAAGTTACGTAGATTTCAGGTGTACAATTCTGTAATACATTATCGATATCTCACATTATGTGTTCACCATCCAGAGTCAGTTCTCTTTCCATCACCTAAATTTTTATCACTGGGACAAATGTCAGAATCCCTTTTTCTTTTTATAAATACGGTTAAACAACCGATTCATGTAAGGATCCTGAAACGAAAGTAATTAAAATCCTCAATGGTAGTAGCTAACATGACTTCTAATTTTTATTATAGCATCGTATGCAGAGCTGGTGGGCTACACAAAAGGACATTGGCAGAATTATAGTGAGGATTTCTTCAAAGATCTGGAATGATGAGAAAATAAGAGAAAGCGATGAGAAAAAGCGAGTGAGCGATATAGACCACAATTTTAGGCAGCTTTGTTGAAAGGAATGATAGCTGTATCAGAAGTAATTCTCATCATTATGCAGTCTCACAAAAGATAATGGAGAAAGCAGAAGATACGATTAATTTGAATAAATTAAGGAATATTAAAAATTAGAAACTGATAATTTGATAATGTTTTATTAAGACTTTCTTAGAAGTCAAGAGCATTGGTAATATCTCTTGTAAGAAAATTTTTGTTTTACTTGTATAATCTAGGTGGATTAATTGTTAGACCTATTTTTAGGTGATATTAGATATAAAAGATGATGGTAATGCAAGACTTTCTGAATGTAAGATCTGAGGGCTCTTTTGTTTCTCAGGAATCTTATTTGTATAATTGATTTTACAGAGAAAATATATCTTTGATTGTTTTGTTTTAGTAGTTAAACTTAAGTAATAGTACTGTAAAAACATTTTTAATATCAACTCTTACCTTAGTTGTCATAGGTGCTGAATAACTAGTGAGTCAGTAAATAAAATTTAACTGTATTTGGTACCAACCTGGGCTGCAATCCTCGTGAAAAGCTCCTTTTTCTTCTTAAAATTTAGATTCTGTTTCATCTGAGTTTATTAAGAATATTTAGTAAATTGTAATAATGTACTATATAAAATCCTAGCCTGAAATTGAACATGACAAACCTTAAGTGAATCTCTGCTAGCATTTGATGTAAAAATTGAAGACCATGGGCCTCCAGGCAATCTGCTTTCTCTCACGAGATCCATTTATTTTTGGCCCAATTCTTGGAGCTGTGTCAAACTAGCAGATTATACGCCTTGTTATATGCTGTGTGGGCCTCCAGTGATCTCTAATATAGAGGACCTCAAATAATCTGACGTATATCTCAGACCTGATCTTCAGGGTCCCTAGGGCTTTCTGAATGACCAAGTGCTCCAGGCCTGTTCTGAGGTGAATCTCATAGGTTCACCTGGAAAAGAAAAACTACCCAGCTCTGAATCATTAGGGTTTCCATAGGAGATCTTTCTTTTTTAAAATTTTGATGTATTACAAATACATGGAAAAGTGAGTAAAAACTAAGTGAATCAGTTTTATGAAGTGTTTGTGGAGACTTGTCTGACTTTTCCATTATATAGCAATCCCGTTGTTACTTTATAGTATCTTTCTTCACTATTATTAACTATTAATTAACTATAATTAAAGGGCTTTAAGCAGAGGAAACAGTATCTTGCTTAGACTTCCTTTTTACTTATTAAAAAATGGTAGCATGTTTAGTTTTGATGAGTTCCTTTAAACTCTGCTAGCTAAAATGTAGATGTAGTTTATTTGGTGTTTTCATGATATTTTGGTAAGTTAAAAGATAAAAACAATTTGTCTCTAAATTTCTGAAATTTATATTTTTAGCTGAATGCAATGGCCAACAGAGCAGCTGGAAAAGGTTATGAAAATGAAGACAACTATTCTAATATTAGATTTCAGTTTGTTGGAATTGAAAACATTCATGTCATGCGGTCCAGCCTTCAGAAATTATTGGAAGGTATGATTATTGCTTACCTTCTAGTCAGCTTTGTTCAATAGAAATATAATGCTAGTAAAACGTAAAATTTAAAGTCAAATTTAAAATGACGTAATTCGAAATTTTCTAGTACTCCCATTTTAAAAAGTAAAAAGAAATAGTTGAAATTAATTTTAATAATACACTTAACCTGATATGTTAAAAACATTAACATATAATCAATATAAAAAATTAGTACTGATATGTTTTACCTTTTTTGTCTTTAAATCTTAGAAATTTACCAGTGTGTATTTTACATTTACCACAGTACATCTCATTTTGGACTGCCCACATTTCAGGTGTTTAATAGTCATATTTGGGTAGTAGCTACTCTATTGAACAGTATAATTCTAATGGTTTTACAAAAAATTGCTATTGTTAGATAGGTATTCTTGATTAATCAGTAAAGATTAATTTATGATAATGTTCCATTTAAATAGTAAGGTATCTCTCTAGTCATGGGGTGGAATTTAAAAAATTTAAAACAGCAGTCTATTTTAATTAAACACTTGTGCTACAAGTTTTTTAAAAAAAGAGATACTGTGTTTCCCTGAAAATAAGACCTAGCTGTACAATCAGCTCTAATGCATCTTTTGGAGCAAACATTAATATAAGACCCGGTCTTATTTTACTATAATATGAGACTAGGTCTATAATATATAATATAATATAATATAATACAATACAATATAATTATAATATAATAAATACCGGGTCTTATATTAACTTTTGCTCTAAAAGACGCGTTAGAGCTGATTGTCTGGCTAGGTCTTAATTTTCGGGGAAACACGGTAGGAGCGTTTTTTAAAGCACAGACAGACAGAAAAATGTCACAAAAAAGTCAACTGCTGAGCTTCTGATAGCATCTGTTCTTTTATAAAGTCCTGCCCGTTTATTTTGTCCCCTTCTTCCCCAGTTCACTCACCTAGAGATACTTTGAATAGGAGAAGTGGAGACTCTAGCCCATTCTAATTGAAATGTTTCCCCCCCCTTTTCAGTCAATGGTACCAAAGGCCTTTCTGTCAATGATTTCTACTCTGGTTTGGAGAGCTCAGGATGGCTTCGCCATATCAAAGCTGTCATGGACGCTGCAATCTTCTTAGCCAAAGTAACTCTTCATCGCTCATATTTGGTGTGGGGGTTTATAATGGTTGGAAAGGGATGTATTTATTCTGTTGGGAGTTGGTATCTTTTTTAGTCAGATAACTTATATTATGTTTTACCTGTTTAATGAAGTTCTTATTCTGAGCTTCAAAAATATCATGTAGCACTTCATGTAGGGACTTAAAAAGAAATGCTCGAACACTTTGAAAAAGTATTTTTGTCTTTGTTTGCTTTGTGTTTTGTTTTGTTTTTTGGAAATTATGCTGTAGTGACATTATTACTGCAGTCCTAGCTCTTCTTTATAATGCAATACTTAATGGTTTGAGTAGAACTTATTGATTCACTTAAAATGGATTCTGCTAGAACCTAAGTATGTGGTCTTTCTTTTCAGGCAATAGTGGTTGAAAATGCAAGTGTTTTGGTACATTGTTCCGATGGCTGGGATAGGACTTCTCAGGTCTGTTCCCTTGGCTCTCTTTTATTGGATTCCTACTACAGGACAATCAAAGGATTCATGGTAAGGAGTTATTAGACCAGTGGTTCTCAAATAGGAATGATTTTGTTCCCCCAGGAGACATCGGGTAATGTTAGGAGACAGCTTTGATTCTGACAGCTAACGGAAAGTGTACAACCAGCATCTAGCAGCTAGAGGCCCAGGATGCTACTAAATATCCTATATTGCACAGGGCAGCTCTACACCAAAGGGTTATCTGGCCCGGATATCAGTAGTGCTGATGTTGAGAAACCTTGAGTTAGGCTGATTTCCATTTGTGCCACATCTTTGACAAAAAGTTTTAGATTTAAAAGTTATTATTTCCTAAATTGTTACAATAGAAATATGCACTATTTTTTCCCTCATGTTTATCTAAAACGTGTAAGTAATGTAGTAAAACAAGGCATAAATAAGAGTACTTAAAATTATATTCTAAAAGAAACTTTCTATTTAAAACTCCGTTTATTAATTGTAGTTACATGTTAGGAACCATGTTTATATCAGAGATTAGATTAAAGTCTAGGTGAACAGATTTTCTGCTTTGTGAAGCTAAAGGCCTGGCTCTTGTTTTTTGTTTATTTTTTTAACGTATGATGAGATTCATTCACGTTCTCAAAATTTATGTCTTAACTCATGGCAAATAAAGTAAAACGAAGAGATGGGAGAAATTGTCATTAGTTTAGAATTACTAAGTATAGTGTCATCTTACAGCAAGGGAAGGTCCCTTTCAGCACCATTATTTTGTGGCGCTAATATACTGAATCTGGGGCAGGACAAACGGAAGTGCTGCTAATAAAATAATGTTCAGCTTACCTTGAAGAGTGTAAGATAAGGAACATTTCCTTTGCCATGTTTGGCTTTAATCATTCGCTAGGCATCCAAATGATCAGGGACAGAGTGACAGCTTCCCAGGCAAAAGGAGCTGTGAGAAGGAAAGCACAGCTCCTTTAGGTGAGTGCAGGTAACGTGGGACTGACGGCGTTCAGGGTGAGTGTTGGGGGGCTTGGGTGCAGAAGAATAGAGTGGGGTGAGGGCCTGAGGAAGAGAAGACTGGAGTTTGTGTGTAGTGATCTCCATTAAAGGGCTTTGAAACAGAGGAAATAATAACTTGCTTAGATTTACTTTAAAAAAAAAAAAAACTGGTTTGAGGTCCTGAAGGCAGAATGGAGTGGGAATGGAGGCTAAGAGACCAGTGTAGAACCTGTTAGGACAACTCAGTAGTGAAAAGAGGGCCAGAACTAAGGTGGTAGGTAACACAATGCGGGCGGAGGTGACGGGTTCAGCCGTGGGGATGTTAAGGCAGTAGAGTCAGTAGAATTGTTCAGGGATTGGATGTGGAGTAGAAGATAGGAGCCCTCTTTTAGGATGATTTCAGCTGACAGGATGGGTGGTGCTGTTCTCCTGCTCCTCTGAGATCATCAGAGGAATGAGTGTAGTGAGCAAGTTTGAGAAGTGGGTGGTAGGAGAACGGCAGAGGGCTCGTGGTAAAACCTGCTGCGACAGCCCGAAGGACTCTTGCCTGAGGTCACAGGAGGTAGAGGGGTGGAGCTGGGACTTCATTCACACAGTGTGACTCCAGAAGCTGCATCCTTCCCCGTCCCATTATATGGCCTTCCGGAGAGATTTAAGACAAAGTCAGACAAGCTGAAAGTAGCAGTTTTGACACTGAAAAGAATGTACTTGGTGATTATATAATGATATTATAATGTATGTTATATAGTTAAAAGATACGCTGTTTTGACTGAAAAAAATTAGAAGCCTGTTAAATTATTTCAGTAGAATTGTGACAGAGGAAACAGATTAAGAAATACACGCCATTCAAGAGTTTAGATATTAATATTTGAAGTTGAATATAAACTTTTCATTGGTCTCTTTATCATTCTTTTTTTAAAAGTATTACAGAGGTAAATGTTACAAGTAAGCCAAATGGTTTAAAACATAACCACAGTCTACCACCCACAATTAACCACTTTTATTATTTTGATTTCCGTTTTCCCAGCCTTCTTTCTAGGCACCTTATCATAATCATACATACAGAAATGTAAATGCAACAGTGCTTTATAACATGCACTTGTCACTTAAAATGTAATAAATGCAACCAAAATAATTTAAGTTATAAGACTGTGGTATTTCTTTCTACGGATCATTTGTATTCTTTGTTAAACCAACCTCTTACTCAGGTTCTCGCTGTCTTGCCTATAATTAAAATTTTTTATGTTTACTTTGCAACCATAAATTAAAAGAATAAATGTTGTTTTTTAAGATAATAGGATTCAATCCATTCTAAACAAAAAAATATTTCCAAGTAGTTTTAAATGGAATTTACTTTTTCTTATTAAGGTTTTAATAGAAAAGGATTGGATCTCCTTTGGACATAAATTTTCAGAGAGGTGAGTCACATGTGTACATTTATATATTTTGTAAAATTAGGAAAACTGGTTTAGAGTGCCAGAATGTTTTTATTCTTCATTAACTTGCATGTCCGATGGCAGGCAAGAGTGCGATATGGCTTTTTGTGTGAAGACTGATTTAGTTTTTTCTGTCATTTCTTTCAATTCTTATACCTTTGTTAATTTTCATGGCAATTTATTACTGTTTCTCTGGATTGTAATAGGTAGAAGGTAACATATCCTTTAAAACTGGTTGAAAAACACGTAGGTGTTAATTGTTTCAATAAAAATACCACAGTTTTTCTTATGCCAATGTAATAGTGTTTTAGGATTTTTTTTTTTTTTTTGATGTGTGTTTAAATTTAACAATACCCAAACAATTGACTTCTTTCAGAGACATTTTTCAAAGCTTGTACTTTCTGGGGGGTTAGGTGTGGCCATTTGGATGGTGACCCAAAGGAAGTCTCACCGGTGTTTACTCAGTTCTTGGAATGTGTGTGGCATTTGACTGAACAGTTTCCACAAGCCTTTGAATTCAATGAAGCGTTTCTTCTTCAGATCCATGAACATATTCATTCATGCCAATTTGGAAATTTCCTTGGAAATTGTCAGAAAGAAAGAGAAGAACTCAAGTAAGACAGTTTAATTAAGACGGCTCTTTTTTTTTCCAACTTAGCTGAGGTCTAATATAAATCATAGTTGAATTTAAAAT
The DNA here is from genome assembly GCF_004115265.2 of Rhinolophus ferrumequinum. Taxonomy (NCBI): domain Eukaryota; kingdom Metazoa; phylum Chordata; class Mammalia; order Chiroptera; family Rhinolophidae; genus Rhinolophus; species Rhinolophus ferrumequinum. The sequence goes on along the minus strand of NC_046287.1, from coordinate 97,806,959 downwards.
ATCTTGACAGTATGAAATAGAACTGAATTTTATTGTAAAGATTTTATTGTCTGTTGTTCTGAAGCTAAGTACCCTCTGAATATCCTTCACACCCTCAGGTTAATAGTCAAAGTCCATTTTTAAAATCTGTGTTGAAGTGTAGCATACATACAGAAAAGTACATATGTCATTAGTGTGAAGCTCAATAAGTTTTAAACTCATCCACCTGTGTAACCAGCACCCAGAATAAGAACCATTACCAACACCCTAGAAACCCTCCTCATGCTCCTTTCCAGTCTGAATGTATATTTAGAACAGAAAAATCTTTACATTATTTCATTTCCTAGAAAATATTGGTCACTAAGTTTTAAAGTGTAGTAAAATATTTAAAAACTGTTGGGTACGTTAAGTTAGATGAAGCCTTGTAGCTCTGCTCACGTTTCTAAACAGACAGTTCTTTGGGGAGATAGACCTGCCTATGTTGGCTGCAGTGTGTGTCTGTCCCTGATTGAGTCTCACACCTGTTCTTCCCTCCCCAGTCTTTGAGATTAGGGGCTACTGGCTAGATTTTGATGCAAGGGAGATCTGGGATAAAGCTATGAGATGTCTTTTTATATTTGAGTATACCGATAACAAAAGATGAACGAGTCATGTGTATACCTTTTTTTGGCACTCTTTACATTGGGCTTCTGAGTTTTGATTTCTTACAGTAATCAATAAAGAGGAGTTATAGATCTTTGAACCTCTAAAGCAGGGGTGTCCAAACTTTTTTCAACGTGTTTCACCAAGGGCCATATATGGTAAAATACACAAACAGCCGGGCCACTCACTCGAGGTGAAGTACGTATTGCCTCACCTGGTTTATTTAAGTAAACTAAATATATTTTTGGAATTTGCTGCGGGCCAATTAACAATGGATCGCGGGCCGCAGTTTGGACACCCCTGCTCTAAAATGACATTAGAGAGGCTAAATCTGGTAGTAGTTTGAAGACAGCTGTCCACTGTTATTCTCAACAGAGTTGAAGGCAGAACTGAGAGCACGTGGAAAATTCTAAAGATGTGTGAAGGGAATAACAATTGAAGTCGAGTATGACAGATGAACTAATTAGAGATCATTGACTTAGCTCTCGTTTAGTATCTCACAGTTCTTCATAATTAGGAGAGGTGACTTTTGCAGTACTGAGCTGTTTTAGGAAAAACTATTCTTAGTGTCAAACATCCTCATAAATAGGAAGATAGTGTTAAAAACACTTCCTAGCGCTCTTTCTCTAAGAACATACTATTGGCCATCTTAGGGGTCATGAAAAAATGAGCAGATTCTCCACCTTTCCCCCTGTATCCCTATCTATTTTATCTTTATTTGGTAAATATCCTGTCTAAAACCATTCTACCCTTTACCCGCCTACTTCGCCTACTTACTCTTAGATTTGTAGTATAATTGGCATTTTTTTACTTTTGAATAAAATGTCCTGATTTTTCCTAATTCCCTTTTTTTGTATCCACTCACACTTCAATTTGTCCCTGCCCTGTAATACATGCCATTATAGCCCAGGTGTGGGTCTGGGAGAATAAGGCAAACAGAGAGATACATTAGTATCTTATTCTGTGTACATTTGACCCTTGAACAATGCGGGGGCGGGGGGGTCAGGGGAACCAACCCTCACCCCCACGTACAGTTGAAAATCTGTGTTTAATTTAAGTCGGCCCTCCGCATCCATGGATTCGAAAATACTGTTTTTGATTACACTTAGTTGAATCTGTGGATGTGAAATCCAGGGATATGAAGGGCCAGCTGTATATTTGTTGAAAAAAATTTGTGTGTAAGAGGACCCTTTAGCAACCCATGTTGTTTAAGGGTCACCGGTGCATGTGTGGTGACCTGAAATAGGTGTAACAGACCAAGCTTATGGAATTGTGTAAGTTAAGAGAGGAATCTCTTAAAGTGTGTGGTTGTGAGAGCAAGTCGTGTACCTGTGTTGTGTATAAGAGACATGGTTTTATTACACGGTTATAAGTGAAAAAGCAGAATACAGAATTCAGAGACAAGGTGACATTAGACTGTGACTAGAAGGAAAAGCTAAAACTTAAATCTGCTTGGGAAACAATTGCCTGATTTATAAAACTGAGCATTGGCTTCTGTGGGAAAGATCTTTATGTTTCTCTCGTTACAAGGTTAAAGGAGAAGACTTACTCCCTCTGGCCATTTCTTCTGGATGACCAAAAGAAGTACTTAAATCCTCTCTACAAATCTCAGAAATTTGCAGCTTTGGAGCCAAATACAGTATCTTTCAATTTTAAGTAAGTTGGCATCATTGAAGTATTTATATTCTATTTTTCTCAAACAATTTATTTAAAAAAAAATTTTTTTTTATGGTCGTAAAGGTTTTGGAGAAACATGTACCACCAGTTTGATCGAACATTGCATCCCAGGCAGTTGGTGTGTAATACAATTATGAACATGAATGAGGAAAATAAACAGTTAGAGAAAGATATTAAAGACTTGGAATCTGTAAGTATTCTCAAGTATCTAATGTAATGCATTTGGAATATTAAATTAGCTGGTTTGTGTTCTTAGTGTAAACTAGTATGTATAGAAACCTCATAAATACAATGGTTGTTTCAATCAGATCTTTTTTCACTTTGAATAGGTTAGTTTGAATCCCTTTTCCTGGATTTTGAAATATCTGAAGTATATAGTAGAGACATAGAATGGTAATATCGGGGTATCTGCCACCTAGCTTTGTGAGAATCCAACATTAATCGTATTTGCTTCAGAGCTTTCATGTTCTTGTCCTAAGAAATGAAGCGTAGATACATCTGAGGACCCGGTGTCCTCCTCCTGACTCCTCCCCGACCTGCTGTCACTGTGCTCAATTTGGTGGTAATCGTTCCTGTGCGTATTTGTGTACTTCTACTACATAGGCTTGTATCCACAATTATTTTGTGCGGTTTAAAATACTATTTTTATTATATATTGAAAAAATACCGAAGAATGTAGTTTTTGTCTGAGGTATACAGGGCATCATGCGCCTCGAATGCCCATGCATTCACTCAGCTAAGAAACTACGTGTTTTAAACCAACATGCAGCTTGTCATACTGTCACGTTTCATTTTGCTCAACATTGTTTCGGAATTTATCCATGTTGATACATGTAGCTTTATTTCATCTGTTAGTAACAACTGTATAATATTCTCTTATATGAGTATATTTCAGTCCATTCAGCTGCTGATCATACATTGTTTTCAGGTTTGGATTTCCAGGGTAACAAGTGAAGTTGAGTGACTTTCCATGTTTGTTGGCCACTTGGTTTTTCCTTTTTTGTAGATGGCCTCTTAAAGCCTCTGCTCATTTTCTATTGGCATATCTGCCTTTTTGTTATTGATTTGTAAGAGTCCTTTATATACCAGACACTGATTCTTTGTTAGTTATATGTATCACAAAAGGTTTCGTCCTGTCTGTTCTTGTCCTTTCCATTTTATATATGGTATGTTTCGTATAGATGTTTTGAATTTGAATGTAGTCAAATTGATCAATCTTTACGTTTTATGCTTTTTTGTGTACCTTCTTTAAGAAATCGCTCTCTACCCCCCCCCAGGCCTTTCTGTAATCTTTGCCATCATATGTAACCAAAAAGAATCAGTAAGTACATATTTTTAAAATCCTAGACAGTTGTTATAACCTAGGAAGACTGTCTCGTCTGCCTTGCAGGCTGGCGTGTTCCTTAGCCATCTAAATAATGACTTACTGAGTAAAGTGGAGGATGATATGTTACAAAGAGGCAGGTAATTCAGGATCATGGGAGGTCAGTGCAGGGATTTGGAGAGGGTGACACTCTGCCAAAGAGTACTTTTTAAATCTTCTGGTTTTCTTTTCTTTTTTTTTTTTTTTTTAAATCTCTTGTATTCTAAAGCTTGTGTTCACCTAACAAACCATTGTAAAAAAAAACACCATGTTAAAAAGCTCTTTAGGCAATAAAATCTTTAGCCGTGTGTGTGTGTGTGTGTGTGTGTGTGTGTGTGTGTGTTATTATGCAGTTGTCATTTCAGGGTGAATGTCTCATATAGATTTCTTTCATTATGAAATGTTTATTTTTCATACTTTCTATGTATGGCCTTTTCAAATATGAAGGCCTAGTGATCTTCTGCAATCAAGTATAAAGACTTAACTAACCATTTTCCTGCAAAAGTTGTAAATAATTTGGATTGTCAACCATGCCTTATTCATCTGCACTAGATTTTATTAATTATTTGAGATTTAATTTTGTATGTACCTAAAGAGGACATTTACAAAAGCATGTTTTATTCTCTCATCTACATATATTTAACATGTACTATGTGCAATTAGTAATGTTTTTCACATTTCGATTTGTTCTAGAAAATTAAACAACGCAAAAATGAGCAGATAGATGGAGTTCTCACCAAAGACTTGTTACACACAGTTCATCCTGAGTCACCTGCCCTCAAAACCTCCCTGTGTTTTAAGGAGCAAACTCTGCTACCTGTGACTGATGCTCTTCGAACTATAGAGGGCAGCAGCCCGGCAGATAACCGGTACAGCGACTACGCCGACGAGTTTTCCAAATCGGAGCCTGCCATGGTCAGCGTGGAGTACGGCGTGGCCAGGATGACTTGTTAGACTTGCAGTGTTTCCTGGACAGACTGTAACGCGAGAAGTGGATGTTGTGAGGATGGTCTGTGTGCGTGACCAAATGGAATAGTGATCTTAGAGGGCAGCAGGAGGTTAATAGTTGAAGAAAGGATAATAACTGCTCTCGTGATAGAGACAAGTCAGTTTACTTGCATTTCTAGCAAGGAACATGACTGTCTCAGTTCTTTAAGAAACAAGTCATATTGGCACATTTACTCAAAACACAATTTGCATTGTATACTAGTAAATCGACATTCTGTATGATTTATGTAGTAATTACAGCCAAATATGAAGAGCCTTACTTAAATATAATTTAATTGCCAGGAAACAAAATTTGACAAGGCCGTCCCTTCCATAATAATTGACATGGCATGTACTTTGGATTATGTAACCATGTAACTGTGAATATTTACAGGTTTTGCCTATTAGTGATGTTTAATGTTGAAGTGCCATGAGAAATATTTCTAAGAAAGCCTTAAAATCTCAGTTTAGTCTTTAATTCCGATTACAATTTGCTTTGTACTACATTTGATGACTTGCTGTCTACAACTTAGGTTATTGATTTTTTGAATATGCCTAAGCACATTTGACTGTCTCTTATGTATGGATTACTGCATTCTGTCGATTATATTTTGTGGTTGTCTTTATTCCTTTGATAAAACTGTGTAAGCAGAAAAAGCTAAAGCTCTAAAACTTCTTAGAAACAATGAGTAGTACCTGTACTTTTAAACTGTTTTCTCTCTCAATGAATTACTCCTCTTACTGAGACTATCTTACTTTCAATTTACCCAAACATTTTTGGGTGAAAACAAAAGGGAAGTATAGATCAGTTAGACTTTCCTTGGTTTGATGAATCTTAAAGTAGTCATTTCTGTGTGGAATATTATTTTCTGTTAATATAGAAGAAAAATAGGAAAATGAAGGATAGCCTAATACAAAGTTAGTGTTTAACAAACACGATTTAATTGCTGGGAAGAGTTTCATTTTGCCTTGTTATGTTAACCGTTTGTTCTATGTACTGGTACATATCTTTAAGTTCCACAAAAAAAAAAAAAAAAAAATCACTTACAGTTGAGGGCCTGCCGGGCTGGGGCGACCACATTCACACAGGGCCTGGAAGCCTGAGGTCCGGATTGCCGAAACCAGCTGGCTTCAGAACTGAAAATTTAACTAACATGGGTGGCACAAGGATGATTCAAGGGTACTAGGAGATCTGCACAGCTTCGCTCGTGCTTCTTTTTATTACACCTGTATCTATTATTAGTTTTGAACATAAACACCTTTTTCAAGTGAAAGAAAGCTTTGTTGTATTAGAGCTTGTCTAATCCTGTTTATTTTGCCAATGCTTTTCTGTATGTAACACATTATGTAATAGGAAAAACACGCCTTTTTAAACTGTAACAGAAATGCACTATATATAAAATATAATTTGTGATATTTAAGCACTGGGACAGGAAACTTAATCTTTGTGACCACAAAGGGAAAGCTTTTGTGCCTTGTTACGTGGTTCCAGTACTGATTGTGGTTTTAGAATCTTTAAAGAGACTTGAAAGTCTCGTTAGGGACTTCTTATATTCAGCTCTTTGGTTTATTATCTTAATTTTCAACTTGAGGCACATATATGTGGTTATATGCTCAGCACACATGGCCTGAGAGATCAGTTAACATCCGAAGTGACCCTATAGGGAACATGTTGGCAAAAAGCATATTGTGTATATGTCTTATAAAATTGAATTTATGTTCAGTGTGTTTGGGAATGTATAGCATGTAAATTATTTCGTATATTATTTAAAGGTAATTAAAGTTCATGTTTTACTTTGAATGTTTTTCTTTTGGAAAAAAACATACGGGATCAAATTGTAGTTGGACTTTTTTGTTTGCTCCCCTAAATCAAATGGACCTGCACATTTTACTAATCATAGCAGTGTCAGGTGTGAGCAGTTCATTTTCCAAAAGATGGGTGTTGATAAATATTAACTTAAATACAAAAATAACTTCCAAACTACTTAAAATAGATATAGTGGGCTAAAAGGGTTAGCAGATAATGCCATTAAAGTTTCCTTCTGTGCTCCTGTCACCTCCTGATGTTATAATCACTATTGTACTGTGCCCTTACAACTTGTTGATGGAAGGCAGGGTCCCCTGAGTACGTACATTCAGGGGGAACCGTCTCTCCAAAGGCAGAGCTGGATGTAAACACAAGGAGGACAGTGATTGGCAGAAAAGAGTATTCATTTCATTTGGGTGTGTTTTGAACAGGTTAGCCAGGCTAGCAGTAGCTCAGGGACTCTTGACTAAATAAAGATGAAGGCACACCTCTCCCCCACCCCGAAATTCTCTCTATTTGGTGGGGTAGCGGGGCAGGGAGTACTATCAAGGTAGCCTTTCAGAAGAGACTATTTGAGGCTTTAGAGCACCTGTTTAGTGCAGTTTCAGGGTCCCAGCAAAGCTGAGAGGACAGTGCAGAGATGTCCCCTACACCCCGTGCTCACACATGCACAGCCTGTCCACTCTCAACACCCCCCGCCAGAGTGGGACACTGGTGACAGTCGATGAACCTACGTTGACGACATACTGTAATCAGCCGAAGCCCGTAGTTCACCTTAGGGTTTACTTCTGGTGTCCTGTGGGTTTGCACAGTGTGTCGTGCTCTTTAACAGTATCAGAGAGACAATTTCCATCCTCTGTGCTCTGCCTGTTCATCCCTCAGCCCCTGGCAACCACTGAGCTGCTTTTTTTTTTTTTAACAGTAATTAACATAGTTTATTAATTGCTCACTCAGCTCTGTCAGATACTGATCTACAACCTTTACCTATACTTGCTCATTTAATCCTCAACTACTCTAACACAATAGGCACTGTTTTTTTTTTTTTATTAGTTTCAGGTGCATAAGACAAAGTAATACTTAGATGTTTATCGTTTCTATCCCTCACACTGTGTGCCCCCCTCCCCCATCCACTATCCCTCTGACATCGCACACAGCCATTACATTTCCACTGTCTCTATTCCTAATGCTGTACTCTGCTTCTTGTAAGTATATATATACATATATATACAGGTATATATAAAAAAATTATAGTTGACATTCATTATTGTTCAGCTTCAGCTTCAGGTGTACAGTGCAGTGACCAGGCATCTACATCATCCCTGGGGTGGTCTCCCTAATGGGACAAGTGTCCATCGGATACCCTACAAAATCTTTACAACATTATTGATTACATCCCCCAAATTAATTTTCAAACCCCGTGGCCATCTTGTGGTTACCGACTGTTTTCTAATCCCCTCACCTTCCCCCTTATCCCCACCCACCCCGCCCATCTAGCAACCCTCAGTTTTTCTTCTATGTCTCCAAAACTGTTTCTGATTAGTTCATTCACTTATTCTTTTCTTTAGATTCCACATATAAGTGAGATCATATGGTATTTGTCTTTGTCTGACTTATTTCACTTAACAATGTTCTCTAGGTCCATCCATGTTGTTGCAAATGGTAAGATTTCTTTCTTCTTTATGGCTGCATAATACTCCATTGTATAAATGTACCACAGTTTCTTGATCCAGTCATCTACCGATGGACATTTCGGTTGTTTCCATGTCTTGGCAATTGTGTATAGTGCTGCAATAAACATAGGAGTGCATAAAGATTTTTGAAGTAGAGTTTTGGATTTCTCCGGATAGATAACCAGGAGTGGAATTGCTGGATTATAAGGTAGTTCCATTTTCAGATTTTTGAGGTACCTTCATATTGTTTTCCATAGTGGCTGCACCAATCTGCAATCCCACCAACAGTGCACAAGTGTTCCCTTTTCTCCACATCCGCGCCAGCACTTGTTGTTTGTTGATTTATTGATGATAGCCATTTTGACTGGGGTGAGGTGTATCTCATTGTGGTTTTTATTTGCATTTATCTGATGGTTAACCACTGAGCTTTTGACTGTCTCCATAGTTTTACCTTTCCCAGAGTGACATGCAGTTGGAGTCATAGAGTGTGGAGCCGTGTTAGATTGGTTTCTCATTTAGTAACATTCATGTATCATTCCTCCATTGCTTTTTCATGGCTTGATAGCTCCTTTTTTATCACTGAATAATATTCCATTGTCTGGATGGACCACAGTTTATCCACTAACCTACTGAGGGACATCTAGGTTGCTTCCAAGTTTGGGCCATTATGAATAAAGCTGCTAGAAACATTCTTGGGCGGGTTTTTGTGAGGACAGAAGTGTTCAGCTCCTCTGGGTAAACACCAAGGAGCGTGATCGCAGGATCGTATCATAAGAGTATGTTTAGTCCTGTAAGAAACCCCCCAAACCTCTCCCAAAGCGGCCGCACCACTTGCCTTCGTTCCCACCAGCACTGAGGGAGAGTTCCTGCGGCTCCACGTCCTCACCAGTGTTTCTGCTGGTGTCACTGTTTGGGATTTTGGCCACTCATAGGTGTGTGACTAGCCTGGCCTTTTCACTTTTTTTTCCCTCCAGAAGGTCTGCTTTAGAATGCTGACAAACGTGCAGTTGGCGTTCTAAGTTGGATGAAATGCCGATCATCTGCAAAACTATAGCGCAGTTGCAGACTTATCAATGACATCCATTTTCTTTGGCCAAGTTTTAGCTATTTTGTTGGTTTTCCAGGTAGTAGTCCAATCGGCATTAGCATGTCTTGATTAATTAAAATGTAGAACCTATTTTTTAAAATACATAACTAAGCTTTAGGAACCCATATCTAGAAGAAGACAGCCTGTAATCAAGAGTGATGATTATTTCAAAAAGTATATATGGTATTGTACTTGCTATCTTGTATGAAAATAAACAATTTCTGCCATTTTTATAAACAGTGCTGTACTCTAGTCATTTCTAGGCAAGTAAGATATCTGTTAGAAACTTTTATAAACTAGTGGAATGTATAACAAAGCAGCTTAAAGCCCTAGTCTTTGAATTTCTGGTTCAGAAAGTATGGGTTGGGACTTGAGTTAAAAGTATTTGCATAGCAATAAAGCGTTTGCATTTAACAACATTTTTGGAGATTCTGATGCAAAATGGTAGGGGAATCACACTCAGAAACACTGCCCTCAACCACCTATCCAGATCTGTAAGCATCTCTCTTGTTCTTAAAGGAAACAGAATTACTCTGGAATGAAGAGTGGTAAATTGGGGAGCGTCATACTTCTGAAACATTGCTACACGAGTGGGTATGAGAAATAGCCCTCTGTTTTAAGCCACTGGGAGTTTGGGCTCTTTGTTACTGCAGCATAACCTGGTCTGTCCTGAATGATGAAAAACCATTAGCACACCTGCAACGTTACTAATGCTTTGATTTCATTTAAGTTCAATCCCTCATTGTCCCAAACAGACTTTTACTTGTTCGGTTTGTACTCATCCAGTTCAGGTTCATGCACTGCCTTGGTGAAAGCTCTTAGTCCCTTCACCTTTCACCCTTCGCATTGACTTTGAACCAGACTAGCTGTAAAGCATCATCCCATGTTCTGCTTTTGTCTGATTGTTTCCTCGTGCAGTTTAACTTGTTCGCTGTGTACTGCATATTGAGTTAGGAGGGTATACTGTTAGTCTGTCCACTGTTGGTTACATTGCTAAATTTGACCACTTGGTTGAGCTTTCCTTTGCACTTCGCAAATGCTTTGCAGGGTGATATTTTTGACAACAAAATGAATGTCCCATTCCCTAACAACCTATCCACTGATCATATTTTCCTGCGTCAGTTATTTCATTGGATGTTCCAAAATGGTGATTTTCTAATTTTCTTTCTTTTTAAGTTTATTTGCTGGGAATTTTTAAAGAGGTGCTTTTACTCAACTGGAAAAATTCTTCTGGAAAAAAAAAAGGCATGGTAAATGTTTAATTCTTCCCTTTTAATCACTAATTTTCAGAGTAAAGGTTTGTAAAATAGTCACCTCTTGTAGGAGTGTGAATTTTTATAATCAATTACAGTAAATGCTCTTTTTACTTAAGCTGTTCTAAATCTAGCCTGGGGGTGGGGAAAACTTTATGTTATGTTCCTTTTATTTCCTTTTGACATACACCTATCAGTTTTGAACACGTTTTTGGTTTCGGACATAAGTAGATGTCATAGGCTTATCTTCTACTTTTGGTACCCCAGTTTTGGAATTAGCCATTTCTCCAAGTAACAATTGTGTCTATTAGTGAGGAATAATATTTAGAAACCAAACTCTGGGCATTAGATGTGCTCATTGCTACCGCTTCTAGGCTCTTTCAATGGACACAACTAGGACATGTATTTTTTAAAATCATGAGTTTAAACAATATTATTTCAAATTATTACCACAGTGTTTTCTCCTTTAATGTGTATCTCTTTCCTGTTTAACTGAAAATCCCAGTTTCTAATAGCATTGACTATACTGACATTTTTTGCTTTATTGTGCAATATACAAAATTTACTTTCAGAATTACAGTGTTACTACTAATAGAAATACTGAGTAAAAATTAAGAATTCTTTGTGGGTCTCTTTATCCTTATATATATGCTGCCAAGGATGTACAGAGTATTGTATTCAAAAGTTGCTGGAAATATTTTTTTTGTTTGCAATACTAATTTATATGCAACTGAGATATTTTGTTTACAGTTTTAGGACTGGCTTATTTCCTTTCCGATTCAGTGGATTTCTTTCTTTCCTTCTTTCTTCCTTTTTTTCTTTCTTCCTTTTTTTTCTTTCTTTTTTCCTTCCTTCCTTCCTTCCTTTCTTTCTTTTTCTTTTTTTCTAATTACTGAAAAAATTAAGCAGAGGTTTTTTTTAAAATATTGTTTTAAACTTTACTCTCTGTTTTCAGTATGGTTTTTTATTTTTTGAAATTTAATATTTTATATTAGTTTCAAGTGTACAGTATAGTGGTTAGACATTTATATAATTTAAGAAGTGATCCCCCTGACTAGTCCAGTACCCACCTGGCACTATACATAGATATTACCATATTATTGATTATATTCCCTATGCTTTGCATCCCCATGACTATTTTGTAACTATCAATTTGCACTTCTTAATCCCTTCACCTTTTTCACCCTGCCCCCCGTCCCCTCCCATCTATCACCCCAATTGATTTAGTCCCCATCTGACACAGTACATAGTTATTACCATATTATTGACTATATTCCTTATGCTATACCCTACATCCCCATGACTACTGTGTAACAACCTACTTGCACTTCTTAATCCCTTCCCTCCCTTTCCATCCACACCCCCAAACTCCCCTCCCCTCTGGCAACCATCAAAATGTTGTCTGTATCTCTGAGTTTGTTTGTTTCGTTTGTTTATTTTGTTCTTTAGACTCCACTATAAGTGAAATCACATGACGTTTGTCTTTTGCTCTCTGACTTACTACATACATTCAGCACAATACCCTCTAGTCCATCCATGTTGTCACAGGGCAAGATTTCCTTTTTTATGGCTGAGTAATATTCCATTGTATATATGTACCACCCCTTCTTTATCCATTCATCCATTTAGGGACACCCAAGTTGCCTTCATATCTTGGCCATTGTGAACAATGCTGCAATGAACATATGGATGCATACATCCCCTCAAAGTAGCATTATGGGTTTCTTTGGATAATTACCCAGAAGTGGGATTACTGGGTCCTTCTCTGTCTCTTGTTGTAGCCTTTGTTTTTTATTTTATTTTTAATTAAAGTTTATCGGAGTGACTATTGTTAGTAAAGTTACATAGATTTCAGGTATACAATTCTGTAATACATCATCTATATATCATATTGGGTGTTTACCACCCAGAGTCAGTTCTCCTTCCATCACCATATATTTGATCGCTTTTACCCTCATCTCCTACCCCCCACCCCCCTTTACCCTCTGGTAACTACTAAACTGTTGTCTGTGTCTATGAGTTTTTGTTTCTTCATTTGTTTGTTCTGTTCTTTTGTTGTCTTCAGTTTTATATACTACATATCAGTGAAATCATATGGTTCTTGACTTTTTCTGTCTGACTTATTTCGCTCAACATAATAATCTCAAGATCCATGCAATATACGTGCTCCAATGTTCATTGCAGCTTTATTTACAGTGGCCAAGACATGGAAACAACCAAAGTGTCCTTTGATAGGTGATTGGATAAAAAAGTTGTGGTATATAAACGCAATGCAATACTATTCTACCAGAAGAAAAGATGAAATAGTACCATTTGTTTTAAAGTCTATTTTGTTTCGTGTAAGGATTGCTACTCCAGTTTTTGTTTGTTTCTATTTTCATGAAATATTTTTTTCCATTCCTTTACTTTCAGTCTGTGTGTGTCTTTTGATTTGAAGTTAGTCTCTTGTAAACAGCATATATAAGGGACTTGTTTTCTTATTCATTCAGCCCCCATTCTTTGATTGGAGCATTTAATCCATTTACTTTGAAAGTAATTGTTGATAATGTATATAGTTATTGCCATTTTATTATTCGTAGTTTTGATTTTTTTTTTCCATCTTGAAGTTCCTCTAAGATTCCTTGTAATAATACTGGTTTAGTGGTGATGAACTCCTTTAGCTTTTTCTTGTCTGGGAGCTCTTTTTGTTTTTTAAATACATTTTATTGGGAAATTTAGGGGGACAGTGTGTTTCTCCAGGGCCCATCAGCTCCAAGTAGTTGTCCTTCAATCTACTTATGGAGGGCGCAGCTCAGCTGCAAGTCCAGTCGCCATTTTTCAATCTTTAGTTGCAGGGGGTGCAGCCCACCATCCCATGCGGGAATTGAACCGTCAACCTTGTTGAGAGCTCGTGCTCTAACCAACTGAGCCATCCAGCCACGCTTGTCTGGGAAGCTCTTGATCTGTCCTTCAATTTTAAACAATAGCTTTGCTAGGTAGAGTAATTTTGGTTGTAGGTCCTTAATTACATCGCTTTGAATATTTTGTGCCAATCCCTTCTGGCCTGCAAAGTTTCTGTTGAGAAATAAGCTGACGGTCATGGGAGCCCCATTGTAGTTAACTAACTGCTTTTCTCTTTTAAGATTCTCTCTTTGTCTTTAACGCTTGGCATTTTAATTATGATGTGTACTGCTATGGGCCTGTTTGGGTTCATCTTGTTTGAGACTATGCTTCCTGGGCTTGCATATCTATTTCTCTTGCCAGGTTAGGGAAGTTTTCCATCATTATTTCTTCAAATAGGTTTTCAATTCCTTGCTCTCTCTCTTCTCCTGGTAGCCCTATGGTGCAAATGTTGGTATGCTTGCTGATGTCCCAGATGCCCCTTACACTCTTCTCATTTTTTTTGGATTCTTGTTTCTTTTTGCTGTTCTTTATTTTTGACTGGCTCTTCTTTATGTTTCCTGTCTCTTTGTTGAAATTTTCTCTGAGATCATTGAGCATCCTTATAGCCAGTGTTTGGAACTCTGCGACTGATAGGTTGCTTGTCTCCATTTTGTTTAGTTCTTTTCTGGAACTTCATTCTTTCCTTTCATTTAGGACATGTTTCTTTGTCTCCCCATTTTGGCTGCCTCCCTGTGTTTGTTTCTATATATTAGGTAGGGCCACTATGTGTCCCAGTCTTAGCAGAGTGACCTTATGTAGTAGGTGTGCTGTGGGATCCAGAAGCACAGTCTTCCTGGTCACCTGAGCCATGCACTCCAGGTGTGTCCCTTATCTGGGTTGTGTGTGTCCTGTTAGAAATGAGTTTTGTTTTTCATTTGCATATCAATGGGAGGGATTCACCTCATTGGTTGTGAGGATTGGCCATGAATACAGTGGAGGAGTTACGGGGCAAAGACTGATCGTGCAGAGCAGGATCTGCCTCAGCAGGACTCTGGTGCCTGCCCAGTCTGCCCCTTGGGTGTGTGTCATCCTTGGAGGCGACTGGGTGATGCTCCACGTGATTTGAAGCTGGCCACTGGGGGCACCAGCTCCAAGACCACCTTGGAGGTGATCCCCTGCAGGTCAAATTCAGCCCCAGCCCGTGCCCCAGCCAGGGCCCCCCACCCCAGCAGGAGCCACAAAGCAGTCTGCAGATGGCTGCTGCCTGTGTCATGTTTGGAAGTGCCTTGAGAGGCCAAGCTGCAAACCAAGGCCAGCTGCTGCTAGTATCGGGCTTAGGGCTGCTCAGCCAGAGGTACGGGATACACTGAAGCCAGTTGTTTGGGTTTTGTGAACCTTTGAGAGAGTTTATGAAAGTCTGAAGCAAGGCAGGCAATTTGTATGAAAAAGCCACCGGAAGCAGATTGTGTGGGGCATGGTCTCAGAATCACCAGCGCAGAGCCAACGGTGTTAGCCAGGCTGATGAGACTCAGATATAATGGCTGCCTGCGTCTGCACGCCGGGAACGGGGAGGGCCTAACAAAGAAAACATGGCTGCCGCCAGCCTCCTCCATCTGGGAGAAGGCTGCCTCCCCAGCCCTTCTCCTGAAGCCAGACAACTCAGTTCCTCCCCGTAAGTCCCTGTCGCCTTTAGAGCTGCTGCCCCAGCGCTGGAGTTCAGAGCGAGTAAGTCTGTCAGCAAGTAAGTCTGCGCGCGGTCCGTTTAAAAGGAGCACCTGGAACTCCAACCGCCTTGCATCTCTCTCAGCCACAATTTCCGCTGGTTTTCATAACCTAAAATTATGGGGACTTCTCTCCCCGACACTGGAACCCTGGGCTGAGAAACTTGGTGTGGCACTGGAACCCGTTGCTCCTTTGGTGGGGACCTCTGCAGCCAAGATCTCTCTCTTGATTTCTAATGGTCACACGTGGGTTTGGGACCAGCCCGTTCTGCGTCTCTGTCCCTCCTACAAGTCTCAAGGTGGCTTCTCGTTGTCTTTAGTTGTAGGGCTTGGTTCAGCTAAACTTCAGGTGATTCTCAATGATGGTTATTCTGTAGTTTAGTTGTAATTTTGATGTGGTCATGAGAGAAGGTAAGAACAACATTTAACTGCTTCACCTTCTTGACTGGAATCCTCTTGATTTATTGATCATAACCATTTTGACAGGTGTGAGGTGGTATCTTATTCTGGGTTTAGTTTGCATTTCTCGGATGATTAGTGACATTGAGCATCTTTTCATATGTCTATTGGGCATCTGTGTCTCCTCTTTGGAGAAAAGTCTATTCAGGTCCTCTGCACATTTTTTAATTGGATTGTCTGGGGGCTATTTGGTGTTGAATTGTATGAGTTCTTTATAAATTTTGGATATTAACCCCTTATCAGATGGATCAGTGGTGAATATCTTCTTGTTTTGTTGGTGGTTTCCTTTGCTGTGCAAAAACTTGTTAGTTTAATGTAGTCCCAGTTGTTTATTTTTTCTTTTGTTTCCCTTACCCAAGGAGATATGTCAGAAAAAATATTAAAGAAAAAGAGCAATGTCAGAGAGTTTATTGCCTGTGTTTTCTTGTAGGAGTTTTATGGTTTTGGGTCTTACATTTAAGTCTTTAATCCATTTTGAGTTTGAGTATATGGAATAAGAAAGAGGTCCAGTTTCATTTTTTAGCATGCATCTGTCCAATTTTCCCAAAACTATTTATCGAATAGACTGTTTTTATCCACTGTATGTTCTTGCCTCCTTTGTCAAAGATTAAATGACTATATAGGTATGGATTTATTTCTGGCTCTCTATTTTGTTCCATTGATCCACGTGTCTGTTTTTATGCCAGTACCATGCTATTTTGATTACTATAGTTTTGTAGTATAATTTGATACCAGGTAGCGTGATGTCTCCAATTTTGTTCTTTCTCAAGATTGCTGTGGCTATTTGGGGTCTTATGTGTTTCTATGTAAATTTTAAGATTATTTGTTCTAGTCCTATAAATCCCGATCATTGATAGGGATTGCATTGAAATCTATAGATTGCTTTGGATAATATGGACATTTTAACAATGTTAATTCTTCCTATCCATGAGCACAGTATGTGCTTCTATTTATTTGTACCTTCTTCAATTTCTTTCTTCAGTTTCTTATAGTTTTCCGAGTACAGGTCCTTTACCAACTTTGGTTAAATTTATTTCTAGATAATTTTTTTATGCAATTGTAAATGGGATTGTTTTCTTAATTTCTCTTTCTGACAGTTCATTACTGATGTACAAAACTGCAATCAATTTCTGAATATTAATTTGTATCCTGCTACTTTCCTAAATTTGTGTATCAGTTCTAATAGTTTTTTTGGTGGAGTCTTTAGGGTTCTCTCTATATAGTGTCATGTCACCTGCAAATAATGACAGATTTACTTCTTTCTTTCCAATTTGGATGCCTTTTATTTCTTTTTGTTATCTGAGTGCTGTGGCTAAGACTTCCAATACTATGTAGAATAAAAGTGGCGACAGTGGGCAACCTTGTGTTGTTCCTGATCTCAAGGAGAATGCTTTTAGCTTTTCCCATTGATTGTGATCTTAGTTGTGGGTTTGTCATATGGGCTTTATTCTGTTGAGGTATGTTCTCTCTATCCCCACTTTGCTGAGAGTTTTTTTTTTTTTATCACAAATGAATGCTGGATTTTGTTAAATGCTTTTTCAGCATTTTTCAGCATCTATTTATATAATCATATGGTTTTTATCTTTCACTTTGTTTATGTGGTGTATCACATTAATTGATTTATGGATATTCGACTAACCTTGTATCCCAGGAATAAATCCCACTTGATGATGATATATGACCTTTTTCATGTATTGCTGAATTCGGTCTGCTAACATTTTGTTGAGGATTTTTACTTCTATGTTCATCAGGGATATTGGCCTATAATTCCTCCCCCCTTTTTCTTTCCGTCCCCTCCTCCAGTTCAGGCTGTTGTTTCTCAGTCTAGTTGTATAGGACACAGCTCCCTGGCCCACGCTGGGATTAGGAGGCTTGCACTCCCTCCCACTCCCCCAGGCAGTCGGTTGCCAGTCGTTGGCCGCTCACGGCAGCTCTAACCGGCTACTGGCCGCTCATGCTGGCTGCTGGCCACTCACGCTGGCCGCTGGCCACTCACGCTGGCCACCAACCATTCACTCATGGTGACACATGGTGGCCCACTGCAGCACACAGCAGCCCACGGCAGCTCATGCTGCTCACGGCAGCCTAGCTCCAGGGAGAGCTGTTGTTCACAGTCTTAGCTGTAGAGGGCGCAGCTACTGGACCATGTAGGAATTGAACCCGTGGCCTTTGGTGTAAGGAGCACAGCACTCCAACCAACTGAGCCACCGGGCCGGCCCTGGAATTTTTTTCTTAACTTCCATTTTCCAATTGTTCATTGCTAGCATATAAAAACATAATTGATTTTTGTGTGTTGATTTTACATCCTGCAATTTTGCTGAACTCATTTATTAGCTATAACGTGTGTGTGGTGTGTGTGTGTGTGTGTGTGTAATCTTTAGTGCTTTATACATATAGATCATGCCATCTGTGAACAGAGATAATTTTACTTCTTTCTTTCTAACTTGGATGCCTTGTATTTCTTTTACTTCCCTAATTGCTCGGAATAAAACTTTCAATACGTACTATTTTGAATAGAGGTGGTGAAAACAGACATCCTTGTATTGTTCTTGATCTTAGGGAAAAAGCTTTCAGTCTTTCACCATTAAGTATAGTGTGAGCTGTGTGTTTTTCATATATGGCCTTTATCGTATTGAAGAACTTTTCTTCTAGTCATACATAGTTGGATGTTTTTATCTTGAAAGGGTGTTAAATTTTGTCAAATGATTTTTCTCTATCATTTGAGATTCTCATATGGGTTGTTTTCCTTCTTTCTATTAATGTGGTATATTACATTAATTAATTTTTGTATGTTTAATCATTTTTGCATTCTGGAAATAAATCCCACTTGGTTGTGGTTTATAGTATTTTGTTGAGGTGTTTTACATCAATGTCCAGAAAACATATTGGTTTGTAGTTTTCTTTTCTTATGGTTTTGGCCCAGCTATTTTTTATTGTTGACATGATAGAGGTCAATAAACTAGAGGAAGAATGAGCATCATGAAAAGCTGTCCCTTCAGCGAAAAAGAGGAAGAAAAGCACTTCTTAACTGAGCCGTCATCCTTCAACTCCTCTTAAATTTTTCTTTTGTTATGGTTACCAAAAATACGAAAATTAAAATAAACATGGCTGAAAAGATCACGTAAACCATATGAAACATTCTAGACACAGTGCAGCCATCTGACAGCAAACGCAGGACGGTATAAAATAAATGAAGCGGGAAATACGTTGCATGGCACACACGAGGATGAAACTGGGCAGATGAGAAGCTTTGACTCAACTGACCAGATCATCAGCTGTTATCGTCAGAGGGTGTTCCTGTGCTAAAACACTGACCGAAACACAGTGCTGGGGAAAGGCCAGATCAATGCGATTTAATAGAAATATACTACAAACCATATACCAAGGGTGCCAAACAATGGATACACATTTTAAGAGATGTTCTCTATGCTCAAGCAGTAGTTCGCCGCAATCAGAAGTGTCTGGACACTGACGGGAACCTCTTTGAGCACCTCTTGTCATTGCAGAAGTCAAACGTGACTTGCATTCATCTTCTGTTATTGGTATATATTGAGTGTTACAATTAAAACAGTGTTTTCAGTTTCTTAAGATGTGTATACATTTCTTTGACCCCCTCTGAATGTAATTTTAAATTACCACAGACAGGCGTGGGGCCAACCTGTTTTAAAAAAGTAAAAATACACAGGTGAAATTAATTTTAATGTAGCTTAACCCAGTATATCCAAAATATTATCATTTTAACAAGTAATTGATGTAAAAGTTATTAATGTGGTATTTAACATATTTTCTCGTACTAAATCTTCAAAACCTTATACATTTTTCACTTACAGCACATATCCATTTGGACTAGCCATGTGTGCCTACTGTATTGGGCAGCAAATATCTAAACAGTTGAATCTTTCTTGTCCAGATCTGTTCCTCAGTTTAATTCTTAAAATCTTGACAGATGATATTGTCAGCTTGTCTGTGCTCTGTTTTTAACTGATCCAATTTTACGCTTATATATAAGACATTTCCTATCGGAAGATGTACATCCATCCTGAAGTCCTTATCTAATAATGTGTTCTTTAGAAAAAGCAAACACTGGACAGATTGTCAAGAGACAAGCCCTCAGCAAGCCCTCTTGGCACTTGAGGAGGGGGCAGGAGAGCTACTGGCTAAGTAGTTGTGGCAGGTGAGCACTTTGGGGAATTTGTTGAGGATTTTAGCCTCACTGGATGCAGCAGGAGGTAGATTTTTAGAACAGTTGGTAGATAGGGGAACAAAACAGCAGAGAGTTTGGGAACAAAAGTTGAGTGGGCAGAGAGGTTGGCCTTTCCTCCTTCTCTTCTTGCCTGTGTGTGAGCGTAAGGGAGGTGTGTGTGCATGTGAGCGACATCTGTCGGATCCTGAGTGTCTTGGATTTGGGGTTAGACCCCATCAACAGCAACTCACACAGGTCCCTCTCTTGTTTTGTATTCCCCTTTCATCTCTGTTGTATTCCACTCCCCAAAAAACCTCCCTTTAATATGTCTTCCTAGATGTTTGTCCTTAAAAGTTTGTGTGTTTTACGTTTATAAAAATGCCTGTTCTTTCTATCTTTCTCTCACTCATGCTATCTGCTTATTATCTTTTCCTTCGATGCTTTTTCTACTTCGGTTCTTTCCCCCATTTCTTTCCTTTTAGCCATTTGGCATTTATTGAGTGCCTAGTGCATGCCAGGTAGGGTGCTAGGTACATCACAGACATTGTTTCATTAAAGTCTTGTGATATCCCTGCAAGGATGGTGGCATTTTTCTGATTTTGTGAAGGAACCAACTCAGAGCAGTTCGGTAATCTGCCTGCCATCATCACACAGCCAGAAATCTGGATTCACTCTTTACCTGTCTGACTCCCAAGTCCACACTCTTTCTGCTATTCTGAAACCTTTCTTGTTTTTCTTTAGAAAAAAATGTGCACGTCTCTCTCTAAGATGAAGAAATGATACACATCAATTTGGCTAGCTCTTGGGACCTCGGTCATCTAGTTCTTTACAGATTTGGAGATAACACCAGCTAACATTTATTCAGTGCTTATGGGAGGCAGTACAGAGTAGTGGTTAAGAGCAAAGACTTTGGAGCCTGGCTGACCCCAGCTCTGCCCCTAATCCCATAAACATCTATGGACTTGGGCAAGTTGTCAGCCCTTCCCAGCCAAATTCTACGTGGTAGATTGAGTAAATCATAAGAAAATAGAAGTTTGTGTGTTTTTTCATTCATTCGTTTTTGTTGTTGTTGTTCATTCTTTCATTTGGCAAATATTTGACAGGCCTACCATGTGCCAGGTATTATTCTAGGAGCTGGAGATATAGAAGATAACAAGGTACAGAAAGAACCTGCCCTCAGGAAACTTGCCTTCTGGTGGCAGCAAGTAAGAAGGCTGATTCTAAGGGAAGGATGGGGACCTTAGCTCGGGAGGAAAGCATAATAGGCAATAACTATGATTTGCTGTTGTCTATGGTGTGCTAGCACTTGCTTCCTACTAAATTCCACCCTCTAAGGGCAATATTTCATTTCTTAATAGCTTCATTGAGGTGTGATTTACGCACGCTAAAACTCCCCCATTTTAGGTCTGCAATTCAAGGATGTTTTGGTAAGTTGATAGAGTTGTGCAACCATCATCTGAATCCAGTTTTGAACATAACACATCCACCACTCCAGAAAGCAAGGTGTTGTTTTCGTTTTCTTCGCAAATGAAGGGAGATGGTCTTTTGGATGGAAGGATCACTGACCTAAAAGCCTCACCTGTAATGTAGAGGGAGGTGCTTACCAAGTTCCCCTACTGTTCTCAGATCTTACGATTTTATTTAGGGAGGCTCTGAGTATCTGTGCCAGTTAGACAGAAGGCATTAGAGAAGAGATTTAAAATGGAAGAGGACAAATATATGGTGGTGGAAGGAGAACTGACTCTGGGTGGTGGACACACAATGTGATAAATAGACGGCGTATTACAGAATTGTACACCTGAAATCTATGTAACTTTATTAACAATTGTCACCCCAATAAATTTTAATTTAAATAAATAAATAAATAAATAAATAAAATGGAGGAGGAAAGGGAATGTTGATGGGAAAATGACCAGAAGACATTCATGTTGGGGGTGCACTGGGAATTAAGTAGTTCATTTTTTTTCTTTCACCACTTTGTCTAGTGACATTAGGAGCAACTAACCAATGTCATTATATTCCTTTGTTTTTCAAAAATGCTTGGAAGTATCACATACAAAGTCATTTAGCTCCTTGATTCTTATGAGTGGTTAATTTGGAATATCCAATGCATATATTTTGCAAGTCTCTGTAAACTGTTCACAGCATGGGCTATCAGTGTTGTCTTTACTGCTAGAAATAGACTCATCGACATCTTTAAATCTAATCAGATTAGAAAGCCAATTCCCAAAGCCCAAGAACCAATTCAGAACACTCATCCTTGAAATTCCTCTAGAGCCACTCCTGGTACCAAAATCTGTATTAGTTAGGATTCTCCAGGAGACAGACCAATAGGACATATACCAGAGGGGCCAAACAAATGTATACACATGACTTCATCTTTTGTTTTCAGTATATATTGAATATCACAATTTTAATACAGTTTTTTCCTATCTTAAAATGCGTATACATTTTTTTTTTTGGCATCCTCTGTGTGGATATAGATGAGAGGAGGTTTATTGTAGGAATTGGCTCACCCAGTTATAAAGGCCAAGAAGCCCCATAATCTGCCATCTGAAAGCTGGAGTACCAGGAAAGCTGGTGGTGTAATTCAGAACTAACTGAAGGCCTAAGAAAGCGGGAGAGTGAGGCTGATGGTGTAGGTCCCAGTCTGAGTCTGGAAGCCCAAGGTGATGTCCAAGGGCAGAAAAAGATGGATGTCTCAGCTCAAACAGAGAGAATGAATTCACCCTTTCTCTGCCTTTCTGTTCTTTTCAGGCCTTCAGCGGAATGGAGGAGGCCCATGCACATTGGGGAGGGCCATCTGCTTTCCTCAGCCCACCCACCAATTCAAACCACCCTCACAGACACACCCAACTATGATGTTTTACCAGCTACCTGGTCATAGAGGCAGATTCTTAAGGGCCTTTAAATCCAGGCCAAAGCTGTGATTCAGTTGATTGTCATGGGGACACCTTGGAAACTTTTGGTTATTGCTTTTATAGAGCAGTAAACGATCCAAGATATGGTATCACCAAGATATGGTATCACAGAAAGAAGGCCCACGCTTAAAGCGTATCATCCTATGTGTGAATTTGATCAAGTTAATGGCTATAATCGTCCATTTCTTTATCTATAGAAATACCAACCTCACTGGGTCTAAGACGTGCAAAGCAAATAATTGTGTTTGGTACCAAGTGTTTGATGTTTTAAAATTACAAAAGCTATTTTATGAATATTATGAATATTAATTTGGTTGCAATGTATTGAGTGGATTGGAGAGGACCTAGTAGTTCAATGTCTTTCAAAATGTGGTTCCTGGATCAACTGTATCAGAATTACTTAGAATACTTTGTTAAAAATGTAGATTTATAAGCCCAGTGTGAAATCTGACGAATCTAAATACTGGGATGGGCCCTGGACCTCATCATTTTCACCTATTTCCAGGTGATTCCTACACATTTAGGTTTGAGAACCACTGTGACTGGTTAGCCCTCAGTAAATGTTAGGTTTTGTTTATTTAAAAATTTTTTCTTTGCTATTGTTGCTGCAAATTATTATTTATAGAGAATCCTAACCCAGCTTTTGAATTGTTTGCACAAGTGGGTAGGCTTGGGATGAATGTGTATGTTTTGGTCAGGTAAAGAAAAGAGGAAAGTTATCCATTTAGAACAAAGGCACAGAAATATGGGAGACCATGGCTCTTGCAGGGAACTGTAAGTATTTTACAATATGATCATAATGAAAAGGGTGGCTTGAGACTAGTCAGAGTGGATGTTGGATGTTATATTGAAGAAGATGGAAAAGCAGTTTGAAGTTTTGGTTTTAAGCAAGGGTGACATCAGTCAGATTTGTATGTAAGAAGGATTGCTCTGGACAAGAAGGGGTCAAAAAGAGGCTGCTGAGCTAATCCCAGAGAAAAGTTATGACGGCGTGACGTTAGATGATGGAGATGGTAGGCGCAAACAGACAGGCTTGCAGATCACATTGCTGAGGCCCTGGGAGTGTGCTTAGGTACAAAGCAATGATGACTTCCAGATTTTTCCTACGGGTCACTGGGTTGAATGGGACTACCATTCACCTAGGTAGGGAACAGCAGAGAGGAATCAGGTATGTGAGGGAAAGATGCTCTAGGTTGTAGGTATATTACATTGGCGATGTCTATGGGACATCCACGTGGAGGTGTTTTATAAAAATCGGATATGGGACCGGTATTAAGGGAGAGACCTCAATAGGAAAGGCCAGTCTGGAAGCCACCAGTTTCTAGTGGAGGCTTAAGCTATGGGTGTGCGTAAAATTTATCAGGAGTATCTTAGAATAAGATAAAAGATCTGAGAGTGAAATCCTGAGTAGGCAAAAGAAGAGTCAAAGAAAAAAACAGCAGGAGAGAGAGCATTAGAAAACCAAAGAGAGACAGATAGACTCCAGTGAGGAAGAGAGTTTGATTGAGAAATTATTAACTATGACAAATGCCAGAGAGAGGTCACTTAATTTAAGGAGTAGACATTGTATCACTTGGCAGGAGCAGTTTCAATATTAGCTAGTCAAGGCAGAAGTTAGATTTCTGTGGCTTTGTAGTTAAATGGGAAATGAGTAAGTAGAGACCATGAATGCAGATTACAATTATTTTAGGGAAGAAGAAAGTCCGGCAGCTGCACAGTAGAGCTCTCCTGAATGGAGGGAGGGAGGGTATGCAGGCCCAGCCTTTTTAGGGTTATTTTTTCTAATGTCAGATTGAGTTAAAAGAAAGGAAATTAAAAGGAACCATGTTAAAATATTGATACATACCAAGAATGATACTTTTAATTTTCAAGTAGCTTGTCATTTCTCCAGTTTTCTAGGATTACCACTCCTCTACCCCCGCAATATGCTTTCTCTTTCCTTCCTCATAATTTCAGCAGAGTATTTAAATATTTTAGTACCTATAGAGCTTGGCAGTGAGTTAGGATTTTACAATTTGAATGTGCTGACTGTAGATCCTAGATAATAAACACACAGGACCCTCGCGGGGATGTAACACTGCTCAGCGCCCTGCAAGTTTGATGGATTCCACGTGGAAGGCCTTTGGGCTCTGGAGGCAGCGTCCTCGCAGTGAGGGCTGGGGCTACTGCTCCCAGGACAAGTAGCTTTGGGCCAAACGGTTCTGAAAATGGGCCATGTTAATAAATAGTTAATGCTCCTCCTTCCAATGCAGTTGCTACCCAGCGCTGTCCTCTTGGTGAATGAAGATCTTGGGGTGCGGTGCTGTTTTCCTTCATTGTTCCCGGGAAATGTTTTAACCCAATTTCTTTTTCTGCATGGCCACATCGCCCTGTATGCTTTCCCAAAGCTTTCTCCAACGTCTCTGATTTACTGCCTATTTTTAAGTTCCTGGGGATTTTGAACCAATAAAATTTATAGCAGTTGCTTTCCCAGGACTGTATTTTAAAGGATAAAATATAAAAAGAAAGGGGAGAAAGCTGCTCCCTGTGGAAGAAAAGTGGTAGAAGGATGGAACCTTCAGCTGACTCTGTTCCTTTAGTCCTTCCCTGACCACGTGTTGGTAAAGGTTTCAGGTGAACTTTATTGGGAAAGCTTTTGATCCCTCCAGGCACTTAAGTGACATGTGTATTAAATAAGTGGATGATTCGTTAAAAGTGACCAATTCATGTTATTCAAAAAATACTTAGTGAATGGCTTATGGGCCAAACACTGTTTAAGGCACTGAAAAACAATATTATTACAGTAGCTCCTGCCTTTAGGGATCTCATAATAAGTTAGGGGAAGAGACAAGCATGTTATCCAAGAAAATTCACAGGTGAAATTATGAGGTGTGTACATTTTTCACCTGTAACACTTCCTTGTACTTCTTTGTCACAGGAACAAAGGCAGTCAGCTTTAGCTCTTTCTCTGTGGTCCAAGCTGGGGGCTTGTGGAGTCAGGAAGTTTCTACAGGAGAAATGGTAGCTGGGCTGAGTTTTAGATGATGCGTAGGAATTCGCCAGGTGGAGAAGAACATTCAGAATGGAAGGATGAACTAACACGAAGGAGTGAGAAGAATTATACCTGGTCTGATATGTCTGGAGCCCACAGCACGGGTGGGGATGGGTGGTGGGAGGTGCGGTTGTGAAGGCCGTGGTAGGCAGATCACGGCGACTCTACGCTCTGTTCTGACGGGGCTGGTGCTGTGTTGTAAACCTCAGTGAACTGGAGGATTTTAAGCAGGGGGGTTATATAATCAGATGTATTTTTTAGAAAGCCATTTTGGAAGGAAGGTGGATTCTACTGGGCAAGTGTCAGATGCCTCTCACGCCTTGCCCCACACTCCTTCTCCAGCCTGGAAAGTGCAGGAGATCTAACACTTTCATGGTGAGGGATGGGAGCCAGTGGGCAGATGCTTCTCCTGGTCCCTCCTCAGTGAAAAATTCAGAGAGGCAATGAGCATGTACCCGTGCAACAAGTAGGAGTGAGATTGAGCCCCAGCGGTCCATGGAGGTGATCTGAATAACTCATCTTCATATTGGGTTTTGCTCCTCCCATCCTCTCCTGCCTCCCTTGATCCTGCTGCCTTGAGCGCCTCCCAAGTCAACTACCTACTCACAGGTTCTAGACAAGGTCTGCTTTTGGGGAGGAGGGATGGGAGACCCAGGCTGGAACCAATAAAGAAGCTCTTGTAATAAGTAATCCACGTGAAGATGATAAAGGACCAAAGCAAAACATTAACTGCCAGGGGGGCCGGCCCGGTGGCTCAGGCGGTTAGAGCTCCGTGCTCCTAACTGCGAAGGTTGCCGGTTCGACTCCCACAAGGGATGGTGGGCAGCGCCCCCTGCAACTAGCAACAGCAACTGGACCTGGAGCTGAGCTGCACCCTCCACAACTAAGACTGAAAGGACAACAACTTGAAGCTGAACGGCACCCTCCACAACTAAGACTGAAAGGACAACAACTTGACTTGGAAAAAAGGCCTGGAAGAACACATTGTTCCCCAATAAAGTCCTGTTCTCCTTCCCCACTAAAAAAAATCTGAAAAAATTAACTGCCAGGATATCAAGCTG
This sequence comes from Rhinolophus ferrumequinum, assembly GCF_004115265.2. Classification (NCBI taxonomy): domain Eukaryota; kingdom Metazoa; phylum Chordata; class Mammalia; order Chiroptera; family Rhinolophidae; genus Rhinolophus; species Rhinolophus ferrumequinum. Next base: position 97,780,256 of record NC_046287.1, on the reverse strand, counting down.
GGGAAGGAATGGAGAAAGCTATCGAAGGGAAGAATCAACATGTCTTGATGGCCAGCTCCATGTGAGGGGTGGCGGTGAGGGAGGGATCTCCGCCGTCTGTGGGATGGCTGCCAGCAATCGGTGTCACGACCACGTTGAGAAATAAAGCTGAAGAGGAGAGTGTATGTGGGAGATCATGGGTTCCACTTTCACATAACGAAAGTGAGGCCCTGGGGAAACACAGGCAGAGACAGGCCGCAGGAAGTTGGGTTCAAGAGTGTGGAGCTCAGGAAAGAAGTCTGCCCCTGGCAGTTTGTGACTCTTGAACATACAAGGAGAGGGTGCCTACATTTGTAAAGTGTCTGATGTCAGTTAAATGGAACTCTTTTCCCAAATTGTCAGAGGCAAGGGCAACATTAAATGCCATGAAAATCCCCCTGTGTCCCGCATCCCACCATTCCCGTCACTGTCTTTTTTATTTTTTTAACTAAAAGAGTGTTCATTTACTAAAAGTTATATTGTCATCGTTATATTTTAAAATTTTGTCTTCCGACAAAAGGACTCACGATCCCTTCTTCATTTCAAATGAGTAAAAGAAGCTGAAAAACTGTTATTCTCTGGAGCATTTGATAGCTTGCTCCCTGGCATATGTCATCAGTTTGGCTCAAATCAACTCTTAGAAAAATTCTAAATAAATATATACATACATCCATACCCATGGTAAGGACAAAATTCCCTTTATCACATTTGAGAGCAGTAGAGGAAGGAGAGGTAGGCAGACAGGTATGGTCACAGGTTAGGTGCCTGGGTTTTATTCCTCGTGCTCTGGGAAGTCATTGGAAGATGCAATGGTGAGGCTCACTGAAAAGGTGACACGGGGCAAAGACAGGCGGGGGTGAGGATGAGCCATCAGAGAGAAAGGCCCTAGGGCAGCAGCTGCCCGGCAGGTTGAGAGTGGGTGGGAGCAGACACGGGCTTCTTTGTTCCCCACTCACGTCCACCCGTTTAGTCCATGGTCAGCAAAGCTCCGGAGCAGTCCTTTCGAACTACCAGTCAGCTCCCTTGAACACGTGCTCTGTGGGGACAGGGACATTTCGGGTGTGTGATGTAACTCAAAGCTCAGTGAGCAGTGAACGCTCAGGGATTTGTTGAATGAGTGAATACAGGAAGTCAAGAGGGGGAAAGACTGAGAAAGGAGGGTGGTCTACAGTGTGAGATGCTGCTGAGGGGCAAAAGAAAATAGGCAGGACAGACCCTTTGACCCTGGTCATCTATCCATGGCGACAGGTCACTGCTATAGAGAAGAAAATGTCTGAATATGAGGCACATTTTCTGTGTGATTCTAAAATTAGACCACTGTCATCCTCACCCCCAGCTTTATTTATTCATGAAAGTCTATCTCTTCTGCCTTCTGTCCCTTGATTTGAATTAATATGGACCCTGTTAAAAGCTATAAAGAATTTTCATATTTATTTGGACTATTGATATTTGTATTTATTTATTTATTTATTTATTTATTTATTTATTTATTTATTATCTATTTACCTTCTATTCGTTTATGGTCTCTGATTGACCTGTAGAATGTCCAGTTGTTCTCCACAATGGTTTCACTAGTGTGTTTGGAAAATAGATGGAAGCAAACTATTTAAAGAAGTATCTTAAGAGTCTCATTCCAAGGTTCCAATGCAAATATGACCATTCGATGGCTTAACGTAATGTCCAAAATCAAATACAGTACGTTGTTCTTGGAATAGGGACTTCTTGTGTCGGTTTCTTCACAGTAGACAACTCGTGGTTAACATTGACATGAAAGTGAATGAAGGTCAGGTAGTCAAATGTCCTTTCATAAATAGTGATAGGGTGAAACCCTTAGCTTAGGATTCCAGTATCTGGCGTTCAGTTTTTGGACTCAATTTATAGTTAGTTGTCTGCCATGGAGACAACATTGTAGGGAATGTGTGAGAGGAGAATCTCTTATACTTTAAAAGCGAAAGTGAGTAATCAGAAAGCAAAAAAAAAGTAATAATAAAAAAAAATGACAGGGTGACAAGTGTTATCTGGGGCATCCAGGCTACAATGGGAAGGTTTTTAAGGTCTGGGGTTCACTTTGGGTATAAAGCATAGTTGTTCTGACAGAAAAAATCTGCTTTAGCCATATCAAATATTTATGTACTTGACTTCTTTCCAACTCACCCACAGGATAGAAGTACATTCAAAGATAAGCATTCAAACCACAGAGGAAAGCAGGCGTCCATGCTGGAGAACACTAAAAACGTGCACTCATCAGGAGGGAGGAGAGATGTTTTATGCAGTAAAAGCAAAAGTGAGGTGTGAAATAGCCTCTATCAGCTTTTGTGATTATAGGGATATATTGGAGAAAAAAAATATGGGCGATCTGTGTCAGGAAAATTCCGTTTCCAAACGTATGGAGTCCAGTTTCTCATGGAAGATGAGACCATGACGACAGGGGTGGTTCAGCTATGCTTAGAAATGTAGGGAGTCCAGTCCCTGGCGGCTGGCGGCTGACCCACAGCTCCGTCCTCATCTCCAGCTGAGTTTGTCTGTCTGAGCAATCCTGTATTTCCCTCCGCAGACTGGGGATCTGGTGGGCCTTTCCAGCTACTGGTTCTCTCTACTAGCACTGGCTCTAGGGTAGGATGCAGTCCATCCAAACTTTGTTCTTGCATTCTCTGAAACAAATACACACACATGCTGTGGAGATTTACTGCTACACACGTTTTTAACGTTGGGGAATTTTACCAGTGTTCAAGAAATCTCAAAAAGTTGCCAACCTCAGTAGCTGATGGTCTCCCTTTCAGTGCGTGCCCCCATGCCGCCTTCCCTCCAACCTCCAACAGTCCCTCGTGCCTCCTTCCTCCCAGGTGGTGGCCTGTCTTCCCTAGTCACTGGGAAAACAGACATGCCATCAGAAGGAGCAGCCTTAGCTTCCACTCCCCCCTTCTTCCCGGGGCCACCTCCAATGACCAGTTTTCATTTCTCCCTTCATCTGGTCTTCTGGGAACACTGGGCATGTTTGGTTGTCCCTCCTTCGTGGAAGTTTCTCCCCCATCAGCTTCTACAAGGTCCTCTGCCACTGTGTGTGGCTGTGGCCCTCACTGCCCCATCCTAGCAGGGCTCTACACAACCACCAATTCTTCCTGTCACTGGCTTCTAATTTGGCATCCAGTGTTCGTGTCCTAGAACAGGGGAGCTGGGAAGGCACCTGGGATTTTCACTTCATACAGGGTAAGAATGTTGTGCTTCATATGGCGGAAGTTCCTCAAACATAGGAGAGTTCAAAAAGAATGACAGTTGTCCACATGGGACCTTGACCTAGTGAAATTTGGGTCCTTAGTATAATACCTCTAGTACCCAAACTGGTAATGTCTGGTGAAACTAAGGTTTTGCTATCCTATCAAATTTATGGGATATACTGAAATCTCTAAATGTTTTTGTTTTTAAAGAAAGCAACAAACAAATAAGCTAAGAATCAGAAAAGAGCAAAAAGAACAAAAAGCAAAAAGAGAAGTAGACAGAAAATCATCATAGAGGTCAAAACACCGGTTAAGAGTTATTGACAAGAGGCCACCAGAAAAGTAATTCAAGAAACCCAAGAGCTGTGTCTTAGGCAAAAGCAACCAAGTAGGCAGACTTCCAGAACATCTACTCAAGGGAGAAAGAGGCAACTGAAGCAAAACAAGAAAGGAGATACGGCAACACCATAGCCTCTTGCCTGCTCAACAACTGAGCATAACTCGTCTCCCAGCTGCCACTCCTGTTCCTTGCCCCACACTCTATATAATGGCCAAATAGATCTTCTTAAAATGTACATTGGGCCACTCTTTGCATTAAATCAGCATCTTCCCATTGCCCTAAGAATATATCCAATCTCCTCACGATGGCGGGGAATGATTTCTCTTGGCCTCCTTTATCATAACCTGCCTGCCTTTGCTGCCAGTCATGCTTTTTCTTCTTTAATCTGCCAACCTCGTCTGGCTTTGGATCCTTGGCAAGCCTGGCCCCTTGGCCTTTGCAAGCCTGATTCCCATGAAATCTCACCTCCTTCTCGTTTCCTTGGAGACCCCATCTCTGACCACTGTGTCCCAGGCAGCCATGCTCGCCCCCCTCCATCATAGCGCTTTGCTTTAGCATCTTCCTGTCACTGTCTGCAATCAAGTTGTTTACTTCAGCTATGGTTTCTCCCTATGGGAATGTAAGCATATTGGAAAAGGACTTCTCTAGCCACATTCACAGCAGTGTCACCAGCGCCAAACCAGCATCAGGCATGGGATTCAATGCCTGAAATGTGACGTCTTCGTGGCAGACTCCTTATTACCTATTGAATCTCTAAAGTCAGACACAGTGTTTGTTGAATGAAGGAAGGGATAAATACATAGGAGTTTTAAAATGTAAAACACAATAAATGCTAATATATAGAAAAATCTTTAACTGAACAAGAGGGGAAACTTGAATAGACCAATAATAAAAAATAAAATTTAAAATTGTGTTAAAGGGTTATTCCCCCAAATTCCAGAATAGAAAACTGTAGCTCCGCCTCACCTTTTAACATAGATGTGAAATCCTACATAAATAATGGCAAATTAAATTAGTGGCACATTTACTGAATAATTTATTATGATCATGTAGAATTTATGACATGAATGCAAGAATAGCTATATTAAATGTATTAATAAACCAATTAATAACTCAAAAAGGAAAACATTCGTTTCAGATGCTGAGGAGATTTTTATAAAATTCGGGGCTCTTGCTTTATGAAGATAAGAAAAATCCTTAAAACACTAGGAATCTGAAGGTGCACATTTGGAAGAGAATATGCAACAACAGCTCACTTAAATGTGAAACCCTAGAAGTATTTCCATTAAACATGGGGGAGACTTTAAGACGGCTGCTATCACTATTATTATTTACCATTTCCTGCAAGTTCTGGACAATGCAATTCGATATCAAATAGAAATCAGAGATAAACTTATGTAAAAGGAGAAAAAATTGCAGCCAGTATTGTTTTCTACCTAAGAAAACACCAGGTAATCAAAGAAACATTTCATATAATAAAAGATCAGTAAAGTGGTTGAATGCAAGATAAATACCTAAAAATTGGTTTCTTGCTTCTATACCAGCAAACTGCTATGTTCTTTACCTGGTCTGATGCAAATAGTTTATCATAATTCAGAAGTGGAACCAGAGCCTTTTTCATTAAGAAAAGATTACACAGTATTCCCCATCGATTGTGGTTTTACTTTCTTTCTCACCATGGGAATGAATACCAGCCCATAGAGAAGTTTGGAGGCTGAGGAAGCAGTTCTATTTAAAACCGATCTAAAAGGTAAGAAGAGTCACTTAGATAAAGTAGGGTGTGTGTGTGTGTGTGTGTGTGTGTGTGTGTGTGTCGGGGTGGGAAGTAATGAACCTACAACACAGTGTTTTTGTGCTGTTTAAAGGGTGGCTTGAACAAAGGAATTACCCAAGGAGTCAATATCAATTGGTACAAGTTGAATAATTGAAGACCTTTAAGTGTTTCTTTTTGGAAAAACAAATCAAGAGTGTATTGATCTCTGGAAGTGAAGATCACATGAGGCAGTGGAAGTGAATTAAAAAAAAAAAAAAGGTGAAATGAGCTGGCACCATCCTCCCAAGCAAAGGCATCAGGACATAATGAGTTTAACAGTCCTTACCTTTCACCGGAACAAACATTACAGGTCAAAGGCTTCCCTTTCCAAGGAAAGCGCAACACATGTGCGGTGCAAACACATGTGTTTGTTGCTTCCACATCGCACGTTCTGTCCCTCTCAGTTAAAGACAGAGTTTCTGTCAGTAGAATCACCTTCTGGCCCAGTGGCTCCAGTTAGTCTGTGGGCTGCTAGCCTCAGGCCGTGATGAAGTTTTCCCAGTCTTTGGCAAAATGAAGGAAGGAAAGACCATGTAGTGTGTGTATATGTACTGGGATCACATTGCTAACTGTCTTCTCTTGCGTGAGTGATCCTTGATTCTGAGAGCATGTCATCTGTACATTTTCTTTATTTTTGTTTGTTGATTGCTTAATGACCTTACTTGGACTAGTGGAATGCTGTTGTTATGTGTGTCTGATTCTGCTTCCCCTTTTGTTCTTTTCTATACATCTTATTGTTTTGTTTTGTTTTATTTTATTTTTTGCTTGTGTATTCATTTATTCTGTTAATCCACATATACTAACCATCTACCATAGGATTTAGGAGAGCTTAGGCCAACCCCGCCTCCCCCCCCAAAAAAAAAACCCAACAACTTTGCCCCCATTGAAACACAATTTGAGTTTCATCAGTCCTTTAAACCTCAAGGTGGGTAAGTTTTAGATTCTTTCCTAAGAGGATAGGGTGGGGAGGGAGAAGGAGAGATTTTGGAATTCTGAAGGATAAAGGAAGATGAACCGGAGGTTACCAAATTAAACTTTGTCCCAACTTTCCAGGCACTGAGGGGATGGCCGTTGCCCTTGGTGAATTCACATGTGTCAACAGATAAAGTTGTTTGTAAATCACAGACTTTAAAGATGGTTGAACTGTGGGATCTCAATACCGGAGAAAATGTGGGTTTCATCCTACAGATGTTTAAACTTGGGTTGACTTTAAACACTTACAGCCAGATGAAACTGGAGCTGATGTTTCCCAACGAGCACCCGTTGCTGCTTCTCTCCAGCATTAGGCTGTAAACGTCTTAAGGGCAGGGGCTGAGTCTTGTCCATTATTCCTGGTGCCCAGCCCTGAGCCTAGGACATGGCTAGGACCGAATAAATATGTGTTGATTGGTTTAATATGAAAATGCGGCAGGATGGCCTAGAATGCCAAGATCCTCTTTCCAAATGAAAACCTGATTCCATCTTATTGTGGGATCCCATGGAAATAAATAGCTGTTTGGAGGGTAAAGTGTAGCTGCGTTTGCAGGAAATCAAGACTTTGGGAAATTGTTTCTTTTGACCCCAATTGTCTACTGTCCTTAACATTTATGAAGAAGATGACAGAGCCAATAAACGTCCCCCCAATTCCAGGCAGGTCCCTTAAATTCCCTAGCCCACCCTGTCCTTAATAGCTGTACCGACCAGTGTCTTCCCAGTGCACTTGGAATAAAACCTAAACCCCTTCCAGCCTATGTAACTTTTTCTGGCCAGTCTCCCTCTTGTGTGTTGCGCTAGAATATGATGAAAGAAACCTTTGTTCTCGTTGTGAATCCTTTCTTAGGGAAGACAAAATCAAATACACTGTCAAAAGCATGGTAGTGCCTCTTTTAGTATATGAATGCTTACTTACTGAAGAAGACAGTACTGGGAGATGAAACAGTGGGATGCCGGAAGCAGGGGCACTTTCACAGCACCCGTGGCCTCTCCTCCCCCTGCCTCAGAAGGCCTGGGAAGAGCTGCGTCTATTCCTGAATTGGCCTTGAAGAGCAGGGCCCTCATTGTGCCGAGCTGGCTGTCCCACTGAGCTGCCACTCAAAGGGCAGCATGACTGGAAGCCGACAACCCCGTTGCCATGGCCAAATGAGCGTCCAAGTACCATCCCCTCTGAGAAGCAGCTGTGGGATAACGTGGCTGCTCTCACAAGCGTCATCTTCACCAGCACTGTGGGACTTAAAGCTCTAAAATTCTGTGTTGCCTTTCTGCTCCCGTAACCTAGGATTCTCTAATCTAATCTAATCTGCTGGTGGTGGGCTCAGTTTCATCAAGTAGCCAGAGGGACAAGAGAGGGCTCCCTTATTGATGGAGCATCCTTTCATGAACCTCGCCGCCATACAGGAAGAGAGTGTTCTGATTCAAATTGCTGAGGTGTCATTGCAAATGCAATTCACAGTTCAGATTCAATTGGGGTTTACCCAGGAGAGAAGGGAGCAAATTTGAAACTCAAAATTTAAATTGAATCACAGTCTAGTTAATCTGTTATAATTAATTACTCCATGTACAGTGGCTGATATGTTGTTCAAAATCCTAAATCCCAAATCTGAGGTAATTAGTATTTGGTAAAGTCATTATCTGCTTTTGATTCCATTTGTGTCATCTTAACTGCCCTCGGAAGTAACAGGATTCAGGTGTTGTCAGGCTTGGGTTTTTGTTGTTGTTGTTGTTGTTTTCCAGTTTTCTATCCCTTAGTCTTATATTAATGGCTTAATGTTTTAGCTTAGACTCTTCTAATTTTTTCAGGAAGCATTTCATTTTAGAATAATCTTAGGTTTACAGAAGAGTTGCAAAGACAGCACAGAAAATTCCATACACTCCATACCCAGCTTCCCCTGTTAACAGCTTCATTACTACAGCACATCGTCACAACTAAGGAACTAACACTGTTAACTACGAAACTGCATAGTTTACTCATATTTTATTAGTTTTCTCCTAATGTTCTTTTTCTGTTCCAGGATCTTACTTAGGCTGCTATGTTACATTTAGGTGTCATGTCTCCTTAACCCCCTTTGGTCTGGGACAATTTCTCAGTCTGTCCTTGCTTTTCGTGACCTTGCTAGTTCTGAGGAGTACTGGTCAGTGTGCACTGAATTTCAGAGCCCTGTCGCTCTGTTGGGGTGTGTCTAATGTTTTTCTCATGATCACACTGGGGTTACGCGTCCTTGGGAGGAAGAGCACAGAGCAAAGTGCCATTTTTATCACATCGAATCAAGGGTACATGTTATGAACATGATATCACTGTTGATATTGAACTTGATCACCTGTCTGAGGTAGTGTTTGCCAGGTTTCTCCACTGTATTAGTTAGGGTTCTTCAGAAAAACAGAACCAATAAGGTACATAGACCTTGTAAGCAGTCTGACTACCCTGGGACCACCATGCTGGAGCAGCCATGGCACAGGGTGGGGCCCTGAAGGAATGAAATGCCAGGTAGAGAAGGAAAGGCCAGGAGGCCCTGAGGTGCCACACGTGGGACTGAAGGTGCTGTCCTGGAAGTGGCTCCCGCAGCCCCACCTCCTGTGCATCAGAGACAGATTGCCCAGGTGCACTCTTCCAGCACCAGAGGCAAAATCACATGGTGGTTTCCAATGACTGAGTTTTAGGGTAGTTTTGGAATTGGCAAAGAGAAATTATGCTGACACTTGTGAAAAATAGCAAGGAAGAATTTATTCAAGATGATAGGAGTCAAGACTATAGCAGTAGAGGAGAGAGATTGACACAATCCCAAGGACACGTGGGGAATTTTAACCAACTGGCAGGATGAGGTAGTGGATGGAAAATTCCTAAGAACTTGGTGAGGCATCAAGGTGGGGGAGGAGCTTGCTTAGACATCAGGGTGGGGTGGGATATTCTCAATAAACTGACTTAGACTCTTAGGTAAGATTGGACTTGACAGACCAAGGACAGAGGCCAAGGATGAAGCCTCGTTGAAAAGAGGGCTGTGGAGCCTGAGTCGTTAGGTCAAGGAGGGAGTCCCTGTGTGGCGCAGCCATGGAGACCACACAGCAGGCATGAGGGCGGCTGGAAAGCATGGCGGGGATGGTGGGAGCTTTCTATGAGCACTGCTGGCGCCTGACTCAGGAGCTCCTAGAGGAGCTGGACTTCTTCCCTCTGGCCCCAGGATGCTTTGCTCAAAAGACAGTCATCATTTCACCAGATTTCCACATTTTAAGGAAGGATCGGAAAGAGGAAACGGCAGCGATCACTTGCAAGAGGACTGCTGTGGCTTGGGTTGCACGAGTGATGGTATTGGAGGATGAGGAAGCGAGAGCTCGTACTGCTGCTAAGCAGGCAGTGATGAAGGCTTCGCAGGGGAGCTCATATCTAAGATCTTCCCTTGATCGTATCCTTTTGACAGTAAATTGATCACTTGCCTCTCTCTGTGAGGTGAAAGGGGCCAAAACCATGATCTGGGATAGGGACTCTAATACCCTCGGTTTGTCTCCATTCGCATCACTATCCCTGATCAACCATCTGCCGTAGGAGATGTCACCTGTAATGGCATCAATCTTCCCACTGCTGTTACTGAGAATCAGATGCATTTTCTGTGAAGGTATCTTTGTAATCATGGCTGGTCCCCTATGTGATCCTTTCCAGGTCATGGCCCAGCAGCCATCTGGGGAGTGCTGCTTGCTTGGCTGTGGTGTGCCAGGGACCCAGCGGTGCCCTCCTCACCCTGTGAGAGCCCATCAACAGGCGAACCTACCTGGTAGTAGAGCAGTGACAAGGACCCTGTAGAGGGTGTTGGCACATTCTCCTCCCCTCCCCAACTCAGGCAGGCCCTGTCATTCCTCAGCAAATCTGGGGTTGGCCCTATGAGCCACTCTGCATGACAAGAGGATCTCTGGAAGACCCCAGAGGAGATGAGATGCCCCAGCACCATGTGCTGTCATTAGCCACCCCCAGCCTCTCATTCACCATCTCGGAGAAGAGTGGGAAGAGGGGAAAATATCTGAGAGACTCAGCATTTTACTTAAGAAACTGTGCATATATCTAAAGGTAATGCTTAAACGATTACATCAGACTGAATTTACTGAATCCCAGGAAATTTAATTCCCCACCCTCTCTCCCTGCAGTGCACGGGGCTCCTGAGAACCAGCACCTCAGGACTGGAGAAATGCAGAGACCATTTTCTCTGCTCAGTTGGGGGAAGGGGTACATGTAGGACCCTCCAACACATGTATCTATTCCCAATATAGTCTTTATCCTGTGCCAGCTACTGGGGGGAACCCAAAAACCATTTTCTAAACTTCATTTACCAGCATTTCTTTAAGTATTGGCTATACAGATGGACTTCTTTATTTCCTAGTGACAAATTTCACCTTTAATCATCACTCCCACAAATGGGACTCACTATTGGTTTCAAGATAGTAATCACAGAAGAATGTGATGAATGGAGCCCAGGGCTATAGACCCACTTTATGTGACACCAGGACTGTGGCTTGCCTAATGAGTTAGATGATATATTTATGACCCTCATGTTTCACTTTCAACCCAAAGCCTAGAAGATTTCATAAATATTATTTTATATCAAAGCTTGCAAAATCACTGTTCCAGAAGTATTTTATTAGTCATATATTTTCTCTCTGAAACTGCTCTCATGAGGTAGAGTTATGTGCGTGCTCACACAGTGCACAGGCAATAGGGGAGTCGATGCGTGGCCCTGGGGCGAGTCCATGGAGCGTGGTCCCTGGAAAGGAAGCCTGGGATTCCACTGCGGCACAGACGCTCCAGCATTGTGCAGGCAAGGGATGAGGTCTGAAATAGAATTTGAAAAGACAGGAGACCTTTGGATAGGTTCAATTCTCCTTCCTGCCCCGGGGGGCACACAACGAAGCAATTTACAGTGCCACTAAAGTCGGAAAAAGGGACAAAAACAGAACTGCACCCACCCCCTCTTCCCCAGGGAATGATGACGTGAAGTCTGGTAGAGCATGAGGGTTTACAGAGCTCCTCCAGGAGGGAGTGCTTTTACTCCCGTGTTACACAAATGAGGAAGGAGTCTGGGAGGTTCTGCGGATACAGATCAAGGTCCTGGAGCTGCTACCTGGCGACCAGGGCTCCAAGGGCTTCTCCCGCCATCCCAGAGCGACCTCTGGACCAAACAACACAGACCCCAAAGACTTCATTTGGGTAATGTTTCCAACTTTACAAGTTGTACCACTTGGCACCTCCTTCAATCTTCACTGTAGCGCTACAGATTATGGATAACAAGAAGCAGTCTTCTCGTCTGAGCTAGGGAATGGGAAGCTCAGAAAGACCGGTCAGCGGGCTTGGAGCAGGTGCTAAACCTCGGCCCCGCCGAGGAGTGAGCGCCACCTGCTGGTGGGTGAGGTTAGCGGGGGGCCTCCTGGTTGTAGCTTTTCCCAGCCTGCTCTCTAAATGGAGGGGGGCTGTTTTCTCTCCTTCTTCCAAATCACAGCAGTGATGGAAGACAGGGCCTTGGTGGACAAATCAATCTGCGTGAGCATCCCGATGCTATTCCCACAATCCGATGTGATCAGGCTGACTTCCCGAACGTTGTTTTCCAACCCCACCCCCCAAACCTCAGTTTCCTCCTTTATACAGTGGGGACGTAAATAAATAAACAAAAACATACCAGTGCCCACGCGCACATACATCCTTAGTTTACTGCGAGGACATGATAAGACGGTTTGCTGAACAACATCAGCACTTAACTGGCACGGAGAGCTTTTCCATGGGCTCAATATCCATGCGTTCTCTCACTCAATCCTTGCAACGGCTCCGTGATAGGTGCTGTTAGCACCCTCACTTTATGAAGGAGGAAGCTGGGGCTCAGGGGGTTGTCCCTGCCGGAAGTCACCTGTGGGTCAGCGAAGCGGTGGCCGCCTGAAGCCAGAGCTTTCGCCCGCAGTCCTGTCTGTCCCAGCGCCTGGCACGCGGAGTGGAGGATGCAGTAGGGACAGCAGTAGCTTCTGTTTTTATAGCCCTGACCTTCTCCCCAGAATCAGGAGATTTGGAACAAGCCCCTGGCCAGTCCACTTGGGGAGTGGCCTCTTAACAAAAACCTAGGACAAACCAACCTCCAAGTGGCCTGGTGTTTTAGTTTCTTATTAGAGAATTATTATGTTCAGTATGTGGAAGTTATGTATTTTATAGAAATGGCTTATTTAAGAGGCTTAACACTTACTGCTGTCCCCACCAGGGCACTTTTCTGGTGGAAAGCCTTTGAGGACATTCATCTTTAATGAAACAGACTAATATTAAAATGTAATTAAGATGGTAAAAGCAATACAGTTTTGTGAGAAAAATTCCTAAAGTGACTATTTCCTTATAGAGCACAGGATATAATGAAATTAATCATCTGCTGGAGTCCTCATTAATTCTTTCCCTGCTTCTCCCTGTGATACCTGTACGTCAGTGGGTAGGAGAGAGGGACTTCCTGGTGTAAGGAGCTTCCCCCTGCTCTCTCTTGCTCTCTCCTTCCCGCCTTTCCTCCATCCCTCCCTCCGTCTCTCCCTTCCTTTTTCCAGTATGGCTTGTGTGCCGCTAATGTGCCGCTTTGTGGGGGTGAGGAATGAATGAGACAGATGGGGTTGGGCCTCATGAAGCTTACAGTCGAAAGGGAAAAGACACTTATACAATGAGCACAGATGTCCAACGGGGAGGCATGCTGTGAAGGTACAGGGTAGGTAAGAGCATTTAGCAGGGGACCTTCTTAGACGAGGTTCCTCAGGGTTGGTGAGATGTGAACTGGCCCCAAATTCACCTGTAGCGGGAAGTGGGAGGGGGTGAGGGTGGGACTGATGGATGGCAAGGTTGAGGCAGGAAGGGGCCAGGTGGCTGGAGCCTGGGGTGAAGGGCAAGAGGCAGGGTAGGACAAAGAGCCAAGGGCCACCGGGATATATGGACTAGGTTAAGGATTTCAGACTTGATTGTCCTAAGGAAAATGGGGAGTTTACTGGAAGGTTATAAGCAGGAGAAGGTCTTTACTCTCAGAATCTCACCATGGATAAGAAGAGGATCTGTTAGTGAGGCTGTCCCCTGCTCCTGCTCTGGAAGCTCAGCCCATCCTGTAGGGCCTCCACAGTACCTACACAGGTGGTCTCCCGTAGAGGTGCCTGAGTGCAGGTAACGTGGGCCAGGTGAGCCACCTGTGATGAATGGTGGCCCTGCAGTGTGGTCATCCATTCAACAAATACCAAATCCCTCCTGTGGGTAGTGACGTAATGACAGTTCCAAAGAAGCAACATATAAGAGTTCCTTTATGGGCAACAGTTGGAAAATCTGTTTTGGGGTTGCTGGGTGTTCCCCATTTGTCACCCAGATAATTGGACACACTTCACACTCAGTGGGGATCTGTAGGAGGGCACCAAGTAGAGCTCCCAGAGGAGATGCAGGGTGACCCTTGTCTCTGCAGACCAACAGGTGTTTCACTGAATAGAAAGAAGTGTTTGGGGTATCAACATATAAGATATAAGTAAAAATAGGAATAAGCCAATTTCCCCTCATGAAACATCCCTCTCCATGTGCATAATACATTCTAGAAAGAAATGAAGAAAAGCTGAGGCCAAGTTAACACAGCCAGAGTGATGAGAATAATTTTGTCAGTGTGAAGAGTTAAAAACATCACAGAGAAAGTCTTTATCCAAATGCTTTGCTTTTTTGCCCTATTTTGTTTTATTCAGATTATTAGTTTAATTTCTTTTAAGGCTGTTAGCTTATGAGTCTAAAATCAAGGCTGTGTTTCTTGTCAGGAATTTTCCGTCCTGTTTTTTCATGAGAAATTTCAAGGACTTGCTCTCCGAGGACAGGCTGCCTGTCTGGAGAGGACCAAGTGACAATGAGAGACAGGCACTGTCATCTCCCTGGTGGGGGCCCGAGGTGCACACCTGAGATCCTCCCATTGCTCTCCCACCTTCCCCAGGACAGATGACCTTGTGGTTTTATCTCCTTTCTTCTTCTTCCCTTCAGCCAGTGAAGCATCTTTTTAATCTTTCTTGCTCCATAGTTCAGCTGTTTTCAGTTTTTATTTTTCCACGCTCTTTTCTAAGGTGTAAAATATTCTGGATCGAACTGTAACACTTTAGTACCATTTCTCTCATTCCTGAAACCTCATTACCTGGCACCTCATGCAGATTAAAGATGTGCTAGGTGAATGACTGAACTAATAAATGAATTTATTTTTTGGTCACACAGGCAAACACTAGCCATACCAAACCTTTCACAATACCATTGTTCATGCATACAGAACTGGAACATGTTTCACTGACAGAAACATGTTTCACTTATTGATTTGGGATCCAAATTGAGAAGCAATAAAAGGAGGTTAAGGAACAATAAGTACTGAGCAGTGAAGCTCTTTAGTGCTAAAAATAAACCAAAAACAACAACAACAACAAAAACAAAACCAAAAACGGTTCTCCTCTGGGTTCACTTCTCTGCCGTCTCTTGATTTTCTTTTTATTTTTGCTCTTGGCCACAAGATTGCTGCCACAGTTCCAATCATCACATTATCCACGATAATAGACAAAGGCAGGAAGGAAATGGTTAAAAAAAAAAAGGGGGAGAGCTTATTAAAGGGATATGTGAGGAAATAAAGAAATGAGGAATATGTAACGTCTGGGGTTAGGAAGAAGGTGTCTCAGGAAGACAGAGCTGGAGGCCGTCTTTCTCATCCTGAAAGGAAAAGCTGTCATGACAGGACTGCCTGGCCCCCCTGGGTGGCAGGAACTGGCTGACCTTCATTCTAGTGCCCCAGCCTCTAGGTGATCAGGGCTTGTGGGTGTGTGATACTAGCACGGCCGTCTCCACCGCCACTGAATGACGTTTTCCAATGGTCCCTAGGCTTCTCTGCTGGGCTCTGCTGCCTGTCTTCTGTCTTTCTCTTTGCTTCCACTATTTTTTGCTAACTCTGTCTCTGTGGTTCACATTCAAACTCTGCAAGAAGAGAATCGGATTAGTTATTACAGTGGTGAGAATTAAATTAGCCCCCAAACTCAGAGCATGGATATTCAAACTAATTAAAACAAGCTATGCTGTAACCTGCTTAAGTGTTCCCCAGAAGCCAGTAGAAAACAGAACTATTAGGTTGGTGCAAAAGGAATTGCCGTTTAAAAGGTTAAAAATAATTGCAAAAACCGCAATTACTTTTGCACCAACCTACATCTCTAAAAGCTAACCCACAAACCCGGAGGAAACAGCCCTTTTCTCTTTTCTTCCTCGTTCCCCTGTTTCACCCCCTCCTCCATGTTCTACCTCCCTTTACCTTTGCCTTTTCATTCCCATTGGTTAGATGGTTACATAGTCTCTCAGCAGTAGCGACATCTGCCATTTGCTATCAGAATTCCAACACCCCTCACATTGCTGCTGGCTGATTTTCCCATGACATCCCAGCCCTCTTCCCACTTCCCACTCTCTTGTACAAACCCTAACGGATCCTTGTGTTTCCATTGTGCGCAGCTATGTTAGTCCTTAGCCCCATGCCCCACCCCTGCTGAGCAAACCCAGGCTGAAGGTCAGAGGCCAGCGTGAAGGCAGGCTGGCAGTGTGGCCCAGGGGAGGGGCCGGGGAGCGCCAATCCCCAGGAGAGACCGAGGACCCTGTGTCTGGGGGCACACCTCTTGGTGTGGCCCTCCTGACATGGTTCCTGCTCTTTGATTCAGTCTGTTCAGGGACTTCAGAGGGCATATCGTGTAGGAACAGGCCTCTTGAAACTGAAGAATTCAGCTCAGTCACCCAAGTCATTTCCGTGTGTGACTGTCTCATTTCAAGGAGGAGGACTGATGAATGCTGTCTTATGATTTGTCCTGAACAGTCAGGAAGTAGAAGTAGGTGGTATTTGTCCTAGGTGCCTGTGGTGACAATGTGGGCGTCTACCAACAGCCAGTCCCTCTTCTCTCTGGTTAACGAAATCTCAGTGTTGTCCCGGGATTGGTGACTGAGGGGAGCTGGAACCCTTCTAGAGGATGAATCATGGTTAGTCTAAGACAATCATGAGAATCCCATTTCCCTTTGCTAGTGACTGGGTTTGGGCAGGAGCGGGGTGGGGGACGTGTGACCCTGTTCTGGCCAATGAGACGTAAAGCAAAGTCTGTTGGAGAATTTTGGGAAACATTTTCTATTCTGATGAGAACAGACGTATATGAAGTGAATCTACCATTTCCTTCCTGCCTTTGTATATTATTGTGGACAGTGTGATGCTTGGAACTATGGCAGCCATCTTGTGACCAAGAGGAGGGGGACAAATCAAGAGAATGCAGAGAAGCAGACCCAGAGAACTGATATCATCAAACCACCGGATCACTGTGGAACTTCCTTGCTCAATGGGCAAATTCCACCCATTGATCTGTACTCATTATATGTCATAATAAACCCCTACTGCTGAAGCCACTCTTAGTCAGGTTTTACTTGCTGCCAAAAGCTCCTTGACTGATGCAGGCACCCACGTGGCCTTGGACCTTCTGGGAGAGGCCCACAGTGCTGCATTTAGTCTGGAGAAGCTTGCTGCCAACCTGGCAGACAGGAAGGATCATAGCAGAAGATGGGACAGGTTCCGTTGTTGAGAATCCTTGGCCAAGGAATAGGGCTACTCCCCAGGAATGTCAGGACTCTCTGTTGCCCCACCTCTTTCCCAGATTGCCACCTTAGTCAGTTGTACCTACTTGTCTCTCTTGGGAGAATTTGGAAAGGAAACAAATGAAGAAACCTCAAAGTCAAGACATAAGCTCTACCCCGTAGCTGGGGCATTGGGCTAGGATGAGGTATGGTCTGCATGGAAGAGGGAAGCAGTCTGGAGACATATTAAAAGGGACTTCATCTGAGAAGGCCACCGGCAGGGATGTTGGGGTAGCAATAGAGAGTCTGTGTATATGTGTGTGTGGGGGTGTGTGTGGGAAATCTGGAACCTGGGCTGGGAGGGGTATGAGGGGACAACCAGTGGCTGGCCTGAGGAGGCATTGCACACATTAGGGGACCTGCCAGTGAGAGAGCCCCAACAAAGGTGAGCCTCTAAAAAATAACATAAAACCCATTCCTGCCCTGAAGGAAAGTCAGCTTTGAATACCTGCCAGGCCCAGAAAAGACAAGCATTAGATCCCAAGGGCACTTGTCAGGTGACACGGTTCCTGTCCTTTCTCTGGTCCCCTTCCCAGGGGTCCCTGGGGGGGTGGAAGGAGGGGTGAGGAAGAGGAGGACTCATGGAGAAACAGAACCTCGTTTTCCTCTCCATAGCCTTCCAGCCCAAAGAAGAACGAAGTTGGAGAGAAGCTTTAACTTTTTCATAAAAATGTTAAAAATTATTATGGAAATTTTCACATATACACAAATGTAGAAAGAAGAGAGAAACGAACCCCTGTTTACTCATCCCCTCATTTCAACAATTATGAATATTCTGCCTTTTATGTTTCACCTGTTCTTCCCCAGTGCTATTTTTCCTGGAGTATTTTCCAGCAAATTCCACCATTGATCACCATACTTGTAAACACTTCAGTATGTGTGCATCTCTCACAGATAAGAGCTATTTTTAAAAAAACATAAACACAATGCTATTATCACGTCCAACCAAACTTAACACTATTCCCATCATATCTAATGTTTAATCGGCAGTCCATGTTCGATTTTCCCCCTTGGCTAAAAAAGATGCATTTTTCAGTTGATTCATTGCAACCAGCATCCAAAGAGGATCTTCGCGTCCCATTCACGTGATGGGTCTCTGAAGTCTTCACGTTGTTCCTGATGGTTTTTAAAAGCCATTGGTGACTATTCTCAAGCTCCATCGTTTCTCTAGGGGGCTGCAAAATTGTGATTTTTCTAACAACATAATTACTTCAGTATTAATTAGCTGGGTTTTTCTTGTTATGAAGGAGTTTCTCTCCTCAACTAATTGTTTGGTTCCTCTGAAGTACTGACTATATAGGAAAGGCAGGCTGGATGCTACATTCTTCCCCTTTATATATCCATCTTCAGATGTATAATGTATAAGTGGCCTAGCAACCTCCAAGAAAGCCAGTAGGTTTGGGGTTTTTGTGTGTATGTTTTTGTATTATTTTGTTTGTTTTTGTATTATCACAGAAGCCATGTGTTTTTATGTATTTGATTATGCTCATATTTTTTATTTTTTATTTATTTATTTTTAATACCCAATTTGTTCCATCTTTGGTGAACCAGTGCACTTTCAGGTTGGGTCCTGTTTTGTTTTCAAAATACTCTGTGCTCTTTGATGGTTTCTTTACTTTCAGTATCAACATATCTTAGGCTCATCATCTGCCTTTCCTGCCCCAAATCTGCCCCAAATTAGTCATTTCTCTTTTTTAGAGACCAAATCTGTAGGGAAAAGCATTTAACGTCAGATGAATTTGAAGCCTTGAATATTACATGGAATTGGACATGTTTAATTACAGAGAAATCATACTGTACTAAATTTGACAGGAAGACTTCTATTTTCTGAGGCTGATGAGAGTCATGGGACCTGCCCTATCTTGTGTCTCGCTCTGGCCAATCAAATGGACATTGCTGGCCCCAGGTTTTCTCACTTATAAAATGGGAACCCCAATACCTACCTCAGTGGGCTGTGATGAGGGCGAAGTGAGGGAGTCCATGTGTCAAGTTCTTACTTTAATAAATGTTTACCAAGCGGTGGTCGTAATGATAATTGTTGTTGTTTCTGAACCCAGAGGAGAGACTCACCCTCCAGGACACAGGAAGTTACCCAGAGGATGGAGGGTTCAAGGAAAATAGCCTGATGGGGAGCAAGCACCGAGGGCTGACTATGTGTACACACTGACACGTAGACACACGTGTGCAGAAACACACCGTTTTGCTGTGGGCGGGAAGGTCATAACGGGATAGCATGACACACATTCTGATGTCTAGACTGTTACTAATATAACAGTAATTGCATTAATCACATACAGATCAGCGTAGGAGAAGCTGCTGTTACACTGAGAACTTGTGGGTTAGCAACTAGCCATTTGCAATAAGGAATGCACGATTGCATCGGGCAGGGAAAGAAAGAAAGGAACACCATACATCTGGCCTCGCCTGGGCAGTTCGTTTTGACTTACCTACTGTTTCATGTCATTGCCGCGGAGCAGGGCCGCTCAGAGGCCCTACAACCCACTGCGAAACACAGGGCGTCAGACAACAAACAGAAGCCCCACCCTGGCCTTATAGGAAAGGAGAACACCGGGCAGGCAATGTGGTTATGAGTGCCAGAAGCATGGCCTGAAAAAGAGCTTGGCCACAAGGGAAGGCATTTGGGCCGTAAGAAAGAAATGCTTTTGGTTGCCGTCTACTGAGATTTGGGGGGTAGTGTGTTACGAAGCTCTGCAGCAGCAAAAGTTCACTCATATATATGGCATTATTGTAGAACAAGGTCTGGCACTTATGGTGAATACTAAATGTTATTATTTTGATGGTTAATTGTATGTGTCAACTTGACTGGGCTAAGGAAATAGCTGGTAACTCGTTCTTTCTTAGGGTGTCTGTGAGGATGTTTCCAGAGAGATTAGCATGTGAATGGTGGACTCAATAAGGAGGACCCTGCTCTCCCCAGGGTGGGCGGGCGTCCATCCAATCCACTGAGGACCCAAATGGACCAAAAAGGTCAAGGGCGAATTCATTCTCTCCTCTTGAGCTGAGACCATCCATCTTCTCCTGCCCTCGGACATCAGCTTGGGCTTTCGGACTCCACTGGGACTTACACCATCAGCCTCCCTCTCCCCTTTCTTAGTCCTTCAACTCGGACTGAATTACACCACTGGCTTCTCTTTCTCCAGCTTGCAGATCACAGATGGTGAGGCTTCCTGCCTCTATAACTGAGTGAACCAATTCCTATAATAAACCTCCTCTTATCTACATGTATATATCTCTGTCTCTATCTCTCTGTCTATCTATATATCATTTCTTGGTTCTGTTTGTCGAACACCTGTAAGAAATGTCCAGTGGGTGGTTCTCCACCTGAAGACATTTTGAGCTGGAGACGAACTGGTGCTTATGACAGCTGCGGGTTTGTTTGTTGTTGTGTTTTTTTTTGTTCAGCTTCCCAGGCTAAGGAAGAAGGTGAGCAGTTCACTAGTAACTGAGATGCTTCTGTGCTGGAATCAGCAGAGACCTATGCAGAGAACTTCACTCAGGCTTCCTAAAAGCTGCCGTTCACTTGAACACAACACATATGTAGCCAGGAGGAGTGTCTGGTGAAGAAACATACAACGCTGGAGAGGGCGTCATTTGTTTCTCCTTCACCTGGGGTAACACGTTTGAGGACGGGGCTGTGGCACATTGTGGTGAATTAAAAAGGGACATAGATGCTTTGCTCCTCGTGTCACCACAAGGTAGAGGCCACTTGCCTCCCCTTGTATCTATGCTGGCCTCAAAGCTCGCTTGGCCGATAGAATGCAGCAGAAGTGTCATTATGTCAATTCTTGGGAAGAATTGACAAGCCTCATTTTTGTGCTCTTGGAATCCAGCTGCCATGCTATAAGGAAGCCCAAGCTGGCCTGAGGAGAGGCCATGTGGGGAGACCATGGAAGATGAAACGCAATATGGGGAGAGAGAGGCCTTGTGGGGGGCATGCGAGCCGAGGCACTGAAGTCCCCAGATGGACATTCGGCAGTGAGAAAGCAGAACATACAGCTGCCCAGACAGACCACAGAATCACAAGAAATAGCATTATCTTAAGCCACTGTGTTTTGGGTGTTTTTGTTATGTGGCAATAGATCATTGAAACACCTACATTGCACACACACGAAAATGGTCATTGGCAAGATTAAAGAAATATATTCAGGAAAACATTCTGCCTCATAAGAAAAGGAGAATGAAGATCTGATGTGAGAAAATGACCCATGGGTGACTTACTTCAATGTGGACAATGCAAAAAATGGGAAAGGGTCTAGTGATTGGAGAGACAGAGTAATTAGGTGACACAAAAGTTTCTGGATGCTGGTGAGAATCTCATCTTTGCCACAGCTGTCTGAGAAACTTTGGGCCATAACTTTTCCGATTTGTGGCTTGGAGAGCACCCCTGGAGTTGTATCTTTCCAAGGTGCTGAAGGAGGGCAGTGTGTCATGCAGGAGGCATGAGGGAGAAATTACTTTGGTGGCAACCTGGGGGAATCTGTGAAATGGATGCTCAGCCCGCAGCCCCACGGGGCTGTGAGCAGTGAGAGCAGGGAGCTTTGATGAGCTGGTGAAGGATGGAAACAAAGAGGTTCCAATAGAACTTCACGCTCCTGGTGTGATGACTTTGAAAACCTGGAGCCCACGTATAAAGAATTCAGGATGAAGGTAAGCTGAGGTCTGGTTACTGTCAGAGCCACATGACACCCAGTCAGTGGTGTGCCTGCCCCATGGGAAGTCGGGGTGTCCTGACTGACTGCTTCCCTCCCACCAAGAGGAAGTTAAATTCAGACAGATGAAGGCAGTGGGAAGCAAGGGAAGTTATGAACTGCCTACAGTGAGAAGCTACACCTGTCCCTGTAATCCAAAGTGAAAAATGTCCAGAGCTTGCTAACAGCATAACTACAAGAAGCACTTTGTAAATGCTTTCCAGCAAGGATTGGAAAACCTGTGGGTGCTGGCTCTGGAGGGGTGGGGTAAACTTCCTTTAGGACCGAAAGTACAGCATGGAGGAACTCTGCATCCGGCTGAATGTCCTTAGCTGCCCGCCCTCTTTAAGGATACTTGAGGACCAGCGGATGGTGGTGGTTTGGGAAAGTTGTTTGTGTTGGAACAAAGGTTGTGGGGTGGGAGGTGCTTAAGGTAGGGGGATTATATTTGGAAGAGTGAAAATAAATGTTATAATTTTAGCATGCTATGTTTTCAAATGTTTTAATTTTAAATGTTTAAGATGTTATAATTTCAAAGTGTTATCAGTTTTATTTCATTTTGTTTGTGGCAATACTTGCTGAACAGAAATGATTACCTTTTTTATTGGGGAATACTGGGGGACAGTGTGTTTCTCCAGGGCCCATCAGCTCCAAGTCATTGTCCTTCAGTCTAGTTATGGAGGGCGCAGCTCAGCTCCAAGTCCAGTCGCGTTTTTCGATCTTTAGTTGCAGGGGGCGCAGCCCACCATCCCCTGCGGGAATCGAACTGGCAACCTGGTTGTTGAGAGCTCGCGCTCTAACCAACTGTGCCATCAGGTCACCCCAAGTGATTAATTTTTATATAACCAAATCTTTTATCCATTCCTCAATATATATATTTTTAATAGACTTTATTTTTTAGAGCAGTTTATGGTTCACAGTAAAATTGAGTGGAAAATACAGAGAGTTCCCCTACACCCCCGACCCCACAGAAGCGCAGCCTCCCCCATCAGAATCCTGCGCCAGAGTGGTGCATGTGTTAGAACTGGTGAACCCACCTTGACCCACGGTTATCACGCAAAGACCTTAGTTTACACAAAGGGTCACTCTTGGTGTTGTATGTTCTATGGGTTTGGACAAATGTATAATGACATGTACGCACCATCATGGTGTCTTGCAGAGGAGCTTCATTGCTCTAAAACTCTCTGTGCTCCGCCCATTCATCCTTCCTTTCCATTTAGTCCCTGGCAACTGCTGATCATTTTACTCCATAGTTCTGCCTTTTCTGGAATACAGTTGGAATCATACCCTGTGCAGCCTTCTCAGATTGGCTTCTTTCATTTAGTAACATGCATTTAAGGTTCCTCCATGTCTTTTCATAACTTGATAAATCTTTTCTTTTTAGCACTGAATAATATTCTATTGTTTGGATGTACCACAGTTTATCCATTCACCTACTGAAGAATATGAGGTGTGATCAAATAATATGGTGAATGTTTAAATAAAAAAAAAATTACAGTAAAAGACACATTGCCATTAACCCCTCTCAAAATACTCCCCCTTGCTTCAAACACTCTTATCCCATCGTTCTTGCCACTTTCTGAAGCAGTTCTGGAAGTCCTGTTTCCTGAATGTCTTTAGTTGCACTGTCGTGGCTGCCTCCATGTCCTGAATCATTTTGACTCTGGGAAGAGCAGAAGTTGCACGGTGTCAGATCCAGTGAATAAGGTGGATGAGGACACATCGTAATGTTTTATGTGACACAAATTGCCGTACCAGAAACCATGTGTGACATGGAACATTGTCATGATGGAGGATGATTATGGCACACTTTAAAAACACATCTTCTCTCAACCATAGCTCACATTCAACTGACTGCACCAAACAAGTTGAATGTTGTCACACACTGTTACTAAGGTTTGAGGTGCTCCTTTCCATATTGAAGGTCCCTGCTTTCTCTTGGATGGCACTCGGCAGCAGCATTCACTGTATTTTGTGATCACAAAGGAAAGGCTCTGTGTCACACAGCTCTTCTGGTACGACAATTTCTGTCAAATAAAAACATTACAGTGTGTCCTCATCCACCTTATTCACTGGATCTGGCACCGTGCAACTTCTGCCTCTTCCCCGGAGTCAAAATGATTCAGGACATCGAGGCAGCCACGACAGTGCAAACTAAAGACACTCACGAAAGAGGACTTCCAGAACTGCTTCAGAAAGTGGCAAGAACGATGGGATAAGTGGGTTCGAAGCAAGGGGAGTATCTTGAGGGGGATTAATGGCAAATGTGTCTTTTACTGTAATAATTTTTTTTTATATTTAGACATTCACCGTATTTGTTGATCATTATTTGTATCTTGGTTGTTTCCAAGTATTGGTACTTTATGAATAAAGCTGCTATGAACATGCATGGACAGGTGTTTGTTTATGAATAAAGCTGCTATGAACATGCATGGACAGGTGTTTGTGTGAACATAATTGTTGGTTCTCTTGGGCAAATATCAAGGAATGCTACTGTTGGGGTCGCGTGATACGAGTATGCTCAGTTTTGTGAGAAACCACCAAACTGTCTTTCAAACTGGCTGTACCAGTGTGCCTTTCCATCAACACGAATGAGAGTTCCTGGTAACCCATATCCTCGTCACATTTGGTGTTGTCAATGGTGGATTTTGGCCACTCTGATAGGTGGGTATTGGTATCTCATTGTCTGTGCAGGTTCTTTTGCCCGTTTTTAAGTCAAGTTGCTTGTTTCCTTACTGTTGAGTTATTTGTATATTTTATGTAGCAGATTTTGGTCAGGTATGTGTTTTGCAAATATTTTCTCCCAGTCTGTGTCTTGTCTTTTTATTCTCTTGATGCTGTCTTTTGCATCGCAGAATTTTTTAATTTCATCAAAGCCCAGCTTATAAATTATATCTTTCATGGAGCGTGTCTTTGGTGTTGCATATAAAATGTCATTGCCATATCCAAGCTTACCTAAACTTTCTCCTATGTTATCTTACAGAAGTTTTATGGTTTTGCAGTTTGCATTTAGGTCTGTGATCCATTTGAGTTTATTTTTGACAAAGGGGTAAGGTCTGTGTCTAGATTCATTTTTTTTTTTTTGCATGTGGATATCCAGTTTTTCCAGCATCATTTACTGAAAAGACTATTTTTGCTTCATTGTGTTGTTATTGCTTCTCTGTTAAAGATCAGTTGATTATGTTTATGTGGGTCAACTTCTAGACCTTCTAATCTTTTCTATTAACCTATTTGTCTTTTTTTTTTCTTTGCCAATATGACACTGTCTTGATTACTGTAGCTTTATAGTAAGTCTTGAAGTCAGGGTAGTGTCAGTTCTCTGTCTTTGTTTCTCCTTTAATATTGTATTGGCTATTTGGGATCTTTTGCATCTCCATATAAACATTAGAATCAGTTTGTTGATATCCACAAAATGGCTTGCTAGGATTTTGATTAGGATTGCACTGAATTTGTAGATCAACTTGGGAAGAACTGACATCTCGACAATTGTATATTCCTACCCATGACATGGAATATCTCTCCGTTTACTTAGTTTTTTAATTACTTCATCAGAGGTTTGCATTTTTCTTCCTCTAGGTCTTATACATATTTGTTAGACTTATACATGACTACTTAATTTTTTTGAGGTGCTAATATAAATAGGTTTGTGTTTTTTATTTCAAATTCTGCTTGTTCAGTGCTGATATATAGAAAAGTGATCAATTTTGTATATGAACCACCTCAAGCACAGTCACTTTCCCTGGTCCCCTCTTTACCCAGCACCCCCTTTACTCTTCTTGGGTTCTTGATTTTTTCACATGGTACATTTCAGATTCTGACAGGCTGTATGTCCTGCTTATTTATTTCTTTTGTCCATCTCCTCAAGCAGAATGGAAGTGCCACAGAGGCAGGCAGCGCTTTGTGTCTCTCTGTTGCTGCTCCATCCCCAGCACAATACATAGTGTCTTACTCTTAATAGCTTTCAATAAATATTTGTTGACTAAATAAATAAATGAATGTGGGGTACTTCTATTTGTCAATTCAGTCAGCCTTGCATACATTTTCAAAAAATTATATTTGTTTCATATACCAGATTGCACAATTTAAGGGCAGAGATCCTGCCTCATATGAACTATCTTCATTTGTTCAACAAATATTTATTGAGTGGCTACTATGTGCTGTCAGTGTACTAGATAAGGCATAGGGAACACAGGCAGGTTTGGATCCCTATTCTCCTGAAATTTGTAGCTCAGCCATGATACAGACAATTAAACAGGGAATAAAATTAAATAGGATACTTATTTTACTAGAACATTCATCCTTCTGCAGGATTAATGTAGTGCCTGACCTCAACTTTTATTGAGTCAAATAGTCCTTCAATGCAAGCAATGGTTTTGATGTCATATTCCTACTGAGAGATTATAAGGAAGTGAACTTCATGCTTGTTTTCACAACTGTTTCCACTGCAACCTCAAAATTAAAATAGAAGTAAAAAAAAAAAATGTTCGTCTTGTGACACACTTAAACCGAGCTAATATAAATCTTAAATCAGCCTAAGTGTTAGTATGATTTGGGGCATCTGTTCTTTCTCAGAGGACCCTGTTATGTTGCAACTGCCCAACAATATGCATTTGTTCTTGGCTCAGCCAATGATGACAACAGTGAGGTACTATGTCCCTCTCTGAAGTCAGACCCAATTCATCTATCCAAACCACTTTCTCCTCTTCTCTCCCTAGAATCTCCTCTATTTAAGGGTTTCAAACCTTGCATGAAAACTCCCCATCTGGCCTGAGGTGACAATCGTGATAACCAGCACAGCGCATGCCAGCGTGGTCTGCTCACTGATGCCGCCTTCCCCTCTTTGTGTGGTCCTGCCCAGCCTCTGGCAGCACATCTGTGCTTCACAATGAGTCTGATTTCACATTTTGGCTCCACCATGCAGTGTCACGGGAACTGAATGCATGCCCAAAGGATTATAAACAAGGGGCCATTCAGCAACAAATATCAAAATGAAGATTCAAGAAAAGAAAAGCGGTTTGTGTCTCTCTGTTCTTTCTTGTTCCCCAGGATTCCTACACAGGGATTCATGAAAACCCTCTGGTTCTGTCCATCATATTGGCTTCCACCTAAATGCTCACGAGCTTCCCCAGAGAGAGACGGCAGCATCTGGCTTGTGAAAAGCTGTTTTGCCTGCAGTATGTCTGCCTTACTGAGTTTTGTCCAACTGCCCTGGACATGGGACAGCCGGGGGATGGTCCCAACACCCTTAGGGCAATATTGCCGAGGTCCCCATTGGAGGGTGGAGACGGCCTGTGCTGGAGTGGTCAAGCAGAGCATTCATCCTTGCTACCTGCTGTTGAAAGAGTCAGGTGTCACTGGGGAGAATTATGAGATGGGGGTGAGGAGTCCAGACGGAGAGGAGAGAAGAGGCAAAAGGTGTTCCCAGGGGATTCCTGTTCCTCCCAGAACACCCCCACCTGTGCAGGCGACCCGCTCTGTCTCATCGTCTCACTCCCGCCTTCGGGGCTTCTGGAAGGTATTCCTTCAAGCCTGTCTCTCCCTGAGTTGGACCATATTTATCGTGGAGTCCTTAGGGACTCTTAGTGCTCAAGATGGGTGCTTCGAGCATATTGCTTATCTAGGTGACTCGTTCTGCCTCCGTGGTCAGGGGGCGCAGACAGAAGGTGAACAAAAGTTGTGTTCAGACAGAGGGCCCACAAACAAGGTGCATGTGTTTCTTTTCAAAATACACAGTAGTAGAACTTAGTGTTGTGTTAATGGAGTGACTAACTCATCCTGGTCTTTCGCGGATTTTCCTGATGTTCAAACTGAAAGTCACCCTTGTAAGGAAACCCCTGTCTCAGGGACACCCGGATGCCTGGTTGCCATCTCTACAGAAGAAATTTGGGAGATTTCCATGTGTTTTCTGAGGGTAGGGTCCATGTTTTACTGATGTATGTGTCCTGACTGGAGCAGTCAGCCTCGCACATAGCAAATAGGTGCTCAGCAATGATTTCAGAGGTTTGGCCCTTTGGCAGTTGCAGACAGCATGTGTGGGCCATCCACACTGTCCGAGCAGTTGCTCTGACATGGAGGAACTGGATGCAGGTAGTACTTTGCTGAGCTAGAGGTAAATCTGAGGCTGTAGGACAGACATCTTTCCTACATAACGGAATCTAAGCTCTGCCTGGAGCTCTGGAGCTAAACTGCCAGCTCAGATCCTCCCTGGGCCTGCCAGCTGGGCACCCAGGGTAAGGGCGGAGCCAGTTAGAGCTGAGATTTCTGAATTTCCAACAGCGGGTGTCACTACCTCTTGTGACTGGGAGGATTAAACAATAATATATACAAAGCTCTCAGCATAGTGATTGACACACCTAGTAAGCGCTCAATCAATATTACTTCTTCTTCTTATTACCAGCTGGGCTATTTGTAAATGTATTTTCTAATAATGTTTAGCAATTAAATTATAGAGGTGAAAAACAAAGCCCTCTGCAGAGAAGTAGGTGACACTTGAAAATAGCCTAATATTTGGATTCATGTTTAAAAGATTCAGTAAATGAATCAATAAATGCCAAAGGGGGAAAGAATCACTTCAGCTGACTTATGTGACAAGAAGGTAGAAATATTTCATAAAGAACCATCTTGATTGGCAGGAAGATGGATAGATAAAATAGAATGATCCCTTTAGTCTCAGGGTTTTATAGGCTTTCCCAGCATTATGAAGATGTATGTGTCTCAGGGAAATAATTTCATATAGTTTAAAGGTTAATTAGTGAATTTTCTGAGTTTATAGAATCCAAGGCCAAAGGAGAAAAAGGTTTTGGTCTCTGTTTCAGCTCGTTTCAGGAGACATCTGTGTATGGTAACATTCATTATTACTAAGTGTTCTTTAAAGCAAAGAAAATTTGAGGATTAACCAGAAACTTTCAATACTTGGGCACAACTCGTTTATAGTAGTCAGTAAAAGGTTGTAAAATGGGAACATGACTGATTTATTTTAAATTTGAATGTTTTTACTATACTTTTGCCTCACCTCAAACATTCAATCTGGCTAAGGAAAATCAGTTTCTTTCCCAAAGTTTTAAAAAAATCGTATAAAGATGTTGCCTGGCTCATATGTCACACACACAAAAGGACATATGTGCCACGATGTCAATTATCTATTTATTCTGGGATTAGACACAAGACTGGACCAAGAACAGATTAAAATGATCTGACTTCATTAGCATCATTAGGGAGTCCCAAATTAGATTTTTGCAGCTAAATTCTTCAGCCACGCAGGGTGAACAGCTGTTGCCAGGCGCCGGCGTCAAAGGTAGAGCTCCCACCGCGGTCTGGGAGCCCTGGCCCTCCCAAAGCTGACCTCAATGAAAGACTGTTCCGGAAGCCCACGGACCACATCCTGCGGTCCTGGCTGGCTTTGACTTCAAACATGATTTTTCAGAACACACTCCACCGGCCTTTTCTGTTATCACTGGGACTCACATGTGCGCTTCGCTCTGCAGCAGGACCACACAAATAATTGGCTGGGACCAGAGCAAAGTAAATATTCAGAGCTCCCTGCTCTAAAAGTATTAACAATTTCAAGACGCAACAGTAGGGCGTTAGCCCAGCACGAGTCCTGTATAACTAGACATGCCATGAAGCTGGCCCTTCTTTGCAGGCTGAGCCATCCCTATACTTACCATGTAAGCTGTGGTTATTCCACCTCCCTCCCTCCACACCCCTTCTACTCAGGAGGCCATGGCTGAGGTATACCAAGTGTGATAAAAACAATACAGTGAATGCTGCGCCAAGTGCCATCCAGTGGAAAGGCAGCAATCTTCAATTCAAGAAGCAGGGCGTCAAACCTTAGCAACAGTGTGTGACAAGTTTCAACTTGTTTAGTGCAGTCGCTCAGGTGTGAGCTACAGTTGAGAGAAGGTGTGTTTTAAAGTGTGTCATAAATCATCCTCCATTATGACAATGCTCCATGTCACACATCGCTTCTGGTATATGGCAATGTCTGTTAATTGTATCCTCTTCCACTTTATTCACTGGATCTGACACCGTGCAACTTCTGGCTCTTCCCCAAAGTCAAATGATTCAGGACATCTAGGAAGCCATGACAAAGCAACTAAAGACACTCACGAAAGGCGACTTCCAGAACTGCCACAGGAACGATGGGATAAGTGTGTTCAAAGTGAGGGGGAGGACTTTGAGGGGGATTAATGGCAATGTGTGTTTTACTGCAATAATTTTTTTTTGTTTAAACATTCACCATATTGTTTGATCACATCTCATATAGTGTGTTTGATACACAATGCATACATGATCAGATTATTCACCAGTGAGCACCTTTTTATTTATCTTTATCTACATTTATACAGCATGCTACGATCCCTAGAAGTAGTATTCATGAAAGGAAATGCACTATCACCAATGAAAAATACCAAAAGTCACATAGCTTAGGATTTTAATATTGTTGAACTACTTTGAGATAGTCAGGAAGAGATAAATGTTATTTATAGAATTCAGGAAACCTAAAAATGCAGAGCTATCATCTGATTAAAAAACAAACAAACAAAACCTTGAATATTAGCAAGCTCCTGGACCAAATTATACGACAGAAATTTTGTCAAAGATATTCCTCAGTAACAGTGAATATTGTTACTGGGGCACAATAGAGTCCAGTGAAGTAGAGACAGAATACCCAGACAAGCGAGCCAGAAGGTCATTTGGAATACTGTCAAGGCAGCTATGTGGCAGGGTGGCATCAGGTTCCTAACAAATTAAGGGGCAATAGAGCAAAGACATCTACCAACTCCCCTGACAACTTCTATGCTTAACCTGTCTCCTTCCAGTTCCCTGACTATGGGTTTTCTCCTTCCCTTTTCACTGCTGCATTATCCTCTCTTGACTGTTCATATACTCCCATTGCTTCAACTCAACACCAAAGAGGCTCACAGAGGTCTCTTAACCCTGGTCTTCCTGAGCGTTCGCTGTGAGTCTCCATGTGTCTGCAGGGTACCTCGACCCTCATGTGCCAGACGCACCTGAAATTCAATTAGACAGAAACAACGCAGCTGCCAGCAATCCTAGTCACTAAACCTCAACACCCTTCAGTTCCCTATTCTCTCTTCTCCTCGCTGTCATGTTTAATCAGATAATGACAGTATGGCTTTATGCCTGTAATGTTTCTCTAATCTAGTTTCTTTTCCTGTCTAGTGCCAGGCCTGTGACTGCCTGCTGTGTCCCAGTTTTGCCCCCTGCAATCCACCTGCAATGGACAACAGTCATCTCTCTTCAGCTCCAATACTTTCCTGCTCAAAACCCTTCAACATTTCCCTCAGCCCACAGAGTAAATTCTTCCATCTGCATTTATAGCTTCCTTAAATTAGTTGTAATCTATCTTCAGGCTTTCTACTCCTCTGCGTGACTTCCTCCCCCCCCCCCCCCGCCCAAACCACCACACATGTCTGTGGAGCTCCCTTGCCTTCCCCCTCCCATTCCTGTCCCATATGCCATGCTGTTCCTAGAACAGCGTCCTCCCACGTGTGCTCGCCAAGACCCTACTCTTCCTTCACAGTCCAACACAGCGGGGCCTGTGGCAGGGAGCCCTCCTAAATCATTCCAGTCCGTGGTCGTCCCCCTCATGGAGGGTCTGAATTCCTCTCTGTTGTATTTCTTAATTGGCACTTGTCACATCCGGTAATACGCAGACTTTTCTGTTCTAGATTTGTCAAGCTCCTTGAGGATAGGCCTTGTCTTTGCCTGAGCTCACTAACTTAGTGATTCAATGTTGAAATAGTTATCATAGTAGCTATCATAGCTGTCATTTATCATGTTTAATGTTCAACCCTGAGGTCTGAGAACCAAGTCAATTAGCACATGTCTCTACCTCCTCCTGCCTCTAACCGCCACCATATTAGCCCAAACCACCACCAGCCCTCCTGGATCACTGAAATGGCCTCCTCACTGGCCTCCCCATGTCCACCCATCCCCAACCTCCAAACTCCACAAGGTAGCCAGGCAGTATTTTAAAAATATAAGTCAGTTCTCATCAGCCCCTTGTTTAGGAACCTTTCAGACTTTCTGCAGAGAAAGGGCTTATGTTTTTCAACGTTTGTTACCAAGGGCCATATGCGCTAAAATACACTAACAGCCGGGCCACTCACTCGAGGTGAAGTACGTATTGCCTCACCTGGTTTATTTAAGTAAATTAAATATATTTTCGGAATTTGCTGCTGGCCAATTAACAATGGAT
This sequence comes from Rhinolophus ferrumequinum, assembly GCF_004115265.2. NCBI lineage: Eukaryota > Metazoa > Chordata > Mammalia > Chiroptera > Rhinolophidae > Rhinolophus > Rhinolophus ferrumequinum. The sequence continues at coordinate 97,748,328 of NC_046287.1, read as the reverse complement.
CCCGGGCCGCAGTTGGCCCGCGGGCCGCAGTTTGGACACCCCTGGCTTAGAGTGATGATAATCTGATTCGAAAGGAAGACTTGGAGAATTGTGTTGATGCCGTATTTGCACACGAAGAACACGGCTTCTTAATCAGAGTGTAAATGGTTGAAGATGCCTCAGGGTTGCTGATGGAGAAAGGTAAAGTGTACCCCAAACCACACGGCTGCTGGTACCTGGCTCCAAGCTGGAGTGTGTTTAAGTGGGAGGAATCAGAAAGGAGGTGGAGACCCCCTCGTGTCCGGGTCCTGCCTCGGTTTGGAATCTTACTCCTTCCTCTTCCTTCTGTCGCATTTGTTCCCCTCCTAACTCTCAGAGCCTCCAGCCTCCGGAGTGCCCCCCTCCCTCCGTCCCTCCTTCTTTCCTGGGGGCTTTCCCCATCTCTCCAAGGACAGGGAATTCTTTCTTGATTCCTTGGTCCAGGTTCCTGCCTGAGGAGAGAACTACAAGCAAGTACGGGAAGTACTTGCTTATAATGTAACATATCTACATATAAAATGAAAGGATTGGAGGAGTCAGAGTCTATAAATACAATGTCTCCCCCTGAATGAGGACAATTCCATTCAGTCGAGTGACAGAGCGGTATCATTTTCACAGATGCAAGAAGAAATTCTCAGCTTACACAGGCAACCAAACCCCTTGTAATGATTCGAAGAAATGAAAGAACAGAGTCTGCACACACCGCCTACAAGAAACTCCATGCACATTATTACAAGGGAAAAGCATTTGCTGCTTGTGCTTCACGCTGTCGGAGGGAGGAAAAGAGAGGGAAGCTGATTCAAGTGCTACCCACCTCCAAGCTCCGTGTCTGCCCCAAAACGAGCTGTGAATAGCTGGTGTGCTTCTGAGACACCCAACGCAGCACGCTTTGTGTGTGGCTCCAAGGTATCTCTATGAAAATTCAGGGAACTGGCTTCACACTGAAATACGAGCTGCCCTCCCCTATCCTCATGGATCCTTGTGTTTCCTCTGGAACCAGGCCTGTCAGCTACACAGAGGCTTGTTGTTTGCATCTAGGGAGATGGTTCTGGATTAGTCAGAAGCTAAATGCTTAGCAGAGGTAATAAGACTAGAGCTTGCCCTGGTTAACTCCCTTAGTTTTGCCAGGCTGAGAAAAGAAGGGAACCCATCCAAATTCTAAACTGCACTTGGCCATGAAAGCCCGGGCAGGTCAGTAGCAGCCTGTGCACCGAGCTCAGAAACCAGCAGGTATGTTCTGCACCTTCGTAGTGACATGTCCCCATCCAATGGCCAGGCAACTGGTGTGATCTCCCAGAAATCCTGACAAGGTGTCAGGTGTCATGGGGGCAGTCTGGCAACAGGGCAAGGAGAATTCAGATAACTGGATCTGCCTTTTAAAAATGGGGGGAGGGGGGTTGTCACTGTGTGAGGGATATAAATGATAAATGTCTAACTATGACACTGTTTTCTGCACCTGAAACCAATAAAAAAAATGGAAAAAAGATAAATAAAAACAACTGAACTGTCAGACTTTCACTTGGAAGCTGGTGGTTATTAGCCCAGGGCAAGGAAGACAGGACTATCCGTTGGGAGTGTCCTGTCTACACCTGATGAGGGAAACCTGCCCTTACCTGTCCCACACTGGCTTTTCCTGACTTCCTGTCTTTTAAATTTTTTTTAAAAAAATTCCAAATGGTGGTATCTCCCAGGTACCTGGGCTCCAAATATTTTCATTGTTTCTGAAATCTTGGAAAACCTAGCAAGGATTTGTAGGAAAACAAACGCCACCAAGAGCCCTGTTCCCAGAGATGGCCACTGTTACTGTTTGATTAAATTTCCTCTTTGTTTTACATAGTTGAGACTATACTGGGTATAATTTTAAGATGGTATCTTGCTTTTTTCCTGCTTAGCTCATGTGACCATAAGCATTTTCCCATGTCACGAAAAAGTCTTCATACAATAACGTGAGGGGAAAATGTATATTATTAGCAACTAGTGCAAGAATTCCTTTTAGGCAAAAACTTGCCTTTTTTGAGAAAAAAAATCTCTGGGAAGAAGGATGAGGAATGATTTGTCAGTTGCTCCAGGGAGTTGAGAGAGCAAAAATATGAGAGTGACATGGAGCTGAGCTGCAGAGTCTGCGCCCCTTTGCAGAATCTCACAACAATAAATCATCCGAAACATGAAATGCCGGGCAGATGTGGAAGCTGGATTTAGTCAGCCCTAGACACGGCAGACAGAAAACACGTTTGGAAGGACAGGAGCTCTTGGTCGTCTACACAATTAATGGGACAGAATTGCATGTTCATAAATTGCGGACTGGAGAATCAGGGCACGTTAATGAGACACCTGAGAGACCAACGGAAGGGCCTCTCACTGTCCCCAAGCTGCCTATCAGGTTACATTCACAGCAGTCTTTTGATGGTTGCCTAGTGTTCCATTAGACAGCAGTATCATTTAAATAACACTTCCAACAACTCTGTCTTTGGATTATTTCCTTGGACTTGAAAGCACTAGGTCAAAGGGTGCAGCGTTTTAAAGGAATCTGTTACATTATCACCTGGTTGTCCGAAGAAGGTCGCAAATGTTTAGGCCTAAAGGCGGTGGTGTGAGAGCCATGTCTCTGTATCCTCACCCGCACTTCTCTGCTATGTAGGATTTACTGCTTCTGTCCCATTGCCTCCAAGAAGCTTTCTTTCTGCCCAAGTAGAAAGCATCTCTCTCCTAAACCCTGTACTGTCTGACAGTGATTGTATTCTGCTTGTAAAGGCAGTGATTATATTTTGCTTTGTACTAGTGTTATTAGCACGTGTATACTGCCCCCTTCAACTAGACTGTACGCAGCCTGAAGGTAGAATCTGTGCCTTTCTTACTCTGGCTGTGCAATAAATATTGAGTGAGAGCAGAAGAGGGTGCACAGCACCGGCCTCTCTACCGTTATGTCTCCTGACCCGGATTCCCAGGAGATCACGTTCTAAAGGAGCGGTGATTGGTCAGTGACTGAGCACTGAGGTCATCTCTGGAGAACCCTGGCGTACAGGAGACTTTCTGGAAGACTGCCGGGGGGTGAACAGTGCTGTTTTGTTTAGAAATCGGCAGAAGGTGAATGCGGTGGGGCAAGATTCTAGCACAGAATGCTAAGGAAAACATTTGAGGGGAAGTTGTGACCATCGGAAGTCAACAGCGGCTCAGGAAGAACATTCAGGCTGACCTCATTTTTTTTTTTTTTTTTGCTGCCAGGATCACGGTTGTCACCATCAGGGAGTTGCAAAGAGCAGGGCATCTCTGGAACCTAAGCTAAGTGCTGGCTATGGTTCTTATGACACTCCTGAGGTGAGGTGCCAATAGAGGAGTTGGGTGCAAAGACCAGTTGGCGAATCGTAACTGCTGGAATCACGCTGCCTTATCAGTTTGCAAAGTTGCAGATCAATTGCTAGATTTTAATGTGCAGAGATATTTTTTAGTGGAGTTCCTCAGAGCTTTGTTCTTGTCTCTGAACAGGACAACAGTTTTATCAGTCACTTGAAAGAAGGTGGAGAAGGAGGAGGTAAGTCACGATCCGATAAAGGTTTGAAAGCTGGCAACGGGTGCGAATCCAGTGGAAGACAGAATCAGGATCCAGAAAGGCGGAATGAATCAGAGTGCCAGGCCCAACTGCATCAAATGAAATTTAATTTTGAGTCCTTCACAACATTGCACAAGCACAGAGTGGAGGACATTGAATTTCAGGTGACAGAATTTCTATGGGATGCTGCATGACAGTCAAAAATTGCCGTTTGAATCAATATCCATGTGTAGCGGATGGGATGATGGTCTTTCTGCTCCGTGCGGCCCAGGAACACCCGGGCATATGACATTCAGTTCTGGGCACATCAGAAGAGAAGGACAGAACGAGTCCATAACTCATAGGCTAACCTGAGAGACAGAAATCTTAGAGATACTGAAGAGGTAGTTTCAACATCTGGAGAGGTGTTATGTGGAAGTATGTAGAAACTTAGTTTCAGGAGAGGCAGTACAGTGTTGTGGTTTTGGTTTTGGTAGGTGGTATCTCCGCAGATGGCAGCAATAAACTCTCTTGTCTCATTTGTTCTTTTGTTTTTTGATCTTGCCATTCTCTCCTAAAGAGATGGAGTTCAGTTGTCCACCCCTTGAATCTAGGCTGGCCTTGGGATTTACTTTGACCAATGGAATCAGCTTTCACCTTTGCTGATTGAAATGCTTGCTTTGGGGCTCCAGCCGTCATGAAAAGAAGCACAATCTAGACATTTGGCAGGAGTGACGTAGAACCTCTCAGCTGTTCTCTCCACGGTTCCAGATGCATGTGTGAAGTTTTCCTGAAAATCCCAGTTCTAGCTGCCATCACACTGCCATTCATGAAAGACCTTGGCTGATGCCAAATGGAGCAGCAGATATGCCCGGCTGAGCCCTGCTGAAATATCTGGTCCACAGAATTCTGAGCAAATAAAATGGCCATTGTTTTAAGCTGCTAGGTTTTGGAGTGCTACATTATTCAGCAATAAATAATCAAAACAGTGATGGAGAAGGTAGACTGTGGGGCCAGACCCCTTGCCCACTTACTAGCTGTTTGATCTTGAGCAAATCATTCATCTTTTTTGTCCTAGTTTGGTCTTCTGCAAAATAGGGAGGATCCACCTCTTGTAATTACTGTGGGGATTAAATAATTTAATGCCTGAGAATTATTTGGAACAAATTTCTGGGCCATAAAAACTACTCAGCACAGGGGCAGAACTAGATGAAGGGATAGATGCTGAGAAGATACAAAATAAATTAAGTATTTAAAAGAAAAAAATCTCTAATGGAATTTTCTAGATGTGGAGTAAGCTGCCTCTGGATGGGGTGAGGTCCCCTCCCTGGATGAATTCCAACATGAATGGGTGGCTGCGTGTAGAGTTTGGGTTCAATAACCTGCCAGCCTTGAGCATGTGTGCTCCATCGTGCTGGGCTCGTGTCTGTGATGGAGAAGGCACGAACGCTTTTCTTGAATTGACTTGAGCTGGATATATAAGGAAGAAGTACTCATTTGGATAAAGCATTACAATTTTGAGATTACCCAACATATTTTATTTTGCCGTACTGTTTTTTCTTCAACCATTAATGTTTCTGAACACATCTTTATGAGGTCAGCATTACCACTTCCGTACGATAAAGGACTAGAAGCAGAGAAGCTAAATGGCTGATGAATTATTCAATGGGCTGCTTACAGCACCTTTCTGCTTGTGAATTCAAGGCTGGAACACGAGGTCCAAGGCACTCAGCTTCCTTGCCCAGCGGTGCGGTATGAAGACAGTCCCGATCTCCCCAAACGCAGGGGTGAAAAGGCACAAAGACCCAAAACAGATCTCACTGCCACTTCTCCAGCTTCTGGGACAAAGAAACAGTCCGACGTAGCCCTGGAATTACAGAGATTCTGAGAAAGACAGAGTCACTGATTCCATAGTTAGAGGAAAGGAAGGCTGGAATCAAAACCTTCCTGTCTGTTAAGATCTAATAAGGTATCCAGGACCTGTTCCCAAGGGCCCTGAGAGATAACAACCCCAAAGTCACTTGCAAGTCAGCAGAATATTTCGTGCCAGCTCATTCTAAGTCAGTGACAAGATAGGGGGAAAAAAGCCAGAGGGCAGAGGTTCTGGGTGATGGGGGCGGGGCCCCGAGCTTGCGTCCCATGCACTTTAGTTTCTCCCACGCGGGCATCAAAGACAGCGATCTTGGGGCTCTAAATGAGGACAGACTGACCCACAGGACAGAGACAGGTGGTCACTTTGCTACTCACTCTGAAACCCCACATGGGGTATTTTAATAGTGTTCTCCATCTGTCCAACCTCGGGGTTAATCCCTTCCTAATCTGAGCTGTAATAATTGCGTAATCAGACGAGACACTCCACAAAGCCCAGCCCATAGTCTTGCTGTTCTTTTTGGCTAGACTTTTCTTTCATTAGAGCAAAGTATAGCTGACCTAGAAATCTCCTGTTTGAGCTTTGGTCTTCCACGAAACACAAGCAGGCCCTCCTGAGAAGCCCGGATGTTTAGCAAGCACAGCCCTCTGTCTTGAGGGTAATTTCAGCCACGGCTCCCTGAAGGTACCGGAGTGGGAGCTGCTAGCAGAAACCACATGATTCTGCTCTTTGCTGCAAACTGGGGGGAAAAAAAAAAAAAGCCCCTGGTTAGCTTGAGCTAATGAGCTCGCTCACTGGTGTGTGTCCAGGAAACTCCCCAGAATGAATACATCTGCTGAGATTTCTGTCTTTTGAAAAAAGTAACCTTGTGGTGATAGATGGTAAATGAAACATAAATGAAAGTTGCGTGAAACTGGATCAGGGACTAAACCTAAAGCACATGAAGAAAGCCCAGTAGGTGGTTTAAATCTGGGATAGGAGTAAGCCTGGCTATATGGGGATTAACCCATCATGGAGGAAAACATGGATATTTTTTTCAAAAGAGAAAAAACTCACAGCCCAGCTGCCGAGGCCTGACCATACTGGCCAGCGGCTGGGCTAGAACAAAGACACTGCCAGCCTTCAGTGGAAACTTACACACTGAACCCAGTCTCACCTTGACGAGTCTCCTAGTTGCCATCAAGGGCTGGCTGGCATCATGGTCCATTCACAACAACACTCAACACACAGTAGACCCTCAATAAACGCCAACAGACCCAGGTAGGCAACAAGGAGACCCTTCGTATGAAACTCTGCAGGTGGCAATAACCACAGTCAGGTACTTAATTTTGTCTATTTCAAACATGCACTAAATGTATTTGTTTTAAACAAAAAAAAACCCACCATTTTCTCCAAAGGAGAAGGCTAACGAGTATGAAGAGAGGGTTGGAATGGACAACAGAGGTTGGAACACCGACGTCTTGCGATCTAATATACAATCTCATGGGAGGAGAAAGCATGAAGGACAGTGAGCCCACGGAGGTGCCCTCCCTGGGGGACATGGCATGCTCCCTTTCTCCCGCATAGCTGTAGAATGGGTTGATTTGTGGCAGGTTCTGCTAGCTGACCGCTCTAATCTGAGAGGTTTTTTGTTTTTTTTGTTGTGTTTTATTTTGTTTTTTTGCGTAAGACAGGGTCATTCAAACTTCAAGAGCCAAGGTCCCAAACTAAGTGATACGTTGAAAAGAATATGTATGTGTTTTTGTTTGTTGGCCCAGACTACTTAAGACCCCAAGACTCTGGTGAATAGCAGATAATAATTTAGAGAAGAAGAAAGAATACAGAGTGTCTTTAAGAAAGGGCTCTACTCCCTACACCTCCACGCTCCAAAGGATAAGACCCAACCCCCTCCAGGGGTTTGGGGAGCTGAGAGCAAAAAGGACCCTGTTGCTGTGTGTCTGGAGCCCTTATGTGTGTCCCCTGTGACATCACAGCAAGGACGGGGGGAGGGTGTGAGGGAGGGAGATGTTGCAATATGGGGTGAGGTGGGACCAGAGCAGCATGGGAGAGCTAGGGAATTTTTTTGTGTCTCTGAGACTGAAGCTAAGGTAGCTGAGAAAGGGAGCCAGTGATCCAGAAGGTCTCATGTTTTGAAGAGGGGATGTGAGGCAGAGGGCAGCTTGTTCACGTGGCTGGAGACCACGTGGGAACGAGGGACCTGGGCAGAGGGCCTGCTTTAGTTACACAGGGTGCTTTGTGCATAGTGTCTGTCTGCTAAGAGGGCTGTGTGATGCTGCTTCGTGTCAAGAAGCAGATACAGAATAAAGATTCTTGAAGATGAGTGAAAGTAGACCAAGGGGACATGTGCTGGGGCTTTTGTTCATTTTCTGCAGCCCCCTGCCAGGTTCACACTCTTGAATTCCTGTGCCTGGCCTCCTCATTAACACCTGTGGGCCCTCGTCTTGGACTTGGTTCTCGTTTGCATCCCTGCTAGGATTAGCTCGTTCCCACTGCTGAGTCTGGCCGCTCCCTAAAATGCATCTGTCTGTGCCCGGAGCCCTGGCATCTGGCCCACACGCCCTCTGCTACCTGACCTCATTCTGCTCTGTTTTTGGCATCCCTGCACCCATGCTGGTGCCGACAGCTTGAAGGGACCCCACTCCACTCTGAGATGGACTCTATACTAAGAGTCTCTCTAGCCCAATAGCAGACCAGGAGAAAAGGGAATTCTGGGGAGGAGCAGACTAACGGTTATGGTGTGATATGGGTTTCAGGCCACTCTGGCTTATGTGCAGAAGCTAGGAGAACAATAATCATCACAGCGTTTCTCTTGTTCTATCCTATCCGCTTCGTGGGAACTCAGACATACCTGCCAGGTTCCTCCTGGATAATCCTCAGAGATACGTATGCCAAGATCTAGTCTTCCACCATTGGCTACCACCATTTTCTTCCTTGTTTACTCCAGCTGGCAGTGATACTCTCTTCTCATTGCCGGCAACCCCAGAAGTGCCATCCGTGATCTTGAAATCTGCCGAGGACCTACACTTGCTGGAATAACACACGTCCAGTTTGAAGCCACCAACATGAACATCTGTGCCAAGGTCACTGGTGACTGCATTGAAAGAGCAAAGGTGAAGCGTTGGCTCCACTGCCAGCAGTGATACTTGTTGTGGGGAGATGTGTCCCTCAAAAGATATGTTCAACTCCTAACCCATGGTACCTGCGAATGTGACCTTATTTGGAGATCGGGTCTCCGCCCGATGTGACTAAGATGTAAATTAAGATGAAGTCACGCCCAGCAGGGTGGGCCCTCAATCTCATCTGACTGTTGTGTTTATAAGAAGGGAGGAGACACAGATAGACACGTGGGGGAGAGCCTCATGGAGAGACAAAGGTAGAGTTTGGAATGATGTGTCTAGAAGCCAAGGGGTGTCAGTGGTTGCTAGCGGTCACCAGAAGCTTCAGAGAGGCCTGGAAACTGCCCAGTGCCAGCCTTGCCAGCTGCTACATGGCCCGTGCCCCCTGGGATCCACCAGCATCACAGAGAAGTGCTCATTTTGCTTCTATTTGGTCTTTTATTGTGCACCCCCTTGTCCTAGGATCCAGGTTCATACCCATGGGGGCAGGCCCAGGTGACATCTTATGAGTGGTGACACCTGCTGAGTCAGAACACCTCACGCCCTGAGCTTCCTGGTCCCTCCAGAGTCAGCATGGGACCCTCTCTCCTCTTGAGATGCGCGCTCTGCCCTCGGCAGCTTCAGTTGTGCCTTGGGGTTAATGTGGAAAATTACAAGTTTGCTGGGCTATTTACACTTGCATGTCACTAATTAGGAATGAATTTCTCCTCTGAATAAACATATACCCGGAACAGCTATTAACCCACAGTGAAAGCGATGTTCGGGAAAAATCAGGAATCAAAACTTGCAAAAGAAAACAAAAACTTCAGTCTAACTCAGGGCGCACTGCACCCAGACATCTCATATCCTCACCTGCCCACCCAGGAAGGAGGGTACAGGGAAGTGCCAGCGCGTCAGACCCCTGGGCCAGGCTCCCTGAAAGAGACATCCACACCATTCTCTCCTGGCAACTGTGCACCTCACCTTGTGGTGTCAGCTTGTAGGAGGCTCACGGCATCCCTCAGAGGGCAAGGACAGGCCTCGGATATCTGGACAGAGTGGACTGGGGGTCAGGGCCAAGGTTAGCAAAGCTGGGGCTCTTCCTGATGGTCCTCATAACAGGGACCCTGGGTTGGAAGATATTTGAGGGTCTTCACTGGCATCACAGGTCTTCTACAGCTCACCTTGGATGACAGTCATGGTGGCGTGGGGGGTGGAGATGGGCGGAACAGGGAGCTGGTATTTCCAATTAGGCTGGGGTCCAGAGCAGGCCGAGAGGTCTGGGGATGGGAGGTGTTGATCCCAATTCAAGTATCATTTTCAAACTTCATTGATTAAAAGCCAGCAGCCTCCTTCTTGGGGATGTTGTGACATGCGGTGTTCCACAGCAGCGCCCACACCATAGCTCGAAGGGCAGCTCCTCACCCAGCCTTTTCCACATTATCTTCTGTGAGGTTCCCCTCAGATTGAAAATTCCGCTCAGTAAGCTTAGGACACAGGCAGGGGCCAGGCTGGTTAGAAGACACCCTGAAAAATGAATTGATGGCAACGGTGAGGATAAGCTCTCAAATGCTTCTGCCTGGGTTTCTCTTTTTTTCTTGCTTTGATTATCCTGCTCCACAGACACTAGCTACACAGAGAGAGAAGCCCTGCAGAACAACAAACCCTCCCTTGTGCCAAAAAAGAAAAGCACGCACATGTCTCCAGCAGAACCCACTTGCTGTTTACATTTGTGAAGCATCCTGTCATTTTGGAACAGCTTCTGCCTGAAACATTTGCCCTCAGCCCCTTTCTCTATCCCTTTCCACTTGAATTTTCTGTTCACGATCTAAATTGCAGGGGAGGGGGAGAAATAATGAAAGATGAAACCCTAACCCCTAACAGGGGATGCTTCTTGTAAAGTTATCTTCACTGTCACAATCTGTCTTTCAGGGGGAAAAGTCACCATTTTGTGCAAATGCAGTCTTTTGCTTCCCTGTACTTGGCAGTGAAGAGCAACGACTGAAGGTGCAGGTAAACCTTTGCGCTGGTTCCTAACAAACGCCTTTGACTATAAGTCAACCCTCCCTCACCCGGTGGGGGTGGGGTAGAAGGGTGTTCTCATCTGTCTGGTTCTTGTGGTAAGGTCCTTGTAAGCTGGCTTCACTGTCCTTTCTCTGAGAGTCCCCATAACAAAGACCTTGGGTTGGAGGATACAGAAGGACCCTCACAGACACCACAGCTTCTAACGCTGTCCCTGCCCATGCCTTCCTGTCTTCCGATGGTTGGGGGTGGCGGGGAGGGGCATCATCACCTTCTCCTACCTCAGGCCGATAAGTGCCCACTGTCACTGGGGCACCTTCCCCAGACTGAAGACTGCTTTGTCCCTTTCTCTTTGTTTGAGTGTCTGTGTCCCAAAGGAATGATATCCATCCCAAAGTCCTTGCCAGATTTCTCCCAGGAGGCTCAAGGATTCTCATGTAAATGAGTCTGACATTTGACCTGTCCTACTAGGTCAGAGTTCCCAGTGGATAAGTAGGTTCACCTAATTCCAAGTGTCCGCTCAGGGCTAGAGAACCACAGATTTTTATAGATTGCTTCAGTTTCCCTGAGTCCAGTCACAAACTGCTTCAGGCTAACACAGTTTTGTAATAACCCACATTGCTAAGCAATTGTATGGTGTGTGTAAAAGAACTGAGAAAGATTTTCAATTGTCCTCAAAAGGTTGTCAAGAGATAACAAATGAGTTTCTCTTTGTAGTTCCTCACACCTGTTCTCTCCCCGAGGCAGGGAGGACCCTGATTCACCATGGCAAGTAGTCAACTGGAATGGGGAACAGCCTCTCTCTGGTCTTTGCACCCTGTCTGGGAGAGACGCCTGCTAAGAGTGGGAAAGAGCTGATGGGATTAGAGTGCTGGGAATAAAACCCTCTCCTGAATCTATACTCACTGATTTCTTAATTTTACAAAGCAGTGTTCTTGGTAAAAATCAACAGGAAAAGGCAAGGATACAGTTGTTAACACCAAGGCCTACATTCAAACCAACTGTGTTTCGTGCTACAGAAGCTGCATTGACCGACAGGTTATCAATAAAACTCTAACCTCAACCAATGGCGATTGGGGTTTCTGAGTATAATGCAAGTAGCACACCAGAAATGAAGCTCAAGATGGTTCAGGAAAAGGTTGCTATCTGTATATATGTAAATATTACACATTAGTAAATAACATTTAATAAACAGCAATAAATAATATATAATAGTATTACATATTTTAAAATATTATTAAACATATAGAAATTATATATATGTACAGACTCTCCACATTTCTTTTTTTGTGCTAATAAACCCTCAGCCAGGATCATGAAATCAAGTGTCAAGGTTACAATTTAGCAGTCACCTTCAAAGTCAGAGCAGATGCCTAGGTTGGGCTGTTACCTGGGACTAGGTTTTACTTTTCCCAGGTCAAGCTGCAGGTTCCTGGGCAGTCAGGGACTCTGCCAGGCTTAGGGGAAAGCCCCAGAGGGGAAGGGGCTGCAGAACAGCCCTGAGGGGTGTTGGAGCGGGGGTAGCAGCATCAGGGGCAGGAGTCACGCCCATGTCCTGCTGGATGGAAAAGGAGAAGGTAGACCCTGGATTCCACGGACCACCTGTGGAGTGGACCTGAGGTTCTCAAACTGTATCCTCTATCCTCAGCTTGGTCCATTGCAACCAAACGCAGACTGGGCAGTGGCTTGGATGACCTCAGTCCCAGTAGCTGAAGTCTGGGATAAAAGCCATGGTAGTCCCAAAGGACCAGTCAACTCCCACCCCACTGAACTGTTGCACTTTCCTGGCAGAGGATTGCTAATCTGTATTTGACTGATGGCTGGTGTTATTGTAGCAAGAATCAGAACAGGCAATAATAAGGATTCAAGACCGACCTGGAGATTGTGCTTAGCACGGGGCAAGACACAGCTGTAAAGGGACATCCATGCCTGCTGGGCTTGGTATCCAAGTGTTAAGGACAGACATGAAGGGCTTGGGAAAGACACAAAGACGCTTGATGTCCAGGATAGGTGATAAGAAGACTAAGCATTTTGTGTTGGTTGAATTTTTTTTTTTTTGGTCCGTTTTGGGGCATGTTGTGAAAGAGCAAATCTAAAGGAGGAATCTGAAGGTGGGTAAGATTGGATAGAATTTGGATTCCATAATTACGACTCTAATTTCTGCCATCAGCTCGAGGCTCTGTTGCCTGCTCTTGCCACAGAAAAACTAGTATGCAGCGCAAAGCCAAGCCGGATGGATCTGAAGTGGGTTAGGGTGTTATATAAGCCCTTGGCGGGCGGGGAGATGGTCTTTTATGTGTGCTCCAGCAGCAGCAGCAGCAGCAGCAGCAGCAGCAGCAGAGTGGCTCAGGTTGATTTAGAATACGGATGACAGTGGCCTGGCGCGAGCCCACGGCTGACGAAAGCTGCTGATCCCGCTCGGTTTCCATGGAGACGAGCGAGCGCGGCGGCGGCGGCGGGGCTGTCAGCGCGCGCGGCGGCGGCGGTCGCGCGTCCGCGGGGGTCTGCAGGAGGAAGGAGGAGGCCGGGGCCGGGACCCTCGCGGCAGACATGGACTTGCCTTGTGATTGTGCTGCCGAAACTCCGGCCGCCGAGCCGCCGTCGGGGAAGATTAACAAAGCTGCTTTCAAATTATTCAAGAAGAGGAAATCGGGTGGCACCATGCCCAGCATATTTGGGGTCAAAAACAAAGGGGATGGGAAAGGCTCGGGTCCGACGGGCATGGTGAGGAGCAGGACCCACGACGGCCTCGCCGAGGTGGTGGTGCTGGAAAGCAGCAAGAAGGAGGAGCCGCGCGGCGGGGGCGACGCTGGCGGTGGCCGCGGCGGGGGTCGGCCGAACCCGGGTCCCCCCAGGGCTGCCGGGCCCGGCGTGGGCTCGCTGGCCAGCAGCTCCGTGGCTAAGTCACACAGCTTCTTCTCCCTTTTGAAGAAGAACGGGAGGTCTGAAAATGGCAAAGGGGACCCAGCAGATGCAGGCAAGGCTGGCGGCAAACAAAAGAGGGGGCTGAGAGGGCTCTTCAGCAGTGTGCGCTGGCACAGGAAGGACAAGCGCGGCAAGGAGGGGGAGCGCGGGGCGCGCGCGGGGGGCCCGGGCGGCCTCACCCTGCCGGGGTCGCTCACCGCCAGCCTGGAGTGCGTCACGGAGGAAGCGCCCCGACCCGCGTGCGCGCCGGAGAACCCCAGCAGGGACGCGCCGCCAGACCCAGCAGGTGAGCCCGGAGGGGGAGAGCCGGGGCTGGCCTCCGCGGATCGCGCTGAAGTGCCCCACTGCCGAGAGGCCGAGAGCCCCGGGGTCCCTAACGCCACCGGCGCCCAGGGAGAGGACGCCGCGGGGCATCGGCGCGCCGAGGAGCCCCGGGCACCCCCCGAGCTGGGCGCTGGGGAGGTCCGGACGGCCGAGGATGCTTCCAGGACAGGTGACGTTCCGATAAAGACTGTCCCCCTTGTCGACTCCGACTGTGGCAGTGGCCGGGCGTCTGCCGTCCCGGACCCTTCCTCTGTTGATCCACCCTCAGACCCATCGGCCGATCGTATTTGTTTGATGTTTTCTGACGTGACTTCACTGAAAAGCTTTGACTCTCTTACAGGCTGTGGAGATATTATTGCAGACCAAGAGGACGAGGCAGGTCCCAGCTGTGACAAGCATGCCCCCGGGCCAGGCAAGCCAGTTCTCTCTAAAAAGAACCCCAGCGTGGTGGCCTACCAAGGAGGAGGGGAGGAGATGGCGAGCCCGGATGGGGTGGATGACACCTATCTCCAGGAATTCTGGGACATGCTCTCCCAGACTGAGGATCAAGGACAAGGGCCCCAGGAGGGAGCGGCTAAGGCGGCGGCAGCACTGGACGCCAAGGTGGTACCCGAGACCTCCAAAGATGCCAGGTGTGCAGAAGCGGCCAAGGACGTGTCCTTGGTCAAGCGCAGGAGGCTCAACAGGATTCCCATTGAGCTCCATCCCAAGGAGGAGCCTAAGCACCTGGAGAAGGAGCAGCAGGAAGGCGTCCCCAATAGTGACGAGGGCTACTGGGATTCCACCACTCCGGGCCCAGAGGAAGACAGCATGAGCAGCGGGAAAAAGGCAAGCATCCCCAGGGATAGCTACAGTGGTGACGCGCTCTACGATCTCTACACGGATCCGGATGCAAGCCCAGCCGTCCCTCCCGCCAACGAGGAGACATCCTGCGTGTCCCGGTTAAAGCCCGTGTCTCCAGTCACCATCACCTGTCCACTGCGAACACCAGGCAGTTTGCTGAAGGACTCTAAGATCCCTATCAGCGTCAAGCACCTCGCGAACCTTCCATCGAGCCATCCTGTGGTGCACCAGCAACCAGCCAGGAGTGAGGTGCCCAGAACCAAAATCCCCGTGTCCAAAGTGCTGGTCCGCAGGGTCAGCAACCGGGGCTTGGCTGGGACCACCATCAGGGCAGCCGCATGCCACGACAGTGCCAAAAAGTTGTGAGGTCTCTATTGGACCACATGTCAAGGAATACAACTCTCTGGAAACCACTGATACAAGTTTTGCTTCCCCTAAGAAAGGCTTTTAGGATTGTCCTTGCACCAGAGCCTAGAACAAGGAGGTCTTAGTGGCCAGCTGGGGCAGGAGACACTAGAGAGGGGATGCCACACATGGGATTATCCTCCCAAGAGAAGTCTCTGACAATTATTTTCAAGCACTTTTTTTTTTCCTTTTATCTTTAAAAAATATTTTTCTCTTTTTTCTTTAATGCACTGAACACTCGGAAGTCACCTTTACTTGCCTTTGCAGAAAACAGGACTTAACCAAATGGAAGTAAGTGTCACACCATATTTGGTCGTGCCAGGGTCCAGAGGGCCTGGAGGAAGCTGCCAGAACCAGAGGAGTCCTCTTCTTCCATGACACCTCCTTTCCTTTCCTTTCCTTTCCTTTCCTTTCCTTTCCTTTCCTTTCCTTTCCTTTCCTTTCCTTTCCTTTCCTTCCCTTCCCTTCCCTTCCCTTCCCTTCCCTTTCCTTTCCGTTACTTTCCTTTCTAGGGGAAAAAAAAAAAAAGAAAGAAAAGAAAAAGACCCTTTGCTGTTATCACTGTGTGGAAAACACCTACGAAGCTGAAAGAGCCAGGTATTTACCTGATGGGCAGAGGGCATCATTCATTGGCAGAAAATTTGCCTACTTTCAGTTGATAGGTATGCCAATAGGTAAATATCTACCACCGGGACAAGAAAGGAGCGTTTTGGTTTGGTTGGTTTAAATCATTTGTTTGGGGAGAAATAAAAAACTCAGCAGAGCAGGCTTTTCCTTTTTTGTTTTTTCCCATCCTGTGCAGAAATCAGGATTGGGGAAAGATTTCACTAAACAAGAGACCCCGTATTTTAGCATTTATAAACTATCACCTTTTCATGTGTACATAATGCATATTTTACAGTTTATGCAGCTGTTAACATTTTATAATCTGTCCATAACCTCGAGTTTAAAATCTGGTTTTATAGCTGGATAAGGTAACTGTCCCCAAAACACTGATGTTCTTTTATGTGCTGTGTAACCTGAAGCAATTCTGTTTCTGTTGTATATGGGTTCTCTGGCTTTCAATGCAGAAAAAAAAATCTATTGTTGATGATCCAGAGCAATAGTTCTGCCTTGTCTTGGGTAAGATTCTATTTGTTTCTCACCCCAAGTTTTCAGAGATTTTACCTTCGATATAAAAATTTTCGGATTCAACCATTCCTCCATATGGGGAGTTCAAAATGAGGAACACATAATGACTAACAATAGAAAAATATCATTTTTCTTACCATTTGACTTCTGCTCTATAGACTTATGAATGAGACAGGTATGTTCAGAATATGACGTTGACAAACTTATGTGTCATAAACACTTTATGCCAAGATTTTTTCGAAAAGTGGCTTACTTTGTGTATGTTCTCTATTATTTGAGGTGAAACATGTATTTCAGAAAGGGTTCCCATATGGTTTGAATGATAGACTGAAGCAGTTCCTCGAATGCTACTAATGTCTAATGATTCTATAGCATCGTCTGATACGCACTTCAGTGTATTTAATCAAAAAACCAGAGCTTCTACTGGGAGGTGATTCATGGTATCAGGAAGATTAGACATATCCAAAGGAAACTACACATATGTAAATGACATAAACACTTCTATATAATTCTCGTTTTCCAGAGAGATTGCCTAAGTAATGAACTGGTATTACATGTTTTTTAAGTTTCTCTTCTGTTTTATAAAGGAAAGAGTAAGGCAAGTTAAGTATGTGAAAACCAATTTTAATAATATGAAGGAAGTAACAAAATAAACGGACACCCAAGGAAAACAAATTTGAGCCAGTAGCACAAAGCGGGTTGCTCCCCATTTTAAATGCACAGTGTTTCAATTAGAAGAGGTGGTAGAGATTTGCCGAATTTCTTTATTAGTCACATTACTGGGTTTAATCACATTGTGTCAGATCCTTAATGTTATTTCAAAGTAATGTTTTAATATTTAATTTCCTTATGTCTACAGATAAGGTCCTATACTCAGACATAGCCTTAAGCAGTCTGAATACACCACCAGGAATTCATAAAGCAACTCACACATGCTCATGCACTCAAGTGTGCACCAACTAGCAGACAAAGGCACCTATCGTAAACGTGGAAGTATTTTAGCCATCATTTCTGGCTTGAGAAAGGGATTTAACTTTGATTTAACGCTTATAGTACTATTTAGACTCAAGATACATTCATTTCCCCCTAGTGAATAGAAAGGACATAAATTTTATTCCTAGCTCTAAAACAAGGCATCTTTATTTTCTTGTGCAAGGGTTATATTCTCCTCTGCATGAATCCATGACACAGTTATGTTTGTTCATTTCATTGTACAGGAGAGTTAAGAACCTGAAGTACTGATGAGAATCTTGTAAAGGCAGTCTATCTATTTATTTTGTAACCACTGGAACAAACTATTTTTGCTTTCACAAATTTGGGGCTTATTTCTGCAGTTACACTGCTATGCTCTGTCTTTATATAAGTAAAGGAAAGTGTCCACAAAGTTTACCTTAATTTCCCCTTGCCTATCAATTAACCAGTTATAGAAGATTTAAATATTTTTTTTTACTCTTTTTCCCCTACATTTTTCATGTTTTTTTACGCTGTATCTGTAAGAATTCCACCTACACCAGTCTAATGAAGGATTCAGGAAATGAATTAAGTGCCCTCGATCACTTGATGGGAAATAGGACCAATGCAGGAAGGGTGTATCTTACCCTTTTCCAACCATAGAAAAGGGATCCTAGGTGTGTGTGTGTGTGTGTGTGTGTGTGTGTGTGTGTGTGGCGTGCACGTGCACCAAGGACTACTTTCACTCATTCATGTTCATGGAGAGTGTTTTTTAGAATTTTAATAGATTTCCATTCCAATTATTATTAACGCATTATCAAATTTGGCCATATTTCCTGATTGTTTTTAAGAAAAGGACTGGATATGGGCTGATGACACTTTTCCAGTTTGTATGTGTGATTCTGAGATACTTGGTTGATTAAGTCCCTTTAGTCAAAGAGCTGACTAAATTGGAAAAGCAAAAGTCAAATCAATTGTGGATTCTGAATTTATCAGTCAGTTTAATAGCTCTGCACAAAGACAGCCTGATTTTAATATCAGCATTACACAGACAGTGTCACTTGAACCACTCTAATGGGTGATGCTTTTATTCTTCTATCAGCACCAATAGGGAGAAATTTTACTGCAGCATTCTGAATAATCACAAGAGGAAATGGATTTCTATTATTTCACCTAATAACAACAATGGGATATAGAACATTAAGGATTTCCTTTAGATACATTTTCCACAAATTATCTGCCTACTTAAATACAAAGTGTTTAACATCTAGGAAGGTGACGACTTACTGAGTGTAAAGGGTTTATTCATTAATCTCAGAAGTAGTTTTCAAGTATTTGCATTAAAATGAACATTCAAATAGCCCTTTGCTTACGCAGTTATCAAGGTAAAAAAGGCTATGTTAGGCATCAAGGTTTCTTTGAACTTTCTAAGAGTTTTCGTTATTGACATCTTAGGTTAATTTTCAGTGACTCTGTCTTTAACTTTGCATGGAGAGACTGAGTGATGGAGCTTTCTGTCCTCTCCCTTTGTTTCCATCATGTTTGCTTAGTGCCCTCAGATAGCAGTCCTGAGTCCCTTCTCACGGTTTAACGAGTTTTGACACTTGCATAGTGTAACTCATTTCCTGCTTGTAGTCATTGTAGATTTCTCTCCTGAATGACTCTGTGGATTCGGCCCCCTGTGCTTGGCTATTACTGAGACATGCTCTAGTACTATCCCATATACTTTGCTCCCCTTATCGTTGTTAGGAAATTAATTCAGGAATTTTATACTCTTGAACACAAGGAAGAAAAAGGATCATAGTTGCCTCCTGTCACCACTGAGGGTGGCCCGTTTTAAAGTTCCTGGATGAAATGAGAGGAGAAACCCAAATATCAGCCCTACCTTGCTTCCCTCCCCCTTCTCCAGGCAGCCCAAGACATGGACAGTGCAGTTCTTACTTAGGAATTTTCAATTCCTTACGTGATAATATTTACAAAACAGTCTGAAACCAAAAGGCTAATGTGACAGCCTAGTGTCTTAATATAGTCCGTGTGGGAAAGCAAGAAGCAAGCATTTACTTTGGAAAAAGAAACAACTGTAACGGTGTCAGGTAAAATGCTAGTGTGCTCCTTCCTCAAGGGCAGGGATTGATCCCACTAAGAAGGTCTTCTGGTGGCTGTCATGGATTGCTTTGCAAAGCCTTTTCACTGTGAGAATAATGGTTTAAAGGAGACAGTTTATCGCAACAATAGCCACTCATAAGGAATATTATCTCATTGCAGATAATGTTTTTAAGGAGTGGTTCAGAATGGTAGTTTCAGGATTATGGAAAGGAGTTCCATCTCAAACTCAAAAAGGAAAGATTAAAATAGTCACAACGCATTTCCCGACCCATTCCCTATAAACCAAGAAAAAAAAATTCACACACACAAAAAAAGTCACAAAGCCTCCAGAATTGAAATTGGGTACATTTTATGACTGATATTTACTTGAATTCAGTGTGACACTTTCACTGGGCATATGCTGTATCTCATACTTAATAAAAACCCATTTCAGTTTGGACTTCCTATATAGCTTTACTGTAATTGGACTTAATATTCATTAAAAATACCTTTATTCTATTTCATGTACCTTTTTTGGTATTTGTTGCCGATAGTTTGTCGGGTGAGGGTGATATGGATTCAGACATACATTCCTCTAAAAATAATAACAATAATGATAACAATGATTAACAGTTGTTGAGTACTGACTAAGTGCCAGTGACTGCTAGGTGCTTCACAAATATTTACTGGGGCCCCTTAAGAGCCATATAGGTTAGGTAATATTATCTTCCTAATATGACATTATTTTTGTTTGTTTCTATCCCATTCTGTCCCCCTCCCCATTTCTTCTAGTCTCTGGGACAGGGATATTAAACTCTTTAGTGACTTATGATAATACAAGAACTAAAAGCTGCTTAATGTCATTACAAGCACACTTTCACTAGAACAAAAAGCTAAGCCAAGTCATGAAGCTAGAAGTTGGTTTTGTGTCTGAGATGATGGTGGAGCTCACGTCACTGACAGGGAAACCTGTTATTATAGGCGAATAGGAAAGCAACCTGCCTTGCTCTGGAGGCATCCTCTCCTGGGGAGCACCATCAAAAGTATGTACAGAAATCTCTTCTGTTGTCATGGTGACACTTCTTCCCTGAGAGGATGGCCGTCATTCCGAGCACGTTCCACTTGTTTTCACCTCAAGCCCAGTCTAGGTTTGTTCTGGGTGTTCCGGGTTGTTTGTTTAGATAAGAACTAGTTGAGTGATCCCTTGCCTTGATATGGTCCTGAACTTCAGAGATAAGCTCCTGGCTCTTTCAAAAGTAGAGCATCTTACCTTCTGTCTACGGCCGTTGAATCCTGACCTATATTTTCTGATTCATTAATTCATTCGACTAGCAGTAATTAAACACCTACCTATAAGTCTGTCACCTGTAAGTCTGTGAATTTGAGTATTTTACATTAAATTAAAATAACGAACTAACACAGTTAATTTAATGTAAACCACATACTGGGTGTTTACTGTGCTGGGATGGTGCTCTGTGCTTTCTTTTCTACTGTGATCTTGACTGTTCACAAGAGCCAGACAAGGTGGGTATTGGCTCCGTTCTACAGAGGAAGTAAATGATGCTCGCCAAGGTCAAATATCTGGTCCAAAGTCACCCATTTAATCAGTAATAGAATTTGAACCAGAAATCTCACTCTATAACTTTGGCTTTAATTATAAATCTTTAATCAGCCATGTGATTCAGTTTTTCTGTAACTTGTTTTAAGTTAGAAACTGATCAAAGTTCTGAACTGCAGGAGTCAAACCAGATTTTTATGATTGGGAATACCATTAAAATGATGTCTATTTTAGTTAAAAGTGAACTTGTGTGTTTTTTTTTAATTACTTGATGGCTTTATATAGGCAAGTCTAAAAGGGAGATCTCAATGTCTAGCAGGTTTTTTTCTCACCTGGCCAGTCAACATTTTGGACCGTATTCACCAATTAGAGTTACATACTAGCCGGTCTATATACAGGTTTTATAATTTGATGACTGCTTTGTCACTAATAAAACCAAAAGCAATTTCAATAGTAAATCCGACAGATTGCAACCTGAGTTTTCTTCCACTCTGATTCTATTAAGGTGCCACTCTCAGTATTTAGGGAAAATTTGTTTGAAATTGCATCATAGTGACATTAACAAGGTTAATAGTAAATAGTAAAATTAACAAGGTTATTTTACTAATATATGGGCTACCTACACTTGGTAACAAAAACAAATTTTTTTAGACCTCATTTTAATGAGATGCAGAGGAATATTTCAATAAAATGCGGTCATTTATTGAATTGTAAACTGGGGTAGTTTTTGGACATTATTCAATAATTGGGTGAAGTAACTTTCTCCTTTATGTGAGAAGATAACATTTTTAATAAAATAAAACCTAGATTATTGGTTATTGGAGACATATTAAACTTTCTGAGCTATCTACCTGGATCATTTAATAAACTAAAACAGAAATACTAAAAAATATCTGGTCAAATTGCAAAGGGGCGTAGAGTAAGCACACAGTAAATACTCATTAACATGTGAAATGGAATTCGTGAACCTTCTGAAATATCTACATGACAACCATTTATCCCCCATTACAGACTTATTTCTAAATAAAAGAGTAGAAACTCGAACAAAGTAATGTATAACGTTTTTATTGTTTCCAGGGTGAATTTAATTGAACATGGAGGATCTGATAGTGGTGGTTTTATCAAGAATATCAGGGAAAATGGTTTTGATGTTATAGGCAAAGTAAATGCCTGTCATTTTTACTTGACTCCAGCTATCAGTCAGGCTCATTGCTAACTTCAGGTTTTGCCCAAGTTATTGATAGGAAACATCTCAGCCTAATATGAGGAATTGCAGGTTATTGAAAATGATGACACAGAAAACCCAAATGGGAAACTCCAGATCTCTAATTAGTTTTCCTGAAAGTCAGGCATGTCTTTGAGGACGAGCCTTGGGCTGTATTATTTTTGTGCACAGGAGGAAAATTGTTAGTAGGTTTATAGATATTATTTTTATAATAGAATGTTAAATTCCCCCAAAACATCAAAAATTGTCTCCCAGAACTACTCTATGTTTTTAAAACTTGTTTTCAAACACGGATTCTAAATAGCAATAGAGTCTTTTCTCCTTTCTCCACTCCAATGGTTTAATGGGATAGATAAACCAATGTTTATATTTTTAAACCTGTAAATGTTTTATTTTGGGTATTTTGTATATTTGTTGATATAATTCCATTTTGTGCACCTGTCCCATTGTGCATGTTGCTGTTTTTGATAGTCACCCTTTTAATGAATGTACGAAGCTTGGACTCATAGCACTTTTCTTGTCTCATTCAAACATCTTCAAATGAAAATACAACACTGCCATTTTAACTGTTGTGTTTAATTCCGTCAATAAACTTTGTTGCTCCTTTACAATTAAAGTGACTTTTATTGGTTGTTATTTTTCCAGGATGAATTTTATTCACAGCCTTTCCAATTTTCAGAATGCCTGCTAATGATGGTGACGAGGGCAACGTGGGTGTGTGGGCGGGTGTGTGTGGGCGCGCACGCGTGCACCTGTATTTGGTGGGAAGACCAATGGGAGGCCAATATTTCTTTCCATGCTTTGTAAACATGTGAAAAATTATGGTTTGGTTTGAGTAGTTGCCTTTTGAATAGCTTGTTCGTTACTGTGACCCTGATCGGATTTCTGAGCCTTTTACTCAGAAAATCTCCATTCCTTATAATCCTATGAGGCCGGCTAATCTGCTGGGACTTATAGGGAGCGGCCAGTTGGAGTCTTTCTAAAAAATTGTGTCCTGTTTTTTATTTTGTTTTGTTCCAGGGGATATCTTTTCACTTCATATATCTAATAGTTCAAATCCATAGTATTTTGAAGGATAATGAGGTTGTGTCAATTTATGTTTGAAAAATAAGAATTAAAGGCTGCATACATTGTTTTGAAGTATACCTCTCTTAAAATAGGCTTGTTCATACTGCAATTGCTTCCATTTCTCTTGAATACCAAGAAAAATTCGTATTTATCTGTATAACGTTATGAGGATAAACGTCCAAAGGCAGACCTGATTAGTACAGTAAATAATTGCAGTAAATATATACCAGTAAAACCACAATTAGATAAAACACCCACAAACCCTCTTCTCCCTTTCTGCTTCCTCTCCGCATTCTCCCAGCTCTTTCATCTTCCCTCCTCTTTTTCTCTTTTCCTAGAGTTAATACCGAAGAAACCTCAAAATAACTGACTGCTATCTCCCTTTAATGAGGCGATGAGGAAACTGAAGCTTAAAGATGCTGGGAGACTTCCCTTCAAGTCTTTGAAGTAGTAAAGTGTGGCAAAAAGGACCAAGTTTGGGAACCAAACAGAATCTGGGTTTAAACTCTGGTTTAGGCACTTACTAGCTTTATGAATCCAGGAAAGTTCCTTAACTTCTGTGAGCGATGGTTTCCTACGCTATAAAATAAGCATGAGATATAATTTATAGGGTAGTGATACCATGATTAATTTTCCGAAAGATAGGTGTTGTCTAAGACATAGTATGCTTTTTGTTCATGTTCATTTAGCTTCTTTTGTTTAAAAAAGGCATTTATAAAAATTAAAACTTTATGGGTTGGATTTGAAATATTCTTGAACAGAAAACTTGCTTGATATAAGAGAGATAAATATGGACTTCTTGGTTTGGGGTAGAGTTGTAGAATGGTGAAATGTGCTTAGATAAAAATGGAAACAAAAGGGGCTAGAGGTGGTCTTACGTGTGTTATTCTGAGACACGTTATTCGGGAATGAAAAGCCTACATACAATTAAGAGAACCTAAGAGTAAAAGCCTAGCCTTTGTGGAAGAAGTTAAAGGTAGAAGCTGAGGCGGTTGGAGATTTAGTTGACAGCTAAAAGAGCAATGCCCAGACACAGTGGTGATCAAATCAGAATGGAGCTTGCACTCCTCCAGTCACCAAACAACAGGCTGCAAGAGATAGTGCAACCATAATTGAAGGTGGTTTACTACGGTGGAGAGAAATCGTTGGTGTATGTAACCTGAAAAAATGTAACTATGTGGGCTTGAGAAATAGAAAATAATTTAAACAAGAGGGCAATTTCCTTTGCTGTTTCAAGCAACAAATGAGCAAGGCCTATACTCTGAACTGGCCCCAGCTCCTGAATACTTCTCACGGCACGAGCACCCCTCTGCCCTGAGTAGGATGTGGGAGTCTGGAACTTCACGATAACACTGTTTTCATATGACCTGGTACCCAAACTCTAAGCAATCTCATCCAGTGCTCAGTCAGAGAAACACCATCTACTCGAACACCAAGGGTTTTGTTGGCTACACCAGACATACTGATGGATGGATGGCCGTCTCTGACGTGAGACTTCACAGGGGAGTGTTACAGGTATACACAATTTTTACCTTTTATGCTTTCACTGTGTGGAGAACTTTAAGCTGTAGGTTTAGAATCCTGAGGAAGCAACTGTGAACCAAAGGGGAGTGAAAACATGTGTCTCTGAAGGAAGAGTCTAATGTTGTAAATCTAAACTGAGAGAATAAAGCAATGGAAAACTGTCCTTGAATTTTCCCCATCCACCTATGCTGTGTACTTGCAGACTCCTGCGCACTCCAGGATATGTTAGGGGCTTATGAACCAGCAAGGGTGTTAGGTGACAAGTGATGGGATAGGGAAAGGGATATTCCCAAGAAGGAATAGAAGCAAAGACCAGGACGCAGGGCTGCAGACACATCCCTTGCTCGTCATTATTCCCGGGAGGAAGCAGCAAAGTGTGCATTTATGTTCCATCAGGGAGTGGGTTCCCATTTAAAATAAGCCCTTATATGTTTTTCTAGCTTCTAGAAAAACATTTTTCTGGCTTCTGAGAGGTTAGTTTTCTTCTCAAGTCTTAAGATTTTTATATTCCCCGTGCCCTGGGTAAAAGTGACCTTTTAGAAGTAATTGAGAGTCCTTAATAGTTGCTCTCAGTGCCAGAAGCCACTTCTGTGTTGGCTTTGTTGTTCAGTGGACGTAGGTACTTTTTAGAGGACTCTGCTTCTCTTGGGCAGCTTAGGGACAACTTTTGCCAGGTGCTCAAGCGAGGGAGTCCCAGATCTGATGTCACATTCTTGTGGCAGATTTCCACCTGATGGAAAACTCATATCCATTATGACAGTAAATGCATTCATGGAATGTGATTTGGCTCAACAAATATTGACTCCTTAATGTGGCAGGCTCTGTGCTAAGTGTGGTGGGTATGCGTGAGTGAGATATTACACCGGCCCCTCTGCTAAGGCCACTTAAACTTCTCAATAAACTCCCTGCATACAAATCTCTGTCTTGTTGTCATTTGCTGGGTGCCCCAACCTCAGATATTATTATTTCCATTTTTCAGTGAAAAGGTGAGGCTTAGAGATCTTAAGTGTTTTTGGCAATACAAAATATTAGATAGAATTTTTTAAATTTTTATATAGAACACTGAAAAATGACTGACAAAGTTAATTTTTATTTCTTAAATTATTGAGCCATCAAGGAAGGGAGGCCAGAAATCCCTGGATGTAACTACTGACGTCTAAAGCCCTAGAACTTTAGGTTCCATGGTCCAAGAAAGGGCTGGCGACCATACAGGAGATAGTTAAATCCACAATTAGACTAGAAGGACTGATTCGTAGGCATAATTTTGGTAATTGAAAGATCAAGCAGAACACAAAATTAGTAAGAATAAAGATTTGAGCAACACATTTGGACATATATATATATATATAAACCTGGACCAACCAATTAAAGAATCCACATTCTTTTCAAATACAAATAAAACATTTTTAAAAATTGACTACATCCTAAGCCATGAAGTACGTCTCAACACATTTCAAAAAAAATCAGTTCCGTGCAGAATATATTCTCTTACCATTGTTACAGAATAAAAATTCAACCAAGTAAATTTAAAGATCCAATTGGCTTTCTTGAATAATTCATGAATCAGACAGCATCCCGTCTAGTAAATATAAAGGAGCTCTGAGGAGCTGTACAAAATGGAAGGCTTTTACAGGCAGAAACTGGCAGGGATAAGAAAGTGAAAAGAGTGGATTATTTCAGGCAGGGTTACCTTCCCTTAGGGGAAAGCAAGGGGTCTTATCAGGCAGCAGCTCACTAGGGCAGACCAGGAGATTCCATACTGAGTGGTTTAACATTCTATTCCTGGGAGAGGTGGGAACTGCACTTAGGTCAGGTATTAAGTCTTGGTGGGGCTCAGCACAAGTGACTCCATTTTGGGTCTGTTGTTTCTTTTTAACACTAGAATACAACTATACTAGAAATTAATAGTAAAATGACAACTAAAACCACTCCATACATTTGGAAAAAATTCTAAATGAACCTTTTAATAACTTGTGGATCAAAGAATGAGTATGGATATTAGAAAATAATTAGAAGTGCAAACACTGTGTATTAAAACATGAAATACGGTCTGACAATTAAATCACGAACTTGTTTCAACATGTTGCTAACCTTTTCTGATATCAGAGGGATTATTTATTATGAATATGTACCAACTGGACAAACAGTTAACCAAGTTTACTGTTTGGAAGTGCTGAAAAGTCTGCATGAAAAAGTTAGACGAAAACGACCTGATCTTTTCACCAATAATTTATGGCTCTTGCATCACGACAATGCACCAGCACACAGGGCACTATCTGTGAGGGAGATTTTAGCCAGTAAACAAACAACTGTATTGGAACACCCTCCCTACTCACCTGATCTGGCCCCCAATGACTTCTTTCTTTTCCCGAAGATGAAGGAAATATCGAAAGGAAGACATTTTGATGACATTTGGGACATCGAGGGTAATACGATGACAGCTCTGATGGCCATTCCAGAAAGAGTTCCAAAATTGCTTTGAAGGGTGGACTAGGTGCTAGAGTCGGTACATAGCTTCCCAAGGGGAGTACTTTGAAGGTGACTGTTGTGATATTCAGCAATGAGGTACGTAGCACTTTTTCTAGGATGAGTTAGTGAACTTAATAGTCAGAACTTGGATAGCTAACGGCTACTTAGAAGAAATTTTACAGCCTAAAATGCTTGGATTAGTAAAGATAAAAGGCTGAGGATAATGAGTTAAGTATACATTTTAATCAAATTAGGAAGTTAGAAAAAGATTAACAGACTAAACCCAAAGAAAGTATAAATGAGAAAGAAGTAATATGGATTAGAGCAGAAAGTAATGAGACAGGAAAAAAAAGATACTCTAAAGTGGATCAACAAAGACAAAAATTGATTTTTTTGAAAAACATCTAATGATATTTATTAAGAAAAAAATAGAGAAGATACCAATCATGCATAATGACTATTGCAGCAGATATCCAAAGAAAAAGAATGCTCTAAATAAAGTTATGCCAATAAGTTTTAAAATGTAGACAAAATATACAAATTCCAAAGACTATATAAATTGCCAAAAGTGACTTGAAAAGAAATACATAACCTAAAGAATCCTAAAACTGTTAAAGACATTGAATTGGTAGTTAAAACTCTCCCTCTCCCTCCAGACAAAAAAAAAAAAGGAGTAAAACCAGATGGCAGAACCAATGTTCTACCAAACATGGACTCATCAGGTAAGCAAGCACAATTGAACACAATCTCTTTAAGAGAGAGGAGAACCATTTCTCAATGCACATGGCGGAGGAAAATTACAGAGATCTCTCTCTCATGGAATTTAATATTTCCATATAAGCTATTGGAAAATTGAATCTAGTAGTCTGTAAAGCCAATACTTGTAGTTGGGTTTCTTTCAGGAATGCAAATGTGGTTCACCATAAAAATGTTATTAATATAATTCACCATATTAACAGATTAAAGGACAACCACGTGCTGTCTTAAAGCCATAGATTCACATGCCTAAAGACAGTTTTTAACAGTTCTAGAATTCAGACACCTAATTCCTGTCATGAAAGACTGGAGCTCTTCAGGACAATGGGTTTCTTTAAGTTTGAACTTTAAACTTTAAACGTTTTGTCTAGTAACATTATTTTAAGCAGTAGCCCATACTTCATCCGATCGAAGATGTTATAGATGCGCCGTTCTCTTGTGTATCATGAAGGAAAAGAATGCTGGCAATCATGATTGTAAGACACCACCGATTGACATAGGCACCCAGTTTTAGAGTATAAAATTGTGAAAATGTGCATTTTACAATGGATGAAATATTGATGTCTTTGTTTAAAGTTTTAATAATAATATTCTTTCTCTTATCAGGGAAGTGAAGCTTTATGAGTTATGTATATGCTGGGTTTACAAATATCAAATGTCCAGACATATGGAAGCCCCCTTTAATATTTAGTGATGAATCAAGGTCTCAAAATTTAGAAAAATTGTACATCCCTTCTGGTACAAAATTATACACTTTTCGTGAAATGATTATGAAAAATAATCACATGTACACAGGATTATATTTCAGGATTATGTTCCCACTTTGAAGAAAATGAAGGCCAACACATTTGTTATCTTTGCCCTTTGTCTTTCTTCATCTACCAGGCCCTCCAAACTGGCAGGCAAGAATGTAGTGATAATCTAAAAAGATCTTTCTTTGCTAGTACCTCCCAGAAGACACCGATTTCTCACAGATCCAGGTCTCAGACTTATTTTCAGATGGTAATGTTTCTTAACAAGCTTCCAAATCTTTCTTTTGCCAATGGAGCTGCATTTCAGAAAACTTGTGTCACACCTTGTTTTCTCAGTCTTGCACATATGCACCAGTCCTGATACAGGACCTTACTTATCAATACGTGGCTGTCCGGTGGGTGTTGGGCAGATTTCTAAGTGGAGAGCCCTATCAACTGGCAAGTCCATGCCCAACATGTTCAACAGTATATTGGTTTCCGGTAGTGCTATCCGTCAACCTGGAGGTCATTAGCAATAAAAGGTGAAACCCTATTTGGCTCCATTCGTTTCAACGGTCTATAGTAGACCCCAAGGACATGCATTTTTTAAATGATCATTTCTTTTCAGACTATGTATTTTGGTTATAATCTTTCCTTCTTCCTGCCATCTTTGTTCTTTGTTCTCTTAATAACCTTCTCTCATACTGACCGTTATCCCACAATTACCTTCCCAACAATTCGTTTGTTCTCCCTTAGGGGGAAAATCCATATAAAACCTGCTTTTTCTGGGAGGCTTGTGCTGAGAGACTTGTATTGATAAATTAGTGTTATTAGGGATAATTGTAATTAAAGAATTTGTCTGGTCTTTGTTCCCACTTCCTGGGAGATAACCTCCGAATTCCTGAATTTTTGTGAGTGACATTCCATGGTGGGAATTTGTGGTGGGTCCCTGTACCACATCTGAGCTTTTGCTAATGAGGTGACTTAGGATGGGGACTGGTCAGAGCAGGAAGATCAACCATGTGATTAGAGGGCTGGGACTCTGAGCCATGTGGTATTATCTTGACATTCCAACATCCAAGGAGGGGACAGGGACTGGGGATTGGGACCAATCTTGAGGCCAATGGTTTAATTAATCCTGTTTATGTAATGACACCCCAGTAGAATCTCTGGACCCAGAGGCTTCTCGGGGCAGCTTCCTGGTTGGTGAACACATTGTTGTGCTGGGAGGGTGACACACCACGATTCCACGAGAGAGGACACAGAAGCTCCATGTCTAGGACCCTACAGGACCTTGCTCTGTGTGTGTCATCATTTGGCTGGTCCTGACCTGTTTTCTTTTTTAATAGCTGTAATTGTAGCATTTTCCTGAGTTCTCTAGGTCATTCTAATAAATTATCAAACCTGAGAGGGTCTTGGGAACCCTCAAATTTGTAACCAGTGAGTCTGAAGTGCAGGTGACCTGGGGACTCCAGAACTTATGGCTGACATCTGCAATGAGGACAGTTAGCTACTGTGCCCTTAACATGTGGAATCTAGGCTGACTCCAGAACTGGATGGCAGAATTGCAGGGATATGGTGAAAAAAAGGACTTAATTTTCTAAGGCCCAGGTAAAACTTTTTAAAAATTATTTTCATTATCGTATCTATAAATAAATAAATAAAAATTGATACAATAGTTTCATAGTTAATATGCCCAAATGACCTTCTAGCTACCCTGCCCTTTAGTTGTTTTATGAGGCTATTTCTCTGAACCTTTAAAGCGTTACTTTTCCACTCCCTGCTTATGGCTTTAGCTGGATATTCCTCAGAGATGTGCTTGGAGGGAATGGCCTCAGCCCTTTGGGCAGCCTTCCAGGGCTAGAGTGGCTGGCCACACCTGGTTTGGGGATTTTTAGAGAGTGGCCTGACAGTATCCCATGGTACCCACAGCCTGAAGAATGGATGAGAAAACCTGAGACTCCCTACAGTGCTGGGAAAAAAAAAAAAAAAAAGCAAGCAAGGTGATGGAGAACCTGAAAATCCACCTTAGCCACCTGCTGCTCATTTGACGGACAAGAGGCAGAGATGCCCGTGGAGTTTGTGTTGGAAAGGTGCCAGGGGCAGGGCGCTACAGCCCACGGTGCAGCCAGGGTTGCAGTGGAGGAGGGCTTGGCTGGGCTGTGGGAGGCAGGGGGGCAGGGCAAGCCCCCAGCTCTGTCTCCCCAGTTAGTGCGTTCTGTCTGTTTCCAGCTGAGGGGCACTTTTAGCAGAGTGGCTGTCCTCCAAGTGACTGGTCTCATACATGTGAGGAAAGCAAAGGAGAGCTCCCACATTGCGTAATCACTGGTGTCAAAAGGCCAATTGGGTTCAAAATCCATTTGCCCTTGTTATAAAAACTTCCATCAGGAAAGAAAAGGAAGAGCTGCTAGATTCTTTAAATCTAACTTCAACTGTTATAAATGTTTGAAAGGTTTGTGAAATGGTTTTCAATTTTTTATCACCCATTTGGGTGAACATTTTCTCCTTAATGGTGACTATCAAGAACTAGGAAAGAAATGTGGAGCCACGTAAAGCTTAACACCTGAGAGAAACAGCCATGCCCAGGAAGACAAGCTCAAATTTCTCCATCACGCTCTTGAAGAGATTTTATTGGAAAATGTCATGGGAAGTCAATATTAAATATTTTCCCTGATACTTCCTATCTCATTTTCTTGTCATAATTATATGATATAATAAGAAGAAAATGTAATGTCTTTTTACCAAGTCCCATATAGTTGTCCCCAGATCTTTTCTACTGTGCTCCATGGTGCTGTATAAAATTGTCATTTTCTATGAGGGCTGTGATAGGGAAAGCTTGGGGGCCCCTGCTCTTCTCACAGTCATGAGGTGCCCCGACTCATGGGAGATTCACTCATATTTTAGGGAAACTCAAGAGCGTGGTCAGTGATTTGTTACCCGCCCTGTTTTATATTGGAAAAATCGATTTCAATCATTTCTTCCCCCAAGAGCTATTAGATAATAACAGCAATTGCACCAACATAACCTCAACGGATTCCAGTGTGATATGCAATTACGAACAGAGGTTTAATACAGTTTTAATTTTTAAAAAATCAAAAAGCAATATGGTTGTATATTACTAATGTAACGTAAGTGACAGCCGGGGTTACCTGGTCCTTTGAGTTCAAATGCCATCCTTCCGATGGTGGGAAATCCAGTTAAGCTAGGATGTGATTTTGGGGGAGTCCCTCAGCATGATCGCTGGGGGGCTCTGGAGTATATTTCACCACAAAGTCTGTCCCACCTTGAGGCAAGAGAGCAATGCTTTTGCACTCCTCACCAGTCAGCCTCTAGCTGGGAATTGAGCACTTTTTCTAGATGTATTTGCCATCTGGCTTTCTTCCTCTATGCACTGCCTGCCCGAATTTTCCCTTTTGTTGCCCTATCTCTGAACGACCACGCTCTCACACCTTCCCCAGCTAGGCCAACTCAGGTGTTTCTCTAGTAGCAATCTGGTGCCGGCTAGTAAAGCAATTTTCTACCCTTGCTACCTAAGTAATTAAAAACGAAAAAGCAATAAAAAAGTGAAGGAGAGCAGGCTGTCACAGATAATAATGGAGCCCTGCCCAGGTCCCCGGGGAGCACTTTAAAGACTGCTCAGGTGCTGCTGATAATGACTCAGACCTGCCACCTTCTCTGAGGTTCTTCCTGGGGTGGATTGGTGCTATTTCTCCAGGACTGCCTGGAGGCTGCCCCCACCCCAGTGACTGGAGAGGGGTCCATAAGCCCTGCTCCCCGGGCTGAAGGCGGGACAGACTTTGTGGTGGAATATATGCTCCAGGGACCCCCGGGATCAGGCTGAGGAGAGACTCACCCCAAACCACACCCTAGCTTCGCTTTCCTGTCTCCTTTGTTCCATCCTTTACTCCCTTATGGGATGCTCCTAGGAGACCTCCAGGAATAACACGCTTGCCCAGGAGTCCCCACCTTGGTTCTGTTCCTAAAGGACCTGTGGGGACAGAGCCCCAAAAAGCAGTTTCCAGGCTCTCAGCCTCACATAGAAAGGTGCTGGCTCAGGTAGTAAATGGCCATCGACTGATCAAATGGCCATCAGCTGTGGCTAGTTGGCCGTCAGCTGTAACTAGTGAGCCATTAGCCATGAATATAACTACCGTGGCTGGGCTAGCAGAGAAGAGAGCAAGAGGAAGAGAAAAAGGGGGAGCTAGCAAGAAGATGGTGGCTGAGCTGGCAAGCGGTGCAGTGAGGGTTGAGAATTGTGTTGCTCCTGTTTCCGGTTTCTCCAACCCAGCCGCCAGCGAGAGTATAGTTGTATGACTCCCCTACCTATGGCTCTGTGGGTGTTCCTTTTTGGCCTCACCATGGCCTGCGTTTTTATGTGGGGAGCGGGAGCGGAGACCCCGCCTGACACCCCGTGTGACACTTGGCGTAGTCGGCAGGATCCCCTACACGACAGGACCCAACCTGAGACCTAGGGAGAAGACAGACTTTTCCTGAGGTCTAGATTTCCTGCTCAAGATTTGGAGTGGGAGGAGGCGGAGAGTGGTAATGAGGATAGGTGAGTAAATTTGAATGAGAGGAGGGCCGGCTCATTTGAAAGTGACAAAGAAAGAAAGAGAGCAAAAGAAAGACTGGACGTTCTGCCTCTGGCGAGCATCATAAGACGGAGGAAAAAGACTGTGGGTCGGTGGTTCCCGGTGGCCACTGTCGTGGAAGGAAAGATCTCTGAGGGACCTGGAGTTGTTGCAGTCATGTACTTGGCCTTTGCGGGTGAGGCCGTGACTTTGCTTCCTGAGGACGTGGTTACTGGATGCTGCACACAGACAGGGCTGTCTGCCTGGGGGGTCCCTGTCTGTCTGCGGTTCTGTTGCTGCATGGACATATTCCCAGCAGTTTTCCATCTGCTCTGCCTGTCTGCCTCCACTCACCTAAGGACCTGATGCAGCAAATGGTGGCCTACCTGCTAACAGGCAGACGACATTCCAATCACTGGTAAGTGATGACAGACTTCCCCTTTTCTATTAGTTAATTAAAACAGATAATGACTGCGTACGGCTTAGCACCATATCTGGCACACAGTAAGTGCCCAATAAATGTCGGCTATTATCTATTGTACCTTCAGTGCCAGTTGTGACACTGATGAATTAATAGAAATGAATCATATGCCTAGAGATTTAAAACCTAATATGGCAGAGGTTTCAAGCACATTCATACATGTGATCTCTTAATTTTCACAGGAAGCCTGTGAGATAAATGGGGCAGGGCAGAACTGTTGGAACTAAAATTCTAGAACTTTTGAGCTGGAGGGACCTTGGAGATTATGTACTCCAACCCCTTTGTTTTACAAATGAGGTAACTGAAGTCCCAAGTGGAGAAACGATTTTCTTGAGATTACGTGGTGACAGGTCTAAAGTTAGATTCTAGTCTGGTTCTCTTTTCCAGTGATGGCTGGAATGGAGAAGGGTAAGAAGTTGGGAAAACAGTTTCCAGGCTTTTGCTATAACTCCAAACAAGGTGTCCACAACTCCTGAACTGGGCCTTATTAATTAGGGCAAGTGCAGAGGATGAGAGAAAGATACAGATTTGAGAGAGATTTAGGAGACAGTAACATACTTGATGACCAATCGAATATGAAAGGAGAAAGAGAGAGATGACAGAGGACTTAGAAGTTTCTAATTTGGTGAAAGATAGGTGGTGATTAATTGAAACAGGGAATAGTGAATGAAAAGCAAATGTTGAAAATGAGTTGAAGTGTGTTGAGTTGTGATGTTTTCAGGACCTTGAGATAAAAATGCTCTTTAAAGATAGGAAACTTTAGGTCTGGGTGGAGATAGTATTTGGAAATGTTATCAGATACCACCAGATAAAACCAGGTCATAATCTATTTTTCCTCTATCTCAGGAACATATTTTAAGAAACTGGTTTAAAGGTAGTCACCCACCCAGACCTGTGTGCCTCTTTGCCACTAAGGGAGGAGAAAATAAAATGCCAAAGATGATCAAAATCATGCTTGCTTGAAGCTAAGAGAATTGGGATTTGATGTGACCATGGAACCTTCCTTAAATGAGATAAATGAGTAATTGAATATCTCAATTAAATATTCCCAGAACCAAGAGTTCTGTTCCTAGAGAAATGATACTAAATATATTTTTAAAACGAGTCCCTTTTGTGGACAAAAATGTCTGTGTCTACTATTGACAAACTAAGCTGGATTAACCAACAGCGGACGATTCCATTTCAGCAGATGATAAGAAGTAATGCGACTCATTTCAGAATGTTGTTTACCATCGTCTTCGATAAGGAATGAAAAGACAGTGCCCCCCACCTCCTTCTAAAAAAAAAATCCCTTTCAACTAGGCCATATCTTTAAGTGACTTGAAATTTCTGTTTCATTGGACAAAGATAATCAAAGTAAGATTCATACCAGCGAGGAAGGTCGTAAGTCACGGCAGTGGTTGAAATCGCAGAAGTAGTTGAGATTATCCAGAGGGAATCTGGAACCCAAGGCAAGAGACAGAATTCTGCTGCAATGGACAGCGCTTGAACTTGCCTTCCCAGGATCCCTTCTCCTTCCTTTGGGTAACAACATACTGTTTCTTTTTGGGAGCATCCCCATTCCCACTCCTCTGTTCAACTTGTTCCTGTAAAGATGGGCCCGCATTCTAGCCCCAGGGTTGAGCAAACCACTCAGAGCCCCGCAACCCCTGGTCACAATGGTTAATTCAAGGAGGAGCCCCTGACTCACTGGTCCAATGAGACATCGCTCTAGGTCTTCTGCTAAAACTGTTGGGGAAAAAGGGCTCTTTGTCTGTGGGGTTGCTGTATGGGTAGGAATATGAACTGGGAATTGCTGTTGACCAGCTAATTGCTGCAGAGAGATCTTGCCTGAGAAAGCAGCAGTGGGAAGCAGAGTTGAGAGAATGAGGGTGACCCTGAGTGAGCCCATCCTGATGCCCAAACTTCTGGACACAATGTGACAAGCTAGCTCTGTTTTTGAACTTATTGACTGAGCCAATAAATTCCCTCTCCTACTAAAGGCGATTTCAATTGCGATCCGACAGTTGGAACAACAACAACAACAGAAATCCTGACTAAAGCACTTGGGAACATTAATATTTAAAAAGTGGTTCTTAAACTTCAGTCTTTGTGTTTTGCCTTTACATGCACATGGTGATACAGTTGATTGATTAGCCTATCACTTGTCTGTCCAGCCCCTTTCTACAGTGCAGTGTTGGGAAGGCAGAAACTATAGTTCCCACTCCCCTCTGAACTAGGCTTCTGGGTGAGATTTAGGTTCTACCAGTAAGCTGAGTTTGTGAGAGACCTTGCTTAGAAACTGGGTCACCTGGAGACCATGAATCTCATGTGAGATTTGATCTGGGATGGTGTTACAGGAGGAGAGAAGAGTGGGGTGCAGGGCACCCACTCTGCTGGCAGAGTTCCTGCTAGAGCTGGTAGACTTTTTGTGCCAGCAGCTTGGTGGTGCCTCTTTATTTGGAAGCTTTCTCACCGGCAGAAGCAGAGCAGTTCTATTCTGGTTTAGCGTTCCTGAAGTTTTGCACTTCCTGAGAATTATCTGTACCCTGAGGAGAGCCCTTTCTGATTAAACTAGCTGGACTGTATTCTTCAATCTGTTACTAACAGCCTTGACCAATACTGTACAAAGTACATGTTTCTAGGGAAAGAAACCATAGGCTTTGCCAAATTTTTAACAAGTTTTGTAATCCCCGAAAGGCAATGCATTGTTGGCTTACAGGACGGAAAGTGGAGGAAGAACTAGTGAAAAGGGGCAGTAAGATCTATGAGGAAAGTGCTTGAAAGATCATTTTAAGGAGACTAAATCAGCAGAATAAACTGTTACAGAGCAGTGAAATGTTGAAATTAGGCCACTGCACTTGGCAGTTTCAGGAAAGTAGAGGGGCAGAATCCTAATTGCAGCAGGCTGAGAAGGGAGTGAAAGATGAGCAAGTACAGAATATATTTGAAGCAAACACACTGTGAAGTAAAGGAAAGAAAAAGGATGACAGATTGATTTTCAGGAAGAAGGAAAGCTGTGTTTCTTCCCTTCTTTGTTTCTTGTTCTTTTCCTTTTTTTACTAAGAGGCTTCTATATGTTTATATGCTGAGGCTAAGGAGCCAGTGGAACAGGAGAGATTGAAGATGGAAGAGGAGGACTTGATAAAGCTAAGTCTCAGAGAAGGGCAGTGGAGACAGGTCTGGAGCAGAGGGGTCCAGCTCCCTGGACAGGAGGAAGTAGATCTTGGAGGATATTCCCACACGATGGAGGTGAGATGGATGAGAAGTCACAGAGAAGCTGTGTACTTTATGCCTGATGGCTTCTCTTTCTCTCTCGAGCAGGAGGCAGGCCATCTGCTGATGGTGAGCAGGAGTGTGACAGTGTCTGTGTGGAGGCTGCCAACGAACTGCAGAGGCCACTTTAAGGGATGGGGGAGGACACTGGATCAGCCAGGCTTGTCCGCAGCAGGTGACAGAAAACCCTGCTCAAACGGACTTGAACCAAAAAGGAAAGCCACTGGTTCGTGCAGTGGAAAGTCCAAAATCAGGGCTGCATCTAGGAGTTCAAACAATGCCATCAGAACTTGGTTTCCTTCCCTCTCTGTATTATGTTGCCTCCAGTTCTCAGGTGTCACCGCTCAGTCCCTGAAAGCAATGTACTCATTCTCTTGGGATGAAGTACAGTGAAAAAGATTTCCTCCTAGAGACCACACCTCAGTCCTGGCATTGACCTGGACTAGACCAGTTTGGGTCTTAAGCTCACCCTTAAACCAATTACCATGACCAGAGATTTAAATTACTCTGATTGGTCAGCCCGAGGACACGTGAGCGCCTTTGATCCAATCTTTGCGGTTGGGAGTTTCAGAGTGCAGAAGAGCCAGACCTGGGTATTAGAGCCCTTAAGACTGCGTTGGCGCCATCCTCAAACCAAATTTCTCCAAAGGGGGAAGAGGATGAGGAAATCAGTGTAGAGGAGGCAAGGACTGTCACCGTGACCTACAGGCATGGCTTTAGGACCAGAAGGGCTCTTAGGTTCTTAGTAAAGGGGAAAGTGAAGTCTCTGCCCAGGGCCAGAGTAAGGGAGGAGCTTAGAGTGACAGGCAGTCTGAAACAACCCCCTGGAAACTGAGAAGAGGAGACAGTCAAATATGAATAATAGGATTGTGAGGAGGACCGTGAGGTTAGATCGTGCAAGCACCTGATTAGGTCCATCAGCGCTTGGCAGCCAGCCCTGGAGTGTGAGGAGAGAAAGAATAAATGGTCGTAGAAATATACCCACTGCAGACAGAGTTATAGCCAGGACGTACAGGGCTCCCCATCAGTGACCCTGCATGATTCATGGGAAATTCCTGACTTACCCTTGAAGACACTTGTTTGGGGCATACGCAGAGCATAGGCTACAAGCAGACTTGGACCAGAGCTTTCTGTGCAGGCAAATTGACTCTTGGGAGACATGTAACTTCATGCTTTGGAATGATTCCCCAAACAAGGAGGAACCAGGGAGGGATTGTGCGGTGTGTGCCTTCTTGGATTTGTGTGCTCATCTTAATCACATGTAACTAAGTACTTAAGTAAGTCAGTACTTAAAATAGCTGGGCCACCAGTGAATTGGCATATGATTCGTGCAAAATCTGCTTTCAGTTTTAATTGTATGTTGCTCCCCTTAGGGTATTCTTAATAGCAGCAATAATATTTCTTGATTCCAAATCCCCTCCCTAAACCCAGGCTCAATTTTTCTCGTTCATTCCCTGCAATAACCAAAATCTTCTCTACCACGGATCTACAGTTGAGTCAAGAAACATTGAGCTTGGGGGTAAAATGGGACAGTGAGGTTTCCAATAACCCCTGTGGGACAACTTTGAGAATATGACATCAGAGTACAGAGATGTAGTTAAGAATGATGTATCATAGGAAGAGCTAGAAAGCGATGTTTTACAGTTGACCCTTGAACAACAGGGATTTGAACTGCATGAGTCCACTTATTCACAGATTTTTTTCAATAAATACGTACAGTACTGGAAATGTATTTTCTCTTCCTTATGATTTTCTTAATAACATTTTCTTTTCTCTAGCTTACTTTATTGTGAGAAGGCAGTATATAGTCCATATAGAATCCAAAATATACGTTTATTGACTGTTATTGCTAAGGCTTCTAGTCAACAATAGGCTATTAGTAGTTAAGTTTTTGGGGAGTCAAACATTATACATAGGTTTTTGACTGCATGGAGGGGCTCAGCACCCCAACCCCCACATTGTCCAAGGGTTAACCATATATACTTTAAGCAAATGTGTGTATGTTTCCTAACTAATATGGTAGGTTGCACCATATTTTTTATAACAGGCATTTTGCAACAACTTCCAGGCTGATCTCTTTGCCCTTCTTCGTATCAATTCTATGTGGCTGGTAGAGTAAATTTTCTAGAGCACAGCTCTGGCAAAGCTATCCTATGCTCAAACATTCTTACTGCCTAGCGAATGAAGTTCACATCCTAGGCATGGTATTCTAGATCCATCAACTCTGTCCTCTAACTTCTCTTTCATTATATTAAATTTTTGTGTTTAAATATTAAAGATTTCACCACAGAGAAAAGTTCAGAAAAGCATATAATAAACATCCAGGTCCCCACAATGGAGATTAGACTGTTAATAGGCTTGCTATATTTGTTTCATATCTTGGTTTAAAGAAAGTCTTACAGATACAGTGGAAACTCTCTGCCACCCTGCCTCCCCACTTGAAGTTCAAACAATGTCATGGCCACCATGTTCCTCTCTGCTGCCCCAGAGAGAATCACTATCCTGAAGGTCCTTTCCACCCATGTTTATATGTTTTTGTTAATTATTATGTATCTATAGACACTATATAATTTTATTCAAGGCAATTTAAATTTTTTAAAACTGCCTTTCACCTTTTACCTCTTTTTTTAAAAATTTTTTCAATTACAGTGCACATTCAGTACTACTTTATATTAATTTCAGGTGTACAGCATAGTGGTTAGACATTTATATAACTAAGAAGTGACCCCCTGACTAGCCTAGTACCCACCTGGCACTATACAGTTATTACCATATTATTGACTATGTTCCCTATGCTTTACATCCCTATGACTGCTTTGTAAATACCAATTTGTACTTCTTAATCTTTTACCCTTTTTCACCCATATCCCCAACACCCTCCCATCTGGCTACCATGAAAATGTTCTTTGTATCTATGTGTTTATTTCTGTTTTGTTTGTTTGTTTGTTTATTTTGTTCTGGATATTAAACATAAGCAAAATCACACTGCATATGTCTTTCTCTGTTTGACATATCCACTCAGCACAGTATCTTCCAGGTCTATCCATGCCACCACAGATGGCAAGAACCCATTCTGTTCTGTGGCCAACCAATATTCCTTTGTATTTATGTACCACCTCCTCTTGATCCATTCATCCATCGACGGACACCAGCTTGCTTCCACATCTTGGCCATTGTCAACAATGCTACAATGAACATGTGGATGCACACATCCCCTTGAAGTAGCATTTTGGGTTTCTTTGGATAAATACCCATAAGTGGGATTACTGGGTTCTTTGTCTTTTGTTATAGCCTTTATTTTAAAGTCTGTTTTGTCCTGGATAAGTATTGGTACTCCAGCGTTTCCATGAAATATCTTTTTCCATTTATTTTCAGTCTGTGTGTCTTTCAATCCAAAGGGAGTCTCTTATGGGCACCATATGTAAGAGTCTTATTTTCTTATCCATGCAGTCACTCTATCTTTTGGTTGGAACATTTAATCCATTTACACTGAAAGTAATTATTGATAGATATGTAGTTATTACCATTTTATTATTCATTTTATTTATTTATTTATTTATTATTTATTTTTGTCTTAAAGAAATTCCTCTAACATTTCTTGTCATACTGGTTTGGTGCTGATGAACTCCTTTAGCTTTTTCTTGTCTGGGAAGCTCTTTATCTGTCCTTCGATTCAATATGATAGGTTTGCTGGGTAGAGTAATTTTGGTTGTAGGTCCTTACTTTTCATTACTTTGAATATTTTCTGCCAGTCCCTTTTGACTTGCAAAGTTTCTGTTGAGAAATCAGCTGATAATCTTATAGTAGCTCTTTTGTAGGTAACTAACAGCTTTTCTCTTGCTGTTTTTAAGATTCTGTGTTTGTCTTTAACCTTTTGGCATTTTAATTATGATGTGTCTTGGTGTAGGCCTGCTTGGGTTCATCTTGTTTGGGACTCTCTGCGCTTCCTGGGCTTCTATGTCTATTTCTTTTGCCAGGTTAGGAAAATTTTCTGTCATTATTTCTTCAAATAGGTTTTGAATTCCTGTTCTCTCTCTTCTCCTTCTGGTACCCCAATGATGCAAATGTTGGTATACTTGATGTTGTCCCAGAGGCCCCTTAAATCATCCCCATTTTTTTGGGATTTTTTTTTTGCTGTTCTGATTGGGTGTTTTCTGCTATGTTATCTTCTAACTTACTGATTTGATCCTCTGCTTCATCTAATCTACTGTTGATTCCCTCTAATGTACTCTTCATTTCTGACTGGTTCTTTTTTACGTTTTCTATCTCCATTTTCATGTTTCCTATCTCTTTGCTGAAGTTCTCACCGAGATCACTGAGCATCCTTATAACCAGTGTTTTAAACTCTGCGACTGGTAGATTGCTTGTCTCCATTTTGTTTGGCTCTTTTTCTGGAGCTTTGTTCTGTTCTTTTATTTTAGACATGTTTCTTTGTTTTCCCATTTTGGCTGCCTCTGGGTGTTTGTTTCTGTGCATTACATAGAGCTTCTCTGTCTTCTAGTCTTAAAAGAGTGGCCTTATGTAGTAGGTGTGCTTTGGGGCTCAGTAGTGCAGTCTCCCTTGTCACCTGAGCCAGGTACTCCAGTGTGTCCCTTGTGTGGGTTGTATGTGACCTACTGTTGTAGTTGAGTGTTGGTTGCTTTTTGGATGTCAATGGGAGGGATTGACCCTTGGGCTGATTGATTGTGAGGAGTTACTGTGCCTACAGTGGAGGAGCTGTAGTGCAGGATCTAACCCTACTGAGCAGGATTCACTTTAGCAGGGCTCTGGTGTCTGCCAGGTCTGCACTTTGGATGTTTCATCTTTGGAAGTGGCTGGGTAATACTCCAGATGAGTCCAAAGCTGGCCACCACTTGTGCCATCCCTGGGGCCTTCTGGGAGAGACCCTGCCACAGGCTAAGTTCAGCTGCAGCCTGTGTTCTGCCCTTACCTGGCATGAGCCACAAAGCAATCTGTAGATGGCTGCCACCAATGCTTCACTTGGAGGTGCCTCAAGAGGCTAAGCCATGAACTCAAGCCAGCTGTTGTTAGTGCCCAACTTGGGGCTGCTCAGCAAAAGGTATGGGACACACTGAAGCCAGATGCTACTTGTTTGGGGTTTGTGAACCTTTGAGAGATTTCAGGAAAAGTCTATAGCATGAGCCAAGACAGGCTTTTTGTATGGAAAAGCCACTGGTATCAGCTTGGGTGAGCCTGCAAATTGGGTGGGGCATGGTCTCAGGGAATCACCATGTAGGGGCAAACGGTGTTAGCCAGGTTGATGGAGACTCAGATATGATGGCCCTCTGCATCTGCACATTAGGAGAGGGGAGGGTTCAACAAAGGAACAATGGCTTCTTCCAGCACTTCTATCTAGGAGAAAGCAGCCCTTCCAGTCTTTGCCCTGAAGCCAGATAATTCAGTTACTCCCTGTATGTCCCTGGCACCTTTTGAGCTGCTACCTTAGTGCTGGAGTTCAGAGCGAGTGAGTCCATCTGCAGTTAAGTCCATTGCAGGCCCTTTAAGAGGAATGCCTAGGACTCTAGCCACCCTCAGTCTCACCTAGTCACAATCTCTGCTGGTTTTCACAGCCAGAAGTTATGGGCACTTCTCTCCCCAGCACTGGAACCCTGGTGTGGCAAATCTGGTGTGGGGTTGGGATGGACCCCTTTCTCTTCTAGGGGGCACCTCTGCAGCCGAGATATCTCTCTTGAGTTTCAACTGCCACATTCAGGTGTGGGACTAGCCTGTTCCACATCTCTGCACATCCTATTAGTCTCTTGGGGGTTTTTTGTTTATCCTTAGGTGTAGGACTTCAGTTCAGCTAGACTTCAGGTGATTCTCAATGATGGTGGTTCTGTCGTTTAGTTGTAATTTTGATGTGGTCATGGGAGGAGGCAAGCACAGCATTTACCTACTCCACCATCCTGATTGGAAATCCTCAATATAAACTTTTATATCGATGAAATCATACTATATGTATCATATCCCCACTTTTTAAAATTCAATATTTTTGAGACTTACCCATGTTAATAATGTAGATCTAATTCATTTACTTCTAATTCATTTACTAACTGCTATATTATATTGTCATATATGGATATATCAAAATGTATTTATCCAGTTTCCTAATGATGAACATTTATTTTGTTTCTATTCAATAATGCTGTAGTAGATAGCTTTATGCATGCTTCCTTATGCACAGGTGTGCATTTCTCTAGAGCAGTGGTTTTTCAAAATTGTGTTCTCTTAACGTATTTCGAAAATAATACAGGTAAGTACAGAAAATAATGAAGCAGAAAACACAAATGTTACTATTATTTAACAAATCCCCCAAGAAATTGCCATCATGAGGCAAAAGAGAGAATTTTCTCTCAGGTTTCACAGTCAAGAAACACTGAAAAACTTTTATTTTCTATGAACCTTATAATAATTGGGGTGTGCTTTTGGCTTTGGCTGCTAAGGACCCTGGCACCAAATTTGTAGCCCATATTGGGAACTCTGTAGCATAGTAGGGCATGTATTCTGTATTCTAATCTATCCCTGGCTTAATTCCTTTTCCTCAGCTTTATCTGTGTGCTCCCCTGAAGTATTTTTGGAGTGCAGCCTAAATGAATTAATGAATAAATAAACAGTTATTATATCAAGACTAGACAGTGTAGAATGGGCAGATCAAATAATCTGTATCCATTACAGAATTCTGCCTTAAAGCTAATTTTTGTCAAGACATATTCCGCTTTCATAAATAATGTAGTTTATGATTTCATAGCTTTGGCACTTTCTACTAGGGAACTGTGTTCAATCCCATACTATATAACCATCTCAAAGATTCAAGGTTAGATTTGCATGTTTCCTCACCTTGATCACAGTGTTAATATATAAAATCAAAAGGATAATTCATGAGCTTGCTTAATATCAAGTGGTTAGAGGCAGCAACAACAAAAGTGGCTATAAGTAACATATCTGAAAGAAATCTACACCATTAGTCAATGGGTCCTTCTCTTTGAAAAAAATAAAACGTTCACACTTGTGAATGCCATTCATCTGCCGGCAAAAATATTGTATGAAAATCATATGCAAATTATCCCCACTGTGCTGACAGTTACTAAGAGCAGTTATTGTGCCTCATATGTTCGGCTAATAAGAAATATAGAGTGTAAGTTGTTCTTTAAAAGTATTTTGGGATCTAAGCCATTCTTTGGCCTAGATTGAGTAGGACTTTTAAATATTTTACCTGACTAACCTTTTGTGTTATATGTTGGAGTCTTTTTCCACCTCAATTTAATAATGCCTTCTGATGTACAGCTACTTCATTTCATTATAAGTGTTATATTTTTGTTGTTGTTGTTGTGGAAGCTATTTGTCCTGTACTGCAGAAGACATTTGAAGTGCTTATTTTTCCTCTTTCTGACCTACTGTTCTGCTTCAGTTCTGTTTGACACACAGATTGGTTTGGCAGTTTTTAATGACTTGGCAGGTCAAAATAGTTTCTGGAAGAAACATTTTGTAAAAGGAAAAACCAGTCAAACCAGAAATTTTTTTGTCCCAATGGACCTAACCAGTCATGGTAATCACAGTCATTTTCTGGTTTAATGAACAATAGAGTAAAAATTAAATGCATATGAAAACACTACTTAAATTATTTTCACATGTATGGATTTTCTTACTCCTCCGAATGTTGGTTTCTCTTAGTGTGATTCTAGCTCATGTATTTTCAAAATGCACTGGGTGGGGACAAATTGGCCATCGGTTGAATGAAGAAAGTTTGAAGGTCATTGTGTCTCCAAATGCCAGTTATTTTGTTTAAATTACCAGCTGAATCTTGTGCCACACGCTAGAATAGTTCATTTCTTTTTCTTTACTTGTTGTCCAAACAATATTATAGGAAGATTTAAAGTGCAAAAAAAAAAAAAAATCATCTGAGATCTTAATCTTCCGAAAACAATTCTTGTTTTTCTTTTCCAAGA
This sequence comes from Rhinolophus ferrumequinum, assembly GCF_004115265.2. Taxonomy (NCBI): domain Eukaryota; kingdom Metazoa; phylum Chordata; class Mammalia; order Chiroptera; family Rhinolophidae; genus Rhinolophus; species Rhinolophus ferrumequinum. Next base: position 97,703,549 of record NC_046287.1, on the reverse strand, counting down.
CTTTGTCTACAAGCTACTTTTTACATAGTTGTTCCCAACAGCTTTTCCCCTCAGTTAGCAAAGAATGCCATTTACCTGTGAGCATATGTATTCTGGATACAGGGTCTACTTCATGGTTCTCAATGGTACTGAGGTACCATCAACATTTGGGGCTGGATAATAATTTATTATGAGGATTATCCCACTCATTGTACGATGTTTAGCAGCACCCCTGGCCTCATCCACTAGATGCAGGTAGCATCCCACCCCAAGTTGTGATAAATAAAAATGTCTCCAGACATTGCCAAATGTCCCTTGGGTGAGGGACTTGGCAAAACTGCCCCAGATGAGAACCACCGGTCTATTTTTTCTTATGGGAGGAAAACAACGGGTGATGAGCATGAAATCCCATGGTCCAAGCAGGAAGAAAGGAATGCAGCTCCAGGGGATGTGGAGTCAGCCTCTGCATAAGGCGTGCAGGCCTTTTTGGCTGACTCTCTAATGAAGCCAATCAGATGGATATGGAAACCCCAAACGCACAGGAGCCAACATCAGGAACAAGCTCTATTGAGAACGTGTGTTATGCCAGGCACTGGATCTTAACCATAATCTCCTGAGGAAGGTAATGTTATCCATGTTTTATAGATGGGGACTGAGGCTCAGAGAGGTTAAGTAACTTGTCCGCTAGGAAATGGGGAAGCCCAAGAATTAAACTCTAAGCAGTAGGTGGTAAAACTTATGGTCCACCTCCTATGTGCCACTACACAGAAAAGTATTATGTGTGATCCAGGCCTGCGGGGTATGGCCGGGGAGGTAAACTGGGAGGCGGCTGAAAGGGGCGAGGGTTTCTGTTCTGTAGAAACTACACTTTTTGTTCAATTACTCATACTCTGGTTCACTTCATATCATGACTGATGGAGGGAGCTGACCTGGGCATCTCCAGTATTCTCCTTATAATGCACCAATTCAGGGAGGACAGAAACACCAGTTGTCTGCTCAGAGCCAGGGAAAACGTGGAGAACAGAAAAGGAGGAGACCTGGGGGTCAGGCTTGGGCAGGCAGCCCTGAGCCACTTGCTGTGAGAACGTGAGCAGCCGCAGAAAAACTGTGAGCGAAACTTGTCGTTTCTCACATCGGGGCTGCCTTGTCTTTCTTTCTTCCCGAGATTTTTATAATCTACGTTCCTGGGAGAGAAGAAGGTGTGAGATTTCTAGTCAAGGGAAAGTTTCAAAGAAAGACCTGAGGTATATAATGGGGGATCTGATTGTTTCTACTGTGGGGAAACTGAGTGGGGCTGAGTCCTCTCTACTGAATCCTCATAAAATCTTGAATCAAATACGCATTGCAGGTTATTGCATCGTGGAGTTGCGTTAGCCACTGGCGGTGGGCAAAAGTGCTAAGGCCTGCTCAGGATGGGCACGAGACACGATCAGAGGCAGCCGTGGAGGGGACGGGGTGTGGCCCAGACAGTTGTTAAGATGATCATGACGTCTTTGAGGAGATGCTATGGGAGAACACGTTATAATGTGTCATAGGACAGCAGTTGGGACAGGATGACCAGAGTCTCCCCGCGCACACCACGCTCCCCATGTACTGGCAACTCGTCCTCGTCACAACCTGATGAGGTAGATGATGACTCTGGCCACTTTACAGTTACAGGACCTGAAGTTCAGAGAAGTGATGGTCCTAAAATGATGCAGGTAGTAGTAGCAGGGCAGAAATTTTAATGCAGCTGATGGACTCTTACCTACTTTTTCATACTGCCTACTGAGGAAGAAGAGAGAGACTGCAAAATTTCTTTTTTCTCAAGTTTCTTCACTGGGCAGAGGTGTCCTGTACACTCCACCGAGGCAGAGAAATGAGGGTCCTGCCAGCGGTTCACACCAGCCAAGCCCTGTCGGCCTCACTTTGTGAGAGATAGGGCAGGCCCCCAGGAGAGACAAGTACCTCCATCAGCCTTTGTTTGTGAATTTCTTTGTTGTAATTCCTATACCACTCCTCAACCTCTCTGGCCCAGAGACGAGGCAAATGCATGATTGTATTCAGGCCCTGTTAGTCTCAGGAATGTACGTAACTCTTTAAAAGAGAAAACAACAAGGTCTAGTCACTGCTTTATCAGTCCCTTCAGGTGAAATCTGTTTGGGAGTTACCATACTAGCAAGCCCATGAATTCAGCCAGTCCCCAGCCTTTGGCCAGCCTTGCTTTTGTTGACCGAGCCTTGGTGTGCAACGGACATTACCCAGCCACTGTCTTTGTTCCCTGAGAGCTGTTAGTTGCCTGTAATTGCATACCAAACACTGGCACCAAGGAAAAGCTTACAAGGTTGCTGTAACGCTTGAAGAGACCAAAAGTCAGTTATGTCATTTGTAATTGCTGTTTGGAGATTAAAAGAAATACATCAAAGTGAAGCAAAGAAGCAGAACGGGCCTGTTCCAAACTGCATTTGGGGACCTAAGTTCTGGGGCAAAGCAGGAGCAGCCCACAGGGCCAGGCCAGGACCCTGGACCAGGATCAAATTGGCGAAGCCAATAACAAGAACCTGGTGGGAACTCACTAAGCGTGGAGGAGGCTAGGACTACACAGAACTAAACACGGTTAGAGCTTTCATGGAGGGAGAGCGCCTGTCCTCAGAAAAAGAAAACACACAAAGAAGGTCTATCAACAAGTCTTTGAATTTGGAGGAGAGAGAGAGAGCCTTCGTATTCGTGTATGAGTGTGTGTGTGATTTGAAGATGATGTAAATATTAGACTATATATGGGTATAGTCTTCTATGTGCTAGTACTTTTCTGGGTGCTTTGGGATAAAACGGTGGACAATAGAAACAAAAAAATTATTGCTCATGTAGAGATTACATCATATCTATCTATCTATAGGTCTATGCATGTATGTATTAAATATGTATATAAGTATGTATTTAGCAAATCACATCCACTTTAGACCATGGTAGTGGCCAATAAAGTCTTGATAAACAGCTATTTGTTCTTTAAAAAATAGATGATAAACATGAAATATAGAACATTTTAATTGACTGCCAATTATGTTTCAAAACGCAAAAGCACTTTGTTCCTGTAATTAGGTTATTATCTTGTTTATACTAGTAATTGATTTAACAACCTTTTTATGAAGAAATTATGCTGCAGAAAGTAAACCTCAGTCCATTATATGTTCAAATGATCATGACAGAAATTAGAGGTTTTTATTTTTTTAAAAAAAAAAGATTTTATTGGGGAAGGGGAACAGGATTTTATTGGGAAACAGTGTGTATGTACTTCCAGGACTTTTTTCCAAGTCAAGTTGTTGTCCTTTCAATCTTAGTTGTGGAGGGCGCAGCTCAGCTCCAGGTCCAGTTGCTGTTGCTAGTTGCAGGGGGCACAGCCCACCATCCCTTGCGGGAGTCGAAACCGGCAACCTTGTGGTTGAGAGGATGCGCTCCAACTAACTGAGCCATCCGGGAGCTCAGCGGCAGCTCAGCTCAAGGTGCCGTGTTCAATCTTAGTTGCAGGGGGCGCTGCCCACCATCCCTTGTGGGACTCAATTGCGGGACTCAAGGAATTGAACTGGCAACCTTGTGGTTGAGAGCCCACTGGCCCATGTGGGAATTGAACCGGCAGCCTTAGGAGTTAGGAGCATGGAGCTCTAACCATCTGAGCCACCAGGCCAGCCCGAGAAATTAGTTTTGAATGATCAAGGTTTTACTACATTTTCATCTTAGCAGGGTGGGGTTCTGGGATTTTATTGAGTTTGGACTAGAGTATATGAAAGCATGGATTGCCTCAAGGTGTTGACGTTCTTTAAATAAAATAAAATATGGACAGAAGTGACTCATCCACTCAGTCTAAGCTTTTTGATGACAGATAATCTATTTTCCTATTTCCAGATTTGAGGGGAAATCCACTGCAGTTGAAAAGGAAACGGCTGTCATTTAACAACCAAATTTCCTTTCCTTGGACTTCTTTATCCCTATCTTGTTACTAAGAAGTAACAACACTGGGCGTAATAACATATTGCTATAATACACTTCACTTTCCAAGACACTTTGCAAAAATTGACTGTGGGGGATTCTCACTCAGTTCTGTTGGGAATGCAAAATGGTGCGGCCTCTTTTGGAGAGTTCGGTGGTTTCTCCCAAAACTAAACATACTCTTACCCTATGACTCAGCAGTTGTGCTCCTCGGTATTTACCTAAAGGAATTGAAACATAGAAGCTCTGTTCATAACTGTCAAAACTTGGAAGCAGCCAAGATATCCTTTGGAAAGTGAAAGGATCCATGAAATGGTACATCCAGACAATGGAATATTATTCAATGCTAAAAAAGAGACGAGCTATCAAGCCATGAAAAGACAAAGAGGAAACTTAAATGCATATTACCAAGTGAAAGAAACCAATGTCAAAAGGCCACATACTGAATGCTTCCAACTAGCTGACATTCTGGGAACGGCAAAACTATGGAAACAGTAAAAAGACCAGTGGTTGCCGTGTTGGGGGTTTAGAGGTGGGGAGGGTTGAACAGACAGAGCACACAGGATTTTCAGGGCAGTGAAACTACTCTGTATGATACTATAATGGTGCATGCATGTCATTTTTGCCCCAAACCATTGAATGCACAACACCAAGGTGAACCCTAATGTAAACTATGGACTTTGGGTGATAATGATGTGTGATGTAGGTTCATCAGTTGTAATACAGATGTGGGGGAGGGGTGTTGACGATACAGGAAGCTTGCGTGTGTGGGGCCAGGGGTGCATTAGAACTCTGTACTTTCTGCTCAATTTTGCTGAGAACTTAAAACTGGCCTAAAAAGTCAAGCTTATTAACTTAAATTTTAAAAAGCTTTAAAAAACTGACTATGGGTTTAGTGAACCATAACTTGATCACACAAATACAGAGGGTGCCAAAAAAAAAAGTATACGCATTTTAAGAAAGAAAAATTGTATTAAAATTGTAATAATATATACTGATGACAAAAGATGAATAAAAGTCACATTTGACTTCTGCAATTACAAGAGGTGCTCAAAGTGGTTACCATCAGCGTCCAGACACTCCTGATTACGGTGAACTACTGCTTGAGCAACATTGACCAAAGTGTCCACTTGTACACGTTTTTTTGGTTCCCCTGGTATTACAAATCAGATAGGTCTTTTACTAACATTGTCTGTGACTAAACAAATTCGCGCATAAATGTTTGTTGGTGGGGACTTCAGCTCACTCCCTGAATGGGAGTGTCCTTTTCTTGCTGTCAGCAAGATTTGCTGGTGTGACAGTGGTGCATCGCCTCTGTTTTTATGCCCTGAAAGCAGCATTGTGTATGTTCAGCCTCTGTGCCTGTTGGTAATTTTCACTAATTGTTTACAGTGCTCTAATTTTTACACTCTCTTTGAAGGATCTTTGTGTGTGCTGATTGCAGAAGGTAATATTTCTGGCATCAGTAACCATGGTAATGAATCATTCCACTCTCAGAATTGGTGCCAGCTGCACTAGAGTCTAGATAGTAACACCCCGGGCTTTTGCTAATGAGCCATTTTTCATTCGCTGCAAGGAGGACACTTCCACGTCCTCACATGTTTGCTTGTGTTTTTGTTAAAGGCTATTCCTTGAGAACAACGTTAGGAAAAAAGAAATCCCATTTGGTAAAACCTTGATCTCAAAAGGAAAACACTCCTACTTCCGGAAAGCAGAGCATGCAGAATGAAAGCCTTTGAAGGTTCTATAGGGAGGCCACCCCCGCTCCCACCCCTAGTCGCCCCAAGCATGGTTTGTGTCTCTTTCAGCAGCGCAGAGAGCTTTCCATCAGCATTCTCCTTTGACTACAGGAGAAAGGAGTTTAAATATTTCAAAGATTTATGTTATGAATAATTTAAAGAGAAATTTTAAAAAAAGCTCCTAAACTCTCTTTGAATTATGTAATGGGAGCTTGGAAATATGTTAGCATTTTGCCTTATCAGATGTGACTGTCCTGTGTGGGAAGACTGCAGCAGAAATATAAGCCACTGTTGCCTTTCAGTTCACTCACCGATGATGAGACCAGGAGAGACAGCAGGCTGCTTAACCTTGCAAGAGGTGAGAGCCGGCAGGAGTGGCTGCTCTTTCTGTCCACATGCTATGTCCTCAAACAATTAGCATCCCAAACCACTGCTGCTTCTGCTTCTAGCCTGGGTGGCATTTTGAAGAGAGCTAGGAAAACTGATACCGAGAATACCCGCCGAGTTTTCTGTTTCCTGGTCATTTAGATATGGACACCCAATTATACGATTCTGATGTGGACACGGACTTTTATGCTGAACATTTACCAGCAGAGACAGGTTTCTGAGAGGCAGCTTCCTGTACCCAGGCTTCTGTGTGGTGCTTTCCACTCTACTCCAAGTGTTTCACATGTGTTAATGTATTTTATGCTTATAATGACCGGATGTTGGGGATGTTATTATTTCCATTTTACAGAAGACAAGGGAGGCACAAAGGGGTTAAGTAACTGGTCCAAGGTTACCTGGGTGGTAAATGGCAGGGCCAGAATTCACATCCAGGTGGTCTCAGGGCAGAGCTCTTGATAGTATCTATATATATGTCTGTGTCTGTGTCCATGTCCGCGTCCGTACCGATACCTATACCTGTATCTATATCACTGTCTACTGTATTTTGCCCTGTGTATACTGCTCACCCACGTTTTCAGCCCAAACTTTCAGGGAAAAAAATTGTTCGTTTTAATATTTTAATTCAAATTTTTATTTGCTTACATTTAGGTACTTATTTTTTGTATTATAAAGGAATTTTAGCATTTAGTTTTTTCACATATTATGTACAAGAAATTTTATGTAGCAAATAATTACAAAACACAAGAACAGATAGAAGGTACAAGAAATTTTATGTACCGGTAACAAATTTACAATATTTGTGCACCATAGAATGCCAAGAACTCTCCATCGTTGCAAGTGCGTCATAAGTTCAACAAACCCAATGATGGTATTCCAATGTACTAGTTTGCACCCGGATATCATTATTGATTTCCAGAGTTACACTTTCAATTCATAAGCATAAATAAAAGAATTAAAAACATGTATATAGATACTGAATTAGTACTACCCATGTATAATGCACATCCTTATTTTTCCTTCACAGATCTGGGCAAAAAAGTGTACATTATACACAGCAAAATGCAGTATATCTATCTCAACACTCTATGATGTAAAGAGGCACACGGAAAGGTTCACTTTCAAATCTCAGCCTTGCCACTTGCCATTTGTCCCGTATAAATTCCTATCTGACTGCATCTCAGCTTCTTTTCTATGAAATGGAAAAAAATTGTTCAAGTGAGATTAAGCATATAAAACTTTTTTAAAAACTCTAAGGTGCTGTGCAGGTGGTTGTACAAAGATGATGGTGATGATGATTACCGGAAATAATAATGAAAAACACGTCCCTAAAGAATATTTAAATAAGTGCTAATTAAATTATTCAAAATTCTCAGAATTGTGTGATTAAGAGCTCACTTATTGCAAAATATCATTCCTGTTGAATTAGCTTGTAAGTTTAAAACACATAGTTCCAGAACAAGTATAAGACAGACATTCAAAATAGGGTCTGGCACTGTCATTGTTATTTTTTTAAAAAATATCTATCCTTTTCAGAGTGATTAACGTAATATGTCACTTAAGCAAACAAACAATAAATCCCTTTGTATATCTTTTTAAACAACTCAGAATAAGAACAGAAGGCAACGGGTGATCAAAGTGAGGCCTCAATGGGAGCTAGTGAAAGCCAGGAGAGTAGTGACTGTCAGTAAAGTTTAGGATGATACAGAAGGGAACTACCGTTTTTCCCCAAAAATAAGACCTAGACCTAGCCAGACAAGCAGCTCTAATGTGTCTTTTGGAGCAAAAATTAATGTAAGACCCGGTCTTATTTTACTATAATATAAGACTGGGTCTTATGATATGATATGATATGATATGATATGATATATGATATGATGTAACGTAACGTAACGTAACGTAACGTAACGTAACGTAACATAACATAATATAATATAATATAATATAATATAATATAATATAATATAATATAATGCCAGGTCTTACATTAATTTTTGCTCCAAAAGACGCATTAGAGCTAATTTTCCCGGCTAAGTCTTATTTTCAGGGAAATATGGTATAGCACAGCTACAGCACAGGAACTTTAAACAGGATGAAACCAAATGGAATAATGTTACTGAATACAAGCTTTAAAGCTTAGTTAACAAGATATGTTTGAGAGAGAAAAGAAGAAGCAAGAGGGAGAGAGGGAAGGAGAATAGAGACAGAGAAATGGTAGAATTTCATGCTTAAGGCTCGATACAGGTCTGTGTCTAACAACAAGAGGCTCAATTTTCTTCCTCCCAGAAATTACACCCTGCCTCTGATTTTTCCTTTTGGCTACTTTCCCAGTAGAAAAAAGAGTTGTAAGAATATTTGCTATCCTTACACAGTTCTCTCAAGTGGACTAAAATAATCACATGCTTTAAATGGAGATTTAATTTTTGAACTTAGCTACTAGTGTGTTAAATCTTTTATTATCATAACTGTATTCCAGAATCCAATTGACGGGTGGAAAATACGGGGACTGGTCTTTCCAACAGTAAATCGCTGCGGAATCAGCTTTACTGGTATTGTCTTTTCAGAGAGCACGACTATATTTCCTTAAAAAGTCGATTTTAGTGTTGTGTCCGTGCATGATGAATGCTTGTACTTCTGAGAAGCAGAAAACAGGAGAGAACATCTTTTTTTTTTTTGGCACTGGTGAGGGTGCCAACAAAAGAGAGTCCTCCTGGCCGTGAAGCATTTTTTGCACACATTTCTCCCACTTCAAAACCTGTGACTGTCTTGGAAGGGATCCATTAATATATCCTCAAAAAGACAGATGGTGAATGAAGGAGAGAGAATGCTACAGTAGAAAATGAATTTGCTTATTAAGAAATCAGCTACTTGATAGAACATGGCATGTGTCCCACGGGGTTTGAGTCAAAGAGGAGAGGGAGTTTCCACCAGCTTGCTCCAAAGTTAGGACTTGTCTTTGGAGCATTGTGGTTTACAGTCGTTTTACAAAAACTTCCTACACGAAGTCTAGGATTCTCATGTTGATTCTTCTGCTGTCACTTCCATGGCTGTTCCTCTGGGGCACTGCTCCCCACCCTACCCTCCATTTGGCTGCTACCCAGGAATGCCCAGAGCGATCAGCATTGATCTGGCAGCATCTCCGTGGCAGGCACAGGGCTGGGTTTGGAGAGTGCTGGAGATGGCTAAAAGGAGCCACGCACACACATGGAGCTCAGAGTCTAGAGGAGGAGACAAAAGGGGACACATGTCATTTCATGATGGAGGCAGAGTGTGAACAAATGAAGCCGCCAGGTAGAAGACCGCAGGAAGTGGTGGGTACTGTGGCTAGCTGAGGAGAGCAAATGTGAATATGGAGATTTCTGTATGAAAATGTCTGATTTTTAAAACACTTCTGGTGAAGCAAAACAGTCTGTGGACTGAATTCAGCCTGCAGTCTGCCAGTTTGCACATTACGGTGAAAGGTGGGAGGGCAAGAGGTCGGAGGAGATGGTCCAGAACACACCTGCCCATTCCCCTTGTTACTCCTTGAAATGGTAGAGTTAGGATGGTAATATTGAACAAACAAACAAAACACTCCAAGAGAAACAAGAAGAATAAAAAGCAAATAAAAATAGCTTAAGTTCCTTTGAGGCATAAGAACATGCTGGTAAAGACTACAGAGTTGGATATGGCACCGCCTCCATTTGAACCCCGGTTTCTGGGACTTGCCGGCTGTGTGGGTTTGGGGCAAGTCACTTCAGTTCAGTGCCTCAGTTTTTTCATCTGTGGAATGGATTGTTGTTGGGATTAAATTAGTTGATACAGGTAAAGTGCTTGGAAGGGTGTCTGGCACCGTGTAAGTGTTAGCTATAATTAGTGTCATTTTTTTTTTAATTGGGGAATATTGGAGAACAGTGTGTTTTTCTAGGAGGTCAAGTCGTTTACAATCTAGTTGTGGAGGGCCCAGTTCACTGGCCCCTGTGGGAATCGAACCGACAACCTTGTTACTAAGAGCTTGCACTCTAACCAACTGAGCCATCCAGCTGTCCCCTTATCAGCATTATTAAGACAGATGATTTCAGACTATAAGGACCCCAGAAAAAGCAGTGAAGAGGTTTACTCAGCACAAGATGTCCTCATCCTCCAGGTAGTCTTTTATACGGCACCTTCATAGCTCATTTGCACATTCTCTCCCCTTCAACTCTTGTCTCCATCCTAGACTGTATCTTCTTTCCAGATCTAGACAAGCCCTCCTGAAACTCTTATGGCATATGAATCACCTGAATTGCTAAATATGCTAATTATGCTAAAACGCGTATTCTAATTCTGTAGATCTGGGTGGACCTGAGATTCTGAATGTCTATCAGGCTCCTAGGTTTTGCCAACTTTGAGAAGCTAGGAACTGAAGAACATGCTGTCTCAACATCCTCTTGCACACAGTTTTATAGCAAATCTTGCTGTTTAGTTTTAAGTCTCCTGTGACTCCTCAGGTCCAGCCCATATGAAGCCATCCCCCTTCCCACTGCCCCGCTCTCGCGCACGGCAGCAACGGAAGATGAACCCTGCACCCCGAGCATATTCCAGCTCTTGTTGTCAGCTCCCCCTGCCTCCTCCTGTTCTCTATGGCTCAGGAATACACCTCCTTCCATGGGAGTGTCTTAGTAGGTGTCTAGTACGATGAAGAGTTTCACAACCATTCTCCAATGTCAGGACACTAGGAGAAGAATCCCCTTTCCCCCAGAATAGACACAGTGAAGCAGGGCCGTATGTTACAGGCTGTTGTCTATTGTATTTGCCTACGGACTTGTCTGCCTCTCTTTCGAGACAACAGACTCCTAAAGGCGGGGATGTCTTGTTCACTCTTGGACCCCTGCCTACAGTCAACCCTCAATAGATGTGTGAGGAGGCTGGGAATGAATGTTCACACCACACGAGCGATTTGGACACATGCCACAACACACTTTTGTTCCAAAATGCCCAAGCCACAGACATCCCATTAATTTATGAGGATGTCATCATTTTCTTGAATAAAATTCCCTCCAAAACCCAGGACTAGGGAACCATTAGCCTTATCTGTATGTTGGCACCAACGAACTAGGTTACAGACCTCCCAGCCACAAAGTAGCAGAAAAGAGTGTACTTAAAAGAAAGAAGAATCTGTGAATATACCTTTTAAAATGGGAAAGTGACAGTTACAGTAGTATCACGCAGTCTTTCCAAGTTGCAATGTAGACAGCCCCCAGTGCCATTTATACTTTGTATTAGGGTGAAGGGGCCTCTTAGGGGAAGGTTTTCATCCACAGCCTGAACCCACATAACTCCAGGAATTACCTATCACATCAGGGACTTATTTATTCATTGATCTTTTTATCAGTATCATTTATTCGTTGATCTGTCCATTCAGCAAATGTTTATTTCAGCCGGTTTGCTGACTGATACATGGGAGCAGACAGAACAGTGGGTTGGAGTTAGAACAAGGGGAGAGGATGAGCACTCAAAACAACACAGACGATGTGTGTATTGTGCGCTGGGAAGTTTGGGGAGGACAGAAATGAGGTCTGGGGTAAGTCCCGCTCCCCAGCCAGCCCCTTGGGGAGGTGTCTTCAGGAAGACCAGGCTATAGGTGAGGCCCCTGCCCCTGTTGAGTGACTGGTAATGGATGGTGTCAACCCAGGGTCAGAGGCAGCTGCAGGGCAGTGAGGTCAGGAGGAAAAGCACCGCCGACACAGCTAGGACTAGTCCTGGAGCCGGGGGAAAGTCCCAGGAGGGATCCTGTGTGGCTGTCATGTCCCAAATCTATCGCAGACCTCTGCTACCCACAGCCCTGGACCCGAGAGTGATGATTTTCATGAGGAGATTGACAGAGCAGGGGCTCAAATAGAGTCTGTTGCAAAGGAAATGCAACCTCATTGAGATGTGACTGACGAATAGCACATAAAACCCCAAACTCAAAGAAACGTTTAACTTGGGGAAAAAATGAAAAAAACACATAAAAAAGACAAGACTCTCTACCCACCTACCCTATATGGTGGACGATGTAGACCGTTTTAGTAGAGGATACAAAAGGTTTTGTGGGGAGTCATAGAAGGTTGACCTACAGAATAGTCCTGTAGTTGTACAGTAACCAATTTACCACGTGATTTTACATAGATTGTCTCTTGTCATCCCCACTGAGGCCTCAGGACGGACACAGGGAAGGTATTATCCTAAATAAACCCATGAGAGACCAGCGGCAGTTTTTCTCAAGTTATGGCCCACAGGTCACCCGTGTCAGAATCACACAGGGAGTACTTATTTAAAAATCAGCTTCCTGATCTCTGTCAGAGTCTCTGGGGTGGAGTTCAGGAATTTACATTGTTAATAAACTCTCCCGGTGATTTATAAGTGCACTCAAGTTTGAGAACCACCAGCTCCAGGGGTTAAGGAACCTGCCTAACACACACACACACACGCACACACACACACATACACCCCCCACCAGAACTGGGCTCTTCTGGTCTCCCAGCCTTCCCATGGACCCCCTCTATCTCTCAGTAAGTTGGGGTGCCCTTTGCCATTCAGTGTCCACTGGAGTTTCTAAGATGCTTATCACAAATGAAATCCTACCTTTTCTTTTATGGAGCAGGATTCATATGGTTTGTTGGAAGGCATGTGCGTAAAAGACGAGTGTCCTTCTCACTGGCAATGTCTCCCTCTTTGTGGAGGGAGTGTCTTAGTGTAATCCATGCCACTGACTCTGGACCTAAGGGTGTCACGGGGAAGAGTGGTCCAGCCCTCCTGTCCTCCCCTTGACAGCGGGCCCCTGGGTGGGACAGCACAGCCCACGGGGCCCCTCCCTGCTGCAGGATTTCCCAGGGCCTGCCCAGGGGGGGCCTCTGCGGGCCAGTCCTCCCCGGACTGGTGGGCACAGCTCCCTCACGCTGCAGTCCGGCATAAGGAAGCCCGGCCACTCTTCCACAGGCATACGCCACATTCTCTAGCAATAGCTTTGTCTGTATATATAAGGAACATTTTGCTGTCCATCAAATTACCTGTATTTAATTGGACATCTGTCTCTTTCCACTGTACATTTTCCAGAGCTAAGATGAAACGGATGTTTGACACACTGAGTTATTTGAAAGGCCCCCAAGTGTGTATCCGTTTTAATGGATAGAGTTGAACAAGGGATTTCTTTAACCGGGTAGGACTTCATCTCCCACATTAGATGCTGTTACCGAAACACCAACCGTGGCAGCCCCGGGTCTCCCTCCTGTTTGCAACACCTCCAGCAACCATCCTTGTAAAAAAAAGTGCAAGAATTCAGGCCAAAAATGACAGCTACGGTTTGGACCACTTTTATACAGTGCTCTGTGTGTGGCAGTCTGAGGACGGTCTCCTCCATAGCTTCTCCCCCCACTTCCTTTCCTTTCTGTTGCTTCTTTTACTTGGTCTCAATCTAAAAAGTGATGTAGTTTCCCAATTTCGCTAGCAAACCTAGGACATCTGAGTACTGATTAGGTTGTAACATATGAAGAATGGCTGAGTCAATAACACCCCCAGAATCGAGGCAAGTACTGTATTCTAATTTCCCAAGCACAGGACATCCTTGAATTGTTTTCCTGGTTCTGCGGTTCTGCCGCTCTCAGCATGACACCCCACTGGGAGCTCAGAGACTCTAGGTTGTGTTGTCTAAGCTTCACAAAGAGGCTGGTTGTGAGTTATCTGATTCTCAAAGACTGCCCGGTCCCCTCCGCGATCTGAAAATTCTTAGAGGCTCCTGGCTGTCCAAATGTCCGAACACCGTTCATTTAAACACACTTCTGAGGTTATACGTGTGTATATGCCAGATACTGAGTGGGGTGGGCTTATATTCTAGTTGGACAATTAGAGTAGTGCATAAGCATTAATAACAGTAGAGGATAACAGAGCGTGATCAGCAAGCAACAGGAGTCAACTGAGAATTATGACAATAAATACTGTGTGATTTGGGGAGGGAAGAATCCTGTCCACTGGTGTTTAGAGGGAGATTTAAGAACTGGCCGTGCAGAGTGGGTAAAACTATGGTTGGCATATCGAAAGGGAAGCCATCTCCCACCAGAGACCTCTTTGTCCCCAACTGGTCTGATAAGTGTCTTTTGCCTTTTCCAACGTGTTGCGAGTGAGCTCTGCTCAGAGTACCGTGCATATTGCATATTTGGGTGTGAGTCTTGAGGGCCACAATCCATGGCTGTGCCCAACTGGTCGTGGTGACATAGAAGCCTGTCCTGTCAGAGTGTCCAGCAAGGCCTTACTGTGTGGCTAGATACTGCGTGTGCGTGTGTGTATGCGTGTGTGTGTGTGTGTCTGTGAGCGGGAGGCCTGCTTGCCCACTGCTTTGAAGAGCTCACCTTCCAGACGTGCAATTCTCAACGAGGGTTTGCGTAATTTTCCCTCTGCATGTTATAATTCATTGGTTTGAAACTGTTCTCTATCTTTGGTCTGCTCCCCTTTTTTCTTGATTCTCCTCCTTCATTCTAGGTCTGTCACCTCCTTGTTGACCCCTCCCCTTCTAACTCATTACCTAACAATGTGTCCCTTTCTCATCTCGCTTTCCGCACGCTCTCTGAGTGACCTGATCCACATTAGATGGTTACAACTACCCCCATGCCCCGACAATGCCAAAATCAGTATCTCAAACTGTATTTCTAAATTGAGTTACGGTCACATTTTTGTATTTCTCCATCCTGGGAGATATCCTCAGGCATTTCAGATCTAACGTATTAAAAATGGAACTCATTAGCGTCTCTAAAATTCTCCTGATCTCTTTCATCTTTCACCTTCCTTATCCAACTTGTCCCTAGTTGTGTCAACGGTATCTCAGACTTGTTCCCAAAATTAACCCAAACTTCATACCCTGTGTCATTACCAGACTTCTCTCAGCAGGACAGCAGCCTTTGAACTTGACTCATGACACCAGAATCTCTGCTGTTCTGTTCATCCTTTACGTTGCTGCCATTCCAATTTTCCTAAAAATAAATTCTAAATGTGTCCTTGTTCTTTTAAAAACTTTGATTGGCTTCTAGTTCTTATAGAAAAACGTCCAAATTTCTCACTGAAAACTTAGCTTCCTCAGTGTCCCCTTCCACCTGTCCCCATATCTCATGTCCTCATTAGACCTAACTTCTCACTGGTCTATAAACTAGTGCTTTCACCAGTTCATGCCTCGCACATGCTGTTCCTGTTACCTGGAATGCCTTTCCTGCCATTATTCCTGTGGTGAACTCCTGTTCATCCTCCAAGACCTCGTTTAAATGCCATCTCTCTCCTAGGAAGCCTTCTCAAACTAGGTTGCAAATCATCCCTCTTACCTCTGGGATCCCCTAGCACTTAAATGAAACCCTGCTTTGTTAATTTGCCACTGTTTTTAACCCATGAAACATGCTCATTTAGTCTTTTACCCACACATATGTATTGAGGATGTACTGCGTACGAGTAGTGCCTGTGTTTTGATTACAACCCCTTCCATGCAGATAAAACAGGCACTGCTTCAACTCCATGAACACGGAACACCAATCACCCATCACGACTGCATGGTGTCATGGTGTCTGTCCCCTCTCAGGAGTCTGTCCCCACCGGTCCTGCTTCCTCTCCCTTCCTTGCCAACTCCTGTCTGACCGTCACCTTCGTCTTCTCAGCTCATGGAAAGGGGGGAGGGGACCTAGGACCCAGGGAGCTCATGATCTGTTCCCTCTCCTGCTCATTGGCTCGATAGCCTCTGCGACAGTATCTCCGAGATGATATTCTTGATTTGCATTGGGTGGGTGATGACAGTGTCACAGTGTGATTGGAAGGCTGGTTCCTCCAGGGGCCTCCCTCTTGCCTCCCCACCTTCCAAACACATCCTCTGAGTATTACCTCAGATTGGTGGTGGTGACAGCGCTGAGTTCAAGGGGCTGTTTCCTTCATCTGCCAGGGATGCTGGGACCAGGGCTTGGAGAGGTATGGGGGATCGAGGAGTGCTGTCGGAAGACTCGGATCCCAAACCGTGGCCTGGAGGGACACCTCCTGGCTTGGTGAGAGGACCAGCCTCTCGGCTTCCGGTGTAGTACAGCAGAGTGTGGACTGGCCGGGCTGCGTCTGTATCCTCATGGGTGATTCACACTGTCTTCTCTTTTCTGGTAGCCACGTGTTATTATTCATCTTTGTATTTCCAAAGCTGTGTTCAATAAATGAATGTGCACAGGGCAAGGGAATGGGTCAATTTATGACAAGAGCTTCAGGGGCTCTCTTGGTTTTCCTTTCCTTTGTTTTTTGAATAATATAAGAACTGAGCATATTTTCTGAGGAGCCCATTGCCTGAGTGGTATGGCCCATGCTTGGTGCTTGGTGCAGGATCCACGGTCCCTGAGTTCCAGCGGAGACACACCGGGTTTGTCTCCTTTCTCTGCTTTGACCCGTGGGCCGGGGAAGGGGATCCAGCTGTCTTGAGGTGCTTACCAGGCTGCTATGAAGGTTGCCATGACGTTCCCCGCCTCGGAGAGAATCAGGAGACAGGGTGTTAGATGTGGTTCAAAGGACAGACTGACTTTACCTCTTTCTACTGAGGACGTGTAGTTAGTGAATTAACCCCTTTGAACCTCAGTTTTCTTCTCGGTAAAAGAGGCAATAATTCCTTTAGAATTGCAGAATGTGGGAGCCAGGGAGCACCTGGAGCCAGTCCCCTGAGACCGTTACACTGGGTGGTGTATGCTCTGCCTCGCTTATCATCAACAATTCTCTGTTTTCGAAAACTCGGTGTCTGGAAGGGCTCAGTAAATGTTTGTTGAGTGAATAAATGAACATGAGAAGAAAGAGAAGGACTATAGGAAATACAGTATAACCTGCAGGGCCCACAATGTATTTTGTTGTGCTTTGTTAATGAGGTTTCCCAATCTTATTTGCATGTTGCATTACTGGTGCCAAAATTCTGAGTATTTAGAAGTCACTTTTTTAAAAAGTGGAAATTAAAGCTGTGGGTTTGATTTCTTGACCTAGAAAAAGAGGTGCCTTGGAAGGCCCTGAGGGGAAATCGCCTTTAGAAAATGGGCGGGTGTCTCCCTTGTCCAGAAAGGGGGGTGTAGCTCTACAAGAAGATGTTGCCCAAAGTTGGGGAATGGGTGGGAGATGGGGGAAGAGAAGTGATTGAGGCCTGAGCCAATTTTGAACCAGCTGTTAGGTGTCAAGTGTGGCCCAGGAGATGGCCCTGCATGGGAACCACGAGAAGTGCTGCTTGAAGTGCTCTTTAAGCCTGTACCAGTGGCCTTGGCAATACGTGATACAGAAATCGCTGGTTATCAGCACGTGGCCCAGCCCCAGACCCATTGCTACTGTCCCACTGGGTCACCCTCACAGCAGTTCTGGGAACCACGCACTGTGTGAGTTGGGGCAGACACCCCCTTACCTGGCTCTGGGATTCACTTGCAGGGTTGCTTTTGATTCTTCTCAAAAGTCCCCTTTCAAAATCCGAATAGTTTGTTGGGGGAGGAAGCAGGGATTAAAAAAGCTTACTTGGACGTGAGGGCAAGTCCCTGTGGAATTCACCACATTGCCTCTGGCTAATAAATAAAATTCTTACAGAGTAAAATAGGAGGTCAAAGGAACACCTAGAACATCATGATTTTGCAAAAAAAAAAAAAAAAAAAAAAAAAAAAGAGATGAAGTTACCTGCAAATGTCCCAGCAAAGCACTTCCTGCTTTGATACCTCCCTAAAATACAAGCTTATCGGCAAAGATGGTCTACGTTTCCATTATTAATACCTCAAATACCAATGGCAAATAGGAACCTGGGAGTTCTTAATTTCTGAACCACATCACATAAGAAGCAATTTTTAAAAAAATCCCAGCGTGCTATCACTTAAAGGAATCATAGCAAAAAGTCTCATCCAACTCCTTATTTTAGAATACTTAGTTTGGACATTTCTGCTATGCTGTTGCTCCCCCTGAATAATTTGGCTGGCAAAATATCTATCTTGTGATTTCTAAATACGTATACTAATGTATCTACACATTCCCATAAACCTATGGCTTTCTAAGTTTTGCTTACATGTTGCACTTACTAAATTTTGCTGAAATAAGACCATCAGCATTTGCAGACAGGGTCTTACCTGACCTGAAAGGATCAAACCTGACATAGAACTTGTGCCACTGTTAGCACTCATTTGGAGCATTGGATTGGGATGGAAAACTTTCCCGAGAAGGAGGTGAAACCGAGATGCGTCATCAGGCAGTTGAAAGACAAATGCCTACTGGGCTGCAGGGGACTGTGCTCAGCCCTGCTTTAGGATGACAGGAAGTGGGGTGAGCAGTGTGCAATGCAGTCTAAGCAAGAAGAATGAGGAGCTCCAGCAAGTCAGCTCCAAAGCGCGTGGGGAGTGGAGGCAAAGCTGGGGCCGCAGTGTGGTGCCTCGGATATGACAAAGATCGCAGGTGACATCTGCGGAGACACGGCCTGGTGTCATGCCCCCTGTGCTGAGATTGCTCAGGCATGCAGCTAGCACTGATTGCATTGGATTGAAATGCAGACCCCACGAAGCCTGACCCAGTAATGAGAGCGCAAAGGCCAGCCTGGGGCGATGGGGACGAGCCAAGCAAAGAGCTGCAGAGTCTCAAGGTAAATGAGAGAAACAGGGCAGTCTGGGAAAGGCAGTGCTGGGTTTTCTAGAAGGCAGATGAGGCTCTCAGTTTTGGGGCATCGGCAAAATAGAGGCACACAAAGGAAAATAATTCTCCGAAGTCCTGATTTTGCAATAAAAATATAGACAAAGGCTATTTGGATTTTAGCATACAGGCACTTTGTGTCTTGTGTGGTTGGAGAACGTGTCCCTTTGTGTGGCACTTCAATGTTGCCAAGACCTGAACATGTGCCTGGCCATGAGGCTCAGTGAGGATTCCAGAAAGAGAAGACAAAAAAAGCGAAACACCACTTCAGCCTTTGGACGCACTCAGGAGAGACTGCCCCTGCCATCCATCCTTCTGCACTGAATTAAACTGTGACGTTGCCCCAGTTTTCCCAGGACTCACCTTCCCCACCTCACACCTGCCTCCCTCTTCTCCAGCCTCAAGGCTCATGGTCGCGGCTCAGAAGGAGGGGTTTGGCCACGCGCTTTGCCTCAAGATGCCCGTTCCAGGGCTTATTCTCCAGGGACCCAGGGTATTTTTTTTTTTTTTGCCATCTAATTAAATCATGGTGTGTCTTTTCTTATCTCCTCATCTCTTACTGCTTTAACTCACCTTCGTACAGGTTATGCCCTAACGCCATGTCTAGTCTGACCCGTCACTCTGCCTCACGTCTAAATGTCTGCTGATCAATTACACTCACGGCTTCCAGTCACTTTACATCATTATGTTTCGAAGTGAACGTGCCATCTTTTTCATCAATCTAGCTCTGCTGACTTCTCTATTTCCATCACAGGCACCCAGCTCCTGGTCATCTAGGTTTATAGCCATAGGTCATTTGGATTCTGTCTTGTCTCAACTCAGCAAATTTGCCCTGCAAATCCTTCCTTCCAAGCTCTTCTCACGTCTGCATTTTCCTTTCTAGACACAAAACTGCCTTGAGAATTCAGGCCCTCACATTAGTTCATGTTAGACAGACAACGGTATCAGTCGGTCAATGTTTGTTGGGAGAAATGGTGGAATAACGAGGAGATGGAGTGAGGACAGAGATAAGATCTGCTCATCCCACATCCCTCCACAGGGATGTAGGAACACAGGTCACTGAGGTTCTGAACCTGGAGAATGATGACTTGATTGATCAAAAAACACTTCTCCGTTTATTTCTAGGGAAAGTTCTCTCTTGTGCAACCGGATATAATGACATTTCCACCCAGTATTTACCTTTGGCGGAGGGTCTGCTTTCAGTAACAGTTGAGGCTTTACAGAGTGAACTGGTGACTATCGGTTGGGCCTCTGAGAATGTATTCTGTGTTGTCACTGAGGTAAGAGAGGCCAAACAGAGGAGAGTGACAGTCAGAGAAGACCATTGAATGCTTTACCCAGTGAGCTCCCCTGAAACGGGCTCTGAACCTGTACAGAGGGAGGAAGACGGTGACCATGATGATAATGACGATGACGATTTTGACAACAGGACCCTATCAGGCAATTTGACATCATGAGAACAGGTGTAAGAAGATCCATTCTCCAACCCCGTAAACATCAGGCTCTCCTCACAGCTGGGAGTCCAAGGGGCGGTCAGAGATAGAGCACGCGCCCCCTTGTGGCGAAGGCAGTGGTGACTTGTTCCAGCTGCTGTATTTGGAAACAGAAGCAGAGGCAGGATGGAAGGAAATGGGAAGTGATTTTGTCAGCTTTGATCCTATTTCTGACTTAAATGGACAAAAGGAAGGAGGAAGAGAACGGTGTTTTACATCAAGATGGGTTCTATTCATTAGCTCTTGCAGTCATTTACAACACAGAAAAGGAATGATGCTTTCCATTCTATGATCAAGCCTTTATGATTTTCCTTTCATATTTCAAGAAACTAAGGGAACCCCCCCACGCTCCAGTAAACACACCTGGACCAACAAACGTAGCAGTGCTGGCTTTTTCAATAAGTGAGGTTAATTATATCGAGGTGATTGGAGTTTTAAAACCATCTAGTCAATATTGCAGAGCCTGGAATCTCCAGAAGAGGGCAGCAGTAAAACATTTTCACTCCATAGTCACAGACTGTGAGTCACAAACATTCACTTTTTGAGCGAACACATTCGTCTTATTGGAACCTGTATTAGTACTATCAGCAAAAATATTCACCAAATGTAGAATAGTAATAACAGAATGAGTGTGTCATTCAATATTAAATCCCAACTTTCAGAAAATAATTACTGTATGTGCTGTTGAAATTCATTCCTTCAGCAAAGAATAAGATCTATTGCTTGGGAATTTGCTTTTGCTCCAAGAGCTTGAAAACTGACATTTTGGAAATTTCCTATCTAATGTAGGCTTTTTTTTTTCCCTTTTAATTGGGTAACAGTGTGTTTTTTCCAGGGCCCATCAGCTCCAAGTCAAGTTGTTGTCCTTCAACCTAGTTGTGGAGGGCGCAGCTCAGCTCCAAATCCAGTGCCGGTTTTCAATCTTTAGTTGCAGGGGGCGCAGCCCACCATCCCATGTGGGAATCAAACTGGCAACCTTGTTGTTGAGAGAACGTGCTCTAACCAAATGAGCCATCTGGTCACCCCTCTAATGTAGACTTTTGGTAAGAGGGGTTCTTAATATTTGGGTGTCTCAGAAAGGACACCAGTCTTTTTCTTAGACAAGGGAAGACTGAACTTAGTTGTTTTAGTGACAGTTCAAAAGTTAATTTTATTCCTAGAAACACATCATTTAATGGGATTGTGCAGATACTCTTCTTGTTAATATTAAATAGGCAGAAGTATAAACCTAATTACCATTAAAAAAGAAATGCAAATATATCTCTTAATATGTCTATATAAGCATGTATTCATTTATATTTTAACATATTTTTCTACTTTAAGAATATTTAAGAGATATATATCTGCCACAAATCTCTGTTATATAGACATCGATCACAACTTCTTTTTAGCTTAATTTCATTTTATATGAAGACTGTGGATGGCTGCTACCTGAGAGGTCTATACCTGAGTGGTATTGTTAAAAGCAAGTCTGTCTATGTCTAGTTGTTTGTAGCCATCAAATCATGCAGCTGACTGTGAAGCACAGGGCGCCTGACCTTAGTAGATTGTTCTGATTGATGGAAATTGCATTTGGGTTGAGTGCCAGTTCATTTGGATGAACCTGACATTCCTTAGAGAGCCATAGTGTAGAGGATCAGTTGTTCTGAGTGGAATATCTGGATTCTTACTGTCAATAACCCTGTTTTGTTATCACACAACTAAGAAAAAGTATCTTTGCATTTGTTTCCACTCAGTTGCAGAGGACCCACGTCCTAGTCCCACCAGCAAAACTTCTGAGCATCGTGTCTACATGACACACAGGAGACAAGGGATGAGCTTTAAGCAAAGCTTTAACCAGAGTCACATTCAATCTTTCCTTGGTTCCTTTGTCTGTAAAATCAGGGCTGTGGACCGCCTGGCTTCTAAGGGCTCTTTCAGTTTCACCATTTCGGCAGTTCTTTTTCTGGAGGTATTGAGAGAGGATTAAGGATTTAAACCTGCCCCTTACTCTGCCAGAAGTAAGAGAGGACATTCTTTTTGTTTTAGCACATTCAGATAAGCCGGATAAAGCAACACCACACAGAGAAAACACTGGACTTCCACTAACTCCCTGAAACCTGAGTTCTTATATTTAACACACAGCTTTTACTTCTAGCTTCGTAAGTCTCAGATACATTCAAAAGTATATATTGTGTTTTCTGTAACTATATTCAGAAAAGCAATTCTCTATATCTGTGTGTATTGCTCTTGGCGGGAAGCCAATGTCAGCTCATTCCTGTGTAATGGATCTGTGACATCTTAATTTCAAGGCTTAGCCAAAGTCGTTACTAATAGATTTTAGATGACAGATACGGAATTTTCTTCTCTTGTCCTTCAGTGGGAAAATCAGGACAGAACTGTGATGGTGGGTTTTGATGCCTTTATGGTAATTTGGGGAAAGCTTTAAAAAAAATATTGAAATATGTATATATGAATGATGTTTTAGATGTCTGTTTAATGAACACAGATTTATTCAACTGGTTTTTGGAAGTGAAGTGATTTTTTTTCCACTGTTGTCAAATTTCATTTGTATGAAATTTGAGGATCATGTATAAAAAGCACCAAAACAATGCCTGGGACACAGTCACTCAACAACTGTTAATACTATTTTTTTATAGAATGTACTTGAAGGGTGGTTACTTATAATCGTCCCAGGAATACCTAGATTATGATAACAGATCACATTAGAAGACTAAAAAACAGATTGTCTTAAATAAATGTTGGCTGGTTTCACTCAGGATTTTCTTAGACTAAGTAATGTCTGATGAGGCCTAATATACCTTTGAAGACAAATCATCCTGTCAGGGGGAAACTGAACGTGGCCCACGTAGTCCATTTTATCCCAGCAGGTCTGCTTTCTTTTAATTTCAGGTACAAAAGCTCAGAGGCCAATGTCCCTAGGAAGTTTAGTCTGAAGCTTTCATTGTAAACTCTAAAAGTCACAGGAAACATTGCATAGATACTGAGTGTTACGTTTGCTAATGTCCCGAGGTCTTGAAAAGAACTGGAATGTGTTTTTGCTACCGTAAGAGTTGCATCTGCCTATCTCAGTAGTTAAGAAAGGTTATTAATAGTTGTTATAGTTTCATAAGAAGTTCTACACCAAAGGAGCCTTCTCTGCTTGATTGATAGCTGACACTTTTTTGATAATACCCAAACAGTAGAGTCTCAGTATTTGCGATGCAGTTAAAGAGACAGTAAAGAGGCTCTATTTATTCTCAAGGTACCTCGAGATACAAACACAGAAAGAGAAATGCTGGGCACAGAGACCCTGGGTGCTCATCGATTATGACAGATGCAAATTCAATAAACATTTGACAAAGAGGCAGTATTTATTTTTTTAAAGGAAAACAAATGCTTTTTTTGTTTATGAGATTGCTCAAAGTAAATGTCAGGGGAATCCATGTAATAGCTTACACTCTCTTCTATCACCATAGTGACTGATTTAGTGAGTCATCTTTACTCTTTGAGTATCAATATTGAATTGCTTTGTTTTTCCATTAACAGCCATTAGCTGTGCTCTGTTGAACAACCCCACTCCTTCTCTCTGAGAGGATCTTCTTTAATCAGTCCAATTATAACCCTTTAGAATTTTCAGTTACTAGAACAGTCTCATTCTACAAATGACTAGTTCATCTTTTTAAAAACCACATATTATTATTTTATTTAGAAAAAGTTTACACCATGCAATGCATGTATCTTAAGTGCATGATTCAATGACTTTCATAGGTAGGTATATACCTATGTAAGATGCAAGATAAATACACAAAATGAATTATGTTTCTGTATTCTAGCAGTCAACCATCTGCAAATGAAATTAAGAAAACTTTTCCATTTACAATAGTACAAAAATAATAATATATTTAGGAATAAATTTACAAAATAGTGCAAGCCTCATACACTAAAAACTACAAACACGTTGTTGAAAGAATTTAAAGAAGACCTAAATAAAAGAAAAAGCATTTAATGTTAGTGGATTGGATGACTTAATGTTGTCAAGATGGCACTATTCCACAAATTGATCTACAGATTTAATGTGACTCTGATCAAAATCCCAGCTGCCTTTTTTGCAAAAATCAATCACTTACAAGGTGGTACTAAAATTCATATGGAAATGCAAGGGACTGAGAATAGCCAAAACAATCTTGAAAAAGAAGAACAAAGTTGGAGACCTCACACTTTGCATTTCAAAACTTCCTTTAAAGTTCCAGTAATCAAGATAGTATGAAGTGTGCAAAAGGATAGACATATACGTCGATGGAATTGAATTCATAGTCCAGAAATAAATGGTTACACTTATGGACAAGGGTGCTAAGACCATTTAATGAGGAAAGAATAATCTTTTCAACAAAGGGTACTGGGACAACTGGAGAGCCACATTAAAAAGATAGAAAATTTGACCTCTACCTCACACCGCAAACAAAAGTTAACTCAAAATAGTACAAAGACCTAAATGTAAAACTAAAACTCTTAAAAGAAACACAGAAATAAATCTTCATTACCTTAAATTAGGCAACAATTTCTTAACTGTGACAGCAAAAGTACAACAAAAGAAAAAAATAAACTGAACTTTATCAAAAGAAAAAACTGTTGTACTTCAAAGAACACCACCAAAAAAAAGTGAAAAGATAACCCATAAAATGGAAGGAAATATTTGCAAATCCTATCTGATGAGGGACTTGTGTCCAGAATATATAAAGCACTCTTACAACTCAACAATAAAGATTTAAATAGACATTTCTCCAAAGAAGATATGCAAATGACTAATAAGTACCTGAAAATATGCTCAACATTACTAGTTATTAGGGGAATGCAAATCAAAGTCATAATGAAGCACCCCTTCTCACACAATAGGGTAGTTAAAATAAAAAAGACAGACTATAACAATTGTTGGTGAGAAATTGAAATCCTCATACATTGCTAATGGACATTTAAAATGGTACAACCTCTTTGGAAAACAGTTTGGCAGTTCCTCAAAATGCGAAACATATAGTTACCATATGACCTAGCAATTCCGCGTCTAGAGAATTGAAAATACATTTCTACACAATAACCTGTACGTGAATGTTCATAACAACATCGTTCATAATAGCCAAAAAGTGGAAACAACCCAAAAGGCGGTCAACTGTTGAATGGACATAAACAAAATGTCGCCTATTCATGCAGTGGAATATCATTGGGCAAAAAATAGGAATGAAGTATCGGTACATGCTACAACATGGATGAGCCTCGAGAACATTATATAAGACAGACACAGAAGACCACATATTATGTGATTCCATTTACGTGAAATGCCCAGAATAGGCAAATCTATAGAGACAGAAAGAAGATTGATGGTTGCCAGGGCGTATGGGAAAGGAAAATGAGAAGTGACTGCTATGGCCTTGGGGTTTCTTTTTGGAGTGATGAAAATGTCCTAGAATTAGATAGTGGTGTGGGTCGTGCAACTCTGGGAATATACTAAAAATCAATGGATTATATGCTCTAACATATAAAAAAGCTTATGGTATATGAGTTATACTCAATAAAGCTGTTATAAAAATGTAATTTACTGACTTGTTCACATTTAAGCTTCAGTCTTATGTTCAATTCACATCCCTACTCTAATCCCCAAGCTAGACTTTCGTTCTCTGCCTCTACAGGGGATGTTCCGCACCCCTTGCTGTGAGGACAGGGAGAAGGGAGAAAAGAAGATGCTGCCTTCTTACTTGACTGTCCATTGCAGGGGCCCTTGCGAATTGTAGCCACATCTTTGGATGGTTAGCCAGCTGGTGGAATCAGCCGCTGTTCCTCTGATGTGTTCAACTCTGGGTTCCCACATACTTCCCCGTCTCATTCATCTTTCATGGCCCCCAGATAGTAATATGTTGTGGGGACAAACACAATACCTGCTATCTAGGTGCTTACAATCTTGTTGAGAAAATTGTATTGTCCACTCAACATCCGTTTTTTAGGCCACCCCCCCTTTCCTCTTTCTAGACAGACCCCTGATTTTTGCCCCAATATCCACCCCATTATCAGCTCTAGCGTTGGCACTCGACAGACTAAACCAGTCTTTGCAATCTCACTCATACTTCCATCCTCCAGCCAGTGATACGTTTGGATGGAACTGTTAACAACACTGGGGCCGATGAGACAGAAGAAGTAGTTTGCAGGAGGTTCTGGGGAAATTCTTCCTCACTATTTTGGAAGATTGTTCAGTAACAATTCTTCCTGCAAGAATGAGGAAGAGTGTAGCCTCCACTGCAAGTGTCTCACCCTCCAAAAGGATTGGGTTTAAACTGTATCCCACGTTGGATAGTAGAGCAGGAGTCATCAGTGCCAAGACGGAGTAGCTGGTCCACCAACCAAGATCTTAGGGCTCTCCTTTCAGGGGGCAATTCTTTGCTTTTTAATACTTACTGTCTGTTTGCATATATGTTAACTGCCTGCTTAAATATTTTTCTCATTCAGTGCATTTTTTTCTGTTTAATCCAGTTTGAGTTGGATTTTCTGATTTTTTTGATCAAAAGCTGACTAACTGAATCAGAAACAAAACGCAGGTGGGGAGAGCAAAACCGTTGTTACAGGACACGGAGGATCAGATCTCAAAGCTTCTCTTCCTTCTCACACCATGAACCTGATCAGCAGTGTGTGAGGCAATTCACTAGACATGCTTCCCGCTGACCGTGATGTTCACTTTACCAGGAAGGTTTCTTGTTTTAGATGAATGCCATCCATCCTGTCACTAGGGCTGAAACTTTGTTTAGCAACTATCCGAGGAATGTGTTGCTTTGGCTTTTCTTCCTCTTTTAATTTTTAAACAGTGACATGTAACTTACAGACAACATGGTGCCCAAATTTTAAGTTTACAGCTTGGTGAATTTTTAAACATGTACATACTCAACGACTCAGATGAAATTATAGAGCGTTATTAGCACCCCAGAAGGTTCCTTCTAGTCTGCTTCCACTCAGTGCCCACATTCCCGGCACAGTTTATCTCTGGTTTGTTTTGTATGGCCGTAGATTACTACAATTGCCTGTCCTTGAGGACTTCATATTAAACAGATCATAGAGTATGCATGTTTTCAGACCTGATTTCTTTTCTTTATCATAATCTCCATGAGAGTCATCCATGTGGATGCATCCAGCAGCAGTTTTTTTTTCCATTGCTGTGTAGTGCTCCATTTTTTCATATCCCATTATTTATTTAGTTACCTGTTTTTCTTCTGATAGACTTTTGGATTTTCTCATTCCAGGGTATTATGAGTCCAGGTGCTATTAACAGTTTTGTGCATAGGAGCTGACTTTTGTTGGGTTTATGCATACAAGTGGAAATGCTGAATTGTAGAGTATTTGTACGTTCAGTTTTTGTAGAATGTCAAACAATTTTTTAAAGCTGTTGCCCACATGTATATCCCACTAACAATATACACTAGTTTCTGTTGTTTACCATCCTCCCCATCACTAAGCATTGTCAGTCCTTTTAGCCATTCTGGTGAGTGTACAGTGCTATCTCACTGTGGTTTTCGTTTGTGCTGTACTGATCGCTATACTTGATGTTGAACATCATTTTAATACTTACTGTCTGTTTGCGTGTATGTTAGCTGCCTGTTCAAATATTTTTCTCATTTAGTAAAAAGGTATCAATAAAATAAAATTGGGTTGAGTTTTGTTGTTGTTTTGTAGGAGTTCTTTGAATGTTCTGCAGGAGTACTTCATCAGATACATGGATTGCAAACATCTTTCAAGTCTGTAACTTGCCTTTTTACTTTCAATGTTGTCTTTTGTTGGACAAAAGTTCTTCATTTTAATGAAGATCAATTTATCAATCTTTTCCATTATGGCTATTGTTTTTTGAGTCCTTTAAAAGAAATCTTTGCCTGCTAACAATCTTGAAATTATTATTCTCTTTTTTTTCCCTAGAACTTCATTGTTTTAACTTTCACTTTTAGGTCAATAATGCCCTCAAATTACTTTATGTGTCTGCTGTGAGGCAGATGTCAGGTTTATTTTTTACAATACACATATCCAATAGATCCTGTGATTTTTATTGAAAAAACCCACTTCCCCCCTCCTCACTCTACTACATCAGGTGACTTTATATGTGTGTGTCTGTTCTGGACACTCTAATTTGTTAATTTTTCTATTTGTCTATTCTTGCACAAATATATTCTTAATTATTACTGTAGCTTCACAGTAGGCCTTTATATCTAGCAATGTAAGTCCTCCAACTCTGTTTTTTCTTTGTTTCAAGATTGTTTTAGCTATTTTAGGTACTATGCATTTTCATATAAGTTTAAAGTTCAGCTTGTTAATTTCAACAGAAAATACGCTGAGATTTTATTTGGGACTTCATTGCATCTATAGAAATTCGCAAAGAATCAACATCTTGACAATAGTGAGTTTTTTACTTTTTATTTATTTTTTATTTTATTTATTTTTTAATAGTGAGTTTTTTTAATTAATTTTTTTCAATTACAGTTAACATTCAATATTATATTAGTTTCAGGGGTACAGCAGAGTGATTAGACATTTATATAACTTACCAAGTGATCCCCTAATAAGTCTTGCCTCTACCTGACATTTCATATAGTTATTATAATATTACTGGTTATATTCTCTAAGCTGTACTTTGCATGCCCATGACTATTTTGTAACTGCCAATTTGTCCTTCTTAATCCCTTCGTGTTTTTCACCCACTCTCCTAACCCCCCTCCCATCTGGCAACCATCAGTTTGTTCTCTGTATGAGTTTGTTTCCATGCCAGGTGAAATAAGTCAGACAGAGAAAGTCAAATACCATATGATTTCACTTATATGTGGAATCTAAAACACAAAGTAAACTAACAATAGTGAGTCTTCTAGTCCACGAATATAGCATATCCCTCTATTTATTTAGATCTTTTAAAATTTCTCTCTACAATGTGTTGTAGCTTTCAATGTAGCAGTCTTGCACATCTTTTGTTAGATTTATTCCTAGATACTTGATAGAGGCTTTTAAAGTTATTGTAAATGGTATTTTTTTCCAGGAACCTATTCATTTATTTTTTATTGCTATACTATACAGTGTACCTATTTAAGTATACAATTTGATAAGTTTTGACACGTGTATATGCCCTTGAAATCATCACCATAATTAAAATAATGAACACATTCATCAGTCTTAAAAGTTTACTCCTGTTCCTTGATAATCCCTCCCTTTCTACCCCTCTCTGCCTGACCCAACCTTTCCACTGTCAGGCAGTCACTGACCCACTTTTTGTCACTATAGATTAGTCTGCATGTTTTTTAGAGTTTTATGTAAATAAAATAATATATTATGTACTCTTTTTTTGTTTTTTGTTTTTTGGCCTGGCTTTTTTCACTCATAATCATTTTAAGATTCATCCATGTTTTTCCTTCTATCACTAGTTTATTCTTTGTGTTGCTTAGTAGTGTTATATTTTATGAATATTCCATAGTTTGTTTAACTTTTTGATGGGCATTTGGGCTGTTTCCAGTTTGGGGATGTTACAAATAAAGCTGCTATGATCATTTGCACAAGTCATTGAATAGACATATGGTCTCATTTCTTGGGTAAATACCCGGAGTGAATAGCTAGATCTTATGGTAGGTGTATGTTGAACTTTTTAAGAAAATGCTAAACTATTTTCCAAAGTGATTGTATTGGCATTGGTTTTTAAATTTTATATTTTATTTGGTTTGGCTAGTATTTATAAATACAATTGATTTTTAGATGTTGACCTTGAACTCAATGACCCACTAAATTCATTCATTATTTCTATTTGTTTATAGATTCTTTTGGCTTTTCTCTGTATTCAATCATGTTGTCTATGAATAATGACAGGTTTACTTGTTCTTTCCTATCTTTATACTTTAATTTCTTTTTCTTGGCCTTATTATACTGGTTAGGTCTTCCAGTATGGTGTTCAATAAAAACAGTGATAATGGATATCTTTTTCTTGTTCCCTAATTGACAAGGAAAACATTCAATATTTCACTATTAACTATGATGTTCTAGACTCTTTTTTGTAAATAGGCCTTACCTATTCCTAGTTTACTGAGTTCCCCGCCCCCCCCCATGGACTAGATTTCAAATTTTATGAATGCTTTTTCAGCATTTACTGAAATAATCATATGGCTTTTCTCTTTTACTCTGTTGATAGGATGAATTATATTGATTGTTTTTCAAATATTACAACGAACTTTTCATTTGGGAATAAATCCCCATTATACTTCATAATGACACCATTCCTAGGAAAGGAGGTTTCCATATAAATGAAGCTTATTATCGCCTTAGGAACAAAACTTTACTACTTTTTCAAGGAGAGGAGAGACTGTTTCTAAGTTATTTTGCTTCCTTTCACGCCCTTTTAATCACAATATACTGAACACAATTACGTTTTTTTCCTATTGACTCTGAGTTATCATCGTCATTGGTGTTTGTTCCACAGATATTCACTATGTGCCTTCTATTCCCTGTTCTGGCTGATGAAGTAATGACCATTGGTTAGAATGTATAAAATATCAAGGAGGTGAAGATGTATTCAATAAATACACAAGACACGGGGTTTGGTTTTATTGTTGCTGCTGATGTTGTTTTTGTTCAAGACTTATATTGCTTTTTTTTTTTGTTTCTTCCTATTTGACTACCAAGTATTACTTCTTGCTGTTTCTAGTGTACTTGTTTCTGGCATCCTCTCTCTCTCTCTTATTCTGACTACCTAAAGGCCTTCTTTGCTTATTCACAAATTTTCTATTCTGTATTAGATAGTTGAGATTGCTGGATAAATGAATATTTATATATTCATTTATATATTTATAATGATATTTTAATTTATCACAGACCAAACAGCTCAGACTTAATTCAAGTTTGAATAATTGCAAACAATAATATTCAAGACAATTACCAGTAACATATACATTTTTCTAGAAAATATAAAAATTTAATATAAAATACATAAAATCAAAATGTTATATATAATATAATTAAAATTAGTATATAAATTCAATTAATTGAACTTATGTCAGAAAATTGTATTTTAAAAAATACAATTCCTCCAGACTAAATTATATGTCCTGTCACCAAATTTAACTACTGCCTGGCTTTGCTTTCTTTGGAAGTTTATTTTCCTGTATACTTTGCTTTACCTATAAAACATCTCCAGATAACATCTCCAACCTAATTATTCACCAGTTATTAAACACTTAATATGTACCCAGTTCTCTTTTCGTCCCCAGGAACACAAAGCTGAAAACCTCCTCAGGTTGTTTACAGTTTAAAGTGATGATTCACATTTGGGGTGATTTTGTGTGTTCCCTCCTCTCCTCAGGGCATTTGACAACATCTAAGGATGGGTCATCACCAACGGGGTGCTCACTTGCATGTTACGAGTGTCTAGTGGGTACAGGCCAGGGAAGCTGTTCAGCATCCTAGGTTACACAAAACGGCCCCCCACAACAGTCACCCAGCCCTGATGTCAACAGGGCCAGGCTGAGAAGTCCTGCCCTAAAAGGATGATGAACACATAAACAAATAGGTATAACACAGGGGTATAAATGCAGTCTAAAAAATAACGTATAATATGTTAACATATTGTACTCTATATAGAGGGCTGTTTTTGAAGGTATATTATTCCTCTAGAAGTACCTTAAAACATTTTTTTAATCATGGAAAATTTTAAACATACACAAAATAGAAGAGTGTAATATACCCCATGTACTAGCATTGATCATAGTCAATGTTTGACGTCTTATTTCATACATACGTGCCCCCTCTCACTTTGACAGATAATTTTAAAGCAACTCAGACATCATATAACTTTCACATCAGTGGGTACCTCTTAGATAAGGTGTTTTGTTAAATATATATAACTTTATTTTTAATCCTAGCAAGAAACAAAACCCAAACCCCTTAATATTATATATAGATACATTCTTTACATGAAAAAAAAGACCCTATAGATTTTTTTTGTTCAATGTTATAAATGGATATTTGACCCACCTCACTCCCTATATCTTCTAGAATTGAGAGCAGCAGGAAGAGTGTTGAAATCTTTCTTGTTTTGTGTACCTTGTCGATTTGTACATCCTATCAGAGGTCTCCACACTGACAGAAGTTCTCAGGGCAATGATATAACCTGCAAAGTTTGCTTTTTTTTAATTGGCATGATCCGTAGACCTGATGAAAATTCTGCTGCACATCCAAAATGTCTGGTTAAGACAAGATTAACTAGCTGTGTCTTTATTCCAAGTTCATTATTCATGCATCAGAATAGGATGCAATTTCTCAACCTGCTTGGCTGTCTTCACTGGGAGCAAATTAGTCCCCGCGTAGAATTTCACTTGGCTCTTGCACGTGGGGAGGGGGTTGGGGTGGCATTTGTATTTGGTGGGAGAAGCCAACCCTTGAAAATCCAAAACGGAGCTCATAAAAAGGAGTCAGTAGAGAGCAAAAGACATTGAAATGAACTTCTTTTCTCCTGATCTACCTTCTGTGCCCTGCCTCTGGTGACTCTGAGGGTGTCCGAAAGGCATGGCTTCCACGGCTGTGGAGTGAGGGTTCTTGAATTTGAGATCTCCTTCTTCCTTGGTCAAGTAGCCGCCACTCTCTTGTCTGTTTCCTTACCTCTAAAATATGCAATGAAATAGTACCTGGGGGTGAACTAAATGAGAGAAAGATGTTTGTGTTCCTTCATCTAGTAAAATGGGTTCGGGAAGTAGATGTTTAGACTTGTGCCGTCCAATATGTCACACTAGCCACATAGGATTCTTGAGCCCTTGAAATGTGGCCACTGTGAGTTGAGATGAGATGTCAGTGTAAAATGACCACCAGATTTTGAAGTCTTAGTTTGATATTTTAAAATGAATTTAAAATATCTCGTGAGTAATTTTTAATATTGATTACTCATTAAAATAATTATTTTGGATATATTGCTTAAAGAAAACGAACTATATAAAATTAATTTTACCTTTTTAAAAATTTTTTAATGTGGCTACTAGAAAACTCAAAAGGAAACATGAGGCTTGCTTTATAGTCTCTGCGGCAGTGCTGGTTTAGGCAGTGCCATCTTAGACTTTTTACATCCTGATGCCGCGAAAGTTTGCGGGGTGCCACTGCTGACTTTGGAGATGGACATCGCTCCAAAGTACCAGGAGGAATTGGGGGCTAAGAGGGATGGTGAATGAAGTATCTTGATAAAAGACAAATTGACTTATGAAAGGCTTCCTCTCAGCACATGTGCACTCGGTTCTGCCTGACAAAGCACCATTTCCCAGCAGTGCTGCGCACCCATTGTCTCCCTTCTATCTGCTGCCGTTCTGAGCATGCCTCGAGAGTGGCACAGATTCCCACGGTGGCAGAGGAAACCTAAGCTGATACAAGGATGCCGGCTCAGATTCCCCCTTCCCATAAGGCACACCTTTCCTCCCCGCCATCAGGGAGTTCTGTGGCTGGCGTTTATGCCTGTGATTGTCCCTAGATGCCTGTCCTCAGGAACCTGGAAAGTTCCATCTGGAGCCCCCATGGATGTGGCCAAGGCTAGACTTGACCTAATGCAAGAATATTTTGCAATATTGAAAACGTGTGTGTGTGTGTGTGTGTGTGTGTGTGTGTGTGTGTTCTATACATAAGGTGTGAAGCATTTGTCAACTCTTGACATTAGTAACTAGACGGGCTTTAAACACTAGACTTGTGATGGCTTTGTATAAATATAATACATATATTTTATATCATTTATAATAATATCTAATACTAAATGAAATTTTGGAAACATATGATTTTCAGCTTTACTTAATTTTGGATTTAAAAGTTTGATGTTAATTAACTATAATTTATATTTTGCCTTTACATTTTAATAGTTAATTTTTATATATTATAATACAAATTTTGGGGAAAATGTATATTAAAATCATTTAATTTTTTCATTCACTCTACATTTTAATAATATCTTTAAGATCTTCATTCTTGGAATACAACTACATTTTATTTTTGATTCTTTAGATTATTATCATCAAAGAATATGAAATATGTAAATAGAAATGTCTTGATGATAAAAACCTAAATAGCGATTGTTGGACTTGAGTCATAAAAGTCATAACTCGACGTATGTTTCTATTCTTCTGTTATGAAGCTATATTTGACAAGGTAATAGATACAACATATTTTACTTAACTGTTTGTTGAGTTGATTTGTAACTTTTAAATAGGCATATATTAAGAGGGCCTCTGTTCTCTTCACTGCAGATCTGAAAATATCAGCTGGGCTAGTGCCAGTTTGGCCAGTTAGACAGACTTTGGTGGGTCACTTGTTTTTGAAGTTTGTGCCATAAACTATTTTATAAAATGCATTAGAAGGAAATAGCTCCTTTTGAAATGTTGTGATAAATCCTTGGATGATTGGTGTGTTCCTCTACGACTTCTACTTAGATCCACTTGCCTGATCACTGCAGTCAGTCTTCCGGTCCATGCTCTCATGTGTTTCCTGGCGTTCTGTTAGAAATATCCAGGTATGTTTCAAAGTGTATGCAGTGCCCGGTCTTGGTACCTATGTTATCTTTTAAATAAATTCCACTGGAAGCTGCTAAATGGTTTCTCTTGCTACTGACTTCCTGCCCCTTGACAGCACAAATGTTAAGTGCAGCATGAGATAGAAAGCCCACATCTGTACTCATGCTGTTAAAATAACTCTATTGCACTTTGGTCTAAATGCATTAATGTAGGTGTGCTCTGTTTACTTAGGCAGGAATGTTCTGGAGAGTCACAACTTGATCTTGCACTTGATCTGACTGAGGCCCCAGATTTCTAGCTCCTTGGCTCATGAAAGGTCATCACCCAACAGATACACAATCCCTTTCTGATACACACAGTTCCTTGCTTTTCACAAGAGAATGCTAATCTCAAAATCTGTGTGGTCTTTTCCTTAAAATGATACCCATGATATGTATTTTTAAAAAGGTAGTCATTCATAAAAATACCCCATCTCATGGCAAACCATGGTTTAAACAGAAACACCAACAAGCTCTTAGAAAAGTATGTCTTTGGTCTATTTATCCTGCCTGTCTCCTTTAGGTTGACTGTTGGATGGTATCGGTCATTGTTTTCCTGAGATTGGAAGTGAAAACCAAGGGACGAGACAAATATTGCTCATTCCTTTTTTATCCAAAATGCTTACCAATCTGGCTCTTCACAAATCATTACAATAAACATTATTTATTTATTTATTTATTTATTTATTTATTATAATAGCTTAATAGCTATCTGCACCTAGATGGTAGATTCTCAAATGTGTCTGGATTTTCATATATTCCTGGGTGCTTTGTGTCAACCTACCTATTGGTGCAAGCCTAAGAATAGTGGGTAATTATATAGATTTGTATGTGGTTTTAGGTATGAATTTTAATGGACATTTGATTTGGGAGTGGATTAGTCACTATTTATTTAGAGCTTCTTCTTTTTGAATGTTTAGACTTGATTTATCCTAAAAACTAATGGTTAAATGTTAACTGGCTACTGGCTAGTGTCAACTTAAGTCCAGTGATATAATCAGACTTGACAGCTATTTTCTGATTGAATTTCAGGCCTATCTTTCAGACGGCAGGCCTGTCACCTACATGGATGTGGTCTCCTTCGGGCAGTGTAACTATTTCCCATCACCCATCACTCGCATTGCTCAGACAGCCTGGCAGCTGGAGCCTTCCACTGTCAGCACTGTCTGTGAGGGGTGCTGTTCCAGGCCAGGGTTCCCCAGTGAACTCTTAGAAATGAGGACAGTTTTACTCAGCATTAGTTGCCCAGTCTTCCCCCGTGGTGGGCTCAGACCTTAATTGCCCAAGGGAAACTGAAAACTGTTTGTCAGCTTAGGCTCGGGTCTTGTGTGGAGTGATGATGTTTTCCTCTCAAGGGTACCTTTTCTCCTCTTGCCTTCACCCTATAGGGCGTGGCCATTTCCAAATGCCTCCCCAATCCCAATAGACATATTTTAAGGGAAATGTATAGTAAAGGAGACGAGTACTTTTTTCTTCCAAAATTTTAACTTATTAGAAGCTTGCTGATTTAAGGGTCTCTTGATATAGCTCCCCTTTGTATGATAAATGCTCTGTATTGTGACCACATGACTGTAGCCTGTATATCTCACTTTGTGCTCTTTTCACCCTCTGGGTTCCTGGCACAATATTCAGCTGCAGCCTTATTCCAGTGACTGTGATTCTATTCCTCCCTTAGACTGACCTACGATGTCCACACGTCCAATATGGCCTTATGTCCAAACGTAGGGTTGTAGTTTATGCTTTGTTTGTGTGGCAGTTCAATGCAAATATTCCTAGAGGGTGAGCAGCTTTTTTCCTGGGCTGACTCTGGAGTCCAAAATTCTTCTCAATGGAAAATACACCTTTTTCTTAAATGCTTTGCATTAAATAACACATATCACTTCCACTGGCATTCCCTGGGTGAGAACTAATGACATGGCCATATCTAGATGGAGCAAGTTGCTGGGAAACAACCTTTGGAAAGGCAGCTACTTTCCAGAGACAACTCTATTCCATGGAAGGGAAGGGATTGTACAATTGGGTGAATAGCTATCTGCCTTTTTGGTCACATTTCTTTGGCCTGTCACACCTATTCTCCTCCCCACTAACTATCAAAATCCTACTCATTTCTAAAGGCTCAACTTACATGCCAAATCGTTCACAAAATCCTCTAAGATCTCACTGTTGGAATTAATTGTCCTTCACCTGTATCACTGGCTCATGCCTCTGTGATGGTGCAAGAAGTTATTGTTTCTCTATGTGACTCTCCAACTATACAGGGTGCTCCTTAAGACCTTCATTTCTTCCTATACTTCCCACATCACATGGAACAGCACTGCACACTCAATCGATGTTCCCTCCATCATTCTAAGAAATGTTATTCGAATTTAAGCACCTGATCATTAAGTATGTAAAATTCCTCAGGAAGTATGATATTGGCCAATCGATAAGCATTTGTTAATTACCTGCTATACCAAACTCGTTTCTGTATTTAGGATGCTTATAATCTAATAGAGACGTAAGAGAGAAACCCATTTTAAAAAACAAAGTATTTAAACTCTAGAGGCATTGCTAACAAGACCATCAGTAAACTGGTATTTAACAACCTGGAAACTAGCAACATCTGAGGGTTGAAGGACAGTTATATACACAATACGTACATTGAACATTACTGTCAGTGAATAATATAACTCAAATCTTTTTATGTATTTTTTCAAATATAAACACTCTGGTTTTATGAGTTTAAAAAATCATTTAAGTATAACTGTACCATATATACAGTATATATATATCACCATAATAATGAAGTTCCCTGTAATTTATCTACAGATTGAACATAAAAGTTGAAATCAGTAAACAGCATTATATCATTATGATTATATGACATACAATACACGTATCTGTTTGTATATGTATGCACACACATTATATATAGTGACTCTCTTGATATAGCTTATTGCAAAGTAATATAATACGGTAAGATTATAGTGCAACATCATGGCCTCTGCTCATCTCAAAGGAGAAGGCTCAAATGGGCTCTTCTTTCATACGTTTCACCAGATGTGACATTAACTAATATAAAATAAGTGTTTATATTCATTAATATTACCAATAAAAGAACTAAAAGTAGTGATAATTTATACTGGTAGGAGAAGGAAGGGTGGTGGGAAAAGGCAAATAAACATATTCTCATCTATCATAGCAGGAAGTCAATAGCTAAATTATAAAGTTGATAAACCAAGAAATAACAGTGTACAATTATTGTTAGAGAAAATCAATTACTAGACACTAAAAAAACAATGGTTAAATATCAGATAAGAAATTAATATCCAAAATATATGAGGAACTCTTACAGGTCAATGAAAAAAAGCAAATAACCTGATTAAAAAATGGGTAAATGACCCGAATAGACATTTCACCAAAGAAGAAGTGGGCATCATGTATACAAAAAGA
The DNA here is from genome assembly GCF_004115265.2 of Rhinolophus ferrumequinum. Classification (NCBI taxonomy): domain Eukaryota; kingdom Metazoa; phylum Chordata; class Mammalia; order Chiroptera; family Rhinolophidae; genus Rhinolophus; species Rhinolophus ferrumequinum. The sequence continues at coordinate 97,665,378 of NC_046287.1, read as the reverse complement.
TGCTCAACATCACTAATCATCAGGGAGGTGCAAATCAAAACCACAGTGAGATATCACCTCATAGCTCTTAGAATGGCTAGTATAGAAAAAACAAAAAACAAACAAGATAAGTGTTGGTGAGGATGTGGAGAAAAGGAACCCTTGTATACTGTTGGTGGGAATGTCAATTGGTGCAGCCAATAGGGTGAACAGTATGGAGATTCCTCAAAAAATTAAAAATAGAAAACACTTTCATTCATCAGTCCACTTCTGGGTATATAGCCAAAGGAATTGAAGTCAGGATCTCAAAGAGATTTCTGCATTTCTGTGTTCATTGCGGCATTATTTACAATAGCCAAGAGGTGGAAGCAAACTAAATGAGACAATGTGGATGGATCTGGAGAATATTATGCTAACTGAAATAAGCTGGACACGGTAGGACAACTCCTGCATGATCCCACTTTTATGAGGAATCTGGAATAGTCAAACTCATAAAACCGGAGTAGAAGAGTAGTTACCAAGGGCTTGGGGAAAGGGAATTGGGGAGATGTCAGTCAAAGTCTGCCAAGTTCAGTTATGCAAGTTGACTAAGTTGGAGATCCGTTGTACAACATAGAGTCTGTAGTTAACAATACTATGTTGTATAATTAAAAATTTGGTAAGAGGGTAGACCACCTGTTACGTGCTCTTACCATAAAAAGAAAAAATTAAAATAAATAAAGAAAACAAGGAAACTTTTGGATGTGATGGATAAACTATCGCCTTAGTTGTGGTGATAGTTTCAGGGGTGTATACATATCCCCAAACTCATCAAATTGCACAAATGAAATATTACAGCTTTTTGTATATTCGTCATACCTCTACAAAGTGGTTTTTAAATAATGAACAGTTAAAACTGATTACCTTTGTGATCAGAACAGGCATAACCCCCTGTTCACTTAGATTTTTAAAATTATGTGTGATTTACCTTTGATTAGTTGTCTTTAAAAAAACCATAAGATATACAATTATGATAGCTATTTTATCATTGTGTCACTATATGTTTTCTTTATGTAAAGGTTTGAAATTTTGGATAAAAAGGTTATTTTCATATTTGAAATATATTGGGAGATACAACAATGACAGTTTGGAAAAGGTAGAAAAATGTTAGTAAAATTAGTGATTTTACTAGGATAGTTTTCAGAGGCCGAATTTAAAATATCTAGGAAGAAAATAAATCAAATGAAAAATTTTTTCTCCTTTCTAATTTATTAATATATACTGTATGTATGCTTTTACATATTACATGTTCTACTTTATATATAATACATTCTACTTTCTATATTATGTATATAAATATGTAACTATATAATAAACATATGACTATGTAAAATGTACAATGTTGATAATATAATATTATACATTTATGTTCTATTAAGGTCAGGCTAGAAAATCACATATTAAGTTTGTTATATTCAAAAGTGCATAATCGTAATCTTGGGACCTAATGTAGCTACATATCTAAGAAATTGACAATCTGAAATAATTCTGTTTAAGAAAAATTTTTTTAAAAAGGTCCATTCCTCCAAAGATCAATTGGGAGGGTCTGTTCATATTACAAAATATTCAATACAGGGCTTCTTTAAATAGTGGTCTCCACTAAAATAAAATTCAATTAAAGGTTTAAAAATTAAATTGATACACCGCTTTCTAGGAACACATTTATCATCTTAAGATGTAGTCTTATAAAAAGCAAGTGTTAAGAAAGGTGATTACTTAAAAATGTGTGATAAATTTTCTGCCTCATTCACAAATGCAGAATGCTCTCCCTCTTTTTTCTTTCCCCAGAGAAAACATCATAGTAAAACCATTTGATGTGTAAATAGATAGGAAGGCAGATTCATAAAGATGTGAATACAGACTAGCTTCTGTTTTTTTAAATCAATAGACCGTTCTGGACTTTTTTTTGTTTTCGATTTTAATGGGGAATATTGTGGAACAGAGTGTTTCTCCAGGGCTCATCAGCTCCAAGTTGTTATCTCTCAATCTAGTTGTGGAGGGCGCAGCTCAGCTCCAAGTCCAGTTGCCCTTTACAATCTTAGTTGCAGGGGGCGCAGCCCACCACCCCATGCAGGAATTGAACCGGCAACCCTGGTGTTCAGAGCTCGCCCTCTAACCAACTGAGCCATCTGACTGCCTAGCTTTTAAAAATTTTTTTTTTTTTTATTCCCTACAAATGCTGCCCATGGATGATCTACTTAGGTCGAATAAAGTTGGGATGGAATCACCAAAATTCTGGGCTGGAGACCTATGATTTAATGTGTAACTTCACTTTCAGATCTCCCAGAAGTTTTAAGGATTGTAATCCCCTGCCCAGTGAGACTAAGCCATTTGACGCAAGGTTAGATGGACCATGCATTAGAAAGTCATTTCCACTGAGCAACTAATCCATCCACTGTATTTGGTATACAGAAAACCTTGATTGTGTTTGGTAAACAGATTCGTTTCTGGGGAAAATTTTTGTCCGGTAAGGAAAGGAACTGCATAGAAAGAGATTATATTCCTTCCAAGATGCTCCTGAATCTATCTTGGCATTTGTATGGTTCAATCAGAGTTGTCAGTCACCATGCTTTCCAAAATAAAAAGGATAATACATTCACATTTCTAATTCCTACCCTTTGCCTCTTCCCTTTTGTGGAGCTTCCTTTCGTTTCATGATTTTCACCAATTACGTTTGTGAATGCTCATCCACTGGAGAGCCAATGATGTGTAGAAAACATCTAGTCTTTTTGCAGATCAAATTTAAGATAGTCTTATGCACGAATAAGGCAGAATGAAGTGGATTCTTAGGTTAAAAAAAAGAAAAGTGAAAAGTATGGCCTGTCAGGCTAAGCTAATGGCATATTATTTATTGGCAATGATGTTGAACTGTATAGTAGAGCTGTAAATGTTGCAGCTGTTTGCATATATTAACTCGTCCAAACAGAGAAGTAGAAAAACACACACTTTCGAGGCTATGAAAATCAATGTTTGTGGGGACTCAGACAGTGAACAGAGAGAGAATCATACTTCGGGCAATTCTAACGGCTCAGAATCTGTGAGTCTGGTTAGGAGCTGAAGAATAAACATATGTAATCACATCTCATCACCCAGACTGAGAAACAAGGCTACAAGGGCTGCTCTCGGTCCATTCTTACTGGATGAGATCTGAAAATGTTCAATGTACAATGTGGGTGACGGTGCAAAGAACCCATTCTAACTTAAGAAGTATTTCTCAGGTAACATACTAACAGTCATCATTCCGGGTTTTTGCATTTTAAGATTAATATATCTTTACATTAAAAGAATTTGAATAAGGAACAGTTACAAGGTTCAACATCTCCCCCGAAGCAAAGCTCTCCCATCCCCAGCCCGCCCCTCCCCAAAATAAGAAGAGAAATGATAACAAGCCTCCCTCCCACCCTTTCCCTTATCCACCACCCAGCTGTCACCACCCTTCACTTTTGTCCCTCAGCTAACTACTGTGACTAGTTTTCTTGCCTATTCTTTCAGAATATTCTTATTTACATACAAAACAATGCACATACCGGGGGTGCCAAAGAAATGTATACACATGACTTGTATTCATCTTTTGTTGTCGGTATATATTATTACAATTTTAATGCAGTTTTTTCCTTTCTCAAAATGTGTATACATTTTTTTGGCACCCTCTGTATATATTCTTACTTTCCTCTCTCTTTTTCTCTACAGAAATAGTAGCACACTATACACACTCTTCAGGACCTTCCTTTTTTCAATTTACATTTCCAATTAGCATTATGCCATATACACAGAGCACATTCTCGGTGTTTGTTTGGGCTACAAAGTAATACATTGTATAGATACACTATAATTTATTCAGCCAGTTCTCCAATGTTAGATATTTGCATTGTCTTTGTGTTCTGTTTGTCTGGTGTTTTTTTTTTTTGCTATTAAAAATAATGCTGAGATGGAAAGTTTATAAAGACATAATTTTGCCCCTGTGCAAATATATCCTCAAAGTAAATATCCAGGAATAGAATAGCTAGATCAAGGAGTAAATACATTTGGAATGCTAATAGATGTTGCCAACTGCCCTTCAATTTACACCCTCACAATGGTGTATGGTAGACCTTGTTTATCCACAGGAGTACTTGTCATAAATTTGAGTTTTCCTACCAGGTAAGAGGACAATAATTTCTCAGTGTTGTTTTAATTGGCGTTTCTTTTATTATGAGAAAATTTGAGCATCTTTTCTCATGTTCCTTTTCTGTAAACTGTTCTCCTGGGCATTTTTCTATTGTTCTTTGTCTTTTTGTTATGCGTTTCTAGGAACATGTATTTTATTCCCAGTTTGTCTTTTGATACTACTTCCAGTATTCTTTTGTTGTATATAATTTAAATTTTTTTTCATGACTTCCAGATGTTAAGTTATAATTAGAATGGCTTTTACCTCTCCACAGTTATGACAAATTTCTCATATTTACTTCTAATACTTTTATGACTCCATTTTTACACTTAAATTTTTAAAAGATTTTTTAAATTAAAATATAGCTAACATACAATATTATATTAGTTCCAGGTGTACACGATAGTTATTCAACATTTATATACCTAAAGAAGTGATCACCATGAAAAGTCCAGCAACCATCTGACACCACATTGTCATGCTGTCACAATATTATTGACTATATTCCCTATGCTGTACCTTACATCCTCATGACTCATTTGTTTTATACCTGGAAATTTGAACCTCTTATTCCCTTTCCCCCTTTTAAATCAATCAATTACATTGACATTCAGTATTATTTTATATTATTTCAGGTGTATAGCATAGTGGTTAGACATTTACATTACTTTAAGAAGTGATCCCCCCTGACTAGTCTAGTACCCACCTGGCACCACACATAGTTATTACCATATTATTGACTATATTGCTGTACTTTACATCCCCATGACTGTTTGTAATTACCAATTTGTGCTTCTTAATCCCTTCACCTTTTCACCCTGGCCCCAGCCTCCTCCCACCTATCACCCCAACAAATCTATTACCCATCTGGCATGGTTATTTACAATATTATTGACTTATGCTATAATATGCTAATATATTGATCCCCTTATGCTATACCTCACATCCCTAAAACTGCTTTGCAACAACCACTTTGTACTTCTTAATCCCTTCCTCTTCTTTCACCCACACCTCCAACCCCCTCCCATCTGGCAACCATCAAAATATTTTCTGTGTCTATGAATTTGTTTCTGTTTTGTTTGTTAATTTTGTTCTTAGATTCCACATATAAGTGAGATCAAATTGCATGTCTTTCTCTATCTGATATACTCCACTCAGCACAATACCCTCCAGGTCCATCCATGCAGCTACAGATGGCAAGAACCCATTCCTTTCCATGGCAGAGCAATATTTCATTGTATGTATGGGGTCTGGCAATTAAGTTCACGAACTTATTGCAACGATGTTGCTAACATTTTTTGATATCAAAGGGATTATTCATTAAGAATTTGTACCAACTGGACACACAGTTAACCAAGTTTATTATTTCAAATTGCTAAAAAGGCTGCGTGTAAAAGTTAGACGACCTGAACTTTTCACCAACAATTCATGGCTCTTGCATCATGACAATGCACCAGCTCACACGGCACTGTCTGTGAGGAAGTTTTTAGCCAGTAAACAAATAATTGTATTGGAACACCCTCCCTACTTACCTGATCTGGCCCCCAAGAACTTCTTTCTTTACCAAAAATAAAGGAAATATTGAAAGGAAGACATTTTGATGAAATTCAGGACATCAAGGGTAATACAACGACAGCTCTGATGGCCATTCCAGAAACGAGTTCAAAATTGCTTTGAAGGGTGGAGTAGGCGCTGGCATTGGTGCACAGCTTCCTAAGGGGAATTACTTCAAGGTGACCGTAGTGATATTCAGCAATGAGGTATGTAGCACTTTTTTCTAGAATGAGTTCGCGAACTTAATTGTACCACCTTCTTTTTATCCATTCGTACATGGACGGACACCCAGGCTGCCTCCACATCTTGGCCATGGTAAACAATGCTGCAATGAATATGTGGATGCACATGTCCCCTCAAGAGTAGCATTTTGTGTTTCTTGGGATAAATACCAGGAAGTGAGATTACTGGGTGTACACGTTATATCTTCTTACAGCCTTGTTTTAAAGTCCATTTTGCCTGGTATAAGTATTGTTACCCCAGTTTTTTTGTGTTTTTTTTTTCATTTCCATTTTCATGAAATATCTTTTTCCATCCCTTTATTTTCTGTCTGTATGTGTATTTCAATCTGAAGTGAGACTCTTGTAGCAGCATATGTAAGAGTTTTGTTTTCTAATCCGTTCTGCCCTCCTATGTCTTTTGGTGGAGCATTTAATCCATTTACATTGTAAGTAATTGTTGATCGATACGTAGCTATTGCCATTTTATTATTCATAATTTTCATTTTTTCCTCCCATCTGAAAGCCCCTCTAACATTCCTTGTAATGCTGGTTTGGTGGTAATGAACTCCTTTAGCTTTTTCTTGTCTGGGAAGCTCTTTATTGTCCTTCAATTTTAAATGATAAGCTTGCTGAATAGAGTAGTGTTGATTGTAGGTCCTTGCCTTTTATCATGTTGAATATTTTGTGCCTATCCCTTCTGGCCTGCAGAGGTTTGGTAAGAAATCAGCTGACCTTCTTATGGGAGCTTTCTTATAAGTTACTAAATTACCTTTCTCTTGCTGCTTTTAGGATTCTCTCTGTCTTTAACCTTTGCTATTCTAATTACAATGTGTCTTGGTGTGGGCCTCTTTGGTTCATCTGGTTTGGGACTCTCTGTGCTTCCTGGACTTATATGTCTATTTCCTTCACCCAAGTTAAGACATTTTTCAGTCATTATTTCTTCAAATAGGTTTTCAATTCCTTGCTCTCTCTCTTCTCCTTCTGGTACCCCTATGATACAAATGTTGTTACGCTTGATGGTGTTAAAGAGGCCTCTTAAACTATCCTCATTTTTTTGGATTCTTTTTTCTACTTGCTGTTTTGATTGGGTTTTTTCTGCTACCTTGTTTTCCAAATCACTGATTCGATCTTCTGCTTCATCTAGTCTGCTGGTGATTCTTTTTAGTGCCTTCTTCATTTCAGTTATTGTATTCTTCACTTATGACTGGTTCTTTTTTATAGTTTCTATGCCCTTTTTTATGCTTGCTATCTCTTTGTTGAAGTTCTCACTGAGTTCCGCTGAGCATCGTCATAACCATTGTTTTGAACTCTGTCTCTCGTAGGTGCTTGCCTCTATTTAGTTTAGTTCTTTTTCTAGACTTTTTCCTCCTGTTCTTTCATTTGGGGCACATTTCTTTGTTTCCTCATTTGGGTTGTCTCTCTGTGTTTGTTTCTATGTATTAGGTAGATCTGCTATGTCTCCCAGTCTTGGCCAGGTGGCCTTAGTACGTAGTAGGTGTCCTGTGGGGCCCAGTGGCACAGTCTCCCTGGCCATCTGCTTCCAGGTGCTCCAGGGGTGTCCCTTGTGTGGATTTTGTGTGCCCTCCTGTTATAGTTGAACCTTGATTGCAATTGACACATCAGTGGGTGGGATTGACCCTTAGGCTGACTGGCTGTGGGGTTTGGCCATGTCCACAACTTATGGGCTGCTATGTGGGAGGCTTACCCCACTGAGTGGGATTCACCCCAGTCAGCTCTAGTGCCTGTTAAGACCACCCTTTGTGTGCGCCATTGGTGGGGCTAATTAAACAGTGCTCTACTGTAGTCTGAAGTTAATCTCCAAGTATGTTGATTCTGGGGCCTCTTGGGAAGAGCTCTGTTGCAGGCCCAAGTCAGCCACTGCCTGTGACTGGTTGGGGGCTACCTGGAAGCAGCTACAAAGCAATCCGCAGTTGTTTGCTGACTGTGCTAAACCTGGAGGCACATGGGAGAGGATACACTGCAAACCAAGGATGGCTGCCACCAGTACTAGGCCTGGGGTAATTCTGCAAAAAGACTCGACACACAGAGGCCTGCTGCCACGTGCCACCTCCCTTAAGGTTCAGCCACTGATAAAGCCTCATGTAGTATGCAAGTTGGGTGAGGCAGAGTTTCAGGAAGTCACTAGAGTGGGAAGAGTTGTGGTCACCAGGTTAATGTAGATTCTGGTTTGGTGCCAGTGCTGAGCCTGGAGTGACTCACCAAAAGTCTCAAAGCACACCAAGGACAGTCCCTGCCCACCTGGGCCATGGACTCCGATAGTTTTCCAACAAAGAATGCAATGTGGGAGGGACTGGAAGCTTTCAGAGAAAGTGCCTCTGGCAGTGCATGAGTTGGGGTCCCAGCTGAGTCAGCAGTCCAATGAGATTCAGATTTGGCTTGTGGGGGCAGGCTCAACATAGGAAAGATGGCGCCTGCCTTCCAGCTGGATGGGAGAAGACCCTTCACTGGGAAAATGCTAACTGTCCTTCATTCCTCCTCCTGAAGCCACACATCTCAATCGGCCCTCCATATGTCTCTGAGTCCCCCCAAGTCACTGTCCTTCCACTGAAGCCCTAGGTGAGTGCCTGTGGGAGGGTGAGTCTGTACGTGGGCCATTTAAGAGGATGTCTGTGTTTCTCGAAACCTTCTGTCCCACCTGAAGAGTCAGAATCCCGACTGTTTTTCACAGCCAGATGATGTGGGGGCTCCTTTTTCTAGTACCAGTACTCCAGGCTGGGGAGTCTGTTGTGGAAGTCTGGGGTGTCTTGCTCCTCCAGGGGGAACCTCCGTGACTGAGATATCCCTCTTGATTTTCAACTGCCACAGGGAGGTTTGGGGCCTGATCTGCATCTCCGCCCCTCCTACCAGTTGCAACGTGACTTCTTCTTTGTATTTTCAGTTATAGTACTTCTGTTCAGCTAGACTTCAGATGGTTCTCCAAATTAATTGTTCTATAATTTAGTTGTAATTTTAATGTGTTCAGGGAAGGATGCAGGCACAGTGTTTATCTACTCTACCATCTTGTTCTCTCTACACTTAAATCTTTGATTCATATGGAATTTATCCTGATGTATGTTAAACTGTAGGGATTCAACTATACATTTTTTTCCAGAATGCTAACCTGTTGTCCAAAAATCGTTTATTAAATATTCCATCTTTCTCCACTGATCTAAGATGAATTTTTACTATAATTTCTTATAAGTATTTTCATATATTTTGGGGCTTTCTTTCAATTACATAAGTTTCTCCTTCTATTCATTTGCCAGTACCATAAGTTTTTTAAAAATTAATGATAATAATTTTGTTTTAATATTTGCTCTTCTTTTTCAGAGTTTTTCTAGCTATTCTTGTTTATTTTTCAACATGAATGAAACAATAATAGCAACAAAACAATAAAAATGCCTGTTGGTGTTCAATTTATAAATTAACTAAGAAAGAATTGACATCTTTGTGATGTTGAGGCTTTCCATCCAAGTGCATGGATGTCTTTCCATTTTAAAGTCTCTTTTTATTGATTTTGGAGTATATTTTATTGGAGAATATTGGGGGACAGTGTGTTTCTCCAGGGCCCATCAGCTCCAAGTAGTTTTCCTTCAATCTAGTTGTGGAGGGCGCAGCTCAGCTCAAGTCCAGTCGCCGTTTTCAATCTTTAGTTGCAGGGGGCACAGCCCACCATCCATGCGGGAATTGAACTGGCACCTTGGTGAGAGCTCATGCTCTAACCAACTGAGCCACCCGGCCATCCCTGGAGTATTCTTTACATAGTTCCTGCAATTTCTTGTTCATTACTTCTGATGCATTTTTTTCTTTCTTGTTACTATTGCATGTGAGCTCTGTATCAGTAAAGGTTACACTACAGAAGCAAGTGACTTTTAAGTTGGATGACTTGAAGAGATAAAGAGAAAGTTGGAATTTACAAAAATGTGAACAGGGAAACAAGCAAAAGGACAGAGTAGTACCTTTGGACTGGTAACAGCAGTCCCCGGTCCTTTATTCCCTCACCTCGGCAGGAATGGTTGAGGGGAAGGAGATGCTAGAACCCAGATGCAGAGTTCCTACTGGAGATAGGAGCTATAACCTTGATCCAGGAACAACTAGCCTGCTGTGATGCCACCAGAAATAATAGGGGTAAATGAGGAATTAAATAAGCTACCTCTTCGATCTTCTGCTGGGGCTTTCTATTAGCCAAATCCAAACAGAGGCAAGAGGCCAATAGAGCTCACTGAAATACAGTTGTCAATAATTATGCCTTCCTAGGTTTAGGTCAGGGTGGGGCCAGGAAGAGAATGAATGTGGAGGGCAAACAGAGGACATCCAACACAGCATCTTTTGTTCCACTGAATCTTTTACTGGCTGTTATGTTTATATTTGAAAGATACTGATTTTTGCAGGTGGATTTTTTTGTGTGCACTTTTTGAGGTATAATTTGTGTTCAGTAAAATTCACAGATTTTAAGAGTATAGTTTGACGAGTTAGGAAAATGTATACAATAATGCAATTCCCACCAAAATAAAAATTCCTTTGTATTCTCTTGCAATCAATCTCTTCTCTCCAACCCTGATCTAAGAAAATCACTAGTCTGCTTTTTGTCACTGTAATTTTGCTTTTTGTCACTAGAACTTCATCTAAATATATGTTGTCTTTTGTGTTTCATTTCTTTCACTTTGGATATTTTTGAGTTTCATCCATGTTGTTATATGTATCAGTAGTTCATTCCGTCTTATTGCTGAGCAGTATTCCAGGATTTGAATATATAACAACTTGTTTACCTATTCACTAGTTTATGGATATTTTGGTTGCTTCCAGGTTAGGGACATTATGAATAATGTTGCTATGAACATTTGCATACAATGTCTTTGTGTGGATATATGTATTTATTCTTGGTTATATAGCTAGGAGTAAAATTGCTGGGATGAATGTTAAGTATGTGTTTAACATTTTAAGAGAATGCCAACTTGTTTTTCACAGTAGATATGCATTTCTAGTATAACCACTAGCAATAGGTGAGTATTCCAGTTGCTCCATCTCCATTTCTCACCCAATCCTCAGTATTGTGAGGCTTTTGAGATTTCAGCCATTCTAGTAAGTATAGAGTGGCATCTCTTTCATGCCCTCTTCCTGACCACTCACACTTCTTAGAGCTTACCTTTATTTGGCACTTGTGTGGTCATTGTTTGTGTGGGATGGTATTATTTTCAGAAGTCATAATGCCCTTTTAACAGCTGCATATATATGTATATTTATTTCAAGAAAACACATTTCTTTCCTTTTGTGTTTTTTTAGGGCAAAATGCTTCAACTTTCTTTATTGAGTAGCTGCCTTCATTTGCAATTCATCCACAAAAACACTTCCCCACTTCCACAATCTGTCAACATCAGGCTAAGCTTATAGAAGCTTCATCTTGTAAGTGAGATTTAGTCTCTCTCTAAGATAACAATTTGAAGCAGATGGCCTTAACCACCAACAATGGGGAGTTGAACCCATCAATTAGTGCTAGCAATTCTGGCATAGGATATTGTCGGTATATTGATGAGTGACTGGGATAAAGAATACTTTATACCTTGAGTCTATGGCCTATGTTGTATAAAAGGAATAAGATCACAGAAAACATATGAAAAAATTAAAATATGAAATTCTTTCAATTGCAAAGATCTTAATAATATGAAAAAGGCTGCTAAAATGCATTAATTATTTATTTAAGGATGATTACTACTCAGCAATAAAATGGAGCAAACTCCTAATACACAGCATAGATGAAATCTCAAAAACGTTACGCTCAGCAAAAGAAGCCAGACACAAAGAAATGCATACTGTAGATTCCATTTTTATGAAGCCCAACAACAGCGAACACTAATTTATGGGGATAGAAACCAAAATAGTGGCCTCCTCTGGGTGGGGACGGGGAGAGACCAAAAATGGACATGAGGGAATTTTCTAAGGTGAGAGGAATGAGCTATACCTTTGTTAAGGTGGTAATTACATGGGTGTTTACATTTGTCAGAGCTTAACAAACTGTACCTTTAAGATTGGTGTATCTTACTGTATACAATTGTACCTTAATTTTTAAAAAGATGATTACTATTTTAGTTCAGTTCCTTAAAGCTTTATTGGAAATGCTTTCCTAAGAGCAAACTTTTCCTTTGAGAGAAACTTTTGCTCAGTATATCTTATCATTAATCACACATGGAGAAGTCATGAAAAATTTGTAAGTTTAGAGGTAAAAGTGTTCAATCAGCTACGTGAATTTGACCAACCTAATTGAACCTCCAGAGTGGTTGTTTCCTTCTAAGTAAGCTGGAGATGACAAACAAGACCTCTGGTGGGTTGTTGTGAGGACTGGAGCTAAGATACACATAGTTGGCTTGAGTGTATGTTTGTGAACGTATGTGTTGCTCATTTACATGGGTTAATCAGAGGCTTCTCCTGGATCGGGTGACAGTGGTGAAGAGCCCTAAAGGCAGGGAGATGAGCTGGGCAGCTCTGTGAGATGTTCAGTGGGAAAGCTGAATACGGATCTTTCTTGTGTTTTTAACTATAAAGATATGAGAGCAGATTTCTATTGTGTGATTGATCAGGTTCCAAAAGGAAGCTCATGACGCGTCCACAGGCACAAAAGGAAAGGCCCCTTCAGCTCTCATGCCTTCCAAGCAGGGGTCTCAAGATAAGTGTAAAAGCACTCCACTGAAAGCTTTCGAGAGCTTTCTCCTGTCAGGGCAGCGAAGGAATTATCAGCATCTATAAACTGAAATTGCAAACTTCAGAGTAGTCATTCGTTTTCCAAAAGTTGAGGTCAACCAGTTGCCAACACTTGTTTGCCCAGCTGTAAGTAACCCTGGGGTTTTTCTTACTGGACTGTCACTGGTATTTTTTATATCCACTCAAATCTCTTCTAAGAAAACACTGGTATCCTTTTAGGAACAGTTAGCTGACATGGACTACGGTGAAATCATAGTCTTTGCGTCATACATTCTAGACAGGTGGTTTACTATTTGTGAAGGAATCATGCAACTTTAGCTCCAGCAAACCAAAAAGGGACACACACACACACACACACACACACACACACACACACAAACACACACACACACGATCAATTCATGAGAACAGAGTCTTCTAGAGTACAAGGTCCTCGACATTTACAATTTAAGTGAATTTCAAGAGAAAAGTAAGATCAGTTCTACAGTGCATGTTGTTAAATTGTTTATTGGATTGGTATCTAAAAGTGAAATAGCCTGAGGGCATACTCTGGACTTTTTATAACGTGTTCACATAGAAAGGATTTTTAAATTTCATGTCAAATACCAAGAAATGTATAACAAGTCTTCAAGGTAAAAAGTCAAAAGTTTCTATAGGGTTGAATGAAAAGATAAGGAGTATTTCCATTGAAAAAGTGAAGTCTAAAAAGGAAGGTGATCAAAAATTTAAAATCTAGGGTAGAAGTGGCAGGCAGACCCCTGAGATGCTGCATATTTTTTTGGCAGGTGATGCTCCTAGAACACCTTGCTCAGAAACTCGTACCTGAGTTCCAGCTCTTCTTGGGACTTCCCAGCCCGTCTTCACCATTAGGCTGTGAATTTCTCCAGAGCTGGAAGCATGGTGATTTGTTTCCCCTGTGCCTGGCCCAGAGTCTCTAGCACATGACTTGTGCTGAATCCATGGTTATTGTGCAAATGAATGAATGAAGGACGGTGAGTAAAAGCGCTGAATGAGGGTGTATTCTCTGACAAGTTAATATTCTCTCAAAGCAAGCAAAAAAAAAAAAAAAAAGAAAATCATTTACACAACGATCGTAAAGTAGATACAACTCTCATTATTCCCAAGAATACGCATGGGCTAAACACCGTTCACCAAGGATTTCAATAAGTTAGTGGATGTATGGGGTATTTGAAGGAAGCTAGGACTGGAAAAGATAAAACATGTCACTAAGATAGGTGTCTCCAGATGCTGAACAAAGGTGGTGGTGCCGGGTATGCAGAAGGCGCTCAAAGTGAGCCTTTCCCCTCCCTTTGTGGTTAAAGGCCAAATAGTCCGGGGTCAGCTGGAGGCCAAAGATGCTCTGGGGAAGCTGCTCTGTGACAGGAGGGGCGTGGCTGCGGTCAGAGGCCCCGCCTTCTCCGATGTGTTGAGTGACAGGCTTGCCGGCCTTTGGGATGCTTGGAGAACCAGTAGAATTGGGTCGATCTGAGTGTGGTAAGGAGCAACACGGAGAGAAAGCTGGGGTGTGATTAAACGCCGCTGCGTTTACTCCACAGCGGTCTCCTCCTCGGCCTGACATTTTCTCCCCAGAGTTTCTCGAATCTCTGATTTCCCCCCGCTCTGGTGGTAGCCTCGGCCGTATGGTGTCAATTCCCAGACTTTAACAGTCGTGCCTGTTTTACCACTTTTAGTCACACAGCTGACAAGACGACTGTCTTTACTTGAAGACCATACCGCCAGGTCCTCGAAGGGGACTGTGGTCATTTCCTCGTATTAATCTCAACCTCTCTGCCTTAAATCAGAGACCCCTCCTGCACTGGTGCCACCTCCTCTCCCAGCTCTCCCATTTCCCACTCGGTGGCCTCCCCATCCACCCTTTCCCGCATTCTCCTCCAAGTTCCTCACGGTCTCCAACACCCTTCTTACCATTTATGTCATCCAGGGAATCTTTCATGAAGAAATCTACCATTCCTCAGTGACCTCTCAACCTTAGAAATCTGTTTCTTTATACCAAAATTCCAGTTTATGAATTCAGTAAAGACTATTATTCATATTACCATTGGATTCTGCAAATTGCATCTTTAAACCCACATTTAAACAACAATTTAATTTATAGGAATAGATTTACACATATATGTTATCTTCTTACTCTTTTATTATTATTATTATTATTATTATTATTATTATTATTATTAGTTCCAGGTGTACAAAACAATGTAATTGTTAGACATTTATACCCCTCACAAAGTGATAAGCCCTGACCCCCAATCTACTACCCCTCTGACATCGTACACAGCCGTTACATTTCCACTGTCTCTATTCCTCTTCTCACTCTTTAATGTCCTTGTGGAGAATTGCTTTTTTAAAGAAAACTTCCCAGGTGTCTAGCGTCTTGCTTCATATATAGTTACTTAGAAAACAGTTGCTGAATTAATGAATGAACAAAAGTCAAAGTGAAGAATAATAATTTATCATTTCTTCAATAGCAACAGCTCAATATGTATAGTTGGTCGCAAATCTGATTAAGAATTCTTATGGATTTACTAAGGGATGAATTTACTAAGAAACCTCAACTTTAATCTCACTTCTTCTCCCTCCATATCTACCTGGTAGAATACCTGGAGGTGTTTGTTTGTATCTGCATATCACGAGGGGATTCTGTGTTATGATGATCAAGTTTGATGTTGGTGGCTAATAACACTGTCAGATATTGTCAGTGTTATTTATGTGCCTATTTCTCTGGATTATGCAATGAAAATGATAAAAGATGACTTTAAAAGCGATCCCAAGGTAAAACGAGTATTTGATGCTTAGAAGAATTTAGGACAGTAGACATGAGTGGGGTTTTGTTGCCCCTTCCACCTCTACTGCCTTGATTTCCTTTTATTTAATTCAAGTCCCAATAATGCACTAGAGCAATTCATAGGAATGATATTACATTTAGAAATTTGGAGAGATTCTCAAGTATGTATTGGTAACTGTATGCAGCTTAGGATAAAGAACTTCCCACATAATTAGCCTAACATTATGTGTTTATTAACTCAGGAATCCAAAAAGGCAACATAATGCATTTCTGTGTATTTCAAAAGCAGAAGAAATTTTTTATCCAAATAATTAACCATAGATATGATCACAAAAGCTGAGAAAGGAATGAACAAGAGTGATAACTGAGTTAAAAAATCTCATAGATTTTTAGACAATATCTGACAATGTAGTGTGTCCATAACAAGATTCAAAATCTCTAGATATGTGAGCAAATATTTTACTGAATCTAGTGCATGCTAGTAAGAGGTATTGTCAGTGTTCGGCCGTCCCTTGTGAGCTACTTACTTGAACTGTGGCTGACATCTTTGGGTGCGACTTAGTTATCGGTCATCTTTCCTGGAGTCCCAGGCATTCCTGATTCTTACATCTGTGCCACAGGATGGCCAATTCATCACGGCCAGGCCTCCCCTGCCCCCAGCTCTTCTTCCACTTCAGTCTCTTCCTAATCCTTTTCTTCCACTTCAGTCTCTTCCTAATCCATTGTGTGAAGAAGGTCCGTCTTAAATCCAGAAGCACTATTGTAATGTTTTTACAGACAAATTTATGGCCAACGTCAAAAATGTTTCTCTGCGCACTCTAAGTGGGCCTTGAGGAGACGGAGAAAATCAACACCCAGAAAACACTTTTCAAAGTCATTCCCAGGAATAAACAAAAGAAGAAGAGAGGCTGGTCAACAAGTCCGTTAACCAGTACTCACTGCACTCACAGGGTACAGAGTAACAGACTAGAATCAGGGGAATTTAGGTACTGGTTTATCCCTAGGTCCCAAGTGATTTATTAACTCTTTAGAAGTGACTAGAGCACTAAGGAACCCCCCCCCACACACACCCCTATACACACATATTACATTCTTTTCTATCATATTAAAAAATATGGTCAGTGTTCAAATAGTGCACAAAACAAATAGGTACACTCTAAAAAATTATAATTGTTTGTACCTTGGAAACTTCTAGGTCTCCCTGCTTCATCAAAACTCCATCCTTCTCCCCTAAACACAATATAGTTTTTCATGAAATATACCATGTCTTTTTATATAAAACACACTAAAAATTCATTATTGCATGGTTTGCTTACGTCATTTTCAGAGTTAGTTCTGAAAGGGTCTTGATGTAAATAGATATAAATATATGAATTTACATATATTTATAAATACATGTAAATATATGAATACTTGTTCATTTTTTCTATTCTTACTTCCTTTGTGTCATATTTTCCCCATCTGCCTGTTTCTAATTCCCTTTTTTAATTGGATTATATATATATTTACATATGCCACCTAAAACTCTTTCTGAACCAAAGTGTGATTTAAATAAAAACAATAAATATAATTATCAGGACATGCTGACAACTATTATCAGCATTTCCAAAAATTTAAAGAAAAAATGGATTCCAACATAAGAAAATAATACACTTCAGAGAAGTATGGATCCTTAGAGAAATGAACCACAGCAGTCGCATTCAACCTAGAAAAGAAGTGAATTAAATTCATCCTCAATCTCAGGGGAACGTGAAAGAGGTTTATTTTTAGATCTGCATGAATTTATTTAAGCACACCCCTTACTCTGGATAATTTCATCCTCCAGATTCTTCTTTTCCTTTCTTTTCACTGACCTCACATTCCATTTTTCCTATTCCCTCCCATCACTCATCTGATGCCAGGTAATTGAAAGCAGTATCCCATATAGAGGGATTGCCCTAAAAACTGCCCTTGGAAACTTGGAATATTTTCATGGTTGCTCCCTCTGGGTTCTTATTCAGAAAGACCTATTTTTAGGCATTGGATTCTGACGTGTCTGGTATAAAGGGTGTCTTCCGTTTTCTTATACTTGGGAAGTGGGCCATGGGATGGAGCTGCTTGTGGGGATGCAGCCTCCAATGGACTCCCTGCTGAAGGACTGCCCAGGACCTTCTGGGAAGCAATTTGCCAAAGAGGACAGAGGACAGGGTCTCCTGGGCTCTACCCCCTCTGCCCAGACAGCAGCCCAGACTCAGCTCCCAGGGGGTGTGTCTCTCTCAGGCACCTTGAGAAGGGGATGCACACCTAGGGTGCAGCTTTTCTCCTTTCTTATGGTTGTGACCCCAGAGACATAGTTGGCTAGCTCCCAGGAGCTAGAAAACACATCTCTTTTATTCTTGTATAAGAAAATAATCATGTAGTTGCTATTATTCTACTATTAAAGAGCCAAGAAATGAGAATCTTTTCCTTTTGCTTCAAAGTTTTTAAAACTACTTTTATTGATTAATTGATTCCTGCCCAAAGTGGCATGTGTAGTGAAGGAGGCTGGGGCTGTGAAAGCAGGGCTTTGGCACAGATTCGTTGGAATCCTAGTTCCATTGTGTAATGTGCTGTGTGTTGCTGGTGAAGAAAGTGACCTCTCGGATCCTCTTTTGAATTTGTGCAATGGTTAATGGGAGCTACCACAAAGAGATAATGTATCTAGAGGACCAGCGGGTGCCTCAGTAACTACCAGCCTTCCCCTCTCACATCCTCCTTCCTTTTGCAGGGAAAGAATTACAGAGGAGCAACAAGAATTAGAAAGCAAAGTTAGTCTTCATAATCAAGCAACAACCTCTTCCAAAGGACATGCCACAGGACTGCCCTCCAGAAGGCCCAGTGGCTTTGGTGAGAAATTATAATAGCCTGTGATTTTTGTACATTACCTCATTTAATATTCTCAGCAGCCTCTGAGGTGAGTGTTATTACCCGTGTTTACAACTGGGAAACCAGACTCAGAGAGGAAATGTCTTGCCCAGCTAATACATTTGGAGCTCAGTCTGACATCAGCCTCCTCCGGTTGACGCTGGCCACACCGTCAGACCCTCTGAGCCTCCGTGTGCATGCAATCAGTACTGCAACTTTCTCTGCCTATGCAGGGAAAGGAGGAAACAGACTCAGAAAGGCGTCCATATACCTGAGGTCACACAGCTGATGGCCGTAGGACTGGATCTAAAACACCTTCAGACAACCTGGAGTTAGTCTCCGTTTATTTTAGACTGTAATAAAGGCTTTTTTTTTTCTTTTTTCTTTTTTTTTTAAAAAGCATTTATTTGAGCAAAAGGAGCTGCAGTTTGGAGACACAGATTCAGGTAGCAACCTAAACTGTGCTCTAGGAAGACAAAAGAGAGGTTGCCTTTTATAGAGAAAATTCCCGCTCAGCTTCCCAGTTAGGTCTATTTTATGTAAATGAGGGAATCCAAATTCATACATTTCTGATTGGTCCGAATTATACAGCCATGATTGGTCAGCATTTATGTGTCCTGATTGGTTATTATGGAGCAGATTTGATTGGACAAGGCAGGTTTTAGTCCTTTGGCGGAAAGGCGAAACCAGGAACTCCCTTGCCTCAGGGGTGTAAATGAGCGAGGGTTTATGTGAGAAGCCCAGAGTCAATCTGAGGTTCTTCTCGGTATGCGGAGTACGGAGGAGCCGCTATCAGCAAATGGCAGCTAGGCTCTTACAGTTTATGAAATTTGGGCCCTCAGTTGACCATGGGGAGTCCATTTAAGCAGAAAACTTCACGCTCAGGGTTTACATTAAATGAATCTTTCTTCTTGGGGTGCACAGTTTGTTCTATCAGGGAAGTCACGACACCTTCATACTCTCTGGGCTTCCAGGACCTGCCTTTCTAAGTGGCTTTATTTTTCTTTACAGCAATGATCTCTACCTGACTTTTTGTTTGCAGTGTGTCCCTCACTGGAAGGTCGGCTCCTAGAGCAAAGACCTGGGCTGTTTCATTGTTGGTTGTCGTCCCACTACCCACCGCTCACTAGTAGATAGGCACAAGTGAGGATTTGTAAGATGGGCAGATCTCTGGAGTCCTTAAATCTCACTACTTGTAATTATCGAGAGGCAATGAGTATGGGTCACCATTTCCAGCTGATGAATTGGTATCTTAACGGAATTTTCTATAGGACGTTAATACAGAGGAGTAAATCTGGCAGTGAAAACATCATGGCAGGTTGTTTGGAGGTAGTGTGTTAGGCAGAAGAACTTTGCTTCCCTTCAAATCACCCTTCTCAGGTAACTGCCAATACTGCAAGTGGTAGACTGGATCTAAATTCCATGATGTACTTTAGCAATGATTCTCATGGTGGAAATTTCAGGGAGGAAAGAGAAACCATTCTGGAGGACCTCTTGTTAAATCTAGGGAAACAGCTCAGCACCAATGGCTTTTAGTGCCTCTCCATCAGACTGTCCTGGCCCCATGTGAATTTCCTTACGCCTGTCATTTTTCTTACCCAATTTTTATTTTGTGAATAAAATAAAAATTAACAACTTGACTGTTTATAAAAATCAGAAAATGTGGGCTTCGGGGAATGGTGGCACCACATTAAAAACACACAATCAATTATGATGAAATTCAGTAGAGTCAATGCAATTAGCAAGGTTTGCATATGTAAATGTTTAATTGCTGTCCTTGGTTTGAAGAACACATAACCCCAATCAATGTTAAAAATTCTTGGCAAAAAAAAATAAATAAATAAAATCCCCCAATTAGTCTAACACTATAATTAGGACCAAAGGATTTAGTCAGGACCTCCTTGAAATTTCCTTTGCTGAATTCAGGCGTTGAGAAACGGTGTGTGTGTGGTGGGGGGAGGAGCGCGCACGCGCGCCCCCTTGCCGCCTGAACCTGGGCGAAGAAATTGCGACACAGGAATCCTATGTTTGCTTAGTTATTCCTGTTATCACTTATTTCTCCACCCTATTCGCCTCTTAACTGTTTCCTTCTAAATCCAGCCGTTCCCACTTATTTCATCTTCAACCCCAGGGATTCAATAGAGATGGAAAGCGACTCCACCTTCTTATGAATATGCAACAGCAAGGGGCGGAGAGGAAGCCCGCGAGAAAATTCAGCAAGAAATTCAACCTGAGCCGGCCTGAAGCGGGCTCTTGGCGGCCCACCCTCCATCGCGTCCTTCCAAGACCAACAGACAATAGCGCAGCTCGGGTCCTGGAAGCCCAACTCGCCGCTGAGGATGAGCGGGTGAGGTGGTTCATCGCCAGGGAAATGGGGCTTCTGAACAGCCCTTCGGAGCCAATCTGAACTCTGGCCAAGAAGGTAGCAGTCGAGGACGGATTAACTAACCGTCTCGGAAGCTAGTGGTCGGGAGGTCCCCGCCCTTTGTGGTGCAAATGAGGAGAGCGCAGGGGCCCTCGGGGCGGCCCTCGCCCAGGACGAAGTTTCTCCTCGGTTTCTCCGTGACTTTCTTCCCGCTGTGAGCTCGGCGCGGGATGGTTAGAGCCTTCAAAGACGCCCCCTGCTAACGCGGAGGAATGCTGGGAAAGGTAAGTGCTTTTTCTTTGCCGGTTGTCACCCGCGCCTCACTTTTGGAGAAGGGACCACTAAGCAGCAGGTGGCTGAAATCCTGTGGCCGTGAAACATTTTTTCTTGAAACAATGCTGAGAGAAAGCGACGATCAGTGGCTGTGGGTAAGGGACCCCGCAGAGCCGTCGATGAGGCGGAGGTTTGAAAAGTTGCCGCGGCCCAGCAGGTGCAGGGAGCGAGCGCGCACAGCTGCCCGCGCGGCGCGAGCACAATGCTGGCGCGCCGGCGCGGCGGCGTTGCTATGGCAGCGGGGGCGTAGGCGGCCGTGGCGTGCCCGGGTTGCCGGGCGACGGAAGGGCGCGGGGGAAGGGACGCCGAATCTTGGGGAGCTTCCTCCGAGGATGGGTCAACAAGTCTGATATTTCTTTTGACAGTTGTCTCACTGCATCATTAACTCAGGTTTATTGGCAGCCACTTGTCCTTTGGTTAGGGAATTAGGCTTCTAGGCTACCACCTACTTACTCCGATAATATTCTGCTTTTGAAAAGACATGAAAAAGTTAGAAGATGCTTCTTTCTAAAGGAATATATAGTTTAAAAAGGTATTCTGTTTTCCTCGTTGTCAATGTAGCATCTTCTGATGGGCATTTCTTAATTATTATAATTTAAAAAGTAAAGCACAGTACCATGTTTGGATCCATGAAAACAAATTGGCCTTCAGCCTTTCCGACATATTAACCAAAATCTTTGGAAAAGAAAAGCACATAGAGCAGGTAGCAGGCACAGTATTAAGAACCCAGACAGGTGCATCTTAAAATGTTTTAGAAAAACGCAGCTTTCACAAAGCTCGGGAGAGAATCAACTTCCATTTTATTTCATGGGGTATTTTCTTACACGTAAATGTGCCAAATAATTTTGGCTTATTATCTCAACTGTTGTTTTAGCTATACACTGTAGAAAAAAAAATGTTTGGCAAGGAATTTGAATTATCTTTCCCACAGCAGGGATTGGCAGCTAAAGTAGTACTTTTTTTTTCTTTTTCATTATATCCTACTATAGTTAAAGATATCTTTTGGTGTTTTTAATTTGTTTCTCCAGATTTTAATTGTGTTTGCCAAAGCCATTGATCTGTTACCAGTTCTTAAGGTGTATTCCATACACTAGTTTATTTCTTCCTATTCTTCCATTTAAAAATTATCCATGTGTTATTTATTTATTCATGTATTCATTCATCAAACATTTACTGAGGCTTTACTATGTGATGTATAGAGTGCCGGACTTGGTTCGAGAAAAGAGATAAGTAGGCAGAGGGACAAAGTTGAAATAGAAAAATTCACAGTTTAGGGGGAGGAAAAGGCTGGAGAGTAATCATATCCGCTATGACATTCTCATTAGAAATCCCACCCAGGACTTACCCTGCTCTTGGCCAAAACTGGCACTAATCACAGATGAGCTTTGCACTCCATCTTTGTCATTGCTTTTGTCCTTTCAAGGCAGGCATTAGTGTACCTATTTAAAATATGAGGAAAATGACATTCAGAAAAGTACAGTAGTTTGCCCCAGGTCTTACAGTTAGTAAATGGTAAAGTTAGGGTCTAAATCCAAATGTGACTGCTTTGACATGCTCCTTCTGAAGCATTAACCCCTTTTATTTCTCTGTCTCTACTCACCAAACTACCACGTTTTGATCATTCTTAATAGTGAATGTGAATTTCTAAAATAACATCATGTGGGTTTCTTTTTGGTTCAGATATTTCTAAAGTCAGATATCAATTGAATTTCTGAAGAATATGTGTTTGTCCTACCAGAATGTAGCAACCTTGTCAATTAAAGTTTTTCAGAGGTTTCTAAGGAGTTAATGAGAAAATAAAAATTTGATTATTCAAAATCAAGTTTTAAGAATATTAGAAGAACTTGTCTATTAAAGCAAAATAGACTACTTAAGTTAGCATTCAAGTTTTTATTACCTTTCTTGATTTTAAATCTTTTAAATCAGATTTGTTACCTTCTGCTGGCAGTGACAGCAGTAGGGCATAGTTGGAAATTGCTATGTGGAAAGTTGTCCTAGAAAGTTCAGGTATGTCCCTGGCTTGACCTGCAGTGAGATTTGGCTACATATACCGTATTGCAGCCCTGAAAACCACTTTGAACTGATAAGTGTTTTTACCATTAAAATTTTATCTTCCCAAGTACATTGCAGGATCCATGAAGGCAAGAACCAGGTCTTTTTTTTTTTTTAATTAATTAAAATTTTTTTTCATTGGGGAATATTGGGGAACAGTGTTTTTCCAGGGCCCATCAGCTCCAGGTCAAGTTGTCCTTCAATCCAGTTTTGGAGGGTGCAGCTCAGCTCCACGTCCAGTTGCCATTTTCAATCTTAGTTGCAGGGGGCGCAGCCCACCATCCCATGTGGGAATTGAACCAGCAACATTGTTGTTGAGAGCTCTGCTCTCTAACCAACTAAGCTATCCGGCCACTTTAGAACCAGGTCTTTTGTCTTTAGAATCCATGTCTTAATACCAAGAACAACACTCTTCGTAAATATTAACGACCAGGAGAAACAAAAATAAACTTTATTAGGCCAATGAAATATAGAATAGAAATATCACTTAAACTATATAATATCCAGAGTCACAGAAGTTTTAATTATTTGCTGACTGTTTTTCTCACACTATAAAATTCTAGGTAGTACCTGTTTTACAGATAGGAAAACTGAGCTATGATGATTAGCATATAAAATATTTTCCAATGTATTAATTGAACCTCACAATAACCATGCAAGAATTCACATCACCATTTTTTTAATATATGAGAAAATGGAAGCTCAGGGAAATTGAGTGACTTGGTCAGTCACCCAGAAAGGGAGAGGCACATCTGACGAATGCTTTTACATTGTACCCTTGCAAACCAAATGCACCTGGGGCCTTTGGAGAACGGGGACTCTCAACAGACCTGGAGGTGCTGGGTACAAGATGCCTTCTCTCCCTCTCTCCTTCCCAAGGCTCCACCAATGTGTGGGAAGAAGGTGAGGGAACCTCTTTTAAAAGACAAGTAAACAAAGAGGCAGGGTGGAAGAAAGGAAGAGATGGAGGGGGCTCAGTAGAGCAAAAGAAAGTGAGAGTTAGGAAAAACAGTGAATTGAAGTTGATAAAAGAAGGAAGCAGTGTTCAAAATTGGAAGTGAGGAGATCCAGAAGGTGTGATGTATTAGTCTGCTCGGGCTACTGTAACCAAGTGCCACAGACTGACCAAACAACAGACATTTATTGTCTCACAGTTTTGAAGCCGGGAAGTTCAAGGTCAAGGTGTCAGAAGGATGGGTTTGTTCTGAGACCTCTCTTGGTTTGCAGATGTTGACCTTTTGCCATGTCCTGGCATGGTCCTCCCTCTGTGTGTGTTTGTGTCCTAATCTTTTCTTCTTATGACACGTCATATTGGATTAGGGCCCATTCATACGACCTCATTTTACCTAATTGCCTCTTTAAAGAACTCCTCTATCTCTAAATATAGTCACATCCTGAGGTCCTGGCATTAGGACTTCAACATGTGAATTTGGGGGGCACTCAATTCAGCCCACAACAGAGAATAAGGAAAAGGAACTTGGCCTGTGACTCTGAAGATAAGACCTATTTCAATTGCTTTATTGTTTCCATTAGTGTTCTCTCCTAGCACAAATAAATGTTTGAGTGAGTTGTGGTAATTTTTTACATCAGTATACTCCCACGGATGTAAAAGGAAAAAGAGAGATTTGGGACTGAATTCTTTGATATTTAGCTTGCTTCATACTTTATTTTTACTTTTACCAGTGCAGGGCCAGCTTTAAACCTTGTCAAGTTCTGACGAAGCTGATAATGACCTCCCCCTTCCAGTAGCTATGACTGGTCCCTCTGCCTTTTCTGAACAGCAGAGTGATTTCAGTTATATGCACTGCCTGTGTAGCACGATAAATCCAACAAAAATGAAATCACAACACTGAAAGGATAGTGAAGCATAGATTTTACAACCCTCAGAGTCGGAAAGATAAGCTCGGGCAACCTTCTATCTGGATGGCATTTTTCTTGCTTATTCTAACAAGATACGTTCAGCAGAGAGTTTCAGACTGTGAAAGGTTGCCAGAAGAATTTGAAGGTTTTCTCTGAGGCAGTGAACAACTAACAAGGTTATAATTGGAATGTGTTGTAAAAATTCGAATTATTAAAATACTGTGATCATAGGATGACAGAAAGAGGCACCCGCAAGTCTTGCAGCTGTGGCCTTGCCGTTGGCTGGACTATACAGGACCTGCTTTGTAGAGGGAGGCATCCACAGTATGTTTCAAGATGGCCAAAGAAGTTTCCAGAGTCTTCTGCAATAAAAGTCTTAGTATTAACCAATAGTCAGAATCTCAAAGGACTGTTGTCTGTCTCCTTGACTTCCTTCACGGTCGGCCTTCAGAAAAGGTGGAGCATAGTTGTCCACTTTTCTTCATGTAATATCTTGAAAGGGTTTCAACAGGTCATTTCTTGGCCCTTTTTAGTAAGTTGAATCAAAACTCTTTCCATTGTTTTCAGAAACTGATTTTATGAGAGTCCTACAATAGCTGCCCCTCCCTAACTAGAATTGTGAAGGGTTAATTATGTCCTCATTGCACTTCCCAGGGTTTCCCCTTGAGGACCATCCTATATACTTGTAAGTGTGAGGCCCGGGACGATATTCTGAAATATCTGTGCTGAAGAATGTACATCCAATATACTTGGTGGAGCTTTTTCAAGGAATACCAAAAGCTTTCGAAATGTACCCTTTGGATGTGCTCCAGCAGCTTTCCACGACGAGTGGTTTCAGAAACAGGTTGGTGTGTGGAATAGCTATTGTCCTCCTAGCCAAAAAAGAATGCCTATTTCTGAGAGCAATGCATACTTAATTAGTGAAAGGATCGATGCCAGCACCTGGAATTTGAAAAGCCAGCTTTGAAAGTCAGAGCAAGTCCCTGAAGGGCAGAACTTACATTTCTCCCTCTGAGCTGAGCCAGACATTTGTCTAACTGGTCAGTTGTGCAAATTGGCTGGCACAGGTCAGGGAGGTGGGTTGTTCTGTTCAGCTGTAGCTTCTATAACACCTTTTAATTAAAAGGTTGCCTCAGAGGCACTCTACTCAAATTAGGAGAAAGGAACCAAATACAAATGTTTAAAGAATGAGGAAAAGCTGTTCATGGCTGTTTATGACTCGCTCTGGTTTTGGTGCAGTGAAAAACCCTGAATTTCCCTATGCTACTGAAAAAGGTCATGACGTTGAAGTGGCTTGTAAGTTCCCAGGCAGTCATCAGGTACTTACTAGTCACTGGCTATCTACTCAGTACCAACAGGGCATGAGAAGATACATCATGTAGCCGATACCCTAGGTCAGGGCAAGCAGACATGAAGATACGAAAGCACAAGTAAAGGTTCTGGCACCACAAACCACCAGGAACAACTGCTCGAGATGGCTCAGTGGCCAGAGAACTACGTCTTCCTTCCCAGATGCTTTATCTCCTTCAAGTTCTCATCACTCCAGCCCCCTGAACCCGGGCTCTTCTCTCCTTTGCAGAGTCTTACTTCAATCCAGTGAAGGTGCTCAAGAAACTCTGTCTCTGAATGTGTTTAAACCAGGGTGCATAGAGTTTTAAGCCTTTATACTCCTGGAGGAACTCCATCAGGGTTTGAAGAAAAGAAGAGAAGGGGCTGGGCTGGAGGAGCAGAAGAGCGAGTCATTTCTTCCCTCTTCCTCATCGCAGATGGTAGTCATAGATCCGTGGAAAGCCATAAAAATTCTGCCCAACTGTTTATTTTAAGGGGAGAAGGATATGCAGGCCGCATAAGAATATGACACTGTATTGAGAGCAACAGCAGGGCACAGAGGAGAAAAACACTGGTCCCAAATCCTAGATGGTGACAGAAGATAGGGCAACAGGAAGTGGTCCTTACTGTGATGGAAGAAAGTAAACAGGATGACTAGGAAGTCAGCTTGGGATACAGAAGTGCTCCAGGGGGTTCTACCTTCAAAAGCCAGGGGCTCCCCACTCCTCACCCCCTGGAGCCAAGCTCCTCCTGTCACAATGATCAGGAGTGATTTGGAGCTGGAGGGGTCTCCAGCAGGGAGACGAGATTGCTCCTGGCATTTCGAGTTGGAAGAAGAAATTCGGTTGTTGGTGTAGATTTTTTTTTTCCTTTTTTCTTTTCTTTTCTTTTCTTTTCTTTTCTTTTCTTTTCTTTTCTTTTCTTTTCTTTTCTTTTCTCTTCTCTTCTCTTCCCTTCCCTTCCCTTCCCTTCCCTTCCCTTCCCTTCCCTTCCCTTCCCTTCCTTTCCCTTCCTTTCCCTTCCCTTTCTTTCCTTTCTTTTCTTTTTTAGCATAATACTTATTCATGTGCACATATTAGTTATTTGGGCTTGGCCCAGGGACATATTTATTGTATGCCTTATTTCTAAGGAAAACATGTACCAAATTCCAAGTGAAACGTATTTTTGTTGCACAAAGCCTTTGTGACATGAAGATTCCTGAGAATTTATAACTGAGACTTTTATTTGCATGGCCAAGGCATAGAGCAAAGAACGTAGAGGAGGTTGGGAGTCCTGGGTGCAAGTCTTGTCTCTAACAAAAATTAACAAATGTTTGGCAAGCTAAATTCCCAGACGTTACATTTTGCTATCTGCAGGAGGAGCAAGGTTCCTTAGTGTGCTGGAATTCTGCCCTTTCTGAAAGGCAGCCTAAAATGGAATGTGTCTTCTCTAGGAATCTCAAATGCTTGTCAGATTTCAATCCCTTTGCCTTCTATCCACAAGTCTCCTAGCGTCCCTATGAAACTAATGGCAACGAAAATGCTACCTCCCTGTTTCCAGACACAAGGTTGGGAAAGTCTCGCCAGCAAAAATTTTAGAGGTGAGACTTAGGTTTCCTTAATTTATTCTTTTGGCTCATGCCTTTGTGAAAATATAATGGTCTTCACATCCTGGCTTTACTGTCTTGGCTGTGAGATCTTAACCTTGAGATGGCATCAGTCCACATAGCAGTCATATTGCCGTAAAAATGTCCTGATCTCTTGAGCCTGTTTTTGTTGTTATTATATTATATCTCAAGTAGAATCCTCAACCCAAATGCCTGTATATCCCTTTGACTGGAAACATGGAAGGATCGATCTTGTATCGTGGGTGACAGCATATACAAAATGAAGCACAATTATCTGTCATTTTACACTACATATGCAATCTTGGAATATTTTGAATTTTGGCACTTTGGATTTATATTTTAAATTAACTGGGGATTGAACTAAATGAAACCTACCCTGAACCTGCATAATGAAAGTAGATCTGTTAGTTTATAGAATTTATAATCGTGGGATCTTATTTATCATGGTCATGATAATGCTCGTGTTTCTATTTAGATAATAAATGCGGTGTTTTAGAAAAAAATTTCCTGTCTAGCTCTTAAAATATGTACGTGAGAACAAGGAACCACGCTACTTATAAGATGCCCACATTTTTAGTGAGATGAAAGATAGCTGGAATAGTGGGAAAATCAACAGTTCCCCTAATTGTAGGAATATATTCTCTGGAGAAAAGTTTAAGCTCTTTAAAAGTTAATTATTATGTTCATCACTGTTAGATCTGGGAATCTGCCCAGACAGATCATTTTTCTCATGGTGTTTGCACTCAGCCAACTCCGGAAGTCAGCCCCCTTTTAGAGGGCATTAATCTCCCTAAAAGACATGATTTGGCCATTATTGGTTATGCAATTAAATGTTGACCAATTAGGAGATAAAAGCCCTGGATTTGGAAAGATTGGTATCTTGATGATCCAAAATATAAACAGCCCTCCTTCAATAAATAGTAGACACAAAATTTTGAATTTCAAATTGCCCAATCTTTAAAGACACACTCTGAGCAATACATTAAGATATTGAGGGTAGTAAGGCAGAAAAGTTTAAATGGCAACAGCAGTGAGAACCTGTTTTAAGAAAAAAAGAAAAAAGGGCAAATTCCTTTAAAAAATAACCTAAAACTTGTTTTTCCTGTTAAAAATGAGAGAAGTGGAAGGATTTTCAAAGAATATTGACCAGTGATAGAGTTTTTTGTAAAAACTATGTGTTTTTTTTTTAGTAGAGCTGTATTCAGAAGTTTAGGAGTCAAATAACTTCTTCTAAAGGCAACAGGGGATGATATTATCAAGATTTGATGAGTCTAGTACCTGCCAAAATGTAATCACACTCATTTTGTTTTGGCCATGACTTAATGGGCTTAGTAAAGGGAAGAAAAAAGCAGAAGTCTGGCAGCTGAAAGGAAGGCACCAGCCTGCGGGTTCACTGGGCACCAGTAAGACAGGAGCTGCCTGGAGTGGAAGGAGGGGAGAGACCTTCACTCTCAAATAGTTCATCCTTGAGTATTTCTTTGGAAAAGGTGCTTCTGGAGTTTTCATTGGGATCTGATTTATAAAGACGGATTATGAAGGGGTGAGAAAGATTGGCCAAGTAGTTGGGCTCAAGTTCATGTGTGAATTAAACACATGGTAGAAAACAACATCCTTCATTACTATTTTTATTCAAGTGGTTTTGTATGAAAAAATTAGTATTCATGGTAGCGTCATTCACTAATTAAACAAAAAATATATGCCATTAGTTTACTAAAAATCAATTTTTAAAAAAATGATTATTTAAAACATGAATTTTCATAAAGGGAAAGATGGTATTTATTTTTTTATTATTTTATTATTTTTTAATAAGTGTTTTATTTTTGAATTATAATTGACATACAATATTATGTTAGTTTCAGGTGTACAGCATAGTGATTAGATATTTATATAACTTATGAAGTGATCACCCCAATAAATCTAGAACCCACCTGACACCATACATAGTTATTACAAGATTATTGACTATATTCCTTATGCTGTACTTTATATCCCTATGACTATTTTGTAACTACCAATTTGTGCTTCTTAATCCCTTCACCTTTTTCACCCACCTCCCAACGCCCTTCCCACCTGGCAACCATCAAAATGTTCTCTGTATCTATGAGCTTGTTTCTGTTTTGTTTGTTTATTTTGTTCTTTAGATTCCACATATAAGTGAGATCATATGGCATTTGTCTTTCTCTGTCTGACTTTCTCCACTCAGCACAGTATCCTCCAGGTCCATCCATATTGTTGCAGATGGCAAGATTTCATTCTTTTTTAAGGCTGAGTAATATTCCATTGTATATATGTACCACCTCTACTTTATCCACTCATCCATTGACAGATACCCAGGTTGCCTCCACATGTTGGCTATTGTAAATAATGCAGTAATTAACATGTGAATGCATACATCCCATCGAAGTACTGTTTTGGGTTTCTTCGGATAAATACCCAGAAGTGGAATTACTGGGTTCTTCTTTGTCTTTTGTTATACCCTTTGTCTTGAAGTCTATTTTGTCTGGTATAAGTATTGCTTCCCCAGGTTTTTTGTTTGTTTGTTGCCATTTTCATGAAATAACTTTTTCCATCCCTTTACTTTCAGTCTGTGTGTATCTTTTGATCTAAAGTGAGTCTCTTGTTGGCAGCATATGTAAGGGTTTTGTTTTCTTATCCATTCAGTGACTCTATCTTTTGATTAGAGCGTTTAATCCATTTACATTGAGAGTAATTATGGATAGATATATAGTTATTGTCATTTTATTCATATTTTTTATCTTTTTTTTTTTTTTCTCCTTAAAGAAGTCCCTCTAAAATTCCCTGTAATCCTGGTTTGATGCTGATGAACTCCTTTAGCTTTTCCTTGTCTGGGAAGCTCTTTATCTGTCCTTTGATTCTAAATGATAGCTTTGCTGGGTAGAGTAATCTTGGTTGCAGGTCCTTGCTTTTCATCACGTTGACTATTTTGTGCTAATCCATTCGGGCCTGCAAAGTTTCTGTTGAGAAATTAGCTAATAGTCATGGGATCTCCCTTGTGGATAACTAACTGCTTTTTTCTTGCTGCTTTTAAAATTCTCTCTGTCTTTAATCTTTGGCATTTTAATTATGATGTGTCTTGGTGTGGGCGTCTTTGAGGTCATCTTGTTTAGGACTCTGTGCTTCTCGGGCTTCTACCATGTTTCTCCAAAAATAAGACCTAGCCAGACAATCAACTCTATTGTGTCTTTTGGAGCAAAAATTAATATAAGACCCGGTCTTATTTTACTACAATATAAGACTGGGTCTTATATCATGTCATGTCATGTCATATCATATCATATCACATCATACCATATCATATCATACCTGGTCTTATATTAATTTTTCCTCCAAAAGATGCATTAGACCTGATTGTCCAGCTAGGTCTTATTTTTGGGGAAACCCGGTACGTCTATTTTCTTCACCAGGTTAGGAAGTTTTCTGTCATTATTTCTTCAAATAGGTTTTCAATTCCTTGCTCCCTTTGTTCTTTTTCTGGTACTCCAATGATGTGAATGTTAGTGCACTTGATGTTGTCTTCATTTTTATGGATTCTTTCTTCTTTTTGCTGTTCTGATTGGATGTTTTCTGCTACCTTGTCTTCTAAAGCACTGATTTGATCCTCTGCTTCATCTAATCTACTGTTGATTCCCTCTAATGTAGTCTTCGTTTCAGTTATTGTACTCTTCATTTCTGACTGGTTCTTTTTTATGGTTTCTATCTCCATTTTTATGTTTCCTATCTCTTTGAAGTTTTCCCTGAGATCATGAGCATCCTTATAACCAGTGTTTTGAACTCTGCATCTGGTAGATTGCTTGTCTCCATTTTGTTTAGTTCTTTTTCTGTTGCTTTGTTCTGTTTTTTTCATTTAGGACATGTTTCTTTGTCTCCCCATTTTGGCTGCCTCCCTGTGTTTGTTTCTATGTATTATGTAGGGCTGCTATGTCTCCCAGTTTTAGTAGAGTGGAATTATGTAGTAGGTGTCCTGTGGGACCCAGTGGCGCAGTCTTCCTTCCTGAGCTGGGTGTTCCAGGTGTGTCCCGTGTGTGGGTTGTGTGTGTCCTCCTGTTGTAGTTGAGCCTTGTTTGCTGTTTACTCATCAGTGGGAGGGATTGTCCCTTGGGCTGACTGGTTGTGAGGAGTGGCTATGCCTACAGTAGAGGAGCTGTTGTGCAATGACTGACCCTACTGAGCAGGATTTACTTTAGCAGGCTCTGGTCTCTGCCAAGTCTGCTCTTTAGGTGTGTCACCTGTGGAGGCATCCATCTGGTGCTCTAGCTGGGTCCAAAGCCAGCCACCAGGCATGCTAGCCCTGGGGTCGGTCTCCTGGGAGTGGCCCTGCCACAGGCCAAGTTCAGCTGCAATCTGTGCCCTGCCAAGGGGCACCTGTCCTGAGCCACAAGCAGTCCGCAGATGGCAGCCACCCACGCTAGGCTTGGAGATGCTTGGGAGAGGCTAAACCATGAACCAAGACCAGCTGCTGCTAGTGCTGGGGTTGTGGTTTCTCAGCAAGATATATGGGACATGCTGAGGACAGATGCTGCTTGTTTGAGTTTTGTGAATCTTTGAGAGAGTATTAGGAGAGTTCATAGGATGAGCCAAGACAGGTCATTTGTATGAAAAAGCCACTGGAAGTGGCTTGAGTGTGTCTGAAAGTTGGGTGGGGTGCAGTCTCATGGAATCAGCAGGGCGGGGCAAACAGTGTTAGCCAGTTTGATAGAGATTAAGATATGACAGCCACCTGCATTTGCAGCCTGGGTGAGGGGGGAGGGCTCAACACAGGAACAATGCCTTCTGCCAGCACTTCTGTCTGGGAGAAATCTGCCCTTGCAGCCCTCATCCTGAAGCCAGAGAGTTCAGTTCCTCCCCATATGTCTCTGGTGCCTTCCGAGCTGTTGCCTCAGTGCTGGAGCTCAAAGCAAATGAGCCCATCAACAAGTAAGTCTATGCACGGTACCTGTAAGAGGAACACCTGGAATTCCAGCCACCCTCTGCCTCACTCAGCTACCATCTCCGCTGGTTTTCACAGCCACCAGTTGTGGGGACTTCTCTCCCCAGCACTGGAACCCTGGACTGGGGAGCCTGGCATGGGGGGTCGACTGCTAACTCTTCTACTATAAAATTAGAAGGTACAAAACATCTTTTGTTGAAAAGTTTCCTCCTCTCTTCTCCTGCCTTTTATTCCACTAGCAGTACCAGGTCACCCAGCTCCCCACTGGGAGGCACCAGTATTACTAGGTTCTTCCATATGCTTTCAGGAAACTTTGTGCCTATATAAGTAAATATATTTTTTCTATTCCTCTCTATTTTTTGCACAAAAGATGATATAGTATACATTGTATCCTGGAAATTTTCACTTAATGATATATTTTGGAGATTATTCCATATCAGTATATAAGGCAGTTCTTCATTCTTTTTTTTTTTTATTGTGGTAAAATAGATGTAACGTGAAATTTACCATTTTTAAGTGTACAGTTGAGTGGCATTAAGTATATTCACATTGTTGTGTAACCATTGCCACCATCTGTCTCCAGAACTTTTTCATCATCCCAAACTGAAATGCTGTCTCCATTAAACAAAAACTCACCATTACCCTTCCTCCCAGCCCCTGGCAACTACCAGTCTACTTTCTATCTCTGTGAATTTGTATGCTCTAGATACCTCATATAATCATGCAATATTTGCCTTTTTGTGTCAGGCTTATTGCACTTAGCATAATGTCCTCAGGTTCATCCATACTGTAGCATGTGTCAGAATTTCATTTTTTTAAGGGCAGAATAATATTCCATTGTATATATATATATACCACATTTTGTTTATCCATTCATCCATCAATGCACATTCGGGTGGTTTCTACCTTTTTTCATTCTTTTTAGTGACTGCATGATATTCTGTTGTGTGGTTATAACATATTATATAAACCAGTTCCCTACTGATAAATGTTTAGATTCTTTCCATGCTTCAGTGAATAGTTGTAAACTTAAACCATTCCACACATATATAATCTGTTAAACAAATTTCTTGGAATGAATTTGATTTAAAAAACGTTATGGGAATATTAAATTTGGGGCTATTGCTGAGTTGCCCTCCATGGAAATTGTACCCACTCACATCCCGTTTAGAAACTGTTTCCCCACCTCCTCACCAACACAGTGTATTACCAAACTCCTTCATCTTTGTTCGTCTGGTGGTGGAAAATGGTGTCTCAGTATAGTTGCAATTTACATTTCCCTTATCTTGAGTGAACTTTGAGTGTTTCAGGGCCATTGTATTTTTTTTTTTTAACTGGGACTATCTTCATTTCCTTTGTTCATATCTCAATTGGGCTATTGAGCTTTTTCCTCCCTCTTCTTTATATTGGCTATTGTTGAAAAATCTGTTTTTGTTTGGCATCCTTAATGCAGCCTGTGAGAGACTTTTGGAGTTCTGCTGTGAAACTGGAGCTTTCTCTAAGAAGAGTGAAACCTGCTTTTCAACCCCATTAGCCAAATACTGGCTCAGTGACAATAAATTTTATTAAGGGGGACAGACTGACTGATGCTCTAGGAGGCTTTATTAAAGTGGTTATATTCAGAAGAAAGACTGTCTTTGTGAGGACATTATAAAAATTTCTATTCTCATAATGTGTTTTGTGTAGGATTTACTCATCTTTCAAAAGGTGGAGGTATACACTTGAGATAGTAAGTAACTTGGTACGTACTGGAAAAAAAACCCCAAAAAATAGCATATTGTTAAATACCTTTGCTGTGCCCATCTGAGTACATACTGGATACTTCACATTCAACACACCCCACTCTGAACTCATTCCTTTGGCCCACAGAGCAATGCCTCAGTTGCTATATTTCCTATCTGGATTTTTTGAAACATCTCCCCACTCTCTTCCACATCCAGCATCCCACCAACCAATTTGATCTCCTGAATGTCCCTCCGATGTGTCCACCACCCTGTGCCCCCATCACCAGTGCCTCATCCAGCCCCTCTTCTGGGTGACTGCAGTGGCTTCCAATGGAACCTTTGCTCCAGACTTGTCCCCATGCAATAATTCTCTCATGAGCAGCTAAGAGTAAAGTTTATAAAATGCAAATTGGATTGTCATATCTCTGTTTAAAACCTTTTCATGGTCCCTTATTGCCCTTAGGGTAAGATTCAAATTCTTTAACATGGCCTCTGAGGCCAGCACACCTGGCCTGCCCTGCTTGTCCGTCATCTCCTTGGTCACCACTTCTCTCCCTACATTCTGCTCTTCCCTCACTGGTCTTTCAATTCCTTAAACTCAGGGTGCGCACTCTTGTTTCAGGAACTTTGAATCTGCTCTTCTTCTGGAATGTTCTCCCCTTCACCTCCTTCTGGAATGTTCCATTCCTTCCACCTCCATCACCTGGATAACTCCTGTTCACTCTTTCTCCAGCAAGTCTTGCCTGGCATCCCCCAAACTGAGTCTGTGGCTTCACGTGGGCCTCTGGGTAACCTTTATCTCACATGATCACCCTGGACTGGAACGGCCTGTTTTGTTGTATAATCAGCGACTCCCCACCGGGCCATAAGGGCCCAAGGAGCAGGCATGGCTCCCTTGTTTCTCACTGTTGCCCCAGCAACTAACATATTTATTGCTCATAAATATCTGTTGATGAATAACTGTTGAGAGATGGCTGGAGAACTGGAAGAAAATGTCTTCTGGGAATGGGGTGTTGCTATGTGTGAGTGGGTTGTGATAATATTACATGTCGAAACCCCAAGTGTCTTCCTGGCAACTTCTGAAACCTGTGTGGCAAGAAGAGAGGGCTAGGTTGGCTGCGCTCTGATTTGTCTGATGGCCCACTAGCCTCATGAGAACAACACTGAAGATAAGGCTCGCTCGAGGTTGACACCAGTTCACCTGTAGATATTCTGGGCAGAGTACCAGACAGTCGGGGAGCTCACTGAGGACAGCTGGGTGTAAAGCTTGGGGCTAAGGTCCAGGTAGGGTTGGTGAGGAAGGGATGGTTTCTGAGTCGCTACAACACCAATTGTCTTGGAGTGCAGCCTTCCAGAGCAGCCCATCCGAACACCTCTGCTGTCTTTTCTTTTTAATACAGTCACGGCCCTCTCTTTGAGATCTAAGTGTGGTTTGGGGCTGAGTCAGGGCCAGAAACCCTGTGTTTACAACATGTAGTCCCTGATTCGGGACTTAGGGTTTGATCAGTATGCAGTACAGTAAAAATGACAAAGCACATATTTCAGTGGGTTAGAACTGCAGTGTCATGCACAGTGCTTGTGTGACCGCAGGCAACGTGCCAGGATAAAAGTCCTTCACGAAGTCCGTATTCTCATTCCATAACACCAAGAGAACAGAATACGTAGTCATCAGAAAATGTCCTCTGTTTATAGACGATCAGATTGGACCGGGGGTGGGTAGTGTTTTTGGTTTTGTTTTAAGAAGAAAATCGTACCTGAAGAGCTTTAAGTCCTTACTCAGCATGAAGATTTTAGTGTGGTGACATAAAGCAACCCGAAACAGGAAGAGGGAGCAGTGACGACCACAGGGCTGACATTCATTGTGTTTACTATTAAGCCACGCCCTGTGCTCAGTATTTTGCACCGATTCATTTAGCCCTCACAACAAGTAATCGGGCCATGTGCAGCAGCCGGTGGAGGCACAGCTCCCTCCCTGAGAGCCCCCAGTCTGGAGTCTTGGGGTTGGGCAGAGACCTAGGGTTCCACTACATGCTCTTAGCCCCAGGCGACCGATCCACTGCCTCTGTCAGTGTCTGGGAGCCAAGCTGGGTGAGTCCAGCTCCGCTCTGACTGGCGTGTGACCTTGTGTGACTTGCTCGTTGTCCTGCTTCAGAGCAGCATGAGGCACATGGGTTGTTGGGAGGGTTTTGTACTTGTTTGGGTGACACCAGGTCCTGCAATCAACAAAGCCCAACGTTCCGGAACGTTCTGATGACTTGACACAGTGACAGCTTCCTGCTTTACTGACAGCCGATGCAAATATTCCTGGTTAGTGCTGGGCAGCTCCATCCCACAGAGTCTGCAAGGATCTTGTCTCATGAAGGTTCTGCACCTTCCACAGTGATTTCCAGGGCCCCTCAGGCCTTGGTGCCCAGGGAAGTGTGTTTCCAGGTATGGTTAGGCTTGAAGAGAATAGAATAGCGGGAATCTGTTGAAGAAAGAGAAGGCAAAGTGACCTGTGGCCAGACGGCTGTAGCCCTTTCACTTATGTCATCTACTGCCAACATAAAATAATGGCGTCACTTGTGCTTTCAGAAAAGAGTGGAAGCACCAGCAAAGATGTGATTTAGAAGTCGGTGACCTGAGTTGCCTCATGGAGGGTGACATGAGCCCAGGCCATGAACACAGTGTCCTCCAGGTGTGGCCAGCATGGCAGCTCAGAATCCTAAGCTGACACTTTGTGCCTGCAGAATCACCGCTTACCGCCTTGCATAGAAGGACAGCATCTTGGGTCAGTTCGGTGCCATTTGTGGTCCAAGGCAGTGGTGTTATATCATTTTGTTAATGATTTTATTTGTTCTACAACTAACTAGTCTATGACTGGTGTCAGTGGTACTCAAATGCTGTTATTTCTAACAGCGCCTTACGCACAGAATCAAACATTTTGCCCTTGTGAGCACATTCACGGCAATAAGACCTGTCTGCAAATAAGCCACAACGGCAGCTCTAAGGAAGGCGGACATGTTTCAGAGATGCCAGGCAGGAGTCAGCCACACTCTCAGCCAGGAATCTGATAGGATGTGTGTTTGTCACCCCAGACCCTCCCTCTCCCCACTGAGCACCTGCATCACATTCTCCCACCATAGATCGAAACCCCCAAGGCTGAGGTAAATAAGAATTTATCCAGAGGAGCCCACCTTGGTGCGAGAGGGACAGAGGCAGCTGGGGTGACATTCTGAGGTCTGTAGGTGCTTTCCCTTAGAACGCCCGTCCTGCCCAAACCAACTCTACTCACAGCAGTCAGCATTCATGCAGCTTGAGGGGGAGGTCATTGAATATTTGAAAAACAGGTTTAGCTAGAGAATTAAGTTCACTTACTATGTTCAAGGCATTAGCCATTTTGGGGGTGAGTGAAGTCTGGGAAGTGGTAATTGTGTTACATGCTTCTGCAATCTTTTTGTTATTGTTGGCAAGTAACAAGCAGTTGCAACGAAACGTTTCTCAATTTTGAATGACTACCAAGCTTGGAGTTATCCCATTCTTGCGGATTTGGGGTATAGTTTGGGGGTACAGGTGATGTATTCCTGACACTCTAAATTCCAGCTAAGAAACATTCTCCAGCAGAAACACCACTATGACAGGTAGAAAGGGCTTACTTACTACTTTAATACTGGTCCACAAAATCAGCTTTGACCAAACGTATGGCAAAACTATAGCTAGAAAGTTTCTCTGTGAGCTTATGTCATAAGGGTGTTAAGCATTTGAAACATATCTTGGTGTAGTATGAACGGAACATGAACTTCTCAAAGAACTACTGCATAAAGGAGGAATTAGACGTGTTCTGCCATGGCTTCAGAGAGCAGGATTCGGGTGGGAGCTGGAGGATGATGTGGTCTTCCTCAATACAGGCAGAACTTGCGTCAGAATGGAAACAGACAGACGTGCTAGAGGAGATTCACTGCAGGACGGACCGGAGTTCTGAAGGCGTCTTTCAGCCACGGCTTCTATGAGCCTCCTAAGTGGTGGATAGGTCCCTCCCACCCATCTGTAGTTGGGAGCCTGTCGCTGCGATCTGTCGCTGTGACGTTCCACTTTACCCCACCAGCTCAGTGTTCCAGAAAGGAAGTTTAGGAAAGCAGATGTACATTTTTCTGTATTTTTGTGTTTTTCAAGAATGAATAACAATAGGAAATTTTTGTACTTTAAAGTAATCATTTATTTAAATAAAATGTAGCACCTTAACTATATTTACTTAAAAATATAAATACTGTAATTATTTTATTGTGGATTTTTGACACATTTTGGAGAAAAAACTTGAAATCAGTTAACAGTGATAGGGTTAATGACCATAGGTATGGAAAATGTTGACTGTTCTTTGGTGAGTAATGACAATGAGAAAAGAAGAAAATGGATACAGAGTTGTTTTTGTTGTATGTTTTGTTTTTACTAGCTTTGCAAACTGGTGTCTCTGAGTGTGAACGAATAAGCAGTGCTCATTTTTGGAAATAGAAGAGTAGAATTGTAATAGTTAATAGGCAAAAGATTTTCTCTCACAGTTCCTCAGAGTGATGTAAAAATTAGCTTGTAACCAAGCTCGGTGTTTTAGGCCTAAAGCTCAGATTGAAAGTTAAATTCGCATCGTGATATTATACAAAGTATTTGCTCTAATCTACAAAGTATTTGCTTTAATTGTTACTAAACGTGTGAGTTATTTAGCTCAGTGTTCTTCTCACTTGGGGGTGATTTTTGCTCTTGGGACATTTGGCAAGGTCTGGCAATATTTTTGGTTGTCATGATTATGTGTGAGAGGATGGTTTTGGTGGCTACTGGGTAAAGGCCGGGGATGCTGCTAAACATTCCACAATGCACAGGACAGTCCCCAGACAAATAATATGCTGTCCAAAATGTCAGTAGGGCCAACCGTGAGAAACTTTGGTGGTCTCAGGACCCTGAAGATACACAGCCACCTTTCATTTATTTTTTGGAAAACTACAAAAAAATTATGTGTCAAAATGATTTATCATGCACAGCTGATCTGATTTTATCCCTAAAAAAACAAAGAAAGGTGTGATCTTTGAGTACATAGAAGTCAAAGATTATTGTGTTTTTCCGGT
Organism: Rhinolophus ferrumequinum; assembly: GCF_004115265.2. Taxonomy (NCBI): domain Eukaryota; kingdom Metazoa; phylum Chordata; class Mammalia; order Chiroptera; family Rhinolophidae; genus Rhinolophus; species Rhinolophus ferrumequinum. The sequence continues at coordinate 97,625,746 of NC_046287.1, read as the reverse complement.
TTGGTTTGATCAAATCCAAGTAGGGTGCAGTGTTGTCTTTTGATGAATCCTGTTTAACTTGGTTTGACATTAACATCAACACCACTGGTCTTGGTTTTAATACGTGTTATCATTTCTAACTTATTTTTAGAACATTGATTATACTGATAGCTTGAATCACACCCAAATGGGGAGCAACTGAGCGTGGTCCAGCTTCAGCAGCTGGCTGAGAAGGCTACAGTTTCGACTCCAAAGATATGCAATCTTGAGGCCAACTGAGGTTTTCCCTTGTATAATAATAAATATATGATGTTATTTCCATCATTATCTGATATGCATTTTCATATTTATAATCTATCACATTCTGTGATCTACACAGTTCCGATTCTTACCAAAAACCGCTGGAAAAATAAAATGGCATCGATAGTGAAAGGCTGGGAAATGAAGAAGGTGATGTTCATTAGTATATTAATTTGGAACTGAGAGCAAAGGCGTCTTTCAGCCATGAGAACAGCTTAGAAATTCAAAATGGTAGCCATCCCAAGAGGGAAAACCTGAAATGTTTATCCTGCTGGTAATCAGGATTCTGAAGGGTGAGGCTGCCTTGAACTGGATGGTGGAAGAGATTGTCTGTTAGTCGGAGCACTGTTATTCCCTTCAGAGCATGTGCTCTGCCCATATCTGAGCTTCATTTGTAAAGAAGACCGTGCAGTGTTTGGAGAGCAGGTTGAGTGGAGAGCTACAAAGGTACTTGAACAAATTGATGTGGTTGGTATCTGTGAGATGCGTAGGAACTGGGACAGTCTTTCTGGAAGAGAACAGACCTTTAGTGGTGGTCTTTGAGGAAATGAGGGGTTTCTGGATAGATTATGTATTAGTTTCTTCTTGCTACTGTAGCAAGATACCACAACCTTAATGGCTTAAGACAACACAAATTTATCTTACAGTTCTGGGGGCAGAAATCTGAAATGGGTTTCACTGGGCTAAATTCAAGGGATTGGCAGGATTGCTTCCTTCTGGAGGCCCAAGGAGAAAATCCTTGTCCTTGCCTTTTCCAGCTTCTAGAGGCCGCCTGCATTCCTTGGCTCATGGGCCCTTCCTCCACCTTCCAAGCCAGCAATCAGATCACTCGGACCTCTGCGTCCTCGTCGGACCCTCCTCCTCCCTCTTCCCTTTATAAGGACCCTTTTGATTACATTGGGTCACCCAGATAATCCTGCACGCTGATGTTGTTGTTCTGCTTGATGGGTAGGAAAATGTGGCTCAGAGAATCCTTGTCTCCAGTGCCCCATTTCTCTTACAAATGGTGAATAACGAAATAACCAGTGTCATTCTGGGTTTCTAGTCACTCTTGTGAGGATCAATCATGGCTAATAGAGAAATGTGGGCCCTTAAAAATAAATAATTACTTATTACTATTTAAAACATTATGAATTTAAACTAAAAACATTTGAGTGGAAATGATCTCCATTTTTGTTTTGCCTTTGCTGTTTTTACTTATTGAGATATAATAATGTATAGTAAACTGCACACATTTAAAGTGTGTGATTTCATCTGTGCATTGGTCTGCTTCCTATTGTTCTAGATTAGTCTGCTTTTTCGATAATTTTATGTAAAAGGAGTCACACAACATGAACTTTTTTTTTTTTTTGGTCTGACTGCTTTCACGCAACATAATTATTTTGAGATTCATCCATGCTGTTGAGTGTGTCACTCGATCATGCCTTTGTATCGATGGTAGTATTCCATTGTTTGTCCGGTCACCCATGAGTGGTCGTTTGGCTTGTTTCCCGTTTGGGGCTATGATAAGTAAAGCTGCTACAAGCATTCACATACAAATCCTTGTGTGGGCACATGCTTTCTTTTCTCCTGTGGTAATACCTACCAATTGAATGACTGGGTCATGTGGTAGATATATGCTTAGCTTTTTAAGAAACTGCTAACCTGTTTTCTGAAGTCACTGTATCATTTTGTGTCCCCCACCCATCCATGAATGAGAGTTCCAGTTACTCTTCATTCTCAGTGACACTTGGTGTGATAAGGTTTTTAATTCTAGCAATTCTAATTGGTGTGTAGTAGTGTCTTAGAGAGGTTTTAATTTGCATTTCATTAATGACTAATGATGTTGAACATTTTTTTTGTGCTCAGTTGCCATCTGTGTATCTTTTTTAATGAAAATACCCAAATCTGTTGCCAATTTTTTATTGGATTGTTTGTTTTCATAGTATTACATTTGAGAATTCATATATATATGTTTATATATGTATATGTGTATATGTGTGTGTGTGTATATATATATATATATACACATATACATATATATGACAAAATTTCTTTATCAGATGTGTGATTTACAAACATTTTCTCTCAGCCTGTGGCTTATCTTTTCATTCTCTTAACAGTGTCTTTCAAAGAGCAGAAGTTCTTAATTTTGATAAAGTCCAATTTATCAATTTTTTTCTTTTATAGATTGTGCTTTTTGGTGCTATGTCTGTACACTCTTTACCTAACACAAAGTCACAATGATTTTTCTCCTGTGTGTTTTTACAGAAGTTTTATATATCTAGGTAAGTTTTATATGTATAAACTTTACATTTAGGTCTGTGATCCAATTTGAATTAATTTTTGTAAATGGTGTGACATATGAATCAAGGTTTATTATTGTTGTTTTTTTAACATGTACTGAATCATGTGTCACAGGACCATTTGTTGAAAAGACTGTAGTTTTTCCATTGACATTCTTTTGCATTTTTGTAGAAAATCAATTGGTCATATATGTGAGAGTCTACTTCTAGACTCTCTATTTTGTTCTTTTCACCATCTTTTCATCTTTTCACCAATGCCAGGTTATCTTGAACTGTAGCTTTTTAAGTCTGGAAAGCAGGCACTGTGAGCCCTCCCTCTTTTTTTACAAGGCTGTTTTGGCTATTCTAGGTACTTTGCATTTCCATATATTTTAGAAAAAGCTTCTCAATTTCTACCAAAAAAAAAAAAAGTTAGGATTTTGATTGGTACTGTATAGAATACATAGATCAATTTTGGGAAATGTGTGATAACACAGTGTGTCTTTCATTTTAATTTGTCTCAGCATCAGTTTATAATTTTAAGTGTCCAGACCGTGTTCTTCCCAGACTCCCAACAACATCTCAATTTGGGTGGATTTCCAGGCTCAGTCGCGATTCTTCCTCCTTGTGCTGTGGTCTGGAACAATCAGAGGGTTCGTCTCATTTGTTTCCCTTCTCTCAGGGTCCACTGTCACGTGTTGACTGATATCTAATGTTTGAACACTGTTGTTTTGTATATTTAGCTTGTTTTCAGTTTTCTTTAAGTGAGAGGGTAAATGTGGTTCCTATTCATATTTTTTAGAGTCAGAAATCTCCTTTTCTGCTTTTGATAGCAAACTTTCTTCTGCTTAAGTACTTATGTGAAGCAAATTCAAAATAGCTCTATTGTTAATCTTCCTAGGCCAAATCTCTAGTGTAATAATACTAAATGGTTAATATGGCAAGGTTGAAACACGGTGCGGGGTAGTAGAATATCTTCAACAATGAGTTAGTCTATAAACATAAAAAGAATGCTTGTCCTCATTGATGATCACCAAAATGCAAATTAAAACCACAAAAAGATGGCATTGCACACTCCCCGGATTGGCAGAAAATTTAAAAGTTGGGTAATACTGAGTGTTGAAGAGTATGTAGAACACTAAATGAACTTTCATTCACTGCTGGTGGAAATCAAAATTGGTACAACCACAGTGGTAAAGAAGTTGGCATTATCTAGAGTCTTAGTCTACATTCTTTAGAAAAGAGAGCATGGGAAAAGCTTCTTTGCTCCCAGGAAGCAAGAATGAAGGAGAAGGAAGAGTCGGGTAAAGGGAGCTACATTTCTGAGTGACCTGCTAGGTCCTTCTCAGTGGTCAAGGAGAGTGAATTTGCTAGCTGGCTGGTTCTCTCTCACCTCCTGCCCCCCACTGGGAATTGACTCCCCTATACTTTCAGGTTCTATCTAGCCCATCTGGCAGCTGGGAAGGTAGAGTCCATGGCCAGCATCATGGTGCTTCATCTCAGCCTGAAGCAGGGAAGAAGTTAGCAGCTGGCAGCTGAGGCAGAGACTGCAGAAAGTTGGCCCCACTGGTGGCTTCTGAGCAAGAACCACTGAGTTGCTTGTTCTAGGGGCAGGCAGGGCAGAATGTGTAGCCAAGTTTCCCAAAGATGTTGAGGCTGAGAAGATCTAGATGTCACAAAAGTGATGTTTGAGGCACCAACACAGGTGAACATGTGCATCCCATAGGACACAGCGCCTGTGCTGCTAGGTACATACTCAAGCCCAGGCGATTACTGTAGGGGTGTTCATGGCACTGCTGTTCATTGTGGCCACAAACTGGAAACACCCCAAAAGTCTACAAGCAGTCAAAGAATAGAGAAATCATGGAATATTCATAAAATGGAATAACTATATAGCAGTGGAAATGACCGCCCACTACACACATTAATAGTAGCGAACCTGAAAAACATAATGTTAACAACAGCGAGAGACTCAATGCACTGAAGAGCATATACAGTATGGTTGCATTTATTTAGCATTAAAACCTGGTCAGTTAAATAAGTTACTGTTTAGAGATATAGTCTTATAGCAAAAAGCAAGAGCGTAGTTAATGCAGCAGTTTGGATGGTGGTTACCTCTGAACATAGAAAGGGGGATCCCATTGGGGAGAGGCATAAGAAGCTTGTAAGATAACAAGGATATTTGTATCATCGAAACTGATTGAACATGCGTATTCTTTTTATTTTTTCTCTCTCAATTGTACATATGTATTTCATACATTGTAAAGTATGGGGTATTTTGCATGGATATACGCATGAGACGGTGAGTTAGGAAACTTGGGTGCTAGTCCCAGGTTCTAGAAACTGGTTGTGTAACTTTGGGCAGCTCGCTTCATTTCTTCATCGAACAAATATTTTTAAATATTTTCAAAAATATTTTTGATGTACCAGTGCTGTGCTAGGAATGCAATGGTGATCAAAACTGATTGTGATTCTTGCCTTGATGGGCTTATAATCTAGTGGGAGAGTTAGCCATTGATCTAACAAAATTTCAGCTCTGGTCATGCAAGAAAGGAGAAGGACATTGTGTCAGGGTACAACAGGGGGCCTGACCGGGTCTGGAGGTTGAAAAGCCTTCACTGAGGAAGTGGGGGGTGTTGGGGTATCTGAGTTGAGCGGACGCAGTCAAATAAACAAGGACAGAGAGAAAGCAATCACAGTGTAAGATTACTGGGGGGATGTGAGCACGGGAGGGTGAGTGGCTCTGAGACACAGAGGGTCGGTCCTGTGCTTCGTAGGATAAAGGGGAGGGAACGTGCACATATAAAGAGGTTTATAAGGATGGCAAGGGGCTTTAATGGCGTTTCTGTCTGATGACATCTGTTTTCTCTGAGAAGTCGGAAGTGAGGCCATCTACTGAGGGAGGGGAGGTTGGGGGCGCTGAGTAGTCATGGTTGGAAATTTGAGGAAAGTGGAGAAAATGTGGAGTAGTCAGCGTAGAAAGTGGGAGAATGCGTTGACCGGAGAAATGTAGTAGGATCTCAGGTCAGGCTGAGGTCCTCGCTGAGGCTGGTGATCCTGGGGTGTCTTCCATCCTGACAGCGATGCTGGCTAGGAGAGCCCGGCAACAGATAAGGCAGGGAATTGAATTCATCCAGGTGAGTATGATGGGAAGGTGGAGGGTGAGGAGGTTAGGGTACTGGCATGGATGTTATTTAAATGATGGCCCATGGAAAAGGAGGGGACTGGTGGATTGGAGAGAGTAAAGGAGTTCCAGGGAGTAGCAGTGGTGAAAGCTGAACAAGCAAGCTGGGGGAAGAGCTACGAGGTGCTCACTCAGGAGATTCACACATAGATGTTGGGAGAGACTGAGGCCCAGGGTGTGACCTTGGGAAGGATGGTGAGATACAGGACAAGAGGACAGGAAGTGAGGAGGTGAGGGGACTGAGAGGCCAGGAGTCATTCGTGGAGACATTGAACTTGCCTGAGGTGATGGAGATGGAGAGAGAGACTGTGAGACCCGCCCCGGAGGGTCGGGAAAGTGCAATGGCAAAGATGCGATCAGGGGCATGACTGAGGCAGGAGCTGCAAAAAAGCAGCGTTATCATTCCCTCTCTTTGTAGCATGAGGTAGTTGTAGCAGAAGAGGTCTAAGATGGAGGTCAGCTATTTATTCACCCATCCATTCAGTAGCTTGCCCTAGTACCAGACCTGTGGTAGAAAAGGCTTTCGAAAAATGTGTTGGGTGAAATATAGTGAATGGGAAAGAATATACTAAACTGGAAGTTAGGCTTGCAGACACAGGGGTAAATGAAAATACCTCTTCTCGGGGTATTCACAGCGGTAAGCAGCACTGGTATTGACGGCGGAATTTCAATACTAGATAAACATCACTCTGGAACTGTATTCCATAGAGAGAGGAGAGTTAACATATTTGGGAGGAGGGAGGTGGGCTGGTGATGGGTTTTGTAAGACAGCTTTCTGGGAAAACATCAGATTGGCTGAGGTGGCTTCAGGTGTGGACAGAGGGGTAGTTGTGTTGGCTTTTGGGGATTCCTCGATCCCTCCCTGTTGGACAGGTCTGACTACAAGAATTGGAAGCCAGTGAAGAGTTCCCCAATTCCCTCAGGGTCTCCATGAACAAAGGCGGCCCCAAGTCCTGTCTGGCTCCTCTAGGGAAGGAGTCAGTATCTCAGCCCACCTGGAACCACTCACAGGTGAGGCGCTGGCCATGCCCTTTTATGAACTTTCCTCCCGAAGTTGGCTGCTCTGCTTCCTTCGCCCATACCTCCCTGTCTTCCCAATAAATAATCATTGGGAAGTCATCCGCCGTCCTCTTTAGGAGCTGGGCCCCTACTGGAGTGTTTGCTTCTGACGTCCCCAAAAGTTGTACAGCTAAATATTTTTCTTCCTCTGAATGTGGGGGATGAACAGAGAAAATCACTCTTATTTCTTTTTCTGTTGTTTCTTCTGTGGACTCAGGCCAGGGGCGTGTGGGTAAGTCCAGCTCCCTGAGGCCATTGGTTCAGTCTTAAAAACTGCAGCATTTGCACAGTTATACAAAATCCTGTTTGTCTGGCTCTATATCATTCTGTTTATAGCATTTTCCCTGCCCTTGCCTTGAAATGCAGATGGCGTGTGTGTCTGTGTGTGTGTGTGTGTCTGTGTGTGTGCACGCACACGTGCACAGATGTGAGTGTATATATATAATATATATACACACATATATATGTATATATATATAGAGAGAGAGAGAGAGAGAGGAGTACCTATATCAAATAACTCAGGGAAAGGGTTGAATTATTGAATTAATTCATTTTGATGTTTCAGTAACAAATCTCAAGCTAAGCATTGCTTCCCTGACACCAGTAACAATTTCATTACCAGGCCTCGAGATAACAGTGGGTTTATAGTAGAAGGTTTGGTAGATTAGACTTCGAAAAAGATTGACAGCGCAAATAATGAATGGGGCACACACAGGAACGGCAGTGCTGCTGTGTGTATCGGTGAAGAACATGAATTAGGCAGGCTGCTGTGCTACATCTCAAGTAACGTATTGTTGGGAGGCCCGAAGGGAGTTTGGTGAAAGGGAGTTTTTTGTGAAAACCTAGAATTAAAAAGATAATAGAGTTAAGATTAGAATCTTTATTATGTAATCAGCTCCTCATATGCTCTGTTGGTAATACCCTAACAGAGGTTTAATTGCATATAATGCATTTCAAGAAAGTTTGAATTAAACCAGGTTATAAATTATGAGTGATATGAATGTAGAAAAGTTAGTCCATGTTTTTTGCAAATGTAACATATTTGCAAAATATTTTATTTTATCTTATATATCAACCATTATTCACTATATTAATATCTTAAAATAGCTTATTTTTAGTTCCATATTTAATTTAATTTACAATTGAACACAATATTAGAGACATTTAAAAAATACGCATCTGTGTACAGAGTACCCATAAAAAAGAACGAATGCAATCGAAGCTCCTTCTCAGTCATTATCTCCTTTCTCTCCACTAATTGTTTTGTACATTTATACATATACTTAAACAGTCTCTATTATCATTCTTTTTCAAATACAGAAGTTTCCTTTTGTCCCCTTGTGTAGTCCCTGGTGAGCAGTCTGGAGTTCTGGTCTCCCCCTCAAGGTCATTCAAGGGCCTGGGTTCCTCGCAGGCATGCGATGGCATTTTCCCTTTCAGGGCAGAGCCTTTCTACCTCCTTTGGTAAAGGATTGCTTTTAAAAAAGCATCAATCATCGACCAATATTTTGGAGGTTACAAAAAGAGAGATGAATTATTAGAAAAATTAAATGAAAACATAATATGCAAAATACTGCTCTGCAGTCTTAATGAAATAGAAGTGAAACTGGCTCGTGCTAGCAGTCTGCACATGCACTGGAATGGATGCCGTTTGTAGCAACGTTTAAAGTTTTTACTGTGGCAAACATGCCTACTTCTTGTTTGTCAAATCGATTGAATCTAGGTTGGAATGACATTTATGTGTTTGAGATTTATGCAATATGGAAGCCTGTGCCAGGAATCATTTGTTTTTTAAGCTGTATGGTTCTCCAGGTTTTTGTTTTCTTAGGTCATTGGTCATCCAGAGGTTGGTGCTCCCCTCAGGCCAGAAGATGGACAGTCAGTGAAGAAGGGACTTGCCCCTTATCAAAGTGTCCCTTCAGGTGTATCCTTCTAGTAATATAGATGTTACCCAGGAAGACTCTGGAACAGGTCAGAACACTGCATCAGTTAAAAAGGGCTGAAAATTTTCTTTCCATACTATTTATCATCCCAAATTATGTGCAGAAAGTCTGCAGTGAGATAAAGCCAAAAGTAAAATGCAAAAGGGCACTCAGATAAGATGTCACCACCTAGTAAGTGACCCCCAAATTAGACTGTAAACCCCTTCCCACCATCCGATTTCTAGTGAAAACTTAAAGCTCATCTCCTGACTTCAGGTTCTCTATTATTACAATCTACTGTATGTGAGAATAAATCAAAGGAATTAATTGCTATACATTTGAAAATGCATCTACAAATTCCTTTTATATTACTATTTTTTACTGACATATAAATTATCTTTGCCAACTTGCTTTCAATTCCAAAAGCTCTAAGATTTTCTCGAAGTAAACATTTTGAGTCCTTTATTTAAAAGGACTGCTTTTTCTGCCTCTGTAGGGGCGGGAGTAAAAGCTGAAAGACGACATTATCACTGAATTGTAAAGGAATTCTGTTCTTTGGCAACTTGTGTATAGCGCTTACATTTCAAAATTGTTTTTATCCTTACATTTTTATAATGTTTAATAAATTTGGATGAATGGATGAAACCTTGTTCCTAAAAGATATGCATGTTTTTCGAGGCAGGAGTCAGGGGTCACATTAGATAACCTGGAGAGCTGCCTAGCCGTTCACAGAGAGAGACTCTCTGGGTGTGAGCAGCTAGTCCAGGGGCACGAGCTCAGATTTAAGAATGAGAGACAGAGTATATGCAGGTGCAAAATGGGAACAGTAAGTACAAGGGTGCTGGGGAAATAGGGAAAATGGGTGGAGAGGTGCAACTGTATAGCTTTCTTGCCTGATGAAGGAATGAATTCGGCTGTGTTGCTCACTCTTGGTGTGGGGATGGGGTGAGGGACAGGGAACAGGAAGGTTTTATTTCATGAAACTGTCTTTCACTCACTGTGAAAAAGAAGCGCTGATAAATGTCATGTAAAGCGGTCTGGGGACACTCAAAATACAGAAGGACATTTCCCAAGGAATGCGCATTCTTTTAGATTTGCCAACACACCATAAAAGTTGGATCCAAGGCTCAAGAAGTAGCAGCCTAGGCATTTTTGCCAATGGAGGAGGATGTTTCCTTTTCTGCACGCAGCAGCATAACTGGCATTTTTTTTCCTCCTTAATAAAGACTTTCACTCCCTTGACCTTTAGAGTTGACCTTCTAAAACACAGTACACTATTTCTTGCGTAATTATCACCTGTTCTGCTACAGAATTACCATGTTTGGACTCCTACTTCTGGATAGAAGATACTGGAACAGTTGAACTGGAAGCGGCTGTAGGTGCTTGTGAGTTACGTTCTTTCGGGTTTTCGTTGTGAACTGCAGAGAAATACAGCAATTTTGTAGTCCATCCATAATTCTATTACTAACTGAGAGATTCATAATGGACATAGTGAAGTATACCTGAGAGGATGTAGAGGGTAAGTTTGAACATTGGCACTCGTTAGGAGTTATTTCCTTGTGTAAAAATGTTCCCATTGCCAGTGTGTCAATGGGCTCGCCACCCTTGACTCTTTAGGAGATGCACAATTCATCGGGAGGGTCTTAGCGTCCTTCAGCACGGCACAGGGAGCCACGGTCCCAGACCAACCCCTGGCAACATTGTTCCCAGCATGTTCCCATGTCATATACCGTGGCATGTGAAGGGCCGGAAAGGAGGCCAGAACGGAGCCCCGCAAACCAGGGGCCTCAGGGCACATCGTGGGGCAGACGCGCTAGGCAGAAGCCAGAGCAGGCAGGCTTTGTCCTAACGACCCCTGCCACTACTGGTAGTGAGTAAGAGTAGTGTGCTCCGTTGAGCGTTCACTGTGGGAGGCGCTCGTCTCAGCACTTCCCGTGGACTGGCGTATTGAATCATCACTAGTCCGTGGCCTGTGGCAGCTAGGATCCTGCGGCACGGCCGAGGAGTTGAGTCTCAGCGAGGCTTGCACCTCAGTCACGAGGCTTGCAAGGGTGGTGCAGGACCCACCGCCCAAGCTCCTCCTGCCATTTCTTCTGCCGTGTCGGCTCCCAGTGAGGGTTGCGTGGAAGGAGGCCATGGGAATGGTGGGGAGGAAAGGATGCTCTTGCTTCGGATAAACATAAAGCTGCCTCTCACTGCAGCACTCACTGCTCTGTCATTCCGGCCTGGCCTCTCCTTGTGTCCGTCCCCCCAACCCCCTGTCTCCAGTACTTACATCACTGAAGCCCACCCCTCCTCTAGGTCCACTTCTGACACCAGCTCCTTCACAGAGCCTTCCCTGACCGCCCTCAGCGAAAGGCCATCCTTCTTGCCTCGGCATGTAGCTGTGCCCTTAAGACTAATCGCTTTCTAGCTGGTCTTGTGGTCATTCTGTTGATATCTCACCTGACTTAAGCGTCTCAAAGGCCTATGCCTGGTCACCTAGGTGTCCCCTGAAGCAGTGAGCACAGCACCTGTGCAGAGTCAAGTTGAACATACTTTTGTTGACTGGCCCCATGTCTGGGGAATGGAAGGACTGGACAAGCTGTTCTGCTTTCTCAGGTCTTTCCTGGGGGCAGTTGAGGGAGGGAGCTGGCTATGTGTGCTTTGTAGCTGAGGCCCTGGGGTGACTGAATGCGAGGCTCAAAATTCTGTTCCTTCAATGACTAGCTGTGTGACCTGCGAAAGTTACTAAGGCTTGGGGTTTTTTGTTTTCAATTTAGGAGTAATAGTACTGCTTACCTCATATGTCATTGTGAGGATTAAATGATACATAATATGTGCTTGATACATAGTAAGACTTATTATTTGTTATTATCGTTATCTATGTGCACATGCCACCTGCAGAAAGTACACCAGGAAGTTCTGGGGAAAAACAGTGGCATCTGCAGCAAAAGGCCTGCATAGTGGGGTGGACGGTGTGTATGGACTTGTGCTCAGTGTCGGCTCTTTGTCCCCGGACCCCCTAAGTCAAGGTTAAGACTCCCATGTTTCCCCGAAAATAAGACCCAGCCGGGCAATCAGCTCTAATGTGTCTTTGGAGCAAAAATTAATGTAAGACCTGATCTTATTTTACTATAATACTGGGTATAATATAATATATAATATAATATAATACAATACAATACTGGGTCTTATATGAATTTTTGCTCCAAAAGACGCATTAGTGCTGATTGTCTGTCTGGGTCTTATTTGCGGGGAAACACGGTAGTAGGTTCAAGGAGGGGTCATTACTCACACTTCTTCCCTTTCTAGTTCTCTGTTTAATGAGCAAGCGTGGCTGGTGAGACACAGTGTTTCCTCTCTGGTTAATCTTCATTGTATCCCAAACAGGAAAATTAAAGTAACCTAAAGGTCTTAATGATCAGATCTGGTTATTTCTAAATCTCAGAGGGCACTGCATCTGCATTAAGTCCTGAAGTTTATAGTTTCAGGGGCCTTTCTTTCCATTTTCCTGTGTGTGTGTGTGTGTGTGTGTGTGTGTGTGTGTGTGTGTGTGGTTGTGTGTGTGTGGTTGTGTGTGTGTGTGAGAGAGAGAGAGAGAGAGAGAGGGAAAATGAATGAATGGGGGCAGGGGGGCGGCAAGAGAAGCAAGCCGTGACTCCTGGTGCCACTGGCCAGGTCCCAGTGACGAGTCCTTGGCCTTGTGTTGCAGAATCAGTGGCAGCTGCCAGTGCCTTCGCCATGGGCCGCCATGACAGAAGGTTTGTGGTCCTAAACCTCCATTGGAGGGCCACACTGGTGGTGCCTTCCAAGAAAGTCAGGGGGCAGGAGAGGGACAAGGAAAGAGAGATTATCAAGAAAGGAAAGCACAGAGGAGTATTGAGAGAGCATTGCTGGAGGACATTGTCGAATAAAGCTGTACTTAATATAAAAAGAAGGAACCCTGTGGTCCACGGGCAGGGGGGATGTCAGCTCCAGTAAGCAGAGGAGTCCCTGTCCTGGATAACCCTACAGAGCTCGGAATCTCTTCTCTGCGCCCCCTCCCCTCCCCCTTCCACCTAGCCCTTCTCTCCTCCCCCCCTCCGGAGGCTTCCCACCCCTGTACACTCCCCGCTCACACATCCCAGAGGGGTCTTGGTTTTATGGTTCTGCAGCCTCTGCCTCTTCCCGCTTCTAGCTGAGAGAAGGACTTAAGGCTCCCTGGAACCCAGCTGGCCAAGGAGGGGTGAGGAGGTGGCAAAAAGACAGTGACAGGACCACGTGGGTGGAGGCTGCTCCTGAAACAGGATGCAGTAGTCACGTGGCCTCAAGGGCAGCGGGATGGTGAACCCAAGTGGGCCTTCTGGTGCCAAGGGCACTGTGAACCGAATGCACCGTGAGTTTCCTTTTTGCTGCAGGTGCCCGTGAACTCAGCTGGGCACTGCCAGAGAGTGGAGGGCGCTGTGCAGACCTGAGCCCGCTTGCTCCCCGCCCCCCCACCTGAACTCTGCTTCCAGATCCGTTAGCCACTAACAGGTGTAGTTTGGTGGATCCCCGACATAACCAAGATGGAGGCAAGAGCTGAAGGATCACGTGCTCCTGTGGGTCTCTTGTTCTTTCTTCTCTGGTCCCTCGCTGGTCCAATAGGGCCACCTTCCGCCCACTGTCCCTGGTCCCCATCCTCTGCCTGGGAAGCTGTTCCACCTGCACCCTGAATCGGATCTGCTCTTTCTCCCATGGCCCCACTTCCTCTCTCCTTCCCTCTCTTCCTTCCACAAATGTTTGTTCCCACCCATCATCCTTTCCTGCGCTTTCCTCCACTGGCTAGTATCTCCAACGCAAGTGGTGTCCGAATGACCCATGCCCGAGGTGTCGAGGGACAGAGCACACACTGGCGTCTCCTATAGAAATTCCCTGAGCCTGGCCTTACCTCCTTCGCCACCTGACCACTTTCTTCCTGTCCTTTTCTCTGCTTCTGTCCTGCTGTGATGTGTCCGCACTCTCCAGTCGGCTGACCCCGCTGAGACCTTGGTTTTGGTGTCTTTTACTGGCCCTGACTGATCAGCTCTGCCCCTCTCCCCTCAGTGCTGGCCCCCACTTTGGGGGTGCTGCCCTCAGCCTCAACCAGCACTCGAGGATCCCACCTGCCCCCAAGGAGAAGGGGGCATAACTCCTAGGAATTTTTCTTGTCCCCACTCCTGAGGCAAGATCAATGCTTGATCGTCACATCCCACAGGTGGCGTGAGCCCAAATGTTGCTGCTCACTTGGGATCCCCTGAGATACCCCTCGGTGGGCCTGGCCTGGCTGCACCTCCCCCGGGGAGCACGGTGACCCAGCTGCAGTGCCTGAGGGTGTAGCTGCCGGTGGGGACAGAGCCCCGAGCCATACAAGAGTTCTGCAGCCCTCCCGCTGCTTGCTGTGTCCAGGCTGGGCAGCGCTCCAGCTGTGGGGCTACATATGCAGCTGGCAGACTGTGCCAGTACACCCAGTGGCACCAGAGCCCTTAGATTTGCCAGCAAGGGACTGACCCTGCCTTGCTTTCTTCTTCAGGTGTGGCTGATGACACTGGACTCTCCCTGTACTGGGGGAGCAGAGCCCCTGAGTCTCAACATCCTGCCTGGCAGGGATCACACAGACAGGTGGCCTCCCCCTCCAGCCAGGCAGCCATCTGTCTGCAGCTGAAATTCCTAGTGTGGCAGCCGGTGATGCCAGCTGCAGGCCCTGGCCCAGGGTACGGGGGTGCCCTCCTTGCACAGCAGATCTGGGAAGGCCTCAGGGAGGTCCCGGGGCATGGAATGGCCAGACCCTGTGAAACCTGATGTCTTTCTAAACTCACAGGCCCGGAATTCTCAGACCAGCTGACATCCCTGGGCTTTTTTGCCCTTCTTCATACACTTATAGAGACACCTTTACTACCCATTTACTCCTGCCCTCGGACGGTGAGAGTCACTGGAACAGGACCTGGTCTTGCCTACCATCGCATCTGTAAATAAAAGTTGGTGACAGACGCACTGAGAGGACGTGAAGGACCCAGTCACTGGCAAACACACTGCTGAGAAGCCAAGCATGTAACTGGCCTCCGATGAAAGGTCAGTGCACGTTTCAGTCACCTGCCTGGGAATCTTTCCATCCCCACCGTGCATCATAGCCTGCCCCATCTCAGCCACCCAACGTGGGCACAGGCGCCTATGGACTGTTCGAGAGCAAGGAATTTCTTTCCACTTTGAGACCAAAATGCTTTTAGGCTTGGAGACACAGGAGTAAAACTAATCCGTCTTGTCCATAGTTGTCCCTGGGCAGGACATTGGGCTCAGCTGCTCCCTGCTGGTCAGTATCTGGAGGAGCCCTTTGGGGCATCTTCCAGTGTAACTAGGATGGGAACGAAGATTGCACCTACTGGCTCTAAAGCACGAGAAAGACTCCCATGTGGGAAATTCTGACAGGAAATTCTGACATCCCACTTGGATGTCGAGTTAGGACCCATCGAGTTAGCCAAGACAATAAGGACGTGATCCTCCCATCTCAATGGCTCCCATGTTCATCTCTCCCTACCAGGAGGAGCTTTTTGAGTCTGCCCTCCGTTCTCTAGGCGTCTTCAAGCAGAGTGACTACTGCAGCTGCCGCAGTCATCTGTTCCCACAGTGATGCCACGTAACAAGCCACCCCAAAGCCCAGTGGCTCAAGATAGTAAGCATTTACTTAACTCATGAGCCTACAGGTTGGGGATTTCACTGGGCTTGACTCAGTGGTTCTTCTGGTCTTCCCTGGGCTCACTCACACAGCTGGCACCAACTGGCGCTTAGCTGGGGTGAGGTGCACCTGGGCCCTGTGTGTCACCCCATCTGGCAGGTTAGCCCAGACATGTTCTGAGTGTGTTGGCAGAGGGGAAAGGCAACAAGTCCAAATTGTGCCAGAGCTTTCCAAGCCTCTGCCTGTCCCGCTTGCCAATGCTCCACTGGCAACAGCCCACATGTCTGAGCCCAGAGCCAGAGTGGGAGGGCAGCACAAGGTCACAGGGCAAACCTTTGCAAACCTGGCGAAACTCCAGCCCGATCCACCAACTGACTGAAAGGGATGCGAGCCGGTTTTCTGCGTAACACTCAGAGCACTTACTGTCCCTGCCCCACTCAGTGCAACCCAGTGTCCCCTAAGGGTGTCTCCAGGTCTGGCTCCCCACTCACTTACTGAGCAGAACTCTCTCACTTTTGCTTGAGTTCCCTGGTTTCCATAGCATCCCATTCCTTCTGCCTGGCTCTTCTTCCGCTGCCTGACCCCTGCAGACTGACAGCTGTCGGTTGCTACTCCATTTCCTTCTCAACCTCTCAGCTCTGGGCCCTGCAGCACACAGCCTGCCCCATCTCAGCCCTGTACTTTCTCTACCATCTGTCGTACAGTTTGGGGATGGTGCCCTGGGATCTCACAATGGGGACAAGATATCTACAAACAAGGTTAAGTCCCACCGATCCTAAGAAAAACACTTTTTCCTTGACCTTATGAGTCCTCTAAAGTCTCATTTCTTTTTAACTTTCCTTTTTCCTAAAAAGGCTTTGGATGTGGGAGCCACACCCAGTGCCTTATTCCTGACCACCGTTTACTCCCTGGCTCTCTACTAGCTGAGTTTTTCTCCACTTTTCTTGCCCTAAAAACTACTCTTTAAAAAGTCAGCACAGTTACTGTGTTTCCTCAAAAAAAAAATTAGACCATCAGCTCTAATGCATCTTTTAGAGCAAAATTTAATATAAGACCCAGTAAGACCAGGTATGATAATATAATATAATATAATATAATATAATATAATATAATATAATAATATAAGACCGGGTCTTATATAACATAAGACCCGGTCTTATATTAATTTTTGCTCCAAAAGGCACATTAGAGCTGATTGTCTGGCTAGGTCTTATTTTCAGGGAAACAGGGTAGGAACATCATGTACATTATTTTGATTAACCTTCAAAAAAACCACAAAAAACCCTGTGACACAGGTACGAAATGCAGAAATCAAAACCTGGCCTGGTTAAGTCATTTATGCCGTTCCTCAGGGCCACATGCTATCCAGAATGGCCTGTAGGCCCACCTGACTTCACAGCCTAAGTTTTCAGCCCTTATCCTAAGCCTGAACGCACTGCCAGAGTGTGTTAGAGTGAGAACCCCCCGAACCCTGGCCACACACAGGGTGGTGCATTAGTGTCCCAGGGCTGCCATTGCAAAGGGCCTCAAACCGAGGGCTCAAACAACAGACGAGTGTCTCACAGTCTGGAGGCTAGAAGTGTGAGGTCAAGGCCATGCTCCCTTTGGAGACAATAGGGAAGGATGTGCTCCAGGCCTCTCTCCTGGCTTCTGGTAGCACAGCCCCAGTCTCAACATGGCGTTCTCCGTGTGTGCGTGTGTGTGTCCAGGTTTCCCACTTGTATAGGGACAAAAGTCATGTTGGCTTACCTATACCCTAAAGACCTCATCTTAGCCAATTACGTCGGAACTGACTTTATTTCCACATAAGGTCACATTCTGAGGAACGGGGGTTTAGGAAACCAACATATGAATTTGGGGGGGACACAATTCAACCAATAACACATGGTCCATGGACAGCCCATAAGCAGGCAGCATAGATGTCACCCAGAAGCCTCTCACCAGATGGGCTGAACCAGAATTTGCATTTTAACAAGATGCTCAGGTGATTCCAACACACGCGAAAGCATGAAAAGCGCCAGTCTACGGGTCTACAGCATCTTCTGGAAGGAGGTATGGCAACACAAAGCAAGGTTCTTAGGATGATCATAACTCTTGAATTTCACTTAGGATAGAAATAATTTTAGAGATGGACAAAAATCAGTGCATATGAATATGTTTATTCAGGCTATTCCATAGAAATAAAACATTTTTTATGCAGTAAACATTAAACAGCCAGAAAACTTTTATACTTCAGGTGACTTACGAGTTCAAAATGCTCTTGTGGGAGATGGTTTTTGAAATCTCAACAACTGACTTACAAATTTCTGGAACAACACTTATTTGTAAATTAGGGGTTTGTAGCAAAGGAATTGTTGGAAGTAAAGCATTAACTAAGAAATGATAATTTTGTGTAGTGTGATAATGGCATTATAATTATGTAAGAAAATATCCCCCTTTTTTGAGAGAATATTGAATTATTTAGGAGTGAAATGGCATGATAACTGGGATTTGTGTTTTAAAAATCCAGCAAAATGAAAATAAATGAAATGAGTGTAGCAAAATGGTGATGGTTGTTGAAGCTAAGTGATGTGTGCAGTTTACAACAAAATCATTTATTATTATTTAATGACCTCTTTTGAATGGAAGGTTGTGTGGTTTAGTGTGGGACTGGTGATAGGAAATCATCACTTTGATTCAAAATTAAAGTTGCAGTTCACACACACACTATTTAGCCTCATGCCACCCTCCCTTCCTGGTTATTGTGGTTCTAAGAGAGCTTCCTTTTTTGGCACTTTCTGGATTTTTATAGTAGTAGCAATGTTTTCTCGACGGAGCAAGGGCTGTGGTTTCTAAATGATGACCTACGTGAGTCTTCACAAGACAGGCCTTAGGAGAAAAAAAGTCTGGTAGGACAACTATTTACTCCAAAATTGACACATGGAATTATTTAATGTCTCTTTTTTAAAGCATTCATGGACCATAAGTTAAAGCCTTATCAATTTACCTTTCTGAGATGGACTCAGTGGACTGAGACATTTTAAGAAAGCCATTTCTTCAAAGGGTACATCAACAAAACAAAATTTCAGAGATCACTCTGCCTCCAAGCTCATTTTTCCCCTGAAATCCCTTCCCTACTTGCAGGCAGTTTATCACAAGCACGAATAGGACCTTGTCAGACGGGTGTCCTTCTTCCGGATGGTTTCTAAACTCCTGCGTGAGCTGCCTAAATTCTGTTCATCTCTTCAGCTTCCCTCTTACCACTCCCTGCTCCCAAATTTCTTCTCTGGACAGAGTTAAGTCAAAAGCTTAAGAGGAAGGGTTTATTGAGCCACATGCTGTCCAGAGAAAGACCAGGTCCTGGGGCACGATGCCTAAACCAGCAGCAGGGCTAGGTAGATAAGACAAACATGTCCGCAGTCCTGGAGTTGACAGGGCTCTTTTATGCATCCAGTTTGGGGAAGAAAAATGAAAGTTGTTTTGAAAGAATTGACACAGGCTACAGATAAAGGGGGTGGGAGACAGTGAGGTGGGGCCAGTTCTGAGATAGGTGCAGAGTCTAAGGGAGAAGAAGGGTTAGCTCCTTTGGGTTGGCTGTGGGCAACAGTCTAGAAAGTTCATGTATAAGCAAGACCCAGACTTCTGCGGGTTGGTGGCCCCGGGCTATTCTTTCTAGATATTTATGGAAATAGCCATCTGGAAATTAATTCAAAGTTCCAGCATGCACTCAGGAATGTAAGCAGTCTTTTGTTAGTTTGTCCTGAGTTATGAACTGATTAACCTTTCTTGACCCTTCCTTCCACACTCCGGCCTGCTAGAATTTAATTTAGGACATCTCAGAGTTTTCTCCTTGTCCTGGTTCTCAGCTGCCTTCCAAAATATCAGCAGTGGCACCAACACCACCTCCCATCCCTGCACCCCTAAGTCCGTCCTCTCCACCCCCACTCAGGCTGTCCCCTGGTCCGGGACGCCCCTCCCTGGTCCTTCAACAATGCTCACAGGTGACACCTCTTCCAGGCTGGCTTTTCCAAAAATCCTCCCTACGTGGAGAACCTTGGATCTCTGTCATGAATAAAACCTAAAGAGTTAAAACAAGTTAATTATATTTAGAGAGAATTTCAAATCCAGTCATATTTGCTTCACTTTAGTGAGACTTTATCATAAAGCCAAACACACAGTTTTGTTTTCCTGCAACTTCCTAAGTGTAGGCTTCACCGTTGTCCTGTGAAAACAGAGTTGCTGTGTTCTCTGAGGTCACCGGTACCCCCAGCTCTTAGTGATGTAGAGGGCACACGGTGTGTGTGCTGGGGGGTGGGGAGACTCTGTCACAGGTGTCTCAGCTCTGAGCCCCACTGTAAAATGGCGGGTACCCCAATCCAAGCCCCTCCGTGCACTGGCAGGTTTGGGGTGCTTCATGCATTTTCCTCCAAGGCTCTTACAGTCCCTCAGGCCTTGGTCTTAGTTTGTGGCTTTATTCTTTTGCCGTGCTCCAGGGTGGTGTCCCCTGATTCTGTGGGGCGAGGCCAGTGTGACTTGGAGTTGCCACCTGGGTTACACTCCTCCTCTTATGACCAAGAGAATCACTCGGAAGGGGCAGTAGCTGCCCTCCCCATGGCCGGGAGGGCTGTTTCCCAGCAGAGTCACAGTTCTTATCAAATGTGAGTTCTTCTTATTTCTGACCACACCCTGGATGTGGCACTAATTTCATTTAACTGACTTCCAACTTTCTCAAGTTCTTGGAACACCCACCCTTCGGCATGTGGGTAAGAAAATAATACAAAGTACACCCACAACATTGGGCTCAAAATTACCCTTCTCTGTCCACAACCAAGCAAGGTCATTGGTCTGACCTTGAGCACCCCTGACTCTGCCCCAGCAGCCTCAGTTTCCCAGGGACTCTGCATATGCTCCCTCCTCCCTTGCTCCTAACCCTCATGAGCTATTGTCTCTTGAGTATTCTCTCTTCTAGAAATTTTACTGTGCCCTTGTTCAGAAAGAAGCCCTGGAGGACACTCCAGGATGTACATATGCCACAGTTCCAGCATGAGGGTGGCAGTTCTGCCCCCACCTAGGCTGGCCCCCCAGCATGGTAATACATACATGATAAATTCCAGGGGGAATCCAGGCTTCATCCCTGCCTGTGTCGCTCCCACCTACACCCACAGCCAGCCTTCCATAAATATGTGTTAAATTGGTGACTACAAAATGAATAGGTTAGATGCTCACCCAGGTGGTGTAGTGAACATCAAATATTAGCATCACCCTCCCTAAGAAGCAGCAGGCAGCTTCTTGGACATGTGCTTCTGGAGAATAAGAGGTGGCCATGAGCGCGGGTAGGGTGCAATGAGGCCGCAGGGACTGGGGAGCAGAATTCTTTCTGGGAGGGGGGGCCAAGCAGTGAGCCAGGGGAGAGCGCCTAGTAAATATGTGTAAAGGAGAAAGGATTCCTGAGAAATTGCTCATATTCTTTTAGCCACAGAGAGCAAATCCCCAGAATAACAACATATATTCACATATGTGTATAACGTGCCTGGCAGGGCTCTGAGCCCTTCCCATACATTAACCCATTTAATTCTCACAACAGTTCTCTGTTGTTAGCCCAGCTACAAAATTAAATAACTGCCCTGGGTGGTGCAGCAAGAAATGGTGTGCTGGGATTTGACCCTGTGCGATCTGGCTGCTGAGATCCATGCGCTTAACCAGAGTGCCATGGATGTGAAACCCAGGCCTTATAGTTGTAAAATACACAGCCAGAACCATGGGGCTGATGTCTGATCCAGATATGCTGGTAAAGCACATCATTTTCTCAGTGCTATTAAAATCTGCTATTAAGGCCACGTGATGTGTGAGTGAGTGAGTGAGTGTGTGTGTGTGTGTGTGTGTGTGTGTGTGTGTATGTGTATTTAGTTTTTCTTTATATATCTTTTTCAGGTCAGACTGAACACTATTTGACATAATTTAACTTCCAGGAACCTGCTTTTACACATCTGTGTACTAACAGAGCATCTTTTTCTCCCTTTCCAGAACTTGCCCTCAAGAGTCGCCAGTGCTCCAAACCTGGTAAGAATGGCATGCCGGCCCCCCTCCCTCTCCACCCCCTTCTCACTCTGTCAGTCCTACTTAGGTTCTCAGACTGACAGCTTCATGCTTTTGACTTTCAACATGGGCCTTCTATCAGGCCCTTTGGGTGACATCTTCCTTTTCCAAGTTAAGCCTCCTCTTACCATAATTTTAGGCCGTAAATGAAATTTATTAATCTGCAGTATTTCCACTACATATTCTACTATTGTGGCCCATCCATTTGTAGGCAAATTTGGGAACCAATGGAAAACCAGACATGAGATTCTGACACTTTTAAGATTATTTTTGTGATAAAAACCTGGAAGTCTTTTGGGGTTTTGTTTGTTTGTTTGCTTTATTGGATGAATATAAGCTTAGAGTTTAACACATTTTAGTATACTTATATCCTCTGATAAATTAAATTGTATTATCAACCACTTCACAGTTGTAAGATCAAAATGTCTTTTCTGATGAACAGAGAGAAATGTTGCAAAAGATCAAAACTTAGTGTGTTTTATATTGTTTTTAATATTTATGATGAAGGAGAATACTGAGGCATCCGTGACTGGGGTGGATTTCAATGGACATATTATTAAAATTTGGGTGATACTCAGGGAAAGCGAGTATGTTTCTAAAGAAGCAGAAGGAGCCTGGAAGTTATGTGATTTTTATTTACTCGTATGAAAAACAGTATGTAATTTTATAATATACTGTATAATCACTACAAATTTGATAGAACTACTATTTCTACATGTTTTCTGTTTTGTTTTACTTGTTGGTAAACTCATTACTAAAAAGTCCTTTATGGGTGGCCGGTTAGCTCAGTTGGTTAGAGCGTGGTGCTAATAACACCAAGGTTGCCAGTTCGATCCCCACATAGGCCACTGTGAGCTGCACCCTCCTTAGAATAAATAAATAAATAAAGTGAATTACCAGGCTATCATTCTCATTAGAAAAACAAAGGGAGTAACTTAAAAAAAATTTCTTTTATCTAACAATAATTTATGTATATTTTAAAACATTTTTTTAATGTTGTATGCTCAATGGTTATCAAACGTATCAAATGGCATATTTTCTTTTTTCTCTTGTGTATCCTTTATGATTAGAATCCATATCGTTGATGAAAATGCTCCTCTGAGTTGTAAAAATACAACTATAGGACTGTTCTCAAAAATGATGTTTGGAAACAACTGTTGGAATCCTAGGCAGCATAAGAGGTTCCATGCAACAAATGGGAATCCAAGGGGAAGGAGACATTCCGTATGTAGGAAAAGATTCTACTAAATAGACTTTATTTTTGTAAACGAGGTGGCGTTAACAACCACGGGTATAGATTTCAGTGTTGTCTCTCTTTTTCTCTCTGGAGCCAGTGAGGACTGGTAGAGGTTAAGATCACCACCCCACACCCCCACTCCCATTCTCCCTGGAGTCCTTCCACAGAGTCTTC
Source organism: Rhinolophus ferrumequinum (assembly GCF_004115265.2). Taxonomy (NCBI): domain Eukaryota; kingdom Metazoa; phylum Chordata; class Mammalia; order Chiroptera; family Rhinolophidae; genus Rhinolophus; species Rhinolophus ferrumequinum. The sequence goes on along the minus strand of NC_046287.1, from coordinate 97,602,900 downwards.
TGGACAGCTGGAGCTCTTTGTCCCTTGTCAGAATTCAGGCACTTGACCTTTATTGAAGCGGAAACCCTCACTGTGCGCTGGGCTGACTCCGGCTGCTCCCTTGGGAAGCCCACCTCAGAGCACAGAGACCCACCAACAGCCAGAACTTGACCTTCTTCAGACAGCTTTTCCCTGTGGGATGGAAACCCCCGACCACAGGCATGGTGACTGAGGCATTTGGACTTCATTAAGAGCTGTACTTTTGGGTTTAATGTTTTGGAATTTTCCTTAGTACCTTGTTTTAAATTGTTCCATTTCAAACTTGAGCATTGATTGTACAGTTAGAATCCTTGAGCTTTTAACTTATCTTTGATTGATATTGTTCCAAATTATGAAAAAGTAAAAACATAGTGTTATATATTGTCACAGAGTTTCCAAATATATTCACTGTCATACTCTGAAACAAATATATGTGACTTTCTGAAAACTTGCTTTTTAACCTGAATTAAAATATCTTATTAGCATTTAAATTAAAATATAGTAGTATTTTTTAAAAATAGGTTCCTCAATAGTCATTTGAGATGGAAACCATTGACCCAAATTTCAAATAACTGTTTATATTTATTCTTGGCATAAACGTGACACTTTCATGCCAAATAAAATTTCCCACTCAGTGGTCATTGACTTATAACCTCAAAACTAAAATTGAGTACTATTTCTAAAATAAATTGAAATTCTGGCTTACCTGTTAACTCTCAAGCTCAATTTCCCTCAGAGGCCATGAGAGGGAGCTGTTTCATCTTAAACTAAATGCATTTGAATTTCAACAAACCTTTGGGTAAACTTTTCAGATACTCTGGCCTATAAAATATAATGCAATGTGAGAACCAGTAGCATAGTTTTTATACCTATTCAAATGAAAAGTTATGCATATAATTAAGAGATACATGCAGTGAAATCAGTGAATTTTTTGAGTGCATATTATTTACAAGGCACTTTCTTCTAAAAGGGGATATAAAGATAAATAACTCAGGTGGTTTGTAAACAGGTATGTATGTATGTCTGTGTGTGCGCACATTTACATTACAAAGTAGAACATGATGTATCAGAACCACAGGAAAGAAACAAAATACTATGGAGTTGCAAACGAGAGAGACGGAGTGGGGAATGGCAGGATGGAGGAGGGAGCATTTAAGATGGACATGGAGGGCTTCTGAGAGTGTGACAAGTGGAGATGGGGAAATACTCTACCGGTACGTGCCGAGTATTTCCCCATCTCCATTTGGAGACCTGAAGACTCTGGTTTACTTGTTATCGGTTACGTAAAGGTTACTGAGAGAATATCAGGCGGAACAGGCGGGTGGTGTTGCCTTGGGATCCTGCATAAACGCTGAAGGACTTATTTATTTGCACCTAATTGCTTTGAAGTTCAAATGATGACCAAGTGACTCTTTAGCCTGCAGAAGTGAGTGGAAACCCATCCGCTACTCACTATGGTTTCCATTATGACCTCTGATAGTTAGCGTATCCCCAAAGTAGTGTTTAGGCCCGGGGGGCTAGATTTAGATGAAATGCTAGTGTTCACATTATTAATTAGGCATTATTCACCAAATACGGATAGAGTACATACTAGGCATGAGTTCTTAAAAAATCTTAATATTTCTTTTTTTGGGAGGTTTTAAGTGCATTTACCATTTTTATTTCGCTATGCAGAAGCATACATTTGCCATGGGCTGTGCAGAAAATCTTTATATTTCTTAATCACAGAATTCAGAACTTGATAAAGCCTTTGTAACATTTTCAAAAATGGTGGAAAGTGGTCTTCTCTTTAAAATGATTCATAGTTAGATGATTTTATTATGTTTAGTAAGACAGAAATGACTCTTTCTTAGAGTACCTGAGGTAACTTTAAATATCCAAACTAAGAAGAAAATTTTTTGAGCGAAAACAAAACAGAAACTACTACAGGAAGGCAGTGGGATGAATTTAGCTCCAAATCCATCTTAAATCCAGGGCAAGGCGGGCTGCACTGTGGCCTGTGTTGTTTTCTGCAGAATCAGAAGTTTTCCTGGAATTAAACTCAAGCAAAAATTTATAGTGTAGGCTCTTATATAAGAGGAAGGCCGAATAACGTGCTGGACAGTAATTTTAACTGTTATTTTTAAAAACACATGGAGGTTGTTCAAATATATTTGGATCCTCTATAAAGGTGAATATTAAATTAAGATACTGCCCAGGAAATGATTTCCCTGGAGGGTAGAGATGACAGGATCCTGATACTTTGCTTTTTGATAGCTAATTTAGAGAGAAAATTCAAGAATAATGATGAATGTTTCGTACGTAGTATAATAGGTAGAATACCACCCCTCCCTGCCCCACCCCCATGTCCTTCTGCCTGGTCCCTGTGAATATATTGCTTTATATGGCAAAAAGGGATTAAAGGTGCTTACCAGCTGATTGTAAAACAAGGAGATGATCCTGGATTATCCAGTGGGCTCAGTGGAATCACGAGGGTCCTTAATGGTGGGAAGAAGGAGGCGGTAGAGTAGATCAGAGTGACACTATGTGAGGACTTGATCTGATGCTGCTGGGCTGGGAGCCCAGGAATGGGGGAAAGACAAGGAAATGGATTCTCCCTGGAGCCTCCGGAAAGGAATGCAGCCCTCCTGACACCTTGATTTTACCCAGTAAGACCCCTCTTGGACTTTTAACCTGCAGAACTATAGGTAACGGATCTGTGTTTGCAAGCCACTGCGTGTGGTAATTTGTTACAGTAGCATTAGGAAACGACGTAGACCCTGTCTAACAGCTCAGTCAGTTCCCAATAGAAGCCCCTGGTGCCCGTAATGTATACCAACATTGGTATACGTGAGCTGTGAGCTTCAGTCACCAGAATTGAGGGGATCAAAGCTGCCAGTGTGCTGGGGAGGGCTGTCAGTCATGTGCCACGGAAGTTCATGAATCAGAGTTGAGTTCTGCTTCAGAGCAATCCTTTGCAACACACACTGGAGGAAGGGGGTGCTACGGGAGAGTGATCAGAGAGACTTTGGACTGGAGCCCATCCAGGTATCTGTCATTTGATGACCGACTTGTTGCCCGAAGATTTTTCAAACTATAGGACTTTGAATGAAAGATGATGTATAGAGATTGCCAGGCCTTGGTAGGTCCTTAGCTATGGATTGAGTGAGTGAATGGATGAATGAATAAATGAGGAGAACGAAGGGATAAAGACGAATCATGCTGCGGGCCAAAGAAGCACCCTTTGGGTTGTGGCAGTGACAGGACCAGCCACATGCCAGCAAGTGAGGAGGGTCCTATCTGGAAAGCCTTAGCGACCCAATGCCCCTTAGTCCCTTGCCACTAGAGACCTTCTGGTGACCTCATGGCACTGGACCCCCCAGAACAGCAGACACAGCGACTGTTATTCCTGTTACTAGATATTGAATGCCTCCTAGGCACCACACAGTCATTTATTTTTAAACATTTTTCATGTTTTTATAAATGTTTGGGAGCACAAAAGAATATGTATTGTGTGTGTTATGAAGCATAATAATGTGAACATCTGCCCCCCCATACATCATAAGAAATAGAACATTAGAAATATCTGAAGTTCCCTGCTTGTTACTTCATGATTGCACACTCCGTCATCTCTCAAAAGGTTGTCACTATCTGAATATTGTTTTCCATTTCCTTGCTTTTTTTTTATTGTTTTACCACAAATGTATATGTCCCTAAGTAATACATTTTTTAAAATTTTGCTTGTTCTTAAAATATTTATTAAAAAGGTACCAGGGTATGTGCATTCTCCTTCTGATTGCTTTTGATTAACCGTACTGATGCTTGAGGTTCTAACACACCGGTTTTCGCCACGCTAAAGTATCTCACTGTACTTATATCACAGACTGTGTGTATGTTCTTCTGTGGATGAGTTAGTTCCAGTCTTAATTATTGCAGACCTGCTTCTCAGAGCATTCTGTACACATCTCCCGGGATCCCCGGATAAATTTGTTTAGGGCATACACGTAGGAGTTGCTGGATCCTAGTGGAGCTGTATGCTTAGCTTTCAAAATGTCACTCTAAACTCTTTCCCAAAGTGGTTGTAACCAATTTATATTTAAAACCAGTGATAGATACAACTTTCCTTTGCTTTAAATTCTTACCAAAATTTGACATTCTCAGTTTTCAAATTTCTGCAATTTGGTAGATATAACACGGTATCTGATTCTGATTCGAATTTTCATTTTTGTCAATGCTAATGAAGTTGAGCATCTTTTCATGTACTTGTTAGCCATTCATGTTTCTTTTTAATAAAATATCTGATAATGTAGTATTTTGTCCTTTTGAAGAAATTGGCTTGCTTGTTGTTTATATATTTTGGATACTAATTCTTTGTTGGTTGTATAGGTTCCAAATATCTTCTCCCAGTGTGACTTAGTAACATTTCACCTGTTTTGATGGTATCTTGATGAGCAAACGTTCTTACTATGGTCAGTCTTTTCACTTTTATGACTAATGCTTCTTGTGAGTTAAGAAACCTTTCCCAAAGTTGTATAGGCTCCTGTATATTCTTCTAAAAGTCTGACATTCTGTGTCCGTCACGTTAAGGGCACAGGAATTAGTATTTGTTTTTGCTGTGGGCGGGGGGGGAGGTATGAGGCAAAGTAGACATCCTCTCCTATCGTCCAGCCCTGTTTCAATATTACTTATTTACACTTTTTCTGTTCTCTGATCTAGTTTGGGTAAGATGGAATTATTTGATCCTTTATGTTTGGTAAAGTTGTTTATAAAACTGTGTAGGGGGGGCCGGATGGCTCAGTGGGTTAGAGCGGGAACTTTCAACAACAAGGATGCCGGTTCAATTCCCTCATGGGATGGTGGGCTGTGCCCCCTGCAACTAAGACAGAAAACGGGGACTGGACTTGGAGCTGAGCTTCACCCTCCACAACTAGTAGATTGAAGGAAAACGACTTGGAGCTGATGGGCCCTGGAGAAACACAATGTCCCCTAATATTCCCCAATAAAATTTATAAAAATAAAAAAAAAGATGAATAAGGCAATGACCCGCCCTTGAGGGACTGATAAACTCAGGTCTACTCTCTCCCTTAAGCAATGTTCAGTCAACACTTAAAAATTCTTTTTTACGTTCACGTGCAATGTTCCTCAGTTAATGCTAGACCTGAGGAAATTGACTTCAGATACCTGATGAGACTTCCAGGTTTCTCAGGTATTCTCAGTACTGTCTGTCTTTCCAAACTATCTCTTCAGATAGGTTGCTTCTGTGGGTCACTCTTCTCCATTTTTAGGTAATTCTTCACCCACAGTTGTCCTCTGTGCTCTGAGCACTCAGGGCCTTGCTATTTCCTAACAATTACTCATATAGCACTAGCAGGAAGTAGAATGCTGTTGGAATCAGTCCATCTGTGCATCTGGCAGAGATTTCTCAGGGAGCGATTGCAAATATCTTGGGTCTCCTTTTGTGTTTGTTCACAGGGGCGGCTGACTGTGAGGAAAGGCTGTTTGCTTATTTCTGCGGTAATGGCGAGTACGGAGGCCTTGGGTTGCAAATAAGACACTCCAGTTTCCAGAACACAGGAAAATCTAGTTCATGAGTAGAATAATTTCAAAATCACTTTACACTTGAGAGTTAAGTTTGCCTCAAAATATAACTAAACTTGTAAATAGGAGTAAACCTAAATGCATTCACACATCAAGGTGGCCCTGCCCTAGAGAGAGGGTCACCATACTTCAGGGTTAGATTTTCAGCCTTATAATTTAGATGGGTTGAGTCAGTGGGTCTGAGACCTAATCTTTGTTTTTTTTTCTGAGTCACCCAAACTGGGAATACTGGAGCATTTAGGATAGTCCTGGCCAGGGAGTGTTTGACTCATTTATTTGTTGGACTCCATTTGAGAAGGTTGGAAAGGTTGGCTTAAGGCAATGCTTTCAGTGGGGAGAAAGAAGAAATTTACATTTTTATCTAGATAAATAAGACATCAATTTAACTTTTGAAAGTTGTTTAACTCTTGGGGGCCTGCAGCAAGCCCTTCAGCATTAGGTAATGAATGGAAGGCCCCTGGACCCCAGGGTTGATTGTACCGTTTGGGAACAGGACTACTCATCTAACCTCTGGACTGTGTGAAGCCGCCAAATTGAACTAAACTGCTCAGAAAGTAGAATTTCAAAGATCTAATAAAAATGAAAGTCAAAAGCTGAAAGGCATGTTAGAAGCAGCTCCTCATGTTTATTTTTCGATTGGACCAGAAGGGTACAAGGGGTTTCGCTCTCTTATTATTGATGACCAGATCCTCACAGAGATAAACTCGTTTTCATTAATGAGTATGCTAATTTGATCTGTGCACAGAAGTCTTTCTGGCATCTTCCCCAGCCCAAAGTGTTCTGCTAGCCTCCTAGTTTCAACCCAGATTGGAAATTGACTATTGTAATTAACCATGACATGAAAGAAGGGAGTAAGGAGAAACCAAAGCAGATGTTTCTGGCTTCAGTTTCTTGGGGCTCATTAGGCCCTGGGTACCTGGCACAGCCTGCAGTGGGAGCCAGCGCAGGACTGAGGAGCTGTGGAAGCTCTGCAGTGCCCTTGGGCTCACGCCGAGTGGAGTGAAGCTGTGTAGGATATTGCTTCTTGTGTCCATGGAGAAAATCTCCTTTGCCCTGGCTGCATTTCCACCCATCATGTAACATGGCAGGTAAGTCCTGCAGTGCAACCAGTGTGATCACCTTTGGAAATGGGAGCCAGCAGAAATGTGTTAAGGTGAAATCAGGAGACTTGGGTAACTGCAGTTATTGGAGCCACCACTTTACTTTTCTCATTTATCAAGACTAGTCTTTTCAGTGAACAGAAAGGAAGAAGGCCATGGGTAGTTTTCTGGCGCAAGTCCTTACGTATGGTAGAGGGAGCACTTGGTCTACACTACGATTCTGAGAATTGCACACTGTTCCTTTCGTTTTTGTGGATGAGCTTCCAATATGTAATTAAGAGTGCTAGGCAGTGGCTTCTCCCACTCGCAGAGAAATTCCTTTACGGAATCATGAGACCATCAACATTCAGCAGCTGTTTAAAAGACTGTACATTCCTGTAATGATGCTGGGGAATTCTTGGACTTACATTCTTGGGCAAGAAAGGAGCTCGAGTGGGAAAATTAAATAGTATAAAATCTAAATTTCAAACCCAGGGGAACCTCTTTATTTAATCTATTAATCTGCTCCTCTTAACATAGTTACTGCCAAGTGGCAGAGTTTAATGGGAAAAAAAAAAAAGCAAATAGCCTTTCTGCTTCTGATCATATATAACACAGGAGACCAGATTCTCTCTAAAATTGGTTGGATTCAGTCATTTCATGCCAAATGCTTACTGCAGAATCGGTAGCCCCCATTGTTGGTCAGTGTCCACTGAACTCTGACAGATCTTGGGAAAGTGATTTGGAATGCTGGTCCGCTTCTCCATCAATTCAGGCACTCTCTCCCTAAATGATATTCTTACGCCACCTGGTTTAGCTTTGGCCATGGAGACTTGGGACAGCGTGGTCCGAACCTTCAAGGCCCAGCGTCCGGGGCACACAGCCTACCTTAGAAGAAATAAGAAGCAGACATGAGGGAAGACATGCCAGAGAAACAAGACTAATGGATGTATGTCACTGAATTATATTTAGTTCATATAATGCAGGGGTTGTCAAACTTGTTGGTTACAGGACCCCTATTGGCTCATAAAAATTGAGAAACTGAGGATCACAAAGAGCTTTTATAATGGGCTAGATGACTAGTATTTATAGTATTAAATAATATCGAGAAGTTTTAAAAATGCTTATTTCTAGTACAGTATAATCCCTTTACATAAATAACATATACTTCTGAAAACAAGTATATTTTCTAAAACAAACAAAAATATATATGTAAGAAGAGTGACAGTGTTTTGGAATTTTGCAAATCTCTTTAGTGTCTGGCTTAATAGAAGACAGCTGGATTCTTAGTTCTGATTTTGCATTTAATCTGAATCTGTTGCAATATGTTGTCTTGGCTGAAGTGAGGAAATCTGGACAAAGGAGGAGTATTTAAACAGCTCTTTCAGATAGTGATGGGTTTGAGTTTCTTGACAGGCCTAGTTTCTTAAAGGTGAGTTGCAATGTGGAATCTGAAGCCACATCAGTTTTAGATTCATTCGGTTACATTAAAATCCATGGTTCTATTTTGTACTCTCAATAGTGTTTCACCCACTCATGATTTGGTAACATCATGCATTTATCACTTGAAAAATATTGGTTCACTGAATTATGCAGATCTTCCAAATGTTGACACATTTCGTTATTATACGATATCAGAAAAGCACATCTGTTAATAACACCAATCTCATTAGAAAAGTCTTGAGATATTGGGAAGCTATCAAGTTCATGGTGACGGATACTAGTTTTCAATAATCTAATTTTTGCTTGAAACTTGAATTTTCCTTTTGGCAACAAATACCTTCTGTTGTTTTTCTTTCTGTGACAGGATTTTGAGAAAATATCTAACAAACACCCAAATCTGAGTAACTGTAGTGTATCTGTCAGTCATTCTTTCAAGTGAAAATTGTGTACTATGGGAACAAAAGGCTTGCAAATCAACTATAGCACAAGTGCAGTCAAAGGTTGAGATTTATAGTTTTATTACATTAGAATGGGCATTCTTAAGTGAAACTGGCTATTGTTTTGTTTGTTTGTTTTTGTAAGTACAAATCCAGGGTAATGATGAATTTACTAGGACTGTTAGTACAGTTGGGGGCCCTGACTCAGGCCAAGGGCCCAGCAAGTTTTCCCACCATTGCTTTTGCAACAATTGGTACATTGGTGGCAACACAGTAAAAGTCAAATGACATCTCAGTATTTTATTACAGAAATAATTTTGATATCTAGAATCACTTGAAAGGGTTTTGGGATTCTTCGGGTTCATAGACCCCACATAACTACCACTGGTTTAAAGCATCTCAATTCTCGATCCTTTAGAACCACACAAATGTTCCCATTTTGTCTATGGAAGACTTAAGTTACGTGGCTAATCATTCTCATCAAAGCAAATTGAATTGGACTCTAGAACTTCCTGCCCATTTTGAGCTTAGCCAAGCTCTGGTTTCCTACCAGTCCGACTCAAATACTATACTTTTTTTGTAGAAAATGCTTGGCTCCCCAGAATGAGGAATCGCTAAAGCATATGGTCTATTAACATCGTTTCCTTTTGCTCATTTGTTTTGTATTTAGCATTTATACCTTCAGAAAGAGTTGAGATTTACTCTTAAAGTAATGGAAACCCTGCATTGGTCGGTTAAATAAATAGTAAGTCCTTTAAACCAAGTTCAGGCCTTGACAGTTCTGGTAGTAGCAAGCTTTCTTTAATTATATTCAAACTTGAAGTTCTTAGTTCTCAGAAGGAAAACAGAGTCTCCAATAGCAAAAAGTCCTGAAGGAAATTGCTTTGAATCAACTGTCCAAGAGAAATTATGAGGCTTATAAAGGGAGAAAGGCTGGGCTTTCACAAAGGCCGGAGGATTTGAGCCTCTTGAACCAAAGACTACGCGAGTGAAAGGGACCAACCCAAAATGTTACGGCAACTTGGAGAAGTAAAAATACAGAGCAAACTGTAAAATAAAAGGCATAAATAATAGAACTGAAAATAAATCTTGAAATCTTTTTCCCCTTGTTTAATCATAGCATTTATGGGTTGGTTTTCTTTTTTGAAAAAAATGTGTACTCGAAATCCTAAAATTTAGAAAAACAAGTTTTAATTGTACAAGTAAAAGATTAGCCATCCCTGGCTATGGGAGAAGTTAGAAGATTATAATTGGCTTCATGCTGTTCAGCCAGAGTTTAAAGTGACTCCTAAGCATTGGCAAGGTCTCAGTCTAGCATATAAGAAGAATGGGAGCTTTCTTAGCCTTTAGACTGGTGTCCCAGCTTCAAGATGGGTGAGGGGGGCACCTTCGTATCTTTTTATCCATGTTTGATCATATTACTGTTGAATCCATCCTTCCCCCTGGATCAGGACTGGCTACATAATTTGCGGGGCCCAGTGCAAAATAGAAATGTCCCTGTATTTAAAAATCATTACAGATTTTAAATAGGCAACAGCAGAGCCCGAGGCCAAGCACCCACGAGGCCAAGCACCCAGGAAGCCCTCTCCGGGCAGGATATGTTGTTGACCCAGGTGCAAGTCACGATGATAATGACTAACAAGGTGTGAGACACAGGAATAGTCCGTAGAGATCACCTCTGAAGCCTCAAAGCCTGGAGCTTCTTTAAGGTCTCTGAGCCACGTTCTAGGTCCTTCTCTGCCTGGGGCCCTTAGGGAAGAAACTGAGAACTGTCTGAGCCTGGAAGACCTTTGTAGTTCAACCCTCCCTGCTCCTTCCTGCTCGTCTAAAACTTAGCTGTTGTTTCAGATCTTACACAAATCACATTTCTTCTGTGAAGCCTTCTCTCACCTTACTGAACAACAAGCATCTCTTTCTTCTCTCAATTCCAATAACGTTATTGTCTATACCACTGATGTGGCACTTAGTAGATTCTGTTCATTTTAAATTAATTGCTAAGTAAGCTCTTGCTAATTGTTAATGAAGCTAATTGAAAACTAGTGCTTTGACTAGTGCTTTTTAAAATTTGTTTTCTCCAAAACTAGCAAAAAAACAAAAAATTGATCAGAGTTTCTTAATCTGAGGCTGATGGATTAGCTCCTTGGGGGGTCCAAGAACCCTCAGAAATTATACATGAGATTGTGGATGTCTGTGTATGGCATTATTATCCCCACTCCCCCAAAAGAAGGGGTTGATAACAACCAAGATAGATTCTCAACAAATATACTCTGATTGGACTTTGGGGGATTTTAAAGCCAAGATCTGCTGTAATGTGGTCACACAGACAGTGCCACCCTCAGACCCTCAACTATGGAAGCAAATCCTTCGTGATCCAGCCAGTGGGCTTTTAGTTCTCTTCATGTGTGTTTACATTGGCCTTCCAATCATCTGGTCACCTTTGAAATTCCAAGGGGGTCTATGTTTGGAAGAGATCCCTTGGTTTGCCCCTTGACTCTGTCTCATCCCGTGCAAACATGTAGTTATTGCCAGGAAAGCAGGACATATGACTACAACATTTCGCAAGCCGCCTCCTTAGCACTAAGAAGCAAAACAAGCATCTAACTCAGAGGTCAGCACACTTTTTCTGTAAAGGGCAAACAGTAAATAGTTAAGGCTTTGTGGGTCATATGGTCTCTGTTGCAACTACTCGACTCTACCCCTTTGCAGCAATGCAGCCATATATAAAGATAGCCTAGGTAAACAGTGGGCGTTACGGTGTCTATGTACAGCTCTATTGACAAAATCAGGCTGTGGCTGCATCTGGCCCCTGGGCCAGAGTTTGCTGACCTCTGATCTAATTCATGGCTCACTGGGACCTTGGAAATCCCAGCTATAATCAAAAAGCACAACACTAAGTAATTAGGCAGGCCTTTCAGAACTCTGCCCTTCACAAATAGCATGCGATTCTAATCTTGGCCAAAAAAAAAAAAAAAATGAGCATACAAATCCAAAGGAACTAGCTTGTCCCAGGTAATGGCTCAGATAGGCAGCCCAGTGACAGAGGCAGGGAATAGGGGCAATTTTGTTGTCACTATTCCAGTTCTCATGCACCCTTTATCAGAGACATTAAAAAAGGTTATTGTTTACACCATCACAAACAAGGAGAGGGCAGGCTCCTGCTATAAAATCTGGATGGCACCCTGATCTGCCTTTCTGTAATTAGTGACCCTTCCTTTCTGTGTTTCATACAGATGATGAATAAAAGGTTCACGGTGTATGATGTCACCAGAGTTCTAAAAACAAGCTCTTGATTGTTCCACTTTAAATTCTGCTTTTGCACCCGGCTGTGGCTGCCACTGCTGGTTGTCTCTCTACTAGCTACTGCTCAGTCACCATGGCTTTGTCAGCTGCCCACTTCCAGACTTTCCTGGCAGGAGGGAAGCCTGGTGGGAGTGGAAATGGTAGGTAGAGATGCGATGGTGTCATTCCTAAGAAAACACAAGCAATGGAAGCTGATGCCCACCGTCTTACAAGTTATAGGATCTGAACATAGAAGGGGTTTTAGACAGTTCAACTGGCAAATCAGAATTTAAAAATATGGCAAGTGCTTAGACTTATTTGGATTCCTTTTTATTACCAAGTTTCATGAAAGGGAACTTTTCTTCTTTATTCTGAATAGGAAGTCTTGGATCTCAAAAGCAATCAGCTTGTTCCGTTGGTCATTCTTCCTTTTGTCTCTTGCTGCTCTGTCAACTGGAACGATCAAGAAGTTATCTGTTTCTTTTTTTGCTTTTAGTAAGTTGCCATTTGTTCTCCTCGTCTTTCCTGTGATTGGCACTGGGAGAGTGGGGGTGATTCTATAGTTGGTTCCGATCCTGTGTCTTCTCTACCAGACCTCGGTTTCCTGGCAACTGTTAATGCTGTCATCACTGATGCCACCTTTGCTCCAAGAATGCACCCTTCCAGTCACCTCTGGTGCTGTCCCCGCGCAGGAGAGGCTGAGCCCTGACTCTTCCTTCTTGGGTTGTTATCCTGTGTCAAAATATGGTGAGGGTCTTTCTGATTGGTGGAGCCCAGGCTGCGTCACTGCCCCAGAGGTATGGAAGACGGAAGACCAGCCTGTGTTTGAATTATCACGAGCACTTTTTGGTTATATTAGCATTTTCAGCAGCAACTCCCCTAAACTTCCTCTAACACCTAGTCAGCAGAAATTCCCCAACACAGACAGGGTTGAGATGCTGTGTGTCCAAACCAATGGTGCCCACTGCTGCAGCTGAACTGGACAGAGTGTCAGTTAGGACACTGGGCCTGGAGAGGGAGCGGGGAGGAGGGACGTAACCTTTACTGTCAAACTCTGGACACAGCGCAGATCTGACTTACGCACTGCAAACCTTACTTCCCTGTTTTCCCCATCAGGAAATCGGAGTTTTGAGAAATTGTATTCTAAGGCCTCATGGCTGGTAAGTGGCTTAGCCGAGCGAGCGGTGAAACAGTCTGTCTGTCCCGACTCTTTTTAAGAGCACACAGGGTAGTAATCAAAGTATGGACGGGAAAAATAATACCGCCACGAAGAGAAGTCGGGCAGAACTCCACTCTGGGTTCTGAGGGAGGTAAACCGTGACGTGCTGACATTGGAAGACAAGAGCAGATAGAGCCATAGCTAGGGTCCAAGGAAGGGCGCATGCGAAGCCAGGAGGGACCAGTTTTGCAAAGCTCAGTTTTAACGAGGAGAAATTACCTGAAGAAAATCCACCTAGGATTTCTGTTATAGAAACAAATTTTACCAACTGAAACAGAAAAAAAGGACTTCAATTTTAAATCCTTTAGTAGTTGAATTCTCTTTCCTCTGGCTTTTGCTATTTTGTTTATTCTAATTCCTTTATAAAGCTCTTCCTTGTTTTTTTTGTTTCTGTTTTTGTTTCGAAATGAGAGACTATGGTCGAACAATTGCAAGACACTTTGCTCAGATTAAAGCACAACATGTTATAGTTATGGTTGTCCAGGAGACCCCAGAGTTGTGGTGGGAGCCCGCAGAGAGGTGGTGCCTTGGGGTGAGGTGCCAGTAGAGCAATGTGGGGACAGAGCCAGGAGGGCAGTTTCCAGGCTCTCGGCCTCACGTGGAAAGGTGCTGGCTGAGGTAGTAAAAGGCCATCAACTGTGATTGGATGGCCATCAGCTGTGGCTAGTTGGCCATCAGCTGTAACCAGTGAGCCATTGGCCACCGGTGTGACTGCCGTGGCTGTGCTGGCAGGAAATGGGGGCTAGCAAGAAGGTGGTGGCTGAGCTAGCAAGAGCGGATTGCAGTTAGTACGGCGGATTGCAGTTCGCAAGTGGGGTTGGTTGGCAGAGAGAAGTGGACGGCAGGTTGCGGATCGTGTGGCTCCTGCTTCTTGTGTCTCCAACCAAGCCGCCAGTGAGACTATAGTGATACTTCTCCCCTTTCTATGGCTCCTGGGTGTTCCTTTTTGGCCTCGCCATATCCTGCGTTCTTATGCGGGGGAGCATCCTTATGTGGGAAGAGGGACCAGAGACCCCTGCATGACACTCTGCATGACAATCAGATAGTCAAAGCCACATTTAGACATGAGCAAAAAAAGCAGTTTTACTTTGAAACAACAAATAGGGCAAAATATCAATGCCAGCCTGTGCTCTTATCTGTAGGAACATGGTAGGATGGGGCTAGGATGGAGATGAAACGGAGTCTCTCTGCGTAGCTTGATGCAACCCACAGTATGCAAATTTGGAAAGCTTCTTTCTCATAATAAAGTGACATGTTCTCTTTGTAGCATCTCCTGGCAATTTCAATGTTTTAGAGGTTACTTGGATTTTTAAAGTAAAAGGGCTTCAACTTAAATTTTGGATATAAAGGGTTTTTTGTTCTCTTTGTACTAAAAACACCCTTTTAAAGCTCATTTTCCCAATTGAGAAATTTTGACCCGGATCTGATTAGCATAATCTATGATGCCTGTGTCAAACTTCAATGCCTCAGAGTTGGAATCTCATTCGTAAAGAGCCCTGGCGTAAAAGATGTCTTTATACATTCTATAAAATTAAACAAAAAAGTCAGTATCAGTTTTGTCAAATAACTTGTATGTAGGTCAAAGGTTTCAAGATATTGGAAATGCAGACAAACCTGGAGCTGGGTTAGGAAATTACGGTGGTATTAAGAAAATGCTTTCTCTTTCGTCTTTTAGTTCTGAGCCACGCCACCACCCCCACCCACCCACAGCTCATCTTTTCACCCTCCCAATACGGTAGGAAAATATCTATCAGAAAGTAGAAAGGAAGCTGAGCATGGGCGGGCCTGGTATTAGGACGCCTGGTAGACCTGAAATGTCACGCACACCGCAGTCATACTCCCTCTGTGCCTGAAAGGAAGGCGGGAAAGAGCACGACAAGCACAGACCACCTGCTCACAGCCTGAGATCGGGGCCGAGGGGACTCGGTAACTCACCACAGCTTTGCAAAGGCCAGCTGGAGTCAGAAGGAGTCAGAAAGGTCAATGTTAACATACTTGACACACTGCCCGAGCCGCTTCATCATCTTATGTGGAAAATGTAGGGGGAATTTCTTGCTCTGAGATCACGTGTGGTGTGTCTCGTTTTGAGGTCTGTGTGGTATCGGGTACGTCTGCGCTCGGGCACGGGTGCTGAAAAGTCGAGGCGTCCTGTGAGCTGCAGGGGCAGGGGCTGTAGTCAGGGCCTGTAGATTGTGAGCGGGAAAGAGGCATCAGAAGACTTTTCTTGCTACTCCGGCATTTTCGGGACACAGTATTCACCCATGAAGGCTTGTGGATAAGCAACATTGGTCTCTGGGGATTTTAAACTCGAACTGAATGGGAGAAAGAGGGAAAAGGAACCTGCAATTAAAAAGCACAAACGGGAGGGACAATGATGAAATGCTCGGCCACATTTTTAAAGGTTGCACATTTATAACTGCAGTTTCCAGGGCATATCAGGTTGCCTGCCAGGTGAAACCGTTGGCCCTTCTCCTTCCAAATCACGTAGATCAGAGGCCCAAGAGCACATTCACACACCTGCCCTCACCCACCATTTCCCCAGAATGGGTCCAGAGTGCTCCTTTGGGATGCTGACCACCAAGAGGTACTCCTTTCTGCATTAACTGATAGACCTTCTCAAAACGCGTTGTGCGTGGATATAATCCAAGCAGCTTGATCAGAGTTAAAATTCCTAACTGTCAACCCCAGACAGGCTGCCTCAGTGGGCCAGTCGTGGAGCCCAGGAATCTGCATTTGATCATGCCCTCCCAACTGATTCTGACACAGGTGCTTAGAGAAACACCGCTGGGAACCTGCATTAAAAAGATGGTTCTTGGGGACGGCCGGGTGGCTCAGGCAGTTAGAGCTCCATGCTCCTAACTCCGAAGGCTGCCGGTTCAATTCCCACATGGGCCAGTGGGCTCTCAACCACAAGGTTGCCGGTTCAACTCCCGCAAGGGATGGTGGGCTGTGCCCCCTGCAACTAGAAAACGGCAACTGGACCTGGAGCTGAGCTGCTCCCTCCACAACTAAGACTGAAAGGACAACAACTTGAAGCTGAACAGCACCCTCCACAACTAAGATGGAAAGGACAACAACTTGACTTGGAAAAAAGGCCTGGAAGTACACACTGTTCCCCAAAGAAGTCCTGTTCCCCTTCCCCAATAAAAATCTTAAAAAAAAAAAAAAAGATGGTTCTTCAGAGGTCTACTCTATGTTTCCATTACAAGTTCAAAGCATTAAAAATAGTTGGACAGTTGGTAGGATAATGCAAATGTTGTATGAAAAGGTCTAGGTAAACATTTTAAACTGCTCAGAGTTGGTAATGAAACCTTTTGCGATGTGTGTTTGGCTCAGTTGACTGGAACATAGAAACTCATAAACTCTCAAGTGTGTACCTTTGGTGTTGACGTGGTCCTCTCTGTTCTTCAGCTTACATTCACAGAGAAGTGTCTGCGGCCGAGGTGGACCTTCTGCAGGTCCCCTCTCTCTTACTCAGTGGTTCTCTGCACCTCTGCCTCACCATTTGGTTTGGCAATGGCACATGTACAGGGGATTATGCACTGAACGGTTAGGTGGGACACAGGATGGGTGCTGATGTGAAGGAATGTTGTCTTGTTTGTAATCAAACACTGTACCAACTTCTGCCATCTCAGCAGCAGTGGTCTCTGCAGTATGGGAGGTTCAGGAAAGAGTGTTTGGCTACTTAGGGAAATGAGAATGCTCTATGTCCCAATTCTGGGCCTTGATTGTTTGGTGGTTACAAGCACGTGCATGAACACTCATTTACATGCATGCACCTCACACACACACACGCACGCACGCACGTACGCCTTCGGGTTCACTGGTAATTTCCAGGTTGGAATGCATGGCCGTCAGGTTGGAGGAAAAGAGCATGCTTTTTTGGAGGATAAAGTCCTCAGTGAATGTGTCCTCATGTTTTGTCTCTCGTAACTTTAAATGGGGAATTTTTTTGTTTACAGCCTTGTGCCACAGGGGAAGGACAGAATATTGGGCAAGCACAACTCATAGTGAAAGGTCACACTGTTGTAATTCTGCGCTGATTCATCACACACATTCAGATTTTCTAAGAAGTGCCCTTCCTGACAAAATTGCAAGGGCAGTAAGTGGACCAAATGAAATCGCCCTCAAGGTAAAAGTTAGGAGGAGAATGACAAATGTTGACTGCTTCTCAACCTTGGAAACCATTTTGATGGCGCTGTTGGAGATTAGAGGATGAGTTTACTTTGGGAGAGCATTTTGCATTTCACCAACTGCTTTAAAGGGAGATAAGCAGGGAAAGTACTGTTATTAGCAGTTTTTCCCTGGTTGGAAAACTACAGCACAGAAGGCAAAGGGTACGCCTGGCCCGTGACTGGTGAGTGACCCCAGAAGGCTGACCTGCTGTCCGAGCCGCACCACCTGGCCAGCCCAGTGGCTCTGTGCAGCCTTTTCAAATCCAAAGTATCTCTGTTTACCTTTGTTTTTTCCTTGGAATTCATTCTCTAAAAATAAAATCCAGGGCTCTTTAGTTTGTAAGGTTTTCCTCCTAAAATGACACTTCTTAATATCACTTTGCATTGACATATAATTTGCATCGTTCATTATCAAACCCTTTGTGTAAATTTCTTTGGCACGCCTCTTGGAAATTTGTATCTGGAAAATTGTCTTCTTTGCATAACTGATCGATTTCCTTTTATCAGATAAGGAGATTTATGTACTTCTTGTCTTCCAGAAAGCTGAGAGCTGAATTTAACATTCAACCATGGCCTTTGTATGATCCCAAAATAGTTTCTTCTCCTTCTGTGAGGTTTTAATTGTGTATTTAAAGTGACACTATAAAGAATACCAGGCTTGATGACAAAGGCTACTGAAATGAAACCAGGGAAGTTGAGATGTTACGTGGAAGGATGCTAAAGTTTAATTTTCGTTTGAATTATCTCTCAGCAATTCAAGAAGAAATATCATGAGAGGGGAAAGTTTTTGCACGTCACAGAAAAACAAAATCTACACGCAGGGTTCCTGTGACTTGTCCGTATGCCAAGCTCTCAGCTTCAACGCGACAGCCCTCTTCATTCTGTCATAACCACATAGAATTAAAGACCACCGGCCTCCAATCAGAGTGATCTGCCACTAGGCAGATGTGTGCTCTTGGCCCAACTCATTCCATTCAAAGCCTCATTTTGCTAATCTGTAAAATGGGATCATAATACCCACCTCGGTGGGCAGTGCTGACAATTTAACAAGGTGATTTAGGAGAAGAAATTAGCACAGGGCCTGACACATTTTTCCTTGAAATTTGAATTCTACCTTGTCAAAAAGAGAAAGTGTTACACTTTCTGTGTCATAATAAATCCTGTGTGGAGCCCTGTCTTAGATTTTTTACAACAAGTGTTTGCTGGAGTATGTTGAACACACGAAACAGTCCGTGGCATGAGTGTGCTGGCAGCTGCTGGGGTTCCCACAAAGAGAACACTCATGTACCAGCATTTAGATTAAGAAACAGCCCCCAGACTCCCTCCTCCTATCTGCTCCTAGTCACTACCCCACCCTTGGAAGACATCCCCCCCCAGTCCAGACTTCCAATACCATCGACTTCTTTCCCCATTTTGGAATTTTATATACATGGAGTTATGTAGTGTATACTCTTTTGTGTCTGGCTTCCTTCATTCCACAGAACATTTGCAAGATTAATCCGTGACGTGTAGCAAGCTGTAGTTTGTTCATTCTTGTGGCTATCTATTGTACAATACCAAAATTTATTGATTAGTTATATCGTTGACAGAAATTTTGGCTTTCGCTTTGAGGCCATGGTGAATGAAGCTGCCATGAACGTTCTTGGAGGTCTGTATATTTACTGTTAAGACACGTGCGAGAACGTTCACAGCAGCTGTATCCACAGTACGGTGCTGACTTGAGGATGTGCTGCTGATTGATCAGCTTTAGTAGAGCCTATCAGTTTCCCAAAATAGTTGTGCCGATTCAAATCCCCGACACAGTGTGGGGTTCGTCTTCCTCCTCTCCAGCGCTTGGCATTGCCTTTCTTTTTCATTTCGGCATTCCCACCGCATGGCTGTGTGGTGACATCTCATGATGCTTCTCATGTGCGTTTCCCAAGTGACTTGCCTCTGGTGTATTGTTAACATGAGCTTGTATTGTTTAGATAAAATAAGATACCTGTGTATGAGTACCCAAAACAGCATGGACCTAAACATGTAAAGCGAAAGCTATTAGAAAGCGAACCAGAACTTCGTAAAGCACAGATGTAGGGAATGATTTTAAATATTCTTATTGCACAATTCAGCCAATCTAGTAAACTGTAAATAATCAAGGATAAATAGGCCCTTCACACACCCATAATCTCATGTAACGATACATATGAAATTTCTATCCTACAAATAGATAACATATAATTTTTCCTTTTGTATTTTGTCCTTCAAATTTTCTAATATTCAGTTTGGTACCTGATGATAAAAGACATTTCACATAGTTCAGGAAAGTAGAGATTTTAGAGCTGTTGGTCTCTGATCAAAATCCAATAAAATTAAATTGTATAAAGACCCAATCTTAAATATTTAGAAATTAAGGCACACTCTCATAAAGTACGCTAGAACAAAAGGAAGTTAAGGGTGAGATTATAAGTCACCTAGCAAGCCTCAAAACGAATAGATCATATGCCAAACCTATAAGATCCAGGAAAAGGTATATTTAGAGGAAATAGCTACCTTCTTTACTATAGAAGGAATTTAAAACATACAGGCTAGAATTCATCCTAAGAAACGGGAAGAAAAAAAGAATAAACCAAAAGGACCTAAGAAAAGGAAATCAATTAAGACAGGAGCTGATAATAATGAAGTAGACACACAGACTATCAAATCTTTGGCTACTTAAAATCAGAATTTAGGGTGAAGAGATGTCTGAAACGTAACCCTGGACAAGATGAGGGGCTGAAAAACCAACATATCACTTCTCTGGTTATTGAGTTTCATTGGCTGTAAAATAACCATCACAGCCTCAGTTATAATAATAGGAATACTTAAACCTGTGCAAATGGTCATAGTAAGTTTTAAAAATGTAATATTGTTGTGGTACAATTGAGGCGGTATCGATTTCCTGCAGACATGTGCTATTAGGCTGCCTTCAGAATACTAAAGACACAAGCTCGCTGTGCTGTTAGAGGCGGAGTGGACTCTCCATTAACCCTGGAGGCCTTTGCACCGTGTATGTGGACATTCTGAAGAAAGTACCTGAAGTCCGTTTACCACGGAGCCAACCTAGACACCTTGAGAGGCTTTGGGAACCATCTGTAGAAATCATAGCTTGACAGTAACTGTGAATTTATGACAACTTGGTGTAAGGTTACTCAGATTAGTAGGTATTAGAAAACAGCTATAAAGTTGATCTTAGTTGGTAACAGAAGACTGAACTCTTCCACGTTCTTACTCCTGTTCCTTGAAATCTGATCATGTGGACTGGTCAGTTTCCTAGAGCCAAGTTTACCTGCTCGACCAGTCCTCCCAAGAAACCAAACATCCCTGTTACAAGAGGAGAATGTTGAAACACAATACATAAATGAATGAATAACTCGATGGATGAATAAACAAATAAACAAACAAACCCCCAAAACAAAAAAATGCATGCAGAATCATGCATTAAGTTTTATCGGATCCAAGGCTGATCCAGACCTTGTGCCATCACTCAGCGCCACTTTCCCTGTCAGGCAGCATCTGTGAAAGGAGGAAGGGGAGTCCGGGAGGTTGTCCAGCCAGAGCCGCACCTGGGACACCCGGAGGTCACGCTGGGTCTCAGCCTTGGGCAAGAGACCACAGGATGTACAGTGGTGTTCTGTGCTATCTCAGCCACAAGTTCAAATGCAGAGATGGTAATGTAGTTTCCTAAAGTGATGTAAAGCCTGCCTTTGTCCAACTCCAACGTAGGATTTGTCCAACGTAGGATTCTGCATAACGTTGATTGTCGTCTGTAGGTTGCTGGGCTGCATTTGCACTAGCGAGGGTCTGGGCAAACAGTAGTTTGCACAACACTCAGATGCAAAATCCAGGTGGAAGCTGCCTGAATCGGTGTTGCTGTGATTCCCCAGGGGGGCCTCACACTTCCCAGAAATGTGCTCTTTGCACTTTTGTACTAAAACATCTAAGTTGTGTCGCTTGAGAGGTATTTTCCCATCATGTTCTTACAGGTGCATGTGCTGTGAGTTAACCGTTCTAGACCCAGATCTGCCATTGACTAGTTGGGTAGCCTTGTCCAGATTTGCCCGATTTAGGAGGTCTGACAATTAAGTTCGCAAATTTGTTGCAACAATGTTGCTAATCTTTTTTTGATATCAGAGGGATTCTTCATTATGAATTTATACCAACTGGACAAACAGTCAACCAAGTTTACTATTTGGAAGTGCTGAAAAGGCTACGTGAAAAAGTTAGATGACCTGAAATTTTCGCCAACAATTCATGGCTCTTGCATCACGACAATGCACCAGCTCACACGGCACTGTCTGTAAGGGAGTTTTTAGCCAGTAAACAAATAACTGTATTGGAACAGCCTCCCTACTCAGCTGATCTGGCTCCCAATGACTTCTTTCTTTACCCGAAGATAAAGGAAATATTGAAAGAAAGATATTTTGAGTACATTCAGGACATCAAGGGTAATAATACAACGACCGCTCTGATGGCCATTCCTGAAAAAGAGTTCCAAAATTGCTTTGAAGGGTGGACTAGCCACTGGCATCGGTGTACAGCTTCTCAAGGGGAGTACTTCGAAGGTGACTATAGTGGTATTCAGCAATGAGGTATGCAGCACTTTGTTTAGGATGAGTTCGCGAACTTAACTGTCCGTCCTCATATATGAAACGGAGAGAGTATGTGACCTCTAAGAAAACACTTCTGGCGCCAACCTCCTTAGATTTTCAGAGACTCTAGCTCCCTTTCCTGTCCCCACACAGGCATGTACCTGTTGCGTGGTCCTGTGACTTGCCATGAGGATGTGAACTGGAGACAGTGACTTCCAGTCCTGGGGACAGCTTGGTGCCTGCAGTGGTCAGGATTCCCTGTCTTTGTATTGACATTTTAGGTGAATGACCTTTTTTATGCCTGGGAATGGAGGTAAAATTTCTTCAGAACCAGATCCTGTCCGTCCTTACTGTTGCCACCCACCCCCACCCCAGCTCTGCCCAGTGGTCACACTGCACCTGTCACACTACCCCACTCTCCTGCATCCCAGTTTGTAGCCTGTCCCATTCCAACCCCAGTGACTTACCTGTGCAGGTTCTGACTAGCTTCACCAGGTGCAACTGACAGGGTTGCCTCAGGTTCACACGCCTCCAGCTTGGGGGCTCTTGGAAGATGCCCAGGTATTGGTGTCTGGGGGAGGCACTTGGATGCACTCATGTGCAAACCAAAAGGTGGGGGGAGGTTAACGCCAGTGGGATGGTTTGTAGAGGGAAGCACAGGAATAAATGCTGTGTCTTCCGCTAGTGGAGAACAGTGGAGCCCAGCGGAGAGAATGGTCCCTGTCACGTGGTTTAGGGTCAAGAGGAGGCGAGGAAGGGACTCCACAGAAGAGATCATCTGAGGTGAATCTTTTTCCTCCCTCTTCCATACCTCCGTCCCCTTTAGCAACCCTCAGCTTGTTCTCTGTATCTATGTGTCTGTTTCTGTTTTGTAGATTTCACATATAAGTGAAATCATATGGATTTGTCGTTCTCTGTCTGACTTATTGCACTTAGCATAATACCCTCTAGGTCCATCCATGTTCTTGCAAATGGCAAGATTACATTCTTTTTTTTCATTTGTGAGTAATATCCCGTTATGTGTGTGTGTGTGTGTGTGTGTGTGTGTGTGCCAAAAAAATGTATACAAGTAGACATTTTGGTCAGCGTTGCTCAAGCAGTAGTTCGCTGTAATCAGAAGTGTCTGGACGGTGATGGTAACCACTTTGAGCACCTCTTGTAATTGCAGAAGTCAAACGTGACTTGTATTCATCTTTTGTTCTTGGTATATATTAATAGTTTTTTTCCTTTCTTAAAATGTGTATACATTTTTTTGGCACCCTCTGTATAAATATGAACTCTTCTTTATTCATCTATTGATAGATACATAGTTTCCTTCCATATCTTGGCTGTTGTAGGTAATACTAAAACGAACATAGGGGTGCAGATATCTTTCTGAATTATATTTCTGTTTTCTTCAGATAAATACCCAGGAGTGGAATTGCTGGGTTGTATGGCAGCTCTAATTTTAATTTTTTTTGAGGAATCTCCATACTGTTTTCCATAGTGACGGCACCAATTTACAATGCCACCCAGAGTACACGAGGGTCCCTTTTCTCCACATCCTTGCCAGCACTTGTTATTTGTTGATTTATTGATGATGGCCATTCTGATAGGGGTGAGGTGATATCTCGTGGTTTTAATTTGTATTTCTTTGGTGATTAGTGATATTGAGAATCTTTTCATATGTCTGTTGTCTGTCTATATATCCTTTTTGGAGAAATATCTATTCAGGTCCTCTGCCCGTTTTTTAATTGGATTGTTTGTTTTTTTTTAAGTTGTATGAATTCTTTATATATGTTGGATATTAACCTCTTATTGGGTATATCATTTGGGAATATCTTCTCCCATTCAGTAGGTTGTCTTTTCATTCTGTTGATAGTTTCTTTCTCTGTGCAAAAACTTTTTAGTTTGATGTAGTCCTGTTTGTTTTTTGTTTCATTTTGTTCCCTTTGCCCAAGGAGATATAGCCAAAAAGATATTGCTAAGATCATGGCAGGGAGTTTATTGCCTATGTTTTCTTTTAGGAGTTTTATGGATTTGGGTCTTACATTTATTAATAAGTCTTTAATCCATGTTGAGTTTATTTTTGTATATGGTACAAGAAAGTGGTCCAATTTCATTTTTTTGCATGTATCTGTCCAGTTTTCTCAGCACCACTTATTGAAGAGACTGTCTTTACCCTATTGTATATGCTTGTCCCCTTTGTCATAGATTAATTGGCCATATAGATGAGAATTTATTCTTCATTCTATTCCATTGATCTATAGATCTGTTTTTATGCAAGTATCATTGTTTTTATTATTGTAGCTTTGAAGTACAGTTTGAAATTGGGGCATGTGATCCCTCCTCCATTGTTCTTTCTCAGGGTTGCTTTGGCTATTTGGGATCTTTTGTGGCTCTATATAAGATTTAGGATTAGTTGTTCTAGTTGAGAAGAATGCCTTTGGTATTTTAATAGAGATTGCGCTGAATCTGTAAATTGCTCTAGGTCAAAGGACATTTTAACAATATAGATCCTTCCTGTCCATCAGCGTGGTATATGTTTCCATTTATTTGTTCAGGTTCTTTCTTTAATGTCTTAAAGTTTTCAGAGTACAGGTCTTTCACCTCTTTGGCTAAGTTTATTCCAAGGTATTTTATGCTTTCTGATGCAATTGTAAGTGGAATTGTTTTCTTAATTTCTCCTTCTGAATGTTCCTTATTGGTGTATAGGAAGTCAACAGGCTTCTATATATTGATATTGTATCCTGCAACTTGACTGAATTTCTTTTTTAGTTCTAACAGTTTTTTGTTGGAGTCTTTAGGGTTGTCTATATATAGTAGCATATCATCTGCAGATAATGAGAGTTTTACTTCTTTCTTTCCAATTTGGATGCCTTTTATTTCTTGTTCTTATCTGATTGCTGTGACTAGAACTTCCAGTACTACGTATGTTGAATAGAAGATGTGATAGTGGGCACCTTGTCTTCTTCCTGAGCTTTTCACCAGTGAGTATTTTAGCTGTGAGTTTGTTATATATAGCCTTTGTTATGTTATGGTATGTTCCTTCTATACCCACATTGTTAAGAATTTTTATCATAAAAGTAGGTTGAATTTTATCAAATGCTTTTCCTATGTCTACTGATATGATCATATGTTTTTCATTTTTTATTTCGTTAATGTGATATGTCATGTTGATTGATTTACACATGTTGAGCCATATCCTTGCGTCACTGGGCTAAATCCTACTTGGTTGTGGTGTATAATCCTTTTAATATATTGTTGAATCTAGTTTGCTGATATTTTCTTGAGAATTTTTGCATCTATGTTCATAAAGGATATTAGCCTGTAATTTTCTTTTTTTGTGATGTGTTTGTCTGATTTTGGTATCAGGGTAATGCTGACTTCATAGAATGAGTTTGGAAATGTTCTTTCCTTTTCAGTTTTTTGAAATAGTTTGAGAAGGACAGGTAGTAAGTCTTCTTTCAATGTTTGGTAGAATTCACCTGTGAAGCTGTCTGGTCCTGGACTTTTTTAAATTTTATTTTATTTTATTGGGGAATATTAGGGAACAGTGTGTTTCTCCAGGGCCCATCAGGTCCAAGTCAAGTAGTTGTTCTTCAATCTAATTGTGAAGGGCGCAGCTCAGCTCCAAGTCCAGTTGTCATTTTCAATCTTTAGTTTCAGGGGGCGCAGCCCACAATCCCATGTGGGAATTGAACCAGCAACCTTGTTGTTGAGAGCTCACGCTCTAACCAACTGAGCCATCCAGCTGCCCCTGGACTTGTTTTTGTTGGGAGGTTTTTGATTATTGCTTCAGTTTCATTGCTAGTAACTGGTCTGTTTAGATTTTGTATTTCTTCCTGGTTCAGTCTTGGAAAGGTTATATGCCTCTAGGAATTTATCCATTTTTTTCTAGGTTATTGAATTTGTGGACATATAATTGTTTGTAGTATTCTTTAATGATTCTTTGTATTTTTGTGGTGTTGGTTCAAACTTCTCATTCATTTGTGATTTTATTTGGTCTCTCCCTTTTTTTCTTGATGACTTTGGCTAAAGGTCTTAGTTATCTCCTTCCTCTATTTACTTTGGGTTTTGCTTGTTATTCTTTTTTCAGTTCCTTTAGGTATAGAAAAAGATTGTTTATTTGGGATATTACTTGTTTCTTGAGGTAGGCCTGTATAGCTTAGCACTTCTGTTAGAACTGCTTTTGCTACATGTCATACATTTTGAAAAGTTGTGTTTTCATTTTCATTTGTCTCAGGTAGTTTTTGATTTCCTGTTTGATTTCCTCTTTGATCCATTGGTTGTTTAGTAGCACGTTGTTTAGCCTCCATGTATTTGTGTTTTTTTTTCCAGTTTTCTTCCTGTAGTTGATTTCTAGTTTCATTACCATTGTGGTTGGAAAAGATGTTTGATATGATTTCAGTCTTCTTGAAATATTGAGGCTTAATTTGTGGCCTAATATGTGATCTATCCTAGAAAATGTTCCTGTGCACTTAAAAAAAAAAGTGTACTCTGCCAGTTTTGGATGAAACAGTCTATAAATATCTATTAAATCTCTATGATCTAATGTGATATTTAAGGCCATTATTTCCTTATTAATTTTCTGTCTGGGTGATCTATCCATTGATGTGAATGGGACATTAAAATCTCCTACTATTATTGTATTGCTGTTAATATCTGCCTTTATGTCCATTAAGAATTGCTTTATATATTTAGGTGCTCCTATGTTGGCTGCATAGATATTTATGATTATACCCCTTTGTAATTATGTAATGTCCTTTTAAAAAAATTTCTTTTGTTTTAAAGTATATTTTGTTATGAGTATTGCTACTCCAGCTTCCTTTTCATTTCTACTTGTGTGGAATATCTTTTCCATCCCTTCACTTCAGTCTGGTATGTGTCTTTTGATTTAAAGTGAGTCTCTTATGAGCTGCATATAGATGGATCATGTTTTTTAATCCATTCAGACACCCTGTGCCTTTTTATTGGAGTATTTAATCCATTTACATTTAAAATAATTATTGATAAGTATGTAGTTATTGCCATTTTGGGTTTTTTGGGGTTTTTTTGGTTGTTTTCGTAGTTCTCCTCTGTTCCTTTCTTCTTCTCCTGTTCTCTTCCTTTACGGCCTGCTGGTTTTGTTTGGGTTCCTTTCATGTGAAATGAATCCTAAGAGAAGTGAGTAGTTCAGTTGGGTGAGGTGAAGAGTGACTGGAGGCAGAGAGAGCAGTGATATCAAAATCATGGAGGAGAAAGCCTGATGATGGTTGGGTTTGCCCGGACCAGGAGGAGAGCAGGGGAGGGTGCTGAGGGGGACAGACCAAACAGCATCAGGCATGGAGTCCCACGGGGTCCCCTGACCTTCCCGCAGGCTTCCCAGGCCACACCCTGCAGCTCTCATCTTTCTGAGTCTCCTGCTGTTTCATTCCAGCTGTGCTCGTCATCAGTTGTTTCCTCTCTCATGCATGAATTGACACTTGCTATAGCTGTTCGGGACTTAGTATGGCCGTAGGCACAGCTTGGCTTTTTCACACTGACTCATTCATACTGGGCAATCAGGGCTCCTCCGGTCTCTGTTCTTAATGCCATCCCACGAGGAAGAATGGGAGAATGAAGCATGATTCTAAAGGACCTTGGGGTCTCAGTGGCACAGTTTGAACTTAAAGTTGTTGTTTCTTGGTTGTTACTAAGAATTGATCTTATATTTAAATTCAGAATGGGCCAGCACTTATATTCAGGCATATAGACCTAAGACCATATTTAAAATATATATATATATTAGGTTGGTGCAAAAGTAATTGCGATTTTTGCAATAATTTTTAACCTTTTAAACCACAATTACTTTTGCATCAACCTAATATATACACACACACTCGTAGATGTTGTTTTGTGTTTATTTATGTTTCTAATCTATTATATAAGAATGAATGTTTGCAGGAAGTTTGCTAGGACTCTCCACCAGAGCATCGCTGCCTGACTCCCCTATTTCCAAATGAGCCCGTCTCCGAGGATGCTGGCCTGTTGGCAGGAGAGATGGAAAGTATAAAAGGATCTTCCTTAAAGGAAATCTTGGGACACAGCCAAATGTGACTAAATGTCTCTATAAAAGACACACTTTATAAGGAGACTATGAATATTCAGTGTCTTGGCCTTGGACCCCACGACTCTCCCATGGCTGGGGGCAGGCCAGCACCACAGGGCCTGCTCTGTCAGCCTTTCCCTCCTCCCTCCATAGGTTCCTGATCTCAGGCACAGCCCTTCCCCACTTATTATTTATAAGACACGTCTCCTGTTTGCCCTGGAAAATTGTTCCATTGAGCTTCCTGTAGGGATATTTTGGGACTAAAATCCTTGACTTCTAATTTCCCCCCCCTCTACCTTGTGTAACGGCTCTGATTACTAATTCTTTTGAATTTTCTCTCTCCTCTGCTGCTCTGTAGGCTAAAAAATAGAAAGTCTCATTTAGCATTCTGTTTTCAGTTTATGGAAAGTGTTCCTACCTACATCACATAGCTATTTACCTCTGTGATATTTTTATTTTAGATATAAAACATGCAGTGTTTGAGGAGCAAGAATATTTTGTTTGCTTGCATTTTATTATCATAAAATGCAGAAAAGGTCTTGTTTGAGTTATGTTTGCATAGAGTTCCAGAGCTAGAAACATTGCCTGTTGTGTTTCCTATAAGCCTGTTTTAACCTGTTTTTCCTTTTTGGCTGAGTTTTAATTCTTTTTCTGTTTTGATAAAGCAGTTCTACAATCGCTAAAGGATGAATGACAATGTGGAAAACTACTTACATTTAGATATAAATACCTAGTAAACTATAAGCCACTGAAACTCCCTTTCAACCACTTACTGTTACGTGGGGGATTTGCCTGGAGTTCCTGCATATTAATATTCAGGTAGAAATCATCTGTGGGAAATAAATACTAACACCACCCATTAGAGATGTGAAATTGGGCAAGCCCTTCTAACCGTGGACATCAGCTTTCTCACCCAGGAAGGAGGAGGGTCAACTAGCTTGATTCTGAGCACCCTTCCAGACCTGCCTTGCTGTGGGGTGCCGAGTTCAGAACGGCACTTCTCTCCACGGCCACTAGATGTCCTGGGAGCATACACCCGCCATGCTGACGTTTCTGACAGGCCCAGGGCTCCTTCCTACTGTCACTGCTTCTGCTGGGTGGTGAGCCCAGCTGATTGAGGCAGGCAATGTTTTGGTTTCACATTTATGGGATTTAAGGGCTGGTGATTCTGCCATCGAGACTCAGACAACAATTTTAAGAGACATCAAAACAATTCCCTTTGTTTTCTTGATGGCTGTTTGAAACCTGGCTGGGAACCTCAACATTTTCAGGAATGGATTATTATGTGTGCCATGGAATAGGAATTTACAAGGACTTTTCAAATATAAATGAATTGACAAAGGAAGAGTCACTGTGGATTATTTATGTGCTTAAGGTATAGATGTCTTTAAAAATGAACTAGCAGTCACAGGCTTACCCTCTGTGTCCAGGGCGTGGAGACTCCTGCAGAGCTTTGCTTGTGCTGGGTCACACTGCATAATAGGTGCCCTGTGCTGGGGGCAGCCTGGCAGAGGGGAGAGGGAGATGTGGAGGAGGATGAGAAGCAGCCCACAGAGAGTCATCCCTTCAGCAGCAACATGCCAGACCCCTCCTACGCTACTTCCAGTGTGGGAAAGCCCAGGGTTTCCATCACTCCCTTCCATAGCTCTGGGGTGCAAGCCACCTGGGGTCCCTGCCAGGAAAGCAGGGGAGATCACTGGTGGGGAGAAGAGGGTTAAAGAGAACTTTAAATCCATTTGCAATAATCTTGGATAGACAAATGCCAAGTTTAGCAAAATTAGCTCTATCCCAAATGAGTCTTTACGTAGGAGGGTCCAAGGAATAACCACCAAGCTAAAGTGTCAGTGGTGAGACACTGGAAATACCAGCCCGCCCAGAGAGAACTTTCCAAGTTAGTGTTGGGGTGATGTTATGATAGTGCAAGAACCATAGTACTGACAAAGCATGCACTAGTGGCACGAACTTCTTGTGAAACTGTGCCCTCTGGCATCTAAAAAGTGAGTAGATTTAGCTAGCTGCCTTTCAGGAGATGGTTGTTATGGCTACGATTTTATGTTTATAAGTCAAATTTTTTTAGGTACAACATGATTCCAGTTGCCATGATTCAAAATATATATGCTCAGCAAGCAAATGTTGTGCCCTATCTTATTTGACATAATCTTTGAGGTTCAGACCAGCGAACCTACATTCTAGTGGTCAGACTGTGGCTTATGTGTACGTATATAGTATGAAGTGTATATGTTTGTGGCCCAAAGGTATAGTGTACCTTTGTATGATGCCCAGTGTCTGCTTTGTTGTTCTTACACTGTGCCCCCATCCTCTCATCCTCCTTCTTCAGGGTTCATATGCTTTTGTGTATCCATCCCTTCGTCATTGGTACAGTGCAGTGTTCAAGGTCACGGACTCAGTCAGAAGGCCTGGGTTCAAATCCTGTCTCTGTCCTTTTCTACCTGAATTTACCTTAGGCAAATTTCTTAACTTCTGTGTACCACGATTTATTAAGGATGCTAATAGTTCCTACCTCGTTGGCTTGTGAGAAATAAATGCCAGGTCACTAAAGAATAGCTACCGTGTTTCCCTGAAAATAAGACCGGGTCTTATATGAATTTTTGCTCCAAAAGACGCATTAGGGCTTATGTTCCAGGGATGTCATCCTGAAAAA
Organism: Rhinolophus ferrumequinum; assembly: GCF_004115265.2. Lineage (NCBI taxonomy): Eukaryota > Metazoa > Chordata > Mammalia > Chiroptera > Rhinolophidae > Rhinolophus > Rhinolophus ferrumequinum. The sequence goes on along the minus strand of NC_046287.1, from coordinate 97,572,355 downwards.
TCATGCTAGGGCTTATTTTCCGGTTAGGTCTTATTTTCGGGGAAACACGGTACTAGTGATGCCACGGCGGCTCACATAGACCTGTGAGCTCCTCAGGACGGGCCACCGTCTGTTTACCAGCGTCATTGTCATAACTAACAGGCACCAGCACCTGCATCGTCCACTTGATTGTTGGTCGTATTTATCACATTTGAATCCTAATAGCTTTGACCATTTTCAAATGTATAATTCATCTTCCAAAAATAATGATTTGGCACCAATAAGGTACTTAAACAAATGCTTCACTGTCTGAGGGCAAATCCCAAAGGAGGAAGAGAGAAAACATTGCTGAGTGTGTTATACACCAAGCATAGGTACTTTCATTTCAATTATCTCATTTGATCCTCACATCAGTTTTGTAATGTAAGTATAATTATGTCCATTTTATAATTTAAGAAGCTGCGGTTCAGAGAGGTTAAGTAACTGGTCAAAGTCACACAGCTAGCTAGTCTGTTTTAGAACTAAGATTTAACATAGTGTCTTTGCTGTCTTGAAGAGGAGATTGGGAGATGTTCTGAGCAATGGAAACAATACGGATTAGAGACAACCTATCAATGGGAGTACTTGGAAGAACACTCATTTGCATGTATAAATGCTAATAGGCTTGATTTGCTAACCTGAAAATTAAAGGCCTTTCAAAGTGAGAGGCAACGGCATTTATTTGAGATCCAAAAGGAGAGCTATTCGGCAAGCGCTGATTTAGGCAGAAACCCAAATAGTATTCTGAGTAGGAGGTGAAAGTAAGGGGTATTTATGAGAAAGGAAAGAGGAATAATTACATCACTAGAAGGAAGGCATTTCTATTGGTGCTGCTAAGTTAACATAGTGATGCTAATTCTAAACAATGGTTTTGATTTTCAGTCCAGTAGTCATCAGTCCTGCAGTCATAATATCTGCTTTCTTTTATCTTTGCAAACAGTTGTTTGGAACACAATGCTGCGTTAGGCCCAGTCCAAAGGTCAGTTTGCCCAGTTCTAACGTTCCAACGATTTGAGGCATAACATGTACAAGGCAGTTCCACTGCAATGACAGCTCCGTCTCCATTTTAAAGTGGCTCCGTTTATATTATGTTTTTACAGGTGACATCTCAGAGTGCTTTACTGTGACCCTGGGTACATTGTTTCTTAATGCTGAAGCTATGTTGTGAAGAGCTGTGGAAACTTTTAGCCCCACGTGCACTTCTCTTGGTCCCAAAGCTCTGGGAACTGAGCACCACCCAAACCGTTGTGGCGCCGGATGAGGTGGTGATCTTTTGAGGAAAGGCTGAGGGGCAGGGCAGTGCGACGGCCGCTCAGGACGGAGAGAACTTGGCATGAGATGTACTGTGGTGATTCATCATCAGGGATTCTCATTGTGATGGATCCACCTCCACATGGCAGGGAGGGTGGGGCACGGAACTGCGGCTATCCCCGAGGTCCCTGTTCCTTGGTCAGGTCACCTCACCTCTCTGGAGGCTGCCTTTCTTATTTGCAAAATAGAAGGTGTTGGATCGGGTAACCAAAGAGCTTCTGTGCAGCTCTAACTTTCCTCAGTCTTACAAATGTTGGGCTTGACTTTCTGGTGGGAATGGCGTAAGGGGATCCATTACATCCACGGGAAACCTGTCCTGTACACACATGCGTGCATTTGTCTACCCCTCCTTGTTCCTCATTAGGGTTAAGTAAGGGAAGAACTGGAATTTCTAAACTTTGATTTTGGGTAGATTTTTACTCTGGAAACTGTTGCAGACCGCACTTGAATTCTTGATGCTGTTCCGACTATGGTTACGATCCTGCCATCCGTCGGACAGGGCCAGGCCCTACCATGATCTCCACCACGGTGACCTGCCGGCGGGCAGCGCAGGCCCCAGTGTGGGACCGGGCCCCACTTCCCACCACTTCCTCCGAGTTTCTCTCCAGCAGCCTTGACCCAGAAGGCCTCTCCTGGTAGCCAGTGTTACCCAGACAGACCCCACAATCAATGAGGCTGTGTGCCACTCTCTTCCAGAGGGGCTAGCATCTCCTGGGCCACAGAGGGTGGGCACCCTGGCACTGAGACTCCGTCCAGGCTGAGGCTGCCCATTTCCAGAGGCCACAGTCCCCTCCGTAGAAGCTGCTTCTGTTTCCCATATTTTGTGAGATTTGAAGCCAAAGACCACCACTGCCTCCTGCCAGCTCCCTCCTAGAAGAAAACCACTCTGCATGCAGCCAGCTCCGGGGAGGCCCGGGGAGCGCGTCTTCCTGGTGCTGACAGAACTGATGCTATGGACAGCCGGAGGCCAGCCAAACACATCACGCCTCAGGTCTGTCACGTAACGCCGGGTCGTGACACTTCTGCACTCCCTGCACCGTGGGCCTGGCATGATACTCAGAATAGAGTTCCTAGGCCAAGCCAGGACCTCTGAGAACCTGCCTGCTCAGGCCCTTCGCTCCCTGCTTCCCCTCCTGTCACCTCAGCTGTGCGCCAGCTCCTCTGTCCTGGAAGCCTTCCTCCACATACCACATATGCTGCCATCACCGCTGCAGGAAGCGCCCCCTGCCCCTTCAGCTCTCTGCTCAAATGCCATCCCTCGGACAGGCCTTCCCAACCACCGGAGAGAGCAACCTCTTCCCTCAGTTCCCTTAACCTGCCTGATGGTTCACTGCACTTCCCATGGCCCTTTGTCTGCCCCACACAGGTACGTGGCAGTGACTTTGTGTTACTCACATCTGTATTTTCATCACCAAGCCACCCTCTGGCACAGAGAACTCACTCAACAAATAGTCGTAGGATGAATGAATGACTTGTAATCAAAGAAGTATTGATCCGTGCCCAAGATGTCAACCCCTCTGGCCAACCGCCATCCTCTCCTCTTCACCCCGGGCAGATCAGGGCTTCCTCTCCCCTCGCCCAAGGGCCTCGGCTACCTCCTAACATCAGCCACCTCAGCTGACATCTCTGCCCTACCCTCGAGAGCTCTCGTTGCGGGAAACACACCCCCCTCCGTCATCACTGAATGTCCCTCCACCTTCTTGCCTGCACTGAACCTTGGCTGTCACCCAAGAACACAGCTTCCCTGAATCTCACTCAAGTGGGGGCGGCTCCTTCTTCCATATCCTCTGTACCTCAGGGTCAGGAAGAGGGGTCAGCATTCCCCTTGCACCTTTTGCCTTTTGTGAAGCAAATCAAAACCAGAACCCGCTCTCTATGGCACGTCCTCGGGTTTTGAAGCTGCCTGTTTCTCTTCATTGCCGTCCTGAATTGGCATCCCAAACACCCTCCCTCGGCTCAGTCCCAGCATTCCTCTGGGAAACTCCATACGGATGACTTCTGGAACACCTAATGACCCAGCTGGCTGCCCGCCTCCTTGGTGAGGGCCTCCTCTTCCACCTGTGTGGCCTTCACGCTCTCCAGGCCACACCTGGAGCTTGCTGTATCCTAGAACTGCTCAGCCTCAGGAGCCTTCAATCCAGTCGTCCCATTCTCTGATCATGACCTCCCCCCCTTCCAGCACTTTCTAATCTCCACTGCACCTCTTCTGCATTCTTATCAAGCCACCCCACGAACCTCTGTGAGTTGAACACCCTGTCACAAATAACTGAGTGAGTCCTAAAGCTCACAGTACCTCAGCATAGAAACATGCAGCAAAACCCACCAAAGATGCCTGTGTCTCAGGGTCCATCAAGCCCACAGGTTATGATTCGGTGACTAGCCTACATTCAGATCTAACGTATTACAATGAAATCAAAGGGAAAAGTCCTAACTGTTCAGGGGAGCAACCTGGCATTCCCGCCAGGTGGTGGAGATGAGCACCCCAACGGTGCCACGAGGATACAGGGACCCCAGACATCCCAGGACAGGGGGCACTTCACCTCTGGGGCGTTTCCCCCCTCAGAACCCAAACCCAGTCTAATTATGAGAAAAACCTCAGACAAACTCAAACCGAAGGACATTTTACGAAGTACTTCATCAGCATTCCTTAAACGTGTCATGAAAACAAGGAAAGCCTGAGAAACTGCCACAGACCAGAGAAGACTAAGGAGACGTGACAACTAAATGCAGCGTGATCTCCCGGATGGGACCCTAGAACAAGAGAAAAGGCATTTTGCTGGCTACGTCTCAACAGATGCTGGAGTTCAGCTAATAGTGGCGTACCAGTCTCAACCTCATGGCCGTGACAAGTCCATGTTCGCAATGTGAGATGGTAACAGTATGGGAAACTGGGGAGGGGACATGCGGGAACGACCTGTACTGTCTTTGCAACTGTCACATAAATCTAAAATATGCCCAAATTAAAAGTGTATTTACAAAAATGAAGACTGACTGACCCTTGTGATGCTCCTGATAGCTCTTTGCACCAAGCCAGTTGGGTATGCCAGGGCAGAGCCATCTCTAGGCCCCCTAATCCGGGTCCAGTTGCATATTCCTCACCCCAAATACTCTACTGAACCACCGAACAAAACCTGCAAAAAGAACTGACACCATACTCTGGCTGGAGGTTCAGAGAAGCCAGAAAGACCAGGGGAATCCATCCATCCATCCATCCATCCATCCATCTATCCATTCACCCAACAAATCATATTGACCACCACTGCATACCAGGCAGGCACTGTGGGAAATGCTGGAGAGAGAGTGATGAACAAAGCACATTGTCCTTCCCATCATGAAGGTCACAGTCTAGTAGACAAGACAGACAAGTACACAGGACGATCGCACAATGAGGCAGGGTTCTGGTGGGGTACCGGAGGACCACAACGAAGGAAAACCGAGTCTTCGACTGAGAATACCTAAAGGATATTCTAATTCAGACTCTCCTATATCGTATTACTTACACCTTGCATTTCTATTATATAACTTTGTCAGATTTATACGGCTATAATTTACAAAATTAATAAATCGTTTAGTAGTAAAACTCTAGGACACTGTACCTGTCAGGGGGTTGTCAGTAGTGCACATGGAACATACAACATATTCGATGACAACTGAGCAGGAAAGAACTTTTATAGGTGGCAATCCGTCTAGGCCAAGGTGATATCAAAAACCCGCTTTCTATGTGCTGAGCTTCCGATCGGGAGGCAGAGCACGTGCTGGAGGGTTGTGAGCCTTCCTAGGTTCTATCACTGCACAATTCTGTGTAGTAACAGATGTGAGAAAGCAGTACTGAGCTCTGGAAATGACATCAGCTATAACTCTGAATCGACGTCTTGGCTCTGAGCAAGTCTTACCTTAGCAAAACAATGAGAACTCAACTGCCTGTTCAAAACAGCATAAGCACCAAAGAGGATTAGCAAGTGACACAGAATCAGGATAGTGAACATATAAAATGCACACAGGACTGGGAGTGAGACACCCCTTAAGCCACAGCCAGCCACAGATATCAAATTTTTCAGTAATGAGAGGATGAATTAACACTAGAAATACCTGATGAAGCTAATAGTTTGGTAAACCATGCATAGTTCTTTTCACAGTGCTGTGGGTTCCATCATTCTTAACTCATTAAAAAAATAATAATTTTAAGTTCTAGAGCATGGGCTCTGGAGTCAAATTGTTGGGGTTTGAATCTTAGCTCTTCTGCTTACAACCTAGGTGGTCTTAGACCACTTAAGCAATCTGAGCCTAAATTTTGTCACAGGTAAACTTCATACTGTTATGGTCTTCATAGGTTTTTGTAAGGATTAAATGAGATAGCACACATGAGGCATTTTGCACGATCCTGAGTACATACATACATAGTATGTATGAAATAAACATAATCTATTTTTGTTATTTTTATTATGTATTATTAAAGGTAGGTTCCTGTCATGTACACTTATGTTACAAATTATGGACCCAGGTAATAGTTGAGTTAGTCCATTTATAACCAGGATGGATTGGACCAGTTAAGGAAATCCTTCTGCCCACCCCTCGCCCACCCCAACTAGAGGTTGGTGACTTACATAAGGTTTATTCCTATCCAGGTATGTCATATGGGAATCTTTTGCATACTTTGTTTCATTTGATTCTCATCAAAACTCTTAGATATAAGTATTCTTTCCCCAAGTTTGCAGATGAGGAAACTGAGACTCAGAGTTTAAGTGATTTACCCAAAGTCATACAGCCAGGAGCTGGGATTCCCAGACCTTGAATTTGTGTTTCCCGGTTTCAAGCCCAGGACTCTTTCCGTGATGGGCAAGCTGCCAAACAGACCTGCCATTTTGGGCCTCCTGGGGCATAACTGCCTTTAAACTGCCCATCAAAGCAGAAACGTTTCTCAAAGGCAGAAGTGCCTCATGCGTGGAGGGTGACAGCAGGTGCCTGGCTGTGCTCACAATGGCCCCTTTCATTACCAGCATGGGTCCTCTCTTTCCAGGGGCCAGGAACGGTCCATTGTAACCACTCAGACTCCCTCTCTTGCTCTGTCCGTTCCTTGCTCTTTCACACAGACCTCTGCTGCGAGCACAGCACAGCGTCAAACCAGTGAGCAGCCCCAGGAAAACCACTTCTCCATGCCAACCGCACTGTCAGCCTTCAAACTCCAACAAAGACTGACCGTCTGCAGCAGCCAGATTCAGAAACTCAGTCTGGACCTGGCCAGTCACTGAACCACAGCTTGGAAAGGAGCAAACCAATCAAGCAGAAGCCTGGGGTTGTCTGTCATTTGCAAGATCCTAGCTAAAGCAGCCTCTGCTAACCTCACAAACCTAGTAGCGCCCAGTGGATTTCTCTCATGCCATCTTGAAGATAAGCGTTCAGGGCTAAATCAGAAGCAGATGAAATTGGTTGAACTTCTTTCTGTACGCTGCCTACCCCCATCAACTTGTACAGACCCCCCCAACCTAGGCACTGCCACCCTTCCCAGACCAAACCTCTAAGTGTTTACACCTTTCTCATCCCTGGTCAGAATTTAACTCAGTTATGACTTTCATGAGTAAACAGCAGAATCCAGGTAGCAAACACCTGGAGATCCTACCAATTCTAGATCCCTGACTCTTGCTTCATGTTTATTATTCATGAGCTATAAATACTTCTGTAAATTCAGAAGGAGGATGATTAGGTTGAATAGGGTTTATTCATTAAACTTCAGAGCCTCAAAACTAGATGGCTCAATAAAAAACAAAATGTCAAGGAATGCTCAATATTAAGCCTAAATCTTTGTATAGGTGAAGAATGTAAGTAGATTAAATGAAGGTTATTATAAATTCACAGATGACAGATCTGTAATAAATATGAAATTAAAATTTCATTACTATGGGAAGTTAAGTCTAATATTTCTTTTGAAATTAACAGCATGGAAAGCAACCTCTGTGCTCTTTCACTATCTCTCATTCTTTCCTCAGGAAAAGAACCTTGTGATAAAAAAAGCTATTCATTTGACCTAATACTATCTTTGTGTCAGCAACTATACTTGCCAACAGCTATTCTCTACTTAATCACTTATTTTATTATTCTTGTCGTATTACCAATTCAATAATTCTTTCTAACATTTGGTTGTAATCTATGACCAAATGGCACCGGCTATCACAAAAGGGAAAAAATGGGGAATGGGCAGCATTGAGAGGCTGATCCCAGAAAGGTGATCAACCGTTCAAATACCAGTGGCCAGAGCAGTGATTCAAATGTGGGTTCACTCTGGGACAGAATTCCTGCTTGAGATTTTGGGGGCAGCGTCAGGAGACATACTTGTGAGAACTCGATGACCTAAGGTAAGACTAGGCAGAGGTGACGTTTGAGGGACACTACATCATTTAGTTCAGATGGTGTCCCAAATACTGATGCCTGTAAGGGGAACAGAGCTTAGGGGCAGCGGGCAGATTGCTGCCAAGAATGGTCCTAGTGTCGGAGTAAATAAACCAATTAGACTTCATATTGCAAATTACAGAAAACCTGACCAAATTGGATTACAGAGTCAAAGTGATGGATCTGCTTGGGTAACTGAAATGTCCTGAGGGAATCAGACTTTATAATATGGCTTGATCAGGGCTGCAGCTCTGGGATTCTCTTGGTCTGCTCTGTCCTCCTTACATGGCTTCCCTCAGGATAGTTAACAACTGCAACACTTCTAGGCATCCCATTGAAATGGAGAGTGAGAAAGGATTTCTTTTCCCAGAAGTCCACAGCATATGACCTCTGGTCTGTTTCACTAATGGGTTGTCATGTGTCCACCTTGAACCAGTGGAATTTTACTAATTAGCTTAGGCCAGAACCTTGGGAATATACGAGGTCAGACAATTAAGTTTGCTAACTCATCCTAGAAAAAAGTGCTACGTACCTTATTGCTGAATATCACTACGGTCACCTTCACAGTACTCCCCTTGGGAAGCTATGCACTGACGCCAGTGCCTAGTCCACCCTTAAAAGCCATTTTGGAACTTTTTTTCTGGAATGGCCATCAGAAAGGTCGTTGTATTACCCTTGATGTCCTGAATGTCATCAAAATGTCTTCCTTTCAATATTACCTTTATCTTCAGGTAAAGAAAGAAGTCAGTGGGGGCCAGATCAGGTGAGTAGGGAGGGTGTTCAATACAGTTATTTGTTTACTGGCTAAAAACTCCCTCACAGACAGTTCTGTGTGAGCTGGTGCATTGTCGTGATGCAAGAGCCATGAATTGTTGGCGAAAAGTTCAGATCATCTAACTTTTTCACGCAGCGTTTTCAGCACTTCCAAATAGTAAACTTGGTTAGCTGTTTGTCCAGTTGGTACAACATAATGAATAATCCCTCTGATAGCAAAAAAATGGTTAGCAACATCATTGCAACAAGTTTGCAAACTTAATTGTCTGACCTCGTATGCTTATTGTGATGATCAACTTGGCCGGGCCACAGGGGGCCCAGATAATTGATCAAACGTTATTCTGGGTGTGTCTATGAAGGTTTTTCTGAATGATATTAATATTTGATATTTAATCTCATGGCCAGAGTAAAGCAGATTGCTCTTCCTAATGTGAGTGGGGCTCAACCAATCAGTTAAAGGCCTGAGTAAGGAAAAGGGTGACCTTCCTCAGAGTAAGAGGGAATTCTTCCTGCCTAATGACCTTGGAATTGAGACATCAGCTTTTTGTTTTCTGCCTTTGGACTCAAACTGAAACAGTGACTCTTTCTGCGTCTCAAACTTGCCAGCCTTTAAACTAGAACTATATCGTTGCCTCTTCTGCTTCTTAGGACTTCGGACTTGCGCTGGAACTAAACCCTCATCTCTCCTGTGTCTCCAGCTTGCTGACTCACCTTGGGACATGACTGCCTCCCTAAATGCATGAGCCCATTCCTTTATATATTATTCTCTTTATGTCTATATATACAGCCTCCTGGTTCTCTTTCTCTGGAGAGCCCTGACTAATACACTATGGTTCAGGGAAGAGCTTTAGTATAATCAGGGGAACTAGTGGTACTCAGAAAACCAATCCTTAGCTCAGTTATGACCTTCTTGAACATGGTGGTATCATTCCTCTCTAGACGGGAAGTATGCATCTCAGGAGACTCATGGGAGCCGAGATCTCATTCTAGACACATTGGAGTGGAGAGCAGCAAGACCCAAGGAAGTCCGGCATTGTCAACACTGATGCAGAAGCTAGTTGGAGCTCAGCATGCAGTGATGCACTTCCGTGGATAGAGCTGAAGTGGAATGCTTATTGCTGCCACCACCGTTATTCGTGCCAGGCATTGGAGTAAACCTTTGTCTGCACTGCCAGACTTAGTCCTCCTAAGAACCCTGTGATATCCATAATTTAGCGGCGCAGAGGCTAAGGCTTAGACATTAAGTACTTTGCCTTATGTGCTCAGGTGCTTCTCTAAGGTGGAACTCGGGAGAATAGGCCCTCAGAGATGTAAACACTCGTCTGATTCAGCCCTCTGATCTGGAGTGTGTTCTTGCGATCTCTGCACTGTGCATGCCCACCGGCCTACCCTGCTCTGTGTTGGGTCAGATTTCTTTCTTTTTTTCATTTTCTTTTCTTTTTTTAATTAAAGTTTATTGGGGTGACAATTGTTAGTAAAGTTACATAGATTTCAGGTGTACAATTCTGTATTACATCATCTATAAATCCCATTGTGTGTTCACCACCCAGAGTCAGTTCTCCTTCCATCACCATATATTTGATCCCCTTTACCCTCATCTACCACCCTCCCGCCCCCCTTAACGTCTGATAACAGATTTCATATTTTTTGCGGGCATTGTTGCTGCTAACATTTTTCATTGTTCCACATGCACTAGCATTCAGTGAGGAGGAGGTTCTTGGCATTGTTATCCACTTTGCTATCTTTCTGGAAGCCACTGAGCTCTGTTTTTATTTTGGCAAAAGTTTTAACATTGCAAGACTTGAAAGAATGTTTGAGTAAGGGAATTTTCTCCATGTGCACTTTATAAAAGCTGCCCCTGGGTACCCCAGTAGCTGGAGAACTTAAAGAAATGAGGATCTGCAGCTGGTTACAGCATGTTCTTGCTGCTTTTGTTGGCATAGTTAAGTACGTAACATATGCTTGCTGTATTAATAATTCAATTCAGATGCCTTTCCTCATTTTTTTATAGAAAATAAAAGCAGCACACATATCCAATCAAGGATATTAAGTAAGTGAGAGTGAATTGGAGAAACTACAAAATTGAACACAGAAGTATGTGAGAAAAAAAGTTATTCTCTGTCACAGAGTAAATGTTTTCTTAGAGGCCTAGGAAATGGCTTGTAACTAACCCTAGAAAAACAAAACAAAAACATGTGAGTTACTGGTGCAAATTTATTTCTAAAAGCCCTCAAATCATTGTCTCTATTGAAGTACCCATTTGCAGAACTGTTCTGCATTGTCACAATCTCTAGAATCTTCATGCCTGGGTAAACTCACTGGAGCCTTTGCAGAAAAGTAAATGGAAAACCAAGCGTAGGTATGAGTGGGCATGTAGGTGATGAATGTTCAAGTTGAACCCCAGAAAGGTTGATTCCCACAGTGTGCTCCTGTGGGGCCTGCGTCAGCCATCTTTTTATACACGAGCTTCTGCCATGTCCCTCCCCTTGGGGGTGAGGGGCTCTTTACAGATGAACTTCATCACAGGGCCGTGTGGACTTGCCGCCTCCCACTCCGCACCCCCACTCATGCTCACCTCGGTCCCCTGAATGCTGGCACCCACTCCTATGCTTGGGGTGAGATATGTTCTGGAATATCACCAATGATCTGCTTGCCAAACTGGAGCTCTTTTGCTTCTCAGTCTCTGCACCTTTGTGCCTGTGCAGCTCTCGGCCTCTCCGGAAGCTCTCCTCCAGCACCATCTTTTCTCCTGGTTCTTCTAGTTTTGCCAGCTCCTCCTCGGTACCTGTTGTTGGCTCCTTCCCTTTTACCATTTCCATTCATTGTTGCCCAGTTTCCTCCTTAGCCGTCCCATCCAACACTGAACCTAATGCACAAATGACTCGTCACCTCATATGTCCAAACCAGATCATCTCCTGGTTGGACTTTCCCTTTAGGGTTTCACACTGCCCGATGTTGAACCCACTGTTATCTCAAGTTTAAAGATTTATTTAGGGATCGTTGATATTTTGATAATGTGAAGTGTTTCTATCCAAGACAATGGTGCGAGCGTCTTTGTTATTTATCTAGATGATGTTGTGGTCGTTAAGTGTAAGTGTATAAGAAGGAAGAGTGTATGTTGGTGTTGGAAGGCTGGGGGATGGAATGTATGTTTTTTAAGATTTTTTTTTTTTGGTTAAGATTTTAAGATTTCTTTGTTAAGATTCTGGCTGCCCTGTACTTTTCATTGTTCCTATTTTGTAAAATTTATATTGTTTATGAATCCCACTACCCCAAGGAAAAAACCCCCCAGAAAACTCACTTTGCCAGCCTCTTTATCAGCAAGGGCACAGGCAGGTGACTTTTCTCAACCAGTCAGATTCACCTATCTGAGATTTTGATATACAAGTTAGAAATTTGCAACTGGAAGTTCCATATGGAGTTTACCCTCACTGGTGAGAGTGACAGCTGAGGCATGCAGTTGTTGGGGCAGTGGTCTGTCGTCACACGCAAGTGACATTGGTGCTGATGGCAGTAGGTATTTCTGTCGCATCTGAGTAAATAGTAGGATGTGGGACTTGGTGACATCCATGGCATGGTTTTTTCATCCTCCACACAGAGCATTATGATATGGTGTCTCTCCCTGGAAGTTTGGGCCTAGTTCTCAAGCCCACATAATAGCTGTAAATATATTCCTCTCCTGCCAATTTCTGTTGCTTGCACCAAGAACCTTGACTAGCCAGCATATCAGCGAAGTGTGGGAGGAAGAAACAGTCTTTTTTTAATTTTTATTGGGGAATAGTGGGGAACAGTGTTCCTCCAGGGCCCATCAGCTCCAAGTCGTTGTCCTTCAGTCTAGTTGCAGGGGGCGCAGCTCACTGGCCCATGTGGGAATTGAACTGGCAACCTTGTTGTTCAGAGCTCGCGCTCTAACCGACTGAGCCATCCAGCCGCCCAGGAAGAAACAGTCTTGAATGAGAATTACATCCAGGGTCACCAAGAATATCCTGTAGGCTGTGCACTGAACATCTCTGGTTCAGGGGCTGGTTATGTAGACGAAGGTATGAATGGAAACTCTTGGAGATGTGTCACCTCTCATGTCCCAATAACCTTTGCTACTGCACCGCCACTACCCTGTCTCTACCCTGATCTGATCGCACAGTGTACTCTATGCTTCGCATTTTTTAAAAAGACGGTGTAGAATACACCTAACATGAAATGTACTGTCTTACCCCTGTGGAAGTGTACACGTCAGTCGTGCTCTGAACGTTCGCATTGTTGTACAGCCATCACCACCCTACAGCTTCAGAACTTTATCCTCTTGCAAAACTGCAACTCTGAACCCTTTAAACAATTGTTTCCCGTTCGCTCCTCCATCCATTCCCTGCTCTAGATACCTCGTATTAAGAATAATCATGCAATATTTGTGTTTTGTGACTAGTCTATTTCATTTAACATAATGTCCTCAAGGTTCCTCCACGTGGTAGCATGGTCAGAATCTCATTCCTTTGTATGTAAATTACACATTTTGTTTATCCATTCATCCATCGGTGGACATTTGGATTGCCTCCACCTTTTAACTATTATGAATAATGCAGCTGTGAACACGAGTCTATATCCTTTGCACTTTTAATACTAACAATTATGACTATCCCTTCTATAGCATTTACTATGTATCAGGCATGATTCTAATATATATTAACTCCTTTAAAGGAGTTGCAACAACCCTATGAGTTGGGAACTATTATTGCCCATATTTTATCAATGATTCCTCATTGCTGAAGAGTTACGAAAAGTTACAAAACCCTCATAAGAGTTAGATAATTTGCTCTTTGTTACTTGAATCCGGGCTGTAAAACCAGGCGTCAGTTGCCCCGGTCTGACTGTGACATCTCGACACCCCACGGTGCTGCCTCTTTTGAGGACCTCTGTCCCTTCCTGGGAGGATCGCAGTGCCTCCTGCTCAGTGTGCTGTCGCACTGCTGGGAAAGGTGTCCCTCCGGCCTTTGGTGGCTGCTCTTCTCTGGCCATTTACACCCCAGTTTCAATGTCTTTCCTCACAAAGGCCTTTCTTGACCACCCAATTACTCTTGATCACAGTACCTGTGTTAAATCCATACATAGTCCTTACGACTCGCTTACCTTTTAGCATTCGTTGACCTTTGGCTCCCTGTTAGTCTCCCACTACAATGTAAGCTCCATGCAGGCATAGGCCTGTGCTGATTTCATAGTGTTATAGCCTCCGTGCCTAGAACTCTGGTTAGTGAATCGTAGCTACTCAATCAATAGTTGTTGACTGAAATAGATAAATGCATGCATGAATTAGCCTGGGCAACTTAGAATCTTACAATAATAAAATTAAAAATTAAGCGAATGTTAATAAAGGGGAAATCTTTCCACTGAGCTCAAGAGTTAAGTAGAATTGCTAAAATACTCTCTTATTTCTAATGACTGCGAGATATTCTGATACTTTCTGGCTGTGCTTGCTGATTAGAGTCGCTATAATGCTAGCATTGTTTCTATTTTATGGAATGGGAAAAGTTATGACAAAGTTGCTTATCCAGCTTTGTAAAAGTTAAGTATTTAGTTCAAAGAAACATGAAGATTGTCTGTAATTTCAGCTGGAGTTGAAATGAGTGAATGTTTTTCATCTTGCCCTCCAAATCAGGAGTGCAAAAGATTACCTGGACAGGCAGCTCTCTTCACGCTGCTACTAGTCACACGACATTCTGTGGTCTCACCGTGCCACTTGGGGATGGAAAGGAAAGCAAGGCCCTCAAACTCATTTGACATTTCCCTCCCTGCAGGAAAGAAATTCCTATAGAAAAAAAGAATTCTTGTGGAAGAATTAGGACCAAAAATCATGTAGAATAGGAAAAAAAAACCCTAGAACTAGGAATAATGGGGCAGAAAACACTCAGTTTTCTCTGAGACCTTCTGTTCCTATCAATATCTTTAAAATGTGCTTCCCAAACTAAGCTGACCTTTTCCTTTTCTCTCTCATATCAACATGTTTTTCCACCTATCAAATAGAGAAAATGTTTACTTTGGAATTTATTAAGATAAACAGCAGAAGTGAGGTACATTCTTGACTGGAAAGTTCTCAGAGACCGTCAAGTAAAAGAACAGAAACATAGCATTTTACATGTTTTAGTCATTTAAAAACTGCCACAAATGTGTGTAATTAAACTTCAGTACATAAGTAACTAATGCAGTGAGGTGGAAAATTAGGATCCAAATATATTAGCAAGTAGGTTATTTCCCTTGTAACTCAGGGCTAGGAATCCAGATTCAATCCAACTCTATTTTATGTCATGCCCAGAATAGAAACATTGTACTCGTAGTTACCCAAGGCACTGGCCAGCCACTTGCCTGCTTCATGGACAAGCGGTCCATTCCCCTGGGAGATAGTCTCTTCCGTTTCCCTTTAAAGTTGAATGAAGCCCAATGTTCACACTATAAACTTTGCAGACTGAACTCTGCGTGGGAAAAGAGTGCCTCGTCTCCATGAGCCCGGGGATGGCCTCGTGCCTGGTGGGCGCGCCACTGGAAGTGACAGATGAACCACTGAGTAAATCAATGGGGAAGCATGTCTGCCATGGGCCAGGACTGAGGGGAAGAGAAAAGGAAGGAGGATGTCCCGAAGGACGGTGAAATTTACAGATTTTGTTTTGTTTTGCTTCTTTATTATTGTTGTAGTATTATTTGTGCCCAAAGTGAAACAAAGCTCTTTGTGAATGGGAAGAAATGAGTATCATAGATCCGCAGAACCTGGGACATTAAAACTAAAGGCCGAATGGGTTCTTGTGGCTCTGGTTGCCGGTGGTTCTGTGTGATTCTGCAGTGGGTGTAAAATGCAGGAACTAAGGCCATGGGTAATAGAGTGAGATGGAGGGCAGGGGGAGAGAGGGGGAAGGATTCTGTCACAAGGAGACAAAACAATTTAGAATGTCACACTTAAGCAAAGGAAGTTTCTTCCGCCCAGGAAAGAAGGCAGAAGCCAAGCAGAAGTATGGCCGAGAGAGCAGAGTTCACGTGAGGTCCTCCTGAAGTGCAGACAAATGTCTCCAGTCCTCGTGGCTGAGCTGGCCTTGTGGGCCGACCCTGCGTCCTGATGGCAAAATGACACCCGTTAACCTTGCTATGTCCTTAAGAACAACTAGCTTTCGGTTAGAAAATGGCAACCTCCTTCCCTTTAATTGATATGTTGCTGAGGGGACCCAGGGTCCCATGACAGACCACAGTTTTCACTATTACTGTATTTTGTTAAAATACTGTTTCTTGTGGATAAAGAGAACATGGAATAATGCGAAAGAAGAACACAATGTTATTATATAATAGTTGAATTGAATAATAACAAGTGGATTTTTCCGCTGGGTAGGCAGTGCCCACCCTGTTAACGGGTTCTGTTCCAAAAGTTCTTTGGAACTTGGAATGAATTTCCCCCACAGGAAATAGAAATAGGAATTAGAATCCCAGTTGGAATCCAGAAGAGCTGGTTTAATTCACGATAGATCTGAATTATAGTTACAGGGGCTATGTTTTCTGAACCCTCAATTGGGATCCATGATTTGACAAGTACACATGTTCTTATGGAAACAGAAGAATAGAATATTGACATTGGATTTGTACTGAGAGATGCAGGATGAGCTGTATTATAGTATAGTACTTGGATGCTATACTGTGTGTAGACCCCAACACCATGTGTAACTGTTTCTAGAGGAAAATGCATGCTCCACTCAGTATCAGGCATGGGGCCACATTCCTCCTGCTGCCATCTGACTCCCCCATCCCCCCACTTGCCGGCTTGAAGCCTTAGGAGCCGACCCACCCCTGCTGAGATGCCTGGCCTGCTCCAGGCTGCACAATTCTTTGTTCTCTCGGCTGGTGGCACAGTCTTCCCTCTGTCAGGCCCAGTCCCATCCTTCGCAGACTTTGGGAATAATCCCAACCTCCATCCAAGGACCTCTAAGGCCTGGCCTAGAGTCACCAGCCATCTTGCTCATCCCACACTAACTTGGCAAACTGATCTCAGCCACCATGAGTTTTGAGGGAGCTTCCTGGTCTCATTCTTGGTCCCTGCTCCACTCCTGTCCTTGAAACTTAGGCTCTGTTTGGGCACCTGTAGTCAGAGCTGTGCCCGCCCCCCTGGACCTCTGCTTGTTGCCCCCTGTCACCCCACAGCTGCCCCAGTCTACCTGTTTCCGGGTACCAAAGACCTTCAGCCTAATGGCTCAGTGCTCCCCAGCCCTTGAACCCAACAGGTCAAGAGAGGAAAGGCTTTGGCGCTAGACACACCTCAGTTTGAGTTCTAACTTGGCCATTTACTAATTAAACAAATTAATTAAATTTTCTGAGCCCCAGTTTTCTGAAGTTTGAAATGAGGCTGACAATAATAGCTATGATATTTTTAATGTTTATTCCTTGCCAAACACTATTGCAAGGGCTGCGCACGTGTTAGTTCATTTAAACCTCACAATAACAGTTTGAAGCAAATGCTGTTATTATCCTATTTTTCAAATGAGGAAAAAAACGAGGCACCCAGCACTTCAGTAATTGTCTCAAAAAAATACTTTCAGTAAGTGATTGCGCCAGGACTGCAACCCAGTGTGACTTCAGATGTGCACTCTGCCCCTCTGGGAAGATCATGTGTGAATGTCTCAGCAGTGCCCAGCGGGCAGCAGGCCGCAGTCAGCAGGCTGCAGGCGGCAGGCTGCAGGCAGCAAGCTGTCCCTCTCTGCTGTCAGTCAGTCCAGGTCTCCATCTCCCAATAGATGTATTCAGGAAATAGTCGTCACCCTGATCTACAAACGCGTAATCCTGACCTCAGTACACCCAGCTTTCCCACTTCTACCCCAAGCCCACAATCCCAATTATGTGGGTGAGTTTCAGCCCTGATTTGCTCATTCATTCATTGACTCATTTATTTACTATTCAGGCAATTATTAAATATCTCCCGTATCCTTACTGTTCTGGATACTGTGGACACAAGAATTCATGAGATGTATTCAGCCTGTGCCCTCTTGGTGTTTACAATCCAGTGGGAAAACCAACCAAATCATTACCCGATAAATATAGAGTTAAACTGACAACTGCTCTGAAGGAGGATGTAGATAGAGTGCTAGAAACCTACCACTGAATTTGATCTAACCAGAGAATCAAGGACGGTTCCTGGGGAAGTGATGTTTACTTGATAACTGAAAGATGAGGAGGCGGCGGTGGAGGATGAGAAGGAGAGCATCCCAAACAGTGAGAACAGCATGTTCAAAGGCCCTGAGGTGTAAGGGAGCATGATGTGTAGAAGGCCAGTGTGGCTACAGCAGAGAAATGAGACTGGAGGTATAAACAGGGACCAGATCATCCAAGGCCTGATAAGCCACAGCAGGGTTTTATCTTTACACCAAGAACACTGGGAAACTGAAGAATTTTAAACAGAGGTAAGTTGAGGAGGTGGTGACATGATCCAGGTTACTCTTTGAAAAGAGCTCTCTGGCTTCGCGATGCAGAATGGATGGGAGAGAGGCCAGAGAAGGAGAGAAGTAGAGGATGCCTGGTCTGGACTTCCTTTGAGGCTCTGGCTGAAATTTCTTTGCTGACCTGGTTGCTGGTTGCTCTCAGCGTTTCTCATCTAGACGTTTGAGTTGTTAATCCTGACTTGAGACTAAGAAAAATGTGCACATTTCTAATGATTCTGATTCTGGAGGACTCCCAAGGGCTTGAGAGAGGCCTTTCCTACCTACTAGGAAGGTCCCTGCTTCTGACTCTCAGGTGAGGATGGTGTTTCTTGGGTAACAAGCCAACCTAACTCCAAAACCCTTTTAACACGAAAGTTCATCTTTGCTGTACAACAATCCATCTCCTTTTACTGCCATGTGTCAGAATGGAAGTACCTAGAATAGGATCCAATACGTTTTATTGCTGTAAACAAACAACTTGGGACATCACAGCAAATTGAAAAGTCTCCTGCCGTGGAATGAATGGACTGCGAAGGGATTAATTAGGTACCACTGACTTATTAGAAGTTAAAACAAAAGGTTGGGCATGCTGCTTGATCACAATCACTTGCCACCCTCGCTTGCCTCATTGCTTCAAAATGAATAAAATGCTCCAAAGGCACATTCTCACCCTATAAATACAGAGGCGGGAGGGAAGAGAAATCAGAGTCATGCGCACATTTGCTGTTGGGAATTTGAGCTCAGTCCGACTCTGGAATCCATTAGCTTTGACACGCCATCTGTCATTTCAGAAGGTAGTTTTCCCTTAAATTTGCAATTAAGTCTGGGATTTGGCCGGTGACCTTGATGTCACAGAGTATCAATTATGCCACAGGGCAGCGTCCCATGTACCTTCCTTCCCCTGTAACACGGCGGAGCCAGTGTCACCTTCTTTCGGGCTCTGGAGAGTTCACAGAGTCCACAGCACATGCTAATTTTGCACTTTACTCTGTGCTCTTTGTTTTATTTAAGTCTTGTCTCCCTCGAAAGGTTAAACCAACCTTCTTGAGGGTTGGAAAACTAGCTCCAACATACCTCTTATTTTCTCCTTATCTCCTGGAAACATAGATGGCTGTGTGCTCCAAAGTCTCCTTTGTCTTTCCAAGAGTCCTGTCAGCCTCAGTGAGTAAAGGAGGGAAGGGTCCGCACTAATATGTCAATAGGATTTGTTTCATTCATTCATTCGATCATTTGTTTTCTGCCTGTTACATTCTAGGTGCTGTCCTATATATTGTGGATATAAAGATGAGTTAAAACATTAGCATTACTCTCCCAAAACTCCTTTTTGTCCTTTACATTGGACTGATGGGCACAAATATTTGACTTGTTTCAAGTAAATGTACACAACTCACAGAGCAGAGACCAGCACTTTTGTTTTTGGACATGAAGAGAGGCATTAACCGTGCAAAGGTCACCAATAGTCAGTGCAAGGCCCTTCTCTTGTTTTATTTTATCCTTTTTTTTTCCCACTTCATCCCCACTCCTTACTCCTACTAACCCTTTACCCCCCACCAACCTGTAAGCACCCACTCCAGTCGTTTGGCGCTGGTCCTTGAATATGTATTCGCATCTTTGAGAAATACGGTGTTACGGCATGTATGTGGATATTTTAAAATTACCTCGGTGGCATTGTGTTGCAGATCTCATCCTGTTTCTTAATTTAAAAAAAGTGGCACACTGCGTCTTGAAAACCGATGGGTGTTGCTGATAGCAGCACGTCCAGCTGATTTCTGTCTGCTTCACAGGCTTCTCTCAGACGCAGCCCCTGTTTCTCTCATCCATGCCACTGAGTTAAAGCCCAGGTCGCCTGCCACTTTGCACAGCCACAAAGAAGGCTGCCTTTAGTCCCCGGCGTCTTTTCCTTGGCACTGGGCTTCCCTGGAAGTCTATTCCCAGGAGTGGGATTTGTGGGCCATCAGTCACACACGACCCTACTTCACTGGTGCTGCCATGTTGCTCTCAGATGGTTACATCATTCGCACTGACCGCAGCCCGACGCTCTTCTACTTATCAGGTCAGTATCCAGCATAATAACAACCATAATGTCCACTGCCATGTATTGAACATCGGTTATCTGCCAAGCTCTATGCTAGTTGCTGTGTGTGCAGGATCCAAAATCCTTACATCTTTACCAGGCATACCCTGTTTCCCCGAAAATAAGACCTAGCCAGACCATCAGCTCTAATGCGTCTTTTGGAGCAACAATTAATATGAGGCCCGGTATTATATTATATTATGTTATATTATATTATATTATTATTATTATAAGACCTGGTCTAATAGTAAAATAAGACCAGGTATTGTATTATACTATATTGTATTATATTATACCTGGTATTATATTATATTATACCCGGTCTAATAGTAAAATAAGACTGGGTCTTACATTAATTTTTGCTCCGAAAGATGCATTAGAGCTGATGGTCCGGCTAGGTCTTATTTTCGGGGAAACATAGTATATCAACATCTCATTGCCAGGTGAGGATACCGAGATTCAGAAAGAGTGACTTCCTCACCCAGGGGCACACAGCTCTCCTGCGGCAGAGGCAGGATTAGAGCTGACAGCAGTCACTGGTGCTGAGCTGAGTGTGACTTGAAAAACATGTATTAGCAAGTGTGCAAGGTTCCTTTGATGAAAACAGCATAACTAGCTGTGATGCGGGGAGGGTGACAGTGGTGGTGAACTCACCTCGAGATGAGGGAGTCGTCCTTCGCAGAGTTTTGCCAGGAACAGCTGGGCGCTCAGAGGGCCACGGCATTTTTGTACACAACGACAGCCGAAATAAAAACAAGGTCTTTGCATCATTCCCAGGTCAGTAAAACAACCAAAGTACTTCTAAGTACTCTCAGGGTGGAAGGGCTGACTTCTCCGGAGAGCTCTTTAGTTTTTAAGAATAGAATTTTTGTACAATTTGTTCTCACGGCTTCAGAGTATAAAGCTCAAGTTTCGAGGTTGCAACAGCCCAAGCTTTCTAAGGTAAACTAGAAATGATAGCTTCCACCTGAGGGTGAAAACTCATTTGTTTAGTAAAAATCTTTTATGGATGCAGAGATGGACGAGGCACCCTCTCCAGCTTCAAGGTGCTTACCGTCTAAGGAGAGAAAGGCATCAATAAATCATTTTGGGCCTGAGTCAGTTCTGCACCAGCTAATAGAGAGCTCCTAGGGAAGTGGAATAGAAACAGATGCCCAGCGGTAACCGGGGGTGACATCATCCCCTGGCACAAGGGCACGGAGCCCAGGTGTCCGCCTCAGCTCTGCCTCCTTGGGCAGTGTGAGAAGACCAGACCAAATTGCAAACACACTGGTGGGGTCAAAGTAGGGTGAGGCTGGCTTGGGCCAGAGGGCACCAGGTTATCTGGGAGTGACGGGGTCCCCAACCTCCAGATGGTGAACGGTGCTGGCCAGTGGTGGGAGTCCTGTTAGGTTTCCCTAAATGTCTGAACGGGTCCTCCCTTCATCATTTGCTCTGAGAATAATGCTACATGTGTCAGAGGAGCTCACTTTGTAACGTTAATCAGATTAAAACCTTGCTTTCTTCTGGTCTGCCCTGCAAGGGTTGCTTAGGAAATCGAAAGAAGTCACTTTTCAGACAGAAAAACTACACTTACTGGTCTGGAATGGTGTGTCCAGCCAAATGGTGAGTAGACCAACTCCACTGGCTCCTTTAGAATTATGAGGTTCCAACTGCTCATTTCCTGCCTGCCCTTCCCTTGTCACCCGGCCAACAATCCCCATTAGAAGTGCAGGTACTTTTCTGACATTTTCCTTGAAGCAAGACAGGGGTCTCACTGTGTTTCATGGACTTCTGCAAGGGGGAGTCATTTGTGCAGCTCACACCTGTGTTGCCTGCTTGGAAACTGAAGGTTTTTCTTGATTCCAGTTAAAGGAACATTTTCTGAGCATTTTTCTTCTGCTCCTTGGAAAGAAGAAGGGGGTGGTGGGAGAGAGAAAGAGTGAGGGAGGGGAGGGAAGGGAGAAAGGAAGGGAGAGGCAAGGTGAGCGAGAGAGAGAGAGACCTATCTAGAATTGTAATGAGCTCCCAAACCTGTGCCTAATTATCTTCTGTAACTTAGCAACATGCTGAATGAAAGAAGCAAGGAGCCGAACAAAAACCAAAATTCATCAGGAAGATGTAGGTGGAAACGGGATGGTTGCCCCAGGTACAGTGGGAAGAGGCATTTGCTAGGTGGGGAAAGGATACATGTGTGCAGTTCTGCTTCTTTTGAGAAACAAGGGGGGGCCCAGGAGCCCGGCCCATGGGCGAGAGAAATTGCTGGCAATGGTACTTGAGGATCGGTAGACCACCAGGGAAGGGAACCTGAATCCTGCAGTATTTGCTTCTAAATGTGCGCGGTCGTGTGTGGCTACCAGTGGACTCTGAGTGCGGAGAGCTTTCTGCGTCCTGACTGGCTCCTCACCCTCTCAGCACGACATAGTCTTCCTTTCAAAATGTCAGGGAAACGTTGCCGTCTTGTTTTTCTTTGGGGAAGAAACATGCTGTGCAGATGAATTTCCAATGACCAGCCAGTGCCCATCTGTGGGGTCTCCAGGGGTATACCACAGGGCTCAGAGAGAGCCCAAGATGGGAAGGAGGAAGCCCAGCTCTGCAACAGTGTATGGAAAACAGATTTGGGGATTTTGCTGAATCACAAGCTCAGTATATAAGGCCCGGAATGATGGGGTGATAAACACCTGACTTGACCTCCTGTGTACGCTCGGAAGCGTCAAGGGGAGACCACTCTTTTGTTGTTAGTGCTGATCAGAGTGACCCTTAATGCGGAGGGCGGGGTCTGGCTCTGTGTCTGCTTTTAACGAGCGACACTGACTGACTTGAGAATGTCTCAGGGAAGAGTGTCCTGTCATGTGAAGACCGCTGCAGGAACTGGGAGTGTGCAGCCCAAAGAAGGAAGCCCAAGGGGCACCAAATCCAAGAGGGAAGGACCCTATCTGCAATAAGGTGACTTTATGGATGTTGAGTTGGCCCTTCCCTGACCTTTTTGCCCTTCCTCCTGGATCAGCTCCCTTTGCGGGGAGGGGTTCCCTCCTATGGTCTGCAGGACTGTGCTGGCACTCATGGGCCAGCTGCTTCCGACGTGTTAGCAGGAGTGTTAGCAGGACTGCTGCTGGCCTTTCTGTGGGAACGTCAGCCTTCTCACTCCTGCCCAGGTTGGAGCATCGTGCCATTTAGGGCCCAGTGTGTTTCCTGGCTCTCCCCAGGGTGCTGTTAGTACTGCAAAGCATCTTAACCAGATTGCAGCTAGGTGGTAAAAAAACACTACAGCGGTGGCAGCGTAGGTAAAGGAAGCTCTGGACTAGAGGAGTATTATTGCCAGCATAGGAAGTAGACAAGTTTGACTGTAAAGAATAGGGGGAAAAGGTCCTCTGGCAGAGAGCCCTAAATGCCACATGAGTGAGTTTGGTTTCTGTTAGGAAGGCAAGGAGTAGGGTTATCAGATTTGGCATAGAAATACAACATCCAGTTAAATTTTAATTCCAGATAAACACCAAATAACTTCTAGTATATGAGGTCTGACACTTAAGTTCGTGAACTTGTTGCAACAATGTTGCTAACCTTTTTTGATATCAGAGGGATTATTCGTTATGAATTTGTACCAACTGGACAAACAGTTAACCAAGTTTACTACTTGGAAGTGCTGAAAGAGCTGCGTGAAAAAGTTAGACGACCTGAACTTTTCACCAACAATTCATGGCTCTTGCGTCACGACTGCACCAGCTCACACGTCACTGTCTGTGAGGGAGTTTTAGCCAGTAAACAAATAACTGTATTGGAACACCCTCCCTACTCACCTAATCTGGCCCCCAATGACTTCTTTCTTTACTCGAAGATAAAGGAAATATTGAAAGGAAGGCACTTTGATGACATTCAGGACATCAAGGGTAGTATGACAGCTCTGATGGCCATTCCAGAAAAAGAGTTCCAAAATTGCTTTGAAGTGTGGAGTAGGTGTTGACATAGGTACACAGCTTCCCAAGGGGAGTACTGTGAAGGTGATCGTAGTGATATTCAGCAGTGAGGTATGTTCCACTTTTTCTAGGATGAGTTCACAAATTTAATTTGCAGACCTCATAAGTATGTCCTAAATATCACATGGGACAGAGCCATATTAAAAAATTTATTTGTTGCTTATTTGACATGGAAATTTAGCTGGTACTTTTATCTGGTGATTTATGCAAGAGGAAGTCACTCACGTTTTGTAACAGGGAGGCCCCTGTGTCAGGTTTTGTAAAGAGTCATCTACATGATGTGTTAACAGCTGAATTAGAGGAGGAAGACACCAGAGTAAGGTCTAGGAAAGGAAACCACTCTATATTCTTCCTCTAGTCTCCGTATTTCACTTCTGACACCAGATACTAAGCGGAGGGGATTTCCCACACCAAGAAACTCTCTGATGCCAGCGGGTCCTACCATTTCACTCCTTTCTGACACTGTCCACCTGGAGGTAGCATCAGACCCACAGGGTGTAGGCTCAGTGTCACCATAGTCCACCCCCTCTTCAAAAGCCAGTCTCAAGTCCAGGTGGTCACCCGTGTTTCTGAGCAACTGGCTATAAATTAGAGGTTCCCACAGCCCCCTGGTCTCAGGTTTAATAGTTTCCTAGAACGGCTCATAGAACTCAGGAAAACAGTTTACTTACTAGATTACCAGTTTTATTATAGCAGGATACAACTTGCAGACAGCCAGATGGAAGAATGCCTGGCGCAAGGTATGGGGAGAGGTGTGGAGTTCCCACGCCCTCTCACCCTCCCAGCACCGCCACGTGTTTACCAACCCAGAAGCTCTTGCAACCTCTTCAATTAGGGTTTCATGGAGGCTCCATTACATGGGCATGATTGAGTAAATCCTTGGCCATTGGTGATCCACTCAACCTGGAGCCCATCTCCCCTGCGCTGAGATCAGCAATGGGGCTGAAAGTACCAACCCTGGAATCATGTGGTTGGTTCCCCTGGCAACCAGGTCCCTTCCTGCAGTTATCTAGGGGCTTTCCAAAAAAGTCCCTCATTAACATAAATTCATTGAAAGGGCTCCTTATGAATAGTAAGACACTCATTTCACCTTTATTACTCAGGAACCGAGGACAAAAGTCCAAATATTGTAACAACAGATATACCCATCACTCTTATCACTTAGGAAATTGCAGGATTTTAGGAGCTTTGTGCCTCATGTGTCCATGTGGAACTATGGACAAGTACAAAAATATATATTACTATATGTTATTATAAATGACAACATCACAGGCTATAAATTGGGAAATGATTGCAACTGTCCAAGCTTGACTATATAAAAGGAGCTTCGTCTGCATTATAGTAAAAACACAAAAGAAGGGATGGATTCAAGAAACAAGCTCAGTGGCTCAGACAGCAGGATGTATCTAGAAGCAATTCAGAGGAGGCAGAGGCGCCTGGTGGTAGCCAGGATGAGTTCAAGGTTTAGGATCAGCGTCTTGCAGCAGGTATGGAAGAAATAGTTCAGAGGAAGCATAATATAAGGGGGAAAACAGTGGGATTTTGAATTCTCTTGAAGACTTTCTCATGGTAGACAGCAAGAGGAAAGTTTCAGCAAACACGCGATGCAGAACTAAATGCCAGAAGAGACTCAGTTGGAACTGTTGGTTTGGCGACCTCTGGACAGTAGTGGTGGCTGAAACAAGTTGAGGAGTGGATGAGCTTTTCAAGGAAGGGAGCAAAGCCAGGGCAAATCGAGGAGCAGCCCAGGGCAGGAAGAAAGTAAGTCTCCTGCACGATAAATAGATTCTCATCTCTAATCTGAGCCAAGAAGCGAGTCCGATTTCCCTATGGCCCAAACATTCTCTTTATATTTTCAATAAAGACTGAAGCAAATATGGAGAAATACTAGTGGTGGTGTGACAGCTCCCTCCTACGAACAGAGTGGGGTGAGGCCCTTTAAATCTCACCAGCCACCACTCAGGCTTTCCAGAGCCACACACTGAGCTCCAAGGATCACCAGTAAAACCTGCCAGTGCAGCTGTCCCCACACATGTCAGCCCAGATCAGGGGTGAAGGGTTGGAGTAGGGGCTTGTGGACAGGGGGCCTGGGTCCTCTCAGTCCTGGCATGAGTTCGCTCCCTGCCCCTGCAGTTCTGCAAAGTGTCTCAGTCACAGCCAACTGTCGCCCTGCTCTCTGCTCCCCTCCCCCAGGGACACTGTTTGGACACACACCTGATGAATCAAGCGCTCTCGTTTTCTCTCAGTCAGGGACACCAGAGAAAATAGATTGTGAGTGATCCCTAGCCATGGGACAGTATCCAGGGACTTAAAAGTAGTTTAATTTCTTGCAATTTTAATGAGATCCTGAAGGTTTCTGGCTTCCATTCAGGTAAAAAAATCCTTGGGTTTTTGAAATTCCGTCAGAGTGTTAAAATTTTTAAGTGCATGATTCAGTTTCAAAGTCAGTGGACAGTGGGACAAGATGAGGCATTCTAGGAGGGAAACTGCAGCTGTTGAAAGACCCCTGCCCACTGTCTTTCATCCCCCACCTACACACCCTAGGTCACGGGGTCTGGGAGGCTCTTTGATCTCCCACTTGGCAAATCTCCCATGGAGCCTGGGGTTCTGGAAGCACTAGGGCTCTGCCCCACGCCCAGGAGCTGCCGCTGGCGACTCAGCTGAGGTGGAAGCCCCTGAGAAGGATGGCTGCTGCTGGCTGGCTGGTGTGCAGCCCCTCGGATGAGCACTCACACAGACCCAGGCTCAGGCCCTCCTCCAGCTTCTCTCCTGGCTCCCTTTGCCCAGCTGCATTTAATAACGATTTTATAATGTCTCGAGAGCCATGTTTGACCCTCTAATTTGTGAATTAGTCCAATGCTTGAGATTAAGACACCTGGGATCACAAGTTTCTGGCCTTGTGATGTTCATTACGTGATGGCAGATTGTCATATGAAGGCTTATGCGGAGACATGGTCCCAGGAGACCAGGAACAATTGTGCTAAATGCCACCTATGTGGCACTGGATCCCCAAAACAATATTTGAGGTCGATGCTGTTTCCCTTTTACAGACAAGGAACTGAGGCTCAGAGCCCTCAGGAACTTACCCAAAGTCACGTGACCACTGAGTGTCTAACTTGGGATGAGAACTTACACCCAGCTGACTTCAAGTTCTGAACTCTGTTTGCACTCCATGCGCCGGTGTGGAACTCCAGTTTTATTTTTCTTCCCCTGGAGATAAAAATGTATATGACACTAAGCCTGTAACTCTGGGCATTTATTGCTTCTTTATTCTAACTGATCTGTTAGATAACAAATATCGATTGTTGGATCAACAGCCTAGAAGACTGATAAGATCTGAGTACTATCCTAGCAGGTGGCAGCCATACTTACTTGGTTTTTTAATAGACTTTATTTTCTTAGAGCAGTTATAGATTCACAGAAGAATTCAGTGAAAAGTTAAGTAATTTCCCATATACCTACGGTCCCCTCTACTGTATACCCTCCCCCGTTATCAACATCCCCCACCAGAGGGGTACATTTGTTACATCGATGAACCTACACTGACACGTCAGAATCTTCCAAGGTCCATACTTTACATTAGGGTTCACTCATAGTCTTGCACATTCTGTGGGTTTGGACAAATGTATAGTGACGTGTATCTGTTATTATACTACTGTAAGAGCAGTTTCACTGCCCTACAAATCCTCTGTGCTCTGTCTATTCATCCTTCCCTCCCCTAAGCCTTACAACCATTGTTCTTTTTACTGTGTCCATAGTTTTGCCTTTTCCAGAATATCATACAGTTGGGATTGTATAGTACGTAGGCTTTCAAATTGGCTTCTTTCACTTACTCATATGCACCTAAGTTTCCTCCGTGTTTTTTAATGGCTGATGACTCGTTTATTTTTAGCACTGAATAATATTCCATTGTCTGGATGTACCATGGTTTACTTATCCATTTACCTTCTGAAGAATGTCCTGGTTGCTGCCAAGTTTTGGCAGTTATAAAGCTGCTTTAAAAATCCTTGTGTAGGTTTCTGCATGAACATAAGTTTTCAGCTCCTTTGGGTAAATACCAAGGGGCGTGAATGCTGGATCGTATGGTAAGAGTATGTTTCGTTTTGTAAGAAACCCCCAAACCTCTCCAAAGCGGCTGCACCATTTGCCTTCATTCCCACCAGCACTGAGGGAGAGTTCCTGCGGCTCCACGTCCTCACCAGTGTTTTGTGCTGTCAAGTGTTTTCGATTTGGGGCATTTTAAGAGGTGTGTAGTAGTATTACATTGTTTTAATTTGCAGTTCCCTAATGACTCACGCTCTTGAGCATCTTTGCATGTGCTTATTCGCCATCTGTATCTCTCCTTTGGTGAGGTGTCTCTTGAGATCTTTTCCTTATTTTTAAACCAAGTTATCTGTTTTCTTATTGTTGAGTTTTCTTCTTTTTTATTCTTAATTGTGGTAAATACACATAATGTAAAATATACCACCTTAACCATTTAAGTGTACAGTTCAGGAGTGTCAAGTATATTCACACTGTTGTGTAACCAATCTTCAGAACTCTTTCCATCTTGCGAAACTAAAAATCTCTCCCCATTAACCAACTTCTCATTTCCCCCACCCCCAACCCCAGCCTCTGGTAACCACCATTCTATGTTCTCGCTCTATGAATTTGACTGCTCTTGGTCGTACTTGTAAAATAAAATAATACACCCACTTTTTTAACCTCAATTTTTTTCCTTTCTAAAATGGAATGAAAAATCGAAGCTCTGAATCTACTTCCAAGTGACATCCTCTATAGAACTTCTGTGACATTCGTGTCGGCTCCTCACTGAGCATTGCGCCTCCGGCCCTGCCAGTGTCTGCGCAGTTCTC
The DNA here is from genome assembly GCF_004115265.2 of Rhinolophus ferrumequinum. NCBI lineage: Eukaryota > Metazoa > Chordata > Mammalia > Chiroptera > Rhinolophidae > Rhinolophus > Rhinolophus ferrumequinum. The sequence continues at coordinate 97,543,554 of NC_046287.1, read as the reverse complement.
CAGGCTCTGGTGGGGCCGGCCCAGGAGCCTGTGAGCAGGGCGACAACAGGGAGGGTGGTATGAATGCTCCTGAGCTCTACAGAGCCTGCAGAAAAGAGCGGGAAAAGGTGAAGTGAAAGGAAGTGATACATGTCCTAACATATGGAACCCATACGTATGGCTGGGTTTTTGACCAACAGAAGCCTGAAAAAATACTGATAAGGGTGGGAAATATTCATTGCTAATTTTGGAAGCTGTCACAGGACAACTCAATGGGGCCTTGTCATAGAGGAAGCCATTCGTAAGTCAGTGAGGCACAACTTTTAACTGACTTATAAACAGTTCACAAGGGAAAAAAATAACTGAAGTACTCGTATAAAGTGTTTCTAACACCTGCCTTCTTTCTCTCTCTTTCTATTTTATATTACTTTTTGATATCCTGGCTCACTACTGTATTTATTAAATGCACTGAATTCCTTGAAATAGTGTGCTGTTTTTATAGTAGCCGCTTATGAAATGGTAGTAACAGTTATTCCTAGTTGCACAGACGGTTTTTCACATTGTGTATGGCGTCCACATACATGGCTTGGACTTGCTTCTTACAACAGCTCAGCGTGGTAGGAAAAGCAGGTGGAGGTGTTTCCATTGTCACTGTGATGGACTCTTAGGGCTAGAGAAGCAAAAGATTTGCCTTTTGTCGTATATTTAATAAATGGAAGAGTCCAGACTCAAAGACTGGTCTCTTGGTTTTAAATCTAGTATGTTTTTCAAACAACAAAAATGATTACAAATCCCCTCAAGGCTAGGACAATAGTGTCAGTGTTATAGTCCAATCTGTATCATGTAAATGTGCCTTTTATGAAATAGCCACAAATCATCAGAAAGCCGGATCATTTTTAGTACGTAAGTATGGCCCATGCCGTATTTGGGACCTACTTATATTTAAAAAGTACTTGTTTTTTTCATCTAAAATTCAAATTTAACGGGCATCCTTTTAAATTTGTTTCTAAATCTGTCAGCTCAAATCCTTGTGAAATCAGTCAGATTCCCACCCAGCGCCGTGTGTTTGTACACCCCATAGGGACCACATCTGCTTGCCATTATAAACTCATACACGACTATGGTGACTGCCTCGCTCTGTTCTGCCAGGGTGTTATACACGCAGGGCTTTTGTGAACAGTATTTGATGTTGATGGAACTTCCCCTTTTGCAGCTCCAGCCACATCTCCATCCCAACTATCAGACCTGTATTATCTAGTGGCTTACATCACATCTCCACCTGGATGTCCCGTAAACACCTCAAACTGAACTGTTGACACTGGACTTACCTTCTTCCCCCGACACATGAGCTCCTGCTGTCTCCCCACGCAGTGAATGGTATCACGACCTGGGCCTCGACCTTGATGGATCCTTCTCTGTCACCGCTCCCCACAGTCGGCTGACAAGCCCTGCTGACTCTACTGAGCATGCTTCCCACCCATGCCATTTCTCTCCACTCCACTGTCACTATCCAGCTAGAGTCACCTTCACCTCTTGCCTCGGCCACTCCAGTGACCGCCTCACGAGCGTCCCTGTCTCCTCGCGTTTCCCTTTTTAAATCACCCTGGGCAGCAGTCAGATGGGAAGATCATTCAAAATACAAATCCGATGGTGTCAGTACCGGGCAATGAATTCCATTTCCCTCACAACACAGTACAAAATTCTGAGCATGGTCTGCAAGGCCCTGAGTCACATGGGTCAGTGCTAGGCTTTTGGGATGTAATAGTGAACCAAACACAAAAGCCTCCCTTCCTGCACCTTCCAATCTAGAGATGGGAGCAGAAAAGAAACAAGCAAAGAAGCTTGAGTAATTCGATTGTGATTTGTGTTCTGAAGGATGCAGACCAGGTGTCTTCATTGGGAAAGGCAGGAGTTGTTACTGCGGTGAGGAGAGGTCCCACTAGGGTGGGCACAGGTAAGCCGAGACGTAAAGTATGAGACAGGAGCTAGTTCTCAGCAGAGGGAAGCGCGTGTGTGGAATCCTAGAGATCGGAAACAAGCTGGAGTTTGAAGAATGGGAGAGCCAGTGTTTATGGAGCAGAGAGCAAGGGGGAGGTGGTGGATTTGTGGGGAGCAGGGTGGGTTTCATCCCACCTGTCATGGTCACAGAAGAGCGGGACGAAATGCAGAGGGCAGGCAGAATGGGGGCCCATTAGAGACCCACATACTCCAGGGAGAGACCAGCGGCAGACACTGAATCTGGAGGGAGCAGATGGATTTAAACAGTGACCTGCATGGAGCCCAGAGGAAACCTGAATCTCCCAGGTCTCAGGTTGGTTCTTCAGTGCAACTCAACGGCTGAATCAAGGAGGTGATTTTAAGAGTCTCCTAGTTTTTCTTGCCTCTGATGGCAATGCGTGTTAGAAGTGGTTGAAAACCTGCCCATGAGCTTGCCTGATTCACTTCTGGTAGAGAGACAGGCTCTTAAAACTCCTTGTGTTTGTCCAGGGGGAGTTGGTTCGCCGCTGGAAACAGGAGGCTAGGGTGCTCTGGCATTCGGGGAGTCTGTGTGCATACCGGTCCCTGTGTCAGACCACGAGCAGGACCAGGCTTTTTGACTCAGAGGTACCGTCCACTTGAATGTAAGCTTAAGGCATGAATTCTTCCCTGCACTCTAGAACCCGGGGCTGTGAATTCCTCTTCTCCATGTGGGTTAGTTTAGCCTCTGAGCTAATCTGCTCCCCTTCCAGTGTTGAGGACTATGCAAAGCAGTGGTGGGGGTGAGCAAGGGACGCGAAGGAACAAACCAGAAGCCTGTGGATTCAAAGCCTTTCAGTCAGGACTCTGGCAATTACTGAGGATCCTAAAACTTGAGACAGTAGGAGTTAATGAAGCAAATGTCCTTGGTCAGTTTTAACATTTAAAATTCACTTATTTTTATTTGTTTGTTTATTTATTTATGTATTTATTTGTCTGCAGTCTGCTCTGGAGCCTTAGGTGGAGCTGTCCCCCTGTTCTACCAGGAAGCCTGCTTTTATCTGAAAATTTGGAGGAATGAAAAGTTGTGGTTATTAGTAACAAAGGGTCTTATGCTAGGGGAGCCATTTAAAAGAAGCTTCTAGATTCTCAGGATTCTCTTCTATATGAGGGTCAAAGATAGGGCCAGGCAGGCCTTGGCAAATTCTACCCATTTTTAAAAATTGAAATATAATTGACATATAACATTATATTAGTTTCAGGTGCACAATATAATGAATCAATATTTGTATATATTGTCCACTGATCAGCACAATAAATTTACCTAACATCCATCACCACACGATTACAATTTTTTTCTTGTGATGAGAACTTTTAAGATTTACTGTCCTAACAACTATACTGTACATTACATCCCCAGGACGTACTTATTTTGAAACTGGAAGTTGCTACCTTTTAACGCCCTTTACCCATTTTATGCCCCCCCCAACCCCCTATCTCTGGTAATCATTAATCTGTTCTCCATATCTATGAGGTCAGGGTTTTTTGTTCTGTTTTGTTTTTTAGGTTCCACATGTAAGTGACATCATATAGTATTAGTCTTCCTCCGTCTGACTTATTTCACTTAGCATACGAGTATACTGTCGCAAATGGCAAGTTTTCCTTCTTTTTATGGCTGAATAATATTCCACTGTGTGTATATATGTATGTATGTGTATATATATATATGCGCCACATTTTTCTTATCCATTCACCCATCGATCAACATTCAGGTTGCTTCCCTGTCTCGGCTATTGTAAATAATGCTGCAATGAATATGAGGGTGCAGGTATATTTCTGAGTTAGCGTTTTCCTTTTCTTTGGATACCCAGAACTGGAATTGCTGGATCATATAGTAGTTTTTATTTTTATTTTTATTTTTCTGAGGAACCTCCGTACCATTTCCCAAAGTGGCTGCACCAATTTACAATCCCACCAATAGTGCACAAGTGTTCCCTTTCTCCACATCCTCGCCATTTGTTATTTCTTGTCTTTTTAATAATAGCCATTCTAAGAGGTGTGAAGCGATTTCTCCCTGTGATTTTGATTTGCATTTCCCTGATGATTAGTGACCACCTTTTCATGTACCCGTTGGCCATCTGTATGTCTTCTTTGGAAAAACGTCTATTTAGTTTCTGTGCATTTTTTAATCAGATTGTTTTTGCTATTGAGTTGTATGCGTTCTTATATATTTTGGTTATAGACCACTTGTCAGGTACATGATTTGCAAATTTCCTTTTCTGTATATGATCCAGTTTTGAGATAATTGTTCATGTGGCGTGAGGTGGGGTGTCTACCCTCATTCTTTTGCACACAGATATGCCGTTGTTCCAGCACCATTTGATGAAAAGACTGTTATTTCCTCATTGAATCATCTTGGCAAAAATCAATTGACCATAAAAGCAAGGTTTCTGGAATCTCAATTCTATTCCATTGATCTACAGAACTAATTTCATGCCAGTACCACATTGTCTTGCTTATTGTCCCTTTGTAGTAAGTTTCGAAACTGGGATATGTGAGTACTCTCCAGCTTTGTTCTTTTATTTCAAGAAAATATTTTTTGGCCTGTTCTGGTGCCTTGAGTTTCCCTATTAATTCTAGGATCAGCTTATGTAAGACAGCTGAGATTTTGATAGAGATTGCATAAGATCTGTAGATCAGTTTGAAAGGTATTGCCATTATAATATTATTGAGTCTTCTGTTCACAAGTGTAGGATAGCTTTCTATTTATTTAGGTCTTCTTTAATTTTATTCATTGATTTTGTAGTTTTCAGTGTATAAGACTTCCACCTCTTATGTTAAATTTATTTAAACTTATTTCTATTAATAAGTATTTTATTTTTAGATTGTTCATTCTTATTGTCTAAAAATAGGATTGATTTTTCTATATTTTTGTATCCTGCGAAATTGCTGGACTTGTTCTAATAGGTTTTTGTGGACTCCTTACCATTTTCTGTATACAGGATTATGTCATCTGCAAATAGATTTAGTTTTACGTCTTCCTTTTCCTAGATGTATTACTTCTTTTTCTTCCTTATTTGTCTTGGCTAGAATTCCAGTACAGCGTTTAAGAAAAGTGGCAAAAGCAGACATATTTGTCTTGTTCCTGATGCTAGGGGAAAGCATTCAATCCTTCACCAGTAAGTACAATGTCAGCTGTGGATTCTTCAGGTTGGGGAAGTTATTTTCTATTCTTAATTTGAGTGGCTTTATCATGAGATGGTGTTGTATTTTGTCAAATTCTTTTTCTGTATCTATTGAGAAGAATGTATGGTTTTTGTCCTTTAGCCTATTGATTTTTAAATATTACATTAATTGATTTTGGTATATTAAAATAACCTTGCATTCCCAGGATAAATCCCATCTGGTCATGATGTATCATCCTTTTAATATGTTGCTGGATTTGCTTTGCTAATATTTTGTTTATATTTTTGCATTTTTATTCATAGGCGATACTGGCCTATAGTTTTCTGTTCTTTTGATGTTTTTGTCCAGTTTTGATATCTGAAATACAGGCCTTGTAGAATGAGATAAAAAGTGTCCTCTCCTCTTTTTTTTTTTAGAAGAGTTTGTGATGGATTGGTGTTAATTCTTCTTAAAACATCTGTTCGAAATACCAGTGAAGCTATCTCAGTCTGGGCTTTTTTTTTTGTGGGAAGGTTTTTGGAACTAATTCAATTTCATTATTTGTTATATGTCTAAAGAGATTTTCTATTCTTGTGTCAGTTTTGGTAAATTATGTTTTTCTAGGAATTTGTCTAGGTTATCTAACTTTTTTTGGCATAAAATTGTTCACAGTATTCCCTTATAATCCTTTTTATTTCTGTAAAATTGGTAGGGATGGTCCCTCTTTCCTTCCTCAACTTAGTGATCTAAGTCTTCTTTAATTTTTCTTGGCCAGTCTAGCTAGATTTATCAAGTTTGTTGGTCTTTCAAAGAACTAACTTTTGGTTTTATAGATTTTCTCTATTGTTTTTCTATTTCATATTTTATTTATTTGCATTCTAATCTTTATCTTTTTTTTTATTCTGTTTGCTTAGGGTTCAGTTTGCTCTTTTTGTAGTTTGCTAAGGTGAAAGTTTATGGTATTAATTTGAGCTCTTTCTTTTTTAATATAGGCAATTATTTAGCTACAAATTCCTCTCTAAACTTTGCTTTATCTGCATCTTATAAATTTGGTATCATAGGTCTTCGTTTTTATTCTTTGCAAAGTGCTTTCTAATTTTCCTTGTGATTTTTTTCTTTGACCATTGTTTATTTAGGAATGTATTTTTTTAATGTTCACATATGTGTGAATTTCCCTAATATTTTTTCTGTTATTGATTTCTAATTTTATTTCATTGTAGTCGGAGAACACATTTTGTGTGATTTTACTCCTTTTTAACTTTCTCAAGCTTTTTTTATGGCCTAGCACGTCATCTATCGTAAAGAATGTGTATTGTGCTGTTGTTGGATGAAGTGTTCTATATATGTCTGTTAGGTCTAATTGATTTATAATGTTGTTCAAGTCTTCATTTCCTTGTTGATCTTCTGCTTAGTTATTCTACCCAGTATTGATAGCAGGGTATTCATGTTTGAAGTGTTATAGTTTAATTGTATATTTCTCCCTTCATTTCTCTGAGTTTTTGCTTTTTGTATTTTGGGGGTTTGTTTTTAGGTGTATATTTATAATTATTATGTCCTCTGATGGTTTGACTCTTTTATCATTTTTAAATATCCTTTTTAAATGTCTAGTAACAATTTTTGTCTTCAAGATCATTTTATCTAATATTACTATATCCCCTCAAGCTTTTTATGGGTACTCTTTGTACCCATGATATCTTTTTCCATCCTTCAATTTTTAATTTATTTGTATCTTTAAATCTAAAGTATATGTCTCATAGATATCATATAATGTTGAATCATGTTTGTTTGTTTTTTCTTTTTAAATCTATACTGTCAATCTCTGCCTTTTGATTGAACTATATTTACATTTAATGTAATCATCATTTTGGTAGGGTTTACGTCTGCCATTTTGCTATTTGTTTTATTTGTGTCTCTTGCCTTATTTGCTCTTCTGTTCTTTATTGCTACCTTCTTTTGTGTTAAATAGATATTCTCTAGTATATCATTTTAATTCCCTTGTTGTTTACTTTACTCTACTTAAATTAATTATTTTCTTAGTGTTTTTCCTGGTGATTATAATTAACGTCTTAATGCAATCTAGTTTGGATTAATACCAACTTAATTTTAATAGTATACAAAATTTTGCTTCATTTTAGCTCTATTTGTCTTTTTCCTATTATTGCTGTATAACTTATATCTTCATGCATTGTAAGCCCATAGACAGTTTTATAATTATTGACCTATGCAGTCGTCTTTAAAATCAGATAGTAAAATAAAATACTTATAAACAAACAAAAAAATATTTATATTCTCTTTCATACTTACCTCTCTGTAATTATCTTTGTAAGTGCTCTTTATTTCTCTGTATGGAATTAAATTACTGTCTAATGTCCTTTCATTTCAGACTGATTGTCTCCTTTTAGTTTTTCTATTAGGGCAAGTCTGCTCATGATGAATTCTCTCAGTTTTTGTTTATTTGAGATTATCTTAATTCCTTTTTTGTTTTTTGAAGGATAATTTTGGTGGCTATAAAATTCATGGTTGATAGCCTTTTTTCCCCCAGCACTTTGTAATCTTCTTTCTTTCTTTGTAATTTTTCTTTCAGAATGAGATGTAATCCCACTGCCTTCTGGCTTCCAGGTGTCTGATGAGAAGTCAGCTGTTAATCTTATTCAGGATCCCTTATACGATGAGTTGCTTTTCTCTTGCTGCTTTCAAGGTTCCCCTGTCTTTATGACAAGTTTGGTTCTCCCTATCTTTTGACAGTTTCACAGTTTGACTATGATATATATGTGTGTGTGTGTGTGTGTGTGTGTGTGTGTGTGTTTGTGTGTGTATAAATTTATCCAGTTGGAGTTCATTGAACATGGATGTGTAGATTAATGTTTTTTAAATCAAATTTGGAAAGTTGTTAGTCATTATTCCTTCAAAAATTCTTTCTACCTCTTTCTCTAACTCTTCTCCTCTTCTGGGACTGCTATTATGTGTATGTTTGTACACTTGATCATGTCACACAGTTCTTTGAGGCCGTTTATTTCTCTTCATTCTTTTCTCTTTTTGTTCACCAGACTGAATAATCTCAATTGATCAATCTACAAATTCTGATTCTTTCTTCTTCCAGTTCCAGTTCAAGTCTTCTATTAAGTCCCTGTTACGAGTTTTTCATTTCAGTACACGAGGTGTGAACAAACAATATGGTGAATGTTTAAATAAAAAAAAAAATTATTACAGTAAAAGACACATTGCCATTAATCCCCCTCAAAATACTTCCCCTTGCTTCGAACACACTTATCCCATTGTGCTTGCCACTTTCTCAATCAGTTCTGAAAGTCCTCTTTTGTGAGTGTCTTTAGTTGTGCTATTGTGGCTGCCTCGATGTCCTGAATCATTTTGATTTTTTGGGAAGAGCTAGAAGTTGCACGGTGTCAGATCCGGTGAATAAGGTGGATGAGGGCACACTGTACTGTTTTTATTTGACATAAATTGCCATATATCAGAAGCGATGTGTGACATCGAGTGTTGTCATGATGGAGAATGATTTATGGCACACTTTAAAATACATCTATCAACCATTGCTCACACCGAACTGACTGCACCGAACAAGTTGAAACTTGTCACACACTGTTACTAAGGTTTGACGTACAGCTTCCTGTATTGATGATTTCTGTGTTTCTGTTGGATGACACTCAGCAGCAGCATTCACCATATTTTGTGATCACAATGAAAGGCTCCGTGTCACACAGTGCCTCTGGTATGGCAATTTCTATCAAATAAAAGCATTACAGTATGTTTTCACTACCTTATTCGTCAGATCTAGCACCGTGCAACTTCTGGCTCTTCCCCAAAGTCAAAATGACCATGAAAGATAAATGTTTATTCATCGTCCTTGAATCAATACTCCATCAACTGTTGCAATCTTTTGATTAGTTTACAGAGTTCTGAAAAAGTTGTTTTTGACCATTTTTGCCAGTTTATCATTGTTTTTGTGGAGGTTTTCAAAGATACTTACTCTGCTATTCTGGAGGTGTTTCTCCAATACTGACCTTTTTAAAAAGCTTTTTAGAGATTGTTCCTTAACCTAAATAGGAAATCCTAGTTGTATGATGTTTTTAGGTATCCTGGTAGTACCTCTGAGAGAGCATTTTAGGAAGGGGATGGTTAATGCCTCTGGGAACAGTTAAACACATTAGATATTTATTTCACTAATTTTTCACACTCCCATTTGGCTTTTATTACTTCCTTGTTGTTGCATATAGTTATTGAATGACTATAATTGATAATACCTGAATGATAAGACAAAATAATGGTTCACATTTTCACAGTAGGTGAGTCAATGATAGGCAATTTTTTAAAAAAAGTAGTGATTATAAAGTAATGTGGGAAGCAATCCAAAGTGAGAGTTTATGAGAAGAATGATTTAAACAGTTTCTTTTTGGCCTCTGATTCTTGAAAACATTGTTTTATTGATATCCTAGTTATTCCCCTTCAAACTGCCACATGTTTGGCAGCTTAATAGTTCTACATGTTTTAAGTGGTAGCTTAAAAAGAAAGCAGCCATTTTTAGTAATCATATTTGGGTATTTTTATGCAGAGCTTTTATACTCCATAGACTCTACTGTAATGACTTACTGAGAAAGCTAGTAAGAACTAAAAGATTGCTTGAATAAGCCTGAAGCACTAACATTCAGTTGAATTTTTAAATGTTTGGTATCTGTTCAGTGACAATAAAGATGACCATTTCCTTTCAAATAGAGCCTGAGAACAGAATAGCAGGCTAGGACAATTAATCTTATTTTTCCAGAGCATCCTGTTAAACAGTAAGAGTGATCACATTTTGTTAGCAAGGTCACATTTTACTCGTATTATTTTCCAAAGCAATAAACAATCCATCCATTTTCCCACCTGACCCTAATAAAGGGGCCCTATATTTCATAGGGTTAAAAGGTCAGCCCCACTGAGAAACATCAATGGGAATCTGCTGTTTCTCTTTGTGACTAAGCCTGGTTTCCAATATATTTTATAAAGGGTGAAAATAAACATCTTTGGGTTCACTCCAGCTGTTCATCCTTCCGGAACTGAATAAAAGTCAGGAAATGCTGAAATTCACTTTACACTCACTGGTATCCCACTGTTCTGTGTCATTAGGGATACAAATGTTCGATGGCGATTTGCCAATTTTAAAAGAGACATTATGGTTAGTGTTCTAGCTTTTCTTAAGGTAAAATGACTTCCTGAAAATTGAGATGGATCTTAGGGGGAAAAAAACAAAAAATGTCTACTAAATGGTTCCAACCTAAATGCAAAGTTCAGGCATATTTCAGATTTATCCCCAAGAATTGCCAGAAAGGTCTTGACCAAATGCCGCTTTGAAATCTGATTAACTTGTCTCTTTTCTGCTAAATGGAGTAGTTGTGGGAAGAGGCAGTGTCACATAGAAGAAACAGAAGCTTTGGCTTGGTGGCTATGAGGAAACTGCTAGCCAGGTTTGTTTTAAATATTTTGAATTTTTTGTAATGTTACAATTTTAAGAAAAGCCTGGCTGCTTTTCAAAATCCAGAGTCAAGGATCTGACATTAAAATGTGGAGCAAATATTTGAGGAAAGAGCCAGGCTGTGGTCATAATACTTTGAGCGCTGTTTCTCAAGTCACGCTTCAGAGAACTATATGAATGAAGGCAGGACTTGTTAAAAATACAGCTTCCTGCGTCTTTCCTTGCTCTAACAAATTGAAAACTAGGCCCTGGGAATTGAATTATAATAGTCACCCTTCTAGAATTTTATATACTCTAAAATTTGAGAACCACCCACTAAGAACTTCACTTATAAACAACTTGATATCCCAGTTAGACAAAATTTATAAACAAAATTAGCTTGTAGACAAACTAGCTAGTAAATAGTTCCCTCGTTTCTTAACTATTATGACCTATGCTTGCCTGAATGTTTTCTTTATGCAGTTCTCACTTAGGCTCCTCTAAATTATCTTCATAACTCTTGGCTGGTCTTTCCTCTAAAAAAGCTAATTTCTTCATAAATTTTTTTTAGCACTCTTTGTTCATTTGTCTTTCCAGCCTGAGGGAAACAAAAACAAAACAAAAACCTTCTTTATTTGTTGTGCTTGCCTCCTGGCAAAAATTAAGGACAGTTCTAGAATCACCTAGAGCTAGAACTAGGAACATTTCTGTCTATACCGATATTAGAGGAAAAAAAGAGGTAAAGTGACTAAGTATGGGTCCCTGTGTCTTTCAGTTATCCACAGATGAACTGACCTCTGTCACTGCATCTAAACCACCTTATCACTTGCGTCACATTTTACCTCATAGCAGCCACCTTAAGTGTAGAGCTAAGGTCCAGACCAGTGATTCTCAAACATCAATAGGCATAGAAATCACCTAGGGATTTGTTAAAAGTACACATTCCTGGGCTCCAGACACAGAGCTTGATCAGAAAATGTGGAGTGTGGGACTCAGGAATCTGTCTTTTTATCAAGCCTGGTCCCGCACCCCCGGTGATTCTGGAGTCTTGACCCAACCTTTGAGAAAACTCTGACCGATAAATTTAATGCCTGTATTCTGATAGCTTTGCAGTTCTGACTAAATTCAACATTGGAAAAGCGCAGAGTCGGGAAACTCGACTTCACACAACCAGCAGCCATCTGAGAACAGCTCCCCAAGGAGAATCCAGTTCCCTCTGACCCATGGCATGGAGAACACTCAAGGTGCAAACCTGACTGGAGAATCACAATTCACGTGATTTTAAATGAGAATTAGTGACGCTTGTTTCTCGCTATTGGTGACTTCTATGTGCAACAATGAGAAATGTGCTCGACAGTTTGGGTTTATTAGTGCATTCATAAAATGTGTGCTTAATATTCTTTTAGAATTTTTCACTCGAGTACTCCCCCCTCCCTTTTCCCCTTCCAACTCTCCAGTCACATTCCCAACACGCTCACACCCACGGCAACCACACGTGCTCTGTGGTGCCGTGATAGTTCTAGGTTTAAAACCCAGAAAGGTATGAAGAATGCTGAATTTAAGCATATGGAGAAGGCTCTTCAGTAAATGTTTCTAATGCTTGTAAGATGGGGACAGCAGAATGCGTAATCATTTATACTGTAAAAGCATATTTTGTCATTTAGTAGCGGCTAAAGAAATACTGGTTTTTAAGTAAAATGCCCGCAAAATGGCAGATGTATTGTCTGCACTGAGATCTTAATAGAAATGTAAATAAAAGTGATTATTTACATTTCTTTTGAAGAATTTTAATAAGAAGAGCTATGCTGTTCTCTCATCTTAGCAGATCACTTGGTCCCCATACACTCAGGGTCCTCCTCTGCAGGGGTTAAGCCACACCTAGGCCCGGGGATGCTGCCCTCTGTAGTGTATTTGTCTGACGCTCACGGCGTTTGGGGGTCTTCACTCTTGATGTGTATACGAAGGCCAGACAATTAAGTTCGCACACTTTCCACCATGTAAACGCAGGTATATGCAAGCCTTGGCAGAGGCGGAGGGACCCAATATGGCCCCAACTGCCCTCAGATTCTGTTTTTCATGGCTCTCCCCACCCCAGAGGTTAACTTAGGCACCATCATGCGATTATAGAGGTGCAAGTCCGCTCCTTGGGAGACAGATGTTCATAGTGGATGTCTGAATGAGCCAGATTCCCGTGCACCTGGGATATTCTGGAATAGACCTAGCTGTAAGCTTTGGGAGAAGAGCACAGACAAGCTTGACGCGAGCACATTTTGGCTGCCCAACCATTATTCCAAGCCATCCCAAAGCACGATTTTATTGCAGCTTTTCAGTCACACAGGTATCTGTGTAACCTCTAGGTAGTGTGGTCATGGGGCCTTGGGGAGCACATGGTGGTCTAGTAGACGGGAACTGCGTGCTACCACAGCAAACCCAAGTTTAGACCGCAGTTTTCCACTGGTACCTTCAGTGATTCTGAATAAATATTTCCGTTTCCTCGGGTAATTGTGAGAAACACATGAACAATTTTGGGGAGAATTAGATAACTTGAAAACTCTCACCACAAGGTACCTCAAAATGCCAGCACACATCAGAATGGGGAAAATGGGGAGACTAGAGCAAAATTCTGCTCTTCAACAAAGTCAAGAGGTGGGTGCACAGATATTTGGTATAATAGTTCCTATTCTCTCAGTATGCTTAAAATATTTCAGAATAAATAAAATGCACATTTGTAATGGTCTTTTGAAACTCATTATGTAAAACCACTTTACCACCCATATGCATTAGAATTATTTTTAAAACAATAGAAAATGACAAGTGTTGGCAAAGATGTGGATAAATTGGATCTTTTGTGTACTGTTGGTGGGAATGTAAAATGATGTACCTGCTATAGAAAACATTATGACAGTTCCTCAAAAAAAAACTTAAAAATAGAACTACCATATGATCCAGCAATTCCACTTCTTGGTGTTTACCCAAAAGAATTGAAAGTAGGGTCTTGAAGACATATCTGTACATCCACGTTCATAGCAGCAGTATTCACAATAGCTAACAGGTAGAATTAACCTAAGTGTCTGCTGATGGATGAATGGATAAACAAACTGTGGGCTACGCATACAGTGAAATATTATTCAACCTTAAAAAGAAAGGAACTCCTGACACACAATACAACATGGATGAACCGTGAGGACTGGCTGAGAAATAGGCCGGTCACCAAATGACAAATACTACATGATTCCACCTATATATGAGGTACCTAGAGTAGTCAATCTCACAGACACAGGAAGTAGAATGGTGGGTGCCAGGGGCTGGGGGAGGGAGAAATGGGGAGTTGTTGTTTAATGGGAAGAGAGTTTTAGTTTTACAAGACAGTGTTCTGGAGCTTGTACAACTTAACACTACTGAACTGTACACTTAAAAATGGTTCAGATCGTAAATTTTATGTGTATTTTATCACAATTATATATTTCTTGAAACCCACCTTAGGTAATAAAATTGTACTGAGTATTGCTTGTATCCATAAAATCCTCTCCTCTGGGAATGCGAAGCTCAAAACAGTGAACTTGAAACATACCTCCCTTTGCCTGCATAAAAATTTGGCTCCCGGCATTAACTTTCCTAGCTATACTGTCCCAAATGAGCCTTCGCATCCCAGAGAAGTGCTATGAGTTGTACAAATTCTCATTTCTATCTTTGGAATGGGTCTTGTCTGGTGGTATCGGACCCACAGCACTGCATGTCTCAGATCCTCTTTATCTCAACCATGTTCTTGTGACCAGAACCTAGAGATGCCAAGGCTAAATTCAGAGCTCTTTATTCCAGAAGAAATACAACACGATAACTATGCCTTCCTCTGAGGTGCTGTTTGGGTTACTTCCCATCTGAGCCTGGGCGGTGTCTCTTATCACTCAGAGCTCTTACTGTCTACTACATCATTGAATCTGGCCATACCTAGTTTATGCTTTTGTTCAGTGACTTTTTATTATGAACCTGCTGTGTGGTGGGCACTAAGCTGAGAATTCGAATACAAAAAAGAACCGAACAAATATAACCATGCCCTCCTAGGGCTTACGGTCTTGGGAAAGGTATAGACATTAAACAGATAAGTGTATAGTTTGAAATTATGGTTAGTGCTATACAGGAAAATGAGAATATTACAATAGAAAATAACAAGGAGGACCTACTTTGGATAGGTGTGAGGGATAGTTTTTCTTTTTTTCTACTTAAAATTTGACTCTCTGAGTTGACTTTCCCAGTTATTGTATTGTATGTATGTGTGTGTGTGTGTGTGTGTGTGTGTATATATATATATATATATATATATATATATATATATATATATATATATATATATACTGAGCCATAGAAGGTGCTGATAATGAAGTGATATTTAAACTGATAAGTTTTATGGGTGAATGGGAGTTAACAGAAAAGAGATGGAGAAGAGCATTGCACGCAGAGGCAGCACCTCAGTATGCATCCTGCAGAGGAGAGAACTCGGTGAAAGGCCAGTGTGGCTAGAGCACAGAGAGAGGCAGAGAGCCTGAAGAACTGTGTGGGCTCAGATCATGCTGGGCCTAGGAGACCACGTGCAGGACTCTGAATTCTCTCCCAAGTGTAGGGGGCTGCCTTTAAGGGTTTAAGCAGGAGCATGATATGGTCAGATTTTAACTTTCACAGGGTCACTCAGGTTGCCTTGTGTGGAATGGATTGAAGGGAGCAAAGGAGGAATCAGAGGATATAGTTAGGAGGCTACTGCAGAAGTCCCAGCAGAGACCGGGACAGCACAGACTGAAGTGGTGCCAGCAGAGTTGAAGTGAAATGGAGATGGAATTAACAGGGCTTCCTGGTGGATAAATGCAGGGAGGGTGAGGAGAGGGAGCTGCCAAGGTGTCTGGCTTGAGTTACTGGGTGGGTAGAGGAGGCATTGATAGCTCTCGTGCATTGACAGTTTACCATACACCAGGCTTTGCGCTAAACACTTTCCATTGTCCACTTAATCCTCTCACTCCAGGACACAAGGTTTATGGGACGCATAGAAGAAAATAAATTTGGGAGAAAGGAGCCAAAATTAGGTTTTGAATGTATACCTGATGACCACTGTTTCCTAGCTCAAAAGATTCTGCGGAGATGGCAGCCACAGCAACATAGCTTATAAATATCTCTGAATCCCAACATGAAAACAGATATATCAACCAGAGTTTTTACCAAAACAAACAAACAAGCAAAAAACAAAAACCACAACAAAACCCATGGACAACAGTTGCAACCAAACAAGGTACAAGATATACCACATGAACTCAAGCAAGTGGAGCCAAACCACTACCAGAAACAAGACCTGCATAGTTTCCGTGTCTGTGCAGAAGAATGGAGAGGGGAGCACAGGGCACCTGACTGACCTAAGGAAAGGAGAACCCCAAAATAGCCAATAGGCATTCAGCAGAAAGCATGGTGGGCCAGTTCAAGAACAGCAGATGAAAATGAGAGGAGGTTTCTCCCAATCAGTACATATTAGGGCACCACACAAAGGAGAAACCTCTAAGAGTAGAATTAAAATTGAACATGACAGAGACAATAGAGATAGAAAGAGAAGGTGCAGATAAAAGTGGGGAGAGGACAGAGTCAGGAAGTCTCAGAATGAGCCGCTATGTTTTTTAATACTACATGAAAAAGTCGGAGGAGCTTTATGAAGTTAGAAGAGCTGCTTTGACTGTGCGTCTTCCTAATAGTGTAGGAAAAGTAATTTCACATGGAAATGGGCAGTAGAAAAATATCCATCATAAATCCCATAGAAAGTTACTACAAGAAAAAATAAGAGCACCACAGAAAGTTATAGTTGTAGAACAGATCAAAAAGGGAGTTTTTGGGCGGCCGGTTAGCTGAGTTGGTTAGAGTGCAGTGCTCTTAACAACAGGGTTGCTGGTTCGATTCTTACCTGGGCCACTGTGAGCTGCGCCCTCCACAACTAGATTGGAACAACTACTTGACTTGGAGCTGATGGGTCCTGGAAAAACACACTTAAATAAATAAAAGCTTTAAAAACAAGGGCGTTTTCATTTCCAAACACTCTTTAAAAATGTTAAGGAAATGATCCAGAACATGAAAGAATACAAATCAAAATGGAAAAATTCCTAACTAACAGAATAGAAAATAATTAGAAATAAAAAGTCATTTCAGAAATTAAGAACAAACTGGGAGAACTTGAGCATCAATGAACAAAACAGATTATACTTTAAGAGAAAAAGAATGTGAGAAGGGAGAAATTTTCAATAACTATTTAAAAGAAATGAAGGAAATGATAAAAAAGGGTTTGAGAGAAAAATGACAAATATTTTAAAATAAGCAAAGAAGATCCAACTTACAAATACTGAAAATTCCTGGAGAAGAAAGGCAAAGAAGGGAATATATCTAATACCAAAAAATATCTTTTAAGAAAATTTTCATGAAATTTAAAAAAATTCCACACTACTTATTGACCTGAGACACATGCCTAAGTATATTACACAGAATGACCAACACCAAAGCATATTTACTAAAATTACTGGACTTTAAAAGAAAAAATATTTGAGCATCTAGCAAGTGATTTATTAGGGAAAGAAAACTAAATTATCATAAGACTTTTCAACATAACACTTTATGTCTAAAGAGAGTAGAATAGTATGTTTAAGATCTTCAAGGCAAGAAAATGTGAAGTAAGAGTTTTATATGGAGCAAGATTGAGTTTTGAGTATAAAGGGCACAAACTATCATTGAAATAGACAAACTTAAGGAAGATTGGTCATGAACCCTTCCTGAAGAATGCACCAGAAAAATAAAGCTTTAGAAAACCAAAGTGATTCGAATCACGTTGATGTAGGTACTAATGAGAGCAATAAATATCAGTTATTTGGAGAACTAAGAATAAATTGAGGTAAAAAAGGAAAGGACTATATGCTCAGGCAATATAGATGAAGTATAACTACAAAAAATGGAGAAAGAATGGGGAGAGCATGTACAAAATTATTTTACCGTGTTTCCCTGAAAATAAGACCTAGCTAGACAGCTCTAATGTGTCTTTTGGAGCAAAAATTAGTATAAGACTGGTCTTATTTTATTATAATATAAGACCGGGTATATAACATAACATAACATAACATAACATAACATAACATAACATAACATAACATAACACAGGGTCTTATATTAATTTTTGCTCCAAAAGACGCATGAGAGCTGATTGTCCGGCTAGGTCTTGTTTTCAGGGAAAAGTGGTATAATTGCCTCAATAATTCTATTGGTTTGGTGTAGGTTATGATCAGTATTTTTTTGGTTGATATACGAGGTCAGACAATTAAGTTCACGAACTTGTTGCAATGATGTTGCTAACATTTTTTTATATCAAAGGGATTATTCATGATGAATTTGTACTAACTGGACAGTTAACCAAGTTTACTATTTGAAAGTGCTAAAGAGGCTGCATGAAAAAGTTAGACGACCTGAACTTTTCACCAACAATTCATGGCTCTTGCATCACGACAATGCACAAGCTCACACGGCACTGTCTGGGACGGAGTTTTTAGCCAGTAAACAAATAACTGTATTGGAACACCCTCCATACTCACCTGAACACTCCCAATGACTTCTTTCTTTACCCACAGATAAAGGAAGTATTGAAGGGAAGACATTTTGATGACATTCAGGACATCAAGGGTAATATGAGAACTCTGATGGCCATTCCAGAAAAAGAGTTCCAAAATTGCCTTGAAGGGTGGACTAGGTTCAGGCGTCAGTGCATAGCTTCCCAAGGGGAGTACTTCAGAGGTGACCATAGTGATATTCAGCAATGAGGTATGTAGCACTTGTTCTAGGATGAGTTCGCGAACCTAATTGTCAGACCTCATATAATTCACATACCATAAAATCTATCCTTTTTTTAAGTGGACAATTCAGTGGTTTTAGTATATACACAAAGTTGTGCAACAGTCTGACTCTAGGACATTTTCATCACTCCAAATGGAGACCACATACCTTTTATCAATCACTCCCATTCCCCTCCCACCCCAGTCTCTGGCAACCACTAATACGGTATTTTCTGTTTCTATGGATTTGCCTATTCTGGACTCATGCATATATGTGCCTTTTGTGACTGGTGTCTTTTACTTAGAATAATATTTTCTAGGTTCATCTATATTGGAGCTTGTATCAGTACTTCATTCCTTTTTATGGCCGAATAATGTTTATTGTGCGGATGTATCACATTTTGTTTATGTATGAACCAGTTGATGACACTTGGGTTGTTTCCACTGTGGAGAATTGTTAGTAATGGTGCTATGAATATTTGTGTGCAAGTGTGGGGTAGACGTTTGTTTTCAGTTCTATTAGGTATACACCTAGGAGTGGAATTGCTGGGTTTAATGGTAACTCTATGTTTAACCATTTGAGGAACTGACAAACAGTTTTCCAAAGCAGCTGTACATTTTTCCATTCCTACCAACAATGTAGGAGGATTCCAATTTCTTACCATCCTTTCAAACACTTGTTATTTGTCATTTTGATTACAGCCGTCTGGTGAATATGAAGTAGTATCTACCACTGGCCTTGCTTTGCATTTCCCTAATGCATAATTCTGTTGAGCATCTTTTCATGTGCTTATTTTCTTTGGTGAAATATCTCTTTACATGCTTGGCCCATTTCTAATTGGGTTATTTGTCTTTTTTATCATTTAGTTGTAAGTCTTCTTTGTGTATTCTGGTTACTAGTCTCTTACCAGATACATTATTTGCAAGTATTTTCTCCCATTCTACAGGCTGTTTTTTCACTTTCTTGTGTCTTTGAAGAGTAAAAGATTTTGATTTTGGTAAAGTCCAATGTATCTTTTTTTGTCTTTTGTTGCTCATATTTTAAGTGTCATATCTAAGAAAGCATTGCTTAACCCAAGGTTTCAAAGATTTACACCTATGTTTTCCTCTAAGAGATCTAGTTTTAGCTTGTACATTTAGGTCTGTGATCTATTTTGAGTTTATATTTGTATATGGTATGAGGTACATATCCAACTTCATTCTTTTTCATGTAGATATCTAGTTTTCCCAGCACCATTTGTTGAAAAGACTTTCCTTTTCTCATTGGACTGACTTGTCACTCTTGTTGAAAATCCATTGACCACAAATCTGTGAGACTACTAGTACTTTATTCTGAGAATGGAATGTTTTGTGTATAATGTCAGTCAAGTAAATGAGTAATCATGGGGTATTCTAACTCTGTCATCTCCTTGGTCCTTGAAAAACAGGATTCATGGTGTGGAAGAAAGAAATTACAAATGTGAAGCAGAAGAGATTATGTTTAAAAAAACAACAACAAAAAACGGAAACCATATAGTCCTAAGTTTGAATTGAAAATATTAGTATAAACTCATGAGATATTTTATATTTAAAACATAAAACATTTCTTGATTCTGATCACTGATACCACCTAGAAATAATGACCAACCCTGCAGCAATCCTTAGGATCTACATACAGGTCTTGAAATACCTTTTCCCTCTAAAAGAAATTGGAGCTTCTTGGAGAAGTGGCTGCTTCCAGGTCTGAGTTAAATGTGAAAAGATAAGTCTAGAAAAATTATGTCATTTCAGGTAGCCCCAAAACTATCAAAGACCAATGCCAAAGGGACTCGACAGCCGACATGAAGAGGTTCCTTCTGAACAAAGATGGGACAATTTGAGTTTTACAACAAACATTAATTGCAATTGATTGAAACTCATCAAATATATTTAAATCCATGAGTTCACAATGATATTTTAAAAAACTAAGTGGTCACACACAGAGGATAATGGGGAACCAATTCATTATCTTGAAAATTTGTACATGGAAGAAAAGTGAGAAACACAAGCATGTATGTTGCTTTGTCTCTACATACTGTGCCTCTTGGTACAATAAATGAGGAGGAGTATCTCTCTGTAAAATTCTTCTAATTAATAAATGAGCAAATATATGGAATTCAAGTATCATCGTTTTGCAAATCCCAGTGAAATTTAAGTATCCTGTGCTCTCCAGTAGGGTAGTCACCAACCACATGCAGCTAATTAAATAAAATTAAAATTCTACTTCCTCAGTCACATTTCAAGTGTTTAATAGTCACATGTGCCAATGGCTTCCATAGTAGACCATACACAACATTCCCTTCATTGCACAAAGTTTTATTAGACAGCACTAGTTTGACATTCTCCATTGACAGCGACTAACCTCCCAGAGTGGAAAAGCAGACATTACATTACTCTGTAAGAGAACAGAACACCACTGATAGTCTTGCCAAAGCGATCCAGCATGAGTTCAAGCAGACCTCTGGGCCCAGCTGTCAACGTATATGGAGCTCCAAGGACCGGGAATATGCTGACCAGCGTCATGATTACGCAATCAGGAAAAATCCAGATTTGGGGGAATTCTACCAGCCAAAAGACCCAAGTTTTTTTAACAAAATAAATTA
The DNA here is from genome assembly GCF_004115265.2 of Rhinolophus ferrumequinum. Taxonomy (NCBI): domain Eukaryota; kingdom Metazoa; phylum Chordata; class Mammalia; order Chiroptera; family Rhinolophidae; genus Rhinolophus; species Rhinolophus ferrumequinum. The sequence continues at coordinate 97,522,549 of NC_046287.1, read as the reverse complement.
CAAGAAAAAGAAAGGGATGAAGAGGAACCTGCAGATTCAAAGACTTTTTAAACTGTCAAGATGAAACTATCATGTCTGTGAATGGACACTTGGATGACAAAGCTACAAAGAAATGTAAATCAGTGATGTCTATAAAAATCAGGTTATGGTTACGGATGGTGGAAGGGCTGTGATGGCACAGGCCCCGTGGAAAGGCTTCTGGTGTGGCCAGCCAAGTTCTGTGTGTTGAGGTGGGTGCTGATTACAAACGCATTCACCTTACAATAATTCATTAAGCCATATTTTTATGGCTTACTTTATCAATTTTTTATCATGAAAAACCTTTTTTTGTTTTTTTATTTTTTCAAAGGAACCTAGCAATGCCAATCAAGGCACTACGCCTCCAACAAGAAAATTTCTTATGATTCATGATCGTCAAATTTCCTTACCAAACCTTTTTCGAAGTGACATCTGTGCTCCCCATTGCATTCACATTTAAGATTATATTCTTTGTTCTAAGGTACCAGCCAGCTCTCTAAAGGGGAAAAAATAGCTTTCCATTTTCTCCCGCTATCAACTTATACATTGAGTTTTCAGATGAATTTACTTTGTATAGCTCATGTGTCTTGAAATGTGCTTGTTGAGACCTGTTCTTAGCGTTCTCTCTCTCCCTCCCTCTCTCTCTCTCTCTCTCTCTCTCTCTCTCTCTCTCTCTCTCTCCCTCCCTCTCTCCCCCTCTCCCTCTCCTTCCTCCACCCTTTCCCCTCTCCTTCTCCCCAATAGAACATGTCACTTTTTTTTTAGAACATGTCACTTTTTTTTTAGAACATGTCACTTTTTTTTTTTAAGAACATGTCACTTTTTACATCACCTTGTCTTGTAACGATAGACTGTTCTGTGGGAAGACGCATGAAGATGACTGATTCTTGTCAACCGCCTTACAAGAACTGGGGCCCAGAGAAGGATGAAACTATTTGCCAAAAGTCACAATGAATTTGGAACGAACCTGGGGCTAGAACTTTGATTTGTTAATCCCCCCAGTTCTGTTTCTCTTCAAATACCTATATCTGGACTGGGGCAGATGTTGGTTTTATCTAAGCTCCTCACTTCTGGGCTGCCCATAATTTTCATCTCTGTTGATAAGATTCGTCCTACTTTATCCCAGCTCCCACCTTGCTTCCAGTGAAACTTTGTTTTTCAGCAAGTGTTTTGATAGTCATTTCATTTGTGAAAGCACCCAGCAAGTTTTATTACATATTACTCATGCATTTTCTTGATACAAGTTTTCATTGGATTTTACAGGTTTGAAAAGGAGAAAACATCTACTTTGTGTGACTGACAGTCTCAGTGCCTTATTAATGAGAAATATGACCACCGTAGGAACGCATGAGTAATATGTAACAAAACTTGCTGGGTGCTTCCAAAGGGAAATTCACATGCGGTTGGGGATGCAGGTGAAACTGTGCGGCAGGATACTGTGCCTTTGGTGCCTCCACTCCTTTCAGTGGCCTGGGCCCCTTTGGCCCCTCCCCACACGCTGGGCTCCTGGGCTCCTGTACCCACAAGCTGCAGTTGCTGCTCCTATGGGCCAGCTCCCCAGGATGGATGACAGGGGCTTCCCATCCCAGGGCTTCCTTCTGTTCCCTGAAGAGTTAATCTCATGTAATTCTTAATTTAAAAAGCCTTTTTTTCCTGGCTGTCAAATTACATGCCTATGATAAAATCTGGAAAAATACAAAGACCCGCTGTTAATACCCAGTACTGTTTTGCTGATTGATACGTGCCGTTGCTTTCCTTCCACTCTCCACTCTAATCTCCTTTCCTTTTTTCATCTATTTCCTTCTTCTCCCCCCACGCACACTCACGCACACATACAATTTTCAAAAACGCTCTTAACGTTCAGTACTGTGACATAATAATAAATATATATTTGGTCCCTGCCCACCCTTTTTTTCCTGGCACACAGCTCCTAAAACCCTGGAAATCTCCAGTGTTAAGTGTCTATGCTAATGAGATGGCAGGTGGCTGGGAGCTCCCCGATGGCCTCAGGATGGGGCTGGAAGCCTGGGGGGGGATTGTGTGATTAGAGGCCACACTTTCAGCCCCACACGCGGACCTTCTCTGGGAGGAGAGAGGGACTGGAGGTTGAGTTAATCACCAATGGTCACTGATCAATCAGTGACCTCCATAAAATTATCTTAAGTGTGGGGTTCAGAGAGCTTCCAGGTTGGTGGAAGTGCTGGGACGATGGAATCCCACACACTTGGCCCTATGCATTATTTCTGTCTGGCTATTTCTGAGTTCTTTTTTAGAAAACAAAACAAAACAAACTGGTAATCTAATAAATAAACTGTTCTCCTGAGTCTGTGGGTCATTATCAAAGCCGAAGAGGGGTTGTAGGGCCCTCCAGTCCATATACAATTGGTCAGACACACAGGTGACAACCTTGACTGGCCACTGGCTCCTGAAGTTGGGGGTGGGGCACAGTCTCGTGGGACAGAGTCCTTAATCTGTGGGGTCTGCGCTAGCTCCAGGCAGATCCTGTCAGTATTTAATTCCATCGTTAGACTCCCAGCTAGTGTTGGAGAGTTTGTCCGTGTGGGAAAACAAACCCACACATTTGGTGGCCAGAAGTGAAGAAGTGTGTATGATGTAGTAGAGAAATAAGAATTTTTGCTTACACATACCATTTCTTTATTCTCTATGTTTGAATAAATAGTTTATTCTCAATTTGAGAGCACTGTAACCACTGGCATACTTGATTGCTTTTCATGTTTTAATGCTAACCCATAGTTTGCTCATTATTTGCCATTAAGCTTAGATTTTTTTTGTTCCTTTAACCCTGCTGTGCATTCAGTTAATCTGTGTGTGTGTGTGTGTTTGTGTGTGTGTGTGTGTGTGTGTGTGTGGTAAAAAAACATATAATATTAAATTTACCATAGTAACCATTTTTAAGTGTGTAGCATATATCCACATTGCTGTGCAACAGATATCTAGAATGTTTTCATCTTATAAAACTGAAACTCTATGCCCACTGAAACAACCCCCGTTCCCCTCCCTACCACCCAACCCCTGGTAACCACATTCCATCTTCTGTTTCTCTAAGTGATAATTACCTCATAGAAGTGAAATCATACCAGATTTGTCTTTTTGTGACTGGCTTATTTCACTTAGCATCATGTCCTCAAGATAACATCCAGGTTATAGCACAAACAGGATTCGCTGCTTTTTAAAGGCTGAATCTCTTTCCGTCTTGTTGATCCAGTCTTTTGTTGATGGACGCTTAGGTTGCTTTCACCACTTGGCTACTGTGATCTGTGCTGCAGCATACATGGGAGAGGCCATACCTCTGTGATACCTGTTTCTGATTCTTTTAGATAGATACCCCAAAGTGGGAATGCCAGATCATATGGTAATTCTGTTTTGAGGATCTCCACTGTTTTCCACAGCAGCTGCACCATTTGGCATTCCCTCCAAGAGTGCACAAGTGTTCCAATTTCTCCACAGCTACCTAGCACTTGGCATTTTCAGGTTCTTTAGATAGTGGGCATACTAACAGGTGAGAGGTGGTATCTCACTGTGGTTCTGATTTGCATTGCCCTGATGACTCGTGGTGTTGAGCATCATGTCATGTATCTGTTGGCCATTTAAATATATATCTTCTTTGCAAGAATGTCTACTTAGGTCCTTTGCTCATTTTTTAATCAGATTATTTTTTTTTCTAGTGAGTTGCATGAGCTCCTTATAGATTTTGGATATTAACCCTTTGTCAGATACATGATTTGCAAATATTTTCTCCCATGCTGTACGTTGCCTTTTCATTTTGTTGATCATTTCTTTAGCTGTGTAGAAGCTTTTTAGTTTGTTGTAATACCACTTGTTGATTTTTGCTCTTGTTGTGTGTGCTTTTGGTATCGTATCCAGAAAATCATTTTTAAGGCAAATATCAAGGAGTTTTTTTCCCTATGTTTTCTTCTAGAAATTTTATGGTTTAAAGTGTTACATTTAAGTCTTTAACCCATTTCAAGTTTTTATGAATGGTGTAAGATAGGGGTCCAGTTTCAGTCTTTTGCCTGTGGATATCTAGTTTTCCCAACACCATTTATTTGAAGAGATCAGTTAAATTATTTTTAATGAAATAAAGTGGAAAATACCAAATCATGTGTGTTAAGTCATTTCAGGTTTCATTGTAAGACATAACGAGGGCAGGAGAATCTCATGAACTTTGTTTTAAAAATAATTCTGAATATGTCAGAATGAGAAATAAACAAATACAGAGTAATTCTCGACTCTCCCACATATTCTACAGATGTTAAACAGTGATACTATCAGTATGTATATATTCTTTATCTGCGTCTAGTCTTTTTACTCTTATTTGAAAATACCAATTGTTCCATCACACATAGTACAAAACAGACAGCCAGAGCACCAAAATATATTTAAACTCTTAGGTTATATATGTATAACTATATATAATTATATACATATATAAATATATGCATGCATTATGTACATAATTACACACACACACACACACACACACACACTTATATGTCATGAATCTCTATATGTATAAATGTTGTACCAACTTAAGTTTACCCCTTTTAACTTACTCCTCCTTCCAGTACCCCAAATAAACTTGGTGGCTGTGTTTCCAGGGTTCCATGAGAGGCCAGTCTGAGAGTACATCTCAGAGGAACGGGTTCATTTGTTCTCCAGATGGGATCCGTGTGTCGTGTGTCGTGTGTGGGGGAAGGGAGGAAGGATAAGAGGAGGAATGAGATAAGGTTTCCCTGTAGAGAAGCCCATACTTAAGTATACATATCTCTTTACAGAATTTTCATCATTTTTCATCTTTGTAGCCCAGTGTCCAGAACTGCCCTTTCGTTCCTCCTGTGGGGAAAACAATAACAAAGGTGGTGAGCGCCCAGTCGTGCTGCTTCATGTCCAATCTGTCACTTCTGGTTATTAGCAAAGTAGGAGTTGCTCTCCGTAGACCTGATTTTAGCACTTTTCAGTGACTCCTTAATTTGTTTCCTGCAGCCTTTCTAATGTCCATGGCTGCAAAAAATCCTGCTGTATTAAAACAACACACTGGAAATGGACCTCCTTCTCAGCTCAATTCTGCATCAGCATGTCCACTGGCTGCTACTGATATTTTTATTCTGTAGCGTCAACTTGCCACCTTCCTTACCTAAGTGCCAACCAATCACTTAAAGAATCTTTATTCTAGAGCAGGGGTGTTCAAACTTTTCCCAATGTTTTTTCCCAAGGGCCATATGCGGTAAAATACACAAACAGCCGGGCCACTCACTCGAGGTGAAGTACGTGTTGCCTCACCTGGTTTATTTAAGTAAACTAAGTATATTTTTGGAATTTGCTGCGGGCCAATTAACAATGGATTGCGGGCCGCAGTTGGCCCGCGGGCCGCAGTTTGGACAACCCTGTTCTAGAGTATAGACAGATTGGATAGAATCAAATTTGATTAATCTAACTAGTTATATAGAATCTAAAAGTCCAATTTCTGTCCCCACCCCTTCAAAGGGCAACCATGCTCTTTTAAGCAATCTGTTATTCCACTTAACACTTACAGAAAATTTTAAGGCATTTAAAACAAATCACAGCCATTTTGGGGAACAACTTTTATACTACGTTTACAGCACAAAAAAAGCACGACACTAATAGTAGTCACCACGCGACAGTCATCATCCCTGTGACCTGCTCAGGCCACCTCCACATACAGACTTAAGCTGGGGGCACTGGGGAAAGGGCGCCTGCTCTGTGTCATGGGTCCTGTCAAGGTACAGATTAAGTGGGCAGCTTGCTTTAGGAAATGCTTGTTCTTCTATGGCGGATTTTATGCAAATCACTTTTGGTTAATTGAATTTAAATTGAAATTAGCTGCTGAAGTCTAAATTACATATGACCTGGTTGGGTCAACAACTTTTCTGATTTCAGTTGCTTCTGAGCCACAGAAAGCTTTGCTGACAAAATCTGATGCTCCAGAAGCATCTTTACGCCCACAAGCTCTTGCTTTGGTGTGAATTTTTATCAAGACTTGACTGGCATTTCCACGAGGCAGTAAATGAAGGCACAAAAAGCTAGCCTCCTCCAAGTGCTGGAAATGTCCTCATCTGGGGACAAGTTGTACTATGAAAATATGTCCCTTTTTTGTTTGTTTTTGTTTTATCTTTACCCTCATCTTTACTTTGTTTTTATTCATTTATTTTTTTACAGGAGTATTTTAAGGCAAACATCTTACCATTTCACTGTAAACACTTTATTGTACATCTCTAAGAGGGAAAGATTTAAAAGAAAATATACAACCTCAAATGCTATGTTATTCCAAACAAAATTAACAATGAAAAAAAGTATTTTGTTTTGTTTTTTTACTGTTACTTATACTTTGGTTTATAAGGAAAGAGAGAGAAACAGACAGAAGCCAAAGTGGGAGTGTGGGAGAGAAGGAAACAGACAGATTGATGAGGAGATGGAGCCAGGGTGGGGGGTGGGGCCTCGGCATGGCCTTAGGCTCAGAGCCTCCATTCCTGTCTTTAAGGGAGAGCTGAGTTCCTAAGGTTCAGGGTTTTGGGGAGATGAAATGAGACAATGCAGCAAAGCACTTGGCCCAGTCCTTGCCGTATAGCAAGGGTTCAATCAGTGATAGTTATTGTTATGATTAACTGTATTTATCCTTCATAGTTTTAGAAAAAATTCCAAAATTATAACCACCGTTCTTAGTTGATATTCTTTTTGAGCCATATTTATAAAAGTAGGCTTTTGGCGATGGATCTGCTGGGGCACAGGGAGAAGAAAGCGGGACATTGTCTCCTCCCTGGCCTCCCAGCCACACACACAGGTCCATTGACCTCACACAGCTGTGTGGAGGGACAGTCTGTGGGGTGCATGGCCAGTCACTGTACCAGGAGTCAGGCCATTGGCTACTTCTTACCCAGAAGCTGCATAAGTTAAGTGAGGAATCCGGTCCCATCAGTAGTCCGTGGGCTCAGATGATGTATTGATGAATAAACCAATACTTATGAAATCTTAACTAGGGTAACAGTGGTCAAAACCTCAGATTCAAAACCTAGAGTCGGCTCGAATCCTACCTGCCACTTACCAGTCGTGACTCTTTAGGCAAGTTGCCTGACCTTTTTGTGCCTCCGTTTTAATCTTTACAATGAAGATAATAAAGGTACCTACCTCACAGATTATTGTAAGAATTACAGGAGTTCATTATACATAAAGTATTTGGCACCATATAGTGTGTTTGCCATTATTGTTTTCTATATGCCAGGCGCTGTGGGTGATGGAGAGATGTTATGTTATGCTTTTAATGGTTTTATAAAGGAAATGACTTACATGATACTGATAGTAATATATATCAAATTTGAGAATGTCCACCATGTATGTAAATGCTGAGAAAATTCCAGTAAGGAAAGGTCACTGCAGGGTTTTAATGAATAGTGTAAAGATTGAATGGGACTTTTTTAAGGAAAGAGTATTTGGCGTTTGACAAAAAGAATCAGTTGATTTCATATTATGTTCATTTAAAGAGATCCTGGTCCCATTGGTCTGTAAAATGAAGACGTGTTTAGCTCAATTTTTAAATAGGTTTTGATGTGAAAATTCTTAAAGCAGGCGTAAATCCATCAGTCCTTATAAAACTTTCCCTTAATGGACACATAATAGAAAGTGTTTTATATGTATATAACATATGCAAGTATCTTTAGGCATAGAGACAATAGTTTCTTAGAAAGAAAATGATTCCTTTTCATTTACTCATTTATTCACTCATAGTGACAAAGATAGGACGTATAGAATACAAATAATTAGATGAAGGACCTGTCCATGAGCTGAGTCTAGTTGGTAAGGCAAAATTAATTGAAGATATATCTAAATAACATAAGAACAGTACTTTGCACACAGAAGGTGTTCAAAAATCTAGATCTCAATACATTAATTTAATAGTTAATTAATGTTTTAAAATATCAATTGGCCTGCTCTGGCTAAAGGCTTAATTTCTTAGCCTGGCTCCAACCTGAATCTCCCACGTCCCTATCATCAGCCCCCAGCTCACAACCAGACAATGTCATATCTTTTCATGCTCTGCACTTTGTACTTTTTGTTCCTCTTTTCTAAAATGATGGTATCTCCATTTTCTTTTCCTGATGAACTCATATCCATCATTTTAAGAGTCTGTGAACAGACTTGCTGGCTCCCAGGAAAGAGTCACTCTGAACCCGCACAAAACATTATTCAAAGCTTCATTAGAGTACTTATTGGCCTGTTGCAATTTTTTTTTACACGTCAATTTCTGCTCAGTGGCAGGAGTCACCCTGAGATTTCCAGCACCAAGCACAATGTAAGGGGGCTCAATAAATATATGTCGAAGAAATAGAAAAAGCAAAGGTGGTATATGAAATAAAAGCTAAAAATAAGCCTACAAAGAATGTGTTTAGGAGGATCGAAATGTAAAGAAGGATAGAAATGTAAAGAATGTGGAAGTTCCCTGTTATGGGCTGGATTGTGTTTCCCCAAATCCATATGTTGAAGCCCTAAGCCTGGTACGTCAGAATATGTCTGTATTTGAAATAGGGCCTTTACGGAGATGATTAAGTTAAATGAGGTCATTAGGGTGGGCCCTTATCGAATGTGATTGGTGTCCTTATAAGAAGAGGAGATTAGGACACAGAACACACACAGAAGACCAGCACACGGTCTCCAGGTACGAGGAAAAAGTGGCTATCGGCACCCCAAGGAGAGAGACCCCTTGATCTTGGACTTCTAACCTCCAGACTTGTGAGGAAATAAAGTTCTGTTGTTGGAGGCCTCCAGTTTGTGGTTAAACTGAATGAATGGACAACACCCCGGCTCTCATTTCTCATCTGCTAGAAACCAAGAGTTATTTTTTTCTCTTTCTTGTATATGAAAACGTAAGCTATTCCACCATTGAAGTTGACAGGGATTGTGACAGATTTTTCCGTTTCCTGTCCTTTCTCTCCCTTCAGTTGAGCAGTTGTGCAGCAGAGACTGACTCTAGTGGCGGATCATTTCGCGGTTGGTCAGCTGGTGGCGTTCACAGGATCACATGCGCATTGTGTTCCAGTGGGTCTGGTGCCAACAGTTCAATAACTGTTTGTTTCCAGTGTGGAATGCCCCGGTGCTGGGGCCACAGAGTCAGCTCTCACTCCAGAGCAAACGTCACAAACAAGCCCCAGGTGAGGGCCACGTCCACTTTAAAGAGATCCCACGTGACAGGTATAAAACTCAGGACCTGGTGAAAGAAATGGGCTAAGAGGTAATCGTGTAAAGAAAGAGACAACAAAAGAAAATGCTTGTTCCTAAATTCATTAGGGATTCCAGATAAAGCAGATCAGGTGCATGTGGGAACATGAATTCAAAAGGGAACCAGGTGCTAATGTCTGTGGACCCTTCTGAACACTTGAAGAATTGACTGATAGGATTTTAGTTGCATTTCCTCTCTGAAAACTATATTTCTGGGAACCTTCAGATTAGGCACAAACGTGAAGGGAAGATAAAAGCAAAAAAATAGTAGTTAAGGAATTTATGCTTGCCAGAGTATTGGAAGGAATAAATAAAGCTTTTACAACTATATCGGGGGAGGAAATACTAGAAATTAAAGTAGATATATTAAGTAAAGTGAAATACAATATGATTACAAAATGGCTGGGTACTCAAATGCCCTTTTGAAGTCTCTGTGTAACAACAACAAAAAAATTTAAGTCTTTAACTCCCTGTTCGGTCACAGTTATCTGGGAATACTGGGGAACATTTCCTATATACAGAGGCCCAATGACAGCGGTAACCCGCAGAGAGAGGCATTTGTAATCAAAATCGCTACTTGTGTAGCCCCAAGAAGGCAGGGAAATGGTTTGCCAAACTTAAAAAGTCAAAAAAAAACAAAGACCTGAGTTTCCAGTAAGGAATAAAAGCAGAAGCGAACACACTGGCTGTTGATTTAAGTCAGCGGATTCTCTGGGAAATATTAAGAACAAGTGGCGTCAATGCTGTGTGTGTGGAAAATCATAGAGAACAATCTTCTCTCCAAAGATACCTCATTGCTGACGCCAACATTTTTATATTTACGTATTTCTGAATTACACATGGAAAATAGAAACGCACAATGATGATCACTATATACATTTTCTGCCCTTTAGTTTTTAAATTTTATTGAAGCTGTATATGTACATGGTGAAAAAAATCAGGGAGTAGAGGAAGGGCAACCTCTTGGCGTCCTTTCTGTTTTAGATCTTTTGGTGGGAACCCTCATAACTCCAAACAAGCTGCTTATGTTGTTAATTGTTGATACATTAATATCTCCGTTTAGGTGATCTCTTTTGAGTCTCTGGTATGAAAGAAAGTCATTCGCACTATCCTTAGCCCTTCTCCCAATTTGAGTAAACTGTGTTTGGTTCTGTTAGTTACATCTGTACCTTTGTGCCTAGAGTGAAAGCTCTACGTCTTGTTCCTTCAATATTGAACTTAACCTCTCGGTGTAAGATGTTACCTGTTCATATGTCAGAATAAAGCACTCGGGGTTCATCATTCTGGGTGCTTGGGATGTGAAGCGCTGCCTTCCTTAGGGGCCTCTGATTCCATGGGGAGTCTTCCTAGGAACTCTGTATTTGTGTGGGGCAGGACCTGCTGGATCTAGGAACTACGACTTGCTTTTTGGTGAGTTTGTGCAGTCACTCACCCTTAGGGCAGGAATTCTTCCCGGGCAGTTTACTTCATTTCTCTTTAGAAATACCCTCCAGTATGGGGCCTGAGCCTAAATGCTGGCTGCTTTCCACAGCACGCAGGGCTAGGGGAGACGGTGTTGTGGTTCCCTAGGCAGACTTCCAACTTGTTCCTGGTTTTCAGCACCTTTTCTAGTTCTTACCTTGTAAGCCTGTTGGCCCCAATCCTCGAGCTTCCCTGGGGTTTTGCCAGAAAGACTGGCTCCCACCTCCACCCTCCTTTGCTCCCTCCTGTGAGTATTTTGGGCTGTACTTTACTCCACTCAGTTTTAACCATTAACACACTTGCATTTGCTTTGTCTTCCCAAAATGTTTAAATCTCTCTTCCACTGATGATAACCCATGTATATGTGTGTGTGTGTGTGTGTGTGTATATATATATACACACACACACACATATGTATATACATATATATGCACACATACATATGAATGTACATATACTATATATATACGTGTATATATGTATATACACATTTATATATACAGAGGGTGCCAAAAAAATGTATACACATTTTAAGAAAGGAACACTGTATTAATACATACTGATAACAAAAAATGAACACAAGTCACATTTGACTTCTGCAGTTACAAGAGGTGCTCAGAGTGGTTACCATCAGCATCTAGACACGTCTGATCACAGCGAACTACTTCTTGAGTAATGCTGACCAAAGTGTTAACATCCCTTAAAATGTGTATACATTTTTTGGCACTATACACACACACACACACACACACACACACACACACACACACACATTTGTCCTGAGTTCACCATATTGAATCAGAACTAGAACCTATGGCAACTTAAAAAAAAAGAGCAATCTATACATACTCTTAAGAGTCTTTTTTTCCCCACTTAGCCATATGTTTTGAAGTATCTCCTACATCATTGCTATTTTTTAAATATGTGTATAGTATTCCATTATATGGATAGACTGAAATTCAGTTAACCCGTACCCCATGAGTGGGCATTTAGGCTGTTTGTAAATTTTACTTTAATAAGTCAATCTGCTATGATACCTTTTTAGTATCATCTGTGCACATTACCGGACTGTTGGGATACATTTCTAGAAGGGTTGTACATTTTTAAGGCTTTTAACACACATTGCCAAATTACCTTAGAGATAGTTTATGTCAATTTTCGCTCCCCTTCTATGCTAGTACTAATTTTCTTTCACTCTTGGATGTTATTATACTTGTAAACTTGCAAATTTGACAGGCAAAAATGCCATCTTATTTTAATTGTTTTCTGACTTTATTGTTAACAATGTCATTCCAGCTAGAGGAGAAAGAATGCTGCATAGTGTCTGGACCTTTATTGGCTGTCCACACAAGAAGTGGGGGAGGACTAAAAACCGGAGCATACAGAATCAATGCAGCCATTCTGCTGGCCCAGTCGGCCTCTCCTAGAGCCCTCTCTGTTCTGCCAGCCTTGAGAGCATTGGTCAAGGAGTGGGAAAGGCAGGGAGGAAGATGGTTCTAGATCAGACCTTGTCTAGTGGATTCTAGAAGAATAAAGAAAAAATGAGGACGAAACCTGAGGAGGGGGCTGCTTTTGAGGGCCAGGACTGATGGACCTAGATCTGAAATCAGTTAATATGGAAATAAGTCCATGAGTCAACTCCAAACTCCTTAACCTTCCTGAGCTGCTGTAGAGACTTCTTGCTTCCCTTGAACTTGCATTAGCCCTGAGGACTTATTACCTCCTGATCTGGGCCTAAATTTTGCTAACGCCTAGGGGAAAGTGGGGGAGAAGCAGGAATCGGGGGTAAATGACCATTTATTTTTCATACATGAAGACTTTATTGAGCCCCTACCATGTACCAAGCACTGTGCTCAAACTTGGGGACGTAGAAATGAAATAAACATGTCCCTGCTGGTGAAGTGCTTGAAAGCTATTTAGGAAATAAATATTTAACCTGTGATAATAGGGTGATAATTTTATAGCCCATAAAGCAGATTACACAGTCAATAACCAACTTCAGGTAAGGGGTCAAGATTTGGGTAAGTCAACACCAAGACTTTTGGACCTCTGCTAAAGACTGAACTATGTATTATCTGCGAATATAATATATTCTTGCCTCCTTTTTTATTAGTAAAAATAACAAAAGAGACTAGGAAAGAAATATTTATAATTCTAAAAAACTAAAGTATAATATCTTTCATCCTTTGCACATCTGTTGATAGTATCTTAATTCAGATACTCATTATTTTATCTCTCTAACATGGATCTTGTCCCCTGGAATCTATCCTTACATGGGGCCTTTTGTTGCCTCCATATTTTTTAGGTAATCAAATTTATCGTTTTTCCTTTTAGTTTGTGCTATATTTGCCTTGCCCCCCCCCCCGCAAAAAAAGAAAAAACAAAAAACAAAACTCTTTCCTAAAACAGCAAAGCCAGAGGTATCACACTTCCTGATTTTGAACTATACTACAACACTAGAGCAATCGAAATAGTATGGTATTGACAAAAAAACAAACACACAGATCAATGGAACAGAACTGGGAGCCTAGAAATAAACCCACACATATATGGACAAGTAACTTATTACAAAAGAGCCAAGAATATACAGTGAAGAAAGAAAAGTCTTCTTCAATCAATGGTATTGGGAAAACTGGACAGCCATATGCAAAAAAAAAAAAAAAAAAAAGAAATTAGACCACTATCTTACACCATACACAAAAATTAACTCAAAATTTTTTAAGTACTCGAATGTAAGATCTGAAACAATAAAATCTATAGAAGAAAACATGGGCACAAAACTTCATGATATTAGTCTTAGAAGGGTTTTTGTGAATTTGATTCCAAAGGCAAGGGAAACAAAAGCAAATACAAACGAGTGGGACTACATCAAACTAAAAAGCGTCTGCACAACAAAAGAAACTGTCAACAAAACAAAGAGGCAACCAACTGAATGGGAGACGATATTTGCAAATGATGCTTCCGACTTGGGGCTAATATCCAAAATATATAAAGAACTCATACAACTCAACAACAACAAAAAATCCAATTAAAAAATGGGCAGAGGATCTGAGTAGACATTTTTACAAGGAAGGCATACAGATGGCCAACAGGCATATGAAAAGGTGTTCAATATTGCAAGTTATTAGGGAAGTGCAAGTCAAAACCACAATGATACATCGCCTCACATGTGTTAGAGTGGCTATTATCAAAGAATCGAGAAATAACAAGTGTTGGAGAGGAGGTGGAGAAAAGGGAATACTTGTGCACTGTTGGTGGTATTCTAAATTGGTCAGCTACTATGGAAAATAGTATGGAGGTTCCTCAAAGAATTAAGAATAGAACTACCTTATGACCCAGCAATCCCTCTTCTGGGTATATGCCATCAGCTGCTCATGGCCTGAAAAATATGAGAGCACTAATTTGTAAAGATATATGTACCCGTATGTTCTTTTCCTCTACTTCACTGTCATATACTTTCTACTTTCCTCTAAAAGTTTACTGTTTTGTACATATAGTTATATCTGCATTTGGCTAAAATTATTTTTGTTTTTAACATGAGATATGGATACAATTTTCTCTATATGATAGTAATTAACTATCCCAGTACCATCTATTAATAAATCCCAGTATAATTAATCCCAGTATCTTCTATTGAATGTTTCATTATTTCTACTGCATTCTAATGCCACCTTGCCACATACTAATTTGTCATATAAACAATAGTCCATTTTGGATTCTCTATTTTCTTGGTCGAATAATCTCTATTTCTATTAACATACTGTTTTAATTACTATAGCTTTATTATTATAATTTTTTCCCCCTTCTTCCAGCTCGCCTCCGGTTCCAGCTGTTGTTTCTCAGTCTAGTTGTGTAGGACACAACTCCTGGCCCATGCTGGTATTCTGAGCCTTGCGCTCCCCCTGGCTGAGGCAGTCGGTTGGCCACTCACAGCAGCTCCGGGCAGCTCGCCGGCTGCCGGCCACTCACACTGGCCACCAGCTGCTCGTGGCAGCACACGGTAGCCCGTGGCAGCACACGGTAGCCCATGGCAGCACACAGCAGCACATGGCAGCTCAGCTCCAGGGAGAGCTGTTGTTCACAGTCTTAGCTGTAGAGGGCGCAGCCTACTGGCCCATGTGAGTCCACTGGCCCATGTGGGAATTGAACCAGTGACCCTGGCGTTAGGAGCACGGTGCTCCAACCACCTGAGCCACCGGGCCGGACCCAGCTGTATTATTGAAGTCTTCATTTCGAATAAGAAAAGTCATACTCACTTCTTTTTTAAAATTATCTTTGGTCCTTTACTGTCTACATGAATTTTAAAAAGAGCTTGTCAACATCCTCAAAATATCCTGTTAGCCTTTTGATTGGAATTATACTGAACTTTAGATTATTTGGGGGAAAATTGCTATCTGTGCGATACTGAGTCTTCCATTCACACATACTGTAAATCTAACCATTTTGAAAAAATCATCTTTAATTTCATCATAAAGTTTTATAATTTTCTGTGAAAATGTTTCACATATCTTTGGTTAGAATTATTTCTAGGCGCCCATAAATTCTGTGATTGTGAGTGGGATTTCTTTGCGACCTATATGAATTGTTTGTTGCTGGTGTATGGAAATGTTATGATTTTTATAAACTGATTTTGTAGCCAGCAATCTTGCAGAACCCTCTTACTAAGCTTAATAGTTTATGAATACTGTTATTATTATTGGGGGGGCATTTTAAATTTAGACTATCATTTTCTGTGAGTAATGACAGCTTTTTGTTTCTTTGTAATCCTTACATCTTTTTTTTTCTTCCCTGTCTTATTCTGCTGGATAGATCACTAGTATTATTTTGAATGAAAGAAGCAATAAGCAGGTATCTTTGCTCTCAGTTTCTTTAAAAGGAAAGCTCCTAAAATTTAATCTTTAAGAACAATATTTGCACTAGATTTTTGGTAGATGCTCTATATAAAACTAATAAATATTTCGTGTGTTCCTAGTTTGCTAACAGTTTTTATGGTGAAATAGATGTTGAACTGAATAAAATACTTTGGAATCAAATACTTTTGCTGTATCTGATGAACCTAGTTTTCTCCCTCTCTCCCCTTTTCTCTCTTAATGAGGTGACTTGCGTACAAATTTTCTAATGTAAAGAAAGCCATTGTTGCAATTCCTACTTGGTCGAAACAGCGTTTTTAAAACTACGCTTTTGGAATTCGTTTGCTAATGTCTCACTTTGGCTATTTTGCCTCTGTGTTCATCATCCAAACTAACTCATAATTTTATCATTGCTACTGTTCTTGTTTGAAATTATTATTAAGGGGTGACTAGATTGGTCCAATGAGTTGGGAGCATTCTCACTGTCTTCATTCTCTAGACCACTCTGAATTAGTTAAGGATTACTGTCCTTGGAGACCTGTAAGTGGTAGCTTGTAGGTCTCATCTCCTATTACTGAGAGGCAGCGTTCCATGTGGTTGGTTACCCTTCTCTCCGTGGCCCCCACGACACTCCTATTTAGGGTAGAAGCATTTCTTTCTGCATCCCTGCCCGTCATGGCTTCTTGCAGGCCTGTGACCACGTTCATGGCAGGACACCAGTGAGGACAGATTGGTCTCTCCGCGGAGATTACAGACAAAGCTGTGTGATTAGGCCTAAACATTCTCTACTCCGATAAAAACCTCCCCCGGACTTGGTAGGTCAGTCACTGCTCTGCTCTTGTTGTCCCCACAGCGCTTTATAAATACCTCAGCAACACTTACTACACTGTGTTATAATTACTCACACACATGTTTTATCTCCACCCAGAACATAAGCTCCAGGACACTCTGCCTCATTCATCTTTGCAATTTCCATGCCTACTGTAGCACCAGATATCAAAAAAGTCAGTTGATGTTGTTGAATAAATGAACTAAATATTCTGATCAGTTAAACATGAACAGCTCAGTACAGACCTAACATGCAGCTTGTTTTCCTACCAGTTTCTAACCGGGGCGTTCTAATGCCACGTTGCCATATACTAATTTACCATATAAACCAGGTTCCATTTTGGACTCATTCCCTTGGTCTAATTGTCTCTGTTTCTATTTCCACACTGTTTTCATGACTAAAGCTTTATTTTAAGTCTCAAGCCCAGTCTCTCAGTTTCTATCCACACTCTCCCTCGGCAAGTTCTTCAGCGTCTAGTTGTTGTGGCATTTGATCTTTGATACACCTGATGCAAATCCCTACCCATGCATTTACTCTCTTACGCTATTTCTACTGCTCTGTAGCTAAGGCCTCCTCTCTCTGGTTCAGACATCCTTGAATTCTAGAATTTTACTGTTTTATAGTTCATCTTGACAGACTCCACTTAGTAGATGTGTCCACTTACTGTGATGATGTACAGGCAAGGAAGTCTGATTTCTTGGAAGCCTGGATGCCCTGGGGACAGCATCCCCCAGGAAGCAGAACAGATGCTGTCTCTGAGGTACTTCCTGGTTCTCTTCCCTAACGTGTTTCTGGAATGTTCCTGAAGAGGCAATCTGGACATTGTCCACTTTAAGTTTTAGTTTGTAAACTACTTTGTACATATACCAAAACATTTTTACTTCAATCATTTAGTGTTTTAGGCCAAAGTTATTATATTTTAATTCAAACCATTGTTAGTGGTGACATCAATTCTTTTTTGAACAGGATGTTTAATGAGGTACTTCAGTAAAAGTTTTAAAAGCCGAGTGTGGAAGAATAATTTAACTTCTCATTAGTGCTTGTTTGAGAAGTGCAGAGTTCATTTGCAGCACGGATTGACAAATGCAGACTTTGGTTAGGTTTTCTAATTCAGATCCACTGCAAGACTTTATAAACAGTGGTTCTCCACAAATAGCTTTTGGAGAGACTGTGAGTCAGTTCCTTGAAAGTCTACAAAAGAATGATTGTTGTTCCTCTATCTGGGGGCTTATCAGATCTGATCGTGAAGGTTCCTCATTGCTTCCTGAGTGTTAGAACTGACTGGAAAACAATATGTGAGGATATGGAGCAAATTCAATGTGTGTGTGTACATGAGTGTTTATCTGTGTGTGTGTGTCTGTGTAGGATGTCATAGATGGTGCTTTATCTCAGTAGACGATTTAGTGAACAAAAAAAGGAAGTTAGAACAGCACACGCTTAGGCCTGGTCCTTCCTTCCACTGCCCTTCTGCTGGCTTGTCAGGCTACCGCTGGCCACTGCACTGTTTCAAGAACACTGCTACATCAGTTGCCTTTTTATTATTTTCATTTAGATTATTTCTTCCATTTTTAATTTTTGCTTTTGGAAGCAGCTCAAGATCAGTCAAACTGTTGGTTTGCTTTTGAACCCAGCCCAGGGCGGGTCCTGGAGGCAGACTGAGGGGTTTCCAGAAATATCCTCTCGGGAGTAGACCAGCAGTTTTGCCATGGTGGCTCATGGAAAAGGAAATGATCCCAGAGGTCACCTAGGTCTGTACTTTCGATATGGTAAAAATAAATAAATACATTTTTAAAAGACGTTTGAGTACTTTTCACATCAGGAAGGTTCCCTGGGGCAACGGAATGTTGACTTCAAATACGGATCCGAGTGCTGCTCACAGCAGCAGTTATGGCGCTGGCACTGTAGCTGGATTAGTTACCTGTTACTGCAGAACAAATCACTCCACACCTAGCGGCTCATATGGTTTCTGTGTTCAGGAATTCAGCTGTAGCTTGCCTGCGGGGGTTCTAGTCCAGGGGTTCTTAGGAGGTTGCAGTCTAGATGTTAGCTCGGGCATTCATGTGAGGGCTGGAGCGGGGCTTGAAAGTCTACTTCAAAGGTGGTTCAGTCGCACACCTGGCACAGTAGTGCTGCTTGTTGGCAGGAGGCCCCAGTTCCTTACCGCGTGGACCTCTCCATAAGTGTGCCCACATCGCAGTGGGCTTGCCCCAGAGTGACTGACCCAAGAGAGGACAAGCAAGAGCTATGATGTCTTCTCTGACCTAGTCACAGAAGTCACACTCCATGACTTCTGCAATGCCTTCTTGGTGTCACAGGTTAGCCGTATTCACTGCAGAGGGGAGAACGCAGGGCATGAGCAATAGCAGGCAGGATCATTGGGGACATCTTGAAACAGCTGCCACACTGCCATTTCCTGGACACAGGCCGTTTGCACTGTATTCAGCACGTTCTCTTCATTATGTCCTTCAGGCATCATAATGACTCTATCTGGTCGTTAGCTGTATCCCATTTTACAAATGAAGAAATGATGAAATATCTCAGCAAGAGTGAGGGACTTGCGCAGTATCTTACAAGTATCAAGTGGTGGAGGTAGGATTCCAACCCAGGTCTAACTGTCTCAGAAACAGGAGGTGTTCATCACTTACTGTGAATTCTTCCAAGGACAACACAAGACATTCGATGCGGTGTAACAGTTGTGCCAACGTGATAGATTGGACTGAAAGATAAATATAGATTTAATAACAGAGTGTATGTGGTCTGGTTTAGTTTTGAATTCTCTATCAACATACAAGTGAAACGCTCAGCCTAGTGCACTGAAGAAATAAATAAATGTCATTGTCTCAGCCTCAGGTAGGTTTTCTTCTTTCTTCCCCTGATTCTACAGCAGTGACTCTGTCTTTGCAAATCCATACCACACCACATCTGATCATGACCGTTCTCAACTTCTCACAATTTAGACAATAAAACACTTTGCCAGATATATTTCTGTATCTTTAGTGATTATCTTATTTGATTAATTACTGCACCCGTCTGAGCAAATTGTGCAACTGTAGGAGGTGTGTTCATCTTCCAGTTGCCTGCGTTATATCATTTTCCTCTGAACTTGGTTGCCTCAGAAGGAGGCTTCCTGAAATGGTCTTTAAGTTTCTTTAAGAAAGTGGGAAGAGGGCCGGCGGCCGGCCCGGTGGCTCAGGGGGTTGGAGCTCCGTGCTCCTAATGCTGAAGGCTGCCGGTTCGATTCCCACATGGGCCAGTGGGCTCTCAACCACAAGGTTGTCGGTTCGACTCCTCGACTCCCACCAGGGATGGTGGGCTCCGCCCCCTGCAACTAAGATTGAACACGGCACCTTGAGCTGAGCTGCCACTGAGCTCCCAGATGGCTCAGTTGGTTGGAGCGTGTCCTCTCAACCACAAGGTTGCCGGTTCGATTCCTCAACTCTGACTCCCGCAAGGGATGGTGGGCTGTGCCCCCTGCAACTAACAACGGCAACTGGACCTGGAGCTGAACTGCGCCCTCCACAACTAAGATTTGAAGTACAACAATTTGACTTGGAAAAAGTCCTGGAAGTACACACTGTTCTTCTTACCCAATAAAATCTTTAAATAAAAGAAAAAAGAAAATGAGAAGAGAACGAGAGAGAGCCATCTCAAAGCCATCATTGCACAATGACTGCAACAGCCCGAGTTTTGCTGTTTATTTTATTCACTTCTGTTTGGGCTACCCAGACACAGCTTGGAGTTGGAGTGCCATTTGGTAAAGAAACAATTGGTGTTCACCATCTTTAAAAGAACTGATAATAC
This sequence comes from Rhinolophus ferrumequinum, assembly GCF_004115265.2. Taxonomy (NCBI): domain Eukaryota; kingdom Metazoa; phylum Chordata; class Mammalia; order Chiroptera; family Rhinolophidae; genus Rhinolophus; species Rhinolophus ferrumequinum. The sequence continues at coordinate 97,502,341 of NC_046287.1, read as the reverse complement.
ATATTTTGTTCTGCTTCAACGTTTTAACTACATTCCTGAAAAACACCTGTCACTATCAAACTCACATTGTAAAATTTAGCAGTTTGTTTTCAAAAAGTGGACTTAGAAAGACTTGAGCAATGTCAGTGGTCCTGGAGGAGTTTCAGTAGTAATCTGTTTTTATGGCTCTCAGTTCAATTTGTTACAACCCACTACAAATGATACACTGATTGACCAGAACTCTAAAAGAGAAAAACAGAAGACCTGACATGATGAGGAAATCCTGAACAGCACCGAAATCTAAACCTAAGAACAGACCACCGACAACTAAGGAGCCAGGTACTGACAGAAGCTGCTCTGCCTTCCTCCACCTCAGTTGTTTTTATGCCTCAGAGGGCTCATTGCCCATCATCCTCTCTTCTTACCAACTACGACCTAATTCTCCCCAATTAACTGATATATTGTTTTACAGCAGGAAATTTACAGCAGGCAAATTTACAGCAGGAAAATGAGCAGAACTGGAGAAATGCCTATGTGTGCAAAACTACTGGTGATGGCATTTCTGATAGTTAACAATAATTGTGTACGGGCAATTCTTGGCAAGTGTGGATTACTCACACGTAATGTATTCAGGAATCAAGGGACCTCAAAGCACGTGAAACCAAATTCACTGAAATTTAGAATCATGACAAAACATGCCAGATGCGTCCCATTTGGTCTGTGGAGGCTCTCAACCTTCAGCAGCACCAGTGTCCCCAGGACTTTCGAACCGCAGGTGGCTGGGCCTTGTCCCCGGAGGTTCTGATTCGGTCGGACTGGGTTGGGGCCTGAGAATTTGTATTTTTGACAAGTCCCTGTTGATGCTTGCGGTACTGCTACTTTGGGGAACACACTTTGAGAACCACCGTGTTGGACTGTTTCTTACGGAGAGGGACGATATGTCTTACCCACCTCTAGCCCCTGGCATAGTGCTTGGCACAGAATTACTTCTCAATAACTAATAATATAATAACAACAGTCAAAAGACCTAAATTTTATTTGGTACTTACCATGCGCTCGTCCCTGTTTTAAGAACTTGACAGTGATTATCTCATCAAATTCTCACAACTCTGTCAAGGACATCCGAATTTCTGTTCCCATTTTGCAGAGAGAACAATGGAGCCTTAGAGAGGTTCAGTAACTAGCCCTAGTCACATGGTCAGTCTGTAGTAGGGCCAGGAAAGATGTTTTGGGGGTTGAATTGAAAAGCTAAGATCCTTGGGCAATGTTCTTTTTTATGATTGTTTTGAAATTCTTATCAAATCCTTCCCAAAGATAAGTCCAGGAATGTTTAAAAGAAGAAAATTCTGTAGAAATCCAACAGAAAAGTTTTCAAATGGATATTGAGGGAGAAAAAAATATTGACCAAACCTGCCTTTGCAAATACTACTTTTTCTCAGCAGCTGCTCAACGTTTTCCCATGGACCTGGATATCTAGGAGGCCACTTTCATGGGGCATTTATCAGCGCCTCTTCTAAAGACTCCTTTTGCTCCAACGGAAGTGAACAGCTATGATAAACTTTGTTTGGTGGGAGCAGCTGTCACCAAAAAAACAAGGTCCAGGTCCTCACAAGCAGCCTGACTCACTCAGAAAAGCAGAGCTCCTGGCTAGGTTTCCCCAGTCTGTGCCTTCTCATTTAGCCAAGAATCCAAATGCATGGCTATGTGGCTTCTAGCTCCTATCTTCACAAGAAACAGTTCTACTGAGAGTTGAATTACCACCAACTGATCAAAGCCAGAAAGGGGACTTCCCTCACAAAGCCCTAGACAATTGGAGACTCTCACAGGGCAGCTAAGCTAATTCTCCCCGCCAATCTATGCGTAGCTAGGGGAATGCTTTGAGAAAATGTCCTAATAGGAAAGAAAACACTATGGTGGTTCAGACAAGTTGCATTAGCATTGCCATTAGGGATCAAATGCTGAAGTTCTCTTCAAACAACTTTCAGTCTCTTAGTTGTTTCCGCCCCCACCCCCAACATAGCAACGAGAAACAATCACCAAATGGCAGTGTTGTTCCCTGGATTTGTTTATTCCAGCTGTCTTTAGTGGGAAATTGATCAGATCCGACCCTACGGTGATTTGTGTCTGGCTCTAAGGCAATCCTGGACTCCAGCCTCTCTCTGTTCTCCCTGCCTGCAAACTCCCAGGATTCTGTTTCCTCCTCTGTAAGAGTCAGGATTCTACTACTACTTGCTTAATTTCTAGTTAATGATTATCAAGAAATTGGCTCTTGACTGCAAGGAAACATTGCAGAATGCAAGACTTCTCACCTTTGCAAATGAGGCTCTCTGGGCCAGTCGCCTAGGTTACCCACTTTGGTCCCGTTGTTATTTCGCCACTGGGAAGATTTATGGCTGAAGTGTCTTTCCTTGCCTTTGTACGTACATGCATAACAGCAGTAGGAGCCTCAAAGTAAAGTATAGTTTATCTCCATTTTCCACGTGTAGAGCAGGGCCTTGGGGTCAGATAGCCTGGACTCAAACTCTGGCTTTGCCACTCTGTGTGACCTTAGGCAAACTACTATATTTTCCTCTGCCTCAGTTTTCTCACCTGTAAAATGGATGGTATTGGCACCCAGTTCCTAGGGTTCCATGAGTATTAACTGTTAATGATTATGGAAAGCCTAGACAGTTTCTGGCATAAAGCAAATACTCCTTCAATGCTTGTTATTATTACCACAATTATTATTAATCAAAATTAAAGTATCATCTAAAGAAAAAAGCTTTGTGCATGTTTAGGAGCTGGAGAGGCTGCCCTGTGTTTTAGAACCCTTGCTTACCAGGCACTTACAGCTTCATAGATGATATAGGACCAAACACATATTGAGAGAAAAGTTCTCAAGAGTTCTGCTTACAATTGGGGACTCTCGTGAAAGAATCGATGACAAATTGTGGGAAGCTTCCGGGGCAGACAAATACAAGGCAAACAGATGATAAAGAAGATGTAGGAGATGTTCCACTCTTGCTTGTTTGCTTTTTTTAATTATTATTTTAAAAAGTTACAAAAGCTATGAAGGCCCACTGGGAATATACAGGAATGTTTAAAGCAGAAAATATGTCACTTAAAACTCCTCCACCCAGAGATAACCATTGTTAACTCCTTAACACGTTTCCTGTTTTAGGATTTTGAGATAACCTGGGCAAACTGGCTCTGGGAAAGGAAGGCTCCCATGCCCGTGAGATACTTCTCCTGGCCTCTTGGATGGGGAGGGACGGGCCCTTGGGTCTCCACCAGTGGACACGCAGGAAGCAGAATTATAACCTACCTCCTTTAACACTTTGCAGAGTACGACCTGAGCATCAAGTAACGTGTAAATTCATCAAAGAAAGCAGACATCTGAGTTCTTGTAGGGAAAACAGCTGATGATAAACTGATTTGGGGTTTCTAAAAATTTGTTTGTGTTCTTTTAAATTTTGTTTTGTTTGTTTGGCGTGTCTTATCTATACTGCAGTAGAATCTGTCTCACTCCCCATCTGTAAGATTAGGAGGACCACGACCGTAATTCTTTCTCTAAGTCATAGACTTGCAGGAAGCAGGCTCTTCCCAGGATGCAGTCTAGACCCACCGCCCCCTACGTGATCTGAACTAACGAAAGACCAGGTGGATAGAACATACTGGCCTCGCCTTGTCAGTGCAGCAGCAGACTGTCAACTCTTCTCAAAGTAAGGTGGACCTCATTTTAGAACACTATGCTGTCCGGTAGATTTGGGTGAATTGGCAGTTCTAGATGTGGATGTGTTTGGATACCATCGAACAAGTCTAAATGAATACTGGATATTCAGTCTCTTCCAAAGCTAAAGAAATCATTTGACTGAACTTTCCAAGTTTCATTTATTTGTTTTATATTGTGTAGATCCTACTTTTGTCCCCTATAACAAACAAGAGGGAGTGAATCACCCCCATTTTTGTTTTTTTTAACATGTATTTTTATGTAATTACCACTCGGCCCATTTTATTAGTTCCATATACACTTGTTCAAAAATTTGCAGTGGGACCAGGTGTTCCTGGACTATTATCAGCTTTTTTTTTTCTTAGTCTAGTCTGCCTGACTGGATTTGGGAGAGTAAGTCCTTCATGGGAATCAAGGATCTGAAAAGAACTGAAACTCATTCACAGGGCAGAAAGGGTGGAGGCAAACGCATGTCTTTGAGAATGCAATGGCAGGTAGGGTGTCTCCACCATATTTCTCCATGTGGCTCCACTGTGTCTGTTTTCCCCTCCCTTCCATCGGTGTCCCCTGAAAGGCTCTTGGTTGCTGCTTCCCCATAACTTAGGCTGGCACCTCGTGTAGAGGTGTCTTCAAAGGCACTGACTCTGCAGCTAGCATTTGGCTCAGAGCCTGCCTCTTCTGGATTCTTCAGTGGAAGAGTCTGTGGTCTCCAGGTGAGGAAGCTGCTTCCTCCAACAGGAGCGGGGAGAGGATCCTTGACTCAGAGTAGGGGGGCTTCCTCTCATTCCTAACCAGCCTCTCCTCATTGCATTGGGCAAAGAGATTTGGAAGGGCCTCAGGGTCCAGGGAAGGGATGGCGGGGAGACAGGTGAGAGGAAGGTCTGTTCACCTTTTAACAGACCTGACAAGCTGGTAAGTGATTAGTTAGGAAAGGAGGGAAGGGACTGCAAGGTTCTCCTCTTGCATTTCTACTTCAGCATAGATAGAGAATACAAATGATCCCGGGGGAGGAGGGAGCACGTGGAGCAACCTAAACTTTCTCCCACACTTTATAAAGTTCACCAACTAGAGGTCCAGTTGGGTTAAGGACCAAGGGAGGATTAAGGAGACTTGTTGGTCCACCCAGCTGAATTAATAACCAGGAACTGTCTTCCTCATACTTGGCTAAGATCTTCCAGATTCAAACAATGGAAGTTTTCCTTGTTAAGGAGTAGGAAGGAGGAGAGAGGTCATTTTGGAGATGAGGAGCAAGGAAGAGGGCAACCCAAAGGAAAGTTGCCAGGAGGCAGGAGAAGGAAGCTCAGCACTGCTGTTAAAAATAATAGATGCTCAATAAACCTCTGGTCAGTTAAATGACAGAGCCAGTAAAAGATGAATAGAGGTGAGAGGGAGCCCACTCTGGGCTGTGGATTTCAAATGCTCCTTTTCCCCAGAGACGAATCTCCCTGCAGCTGATAGCAACTTAGCAACTGCTTCCTGGAGAGGCGGGGATGAAGCAGGTGAACCAGGTACCTGCCTCAGACCCAGCCTAGGAATGACAGGAGAGTATCTTCCCCTGCATCTCGGTGGGGACAGAGCCAAGAGTGCAGTTTCTGGGCTCTTGGCCTCGTGTGGAAAGGTGCTGGCTCAGGTAGTAAATGGCCATCAACTGTGATTGGATGGCCATCAGCTGTGGCTAGTTGGCCGTCAGCTGTAACCGGTGAGCCATTGGCCACTAATATAACAGCTGTGGCTACGCTAGCAGAAAAATGGGTGGCTAGCAAGAAGATGGGGGCTGGCAAGTGCGGATTGCAGTTAGGACGGCAGGTTGCGGACAGTGTGGCTCCTGCTTCCTGTGTCTCCAACCCAACCGCCAGCGAGACTAGAGTGGTATGACTCCCTTATCTATGGCTCCGTGAGTGTTCCTTTTTGGCCTCACCGTGTCCTGTATTCTTATGTGGGGAGCGGGACAGGAGACCCCACATGGCACCCTGCATTGTCCGAATTGTCATTCGGGGATGACAATCCCCGAATCTACTGTGTGATCCTGCTGCAATTCCGCTGCCTTCTCTACCTTGCAGTGCTACAGGGGCTTCCCTAAGGGATGAGGCAACCGAGGCTGGGCCACCAGGAGACTGCTGCTGTGACGTATCGTTGGGTCTGGCTGAGGGCATCTGGAGGTGGGGTGCAATCTAGAGCCTGTGAGACAGTGTGTCGCAGCATTACATGACCTAGAAATGGAGGGACTCGAAGTCAGATCTTGGTCTCATTACTGCCACTCTCTAACCAGCTGGGCTGACTGACAAATTACTCCTCAGTGAATGTTGGATTTGAGTCACTTTGTAAAGCCAGTGACTGTCGGTCGTGTGCATCCTGGAGTTTCCCTGGATAGGAACAGGGGGAAAGAGACCCCAAAATAGGCATTCTTATTTTTATTATTAACTTTGAAGCTCTTTGCTAATCTGTGCCCCAAAGATTTCTCTTTCTCAAGATGATGAGAAGACCAGAGGTAGTGAAACCACACAGAAATGGGTTGGAATTCCGCACATCCGTGATCTAACTGTGCTTTTGGTGAAATCCGCTAACCCTTCTGACACTCAGTTCCAGGGTCTATAAATATAAGTTAATGATCTTACCTCATAGTGTTTTTGAGGACTTAATTAAATAACAGCAAAGCTGCAGTAGAAATGTCAGTCAGCTGTGGAGGGAAAGGGGCGGGGTGGCTTGAAGAATGTTTAATAAAGGAGTGATTTACACAGGTGTGGGGAAGTCCCTACGCCCCCCCAACCTTGGAAGAGTGGGGATGCCATCTCCAGGCCTGAGGGGGACAGAGTCCATTGCCTGAACGAGGAAGGAAAGAGAGAGCTGCCTTGTAGGTTCCATGACCTTTAGTCAAGGGCAGCCAGCCCACAGTGACACCAGCCTGACCTATTCTCTCCTCCCCTCCTTCCAGTCCGGCTGTGCTCCCCATTGTACAAACCCAACGAAAAGCCCAAGGGTACAGGAGCCCGTGGATGGAGTCCAGGGGCAGCCTTTTGGGACACAACAGGCTAGAGAAGGGTGAACTGTAGGGTGAACCCAGGAAGGAAACAAGATTAACAGCACAGGAAGGGCTCAAGCAATGAGAGCTATGGTGATAAGTCACTTCAAGTTCAGTTTAGATCCTTTCAAGCCCATAACTTGAAAGTTGCTTAAGAGCAGGAATCTGTGTTTTCCCATGAAGCATTAGACAGTCCCTCTACATACAGTACGGCCCAGTCAGTCTTTGCTGAACAGAAATCAGGTTCTGGATAGAACGTAAAATATTGACTTGTGAGCAAGTGTACCATTTGCATTTAATGTTGAAGCACAGTCTATTAAAGATTTTTATGTTATACATTGAAATTGAAAATCACAGGTGGAGATAAAATAGAAAAATGTCAAGTCTGTTGTTACTTTATCCATTTCTCATTTTTTCCTCCCAAATTGAGTTTGCATCCAAGTACTTCTAACTCTTCTGTTGGCAAAATGACAGAGTAATTAATGAACAGCACTTTCAAATAAATGACTGTAAATTGCTTTGTAAACAGGGCTAACCCCTGCTGCACACTCTCTCTGGTGTCTGAGATTTTCTCTGAGATTCTAAGGGGGCATTTCACTTGTAGAGGAGACTCTGGATGGACGGAACCTCTCACACATCAGTAATAAATTCCAGGGCCCTAGGGACAGGGGAAGAAAGTGACCTGTGCAGGTGGCACTTAATAGCCTATTCCAGATCCGGTATCTTTGCCATTGGAATTGGACTCCTCAATGGCCAAATCAGACATTTTCCCATACTCTGTAGGGTAACCTATGCACGTGCATACGGTTTCCAGGTGGGAATTCCTGCCTGTTCTCAGGAATCTTTTTGCTTTCCCATTCTCGAATCCTGAGAAAAGTTGGTCGGGAAATCGGAAAAATCGGCTCCTCGAACCCAGTAATACCACAATGGGAAATAAACGTACTACTCACAATGTATCTCTTAGATATTTTTCCTATTTATTGCTAGGGTTTCGGGGGCGGGAATTCCATGCCTGTTCTCGGGGCTTTTTTTTTTAGCTTTTCCATTCCTGAATCCCAAGAAAAGTTGGTCAGGAAATTGGGAAAATTGGCTCCTTGAACCCAGGTGGTTAGTAGTATCGGCCGTCACTTTGTGGAAACGATTCATCGTGGAGAACAGAAAACAGTTTATATCTCGGGATTTGGGAACGGGAAAGCGAAAAAAGTTCCTGAGAACGGGTGGGAATTCCCGCCTGGACCTCCTACGTGTGCACTTGTCAAGCCCAGGAGAGGAAACGACATCCATGGCCTGCCATCCCCTGAAATGCCCTCAGCCTGTTCTGTTCCCCAGGAATCTTGCCTAACCTGTTCTGTAAAGGTTTTCAAAATGTTCTACAGCATCAACTTTAATTTATTCAACCCTACCCTTGTCAGATTTTTCTTGTTTCTGGTTAGCTGTTTGAGGAGAAGGGTAACACCTCGAGGTAATTCAATAATGAAGCAGAGTAATCAGGAAGGTCCATTGGGCCAAATGGTTCTGCTCTGGCCTCAGGTAGCTTAATGCCAATTAGCTTGTTCTTCCCTGTCTCACTTTGGAGACCAGCTGTTCCTGGGCCCAGGAATCTGCATTTTAAAGGTTTTCATTCACGTGGACATACAGTATCCCTAGCTATTCCTGGGGATTGGCTCCAGGACCCCTGAGGATACCCAAATCCTCGGATGCTCAAGTCCCTTACAAAAAATGGCTTAGAATGTGCGTATAACCTGTATTTTCTCAAGGCTCAGCAGGGTCTGCTGGTCGCCTACACATCACTGCATTTGAGTGGATTCAATGGAGAGCTTGGTGCATGGCAAATTCAATTTTCGCTTTTTGGAACTTTTTGGGATTTAAAAAAAAAAATATTTTCAATCTGTAGTTGGTTGAATCCTCAACTGCAGAACCCGTGGATACGGAGGGCTGACTCTCCAGCCTTGTTTTGGAAATAGGATTCCCGGGCACAAGAGAAGCAAAAAATATAGTTAAAGAGGTTTTATACTTAAAATTTTCGTAGCCTGTATTATAAGAAACGACTTACTTCCCACTAAAAATATGAACTAAAGGTTAGCCTTTAGTTTATCTTATTTCTGGAGTAATGAATTTTGCACTTATATTTTCAATACATTGATTGATACTTTACTATCCAGTGACTTTTAAAATTTGGTAAGAAAACAAGTGAACTAAAAACTTCTTTCCTTTTTCTGACATCTAAAAATCAAATGGTTTCCTTTATGTAGGATAATAGTGGTTCCAGTAAAGTGTTAGTAGAACAACCATCTAATCTGATGGCAGCAAATGCTGTGATAAAACTCAACACTGGAAAACAGGTCTCCTCCTTTGTTGTCACCCTGCGGCCCCAAGCCATCAATCTCCTGAGACCCTCTAATGACCATTTATTTTAAAGAGGTGACGTCTGCAATGAGGGCCTTTAATCCAAAGTCTGGGTGGTGCCAGCTGAAAAGAGAGCCTGTCTGGACCTCAGTGCCAGGGGCCGCTTTCCACAGCCTACACTAAAATGTAGGGGGTCAGAGGAACATCTAGGGATCAAGGAATTAAGTGAGAAATCTGTCCGGTGTGGGAGGGAGAGCACAGGAATCCGGGCCTGACTTTAATCCTTAAATTCCCACAGTCCATCCTTTAACCCTTTGTGTTTTAGGATTAAAAAGGAAGAAAGAAACATGCTTAAAGCACAGATTGGGGCTGGGAGTCACGAAAAGTTTAAACCTACGGTTCGTATGGCCCTCTGCATTCTGGAGTTGATCTGACATTTGCTGGAGACCTAAGCCAAAAATGAGAAAGTCCTGAGTTTGTTCTGCTTCAGAGCCATCTGTTTGATCCCCCTGATATTTGCCTGAAGTTAGATGAGATGGGCTGTCTGTGTCTGAAAGCAAGAGCTAGTGGCTTCTGATCTCTGCTAGGATTGCTGGCTGTTTCTGCTTTATATACTTAGCGTGCCCAAGGGCTAGCTGCGTGATGGCCAGATTTTTGTCAGGCAGAAGTCTTCCTAGGAATTGAGCCCCGCCCTGCCCAGCTCCTGCCTGGTGAGTGGTGCTGGTGCTGTCTGCTTCCTGAGGACTGAAGACCACACAATAGCTCTGGAGCCAGGGTGGTGGCCTAAAAAGCTTGTGACCCTGGCCCAAAAGGTCAGGACCCTGGAGGACCCTGGAGTCCTCGCCTGGGTCTCCCTGTGCTGCTTCCTGATGATTGGTTGTCTTTTCCTGATTTAGAAAGTCACCTGGGACTCCCTCCAACTCCTCAGCATTTTAGGGAAGTGCAAAGAGGTGGGTGAGGTGTCCTGTAGTCTGCCCCACCACACCCCTTCCTTCAGGATGTTTTCTTTCTGCCCGGTGCTGGCAGTGAACCCTCCAGGCTGATCTCATCCACTGTTTAAGGGCTGTCTTTGCTAGAGGCGTGTTTGCACTATGCTCCATGTGTGCCCAGTGCCTTGTGTGAGGGAATCATGCCAGAGAAATAAGTCCCCGTATGTCCCCAGGAGTCCCCACTGGAAAGCCACTGGCTGATGCAATACGGAGTGGCTTTGTACAAACATGCTGGCGACTAAGTGAGCAGAGCCCAGACCTTAGGTGGTCAAAGGAAAAATCCTTCCACTATAAAGTATGAGCCGATGTAGACACCCACCAGTAACTGGATTAAAATGGAGACTTCTTAGCAAACATGAATCAAACCACTTTCCCAGGATCCAGCTGGGAGGAGAGAAAACATGAAACAGAGAAGATAGAAAATGGGAGGTCAGAGATAAAGGCAAAAGTAGACTTGAGAATTCTGGAAGCACGTGGGAAGAATAATAACTTCTGATTTATTGGCTACATTTCAACTCATTATTCAGTGTCATGAGAGCAAGGTGTTTATCAGACGAGATCAGAAGCTTAAAGGTGGCCAGCCTTTATGGGATTAATCATTCCATGTTCCCTAAGCACATAAGCAAATAGTTCTCTGTGTTGATAGCATACTGAAGGTTTCACAGTCTCACAGGATAAATCACCGACCACATGTGAAAAAGTAACCACTTGTCCCAGGACTGAGAAGACAGAAATCAACAGAACCTGTAAACACATTATAGCCCTGGACCTAAGTAAAGGTCTGCTCAAATTTTGACTGCTCTTTCCATTCTTGACTTTTCTCTCTCTAGGCTTTACATGTGCAATCTAAGGAGTTGGGATTCTCAGCAGGTGAGTTGCTTAAAAGAAAGCTATGGTGAGCTTTCAGCAATGCCACTCTCCTGCTTCATTCTGCTTCCCGTGTTGTCTCCATGAGTCCCCATATGCTCAGCAATAAAACCCATCCGAAAGGACAAGGATTTTTCAGTGAGGAAATTCACATGATTTTTATATAAGCTGGAAAGGAATCAAGAAAAGGGATTGCATTTGAACAAATTGCATTTGCAAAAGAATTTGAACAAAGGCTGCATCATTAAAGCCCACTTAGGTGGCTGCTCTGAAGAGACCAACGTTTACTTGGATTTTTAAATTCTTGTGCATTTGTTTACAGCAAAAAAGAAAAGAATTCCTACCACGTTCTGGGCATACCTTGTCTAGATCAAATAGTCCTCTTCCCAGGATGCTTCCCGGCCTCCTGCAGACACCAGTGTCCCTCCTCTCTGTGGCCCCACATGCCATGTACCAGCCCCAAGTAGTCACTCCTCACTGCATGGACTCAGAACCATCTCCACTTGCTTGACCAGGACAGTGGACTGTCTCCCCATCCAGACAGGGAGCACCTGGAAGGCACAGGTCTTGTTTCATACACCTCAGTATCCAAGAGCCTAGAAATAGCTCAAAATCACGACATCTCAGGCAAAGGGATTTTGCACTACTTCCAGATTTCCAGGAGGTGGAGTTCGGATGCTGAAATGTTGGGAATTATTGTCTATGGAAACATTAGGACCGTGTATTTGAAATGAGAAATAGAAGGAAAATCCAGGATGAACACAGCTTTCATACAGTTGCAGTCATTACGTTTATAGATTGTTGCTTTTAACACCTCTCTGAGGATCTAGAAGTTTTGCTGAGAAACAGGCAACAGTTGTGGAGCAAAGCTCTCTTGGGATATTGTAACACTTTGTGGGCTGGGGACTAGGGTGAGAGAAGACAAGGAAATGATGGGGCAGGACAGCTATCTGGAACCATAAAGTAAAAGAAGGCACTTTAGAGAGGTAGGCAATTGTAGCAAACACAGACCACCATCCATTCCTTATAGTAGCTCGGATTTTGTTCAGGGTGGCAATGTGCCCAGCTTAATGTACCTAGCCTCCCAGACTCCCTTGCAGCTAGAGTTGACCAGGTGACACAGTTCAGCCAATAAGATGTAGTAGAGTCATTGGGCAAAGTTTCCAGGAAAGCTTAAAGGAGAAGTAACTGATATGTACCATTTTGATTTTTGCCCTTCTTCTTGGAACACGGAACTGTTATTTCAAGATGGGAACCAACTTGCCACCACAAGGATGAAAACCCTTACCAAATATGACAGACAGAAACATAGAAAGAGCCTGGAACTTGATTACATTATGGAACTGTCATGTCAGCTTTGGATGGCTTAACTCCAAATTTCTCACTATATAGAAAAATAAATCTCTATTTGGTTAAGCCATCATACCCAGCCTTCAGTTCCACATGGCTGGCTGAATGCAATCATGATTTATGCTGTACTTTAATATAAAGAACACTGGACAGAGAGGCAAGAGGCCTGAGCTCTCGCCCTGGCTTGGTCCTTATTTATTAGAGTGCGACCTGGGCCAAATCGCCCAAAGCCTCTGAGCATTATTTCCTCATATGTGAAAGTGTGGTTAAAATAACTCTCTTGACATCCCAAGGCTGTGTTGAAGATCAAGTATTATTTGAAAATCTCACTTTGTAAGCACAAAAGATTTTACAGAAATATAAAATGTTATTAATACCTGTATTAAGAAAATACAGAAGACACTGGGCAAGGCCAGGCTCATGAGAAGACATTAAGAAAACATGGTATTTAACCAGGTTGTCAGTTCAATTCCTCGACTCCCGCAAGGGAGGGTGGCTCCGCCCCCTGCAACTGAGATTGAACACGGCACCTTGAGCTGAGCTGCCGCTGAGCTCCCGGATGGCTCAGTTGGTTGGAGCGCGTCCTCTCAACCACAAGGTTGCCGGTTCTACTCCCGCAAGGGATGGTGGGCTGTGCCCCCTGCAACTAGCAACAGCAACTGGACCTGGAGCTGAGCTGCGCCCTCCACAACTAAGACTGAAAGGACAACAACTTGAAGCTGAATGGCACCCTCCACAACTAAGATTGAAAGGACAACAACAACAACAAAAGTCCTGGAAGTACACACTGTTCCCCAATAAAAAGTCCTGTTCCCCTTCCCCAATAAAATCTTTAAAAACAAAAAAACAAACAAAATAAAAACACGTGGTATTTGGAATTCAAAGTATAGGAAAGGCAAATTCAAGGGATTCCCATAAAAGGAGACTTCTTAGAAGTCAGGGCCAGAATGCATTTATTTATTATTATTTTAATTAAAGTTTATTGGGGTGACAATTGTTAGTAAAGTTACATAAGTTTCAAGTGTACAATTCTGTAATACATCATCTATATATCACATTGTGTGTTCACCACCCAGAGTCAGTCCGAATGCATTTATTTTTGTTTCCTCCACTGTGACTATGTGCCTGTCACAAAGTAGGTGCTGATAATTTTGCTTTGTTTGAAAGCAGAGGCAGAAATTGGTACTTGCTGCTTTCAAAAGCAGGACTGGATTTAGAACTTACCTGCTGGAATGGAGCATCATGGCAGGGAGTCTTGGGTAATGCAGTAGCAGGGAGGCACAGAAGGAAATTGCTAAAAGGCTCGAATAGCAGGCTAAGGAGTGTGGGTTGATTTGAGACAACAGGGAAGGAACCCCTGTAGGTTCTTGAACAGGAAAGGCTGACATAAAGAAAATGATGTCTCAGAGATACAGTCTAGATCCTAGAGAGAGTAGAGAAAGGGACAAAGTCAGAAAGTAAATAATAGTTAACATTTGCATGTGGCTTCACAGTTTACACAACTGTGTTAGGTGATAGGTAAATTGTATTTTTTTATTAGTTTCAGGTGTACAAAACAAAGTAATACTTAGACATTTATCATTTAGATCCCTCACCCAGTGACAACCCCCCACCCCCTATCTACTACCCCTCTAACATCGCACGCAGCCATTATATTTCCACTGTCTCTATTCCTAATGCTGTACTCCGCTTCTTGTAAATATATATATATGTATAAAATTACATATACATATATACATATATATATATATATATATAAAATTATAGTTGACATTCATTATTGTTCAGCTTCAGCTTCAGGTGGACAGTTTTGTAGGGTATCCAATGGACACTTGTCTCATTATGAAAGGTAAATTGTTACGTAACAGGTAAGTTTATGGTTAGTCCATGGACTTACGGTAGCTTGGTTTTGATGCTGCGATCTGGGGACAGTCACTGATGGACCTGTCAAGCTCTTGGTTCTTCTGGCCCTATTCTTGGGCCTCTGTTCTAGGAACAGGCCTTCTGTCTTCATCCTGAGACCCAGGATTCACACTGGAGTCCAGTTTTATCAAGTAATCCCTGTACCCGAGTCTTTGTTTTGGTAATTGGCCAAGCACTGAAGTCCCCGGTGGCCAGAAATCTTGCTTCTGATCCTCAGTCCAGAGACAAGGGCCCAGTAACCTGGCCGATTTCCCTGAGGCCCACTGCCTGCCTTCCTGCCCAAATCCAAGACACTTCCAGCTCTAAGAGTCCCCATCACAAGACTCCGTCTGCCTCCTCCTGAACCATAGCCCCAGAGGTATGAGGGGCTGTTTCACCCTCAGTGTAAGGAGGAGGTATTTGGAAATGCAAAGGGGTTGTGGGGATCTGAAAAATAGAGAGGGCTCCAGTCCCAGTTCTCATATGTGTGGCTTAGGGTAGAGATGGTGGGTGATGGCTTCCCTCATGTCACGTGCAGGTCCCCATGGCCTGTAAATGGTGGGGACGGACAGGGGACACATCAAGGCAGGCAGGTGGGCAAAGAGAGCTGCTGGAATCATAAAGGCCTCAGTTTTGGACCAGGAGGAAACGGCACACATTGATGTTATAACGGAGGCGAGGGCAGGAGCTTGTGTCAGCAGTGGGCTCCCCCACATTCCCCGCGGACAGAGGGGTCCCGCAGATGTAACCAAGAGACTCAGGATAAGACCGTGAGTCCCGAGCTGACCAGACGATAGCGCAGAGATCAGCCACCCCCCTGAAACATGCTCTGTGCCCAGATGCTGCACAGGGAAGC
Organism: Rhinolophus ferrumequinum; assembly: GCF_004115265.2. Lineage (NCBI taxonomy): Eukaryota > Metazoa > Chordata > Mammalia > Chiroptera > Rhinolophidae > Rhinolophus > Rhinolophus ferrumequinum. The sequence continues at coordinate 97,487,324 of NC_046287.1, read as the reverse complement.
AAAGAAAGAAACTTGAAAGACTATTTGCCTCAAAGAGATTGAGTTAACCTGGTAGAGACAATAGCTATGCTAAATCTTTTTCTACCTCTAAGTGGAAATAACTCTTTGGGCATTTGAGATCAGTTACAGGAAATAAAGTTATATTTCTATATGTCTGCGACATTGTATGTAAATTTCAATGACAGCCCCCACAGCTTCAAAAGGGTTAATTACAGTGGGCACAGGAAAGACGGAGAGTCAGAAATGGAACTAGATACTCCTACTGAGGTAAGGCAGGTGCTAGATATACCTGAAGGTGAGAGGAGAAAAACAGGCTGTGTAGGTACAATATAATAGCCGGAGACAAGCAACAGGTGGTAGGTAAGCCAAAAGGTGTCCCAGGGCTCCATAACAGGTGGGCAGGTGCCACGCAGCAAAGGGAAGCTGAGCAGAGAACTCCAGAGACGTGAGCAGATGGCTGGGGCAGAGGCTGGCCCCACCCTCAGAGCTGGGGCACGGGGGAGACAATAGTTCCAGGCCTGCACAAAGGAAAATAGCAAAAGAAAGCAGAGTCCTGGTCCAAAGGGGAAAGGAACAGGACAAGTTATCAAGTTAGGGACCTTGGCCCTTGAACTACATTTAGTGTGGACGTGGCTTCTGGGAGAGGGTGCAGCCCACTGTTGGACCAGACAGCCAGCATATCACCTGGGTGTTTCACTAGAGCTTCTTAATTTTCCTGGCCTAGGAAAGGGCTGGCTCCAGAATCTGGTGTAAGACCACACCCCCTTACCTTCCAGGGGTCTGTGGGATCTGTGGTTGCTGTCAGGAGGGCGGGATGGGTAGGGAGAGGTATCAAATGGTGCAAATCAGGAGGAAGGTTGAACGGTGCCTGGGTGGGACCCTGCCAGGCAAAATAAGCAAAGAGAACTTCAAAAGCTGTGTGATTGGCTGTGGGTTCAGGTTCCATGAATGTCCTCCCTGATGTGAGGACATCTTTGCCTTTATCCAAGGAATAGTGGAGACAGAACCTGGTGGCGATGTCATGTTGGTCTCAGAGGCCTTTCCAAGCCATGAAAACCTGTGGGCCCAGCCACCTTCCCAGGAAGCAGTTCTGCCCCGGGATTTCTGGGGATCCCGTGTGAGGTGCTGGGGACTGGATCAGCCCGGGGCTCACTTCTTGCTGTGGGTTATCACATTGGCAGATGTAAAGCACCTGCTGTGTTAGAGGATGACCCGACACCCAGAGCAGCGTGTCTCTTTTTGGCAGGTAGACCAGGCCTTGATCAGCAAAGGGGTCCCACTGGGAAATGCCTTTAGAATGGAGGAGACTGGATAGCTTTTAGCAGGAGAGGGGTAAGGGAGTATCAGTGGAGATCCTCAGGAATGTTCTTGAAGGATCTTCACTCACTAAGATAGTGAGTCCAAACTTGTCAGCCTCATGTTGTCATTATAGATGGAACAATAGGGGCAGGAAAGTTGCTCGAAATTTCACCCAAGTTTTATAAGAAGTCAACTGTGACATTATATGTTGAGCGGGAAGAATCCTTTGCGGTCTGCAGGAAACTCTGTCTACTGAGTTGGAGAAGAAAATCCTGGAGGAGGAGTTGGAAGCTGTGTGTCTTGGTCCCAGTGCCTGTTCATGCTAAGGCCTTCTCTCATCGTTTATCTTCTCTGGGTCTCAACGTTCTTATCCATTTTTTTCATCCATTTGAAATAGGAGGTTGTGCTTTCATTTACTTGGTCTTTGTAAGGTTTCACTGAGATGACTCAGATAGAAGTTACACTCTTGGTAGAAGGTAATGCTTGATGCGAAATGTAACTTATGTCATCCAGGTCACCTGCTGGCTTGTGGCACGCAAGGACAAGATGTGGTCCTTCTGAGCCCAGCAGTATTTCCCTCCATCCCAGCTTGCTCCTTGGACAGCCAGAGGACAACCCCTGAATTTCCTAGTCGGAACCTGCCGTCCTCGTCACTAGTAGTGCCGACATGGCTTCCTGGGCCTGTAAAACATAAAGCCTCAATTTAGTTGTTCTGTGGGCCTCAGGATAGCTTTACTCATTGTTGTGGGTTGCATTGTGACCTTCCCAAAACTTCATATGTGGGAGCCCTAACCCCCCGTCCCTCAGAACGTGACCTTGTTTGGAAATAGGGTTGTTGCAGATGTCATTATTAGGTTGGTGCAAAAGTAATTGCGGGTTTTGCAATTTTTTTTTTTTTTAACTTTTAAACCACCAACTACTTTTGCACCAAGCTAATAGTTAAAGTAAGTTCAGAGTGAGCCCTAGTCCAATATGATTGGTGTCTTTGTAGAAAAGGGGACATTTGGACACAGAGACAGGCACATAGAAGGAAGGTGACGTGAAGAGACACAGGGAAAAGATGCCCACTGACAAGCCAAGGAGAGAGGCCAGGAACAGATCCTTCCCTCGCAGCCCGCACGGGAACCAACCCTGCTGACATCTTGACTTGGACTTCCAGCCTCCAGAAGTGTGAGACAATACATTTTTGTTGTTTTCGTCATTCAGTTTGTGGTGCTTTGTTATGGCAGCCCAAGCAAACTAATACACTCAAAATAAACAAAATTTAAAAAACAGCTACTTTTCCTTCTCCCCCATCTTTCCCTGGGGTGTGCAATAATTGGGTAAGAGGTGGCATACCAATTCTAAACGAACATGCATTTTCAGTGGCGGTTCAAAGGCTGTGTGTCCTATAAAGTCATGTTTGTTCAAGGTTAGAATAATCTCCTAAATTAGGAGTTCACTTCCTTGTACATAAACCATCACTCAGGATTGAAAATCATATCATATGCTTCACTTTCACACTTTATCAGTAATTTTTGATAGAATTCATTTTCCTCAACCAGGAGCTTTTTGCTAATCCTTAGAATTACTGCTGGGTAAAGGAAACATAATGAAATGCTGATGGTATTTACTGAGAATAAATCGGCACAGCGTCCTCTGGAAGGATTCATTTGCCTGACCTGTGGCAAGGGCACTACTAGTCTCGCAGAAGTTTGCAAATCGAGTACACTCTGAAAGAAATTGGGGGTAGAGATACTGCGTTTTAGCTAAGTGTTTGGATCGCCTGAAAACAATGTGTTCCTTTCCTGCGTTGAATTTAAAAGTTCCTGGTTGCCCTTTAAACAGCAGTTGGCCTCAAGCCGTGCCGAGAGCATTAAGCTCGGTTGGGCTGGTGTGTGGGAGAGAAGTTTTCCTAAGCACATTATTAACAGGAAATTATTTGTCTGAGGTCCTGAATGGTCTTTCACTGCCAGGCCACAAAAATTCCTTATTTTTAAATAAACAATCGTAGGCAGAAATAACTAGGAAACTCAGAAAATTCATTAGATAAATTCTGATTCTAGACCTCCCAAAGCTAAATTGACAGGCTCAGCTTTGGAGACCATGGTGCCCAGCAAAATTGCTGACCTCTGGGCCTGCTGGGCTGGGGCAGATAGCCCCTAGTGCAAGGCCAGCACACAGTAGGCCCACAGAAATATCTGTTGAGGGAATGCTGAATGGATGTGGGTGCAACAAATCTGTGTAGTGGATGAAAATAAATTAAAGATGTTCAGTTACTTAAGAGAGCTGTTTCTGGTCGTGCAGCCCAGAAACGAGTCTGCACACCTTCTAATTGCCGTGTGAATGTGGCAAAATCATGCCCTCTCCTTCAGCTTCAGTTTCCTTACCTGTAACTTGACTTCTGATCTCTTCCAGCTTTGAAAAGGTCAATGCAGACTTCCCTAGTGTCACTGTGGAGTGAAAGACCGCTGAACTGAAATGCAAAGATGTGGCTTCCAGCCCTGGCTTGGCCACCAATTAGCCCAGGGGCCTCGTTCAAGCTGCTGTTTCTGAGCCTCAGTTTTCACTTCAGTAAAATTGGGATGATAGAACTTAACCTCAGGATTTCTTTGAGAAACTAATTCTATAACAGAGAAAACATATTTTACTACAGTTGTGGAATGTAGTATGTATTATAATTTTTAAGACTGCGGTGAGATTTCGGAATAAGTCCTCTTTAAATTCAGCTTCAGTATTATAAAAAAGTGGTAATAATAGTATCAGTAAGTAATATTAAGGATTCTCAAGAAGTGCTTGTGCTCTCAGACTTTTGTTTGACAATTTTATGTACCTCATCAGAGGTGAGTGAGCAGATCCAGAAGGGTAAGAGAGGCAGGTAACTAAACAGCTATATTTTATAAAGTCTGACATTCAGTGATGTGTCTGATTGCCTTTGTGTGTTCTTGAAATTTTACTCTGTTCCTTTTGAACCTGATCAGAGGCCTAGTTATAAGAGTATTACTGAATAAGTATTGACAGATTGTTCCTCAGTAGGGTTGTACCAATTCTATGTGTCTTCCAATAATGTTTTTTTAGTGTGTCAGTTTTCCCACAACTGGACCTGCACTGACCATTGACGTTCTGTTGAATTTTTGCTACTTGAATCAAAGAACTACCACATTGGTGTTTTAATGTGTATTTCTTTAATAAAGAGCAAGGTTGAACATATTTTTTCTATGGTTGTTTAATAAGTGTATTTTTTGGTCATCAAATATCTTTATAACCTTTATCTATTGGGATATTAATGGATTTTAGCATCTTATTTAATAACATAGTTGTATTAATTTCCTAGGGGTGCCATACCAAGTTACCATAAACTAGGTGACTTAAAGAAACAGATTTATTCTCTCCCAGTTGCAGAGGCCAGAAGTCTGAATTAAAGCGTAACCACATTCTGTGAAGACTCTAGGAGAGGATCCTTTCTTGCCCCTTCCAGCTTCTGCTGCTTGCCAGCAATCTTTGCTATTCCTTGACTTATGCACATGTCACTCTAATGCCTACCTCCATCTTGATATGACATTCTCCTTGTGGGTCTCTGTGTCGAAATTTCCCTCTTCTTATAAGGATACCAGTGCCAGAATCTAAAGCCTGGCTTAACTGGATTATCTGGGTTTAGATAACCCTGCAAACCAACTCATCTTTACTTCACTCCATCGGTAAAGAACCTCTTTTAAAATAAGATCACAATTCCAGGGGTTAGGACTTCAACTTATTTTGGGGGGAAGGGGGAAGGAAGGGGTCACCAGTCAGGCCCCAACACCTTAAAAGAAAATATGAGCAGGAGGTCTTCTGATGGGGCAGGAACAAAAACCTGGCAGGTGAGTGCTACAATCTCAGGAAAATCTTTGTAGGTTTCTTACCATCTGTTACATCAAGGTACGGCAGAAAGCCGTGTTCTTTAAATTTTAAACTATTTGGATTTTAGAAACATATAAATGAGTTGTTAAGATTTCAGAATGTTGGTTACTAACCACTGGAACTACAGAAATGATCTCTGGCAATCTGGTAAGGTGGAAAGCACGTTTTTCATAGAGTCAGGCGCTCTGGGTTTTGTTTATTGGTTTGTTTTTTTTCTGGTACTGGCACTGGGTAGCTGTGTGATTTAGAACAATTTGCCTAATCGATATATCTGTCCTTGTTCCAAAATCTGTAACACCTTTAAGGCCCTTTCCAATTCTAATAGCCTATGCCTGCAAATACAATAATAAATTAAATCCATTTGCTGCAGTTTTCACGTGTATGTTTGTAGGGGTAAATGGTTCTTCAGTTTCCTGTTTAGTCAACAGAAGCCTAATAGTTGAGGTGAAAGGTAGTTTATATCCAAACCATTGTCATCCTTGAATACAGTTTAATTGGGGGAAGGTCAAGAGCTCTGACAGATGCCGAGATGCTCACAGTTTGTTCTCCCTGCAGGAAGAGAGGATATTTTCAAAATATAAAAGGCTCATTGATGTTGGAAGTGAAACTGGTGATTCAACAATCGTTTTCATCTTCAAAGCCCTTTCTACACAAAAGGTTTGGTGGGAGCTGGGATAACAAATTCCAGAACCCAAAACGAATAGGGTCAGATGTAGAAACAGAACTCTTTGGATCAAGAGACATCCTCTCTTTACTGGGGTCAAATGTTCTTCTTGTTCAAAAGTTTGGTTTTACGTGTATTTCTATGTGGGTGGAGGTCCGTCTGAAACAACTATCGGTAGCTTATTAAACATTCAGGACTAAAATTAAGCTGGTATTGTTTGTGAATCTCTGCCGCTCACTTAAGAGGAAAAGCCAAGAATGACAATATAATGAGGTAGGTGAGCTCCTGAAATCTGGGCCAATTTCCTAATTTCTTTCTTGACAAACACTAGGAGTCACTTCTCAGATGACTCTGTCACATTTTTAACACTGTGACCCCTAAAGCTTATCTGTTTCGTAAAATCTTGAAGGGGAGTGGTGAGAAAGAATATTTTAAAAATTAACTTACTAAGTGTCCCGAGGAAGTATAATGAAGGTCACTATTTAATATCGGGCTATGCTAGTACTTTTGAATCTTCTGCCACTTCCTGTTTCCCTATATACTCTAGCCACACTTGACTCTTGAACATATTATGAGATTTCACAAATCCACACACCCTTTTGTTACTTATTTGTTACAAACTCCTCCTTATTCCTCAAAGCCCTACTTGACTTCTTCATCTGAGCTAATCCTTCTCTCCTGTTTCAAGAACACTTTGCATGCTCCTCTATTATAGAGTTTATCAATATAATATGATTAATTAGGGAACTCTCTGCTAGAGTCAGCATACTTCGTGAGCAAATGGTCTGGGTCCTGTTTATCCTTGCAGCCCTAATGCCTGGTATACACGAGGTATTTAATGGATGTTTGTTAAGTAAGTAACAAACATATCAGTTGGCCTATAAAAGCTGTTGCCTTTTGTATCACTAGCTATGAAGTCTCTGATGGTTATGAAAGAGACCCAGATATATTATGAATTGAACACTGTCAATTTTTTCTTCTAATTTATGCATCGCTTCCAGGGCAATAATGTGCTGTTTCAGAGCAGACTAATCACCACTTTGGGCAAGTCTGGTATTTTCCTTTTCTTCAAAACTGCCATTTAACTTGGATTGGCAAATGGGGCGTTAGGTCTTCATGTAGTTATTTATTCACCTGGCTCAGGAGTCTCAGATGAACCTTGTAGAAACAACCCCAGTAGTTCCAAGAGTGGGCCACACATGCCTTCGAAATACTGCTATGGATGTTGTAGTTTGTGTGATTATAAAATGTACATGAGGCAGTGTCTTTTTCCCGGTTTTTCATTTTTTACCAGAAGCAATCCAGCAAGCTTTCCACAATTATGATTTACAGTCCTGGTGTTAGAGCAGTCCTGAACCGGCTTAATCATTTGTCAGGAATGTGTTTTTAGCCTTTACTTTAAAATAATTTTAGACTTACAGAAATGTTATAAAAATAAGACAGAGTTCCTGTATATCCTTCAACCAGGTTCCCCTAATGTTAACATCTGAAATAACCACAGCGCAATAGTCCAATCCAGGATGTTAACATTGATAAAATACTATATATTAATTAATCTATAAGCCTTATTCCAAAGTCGCCATTTTCCTCACTAAATGTCCTCTGTCTTGTTTAGAATCCAGTCCAGGATCCCACATTTCATTTAGTTGTCAAACTAAACTATTTCCTCCAAATGGTTGCAGTTCTTCAGTCTCTCTTTGTCTTTCATGACCTTTGTAGTTTCACAGAACACCAGCCAGTTGTTCCCTCCATTTGAATTTGTCTGGGATTCTCTCCTGTTAGACTGAGGTTATGCATTTGAGGCAGAATACCACAGAAGAGATACTGTGTTCTTCTCAGTGCATGTAAAAAAAATTTTACACTAACCTTTTGTGTGAGTGGTTCTTAAGGAATTACTCTCTAACAGATAATTACTTTTACTTACTTACTTTTTTTGGCATTTAATATTCTCTGTATTTTGGCAGTTAATATTCTCAGGAATTTGGTAGAGCACTCCAACGGCTTAGAGTTTGGGATCATGATTCACGGACCAAGATGCTCTTAGAAGACTGTTCGTTTCCCTACCTCAGGGGCTTTGAGAAAAGACTGAGCTGGCAGACCTGCTCTGTCTTCTGTGAGCAGAGACGCATCATCAACCAGGGAGGGGGCCTTCTCCTGCGGGGGGCAGCTGTCAGTCCAGCCCCACCTTTTACTGATTACAAGCTGCCTCTGGGTTGGGTTCATACAGAAGCGGGTCCTGAGACAAAGATTTGAGTGTCGGTCATTCCTGTGGGAGGTGAGCCCAGGAGGCACACACAGGTGGGAGAGCAGGCAGGAGGGGCAGGAAGGCAGAAAGACCCGGCATTTCCTCTCCCATCCCAGCTGTCTTCAACGAGGGCTGCTCCCAGAGCACGCGCTTCCTGGCATTCTGGCCCTTTCCAAAGCAGAGAATACCTCCAGGAACCTGCAGTAGAATGCCTAGAAAGTCTTTAGTGTTTCAGGCAACTGCGAGTGCCCGGAGATCTGGGAGGGACACCCCAGGGCCCCTTCTGCTTCCCCTTCCTTCTTTCTCTTTGTTCTCCCCTCATTGTTTCCAATTAAAAACGAATTCTAAGTGGCAGCTGGAGTGAGGTTGGGAGGGGAGGGCATCAGAGTAGAGGTTTTGTGTTGGTAAAAACCCTCGGATCCTGGCAGCACATCACTAATATGGAGCAGTTGGGGATCACATGATGCTTCGTCCTGTTATCTAAAGATCAATTACCGAAAGCAGAAAAGAAAAATATAGTTTCTGAACTCAAAAAGGTATTGTTTTCTAAGTTGTGGTCTTTCTCCCCAGGTTTTAGAACTCTGTGGTCAGTCGTGTAAAGAGAGATGCGTTGTTTCCTGAGCCTGGGGATGTCACAGTACCTCCCACACTTAAACACCCTACAAACGGAAACATAGAACACCTAACACTGGGGGTTTAACTCTTTTCAGAAACTTTCTGGCAACTTGCTGCCACATCTTGCAGTGGGACAGTCAGCGGTTCTAAGACGGCCCCCCCAAATGGGAGCAAGGGCTTAAGATGGGGGAGAAATGTGGAGCTCCCACACTTTGCTCTCTAGCAGATGTCCTTAGGTGAGTTATTTAACCGATTTCCTCATCTGTAAGACGGGAGTAATCATACCTACCTCATGTGGGCATGCTGAAATGAGATAAGGTCACGTCGGTGAGAAGCTCCTGGTCCAGGGTCGGCCCTCAGCTCATGGTGAGGTGAGCAGCAACTCCTCACTGATTCTCAGACCTTGTGTTATCCACATCCTAGGTGATCCTAGCACTGACTAACCTTGTGAGGTCGTTATTACAATCCCCACTTTGCAGAGCAGAAATGCAGTTCCCAGAGAATGTGCGCCTGCCAGAATTTGAACCCAGATCCACTTTGCCACAGGCCTCACGGACATCAAACCCAAGTGAAGAGCTGGTAGTCACCTTCCTCCAACCTCATCTTCCCACCTCAAATGGACGGATAGAGAATGCCCGTAAGCTCTACATCCTCTGCCAAAAAGACAAGAGGAAGGAAAGGGGACTCACATCACTCAGCACTGCGGCCCAGGCACAATGGGCTGCTACACGAAAGGCATCTTGTTTAAGAAGAGTCGGAGGACAGTGAAACAGTGCTCTCCGTGCTATGCAGACACTGTGCCAGATGTGCCAGGCTGGCCGGCTGGGCTTAGAGGTCCGTTGGTCCCTGCCCCTCAGATCCCACCTGGCTGCAGCACGTGGCCAGCTTCCGTTCTACATCCCGGGCTTTGGCTGCTGTCCCCCAGACCAGGGCAAGGAGCCACAGAGAGACTGTGGTTCTAGGTCCCGGTAGCAGCAGCATTTAGAACATGGATGACGAGCCATTTTCTGTACCCTCCTGGCTTTCAGCCTCCTCGCCTTGGTCTTCCGGTTCCTACCCAGAGCTCTCTCGGACTCAAGGTGCTGGCCTCTCTCGTGAAAGCTTTCATTCCTCCCCAAATTTGGACTAAGATTTTCATAGGCCTGTGACCTCACAGAGGATGAGGAAATGGAGATCCTTCAGGTATGGATGAGGTGGCAGAAAGGGGAGAGGAAAGAGGTATTGTGAATATAGGCAGGAAGAAAGGCTGCAGCAATTCACCACAATGAGCCGTGATTCTGAAGCAGGCAAGTCAAAGGAAACCTGTTCCTACCACCGTCTCCTAAAGTCCCTGGTAATACTGATCTCGCTTGGTAATTTAGGTGTTGGTGATGTCAAGAAGGGGGAGTGTGGAAAAACATGGATAGGTTATTTGTTTAAAATGTACAAATGTATAAATAAATTCTTCTACTGTCCTGGAAGAATTTGATTTTTTAGAATGGCTGCAAAATACCAGCTAAGTGGATAACAGAGGATGATCTAACTTCTTTTCTATTAATTAGGGCTGTTTCTATAACACTTGTGGCACTTACAATAGCTAGAGGATTCCAGCCAAACGCTGACTTTGCAGAGTCTTTGAGCAGGTTTCAAGTATGTCCCTCCAGAGGAAAAGAGTATGCTCACAGAAGCTGACTGTAGAATCCCTCCTAGCGTGTTCCTCCGAGGGTTCTCAGTTAATTTGAGGACAGAGAAGACATAAACTGAGTGAAATGTTAACAGATGTAATGAAAATAATCACAGGCCTTGGTAAGAAGAATCAGAGGGTGGAGGTTGGCATCTGACCAATAGCATTTGTGGAGCTAGATTTGAGCTAGGAGCAGAGGAGGACTGGTAGACACTTCCTCTTAAATTCTCAATTTACACATCAGAGAACAAAGGATTAGTAGCTAGGATGACATTTGTTAGACTTTGGGGAGGGGCCGTCGGGTGAAAGCGGAAAGCCAGCGCATGCTGAGGAAAAAGGCGTTAAAAGTACTGTGCCTATCATATGACCCACACAAGAATAAAAAAGAAAAAGAAAGTTAAGCCAAGGAGAGTAGCTATCGATGACTTAATCCATATTTCTGGAAGTTGTTTGTCCAATGCAGGAAGGCCTCACTCATAATCCAGGTAAAGAGAAACGTGCATGAACGAAAAACAGAAGGTGGCTAAATGCCACGTCACGGTGCTGTGGTGCCGGCTAGGAGGATGTGAAGACTTAGAAGAGAAAGTCATTGTAGGTGGCACTGGAAGAAAGAACACTAGCTGGGAGAGAAGGCTTTATGCTGGCAGTGTGGGGGTGTGGGCAGGGAGGGCTGTTCAGGTGGGAGGTACAAGGTAGACAAGCACCCCCCAAAAAAATCACAGGCATCAAATAGGAGGCCTGGTCTGCTGAGGAGAGGGAGCAGGAGACGCTTCAACTGAACACGTAGCATGAGGTCACTTTCTGGAGAGCCTCGGAAGCCAGGAAGCAAAAAAATGGATTTGGGAACATTGGCTGATTGGACAGGAGGGTGACACTTGGGGAAACGGTATTTTAGGCAACACCCATACACATTCGGTTTAGGATAGAGGGAGCCTCAGGCAACAGACTTTGGATATCCTGATCCCATGGACAAAGCCTGTCCTAATTCAAAAAATGATCGCCAGGGATTACAGCCAATTAAGTGTGAGTATTCGGGCCCCACCGGCAAGGTGGTTCCTCTTGTGGAATGGGGCACCTGGACTCTTTACATCTGACACAATTAGCCTTGCAATTCAGCCAACTCCAGTGTCTCTGGTCACCAAGCATCCCCAAGATTATTGATGGCTTCCATGCAGGCAGGTCTACAGGAAATCCATTGGTTTTAATTTAAAGATACAAATTGATAACTAAAACTGCTGCTAAGGAGATCCATAACTAAATAGTCTAGAGTCTTATTCTTATCTACCTAGCCTGAATAAGATAAGAAATAACATAAACTGCTGTGATAGTTAACACAGGGGAATGTAGGCTGTAAACAACCTCAAAAATGTTCTTTTCGATATCATTACAGGAAGTGTAGAGAAAATGTTTTTAAATCACGAATAATTTTCTTACTTGCCCGTAGGCATTTTTAGAAAACATCATGATTGTGTTCCACATTCAGTGAGCGTATCCTCTTGTATCTAAAGCATTTTCCACCGTGCTTGGCTCTGTGTTGCACAGTTTATATGCTTCCTACACTGTGGAGTATGGCATCCCATACCAGAGCTGACATTTGTTTAACCCTTTGCCTAATTTTGAACATTCCCACAAGTTCCCCCTTTAAGAGACCTTATTCAGACATAAAATGTTTTCTTCCTAGGAAAATTGCATTGCACCTGGAAATAACGGGAAGGAAACATTTCAGTGATTCTTGATGTATGTCAATACTTTCTTTCCCCAATAGACCTCTGGATGAGTTTATTATTTTCCACAGTCTGTAACACCAAACATCATAGGTATATTGATGAAAGAAATTCCAAACCTAAAGAAAGGTTGAAAGAGTTTATTTGAGCCAGGGTTTTGGGGCAGTCCTGGAAACAAAATCTCAACGCACTGAGGAAATGCTTCAGGAAATAGCAGTTTTGCAGTTTATTTTATACATTAGAATCAAAGGAGAAGATGGAAAATAAGTTACATGAAATCCACTGGTGGTAGATTAAGGGAAAGCAACGCAGGGAAATCTCTAGGATTGGATAAACAGTAAAATGGAGAGATAAATGCTTCTTTCACATTGGTGGGTGCAGAATAGTTAACAAGTAACATACGTGGTTCACAAAGGTATGTGGGTAAGAGATAATGAGGTGGAATGTTGGGGTTGTCTTGGCCCATACAGGGTGTTTAACTTTGGCGGTCTGGAGAAGAGATCATTCTGACGTTGTAAGTATAGCATCCTAGATGCCCAAGAACAATGGACAACGCTTGCTCAAGGTCAAGATTAATCTGCCATATAGGCTTTAGGGTGTGACTTGCCAGTATAACCTGCTCAGTTAGGAATTCTTTTATGATCAAAACATGCCATGTGGTTACTTTTAGTTATGGAGCTTGTCAAGCTTACTAAGGTAGCTCTTTTTTTTTTTTTTTTTTTTTTTTTTTTGGTTCTCAGGTGGAAGATGACACCTGTTCTGTAGATGGTGTTTTTAACCACTGGGAGTGGAATGTTGTGCACGTATAGTGAAAAGCGTGTTTCGAGGAGAGTAGTCTGATTAATCGGCAGGGGGGTGATGCCTTGACATGTAGCCTTTCTAGTAGTTTAGGCAGAACACGAGGCAGTGAAGAACACAGCAGGTGGAATGCTGATGTGGGTGAGTAACTTGGTCGTGACCGTGTAATACAGTCTGTTTTGCTAAAGGTCGAGTTTCCGTAAAGTGATAGCTCGATGCCACTGGCAAAGAGGGGAAGGATGTCAGTATAACGTGAAAGTTGTGCTGGTTTAGAGATTCCCGCAGTGTTGGTGTTTGGTGCCTCCCATAAAGCAACACGGCCAAAGTCACGTGCCTGTTTGCCAGCCTCCTTCGTCCACTTCCTTCTTCTGTGGTCAGTTCATTCAACCTGTGTGCATTTTGCCCCTGTCCTCGTAGTTCACCATTGTCAACCTTTAAGCCCTTTCCATGAAGCTGCCCACACCTTATTTTTTAAATTGTGGCAAAATACCCAGAACACGAAATTTCCCATCTTAACCATTTCCAGGTGTACAGCTCAGTGGCATTGAGTACATTCACACTGTTGTGCAACTGTCACCACCATCCATCTCCAGAACTCCCTTCCTCTTGCAAAACTGAAACTGTACCCATTAAACAAAAACAAAAATTCCCCATTCTCTCCTCCCTCCAGAGTCCCTGGCAACCACCATTCTACTTTGTGACGCTATCATTCTGGCTTCTGTATCTCATATAAGTGCAATCATACAGTGCACTTTGTCCTTCTGTGTCTGGCTTATTCATTTTGCCTAATGTCCTCAAGGTTCATCTGTGTTGTAACATGTATCAGCATTTCCTTCCTTTTTAAGGCTGAATAATATTCCATTGTATGGATACACCACCTATGTTTATCGTTCATCTGTTGATGGACACTTGAGTTGCTTCTGCATCTTGGCTATTGTGAATAATGCTGCTACCAACATGGTTGTGTAAATATTCTTTTGAGTCCCTACTTTTCATTTCCTCCTTTTTTAAAGACAAAGTCCTATATTTGCTATTGTGTTTTTAAAATAGGACTCTGACATGCCCTTTTTACTGTGTAAGTCTTTTAATTAGGATTATTACTATTTTGTGAGGGCTCTGCTGAGAAAGTCGTAAGGGTGGTCTGCTGCAGCTCTGCTTCTCCTATGAATCCTATCTTTTATTCACAATTTTACAGAACAAGACGGGTATGTGTGTGTGTGTGTTTGCATGGGTGCATCATGTCATAGCAGAAAAGCCCACAGAACTGAAAAAAAAATTAGCTGGGATACATCTGTGTGCTGTACTACTCAACACCTAGGTGACCTTAGAAATGTAACTAAACCCAGTTTTCTCCTCACTGACTGCCTGCCGGGACTCCTGGAGGGAGTACCTGACCCGAGGTACCTGGTCCCAATTCACTCTTCGCAGGACTTTAAAATGTTAGCATTCGCAATAGAATTGAGCAGAGGCTGAAAAGGGGGGACTTGGAGGGAGAGTTGACGAGCTCTGTAAGCAACCGGCTCAACTGTTCTCTCGTGCCTGCAACTGTTTACATCATACATAAGGCTTGATGGACCAAACAAATTAGATAACCTCAAACCAAGAACACGAGCATTCTGTTCTAGCATGAGTGTGTGTACAGAGAGATCTGGACGGCTCGAGGAGGTCAGGGAGGGGTGGGTGGAGGGAAGGAAGGTCACGGGAGCGGCTGTCAACCTCAGTAGAGCTGCGTGTTTATTGTTCATGGTTTCCATGAGTATTTCTACGAGTAAAGAAAAGCCCTTCTCTGTGCGCCCCAGAGAGGAGGACTGATTCAGCCATGGTGGCTAGCCTTGCTGGAATGCACACGCAGGCTACAAACCAAGGAGAAGTAGAATGGGGATTTGAATGTGATCGTTCACCACTCAGAAAAATTATTTGTGACTGAGGCAGAGACCCAGAGATCCACACAGAAGCTGAGGCGTGATGTAATTCTGATGGCCTGGTAAAGATGATGTCAATCAAGTCCTTGGCGTAGTTAGGCCCCAACGGTCGCCAGGACTGAGTTCTTGGGCTTTCGTTTTATGGAAATACTGAAAACAAAAGAGACAAAGAGCATCGTCTTGGTTTTTCAGTTATATGATAACATGGAGCACGTCATGTCAGTGTTATTGTGTGAAAACAATTTTCAGTAGTTTAAGGTTACAATTAGAAATTACTGGAAAAAAGGGAACGAGCATCTATTTGTTTGGAATGGAGGCATAAGAGGATGGCTACCTGAAACCAACTATCTTTGCATAAAAGGAGGAAGAGAGTGGGGAAAAAGGAAGAAAGAAGAACAGGAGCTGAGAACAGGGATGTCATGTCTGTGCCCAATGCATCGTCACACGGTTGTAGTTTTCAGATTACTGATCACTGGAACGTTTTTCCATGGGATTCTTCCATTAGTTACTCCACCAGAACCAAATAAAATAAGACAGAACAGAGACTATCAGAACGCATCGCCTGTGGTCAGGGTCCGCACTGCTTATAAATAATTTCTCCACGCGTCTATGTTTATGAATGTATCCACTGCAGTATAATGCAAAACACATTTCTTACTGTGGGTGGTGCTCAGAAGTTTGAGAAACATTCTGACATTTCACCTGTCTTCTGTTCCTGGACCTTCCTTTTCAGTTAATGAGAATTTCGTGTCCAAATTTGGCTACTGTTAGACTCTAAATAGAGGGAATGTTTGTGAATGTCCCACCATCACCCATTTAGGAATTGGGAATTGCCCCAAGGGCCCCCCACATTCTCAGCAGTCTATCAGCTGTGGGGCAGTGCACAGAACCCTGACTTTAGAGCTAAAAACTTGAATTTGGATCTCTGTTCAGCCACAGATACAGTTGCATAAAAATCTCTGGGATCCAAGCCGATCTTTTCCAGCCCAATCTATTCAATGAATGTTTATTAAATGCCTACTGAATACTGGGGTCGGATGCTAGGCACCCGGAATTCGAGAAGCTTGCAGGCTGGTGATAGAGATAAACACATAATTCTAAAAGAACTATGGGGAAAAAATGAGGGGTATACTTAATTCTACTTGTGGGAAGGGTATAATGTATGAATTGAGCCTTCGAGAAGCAATAGCTTTGAATTGCCAAGTGGAGAATTACAGGAGTGGCTTTCCAGGCAGAGGGACCACCAGAAGTAGGTCCCAGGCCTGGGGAAACCTCCTGACATGGGTGCTGAAGGAGAATATGGCCCTGGGGAACGCTGAGATTGGATGGACAGACATGTCAGAAAATGGCCAACAAGAAGCGCAGGCTGTGCGGAGAGAATCCAGGCCCTTCCTTCACTGAGGTGCCTCCGCTCTCAAGTGTCCTCTGTTTCCTTCTTGCTCCCCGCTCCATGGCTTCATCCTCTGTGAACAACCCAAGTTTCCTCCCCTCCCCACCCCACCCCACCCCACTCCCAGCACCAGGCATACCCCTGGCTCCTCCATGTCCCTTGGTTGGCGTCCTACAGAATTTACCTCCTGCCTGTCATCTGGAGAGCGGATTATAGCTATCTTTAGCATCCTGAGCATTTGAATCCTATGAGGTGTCTCTGGTACCTGTCTACTCTTTGGGGGGAACTTGTTTCAGGCAGGATCTCCTTTTGAAGGACTTTCCAGACTTACCCTCCACCCTGTATTAGTCAGAAGTTTCCTCAGAAACAGAATAAATAGGATATATTTGTTGAGAGAGAGAGAGACAGAGACAGAGAGATGGAGAGCGATTGAGATTTAAGGAACTGGCTCACGTGACAGTGAAGACTGGCAAATCCAAAATCTGCAGGGCAGACTGGCAGGCTGGGAACCAAAGCGGAGTTTTTATGTTGCAGCCTTGAGGCCAAATTCCTTCTTCCCTGGAAAACTTTAATCTTTGCTCTTAAAACCTTCAGTTGATTGGATAAGGCCCATCCACATTATGGAGGGTAATCTGCTTTACTCAGGGTCTACTGATTTAAATGCTAATCTCATCTAAAAAATACCTTCACAGCAATGTCTAGACTGGTGTTTGAAAAAAGAGCTGAGGCACCGTGGCCCAGCCAAACTGAAACATAAAATTAACCATCCTAACCTCTCTCCCCACCGCGGCCCCCACCTCTCCACCCCACCCCAAAACACACACTAAAGAACTGGCAAGTTCCTGTCTAAGCCTTCACTTATTTTAATTCACTCTGTCTATAGTCCTGGGAAGAGACATAATTCTCTTCATTTTACAAATGAGGCCATTGAGATTCGTGCAGGTTAAAAGACTTGCCCCAACTCACACAGTTCTGGAAATGGAAGCCAGGTCATCGCCTCTAGATTCTGGGTGCTTCCTACTGTAGCACTGCCAGCCCTATCTGTGCTGTGAATATCATGACGGGTCCTTCGGCACAGAGGAGCTGAGACCTCCGTCCTGGGCACACTGGCGCTTTGAAAGCCAGACAGACCTTGATTTGGATCCTAGCTCTGCCAGCACATGCAGCTGAGGACCTGGGATCATTTATTTCAGCTCTCTGTGCCTTAGTTTCCCCATTTATAAAATGAAGATCATAATAAACTTCCCTACAGTGGTTTTAACTATGAAACGAAATATGCAGCACGGTACCTGGCACATAGTTGTCATGCGCTAGACAATAATATCAGCAGTAATAACAAAAATATTTCATCTTTCACAACCAATTTATGTGGAGAGAATGAAAATATCCATGTATGAGTATATCGCTGAAAGTTCTGTCTCTGTCAAGGTTTCATATTACATATATATGTATATGCATACATATATGTACAGTCCCAGATTATTTTAAAATTTTAATAAATGATTTTACGTGTCTGTTTCTCGTTACTCTTACTATTCCTAACACTGCCTTGCCTACTTCCTACTTACTTATTATTCTTAAGTGAGCACCAAGCATTTGTGTGTCTGGTAGTCTATTGAACATTTCATTTCCTTTGACTGTTTTTTTGTGGAAGCCTCTGATTCTGTTTTTTGTTCCGTTTAACTTCCTAGAAGGCACATTGTGAGAGGGTGGGGTCTGGAGTTCAACTGTCCTAGTTCAAGTCCCAGCCATGGGTCATCTTGGGTAAGACCTCCCTAGAGAGGCCTTGGTTTCCTCATCTGTAAAATGGGACAATTAGCGGTTCCTACCCTATAAGGTTATCATGAGGATTAAATCAGTAAAGATATGTAAATGCTTATAATACATATACGAGTATTAGGTATTAAATATTCATTAATAGTCGTAACTGTTTTTACTATCCTTGTAGTTTTTAACAGTACTAGGCATTATACATGCTCAAATAATTCCACTCATATTGTACATGGCCCCGGAGCAGGGCTGCAAAGGGAAGAGAAGGGTATGCTGCCCAAGAGACATGGTTCCGTGATTGGGAAATGCATGGTTCTGTAATGTTGGGGAGACCTGAGAGAAGCAGCAAACACCACAAAGTGCGTGCCTGCCTGCGTCAGAAGGCACAGCTGTGGGACTTGGGCAAGTACGTGGTCAGGACGGGGCTTCTCTCCTCAGCACCTCACTGCCCCCACCCCAGCATCCATCACATGGTATATGATGACCCCCTCCTCCTCCTCTGCATCCACTGGACCCCGAGCTCTAGGAGGGAGGCCGTCTGCATCCCCAGCAGTCTGCACGGCGGGACCTCTGGGTCTATTATGGGATAAAGTCACAGAAGCACTCCATCCGCCCAAGTCCCAGTCCCACAGCTGCCACACCTCCTCCTCGTGGGACCAGATCTAGACTCACAGCACCTTGTCCCACAACCGGCTCCCTCACAGACATGTACTAGAGATGGTGCTCAGGGCCTTTTCAAAATTGTGCAGTCCCAGACGTCTCTGTCAATCACGGTTACCCCGTCTTCACACCCGGCTTATTCACTCATCAGGCTTCGATTGGACAGTCACCTGAGCCAGGAACTGGGGCCTTTTAGCCCAGTTTTAGCCCATCATTTTAGATGAATGATTCAGAATCCCAGTCCTGGGGGAATTGGCACATCCCGAACCGGTTTGTCTCTCCACCCCAGGGTTCAGGTTTGAATGTCGATTATCCCTTTTCTTTCTCACTTTTACCTTTTAAATTGTAACTGCTCTTTGCATCTCTCACTTTTATGTGTTTTCAATATACAATGTCCTTGAATGTGCTAAAGGCAGATGAGCACAACAAAAAGCAAGACTGAATACGGGGCTGAAAAAAATCTGCCTTCCCCCGTGCCCATGTCGAACGACATTCTCTGAGTTGAGACTGTGGCACCCTCTCTAGATGGTGTCCTCAATCTGATTTTATTTCAGCTCCGTTGTCCTCAAGAACGTTAAGTCAACATTATAACATTCCAGTGCATTACAAACACATCGGCTCTTTGGCAAACGAGCCTTCGTGCTAGACTGGCCCGTGTGTCTTCAGCATTTCCAAACAGGCCCTTGGATGGTCCCGGGACTCTGATGTGTGAGGCTTGTCGTCTATCTGCCGTCCTGTCTTTGGGCTGTGTGGCCCATGTCACCAGCCTTCACTTAGTACATGCCTCCCTCACTGTCCCCCACACACAATCCTGCACTGCTTTTCTTTGTGAACAGAACTTGTTCTTGTTGTGCAGACAAAGAAAAAATCATACAGCAATTGGCCTGTTAATATATGGCAGAAAAGTAAAGAAGTTGACGATTTAGAATCAACCATGAATAAAGTAAGCTCTTTAGATGAGGAAATCATCTGTAAAATGGGACGATGTGCAGCTCCTACCCTGTAAATCAGCCAAGACAGCCAAGGACACCGTCAACAGAAGATATTTGGTAGAGGGAATCCACCCCAGTAAATTGCAATAAAGAAATCACAAATACCCTTTATGTTACTGAGCTGCAATTGTCTTTAGCTTTTAAGTCACGTAGAAAGAGCATGTACTTTCTGGGAATGTATGCAGGCGAATGGAATGTAAAAGAAGAGATAATTTTGAAATATTTGTGGAGATCGATGCCCATTAAAAATGGCTGAGGGGCCGGCCCAGTGGCTCAGGCGGTTGGAGCTCCGAGCTCCTAACTCCGAAGGCTGCCGGTTCAATTCCCACATGGGCCAGTGGGTTCTCAACCACAAGGTTGTTAGTTCAACTTCTCGAGTCCCACAAGGGATGTTGGGCTGCGCCCCCTGCAACTAGCAACAGCAACTGGACCTGGAGCTGAGCTGCGCCCTCCACAACTAAGACTAAAAGGACAACAACTTGAAGCTAAATGGCACCCTCCACAACTAAGATTGAAAGGACAACAACTTGACTTGGAAAAAAAGCCCTGGAAGTACACACTGTTCCCCAATAAAGTCCTGTTCCCCTTCCCCAATAAAATCTTAAAAAAAAAAAAGTGGCTGAGAAGTGGTCTGGTGGGGGTATGGTGGAAGGAAGATAGAGTTTGGAATTGTTTCCTTGGGGTTGGAAACTCAGCCCAGCCTGTGTGACCTGGCAAGCAAAGTGGAAATCAACATCTACCATTTATCAAACAAGTGCTGTTTTATGAGGATATTTTGTATGTGTTCTCACTTGATGTTCACCACAACTCTGGATGGTGAGTACTGTTGTTATCCTGATTTTTCTGAGAGAAAAACCGAGGCGAAGACAATACCAAGTGTTAGTGAGGGTGGTGGAGTACCTGGAACTCTATTATATCACTTGTGGAATGTAGCCTGATACAACCATTTTGAAAAAATGTCCGGCAGTACCAAATAAAGGTAACATACGCCTTTACAATACCACTCCTGGGTATATACCAAAAAGAAGCAGGATTTTTTTTCCCCCCTAAAAAATGCATGTTCAAGAATGACCATGGAAGCGTAATCACCAAGAGTAGAGGTGACCTAATTGTCCTTCACACAGTTTGAATGTACATGCTATATTCAGTGGACTACCACAGCACGATGGTGAAGAATGAGCTGCTCTTACACAGAACGTGGATTAATTTCACAGACGTAATATTAACTGAAAGAAGTTAGGCACAAAAGAATACACACTGCATGATTCCATTTATATGAAGTTCAAAAACAAGCAGAACTAATGTCTGGTGAGAATGGTTAGAATAACCTTGCCACCAAATGTATTTGGTGCTATCTAAACCTACACCCTGTATGAGTTCAGCTATATGACATTCTGGAAGAGGCAAAGCTATAGAGATGGTAGAAAGATCAGTAGTTGCCCTAACCCTAACCCTGACCCTAACCTCTAACCAGGGGTTAGAGTAGGGGGAGGGGTGAACAGGTAGGGCACAGGGGAATTTCAGGGCAGCGAACGTATTCTGTGTGGTACGGTGGTGCTGGGTACCTGACAGCCCACATTTGTCAAAACCCATAGAACAGTATAAAAGGAAGCGTGAACCCTAGTGTGAGCTGTAGACTTTAGTTAATATATCCATACAGGCTCATCAACTGTAACTAAGGTGGCACGCTGATGTAAGATATTAATCGTAAGGGAAATGTGTGGAGGGGAGTAGGGGAGGTACGTGGGGACTCTCTGTACATTATTTTTCCTTTTTCAATTACAGTTGACATACAATATTACATTAGTTTCAGGTGTACATCATAGTGCTCAGATTTGATATACCTTACAAAGTGATCACCCTGGTATTTCTGTACTTTCTGATCAATTTTTCTGTTAGCCAAGAACTGCCCTAAAACATAAAGTCTTAATGTAAAAAATAAACATATTTACTGCCCTCAAGGAGCTCGCAATCTCTTTTCAGCACCCACACTGAGGTGGGTGTGGGGTGTGTCTGGGGTCTTAGGATGTCAAGTAATGCGAAGTAATGACTGTGAAACAATGAACCCTACCCAGGGAAGTCAGGGAAGGCTTCCAAGACGAAGTGAACTTGAGGTGAGCCTTGAAGAAGGCACTGAAGTTCCGCGGGCAGACACGGGTTTACCTGTGCATGTGCTCTTGGCAGCCATTTGTATCACAGATGACGGATGCAGAGACAGCTACTTGCCCCTCATCCCAGTGGCTTTATGCAAATTCTGGTGGGCATGTAAGAAAGCTGAGGATGCTGTTTCAGTGCTCATTCCCATCTCTGCTTTATGGCGGCCCTGCCCGTCAGATTCCCTCCAGATCCCCGTGGGAAAGCATTCCTTTCCCTGAGCTCACGTGGAGGGCACTGCAGACGGATAGTGAGCTGGCTCCTGGCCCGTGTCCTCCATGCGCTCCAGCCCCTTCGGCCTCGATGCCCCATTCCTAGGCAAAGAGCAAAGAAAATGCTCGTTTTTCTCTGCCCACGTTAATCGGACTCTCCCTACCCGGCCCCAAATGGATACTTAGGTGCCAAAATAATTTGACAAATACCAATCATTATTGTTTCATCCTAGGAAGCTTACAGTAGAGAGATGTATACTCTAATAAACTATAGCATAAAAGACAGCAGATTCTTCTTATCCGTTCGAATCAATAATGACAGCCACCATTCATTGAGCATTCTACTGTGTGGCAGGCACTGAGCTAGGACTTTACAGACATTATGACAGGATGTCATAGATAAGGAGAAAGTAGATTGCGGTTAAGTAAATTTCCCAAAGCCACAAGGCTGGAGTGGAAGAGGCTCATGCTCTCTCAGGTCCTCCTTCCTCTTCAGGGGTGGATGTCGGTCAGCCAAGCCCCTTTTTCTCCCCTTGTCACCTTCACAACCAGTTGAGAAACAAGACTGACAGATGAGGATGAAAATGTGAGTGATGTCATAGACGAAGTCAAGTGGAGAATGTGACTTTAGATCTGTGTGAAAAGTTCTTGCTAATATTCCCTGAGTGTCCCCCCGGCACCCCCAGCCAGGTCATAGACCTTTAGTCACCCAGGTGAATGTCTGCTTTGAGGCGGAGACACTGAGCCCAGAGGCTGCCTGCAGTAGTCTGGTATTCACATAAGAGTGAATCCTCTGTGCTTTTAGTAAATTACTCTTAAAGTACTAATAAATGGGTCCATTCTACCCAGATTGGTGAAACAATGGATTTCTCCCAATTTGGTCTCTCTTCCTAGTCTTACAAGGTCTCTAACCCCATCATGGGGCTAGATGACTTCATGTGACTTCATGTAAACCTACTTACCTTCCAAAAGTCCTGTCTCCTAATACCGTCTCATTGGGGGTTTGGGCTTCAACAGATGAATTTGGGAGAGGGGCACACATGCATCCACAATACTTTCCTCCCTTATCTCTCCTCCTGAGAAACCCCTGAGGAGTGGGACTTTCAGCAGATTGAATGCAACAACCTTCTTCAGAAACTTACAGGAACTCAGAGTATTGCTTTCTTCATAGTGTTTAAAAGCAGAAGCATGAACTCAAATCCTTACTAGCTATGTTATCTTAGGCAATGCAGTCAACTTCTCTGAGCTTTCTTTTCCCCATCGATACAGGAGAATGACAGTAGTGCCTCATTATCAGGAGATAATGAATATAAAGGACATAGTATATTAAGTGTTCAGTAAGTATTAACAGAAAGACACATAATTTTGGAGATGTTAGTATGGCGGGAAAAGGGTACACCGCACAGACTTGGTGAGAGATGGTAGTTTCTATCCTAGAGAAAGCACCAGTGGTGTTACAATGCATCTTTGGTGAAAGCTTTAGGTTGGTACTTTGTTGGAGTGTAAGCTGCTAGTCAGAGTTGGGCACCAGCAGATCACTGAGAGGAAAAAGTTCAAAGAAACCTTTGGAGGTTCCCTTTTGTGGGGAAGGACAGAATGCAGATGTCAACTGTTTGCAGGGCGGTGAGTGATGGCCTGTCCTGTGGGAAGAGAGGGGCCACGGTAGGAGATTTAGGCTTTTACTCAGAAGTCACAACTTCCCCGTGGAATGATAGAAGCTTGAGGAAGTTTAGAGGTCGCTGGTCCACATCCCTCATTTAAGAGATTACAAAAGTCAGACCCAGAGTAGTTTGGTGATTTATTGACTTCATGCACATAGCTAGTGATGGAGTCGCGCTCGGAGCTCCCAGTCTCTCCATGTCAGGGTTTTCTCTCGAACGATCCTGCTTTCCTCCAAGTTAGGAATCTAAAACTAGAAATATCTTTTACCTGAGGATCTCAAGATTTCCACTAAAACCCTGAAAAATGCATTTTTAAAAGGACAAGAACTAATAATTATTCAGCACTGGTATGTGCTAAGATGATACCAGGCGTCTTATAAGGACAAAAGTTTTGTCTTTTCCAACCAATCCAGAGAGGGGTACCACTGCTTCCCTTTTCACTGATGAGGCATCTGAAACTCAGAATGGTAAAGAGTTTGCCCAAGGCTCATAGGGAACCAGCTGCCCCTAGGCTGTGTTTTTACAACTACAGAAATCCGTTTATTTACCAGCCAGGCCAATTTTCCCCAAGAACTTTTTGTTGTCTTTTGATAGTGTTTTCTTCACTAGTAAAAGTGTTGCATGTAAATAGTAATAATGGTTTCTAAGTAGGCAGAAATGATCCTTTCAGACACAGATTTTTTTAAAGGAAATATCAGTACTTTTCAGATTTGTGCTAATTCTAAAGAGATAATAAAACCCTCTCAATTTAGCCCTTGATATTCTTTATAACAATACTAAAACAGAGTTCATTTTTTAAATTTATGAGCGCTTTATGAAGATTTTGTTAAAGTCATGTCAAGTAGAAATAAAATGGAATGTTTCATATTAGCCTCTCATGCTATATCTCTAACATATTCCATAGTTTATTTTTATAATAGTTTTTTCTGCTTTAAAAATACATGCTCATTGTCAAAAATTGGGGCAATTTCAATATAGAGTCAAACAATAAAATAAAAAATTGCCCATATTTCCACCACCCAGAGATAATTACCACTAATATTTTGGTGTGTGCTTTAATTTACAGACATCTTTAGAGTAGTTTTAGGTTTACAGAAAAATTGAATGGAAAGTACACAGTTCCCATAGACTCTCTCATCCCCACCCCGCAGTTTCCTCCTGTTATTGGCATCTTACACCAGTGACGTGCATTTGTTACAATTGATGAGCCAATACTGATACATTATTATGAACGATTACTAGGTTCATTCTTTGTGTTGTATATGCTGTGGGTTTTTATCAATGTTTCCACCATTTGAGTGTCAGACAGAATAGTTTTTCACTATTTAAAAAAGCATATATAAAATTAATTTTGACTTTTCATTGGGTAATTAATTTTATAAGTTCTTTAGTTTAAAAATAGTGGTTATTGTTCTTTGATTATAAAAGTAGTGTATGTTTTTAATAATAATGCGGACATATACTAACCACTTAAATGAATCATCTAAAAAAGCAACACTTTAAAAAAAGAATGTGTTTATTTTATGAATTCCATCAGCTGCATATCAGGAAACAATCACGGAACATTTGGGGCCCAGATCCTAGCGCAGAAGGGTTCGCTTCGCCTCTGTGGTTTTCATGTGAATTAATGATTAGGCTTTGAGCCACACAGGAAAGGTGATAGTTCTTTAAGTGGATTCACCTATACAGCCCGCAAAAGACTTGCCCGAGGCTCTGGGGAAACCTTTAGATTTAAAAATCCTCACCCAGCGTTTCCTTTGCTCAGAAAAGCGCAGCTACCATGCCTTCGCCTAGAGTGAACTCCCCGAGGCTGAGGTAGAGCAAGTGGGTAGTGGGGGGCGGTTGACGGGGTGGCGGTCGGATTTGGGGGGGCCGGGCTGGGGGTAGGGAGTCTCTGGGGGTGCCTGGAAGGAGCCGTTCTGGGGTGTCTGTAGCTGAGGGGAAGTGGAGCAGGGCTGGGGGGGAGGGGCTGGGGGATATACTGATGGAGAATGGGGTCGAGGTGGGAATGGTTGGGAGAATAGTGAGGGCAGCCAGGCCGGGGACCTGGTGGCGGGGTGGGGACAATGGGCGGGAGCCGGGCCGAGGAGGCGGCTTGGGGGAGCCGGGCCTGGGGCCTAGTGGCCGGGGGAGGGGGGGACTAGGGCGGGCTGGGGGCGTGGTCGGGGGCCGGGTTGGGGGCGTGGCCTGGGGAAAAGGAGAGCCGGTTGGGGGCGCGGTCGGGGGCCGGGTCGGGGCGTGGTCCCGCGAGCCCTGCGGCCCCGGCGCGGGCGGGTATTCAGCGCTGCGTTTTCTCCCGCGCCCGCCGCCAGCCCGGAGGCGGCGCACCGGAGCTGAAGCTCCTCCGAGAGTCCGGCGTGCTCTAATCTTCGAGGAACCGGGACCGGCCCTGGGTCGCTGAGTAGTCTTGCATCCTCTGACTTTGGAGGCTCCGTCGAGTGGGGGCCGCGCGAGGTGAGGCTGCGCGGGGGGCGTGCGGGGCCAGTGTCCCAAGTTGTGAGCTGGGACCTGGGAGTGGGATCAGCCCCACACGGCGGCGTTCGTGGCTTGAGGGCGCCCCGCGGCTGCCTCCTGTCGGATTCCCGGAGGCGCCCGGCTGCCCACCTGTTGGTGTCCTGCGTTGGTTGCTCGGCGTCCTCTGTTGGCCGGGCGGCGCGGCCCCGGGGACGGCGTGCAGGCGGCGTTTCCCAGCACGACCGTCTAGGGAGGACCGTGAAACTTCACCCCGCGCTCCACTGGCGCAGCCCGGCCTGCGGGTTGGCGCCGGCAACGGAGCCCGGTGCGGCCGATATTCCTTGCACCTCTCAGCTCCCTCCGGCGCCGCGACTTGCGCAGCCCGCACCGGCCCAGGGGACTGAGAGGGGCTGATGTTGGAGAACTTAGGTCCGGCCCCAAGTTTCTCCCCAGCTCCCACCTGGGTCTCATTTCACGAGAAAGACAGTGGGACCTGGCGTCTGTTGTCTCTGGGTTGGTTGAGTTCCATTTCTGTTCAAACTTGGGGGGGATTGCCGCATTAGCCCCAGGAAGATAGAAGCCAGCGCTGCAGCCCACGTCAGAGGGAACTCAGGTGACCTGTGCTGGCGGGCCACCCATCTGACTGCAGAGTTACGAGCCTAAGCAAATTTCCCCTCTCTCCAAGTACGAAAAACCAAACCAAAGTGTGTGTGTGTGGTGGGGGGAACAACAACCACTCTCTCGGTTAGTTGCTTCCCAACCTTGGATAATAGTGGTGAATAAAATAGAAGAATAATTTGAGTTTATATAGCACTTGTTACCAAGGCTGTTGAAATTCACATATCCCCGCCCCCTCCACCCAAGGTTTTCTCCGCATCTCACCTCATTTTCTGTGTTGCCTGGTGTTTTCGTCCCTATTATCCCCTCCAGGTCTCCCAGTTCTTTGCTGTCTTTTGCTACCAGGCACAGACACTTCACTTTATATTCCCACCTTTACTAACTTGCATGTTTTCTCTTGATGTCCGCCCTCCTGCATCTTCTAAACTTCCTCACTGCATTGTTCTCCGGGTGCCTGTTAAGTTATGCGCCCCTCCAATGCTGCGGAACCTCGTTCTCGGCACCCCTCCCCCATCCTTTAGAGTTTCACGTGGCTATTTCTTATTATTCAGTATTCTAATTTTCACTTACCTCCTTTGGCACCCAAGAGTGCCATCTTCCTCCCATCCGGTTTGACTCTCTTTTTTATTTGTGCTCCTGCGCGTGCGGTATCGATATTCTTTCCCCAGTTTCTCCCCAGGGTGCTTTCTCACCTTTTACCTACTTCTCCCTGAGAGGTGTTGTTTCAGCCACAGCCTGAGGCCACCCCACAACACATCTTGTTTCTATTCCTTTGGCTGTGATTTTCCCTACTCTGAGCCTTCCCAAGCTCCTTTTCCTCTTTTTCAATCAGTCCTCCCTGACCTTCCAGTCTTTATTTCAGAATGTCTGAGAGTGTCAGGCGGAGGGGGTGCTGGTGGCAGCCTGCAGCTGTGTTTCCCCAGGAGAGCTCTGCATTTCAGGACCTTCCCATCTGTTCCTGCTTGTTTTCTTACTGAAGTAGTATTCTATACCTAGTTCTTGATAATCTTAATACTGATACCAGTATGAATATTAGGTAGCATTTATCCAGTACGAACAATGTGCCCACCACACTTCTGAGGGCTTTACCTGCAGTAATAGCTCATCAGTCCTCCTCACATCCCTGTAATGTGGACATTATTACTGTCCCCATTTTACAGATTAGAAAAGAGAGGTTCAGAGTGGTTAAGTAATAGACCCACGTTCTCATGGCTGTATAGTGGTGGAGCCCCTCTTCTCGCCAGGCAAGGAACCTTTTACACTCAGACGTGAGCTGGGATCCACATTTAGAAATGAAGTCATTATTTGCACGTTTTATGTAAGACCAGTTGAAGACATACCTGCAGAACAGTGTATGGGGAAAACCTAATGTCGACTATCCTGAAAGCCCGGGGACACTGCTTGGGCAGACTGTCAGCTCCTGCTCACTCACAACCTGCTTTCCTGAGCAGAACGCACTGGCCCTGGCGCCTACAGGAAGCCCAGAAGAAAGCCTCATAAAGAAAGACCGTTGCCAAGCGTCTCCTCCTGTGCATTAAGAGTTCAGTTTCACTTTAGCTGGCCAGACATTTAGGGTCCCAGATAGCCCTATAATTTTATGAGCCTTGTTTATTTCTGTTTCATTATATGATCTTAAAGCTTTCTTCAAATATTTCCTTATTAGTCTTCACCTTCCTGAAAGTTGGAGACATGCACTTGTAATTTTTCAGATACTATAGCAGAGTGTTGGTAAAGTTTTATACTTTAATAGCTGGAAGAGATCTTACATTCCACAGATGAGGAAACTGGCCCAAAGAAATAAAAATGACGTCTAAGGGAAAAGCAGCAAGACAGTGAAGCTGTCCTTAGATGGCAGGTCTTCTAGCCCCTAGTCCAAGACCTTACTGCTTGGTGGGTTGACCTCTCTGCCTGCTGCCAAAAGCCACGGAAGCTTCTTTCCCCTTCCTTTCCCGAGCTCAGAGACATTGGAAGGATTTACTTAGAATGGGAATTGTCAGTGGTTTTCCTTTTTTTTTTTTGTTTGAAAACTAATCGTTTGCAAAATGTTTGCTTTTGAGACATGTAATGGCATAAATGGGATCATAAAATCCCAGAAGTATAAATTCACATTTTAGAGAGAAATATTTTTGTTAGTTCCAAAACACCAGGAAAGAATACCAAACGTACATTGCTTTCTAGAGACAGATCATATAATACATGGCAGTTAGAAAATTAGTAACTGGGATATTGACTTGTTTTCCATTTGCAGAGAGGTGTTCATTAGTACAAAGTGATGACTTTCTTTATCTCTGTATCTCAGATGAAACAGCAGTGAGGGGAGAGCATGTCAAGTCAGTGGCTGCTTCTGTGTTGGCTCTGCCAGGCCCACCTCCTTCTCGTGGACTAAGACCCCACCCCGGCCTCCTTGTGCTCAGCTCCGCTCCTGCCTGTCTATCTGATCCCTTTCTGCAACCCTCAGGGAACCAGGAGGGTGTTGTTCACCCATGATGCTCAGCTCATTCCGTATCAGCCTTTTGTAACAGAATTAAACCCCAATGCCCTAAGGTATACGTTGTATGTAATTAGCTGCTCTCCTATGCTTCTATGATGAGATGGGTGGTTACGTACCATCCTTGGGAGAATTGAGGAAGCATTCGCTCAAAGCATTCTCTGTTCTGTGGTTCAGATGAAGGTCATTTTATGGATGAGCAAGTAGGTTTCTGGCTCCCTTTCCACAGTTGAGCAAAATGGAGGAGGTTCAGGGACGGTGTTGTGGCCAGAGCACTGCAGTAAGTGTCCAGACTGGGATTTGAACACAGGGCTACTTGGCTTAGGAGATCCACCCACTTCCTTGAACCTGTCTCCTCTGTACCTTCACTGCCTCAGACAGGAACCTTCCCACAGAGCCTCTTGCAAACTAGATGATTCCTGCTTGCTGACCTGGGCATGAGACATGAGTGAACGGCTCGGCACTGGAAGGAGTTCAGGTCTCGCTCTGTCTCACTTCCGGTGCAGATGGTGCTTTCTGACAGTGCCTGGGAGAACATCAGGGAGCTGTGGCAATGCCAGGAATGGAAAGAACGTGGTCTATGTTTATGCTCCTCGGTTGTGGCAATTTGCTGTGGTCACAGTGTCAACAATCGTGGGCCCAGGTAATGACCCAGCCTGCGTTCATGATGTTCAAATGTCCTGCACATAGGACTGTCAGCTCATCTAATCAGAACTTTAAAGGACCTGATTTCTTTGTTAGAAATAACCTCTGCCTGTTTTCCTGTGGCAGCATCCCTCTGTGTCATTATGGAAGAAACGAGAGCTCACCATTGTAATTTCAGCGACCATGTGCCTGACTCAAACTACGGTCCACTCTAGTCTGCCAGATCTGGACTGCAGCCCCTACCCCGACCCCCCCGTCGTCCTCACTCTGGATTGAGCCATGGGTTTGGGGAGCTCTAAGAGGATTCTGCACAGCTAACCTGCTAGAAGGAGGGGCTGGCCTTTCCCCTCAGCCCCTACTAACAGTGAGGCAGAATTTATTTCCTAGGATTGACAGTCTGTCCCTGGAGAAAAATACAACGCAGGTCTGAAATGACCGGACTCTGAAATGACCAGATTAGAAAGTGTCTTGGAGGGAGACCGTGGGCAGGAAATGGGAAACTGGGATCTTTGCTCACCATCTAGGGCAAGTGTAAGGGGAGGGAGGTCCAGGATTTTATTGTCTTACAGCGGAAGGGGGCAGGAATGAGATGTGTTCCCAGTATGTGAACTTTGATCCCAGGCTTTCATAGAAATTATTGTTCTATGTAACAGGAACAGTAAGCCTTCTTATACTTGAGTTAAAATTACAATTCAGTCACATTAAACAAGTTTCTGAGGTCAGGTCCTATCTATCTGTCTATCTCTATATCTGTCTGTATCTATTGAGAGAGAAAGCCAGAGAGAGAAATGCGTTCCCAGTCCTAAAACAACTTACACATGTATTTTGAAACACATCCAATTTGTATATTGGGACTTTTTCTACGGCTGAAAGAAAAATAGCCTCTGCTTCAGAAATCTCCATTTCTGCTCTTCCTGGTGGGATGGAATACTTACTTATATGTACACACTTACTATGTACCTTTCGTGTACCAGGCCTTGTGTTTACGATGGAAAGAGTAATCAGAAACAGCCCCTGTCCTCAAGAGGAGGTCACATTCTTGTCTGGTGGCAGAAGTAGACATGTGAAAGGCAAGTCTTGATACGCGCAGCCAGTGTAGTGATGAGTTTTTGGGGAGGGTGTTAGGGGAGCACAGGAGGGGCCTAGGATCCAGGAAGGCTTCCTGGAGGAGGAGCTAACTACCACCTGGGCTGAGTGGTAACAGGTGTGAGCAACTTGGGGAAGGAGCTGACAGAGGGAGGCATTCCACCCTCTGGAAACAGCATAAGCAGAGGTGCAGAAACAAACCAGATTGGTGACCCTAGGTATGCCGACCAGCTCTGTGTGGCTGCAGCTCCCAGCTTACCCTTCACGACTATTACGTTGTGCTTGGGGCAGTGCTTCTGTGTCAGCATCACTTGGGGATTTGTTAGAAAAGCAAATTCTAGGGCTCTCTCCTAGACTCACCTGCAATTGAAATTCTGGGATGGGACCCAGCAGTCTGTGTTTCAATCAGTCGTCCAGGTGATTTTCATGCACGCTAAAGTGCATGAACCACTGTTCTAGGGCGTAGGCTTTCAAAGGACCCCAAACAGCCACTCGTCATGGCTGCGTGATAATCTTTTCAGAGAACGGTAGCTGTGTGCCCAGCTGGTTGGATCTCCTTCACATCGACAGCCATCCACATTTCTTGTCATTTTTCACCAGCGTACATTCTCATGGTTTCTTTTGCCCTCCGTGCTTCATTTCATTGCATACTAGTAATTTATATTATTTCAATAATACCTCTACTGACATGATTTCTTAGTATTTGGCAGCAGTCAATTAATCTGGGTTCAGATCCCAGCTCTTCTGCTTGCCCGCTGTGTGACCCTGGGAAAGCATCAACCTCTCTGTGCCTTAGTTGCCTTATCTGCAAAATGTGGATAGTAACGGCACTCATCTCGTAGGTAAGTGTTTCTAACTTTGCTGTGCGTTGGAATTACCCCCGGGGTCTTTAAAAACATTGATGCCTACTCCTACCTGCAAATATTGGGATTGCTTTTGGGTGTGACCTAGACACTGGCATTTTTAGACTCTTCCCATGTGCAGTAAAGTTTGGGGAACCACTGTCGCAGGCTTTGAGGGGATGAAATGAGTTGATCCTTGTGAAATGCTTAGAAGAGTGCCTGGCACATAGTGAGTGATCTGAGTGAGTGCGGGAGGAGGCTCTGATAGTTTTGTGGTAGGAGGAGGAGAAAGTGGTGCCATATCCGTTGCTTGACGAATCCTTGTTGAATGCCTGTCCAAATGGATTCGGTCTTTTTGTTCTGAGAGTTGGGAGGTGAAGTAGCCCCCAAGCGGTGCAGCTCCATAGCTAATTCTCTGAGCCCCTGTGCACAAGGATACATAAGATCATGCCTTAAACAGCACACAGGAACCCCCACCCCCACCCATCCCACAGACTTCCCAGCCCTGGCCACCATTTCCCCACCACTGTACTGTAAAAACTTGAATTGTGGAACGTAACCAGATTCTAAAATCATGAAGACGCAGTGCTTCACCGTGGGGATAGAAATGGGGTGCCCTAAGATTCTGTACCTTCTCTAATCTGTCATGTGTACCTAACTGCCAGCTTTTAAATACACAGCACATCTCTAGAGTTTGGCACCTGATCTGCCTTCTAGCATCTGAATGTCACCATGTTATACGTTGCATATTTCTAACCATTATTTGAAAGAATGTACAATCTTTCCACATCCCTTGTCTTGTCACATACATTCATTCAACCTTCATTGTTATATTAATTCAGCAGATATTGATGAGCACCTGCTTTGCACCAAACACCGAGTTAGCAATTTTATCGTTTGTTTTCCTGCTGTGGAGAGAGAGAGAGATATGCCTCTGTCTGTCAGCATGTATGAAATATTTCTTTTGGTTTTGATTTGTACCTGCAGCCTTCTCTATATCTGTCTCTTTTCCTGACATAATTACTCAACTTTTAATAAGAGAACATCTGAAGGACATTTCTCATGTTGAGTTCATGGGCCTTCTTTGAACCCTGCTGAGATTAATGAAATCAAACCGCATGCAACGATGACTCGAAAATATCCTGACAAGTTATTAAAATCCAGTTTGCCCAGGACCAGGTACATGAGCCACAGTTCGTATGCTCAGAATGAAATCTGTGCTCTGATTTAAGTGCTGTGGGTTTCTGACTTCGTTCAGTCCCAAATTAGTCCTGTAGTGTGGCCACAGCAGTTAAAGAAATGAGAAATGGGTGAATTCCTATCTGGAGTTTCTGGTTTGTTCTCTTTCTGTGGGGAAGTTAGATGATGTTTTTGGTTTGTTTTGCTGTGCCGGGTATGCAAATAACTGATGTTTACTGGTAGCTTGGCCCTGTGTTGCAAATGGAAATAATTGATTCACTCTATTTGTTCTGCTGCCCAATTACTCAGTGAAAATCTACCACTGGGAGACTTTTGTATAGCCAGCACACAAGTAGCTCAGTATTATGGTAAAGACTAGCCTCCATTGTGTGGGCTTACCATTATCACTCGTGTTACCCACAGACTGAATAGGCTTTAGAAATACAGGCCTTCAAAGGAGTTGCCCTTGCTTAAATGTTCCATGGATCCTTCTGAAATAACATCCCCCAAACCCTCATTCAAAACAATATATACTCAAAAGGATTCTATACTTAAAATGAGGAGAGTTAAAAATAATGTTTTAATTTTAAAAATTTGAGGTTAACAAGTAATCCAAAAGATAGTAGGAAAAGTAAACAGACTATTTTTAAAATGGTATATTTTGAGATCGGCCAGACCTGCTTTCTATGCTTTTTCTGCCTTTGACTTTTCTAACACAAATCTAAACTCCCAAGAGTGGGTTGCTCGGGTCATCTTACTGAGAAAGCCTACTTGTTTTACCAAGTCAAGGTCGGCCATGGAGCTAGAGCCTCTGTGTGTCCTTAGGCCACTCTGTCAGAACTCTAGCATCCTACCCTTCCTAGAAAAGGGTGAGGTACTTTACTCTGTTATATCGTGGCTCCAGTTCTTGGCTATATGTGTTGGTGTGTGTGTGTGTGTGCGCGTGTGTGTATGTGTGTGTGTTGGTGTATGACGGGCCAGAGTGAGGTGCACTGTTGTGCTGCTGTGACGTGGGATGAGATGTTAAATACGTACAGTTCCCCTCCAAGTTGAGTCTTAGAATCCTGGCCTCATTAAGTCAATGAAACAGTGGAATTCTGAATAAAAAAAGGGATTTTGAACATTTAGTTTTTTAATGACAAGTCTTGGCAAGGTGTGAATAAGAAGACTGACTGGTGGACTTGCAGCTTGTGCAGCCAGGCTGGCTGTGGGTTACATTCGTCTTGTCAGTTGCTGTCCTCAGCAGCCAGCCTCTGTCTGAACAGCTCTGCTCAGTGTGGAGCCATCTGAAGGCAGGACGCTGTCTCCAGACTCAGCTCTTGAAATGCCATGCATCCAGCAGAGTGTCTTGTGCTCCCACAAATCATGTTGGCTCCCCAGCGCATGGATAATGACAGTGCTCATTGAGACGAAGGGACAGGGACCATTCCTTCATAATGACAGTTTCAGTGGGTTCTGGCCAGGGGCAGGCACTGGTACTAAGCACACACTTCCAATGTCTAGTGTCAATAATTCAGGCAGTGCTTACCTCCTCGCTCCCCTCTGCCAGTCTCCCCATTTCTCATTAGATCTTTATTGGATGGGGGAGATTGCTGAAGGTTAACCTCCTCTAGACTTTTCTTTCTATCCTAGAGTCTTCTGCTTCCAGGAAGTGGGGCCCAAGAGAAGGGAGAGGGTACACGTGTCATCGGTCTCGGCTCCCCTCTCCTGCCTGCAGACCGTCTGGGCGTCTGTGGTCCCACCCAACATTAGGAAAAATACTGAGCGCTCAGGGAATGCTGTCTGCCTTCCTTCCGATATAGAGGCAGTCTTGTAGAAGGAAGCAAGAACGCTTTCTGCTTTTCCTGATCTTTATTTCTAATCTGACCCCTTACACAAGGTGTGGATCCTGAGTGGGTGCTGACCCAGGAGCCTTCAAGCGGTAAACAGAAGTGAGACTGGCCTAGCATTGCAAGGTCAGTGCTCACAGGTGGTACAACTGCCACTGTGATACAACTGCTACTGCCCAAATATGTCTGATTTGGTAGCCTGGTTTCATTTTCATACTAGTACAGTTGAAGGAAGTTGATCTCATTGACTTCCTGGAGACTCTTTTCAAGCCTGCTGAGATTAATTAAGTCCAGCCTCATGCAACAATTATTCTAAAGCATAGTGCCTTATTATATTTCAGTGCGTGCCGGACTACTGAATTTAAATTGTTCCAGTAGTTGATAACATTTTTGTTGATTTCCTACTCTAGGAGTCTAATGTCCTTTTTTTATTTTTGTGGGTGGATGGATATTATTTCCTGCTGGGCTGAGGAATCTCTAGAAGAAGAAGGAAATGCCTGTTGTCAACAGGACAGTGCTGTTTTCTAAGCTTTCCTGGAAAGTTCTCTGTAGAAGCCAGGTCTTATTCTGTACACAGTGCATCTGTTTCTCTCTGGTTGGGGATTTTTAAGAATACTTTGTGTCAATTGGAACACTTTTCTTCTGAGATAAAGATAGTGGGTATCTGTGCAGATCAGTCTGGGATAAACAGAACATTGTGAAAGGAGACATGGTTCAGCGGGAGGGTTCCTGGGCCCTCCTTATACTGAACTTGGACAGCTGCCTTCTTTGTATACTTCCAGGTCAGCTGGAAAGACCTGGGAAGCACTTTAATCATTATGCAGAGGGATTTCAAACAAAGTGAAAAAAACCTCCCTAAAGCCTATGTTTGTATTTTTCTTTCTTGCAAACAGAAGAGTATTCTATGTGATTATTTTAAAGAGACCTGGTCATGGCGTGGCCAGTTATTTACACATTCTTGGTTACTGAATCTTTCTCTTCTTTGTACAAACTCGTTGCCACAGGATTCAGAAAGATTAGCTTGGAACACGTACGTTTCTCATGGATTCTTTAGTTGGAAGATGCTTCCCCCTTGGGAGGATCCCATAGCTTTCACTTCAGAAGAGTGAGGAATTCAGATTTCGTCAGGATCCACTCAGTAGCCGGGTGGTGTCAGATCCCCAAGGAAGTGGCTGTTGTGCCATCTGAGTGCAAAGCCACCTGGAAAGCATTGTCCGTTGGCTGCCTCATGTATTCAGTGCTGCCATTTGGCAAGAGGCAAAGGAAGATGGTGACATGGTGGCTGTCATCTCAGAACCTGCAGGGCAGATCAGATAGCACCTCCTGCTTCCATGCGGAGTACGGAGCAAGGAGACTCAATGCTGGGAAGGCTGTTGCCATGGATGTGTCTCACGTATGGTCTTAAAACTACAATGGCTCCTACTTCTCCCACAGTTACCTCCTGATGCAGGTAACAGTGGTGTTGTAAGACTAGGGTGAGTGGTTTTAAAGAAAGTGATATAGGGGCTGACAGTTACCAGCGGCCTGACAGGGACGTGGCCACACCCACCAGCTGGTGCGTGACTGGGTAATCCACGCTGGAATTCAGACAGATTTCTGGCAGTAAGTCCTAGGCTCTCCTACGGAGCATGTCTGCGGCAGTTGTGTGGTGTGAATATTCACGCGAGGATTTCTTTAAAATGCATTGAACTTCCAATTTAAAGGCATAGCCAAATCCTGGTGATGATTGTGTGGAAGACACAGCAGTGGTGTGTAGATTGTTTCCCTTTTGCTGGAGTAATGTTGGTAAAAGTCAGCATCTGACACAGATGCTCAGTCGGCAATTCAGAAGCAAGAATTGGCAGAAGAGAGGGGGGAAGTTGAGAGTTAAGGCAATAAATATATAGTTGTATTCGTGAAGAGTTTAAAATTCTTGTTTATTAATTATTTAAGTTAAACGACATTTAAAAATAGTTGTAGGTTCACGTGTGTGAATCTACACTCTGATAGTTACATTGACCGTAGTACAGCATCACAACTGCGGTTTGACATTGACGTAGTCAAGACACAGAATGTTTCCATCACCAGAAGGATTCCTCCCACCTCCTAGGCTGGAGGTTTACCTCTGGCAACCACTAATTTGTTCTCCATATAATTTTCTCATTTCAAAAAGGTTTTAAAATTGGAATTGTATAGTATGTGGGAATTGGCTTTTTTCATTCAGCTGAATTCTCTGAAGATGTTAGTCCTTTCTTAAACATGTGGCTTGCAGATATGTCCTCTGACTCTGTTCTGCTTCTCAACAGGGTCTTTTGAAGAACAAGTTTTTAATTTTAATGAGGTCCAATTTATTGACTTTTTTCTCTTTTATGAATCACACTTTTGGTGTCAAGTCTAAGAACTCTTTGCCTAGCCCTAGATCCCAAAGATTTTCTTCTATTTTTTTCTTCCAAAAGTTATGTAGTTTAAATTTTTTACATTTAAGTCCATGATCCATTTGAGTTAATATTTGTGTAATGTATGAGATGGAGGTCATGGTTTCTGGTGGGGTTTTTTTTTTTTTTTTTTTTTTTTTTTTGCTTGTGGATGACTAATGGCTACAACATTTGTTGTTGTTGTTGAAAAGGCTATCCCTCTTCCATTCAATTGCTGTTACACATTTGTCAAAAACCAGTTGGGCATATTTGTGTAGGTCTGTTCCTGAGTTCTCTTATCTGTTTCATTGAGCTGTGTCTATTCCTTAGCCAGCATCACAGTCTTGATTAGTATAGCGATATAAGTCTTACAATTAGGTAGATTGATTCATCCCACTTTATTCTTTCTTTTCAAAATTATTTTAGATGTTCTAGCTCCTCCTTTTCCCTTTCTATATTAATTATTGAATACTGTTCTACAAAAAATTTTGCTGGTGTTTGCAGAATTGACATCTTTACTATTTTGAATTTTCTAATCAGTGAACATAGTAGCTGTCTGCATTTCTTTCATCAGCATTGTGTAGTTTTCAGCATGTAATTCCTATACATGTTTTCTTAGATTTACACCTAAATGTTTCAATTTTTTAAACAACTGTAAATGGTATTGTCTTTAATTTTAGTGTCCATATGATTATTGCTAGTATATAGAGATACAATTGATTTTTTTTTTTTTGTATGTTTAGCTTGTATCCTGCAACCTTGTAGAGCTCACTCATTAATTCTAGTTTTTGGTAGATTCCTTGGGATTTTTTACGTAGACAATCATGTGGTCTGCAAATAGAGATGGTTTAATTTCTTCCTTTTCAATCTTTATGCTTTTTATTTCCTTTTCTTGCCTTGTTGCACTTGGCTAGACTTAGCACTAAGTTGCTAGAATGAGAGTGGTGAGGGCAAACATCCTTGCCTTTTGTTTATCTTGTGGGAAAAGCATACCATCTTCCACCATTAAATATAATGCTAACTGTAGGTTTTTGGTAAATGCTCCTTATTAAGTTGAAGAGGTTCCCCTCTATTTCTGTTTTTCTGAGAGTTTATAAATGATGAATGGGTGTTGAATTTTAGTAAATGCTTCTTTGTATCAATTGATTTTATTTTGATCATGATTTTTCTTTAGCTTATTAATATGGTGGATTATATTAATTTTCAAATATTGAACCAATCTTTGATCTCTGGAATAAACCCTACTTGGTCATGTATATAGTTATTTTTATGTATTGCTGATTTCTATTTTGCTAAAAATTCTTGTGTCTATTCATGAGGGATATTGGTCTGTAGTTTTGTTTGTTTTGTTTATTTTTAGCTCCCACTCATCTGGTTTTGATATGGTAATAATAGTTTCATAAGGTGAATAGAGACTGTCTTCTTTTCTTTTATTTCCTGAAAAGAGTATTGAATTGGTATTAATTCTTCTTTACACATTTGGTAGAATTCTTTAGTGAGACCAGCTGGGCCTGGAGATTTAATTTTTTTGCCGGGGAAGGGTGAGTTTTTTGAAATTATGCATTCAATTTCCTTAATAGTTAAGGGCTATTAGTTATCTATGTCATATTGTGTAAGCTTTGGAAGTTTTTTGAGGTAGAGGTCCATTTTGTCTAAGTTGTCAAATTCATGTTCATAGTTTAAGTTGTTCATAGTATTCCCTTATTCTTTTGATGTCTGCCAGGTCTGTAGTGATATGTTGCTTCATTCTTAATGTTGGTATATTGTGACTTCTATCTCTTTTTTTTACAGTCTTGTTAGAAGTTTGTAAATTTTGTCAGTGTTTTAAAAGAACCAGCTCTTGGTTTAATAGATTTTTTTTCCTATTTTTCTGTTTTTAATGTCTTTTATATCTGCTCTTACCTTTATTGTTTCTTTCCTTTTGTTTGCTTTGGGCTTATTTTGCTCTTTTTCTAGGTTCTTAAGGTGGGAACTTAGAATATTGA
Source organism: Rhinolophus ferrumequinum (assembly GCF_004115265.2). Taxonomy (NCBI): domain Eukaryota; kingdom Metazoa; phylum Chordata; class Mammalia; order Chiroptera; family Rhinolophidae; genus Rhinolophus; species Rhinolophus ferrumequinum. The sequence goes on along the minus strand of NC_046287.1, from coordinate 97,448,157 downwards.
TTTGAGAAGTTTTTTCTTATGTATGCATTTCATGCTACAAATTAACCTCAGAGCACTGTTTTTAGCTGTGTCCTACAAATTTTGATATGTACCGTTTTCATTTAATTTAATGTACTTTTAAAATTTCTTTGTAGACTTCCTCTTTGACCTGCGGATTATTTGGACGTGTGTTTTTTAGTTTCTAAGTGTTTGGAGGGTTTCCTGTTATTGATTTCTAGTTTATTCCATTATAAGTAAACTAGAGACTACGTGGGAGACTACGTTCTATGTGATTTCAGTTCTTTTACATTTGTTGAAGTTTATTTTATGGCCCAGGATATTGTCTATCTTAATACATGTTTCATGTGCACCCCAAAAGATCACATATTCTGCTGTTGTTGGGTGCAGAGTTCTGTAACTGTCTAATCCTGCTAGTTGATGGTGTCAATTCTGAAATGGAGTATTTTGTTGTAGTGGTGTTGGTAGTTGTTTGTTTTTGTTTCTGTTTTCTTTTTTTTAGGGAAAAAAAAGACAGGGAAATGGAAATGAGGATTGGAGAGCAGAGAATTTGTAATCCTATTGTCTGGCAAGATAAGGAGACTAAAAGTCTATATTGACAATTTAGGGCAACTTTGATAATTAGCCAAGTGGAGAGTAAAATTCATATTCTCAATTGAAAATGTAGGTATGAGAGGGCCATTTCATCACACCATTGTTTTAGAATTACAAAATCTGAAGAAAACCAAGCTTGATCTCAAAATCAGTGGTCGGACAGTTAACGTTGCCGGCCAGGACTGGAGGAGAAGGATATGTTTCGAGGTTGTCTAGATTACTTCTTATTGAGTAGTGTTTATGGGTTAACTCATTTACTGGGTACTAAGCACTTATTCAATCATTACTTTAATCAGATCCAGAGCAGAAATGTGGACTATTAATAAAAAAGCTAGATGATTCATCCATTCTAAAAATGTTGTTGAATAATTGTTCTATTCCAGACATGAAGCTAGTCCCTGAGGATATAAAAATAGAGCAACATGGACTTAAGTATCGTCTATTCTCCTACACGAGAAAAACCTAGGGCTCCCAATGGCTTCTACAAAGAGTGATTACTAGAAAATAAAAGAGTCAGTTCAATCTTGAAGATTGTTTTAGTCTCAGATGCTGCAGCTTAAATTTGGAAAATAATATTAAAAATGTTTTGCAGGGAAACTATGCTTTATAACCTGTCACTTTCAGTTCAACACCTGGCATTTCTTGCATGTCTCCTCTGTGTGCCAGGCACCTAAGTGGATGCATGGGGTCTGGGTTTGCTTAGTTTCTGGTGTACTTCTTAAGTCTGACTTTATAAAGATAGAGGCCCAGTATAAAGTTCTTAAACTTTATATCCACTTTAATGTTTTATTTCTTAAAAAATAGAAGCTTCCTTGTATGCTAGAAAATTTTATTTGCATTGTCTTCAATAATGCAACTTTATAAAGAATGCCTACATAAGTCATGTTGAACCTAAGTACGAACAGATCCGGTATCGGTATCAATACTGGAGTTACTTCACATCGATTTGTAAACACACCATTAGTGTAACCTGTTGAACCAGGTACAGTTTCGGAAGGCCAGCAAAGACTTTGGTCTATTGCTTTTCACATGACACAACAAAAAGTGAGAAAATACAGCTACTATATCGTAGTATTTGCTCTCTTTTCCCCAATGACATCATAGTTTCCCTTAATATCTGGTTTTCAGATCATGAAAACATGTTATTTTCCCAGAAAATCAGTTGCTTTGATTAATGGGGCCAGGCCAGTCCAAGGACAGAGTAAGCACACAGGATCCTGGCTTGCGTCCTAGAAATTATCCTCAGTCTTCATTCTCTCACCTTGGAGCTGTTTGATGTAATTACTGTGTTTTCGGTGAAAATAGCATCTGGTAATTCTCTAAAGAAGTTCCCTATATCTAAGAAAATAATAGATGATTCATTGATAAGTTATTAATTATTAATAGGTAACAAGCTTCTGCTTTATTTTGTATCATTTTATTAACGAGCCTCCTCCTTTCTTTCTAGTATAAAAAAGAAGTTGGAAATTATACTGTCTATTCAGCTCCTTTATTATTCCTTAATTAATCAAGTGTGATAGACATGAAAACTACTTCCCTTCACCATTACTTTTAACTTAAGTTACATTAAGTTATGATAGATAGCTGGAAGAAAGTGATCAAATACTTCTCTAATAATGCAGACATATATCAGTTAGTCTGGCCGCTGCAATTTGCCTTTGATAAATCGGATAACTTCTTTGAGCCTTGTTCTTTCCCTCTCTGTAAAATGAATCTGGCTGATAATAAGTGACCCTGCCTATTTCATTTGGCTGTTTTCATCATCCCTGCTAGTCCGTGAGCTCTGTAAGACTGAGAGCCGTGGCCCATTTATCTTTGTATCTCCATTCTACGACAGCCCAGATGTTGCAAGTGCTATGCCTTTTGGGGCCACGCAAGTAACAGAGGAGCTCAGCACTTTGGATGGAAACTGTTGCTCCATAGGTTCTGCCTATGGAGTTCGCAAGGAAATGTTGCCCACAGCTAGCATATCCTTGTATTTTCCAAGAGAATCCAGAAATCTGGATTTTTAAATGAAAATCTCTCTATTCTTAAATATTGAAAGTGAATTCCGTTTTTAAAAACTCCCTGTGTAGGCCAAACAAGGCGTGAGTGCTGTGACATCCAACCCCAAAGTCAGTGCTCGCCACTTGGGAACATGCTCTGAAAAAATGCTTATTGAAGGGGTGGCCCGTTAGCTCGGTTGGAGCTTGGTGCAGATAACACCAAGATTGCTGGGTTGATCCCCACATGAACCACTGTGAGCTGCAGTCTCCTTAAAAAAAGAAAAACAGCTTATTGAATTAACAGCAATTTATTTATGGAGCTGCATTATAATATGGCTGCCACGAATAGAGATCATTTTATTGTTTCCGAGGAAGATGCACCTGTCTTCCTAAAGTAAGAGCTTTTATAACGATATAATTGTATAGACATTACTTGTATACAGTTATTAATAGGACTGCTATCTGTACAAGTATCATAATAAATGAGCTTACCATATGCCATGCATTGCTAGGCAGGTATTATCCATATAAGAAAGACTCACAAACTGAAGATCAGAAAGGGTCATTTAAATAATGACCCAAGCTGACACAGTCTATCTGAGGTCTGGCTGAGCTGAGGTATAATCCAGGAAGTGGTTCATACTGCACTTCCTGCCTGTCGTGGCCTTCTGTCCAGATAAAGAATGAACTGACACCACAACAAAACAACTAGCCTAATTAGTTTCTTTTTTTAAATAGCTTTATTGAAATATAATTGGCATGCCATGCAGTTCTTCCATTTAAAGAGCAAAATTCAATTGTTTGTAGGATGTTCAGTCATGCCAATTATCACCAGTCAATTCTTGAACATTTTCATCACCCCAAAAAGAAATCCTGTACCCATCAGCAGTCACTCCCCATGTCCCCCCAAGTCCCCAGACATAGGTAATAACTCACCTACATTATGTCAGCATAGATTTGCGTTTTCTAGACATTTCATATAAATGGAGTCAGACAACATGTGGCCTTTTGTGTCTGGCTTTTATTTTAGCATAACGTTCCAAGGCTCGTCCATTGTAGCCTGTGTCAGTAATTCATTTCTTTTTATTGCTGAATAGTATTCCATTATATGTATACCACATAGTATATATTCATTTATCAGTTCATGGATATTTGGGTCGTTTATACTTTTTAGCTATGATGAACAGTGCTACTATGAACATTTGTGTACATGTTTTTGTGTGGACGTGTGTTTTTATTTCCCTTGGGTATATACCTAGGAGTGGCATTGCTGGGTGACATGGTAACTGTTTAACATTTTGAGGAATTGTCAGACTATTTTCTGCAGCGACTATATCATTTTACGTTCCCACCACCAATGTAGGAGGTTCCAGTTTCTTCACTTATCAACACTTGTGGGTATTACTTTAAATTATGGTAACATTCACACATCAAATATTTACCATCTTAACCATTTTTAAGTGTACAGCTCAGTGGTATTAAATCCATTCACATTGTTGTGCTGCCATCACTACCATCTATCCTCTAACTCTTTTCATCTTATAAAACTGAAACTGCCCTTTAGACAATGACTCCCTGTTCTCCCCTCCGCCCAGCCCCTGGCAACCACCATGTTACATTACCTAGAAATGTCTTTATGATTTTGACTACTCTTAAATAACCTCATATAAGTTGAATCTTGCGGTATTTTGTCTTTTTTTGTGACTAGTTTATTTCACTTAGTGTAGTGTAAAATTTTTGTCTTTTTTAAAGACTGAGTAATATTCCATTGTGTGTATAGACCACACTTTGTCCATTCATCTATCGATGGACACTTCGGTTGCTTCCACCTTTTGGCTATTATGAATAATGCTGCTGTGAACATGGGTGTATAAATGTCTCTTTGAAATCCTGCTTTCAATTCTTTTGGGTATATAAGTGGAATTGCAGAATAACTTCTAACTTCATTCATTGTGGTCAGAGAAGATACTTTGTATGATAGCTCTCTTTTTTAAAAATCTATTGAGACTTAATATGTGGCCTAATAGATGGTATATCCTGGACAATGTCTCATGTGCAATTGAGAATATATATATCATATATGTGCACATATATGCAGAAGGTGCCAAAAAATGTATACGCATTTTAAGAAAGGAAAAAACTATTAAAATTGTAATAGTCAATATATACTGATTACAAAAGATGAGTACAAGTCATGTGTATACATTTTTTTTGTACCCCAGTATTTTGTTATTATTTGTCAGAGTATTTTGTATATATGTGTTAGATCTAGTTGGTTTATTGTGTTGTTTAAATCCTCTATTTTCTTACTTATCTTCTGTGTGGTTGTTATATTCATTATTGCGAGTGAGGCATTGGTGTCTCCAACTATCATTGTAGAACTATACATTTCTCCTTCAATTTCTGTTGGTTTCTACTTCATATATTTTGATGATCTCTCATTAAGTGTGTAAATGTTTATAATTGTTATATCTTCTTGCTGTATTGAACTTTTATTAATATATAATGTCCTTCTTTGTCCCTTGTAAACTTTTTTTATTTAAAGTCTATTTTGTCTCGTAATAGTATAGCCACTTCTGCCCTCCTCTGTTACTATTGACATGGAATATCTTTTTCATTCTTTCACTTCCAACTTGTTTGTGTCTTTGGATCTCAGATAACTCTTGTGGACAGCATATAGTTGGATCCGGTATTTTTATCCATTCTGCCAGTGTCTATCTTTTGATTGGAGAGTTTAACACATTTACATTTAAAATGATTACTGATAAAGAGGGACTTACATCTCACTGTGCTGTTTATTTTCTATATGTCTTACAACTTTTTTGTCCCATATTTTCAACTATTGTCTTCTTTTGTATTTAATTTATTTTTTTTTGTAGTGAAATGTGTAAATTCCCTTTTCATTTCCTGTTTTCTTTGTGATAATATGGGGATTACATTTAACATCCTAAAGTTATAGCACTCTAATTTGAATTTAAACCAGCTTAATTTCAGTAGCATACAAAAACTCTGCTCCTTTATAGGTCTGTCTTCACAGCTTTTAGTGTTGATGGCATAAAATTATACTGTTGTACATTGTGTCCCCCAAAACATAAACTAATGCATTAGTCTCTTTAATCATGCAGAAACAAAAAGTGGTTACAAACCATTGTTACAATAATACTAGTGTTTAGTATTGCCCATGTATTACCACTACTGAGATTTTTATTTCTCCATATGGCTTTGATTTACTGTCTAGTGTCATTTCATTTCACCTTGCAGGATTCCCTTGAGCATTTTTTGCAGGACAGGGCTTGTTGTGACTTCCTCAACTTTTGTTTATCTGGGAATGTCTTAATTTTGTCCCTCACTGTTGAAGGATAGTTTGGCTGGATTTGGGATTCTTGGTAGACAGGTTTTAATACATTGGCCACTGTCTTCTTGCCTCCAAAGTTTCTGATGAGAAATATGCTTATCGTCTTATTGAAGATCCCTTGTATGTGATGATTTGCTTTTCTCTTGGTCTTGATTATAATGTGTCTTGATGTAAGTTTCTTTGAGTTCATCTTCCTTGGAGTTCATTGAGCTTCTTGGATGTTTATATTCATCACATTTGGGAAGGTTTCAGTTACTATTTTTTTAAGTATTCTCTCTGCTGCCTTTTCTCTCTCTTCATCTGGGACTCTCATGATGGGTATGTTGGTTCACTTGATGGGATTCTACAGGTGCCTTAGGCTCTGTTTGCTATTTCTCAATCCTTTTTCTCTGTTCCTCAGACTCTATAATTTCCATTGTCCTATCTTCAAGTTCTCTGATTCTTTCTTCTGCCTGCTCAAATCTGTCTTTGAGTCCCTTTAGTGAATTTTTTTAATTTAGTTAATGTACTTTTCAGCTCCAGTCTTTCTTTTTGATATTTTTTATAGTTTTTCCCCCCTTTCTTCTGCTCCCCCGACCCCCAATTCCGGTTCAAGCCGTTGTTTCTCAGTCTTGTTGTGTAGGACACAGCTCCCTGGCCCATGCTGGTGTTAGGAGCCTTTCGCTCCCCTGGGCCTGAGGCAGTCAGTCGCCAGTCATCCGTTGGCTGCTCACAGTAGCTCACGGCAGCTCTTGCTGGCTGCCGGCCACTCATGGTGGCACACCGTAGCCCACCGCAGCACTCAGCAGCCCAAGGCAGTACCCAGCTACTCACGCCAACCTCCGGCTGCTCACGGAAGCCCAACTCCAGGGAGAGCTGTTGTTCACAATCTTAGCTGTAGAGGGCGCAGCTCTCTGGCCCATGTGGGAATTGAACCTGTGACTTCCATTAGGAGCGTGGTGCTCCAACCACCTGAGCCACCGAGCCGGCCAAGGTCTTTGTAAAAGACAGTTTCTGTTTACTTTTTTCTCCTTTGAGTGAGCCATATTTTCCTGTTTATTTGTATGCTTTGTGATTAATAGTGGACATTTGAATGTCATAATGTGGTAAGTCTGGAAATCAGATTCTCCCTCTTCCCCAGGGTTTGTTGTTTTTTGTTATTGTTTTGTTTATTGTTTTTGGTTTTGATTGGTGTAGGCCGTCCTTGTACTGTAAACGTAATGTGTTCTCAAGTCTTTTCTGAGCTCTTTCTTGGGCATGTGTGGTCACTTTCTAACTTTACCAGTATATATGCAGTTCTTTTTTAAATGTCCTAGGCTTTAATGTCTGGCTCCTTAAGGGGAAAAGGCAAAAATTGAGGGGAGGGTTGAAGGGCCCAGGTCCTTTACATCCCCTGGAATTCACTTCAGCCAGAGGGGAAGGGGCTTACAACAATGGGGGGGAGGTGCAACAACAATGGCTGCCCACCTCTGTCTGCACCTCTTGGTGACTAGAAACAATAATCAATGATCAGAGCACATATTTGGAGGACAGAGTCCTTCTTGCCCCCCCTGACTTTGCAAGCTGTGTGCAGGCTGCTCCAGGAATACATGCACAGCTGTATTCTCTTCGCCACATGTCTGGGGTGATTGAGGGATGGGTAGCTGCTAGTGTGCTAAGAGCTAAAATTGATTGAAATAAATTGCAGTTTACCATCCAATCTTCCTCTGGAAGTTGCAAGCCTTCACAACAGTATCCAGAGTTTCAAAAGAGTTATATCAGACAGATTCTGCCAGTGCAAGTCTTGTCTAGGTAGGGAGACAGATTCCTGACCCTTCCCACTCTACCATCTTCCCAGAATCCTCTTCCTTATTTGGTTTTGATTTACATTTCCCTGATGTATAATGAGGACCATCTTTTCATGTGCTTATTGGATATTTGTATATCTTTGGAGAAATGTCAATTCAAGTTCTCTGCCCATTTTTTAATTGCATTGTTTGCCATTTTGTTGTTGAATTGTAAGAGTTGTTTATATATTCTGGATACTAGACCCTTATCAGGTATATAATTTGCAAATATTTTCTCCTATAGATTGATTGTCTTTTCACTTATTTAGTGGTGTTCTTTGCATCAAAGTTTTAAATTTTGATGGAATCCAGTTCATCTATTTTTTTGTTGTTGTTGTTTGTGCTTTAAGTGTCATATCAAAGACCATTGCCTAATCCATAGCCATGAAGATTCTTCTGTGTCTTCATCTAAGAGTTTTATAGTTTTTGCTTTTAAATTCAGGTCCATGCTCCATTTTCACTTAAATTTGTATACGTATGAAAGAAGGATAGAACTTCATTCTTTTGCATGCAAATATGCATTTATCCTAGAACCATTTGTTGAAAAGATAATTCTTTTTCAGTTGGAAGATCTTGGCACCCTTGTTGAAAATGAATTGACCATGAATAGGAAAGTTTATTTATATATTCTCAATTTATTTCCATTGGTCTCTATATATGTCTATCTGTATGCCAGCACCACACTGTATGGATTACTGTAGCTTTATAGAGAGTTGTGAAATTCTGAAGTGTAGGTTCTCTAACTTTGTTCTTTTTCAAGATTGTATTGGCTATTTTGTGTCCCTTGAATTTTCGTATAAATTTTAGGATCAGCTTGCCAATTTATGCAAAGTAGTCAACTGGGATTTTAATAGGAATTGCATTGAATCTGTGGATTAATTTAGAGAATATTACCCTTTTAATGATATTAAGTTTCCAATCCATAAATCCATTTATTGAGGTCTTCTTTAATTTCTTTAGCAATGTTTTGTAGTTTTCATAGTATAAATTTGCACTTTTGTTAAATGTATTCCTAAGTATTTTATTCTTTCTGATGCTATTGTCAATGGAATTGATTTCTTAATTTTCATTTTGGATTGTTCATTGCAAGTGTATAGAAATGCAACTGATTTATTTTCCATATTTATCTTTTATCCTGCAACCTTCCTGAAATTGTTTATTAGTCCAATAATTTTTTAGTGTTATCCTTAGAACTTTGACATATAAGGTCATGTCATCTGCAAATAGAGATAGTTTTCTATTTCCTCCTTGCCCATCTGGATTCCTTTTATTTCACTTTCTTGCCTAATTGTCCTGACTAGAACCTCCAGTACAATGTTGAGCAGTAGTGGTGATCGTAGGCATCCTGGCTGGTTACTGATCTTGGGGGAAAAGCATCTAGTCTTTCACCATTCAGCATGATGTTTGCTGTGAGTTTTCTGTTGATGCTTTTTATCAGGTTGAAATGTTCCCTTCCACTCCTCGTATTTTCAGTGTTTTTATCATGAAGGGGAATTTAATTTTTCAAATGATTTTTCTGTATCTATTGAGATGATCATGTCTTTTTCATCCTTTATTGATATAGTGTATTCTATTAGATGATTTTTGAATGTTGAACCAACCTTGAATTTCTGGGAAAATCCCACTAGGTCATGGTGTATAATCATTTTTATATGTTGGTGGATTTGGTTTGCTAGCACTTTGTTTAGGATTTTTATATCTATATTCATAAGAGACATTGCTCTGTGGTTTTCTACTGTCGTGTTATCTTTTTTTTGGTTTTGTTAACAGATTAATGTTGTCCTGATAGAATGCATTTTGTAGTGTTCCCTTTTATTCTACTTGGAAGATTTTGGAAAGAATTGGTATAAATTCTCTGTGTTTGCTTTTTGTTCCTAAAAGAAAGAACCAACGGAACCATTTTTAACACTGCTTCCACATCATCCTTTCTCTCCAGTCAGTCTAACCATTTCATCTTTTATGACCTATGTGGTTGGATCCCAGCTCTTTCATGAAGCCTTTCTCTGATTACTCCTGCCTGTGAAGCTGCTTTCACTCCTGAACTTCAATCATTAATGCTAAGTCCCATTACACACTTAGTCATATACTGTTGTTATAATCTGCAGTATGTCATACCTGCTCCTTTTGTCTCCTGCACTGACTGTGAACTTCATGAGGGCAGTGGCTGGATTCTCAATGTCATATGTTGTACCGAGGTACCCAGCATTTTATCCAATTACATAGATTTAAAAGCCCTTAAAAATATCCTTTTTCAAGATTTCCTAGTATTTATAAAGAAATATATATATACATACACACACACACACACGTATATGTGTACATACATACATAAATGTATGTGCCTTATGCGTCTGTATATACTTTCTCACATGACTACCGTGTTTCCCCGAAAATAAGACCTAGCTGGACAATCAGCTCTAATGCGTCTTTTGGAGCAAAAATTAATATAAGACCTAGTCTTATTTTACTATAGTATAAGACTAGGTATAATATAATATAATATAATATAATATAATATAATATAATATAATACCAGGTATGATATAATACCAGGTATAGTATAATATAATATAATATAATGTAATACCAGGTCTTATATTAATTTTTGCGCCAAAAGACGCATTAGAGCTGATGGTCCGGCTAGGTCTTATTTTCGGGGAAACACGGTATATATTAATATGTTATTTCAAATATAGACCAAAGAGTAGTTAAAAGAGACTTTGAGAGGCTGTATTCCTGAGTTCCAATCCCTGCTCTTTGATGCACATATGTCTTGCCCTCAGTCTGTTTTCTCATATATAACATGGAAATTAGTGTGGGGACTAGAATAAAATCTATATTTAGTCCAATACTTTGTACTAGTAGGCACTCAATAAATAATGAATATTTATTCAATAAGTAATAAATAATGAATATTTAGAAGCTTAAACTTCTAGACTGAGTCTGATATTAATCATATTTTACATTATATTTAATATTTATCTAGTATTAACCATGATCTAATATTTATTTGAAATAATAGATGACTTTGTGCAAAGTCTTAAATTTTGTTTAATGGCTGATTAGATGAAGTTTCTTCCTATTAAATTCCTTGAAAAAGGGTACTCTATTTTCCTATTAATTCTTTGGAAGGGCTTTGGAAGCAGCTGTTAAAAAAACTGTAAGTTTTCCTTGATCATAAGCGCCTGAGGAAGTGCTTAAAAGCATGGGTTCCAAAGTGAGTGAGCCTGGAGTCCAGTTCAGGCGTTCACTAGCTATGTGTCTCTCCCCACTTTTCGTCTGTCACAAGGATGAGTACCTGCTCCCTAGGCCCTTCTGAGGATTCAAAGAGGTACTCAGAGAAGCACGTCGCACAGGACCTGGCATTTAGTAAGTGCTGGTGTTAAGTAATTGTGTTCTTTATATTCATCATATTCAGCCCTCAGTAAATGTTTGAGTGAAAAGTTATGTGATTAACTTCTTTGTGGAAAACTCCTCTTCGTGGTTCCCCACCCCACCCCCCGTAGGAAGAATTCTGCATTGGGAAGGATGCCTGACTAGGTAAGATGCAGTTATTTCTATTAGGTTGGTGCAAAAGTAATTGTAGTTTTTGCAGTTATTTTTAACCTTTTAAACCACAATTACTTTTGCACCAACCTAATAGATAGGCTGAGACTCTTAGTGTGGAGAAAAGGAGCCTTTTCCACCAACCTTAGTTAAAGATGAGAGTAGCAACGCTGTGATGCTATGATTTTATGGTTATGCGTTTATCCTACATTAAGTATTTTTCCTTAATTTTAAAAAGCCTTCATTTTTAGTAATTTTGTGTGTTTCTGATAGGGTTAAATACAGTTAGCTGTGCAGATTTTATCAGCGTTAGAAAACTCACTGTGTTATTCTACTTCATGCATTTATCCTACCTTAAGTTTTTTTCCTTTATTTTTAAAAGCCTTCATTTTTAGTAATTTTGTGTGTTTCTGGTAGGGTTAAATACGATTAGCTGTGCAGATTTTATCAGCGTTAGAAAACTCACTGTGTGATTCTACTTCATTAGTCAAGCCCTTTAACAAAGCCTAGTCCATTAAACCAAACCCAGTGAAACCCAAAGGGGCTACTGCAGTGACCGTTGTGGCATCGTCTCCTCAGCGGTGTTGGGGCTCATGGATTCGTGGCATACGGTGGGCACCATTAGTTTTATTGTTGCATTTGGGCTCAGAGTATATGAAGCTTCCAAAGAAAGACGTTTACTCACACATATTCCTGATTTGTGGAAACTTGCCACAAAAGGTAGAGAAAGATTGCTACATATGTGCATAACCTCAAAGGAGCGAAGTTAAAGCCCTTTTTTTTTTGAGTTATCATGATTTCCGGTACTCTCTTAGGTACTGTCACTCTTACTAAGTCTAAATTTTTTCATCTGTGTTTGTTTGCACGTTGGGGTTGTTTTAGCAGAGGGCTGAATGTTTCAAATATAAAAGTCACATCAATTGAACATATATTTTTCAAATGTAAGTCAAATATAATGCATACAAATTTCCTTCAGGATAGACATACTTCTTTACTATTCCTTCAGGGTAGACATAATTTCTTTACTATTTACCCTACGGAAAACCGCCGTCAAACCGAAGCAAGATTGACGGCAGAACTAAAATGCCCGACCAGCTTATCATCACTCTTCAAACCTAGTACACAAAAAAGCATAATGTCCCAAAGTTGGAACTCTCTCTATGTGGAATGTTTCCAAAGAGACCCAAGTCAAGGCTTTCATGACATTATAATGTTCTCCACCGGCTAACAGTGGCCTTACCTGTCAGTGCACCTGGGCTGAGAGGAAGGGAGGTGACATATGTTTCTGTCTACCTTGGGGTTAGAAATCTGGAGCATCATTCTAATCCTGATTTTGTGCTGTGGATTTAAAAAAAAATAATCATATAAGCTTCCTCTGAAATGGTGCCACTGAGGTTTTTCATATGTTGGTTCACTTACTATACACCACACATTGAGCAGACACTATTATTCCCACTGTAAGCGGGCTGTGGCGAGGGCTGTGTGGATTTCTTCTTTATTTGTGGCGTGCGTTGATTGCCGTGTTTGAATGACTGACTTTGAATAAACAGGTGCTTACTGAGAATGACTTATTTTGAGAAATCAACATTAAACCTATTTGAATGTTGACATTCTATACAGAAGATTCTCTGGGAAGAAGTTCTGGTTCTATCAGAACCCAAGGAGTCAGACTGCTTTTCTCCTGAAACCAAAACCACTCAGCCCAACAGAACCTGCCCCTGCTGAGTGGATCAGAGGTGGGCCCGGCGATCATCAATCCATGAACCGCTTAGCCACACAAATGTCCTCATAGGTATGAGAAAGTGGGGGACAAAGAATAGAAATAGGGCCAACCAACTTGCAAAGTTGATCACTTTCTTCTTGTTGTTGCCAGTTTTGGTTTTTCTAGAGTGTGTATTTAACTTGATTTTTTTCTCTGATGTGTAATTGTTGTTATACATTAACTTAATGCCAGGCAACAGCACGAATTTACAAATCATACTGGTGGGTATTCTGTGCAGCACAAAGTTCAAAGCTCTGATCGTTTCATGGTCTGAGCTCCTGCTGAGCAAGTGGGCCCAAAATAAAATCACACCTACTGTGGCGTGACCTCTTCAGTGGCCTTGGGAGGACTTGAAAAGGTAGGATGGGTCCTGTCTATTGTTTCTAAATGAAACGGTTCTTTTGTTTTCTTAATGAAGATCAGAGTTAAAGGAAATCCATTGTTTTATTATTGGTTTGAGTTTAAGGTTAAGTGGTGGAGTCCACAGAAAGTGACCATTGCTTTCCTATTATAGAATTTGAGTAGCTATATTATTGGTCAGTCCTCGAGAAATAGGTGACGCCTTTCAGGGCAGGCACTGGAGTCAGTCCTTCGATGTGCATTTATGTAGCATTGTTTTGCTTCTCCAGGGGACCTACTCTGCAATTGCATTTATTACCAACTTTGGCATTTCTCCCCTTTATGTAACTGAATATAAGCTTTTCCTAATAGCAGAGACCAGTGCACCTCACTGGGACACGTGTTTGTGGCGCTGAGCGGATGCTAGTTCGTGTTACAAAAGACTGTACAATAAGTGCTTCTATTTATAATAGTTCCCAACACATGTCATAGGCACTCACTAAAATTTTGCTTGCTTTATGAAAGATTTTTTTGAAGTAAACCACAAGGAATTTATTTATTGGCAACATTCGGCTATGAGTATGATTTTAAGGGCCCCATAATTTAGATTTTCTTGATTTAAGGCTATAATTTATTTTAAAGCTACCTGGAGATCCATTCAGTAAAAAAAAAATAAGCCAATGTAGAGAATTAAGGGACTGAGATCTGAAAGGGCCAAATTAAGTTATGACTTTTGTTTCACCTCTGGAAATCTCCTTTCATTTAAAATCCGTTAGTAGCCTTTATAATTTTTGACATCATGATTATTGACAATTCAGTATATGTAGCTTTTTAATAGAGTCTCATTTCAGAAACCTTAAGCAAATCATTGGTTCTAACGTAAGAGGCATGACACTTTAAAGATCATATGATGCTTTCTATTGAACGTTTCTAATGACCTGGATTTAACATGTTTCTCCAGAGAAACAGAACCAATAGAATATAACAGGGATGCCAAAAAAATGTATACAAATGGACACTTTGGTCAACGTTGCTCAAGCAGTAGTTCCCGGTAATCAGAAGTGTCTGGACGCGGATGGGAACCACTTTGAGCACCTCTTGTAATTGCAGAAGTCAAATGTGACTTGTATTCATCTTTTGTTATTGGTATATATTGAGTATTACAATTTTAATATAGTTTTCCTTTCTTAAAATGTGTATACATGTTTTTGGTACCCTCTGTATATAAGGAGGGTGGGAAGAGATTAATTTTAAGGAATTAGGTCATGCAGTGTGGGGACTGGTAAGTTCAAAATCTGCATGGCAGCTTGGCAGGCTAGAAATTATGTTGCAGTCTTCAATCCAAGGCTATCGTGAGCCTTTGAATTCCTTCCTCTTCAGGGGATCTCTTAGTTCCTTCTGCTGATTGGATCAGGCTCACCCACGCTATGGAGGGTCATCCGCTTTACTCAGGGTCTACTGATTTAACTGTTAGTCACATCTAAAAAATGCCTTCACAGCAACATCCAGATGGGTGTTTGACCAAATAGCTGGGCACCAATGCCCAGCCAAATTGACACGTAAAACTAACCATTACCGCCACCAAATGGGGAAATATGGCTGTTGCCATTTACCGTGGATGTGGAGAAGAACTCATTTTTCCTCCACCTGCTCACATGATGTACAGTTAATTGCAAGCTAAAGGTGGAAAATTAGAAAGTTGGGGAGTCACCACAGGAAAAATTAGATGCCACACCAGCAAGTAGAAATGCGCAGTGTGACTAAGGAAAGGAGTTTAGGGAATGTCAAGGGTCTGGGAAGCCTCTTTCCCTGCGGGGGCAGGGGCCAATCATAGTCTTCAGAAAGGGTGTGGGCGAGGGAACAGCAGCAGCCGCCCAGCAAAACTGATGACAGAAAATCCTCAAGTCCCAGACTGAACACACATTGAACTTCAGCAACACACTCTGATTTAAGGTTTCAGATGAAGTGATTTTAGGTTGTCGCCAGGGTGGATATGATGCTACTGTACCAGGCCCAATAGCCAGAGAGACATTACCTTTCAGAACTTCTCAGCCTAACATTTCAGGAAGCGAAAGCAAAGTACAGTGATGTGGCAGGCACACTCATTTTCTGCGCGGAAAATACAGATTTGAGAGAGGGTGCTCCATGGGGCAGCTTGTCTGAAATGGGCAACAGAGCTATTGAAAAAAATCTGTCAAATTGAGAGGGAAAGAATGAAAGAAAGAAAGCAATACCAAAAGATAGGATGGGAAACAGTAGTGCACTTGGCTTTTGTGTATCCTCAAGAAATTCTAAATGGCTAATTTATCAAGAAAGTGATTCCATTTCTGCAAAGTCTCACATGCTGCGTAGTTAAAAGAGCCTCAGTGTGGATTAGATGAGTAGGTGTGGGCAAACGGGGCAGAATCAACAAAGAGCCTTTTATTGGTCCCTTTCCTTTAGGAAGCTGTTCCAACCGTCCCCGAGTTCTATGTTATGACACTTTGGCAGGAAACCCCCTTTGTCAAAGCACTATCACTGGTCACGCACTTCCAGGTGTTCAGAGCCCATTCATTCTTCCGCTTTCCAAAGAAAGGGGAAAGTCAGAGGCCAGAGCAGACCTCTTTTTCTATGGTAGACTCATCCCTGCTCCAAAGTTCTGCGTGAGTTACTCCTAGAGTTCGATCAAATCGTACAGCTCTCCGTCGTCAGGTGACCATTTTTCTGAGTCCCAGTGATCTGCAGTTCTCAGCCAGCTGTGCTAACACACAACCGCTGCCCTGTCTTTCTCCACCCTCCTCTTCCAGAAGCTTGGCAGGGGTGTGGAAAATAGCTGCACCTCTTCCTCCCCTGTGTTTCTTTCTATTATAAAAGCCCTGGCATTTGATGTACCTCATCCAACTACTGAAAGTACATCCTAAGTTAACAGTGGGACTAAATTATCGCACTGTGACCTCTTAATTGTCAGATCAATGGTTTTTTCTGGCTGCTTCTTGAGGCTCTGACTCTGACACCCTGACCATTGTTAACCCCAGCCTCCTTGAAACTCCTTGGCTGCTGGGCTGCCTGTTCTCCTAGTCGCCTTGTGTCCTTTCAGTCTCTGTGCCGGCACCTCGTCCTCTTCCTGGCGCTAACTGTAGGTGTTCTTCAGGATGTCGGTTTCCAGCACTCCCTTCCTTCTCAACTCCAGCCATTCCCACGCCCTCACCTCTCACCTTGTCCCCACTCACTCATCTCGTTTGCATGTGTGTGTCTTTTTAGTCAAGACCCCGAAGTTCTGACTATTAGTACGTGTGTAATGTGGCAGGCACGTGGGTGTGGAGTGAAAGCCCAGCTATCTTCCTTTCACTAGGACCGAGTCCCCTGAGGTAGACTCTGAAGGGCAGAGCTCGTCTATCCACTTGCAGGGTGTGCGTGGGGTCAGGGTGGTGGAGACGCAAAGGGAAGGTTTGGTTGGAGGAGGGGGTATCCCGTGACAGAGCTCATAGGGTTTTCAAAGGCTGACATGGCACAAAAGTGCCTTCCTCGTGGGGGAAGAGTAAACAGAGGCCGGGGCAGGAGGCATGTTCTGAGACAAGGGAGGACTGAGGCCTAGGGCATCCATCTGGAAAAAGTATGAGATGGAACGATCCTTGTTCTCACCGCTGTGCTCACAACACCCAGCACTGTGCCTTGCACGTCATGGGAGCTCCTGAAAGTTTTTGAAAAGAGTTCAAAGTAAGAGTGGGTATGAAAAATGATGAAAGTCCTAAAGGCCAGACTCAGGAGATTGGCTTTTCATCCAGGAAGTGATAGGAGCCATTAGAAGATGTTGAGCAGGAAACTGACTGATCAGGGACACACATCAGGAAACGTTATCTGGCATTTGGGTGCTGAATGGATTGGGGAATAGGAAAATGGAAAACTTGTACCAGGTCTTGGTGAGGAATATGAGTAGCTCTGAGGTAGGGGGCGTGGCAGAGGAAGTGGATGTGAGGGAATGATTCCAGAGACCTGGGGTGGGGGTGGGTGTGGGGTGGAAAATAGGCGAGGACATGGAGATGGAGAACTCCAGTATTCTCAAGGCTGTGGGTGGGGACAACTGGGAAAATTGAAGTAATGTTAGCAGAAGATGGTTTGAGGTTTTGTTTGTACTGGGGACTGCTGAGTAGAAGACGTGAACTTGGTTGAGTTTAATCCTGGTGCCAGAGGTGAATCTTGGTGAAGATGCTCCCCAGCTGTTAGCAGAGTTTAACCTGGAGCTAGAAGAAGAATGGGTGATGGAGTGATCGCTCAGGCACAAGCAGCTGGAGAAATGGGTTGCATTGGGAACTTTGGGGGTGGGCAGAGAAGACGAGGCGATGAGATGGAGAAGGAGCCACCAGATAGGAGACTCAGCTGACAGGGCCATCTCCGAAAGCTAGAGAAGACACTTATCCATAAAGATATGTGTGCTCCAATGTTCACTGCAGCTTTATTTACAGTGGCCAAGACATGGAAACAACCAAAATGTCCTTCAGTAGATGAATGGATAAAGAAGTTGTGGTATATATACACAATGGAATACTACTCGGCGGTAAGAAAAGATGAAATAGGACCATTTGTGACAACATGGATGGATCTTGAGATTACTATGCTAAGCGAAAAAAGTCAGACTGGAAAAGTAGAGAACCATATGATTTCACTGATATGTGGGATATAAAACTGAAAACAACAAAAGAACAAGACAAACAAATGAAGGATTTGTCTATTCTTGACATTTCATATAAATGGAATCATGCTATGCAGCCTGTTGTGACTGGCTTCTTTCACTTAGGATAGTATTTTCAAGGTTCATTCATGTGTGTAGCACGTATCAATGCTTCCTTTTTATGGCCGAGTAATATTCGTATCTATGGGTATGTCATATTTGGTTTATCCCTGCATCGGTTGATGGATATTTGTTTTTTTCCCCCTTTTTAACTATTAGGAAGACTGTTGCTATAAACATTCATGTGCGAGTTTTTGTATAGATGTATGTTTTTAATTCCCTTGGGTATATATGTAGGAGTGGAATTGGTGGGTCATATGATAACTTTATATTTAATATTTTGAGGAACTGCCAAATTGTTTTCTAAAGCAGCTGCCCGATTTTCATCCCCACCAGCCATGTAATAAATCTTCTGATTTCTTCACATCGTTGTCAACACAGTATAGCAACTCCTAATTATTAATAATTAGGTAATAGCAAACTCCTAATTATTCCAGCACTGATTATCTATAAGGTGGGTTTTCTAGGATTTTGGGTTCTCTTTCTCTGTGTCCCAGGTAACTGATACGTTGGTTTCACCTTAATAATATCTAGTTTCACTTCCCTGGGGACAGGTGGGTGAACAGAATGTGGAAGAAGTTCAGTTAGTTAATGTAGGTACATATTAACAACTGTTAACAAAGTTGACTAGAAAGGTTTAAGGGGGAAAGGCTGAATGTGTTTGCTTGTGTGATGTTTTGGATTTATGGCAAGTGCCCTCTGTAGTACTGGGGATATTTTTATTCTTGGGTACTGTGATAATTTGTAAATTTTGTGTCTTTACTTATGAAAATATTGAAAACTAAATGCGTTTCATGTTATCTGGATGACCAGGGTATAGGGAAAAATTGCCACTTAATTGTAGTGCTTTTGTTTGCATTTGAGTTTCATTCTTTGGTGCCAAGAAATTCAGCGAAAGTGACAACACTTAATGCAGAATTTTCAAAATTAGGGCGTCTGGGATCATTTTCCTATATTACTCAAATGTTGTAAAGAGTGTCACGGGCAGTACTTCTCTGTTTTCAAGGAAGGTGTTTTCAAGGAAGCCGTCGTAATGATGGTGAAAACGAAGGCACACTCCCAAGTGCCGAAGGCATAGTATGAAGAGGCCTGTTGCAAGACAACATTACTTTGAAGTGTCAACTACAACCTTTAACTTTCACATGAATTCATATTCTATTTCTTAATATTCACATAATAGATAATAGCACTTATTTTAACATAGAATGAAGTCCAATTACATAACATCAAGTTAAAATAGCTGCCGTGTTTCCCCAAAAATAAGACTTAACTGGAGAATAAGCCCTAGCGTGATTTTTCAGGATGATATCTCCTGAACATAAGCCCTAATGCATCTCTTGGAGCAAAAATTAATATAAGACCCGGTCTTATTTTCGGGGAAACACAGTATATCTTTCCCAGCACACTAAAAAAATCTCTAATTCATGTAGAACAGATTTGCACTATCCTTTTGACATCATTCATTTATTTAATAAATGTATTATTCTGTGTACTAGGGATATAGAAATGTACAGATGTTATCCATTCTCTTTAAGACTCTACCCTGCAAGGTACTTGAGGAAACAGCACCAAGATGTGATATAAGAAATCAAGTACAAGGCAACATAAAATGAGAGGCAAGGATGTTGTGTAAGGAGATTTTTGGGCAGGGTGCTTAAATATTTGTGACTAACTTGTTGAAGATGATGGTTTCACAGCTAGAAGGACCTGAGTGTATGTTCCCAGTTCTTACATTTGCTGTATGACTTTGGTCAAGTGACTTAGACTTTCTATCACTTTGCTTCCCATAAGGGATTATGCATGGTTAAATTCATGTTGGAAATTTCTGGAATGGATGAGTTTTGAGGTGCAGTGTCATATGGTAGAGAAGAGGTGGGATTCTCTTATTTCATCAATGTTCAACTCAGGCCATCTATTGTGTGGTCGTGGACCTCTCTGTAAGTCTCCGGGGCTCAGTGTCGTTATACGAGGTGTGACGAGTTTGCGAACTTGTTACCACAATATTGCTAACCTTTTTTGATATCAGAGGGATTATTCATTATGAATTTGTACCAACTGGAGAAACAGTTAACCAATTTTACTATTTGGAAGTGCTGAAAACGCTGTATGAGAAAGTTAGACGAAAACGACCTGAACTTCTCACCAAAAATTTATGTCTCTTGCATCACGACAATGCACCAGCTCACACGGCGCTGTCTGTGAGGGAGTTTTTAGCCAGTAAACAAATAACTATTGTTGGAACATCCCTACTCACCTGATCTTGCCCCCAATGACTTCTTTCTTTACCTGAAGATAAAGGAAATACTGAAATACTGAATACTGAAATATTGAAATACTAAAATATTTTTATGACATTCAGGACACCAAGGGTAACATAACAACAGCTCTGATGGCCATTCCAGAAAAAGAGTTCCAAAATTGCTTTGAAAGGTGGACTAGGCTCTGGCATCGGTGCATAGCTTCCCAAAGGGAGTACTTCAAAGGTGACCATAGTGATATTCAGCAATGAGGTATGTAGCGCTTTTTCTAGGATGAGTTTGCAATCTTAAGTGTCCAACCTCGTACGTGAAATGAAGGTAATTGGGATTGCATGTAGAGTGGAGACGAGTAATTAGACTGTTCCTGATCTTTGTGCATATGTGGGCATTTGATAATGAATCTGGAGAATGAGGGAAGCAAAGAGAAAAATACTTTAAAGCTATAGCAGCTAAGTAGGTCCATGTAATATACTGCAATGTCATATGGAAAAACAAGAGGTAGAAAAGATAGAAAGCACTGAGAGGGTAGAAAAACAGAGAAGAAGAGAGGTAAGAGGCTTTTGAGAATTATCGCTATGGGGAATGATATTTTTAGAAAGTCAAGATTGCAGTTCATTTTTGAATAATTCTGATTTCTTCTCTGTTTATACACATGAACAATCTATTGTAATGTCTGGCACTTAATGTTCATTAAATATTATTTACTTTCTGAAAAAATTGGCAGATTAGTAGAGAGTACAATTTTTCAAGACACAATAGGTATGGTTTCTATATTAAAGTATTGGATTGACTAGAAGAAGAGAACGAATTTAAGGTGAAGAAAAAGTTGAGTTTGAAATGAACAACCAGCTGCCAGACGTGGGTGAGTAAATATAGAGAGTGGGTGAACAAATATAGAGAGTGCCCAAAAAAATGTACACATTTTAAGAAATTAAAACTGTAATACTCAATATATACCGGTAACAAAAGAGGAATACAAGTCACGTTTGACTTCTGCAATTACAAGAGGTGGTCAGAGTGGTTACCATCAGCGTCCGGACACTTCTGATTACGGCGAACTACTGCTTGAGCAACGTTGATCAAAGTCCACTTGTAAACATTTCTTTGGCACCCCCCTATATATTGGAAAAGTAGAACTCAGTGATTTACAAATCTTAACTTTGTGACAAATCATTTTGTTTTTATTTTTATTATTTTCAGTCTTTTTAGAAAAGACCCATATTTAGAGGAGACATATGTCTTTAATTTTACTCTTCAAGACCCCCAGAACTGCCACAATAATACTTGTATGATAAAATAGTTAAGTGTGTATAATAATGGTAACAAAAATTGTGACAGACATAATATAGACTCAATAGAAAGAAATTATCAAGATGGAAAGAGTAAATGGGATGTGGTGATTTGAATATAGATAGATCAAAATACAATTTTCCAAATGTTAAAACACGACTCTCCTACAGGTATATTGTGAGCATGTGGCAATGATTGATTTAGCTTGTTACTGAGGGAACCAGCAGGATGTTGGCTCACAGAACACTGTGCAAAAGAGGTTTACACAGTCTGTCAGGAAAGCCATGCCGAAACATTTGCTACATTAGAGACAAACTAGTTAACAAAACCGGTTAATGTCCGACTGGGCAGTAAAACCATAACCTTTGCGGTTATCTTTCCTGCAAGGCAGGAATTATTTGCATTTCTACTGAACAGAAATAATCTAGAAATTAACCCATACCTTACCTAACCAGTAGTAAATATCAAGTCAAAATAAGGTGTGTTCTCCTAGAGAATGAAATACTCTTTGGGTTGGACGTGTTAGGCCTGCTCCATTGTGATACTGAAACGCAGCCATCCTTTGCCTAATTTGCATTTCTAGTTAATTTTTTAAAAAATGTATATTAGGATTAGAGAGGGGCCACTAATGTCACCAAAATGACTGGGCTGACGGGGACTTTTCGTCGTGTTCCCTGTGTCTCTCTGTGTGCATGGAGTCTCCTGGAGGCAGAGTTTTGTCCTGGGCTCAAGTTCCCCAATACATGTATTTGGCTTCTTAAAAGGAGAGCCGCTGCTTTTCTAACAATCCACCGTCCCACCTTTCCTCTCCTGTTAACTCATTTTGTTTCGAAACTGACCATACTAAAAATGTCAGGTCCTCAGGGCCTCTCCCTACCCCTGTATAGACGTAGACTCATAGAAAGTCACTTCAATAAAGCAGCAAGCCTATTTCAGATAAAAATTGCTTTGCTGGATGTTCCAGAAACAAATTTAAAAAAAGCCTAGAGGTCTCTGAAGCTTTTTGCCATTCAATCCTTTGGATTCAGTTAACAAAATCACAGGCATCTCCCCTGTAGTAAGTTTGGCCTGGGGTAACCATTGAGGCATCATTCTGTCTCACTTTTGGGGCAGTTCATATCAGTTTCCTAAATAAGTGTTTCTTGGAATTTAAAAGTGGACAATGCTTTAGCAAGTAAGTCGGTGCTTTGCAGTCTCCATCCTTGTTCTGCAAAGCTCCGGTGTTGTGTGGGCCTGTCCTGCATGTCATCATGAGGCCATGGAAACGAATCAGGTTTCCATCGCTCAGCTAGGTTAGAAGAGTACCAGCAACAGCAAATTGCCAAGTAATAACCAGCGGGCATCCGAGATGGGTGGTACCCCTTCCGAAAGGACCTGTTCTGTCATTTCTAAGGACTGTATTTTTACGGCATGCATTATATATTTTCAGAATCATAGAACCATAAAAGTGGAGGAACCCTCAGAGGTTATGAATCCAGCCCCCGCGCCGTCTGTAATCTGGGTCCCCAGCCACTGAGCTCTCCTCAGGGGAAAAGCCCCAACCTCAGTAGACAGCATTTTTTGTTTCTTTGTTTGTGAATTCTCTGTTCCAGGATGAGAAACCACCTCATTCTATACACTGATTCTTTCAGAGGGTGCACAGCAGAATAAATCTGTACTCCTTCCATAGGAAAATCACTGTGCTATCTTCCCTACAAGCTGTCTTTTTCAAACTGAATAGTATCCCTGAATCCTACCGTTTGTGAAAGGATATGGGTGGCTGACCATTGTCCAAACGGATCTGAAGTTTGTCTGTGTTTCTTTTAAGATACGGGGCTTAGAACTGGATATATTACCCCAACTTAACAGGCCAGTGTATAGGTTTAGGGAAAGGATGGAAAAGTCTGCCTCTTGAGGTCTGAGCTGTAGTATCGTTTGTGTGGACCAAGAGGGTATTGGAGTTTCTGACAGCTTCATGACAATGTCAGATCCCGTCGGCCCTCTCTGGTTCACTACATCTTTGGGTTATTTTTGACATTAGTTGCTTTTGTCTCCAGTATTCCCATCTGAGCCATGTATAGGTAATTTATAACCTAATTTTAAGCCTTAGCTATGAATATTTATGATAATAAACAACACCATTAATAATACTACACGCCTTATCAGAAAGAAAGAATGGCGGTCCAGAGCCCAGCACTGGAATCAGACTGTTTATGGGTTCGAGTCCTATCTCCTACGCTTTGACTGACTATATGACGTTGAGACAATTGAGTGTGATTGTACCTGTGAGGTCCTTCCCTTGGCTCTTGACACATGGTCAGTGATCAACAAATGAGAGCTGTTATTATCCTCTTTGTCAGACTCCCACTGACCTTTTCAGCAGCTTGAAGGATACTGTTTAACCCAATCACACCTTGAAGGATATTATTATTATTCCTCCCTTTCCAGAGGCAGGTCCTGAAGCTCAGAGTGGTTATGTCATTTGTCCAGGGCTTTGTTGCTGCAGAGGTGTCGCAGGATTTGAACACAGGTCTGCCTGATGCCAAATGATTGGCACAGGTACTTAGCCCTATTATGGTGTATGTTATTTACATTAGTGTTTTCTTACCCATCTTCTAACACTTGCCTAGCTTCTTAAAAAGTTGTATTCAATACTTAATTTATACAAAGACTATTTGTAACATGTGTAAGTTCAAAGATTAACAAATAGCACATATGCACTATCCAACATGAAATATAAAATGCCACCAACGTCTTTGAATGTCCCTCCCTGTCCTCAAGCCCTGCCAACCCCTCCCAAGAGGTAACCATCATTCTGAATTTTGGGATTATCACTCGTTAACTTTCTTTATTGGCTTTTCGCATATAAATATATCCCTAAACAGTATTTTTCGTCATGCAGCTGTATACAAGCATAATGTATGAGGTGTAACTAACTGTAAAGCAGCTTTATTTGTTTTGTTCCCCGTGTTCACCTTACATTAGCTTTATGATTAGTTCTTCCTCTGCCCTTGATGAAAACTCAGGCAGGTCCCATGACTTTTCTAGTCACTTCGCATCATAAAAAATCTCACGGCCATTTTAACTTAAAAAAAAAAAAAAACAAAACTATCGCTTCTGCAATTCAAATGCTCGATTTCATGTAATAATCAAGCTTTCGTCTTGCTTTAAAATTGAGGCTCTTGACACTGGCAGGGCACGTCTCACGCCCTGTGCCCCCACCCCCTTCCCGGAAATACTGCACGTATTCCATGCACTGGCCTTTCTTGTGAATTTTAAAATCAGCTGGTCAAGGTTACACACACACACAGAGTTTGCAATTTGATTGCAGGAATTTCTGAATCTCGATGATGTAATGGTATTAGTTTTTCCATTGCCTTCATCAGGTTGGCATGACAGTTAACCTGAGAGGTGGTTTTCTGGGCACTTGTCTAGATGAGCAGGGACCCGCAGTGTTGTTTACAAAGCTCCCAAGTAGCAGAAGGTCTGTGTCACCTGCCTGATGGTCCCACTCGCTCAGCAGCTCTTTATTTATGTTTTAAGTTAGTGTATTTTTTAGACCAGTTTTAAGTTTACAGAAAAATTGATGGCAAAGTACAAAGTTCCCAAATACCTCTACCCGCCGTGCATAGCTTCCCCTGTTACTAACATCTTACATCAGGTTGGCACGTTTGTCGGTGAGCCAATGTTGATAGATTTCAGTCAAGTCCGTAGTTTACTTTAGGGGTCCCGCTTGGTGGTGTGCGTTCTATGAGTTTAGACAGGTGTATAGCGACACGTATCTACCATTGTGTGTATCCATCATGCAGAATAGTTTCACTGCCCTGAAAATCCTCTGCTCTGCTTAGTCACCCCTCCCTTCCTGATCTTTTTACTGTCTCCATAGTTTTGCCTATTCCAGAATGTCACATAGTTGGGATCATACAGTATGTAACATTGTTGGATTGGCTTCTTTCACTGAGTCATATGCTTTTAAGGTTCCTCCATGTCTTTTCATAGCTTGACAGCTCATTCCTTTTTATCGCTGAATAATGTCCCATTGTCTAGACGTAATAGTTTATTGATCCACTCGCCTGCTGCAGGACATCTTGGCAATTATGAGCCACGCTGCTATAAACAGTTTAGTTATTTAGTTTTGTAAAATGAGACATGGAACAAAAGTCTATCATTTCTAACACTCAAAACTCCCGTCTGTGAAGAAAATTGACTGTTAGGAACAGGAAAAGGACAATGGGTGACATTTTGAAGTCAGATGTAAATGGCCCCGAGAGGAGGAGACACACAAGGGAGTGAGAAGGAAGGGGAAGAAGGGTGGCCATGTGGTGACAAAAGAGGCTTCACATGAGGACTGGATACAGCTGAGAGTGTGAGGATGGTGGTGATTTATTTTAAAACGGAAAACAAAACTAAGACCAGTGCAAAGTACAGCTGGAGCTGGAGGACCGCTGGTGGGTGCAGTCAGGCGGAGCGGCGGGCAGGTGTTCCCCAGGGCTGGTGGTGGCATCCAGGACACCTGCTGCTCGGTTTACCTGACCGGTTTGTCGGCCTGTCACCAAGGCTGTGGAGCTAGAAAGAAAGGACTAGAAAGTGGCACACACAGATGCATGTATGTGCGTGGCTGGCGGCCTGGTAAAAGCAGCTGAACAGTAGCAGCAGCGTGGATCAGACGTGCGTGTGCCCACACAGCGTCTGTCACGGCCCTGGTGTCCTGTGCGCAGCTCATAGGCCACTTGCCATCACTGTGCTAAGTCAGACTTTATATCCTCATTCTGACCAAGAGGGAGGTGCACGGAGAACTCGCCGGCTCCAGGAGCGTGGCTCCTAGACGAGAAACCTCTCAACCTTTTGGGTCACACCCAGGGTATATCCTGAAGATAATTTTCAAAAGTCTTTTTCCCAATTCTATTGAGAAGTAATTGACATACATACTGCGTAAGTTTAAGGTGTTCAACATGATGGTTGATTTACATATATTATAAAATGAGTACTGCAATCAGTTATCATCCAGCAAATCTTAGGTAGCTACAATAAAAAGCAAAAAAAAGAAACTTTTTTTTTCCTTGTGAGAACCACATTCCTGTATACCTCCTGCAGTGTCGACTCCAGTCATCAGTGGTACGTTACACCCCTAGTACTTACTTACCAAAGACCGTTTGTTTGGAGAGCGTCTGATCATGCTGGGAAGGCCTTTCCTCCTGACTGATTGATACAAGTCACAAGAACCGGGCTGTCTCTCCTGTGGAATGTAAGGTGGTGCTGTGGAGAAAAGCTGAAGTCCAAACAGGCAAATATTACAAAATTGAAAGGTTCCTTTTCAAGTCCCTAAAAAGAGTGCTAGGAAAACCACCAAGAGAGAAGATCCTTACCAAGGTTGTAGGTGATGAGGATAGAAAAGTTGTGAGGTATGTTACAGGTTTCTCTGAGGTTGGGATTTGGGAACTATACTGTGGCCCTTTCGACTGAAATTCATTACCTGGATGCTTACGGTGAATACATGCTTTACCTTGAATTATGTGACCTGCTCTCTAAATCCTCTTCAGAATGTTTATTAGACTGTTCACATGGCAATTATGATTCATAGTTTGTTATTTTATACTTTTAACAGCTTTATTGATATAAAAATAAAATTCACTCGCTTCGACTGTACACTTCATTAATTTTTAGTAAGTTCACCGGCGGTGCAGCCTTCATTACAATGTAGTTTTGGAATATTTCCATCATCCCAAAGGAAACCTCACGTCCACGTATAGTCACTGCTCGTTTCCTCCTCCGGCAACCACCACTCTACTTTCTGTCTCTATAGATTTGCCCTTTCTGGACATCTCTGTATGTCACTGGAATCATACAGTATATCGTCCTCATGTCTGTGTGCTTTCATGTAGGCTTTTAAGGTTTCGCTTAGCTTTTGAGGTTTATCCATGTTGTAGCAATATTTCTTTTTATACAGTTAAAATAAGTGACTATAGTACTTGACTTCTATATTCGTTGATATATCTGAGCGTATGATGATGCTCACTTTTAAAGGGTAATAGGTAGGGATATCATTTTGTTGCGTGTGTGTGTGTTTTAATTCTTCTAGGATTTAATTCCAGAAGGGCATTTATAATCTCGTTGGTCTCCCTGGGGCTGGGACCCCAAGCCTGCTTTTGATGGGGCCTGTGCAGCCACACTAAGTAGGCCCAGCAGCCGTAAATATTTTGCCCATGATCAAAAAGGGCATTTGGTCCCGCAGAGAACAGCACGTTCTTGAGACTAGCCTGGAGACAAATGTCTGCTTGAGCGCTTTCTCATCTACACCAGAGCTGGGCAGGGCACCCAGCCAGCACAGCCTGTGCACCCCAGAACTGGTCTTGGTCAAACCCCCAAATTCCCATTTTTTAGTTTCACTTCTACTTTGAGGTACAATATTAGAATGCCCCTGTGATTTTCTGTGTGTGTGCAAATTGGGGAAGAAAATTAAGATTGAGGTTTAATACAAGCAGGGAGTAGGAGGAAGAATCTTGCAAAATGATAGCTCAAAAATATGATGTTCCTGTTCAGAAGACATAGGAAGGAAAAAGAGACAACTCTCTCATTAGGTGGGTTTTTTCCTTTTGTGCTGGTTCCCCATTTACATTTCTTATTATTTAAGATAAGAAATTGTCACTCAGCAAAGGTAGCAGAGCACTCACAGGAGATCAGAGTAATCTTATGAGCACGACGTATTTTATGTAATTCAGAATGGTATAAGGTGGAAGAATTCCACGTGCTTGTCCAATTGGATGATAGAGAAATAGTAAAACCTTGACTGAGGACGTAGTAACCGTGTTTCCCCCAAAATAAGACCTAGCTGGACAATCAGCTCTAATGTGTCTTTTGGAGCAAAAATTAATATGAGACCCAGTTTTATGTTATGTTATTATATTATATTATATTATACCCGGTCTTATAATAAAATTAAAACTGGGTCTTATTTTCAGGGAAACATGGAAGTAGCTCCTAGAATTAAGTTGCGATTGTTACTATGTAGATGTTTCTTGAGAACTGATAATTTAGAGTTGTCTCTTCCCATTCCTCCCCCGCCACCCCTCCCCAAACCCCGAAATGTAAAGGACCATTTTATGGAGGATGTGAATTAGTGCCCAGGTAATCACCACGCAACAAAGAAGGATATAGCACTTCAACTTTTTTCATGTCTCTTCTCTAAATTCCACACAAAGAAGCCTCACAGACACCAGCTATGAAAAGTTGATGCATAAAGTCTGTTTTGGTGACTGATTAGTTAGTTATTCAGGTTTCAGGTCAAGAAAAGGGGCAGAACTCCTGTGGCCTTTCACATCATTTCCTTAAATGTCGCTCCTGAGGGTTAGACCTGGTCTGTAGGTCTGTGTGTGTCATGTGTAGAAGGGCAGTCCCATGTGTGTACTGGGAGAGCATGGTTTCAGTAATGTGGGGCCTTCCCTTCATTTGAAGGCAAGAATTGGGATTGGGTATTTTCTTTTTCTGTGGCTTAAATTCAGTGGGCCCTCCAGTTCTCAGACTCATTTCTCCTTTTTCTTGGTAGACAAGTGGGAAAAGAAGCTGGAAAGACTCTTTTTGTTGTTGTTGATATTATAAAGTACAAGCAATTCACGAGAAGAATTTGGGAGTGTCTCCCACAGACGGATAGGTTTCCTTTGTAGACATCCAGACCTAGTGTTCATAGAGGCCCTCGCAGTTTCATCAGATATTTATTGAGTTGCTATTAGGTGCCAGACCACTGTGCTAAATATATGCTATGGCAACGCATGACTAAGACAGGCCCCGTCTTTAGGGAATTTGTTTACAATCATACACAGACATCACTTTACATGTGGGTGTCTGACTTGTCACTTTCGGGAAGCCATTGGGAAGTTTCACTTCCTGAGTTGAGTCTCACAGGGGATGGTGGCAGGAGCAGCTCACAGAGGGCCTTGTGGAGTAACAGCCAGGAGGCCACCAGAGCGCCTGCTGTGTGTCAGACACGGGTGCAGGAATAATATTATTGAATCCTCACCACAATCCTCCAAGTTCTCGGGTGCCGTTATCCCACTGTGTACGAATGACAAATCTGAGCAACCTTTGTGCTCAGGGAGATGTGAAACTATAGGATAATCGTGAATCTTCCTGAATCAAATATATTTTGGAAAATTTTAAGTAATGTAACTGGTGAATTATTAAACACGTTATGGTTTTTAAATTTTCATTTGTTTTTCTCTTAGCCAGAGCTTGTTTTAATAGTAAAATATACAGATTATACAATTTACATTTTAACTATTTTTAGGTGTAAAACTTGGGGGCATTCAGTACACAACATGCCCGCTGTCGTGCAGGCCTTCACCACCAGCCATCCCGACGTTTCCATCCTCCCAGACCGAGACACTATCCCCATTTCATAGTAACTCCATTTCCCAGCCCCCGGCATCCACCGTTCTACTTCCTGTCTCTATGAATTTGACTACTTCAGATCCCTCGTGTAAGTGGAATCATACAGTATTTGGCCTTTTGTGACCGGCTTATTTCACTTAGCACAGTGCCCTCCATATTCATCCACATGGTAGCGAATTGCAGAATCCCCTTCCTTTTTAAGGCTGAATGAAATGCCATGGTATGGATACACCACATTTTATATATCTATTCGTCTATCAATGCTCACTGGGTTTCCACCTTTTGGCTACGGTGAATAATGCTGCTATGAACATGGGTGTACAAATATCCTTTTAAGACCTTGCTTTCAAATTCTTTTGGGTATTTCCCTAGGAGTGGAATTGCTGGGTCATGTGACAATTCTGTTTAATTTTTTGAGGAGCCACCATACTGTTTCCCCTAGTGGTGCATCATTTTACATTCCCACTAACAATACAGAAGGATTCCAGTTTCTCCACGTCCTTACCAACATTTGTGATTTGCGCCTTTTGGATGATAACCGTCTTTCATACGTGTGAGGTGGAAAGAATTTTTTTGTGGTTTTTTTTTTTTTATAAAAACAAACCTTATGAAAAGAATGCACAGTTTGCAATGACTTGTAAAGTTAAATCCTGGAACTTTAAATTTCCTGCTTTCAGTAACCTACCTCAGCCTTTCCCCAAGGTGTGAACTGGCTCTCCTGAGCCACCAGGAGAGGCGATTGCAATGAGCTAAGAGCTCAGGGCTGCGGCCAGATTACCTGGTGCAGATGCTGTCTCCATCACTTTCTCCTGTGTGACCTTAGGGCCCAACCTCAGATTTTGCGTCTGTGAAATGGGTGTGATGACAGAGGGTGGTTAGAGTATAGAGAATATCTGGCATGTAGACTCTCTCTCTTATTGATTGTTACTACCCAAAGTAATTCAGAGGAAGGATTTGAGCAGCACTGCCTGGTGGGGAGCTCTTTAAGAGTTTTCCACGGGGAGGTGATAAGCCTCGTTCTTATTGGCCACCAACAATTTTGAGAGTAGAATTCCTGGAATAAAATATAGAATATCGCACGTGCCCAAGGAAGACTGAAGTGAAGAATATAATTTCATGATCTCCCAGTGCTACTAGAATTCCAGGGAGGGAATATCAGTAGAGCCCAGTTCTTAGACATTTTTCCTTCCCATCTGGATAGCGGTTCACTGGCTTTTCACGAACTGGTCCCAGTTAGTCATGAAGGGTCTGGAGCACGTTCCAGAGTGATGTTTAGCTGCAAATAGTCCAGAGGGTCCCTGACTCTCTCAGTTCATGAGCCGTGGTATCTCAAGAAGTCTTTCACGGAGCCCCTAGACCAAAAGAAATACCTAACAATTCCATTTACTAAGTAGTTTTAATTAGCTGTCTGAAAAGGGATGTTTCTAATTGTAGAGAGAAAGAAGGAAGTTAAGCTTCGGCTTCTTCAGAAATTAGTGGGCTAGGTTTAATTTGAAGTCAAGTGGAACTCTCAAAAGATGAGTCTTTTCGCTCCATTGCTGAAGAATGGGTATAGGTTTGTGTGTGTTTTCTTAACTGAAAGTTTCACACAATTATGTGGAAAACACAGAGTTCCTGGAAAATAGGAATCTCTAATTATGTTTTTGTTGTTTTCTGGACAAGATTATGATCTCCTGCCGAAGAGGCCCCTGTTGTGGCTTCTTGGGCATTGTGTAGTATCCGTAAGCTCAGTACGGAGGCAGGGGTCTGTTTTAACAGTGACACAGTGAGAAATGTCTCTAACCACCAACTTAGATAGTCAAGAACTACATTTAGGATCAAACCAATTGTAGGACTTTAACTCAAAAACACCATGTGATCGCAGTAATGTCAACGGTAGATATTTTAAAGGACTCATTCTTGTTTGTCTGGTAAGCCTGGTTATGGTTTCATTGTCTCAAGTGGACAGAGGTATGAGACTTTAACTTCATTTAATTTTTAATTTAATTTAATTTAATTAATTTATTTTTTAAAGATTTTATTGGGGAAGGGGAGCAGGACTTTATTGGGGAACAGTGTGTACTTCCAGGACTTTTTTCCTGGAAAAAACAACAGTCAAGTTGTTGTCTTTTTAGTCTTAGTTGTGGAGGGCACAGCTCAGCTCCAGGTCCAGTTGCCGTTGCTAGTTGCAGGGGGCGCAGCCCACCATCCCTTGCAGGAGTCGAACCGGCAACCTTGTGGTTGAGAGGATGCGCTCCAACCAACTGAGCCATCTGGGAGCTCAGCTGCAGCTCAGCTCAAGGTGCCGTGTTCAATCGTAGTTGCAGGGGGCGGAGCCCACCATCCCTTGCGGGACTCGAGGAATTGAACCGGCAACCTTGTGGTTGAGAGCCCACTGGCCCATGTGGGAATCGAACCGGCAGCCTTCAGAGTTAGGAGCACGGAGCTCCAACCACCTGAGCCACCAGGCCGGCCCCTAATTTTTAATTTTAAAAGATTTGTGTTTTGTTGAAACTAGACTGTCACACTTACCGTGTGGGGTGAGGGAATGAAAGATGAAAAGACAGATCTTGTCAGAGGTTATCCAATAAAGTAAAAAGCGGCCCTTTGTCATGAGGTGAGCACATCAGTATCCATGCTGATGGAGCTCCAGGCGCTGACCTGAGTAACAGGTAGGAAAGATAGGACTCCCTGGTCTTTGTACTAAATCCACCTTTTCCAGTTCCCTCTTCCAGACCACTCATCTCTAACTGTCGCCTATGAGGTGCTTTTCAGGCCTTTGCACCAGACTGTCCCTTCTAGTGTTGATCACCTTGCAGAGGGACAGGATAACCTTGGATCTGTGTCTCGAGCCCAGACCTCTCTTGCCAGCTGCGGGCCCACGGTGATCCACAGCCGCCTCCTGGACACGACGCAGCGTCAGTATATTTCAGTTGGAACTCCTTGTCTTCCCTCCCAATCTGCTCCCCTCCAGACCTTCGTAGTTCAGTAAACCACGTCACCGTTTGACTCGGCCTGTCACCTCGTCACAGCTGTCTCTTCCGTCTCCCATCCGGCCTCCCCCTCATCCCACACATCCAGTTGGTCCCCAGGCCGTGTGGGTTCTACCTCCCATCGTCTCTCTCCATCTCACAGCCACCACGTGAACCGAGGCCAAGGTCTTGCCGTGGGGACTCTGGCGGCCTCGCACGTAGTTGCCCCCCTTGCCTCTAGTCTTGCTACCTTTGGATCTGCGTAGGTCACCTGCTGCTAAAGGTTCCCGTGATTCTTAGAATAAACCTCAAAATCCTTACCGTGGCCTGTGGGTCCTAGCCTCTCCCTGCCCGCCCTCTCCCTGCTCACCATCCTCCAGCCAGGTCTCTACCCCCGGCGGTTGGTACCCCCCACCTTCCATCATGTCTCACGTCCTAGCGCTAATGTCACTTCATGAAGGAGGCCAGCTCAGGTACCATAACAATGCAGACTTCATTACAATTGCTTACTTAATTATGTATCTTTGCCACGTGGCTCTCTGATGGCTGAGACGATGTCTGCTGTTCCCCACTGTACTCCTAGTACACCCCAACACCAGTCAGACAGGAGGAACCAAGGAAACATTTGTTGAATGAATAAATGAATGAATGAATGAATGAATGAACGAATGAACAAACGAACAATGCCTCACACGAACAAGGTTCTTGTTAAAAGATGAAGTTTTGAAATAAGCCACAAGCACTTTGTTTAAATTGAGGGCATCAATGTTTCTTTCTAATTTACATGCACCTAAATGATAAGTCTTAGTTGACTTTGCAGGTGTGCTTACCTGCACGTGGCCCTGAGCTGCTTATGTAACCACCCAGAGGCGACCGAGGCAGTGACTATTGCCAAACCACCAGGCTCTTGCGTCAGAACACTTGGTCTGGGGACAACTCTTGGGACCTATAGAGTTGATTGCCATATCATTATAGTTCTGAAATTATAATTAGAAAAGAAACAAACTACCGTGTTTCCCCAAAAATAAGATCTAGCCAGACAATCAGCTCTAATGCATCTTTTGGAGCAAAAATTAATATAAGACCCGGTATTATATTATATTATATTATATTATATTATATTATATTAATTATATAAAACCCGGTCTTATATTACAGTGAAATAGGACCGGGTTTTATGTTAATTTTTGCTCCAAAAGACACATTAGAGCTGATGGTCTGACCAGGTCTTATTTTTGGGGAAACGGTGTAGCAGACTTTGGCAGGTTTTTTGGGGGGTGAAACAGGGTTGTTTTGAGAAGAAATTTGAGTCTAGTTAAATTGGCCACATGGAAGCACACACTTGAACTGCTACTTTGCCAGATCTTGAAACATGAAAGGCAGGCTTTGTTTGATGGACGGGCTGTTGGACTCACAGCCCTGCTTCCTTAGTGGTACCTGCTGGGCCATATCAGTCCTGTCCCGGAGCCTTGAGATCACTGTCATGGGGACAACAGCAAACAACAAACAAGACAAGCTCAGGATGTATGGAGATGCTGTGAGCAGAGCGGTGGGGCTGGCAGGCTGGTTCCGAGCTGCTGCCTCCACAGCCCGTCTGCCCTTTCAGGGCACTAGGTGACAGCAGGTGTGCTTCTGCACTCTGGCCTGTGTGACGCATCCCTGTCTCCACAACGTCTGGGCTGTTCCCGGACGGAGAAATGGGAGGAAGGTGGCTCAGAAGCAGAAGTGACCTCTGGCATAATGGGACATTGTGGGGGTGAGAGGGCAACAGGGGGGCTGAGAGCAGCTCACGGAGGATGCATGTGAAGAAGGGAAGCTCGGGACGCCAAGGCCCGAGGCATCTATCTCCAAACAGTGCTGAGGGCCTTCCTCACACCGGAAAGAGGGGACAAAGCTCTTCTTCCTCTCCAATTTCCACTCTGCTACCAGAGGAGCCCCTAAGCCAAAGAAAGCAGGTTCATCCTTTTATTAATTACTATTAATTTAGTTTAATATAAGACTAATTATTAATATAGCAATCATATTATTTACTATTAGTAACAATTTATTTATATTATGGATTAAATGGGATTGGGCAGATAATATGAGAATCTTACCAGGAATGGTTTAAATTCTGAACAATTGACTTTTAGAATACTGCTTGTCAAAATTTTGAGACGCCTGTTATCTGTATCTTAGTCAGGGTTAGAAAGAGTCCTAAGGCGCATGTGATCCCTATGCATGGAGAAAAGATAGAGTTAATTGAAAAATAGTGGCATTTCATCTGTATGTGTTTTCGAGGACACATTCCCTCACATCCCCATCAGATATCCCTGTGCTGGTCCCTGAGCATGCTGGCTGCACGTCTTCTCCATGTGGTCGCCACCTTTGAGCTGGCAGGATGGCTGGAGGAGGAGACAGTGCTTCCATCTGTTAGTCACACAGCTGTGACCTGTGCATGTCTCTTCTGGACCTTCACAGGCCGTGTGGGATGCGTTACTTTGGCCTTTGTCCAGATGCATGTATAATAAGCTGAAATTCCTTGAATTTCCAACTGAGCATTTCACTTCTTTTTGACCTAGAAATTTTGTTCTAGAATTTCATTTTTCTATTAATGTTTTTTTATATTAACCTTATAACTATAAATTTTATGCCGTACAAAGAAAGGTGTCATGCTGTGAGCATAATTATTTCAATGAGCATATTCTGTTTATGATGCATTTGCTTATAACAACCCTGCGAAATACTTTTTAAAAGAGGAGTTTTATTAAAATATAGCTAATATACAATATTATATTAGTTTCAGCGGTACACCATAGTTATTCAACATCTTCATACCTAAAGAAGTGGTCACCATACAGCCATCTGACACCGTGCCACGCTATCACAATATTACTGACTATATTCTCTATGCCGTATGTTACATACATCCCCAGGATTTATTTGTCTTGTATCTGGAAGTGTGAACCTCTTACGCCCTTTCACCTTTTCCCTCCCGTTTAAATTTTTCAAAAAACAGTTGACATTCAATATTATTTGATATTAGTTTCAGGTGTACAGCATAGTGATTGGACCTTTATATAGTTTAAGAAGTGATTCCCCTGACTCGTCTAGTACCCACCTGGCACTATACATAGTTATTACCATGTTATTGACTATATTCCCTATACTATTTTGTAACTGCCAATTTGTACTTTTTAATCCCTTCACCTTTTTTACCCTGCCCTGAACCCCTCCCATCTATCACCCGACAAATCTAGTACTCATCTGACACCATACATAATTATTACAATATCACTGACTCTGTTCCTTATGCCATACCCTACATCCTTAGGACTACTTTGTAACAACCAATTTCTACTTATTATTATTATTATTTTTTAACTTTTAATTTATTTTAAGTGTGTTTTTCCAGGACCCAACAGCTCCAAGTCAAGTAGTTGTTTCAATCTAGTTGTGGAGGGTGCAACTCACAGTGGCCCATGCGGGGATCGAACCGGCAACCTTGTTATTAAGAGCACTGCACTCTAACCAACTGAGCTAACCGGCCGCCCCACCAATTTGTACTTCTTAATCCCTTCCCAT
Source organism: Rhinolophus ferrumequinum (assembly GCF_004115265.2). NCBI lineage: Eukaryota > Metazoa > Chordata > Mammalia > Chiroptera > Rhinolophidae > Rhinolophus > Rhinolophus ferrumequinum. The sequence continues at coordinate 97,411,579 of NC_046287.1, read as the reverse complement.
TTTTAATCCACACCCCCAACCCTCTTCCCATCTGGCAACCATCAAAATGTTCTCTGTATCTATGAGCTTGTTTGTTTTGTTCTTTAGATTTCACACATAAACAAAATTGCATCTCTTTTTCTGTCTGACATACTCCACTCAGCACAGTACCCTCCAGGTCCATCCATGTCGCCCACTGCGAAATACTCTCAAAGAAATATTAGGATCCCACTGAGAAATCTGAGGTTAAGGATAGGATGTGACTGGCCCAGGTTCCCAGAGCTAGAAAAGGTAAAGCAAGAACCCAGGCCCAGGAATTCTGGGCCTCACCGTGCCCGTTCTCCTTCACGTTCTCCAAGCTAACCTGCCTTAAGCTGTAAGTCCTTGAGGCTTGTCCTTTCTGAGAGGGACACTCCCTGGTCTTGTCTGGTCATCACTGGGTTCGTGGCAACTGCTCTCTCAGAGGCAAATCTGTTTCCTTCCTTCACTGCCTGGGACGCGCTTTCCATAGGCCGTTGCCTCACAGAAGGTAAACCCTGGCTCATCTTGCACACGTTCCACTTTCCTTTTTTTAGGTTCAAGATATTTAAGTCCTTGTTATTCTTTAGTCGTCCCCCCGCACCACCACCCACCTAAACTTGGTTTTGAATTTTTCACAAAAGACAGAAAACAGTATTCGTTTCATTTCAGGCCCCGTCGAGTGTCTGACATATTTAAAACATTATCATGTGCTGTGTGGAAGGAGCCTAGCCAGTGGGATGTGGTGCCTGAGTCGGATGCATGCTCCTGTCACGTTCTGTTAGGCTTCCAGAAGCTTCTGGCTCACTTCAGGAGAATGAAGTTGAGGAAAGAATGATGTGGCCAAAAGGATGGCCAGGTCTCCCCCGACAGGGCACCGCGCTGGAGGTTTGGGTGAGGTTGATGGCCTGTGAGGGGCAGGTTGATGGTGACGGACGTGACTGGGGACAAAGTCAGAACTGACAATGGGAGGAAAGGAAAGTGCTCCTGGGGGTGCACTGGAGGGGCTCAGAGGCTAAGGGACAAAGGTATTTAGTGTGGTTTGTCCTCTGACACTCACCGCCTCCTGTAGTCGGTGGCGGATTAGTAGAGAGGAGGTCGTGACAGTCGCCTCCAGTGGCTGTAGCCATAGAAGCAGTATGATTATCGCAGTGAGACCTTTATGCACAGCACCGGGAACTGCCAGGTCCCCTAGACACATAAACCAAGTGCTGATGGAGCAGGTCGTGGGAGCCCGTGAAAGCTCCTGGCCACAGATCTTTGTACGTAGAAAGAAAGGTAAAACTCCAAAGAAGCCGCTGAGGAGCCCTCTCGAGTTGCCAGTGAGCCCCGTTTTGAAGGACAAATGCCGAGAAATGGACACTTAAAGCGGAAGCCTGAGGAACGAGTGGCGTTTACTCCACTGTAAGTTTTCCTCACCAGGATTCCGCTCCTGTGCCCCTTTCGGGTTTCCTCCTAGTTGGGGCCAGCTCGCCCCAACTCTGAGCCATGGGAGAGTGTGAGAACGTGGCTTCCTAATGAGCGGCAGGAAGTTTGCTTTATGTCCCATGTCCCCCGAGGATGCGCTCGTCATAATAGCCTGGTCCTCTAACAAAGTGGCCACAGATCAGCTCCTGCCAGCCGAGCTGGGCGGAGGGGTGATTTAGAGGACCTCTGCTCGGGAACAATAGCCCGGTCACCACTGGCTTTGTTCATTGGTGGCGTCATCCCACACTGCTTTACTGTCCGTCTCCTAAAGGGGGGTGGCCGTGCCAAGAGGCGCGCCAGGCTCAGAGGGAAACACTATCCAAATGTCAGCTCAATGAGAAGACAGTTTAAATTAGACAGTATGAGGCATTTCAGCAACTGCTTTAATGTGAACCTTGGGTTTGAGGGGATGGGATATCCGAAAGAACAGAGCAGGGAAAAGGTGTTTTCTGGACGCCTGTCCTTGGTGACAGCAGGATGGGCTGCTATGACACCCCCTCAATTAACACCTAATCGGCTCCTGATGGAAACTGAGCGGAAAGTTGATCTTGTTTCCTCAGAATGCATTGTTATAAATTGGGGTTCTATGCGTAGAAACACATTTTATGCAAAAAAAAAGAAAAACAAAACTTGAGCAGTAAAAGAAATGCAGGGAAAATAGAATACAGATGTGTACTTTTATGGACAGTTATTCAGTATGTTTAACCAAACACTGGATACGCATTTATCCTTTGTGGGGATTTTCTGTGCAGCCTGCACCAAGTACCTTAGCCCCCAATGCCGCATTTCTCCAAATTCTGCTAAAGCTGCCTCCAGCAAGCAGAAACATTGTTTTAGCTCCAGTGACCTTCAAAGTGCCTTCAAGATTAGGACCATTCATCTGGAAAATTTTCTTTGCTCTGAATGTAAGGGTTGGGGAGGCACAGATTCTGTGGTGACATCAATTTTGGCGTGTGGCGCAGGCATTAATTAGGTAGTCCTGACTGTGAACTTTGTGGTTATTGCTGCAGTCTCATTTACCATGAGAAAGATGGGGTGGGGGGAACAAAGGGGATGGGGGAGGGGTAACAACAGGGGTGGGGGGATGAGGGGATGGGGGGGTGTGACAGGATGGAGGGGTGCAGTGGGAGAGCTGTACGAAATCAAGACAAGCTGTCCTCAGACCTTTCATTGACGCAGAATCTCCTGGAGTGTTCCAAGGCTCTATGTACCCCCAGGGCTGGCAGGAGTGGAGGAGAGGGAGGAGCAGAGGCTGGGGTGTTGTCAAGCACGGGGGCAATGGCAGGGAAGTTCAGTGAAGGCGGTCATGTCAGCTACCACACAGACCCAGACCTACCCTCGCATGCCTTGCTCGACCTGCCTGACCCCCAGCTTCAGAGACCAAAAAAAGATTTTCCTCTCCTTGGTCTAAGGCCCGCCTTCTCGCATCCTCACTTCTCTACCCACACTGTCCCGCAGAACTGACAAAGCAAACATCTATCCCAGTTGGGAAACCCTGTCTTCGCCTGGGAACTGGTGTAGCCTAGTAACCCAGATAAGACAAGCCGACAGGGTCACACACTTGTGTGAAATTGACACCTTTGCCAAAGATACAATGATTCAATCTTGTCCACAGTTACATTTTTATGTATACTTTCAATTTGTAAACACTTAAATGATTGCTTATTTAAATGCAGCCAGAGCTACTGGCTCTCTTGCAGCATTCTGCCCCATCTTTCAACAGAAGAGACCCTACGGATGCCAGATTCGTGTGTGACTGCAGTGTGCACATCGGGGTGGAAAGGAGAGGGAGAGTGTCTTGGATGAAGGCCTTGGGAGTGGGGAAAGGAGCGTCATCCTTGGAACTAGAACCCATAGTTGAATCTTAGGTTCATTTTCCTATGGAAATGTTATAAATTATGGTTAAATTCAATGGTAGCTTTATTATCAGTTAAATATAGTTTGATGGACAGAGTCAGTAGGGAAAAGGAGAGCCCATAAGTAACCTTTTAGAAGACAACCCGTTCATAAAATGTGGGGTGCTAGAATTTCCAGCTTCTAGTCTGTCTGCATTTCAGTAAGGTTCGGGGAAAGATATTGGGATGAATGATGGTAGGAAAGGACCTAACAGGAAGCAAAAGGGGAAAATAAAATGAGCAAGTTCAGCAAATGAGAAAGACGTATAATCATGGTGCTTTGTTTTTATTAATCCCCAAACTGTAATTTACTCAAAATGAAATTCTGTATAATTGCAATAAAGTAAGGCATTTACCGTTGTCAAATATTTTGACTATTAACACTTATCTGAGTGTCTTTTAGCTACACATCTGTAAGGTTTTTTCACAGCCATCTTGACTTTATAGAAGTTTAGTGATTCAAGTACTCAGATTACACTATGTGTCTATCTCTGAGTTAGGTTAGTATGACACTATTTGACACAAAATGAAGAAACTTATTCTCAGCCCAAGTATGAATTTCCTGGATACAGTGATTTATAAAGAACTTTACTAGCTTAATTTATATACCAATTAAAGTTATAATAAAGTTAAAATAGTTCCTTTGAACTAAAAGTAGGGAAAATATTAAGGTATGGCTTGCATTAAGTATTTCCGAGACACATTTTAGGGAAGAAATATTTTATATTTTAAAGGGAACATATAATTTTATAGAAGAAAATCACTTTCCTAATAATCGCAGTTACTTTAGGACCCTCTGAACATTTTTTAATTCAAATATTGCTGATTAATTCTGAGATGAATGGATCGAAGCATATCTTTACATTTGAACATTAATATTTAACCATATTTTAAGTGTGTTATGAAACATTTATAAAATTCTTTTTTTTTTTTTTTGGAGACCAGATAAACAAACTGTTTATTCTGTGGAGCCATCAGTGTGGACATATAAAATTCTTAATTGTCTTATTAACTCAGGTATATAATTTGTGAAGTGTGAGCACTCTAATTACTAAATTTTGGTTCCTAAATTGATTACCTATTAAAATAAAATATCTGTATTGATAGTTAAAAAATGAGTGTAACTATTAACATGTCAATATTTACTTTCCTATGGTATTAAATTTTCTTTTTCACTGAATATATAAAAAAAATTTACAAAATTAGATACAACTATTATAACAATAGAACATAAACATTCATTCAGTTGAGCTTTTTACCACAGTAAACTAACTGCTGACAATATTACCATTTAAAAAAAATTGTTTATCAGTACCATCAAACAATAAATAAAACACTTTTATAATTGAAAATGATAAATTTCAAAAGTTTCAAAGAAACCACTCTGAAACTAATTCATGGCACTTTCATGGCTTTCAGAGCTTTTTCTGTATTTTATATTTCTTCTTCCTGAAAGCATCATTTTATGGCCGTGGCTGGGGAGGCTGCTAAGCCTCTTACTACAATGCATAGTCCAGCCCTCGCAACTAAGGTTTATCTGGCCCCAAATGTTAGGTTGACGCATGTAAGGTAAATCAAAGAAGTGGTGTTATCCTCATTCATTCAGTCAGTGACAGACTGAATGCTGAGAATAGAGTTAAACAAGACCCGATTTCTGCCTTGAAAGAACTTTTCAACCTTTTCAGAGTTTAGTGGAGAAAGCAGACAGAAAAATCAGTTACAGAGTAGTGTGGTAAGCGCTAAACCAGCCATGCACATGTGCTGTGAGCCTACAGACAGGGGCAGCTGAATCGGATAGGAAGCAAAGAGTTCTCCTCTGGGGAAAAGTTGATTTGAATTAATGAACGTTTGGTAGACAGAGCACATATTTATCAGTCAGAAAAAGAGAAGCATCTTTAGGGATTTAGAACAAAGAGAATTAATAGAGGGACTATTTGTACACAGTTGGGGAATAAAAGAGAAGACAGTAAAGAACTCAGATACACAACAGCAGGAAGATGCTATCGCCCCTAGACCTGGGAAGAGGTGGTGCTACTTGAGCCAGACACTGTGTCACCTGGCAGGAGGTAAGACCTACGAGGGTGGAGCCTCAGCAACTGCTGGAAAGGCCTGCTGCAGAAGCCCACACAGAGAGAAATACCCTGGCATCTCCCACTGGTGCTTCCCACTGGCCAACCTGGCCAGAGCTGTTTGTCACAGGAGCCTGGGGGCTTGTGGCTTCCTACACTACAGAGAGACAGAAATGGCTCAAGAAAGACTGACAGCAAGCAGGGAAATACCCCCAAGCACAGCAGTATGAGAAAGGCTCACTGTTAATATTCTGCATGGCTGGAGTGAAAGGTATTGTGTGCTAGGCTGAGGTGATCCGACATGTCCACATCTCCAAAGGCTGCCAATGAACGACACTAGACGACGTGACATGACGCCATTTGTAGTTTGGGAAGCACGCTGGCTGGGTTGGAGGTGAATCAGACCCGAAGACCTGAGACTTGTCAGGAGGCTAATGCAGTCATCGCGATGAAGGTACTGAAGGTTGGACATAAGGCCTTGGCAGCCCATACTGAGCAGGAATTGTTGAGATACATAGAATCTGACTTGGTGACTGACGACTGAGGGAGGGGAAGGAAGTCTAGGATGACCCCCAGTTTTGGCCAGTAGGTGGCGCTGCTGGGGCGCAGCTGGGTCCCTCTGATTCCCAGCCTGCTGTGTTTTCAACCATAGAAGCTTGATCACGGTTATGTCGCTCAGACCCACTGGGCCCCAATGTCCTAATCTTTACAGTCAGGGGTTAGATGTTCCCTAGTGCAATAATCTGTAGTGCTATGACCCAAGGTATACTTTCACGCCATTAGCATTGCAGATTTCAATGTTTCGTTTTGTTCTCAGTGTTGCATTTTCTACAATTTACACGAACATATTACAAAAACCTTCTTGTTTGTACATTTAACTTGGTATATATTTCTGAATTTCAAATTCAAGTACAAGTTCTTATTTAAACCTTACTGCTCTGGTTGTTTTCAGAGAATTCTCATGACTAAAATGTTCTATTCAGAAGTTCAAACATCCCAGATTCCAGCTTGTAGACAATAGATTTCACAATATTCCCATCTAAAATTCTTTCTCGTACTTCTGTTCATAAATATCTCTGGCAGAGCTCCCACAATTTATAAGACTTGGTACAAAACCGCTGAGTGAATCACAACCCTTGTTAGTTAATAGAGGTCAAAGTGTTAGTTCTAAATAATGCAACTTGGAATGTTACTCAAAAATTCCAGGAAAAGCTTTTTTCCGTGATTTTCAATCTAATTCCAAGCAGCACACAACAATCATGTTGTTCAGCTACATGAACAAACTAGGAAGTCAATGGTCTTTTAAAAACTACGTTGCCCCAATTAGAAACTGATTTGCTGCATGTATTTTACTGGATCTGTCGCCGAAAAGTTAAGTTTTACATAAATACTTAAGATTTTCTAGTATTGTAAAAATGGAAACATTTCCGCATTGGAAAAATAATAGTGTTATGTAATAATGAATTGTTGTTACCTTGGTACAGATATTGACAAGGCAGGAAACTGATACAATTTCACATCAGGAAAAAAATCTAAGTGTGCAAAGCTCACAGTTCTTACTGGCAAAGGGTTCATTTCACAGCCTTGTTCTAAAGGCAGCCATATAAACTTGTCTTTATGATATGTTTTGGTAGAGCAATTGGTGAGATGTCTGTAATCCACAGAGTAAGGGATCTGATTCATTTTAGGGGGATCAGGAAGGAATTCCCAAAGAAGCTGACACCTGAAGACGGTTTCAAAGTGTTAGACGAAGGGTATGCAGGATTTCCTAAACCTGTTTTCACCTTACTTTCTATTAGTACATAACATCGAGCCATCTTTCCAACCACAGTGTTCTACTTGCTGTAGGATGGCCAGTCATCCCAGTTTGCCAAGGACTTGCCCTGTTTCAGCCATGAGTATCCCACATCCTGGAAAACATCTCACCCCTAGCCCAACTGGGACAGCTGGTCACCCTAATATACCGGTTCCCAACCCTACCTATATTCCTGACTTTACCTCTGCTCATGCCAGTTTCCCAGCGAGAACGGGCCATCATCTTGTACTGACTTGCATTCTTCACGGGGCCTGCATAGATCCTTGTGCCGGACAGAGCCTCGTGGATTGATTGGTTGATTGGTCTATACATAAATGTTGGCGTCTCCTATCTTATAGATGGCGCTGAAGCACAGATTCCTGAAATTATTTCAGTCAAGATTCATGTGACAGTGCTGAGTTTAGAACCTGGGTCCGGCCCCAGGTCTTCCATAGCATATTCTCCAAACTCCCCAACATTAAATCAAGCACTTTCCTCTACCCCTTGAACCTTAGGGTGAGCTTAACAGTTTCATGGTGGGTTATAAAAGGCCTCCTAGTGCCCTCTAGTTGTGGTGTCAATAATCTGTCTTTGTCCAACCAGATGACACAGCAGGGTTGGTGTCTGCTCTTCTGTATCCAGTGCAAGTCACAACCAGACAATTATTAGTACATAATATGCAGTCAGTCAGTGTCTGGGACTGGACTGGACTCTGCATAAACTGTCTGCTTTGTTTCAAGATTCTGAACAGCTGAAACCACCACGATCCCCTGTCCCTCCCAGAGTAGGGACAGGTGGACAGGGGTGCTGAATATTGGACTCATTTTGCAACAGGTTAGATGTCACATCCAGCCTCAATGCAAGGATGATTCAAGACTCAGCTTATGTGGCTCATTCAACCGCAACTCACAGCTCATCAGGACCCCCGTTTCTCCATTAGTGCGTTAAACCGCAGGGGCATGTGGTTACCCCATCAAGCTTCTGATTAATGAAAATGGGTGACTGGACATCAGAAAGACTCCAGGGATCGAAGTCTCTATAGTCCCTGGTCTCAGATGGAATTAACCCTTTAACTATGGCTCTCCCCAAGAGTCCCTCACTGGGCATGATGTAGAGGCAAATAAAAATGAACCCACCTCGGAATCGAGAGAGTAGAAGCAGATGAGATCTCTTTGCATGAAGTCAGATTTTCTTCTGTACTTGGGAAGGCTAAGCTAACTTGGGACCTAACCTCAAGATCTTTATACAACTTTCTCCTTTTCCTCTTCTGCTTTTAATATTACCTTTGGAGGTGATGGCGCCATTGGGTGCCATTAGGACTTCTAGGATTTGACTTAAGTCAGGGTTATGTCACGAGATACTGAACTTGGAGTCACATGGCTGGGTGCGTGCTGCAGCTCTGCCTCTGTCTTTGTTCATGAGTTTGAAGCTGTGGAGAAGAGTATAGGCTTTTGAGGCAGCTGCAGGACCCCCAGACAGATTACCTAACCTGCCCAAGCGTCCATGTGATTGTCTATAAAATGAAAGTCATTCTCTTGACCTTGTAGGTTTGTATGAGTACTCAGTGGCATGTTGTTTCTAAGGCACTTAGTACTGGGGCCTAAGGACATGTGGTAAGCACTTAGGAAATGGTAGCCTTTTCTGGTTATTATCATAATCCTTCCTCCCTTCCTTTACTCACTACTCATTCACTGAGAACGGAGACTGTGACATTTAAGATGGCCCTTGAAGGCTGAGGAGGACTTGGCCTGATGGGAAGGGTAAGGAGAGCAGGTTCTAGCCTGGTGGGCAGAGCACGGACACAGGTGTGGTGGGCTTCAGGGCATGTGGGAAGAAGGAGGAAGGTGCAGTATTTGTTTAATTTGAATGTTTGTGTCTGACTTTCTAGTACTTCAGTATTATCTTCATCTCTCTCTCTCCATTTCTTGGCCAGGTAGAATGCTGTTGACAGAGGCCCTCACTAATAAGCCTGACCTCAGCTTGGTCCCTCCCATTCGTGTCCCTGTAGCACTCATTAGAGTTTTGGGATATTTTGTAGACAGTAAGCAGCTGAGAGCATCTTGGTCACCATCACATTTCCTTGCACTAGTTCTTGTATATACTAAGCACTCAGTTTGTCTATTACCTGTTAAATGTAACATAAGTTGACATTTCACTGTGACACATTTTGAAATAGTTTTCTTATTATTTTAAAAATTTCCTATATTTTAAATAAAGGGAAGACACAGGGGTTTTTTTTTTGTTGTTGTTGTTTTTTTTTTTAAACAGCTTTATTGAGGTATAATTCACCCATTTAATGTTACTACATTCAGTGGGTTTGGGTTTATTTCTCTTTTTATTTTTTTAAGATTTTATTGGGAAAGGGGAATAGGACGTTTTTGGGGAACAGTGCGTACTTCCAGGACTTTTTTTTTCCCCCAAGTCAAGTTGTTGTCCTTTCAATCTTAGTTGTGGAGGGCACAGCTCAGCTCCAGGTCCAGTTGCGGTTGCTAGTTGCAGGAGGTGCAGCCCACCATCCCTTGCGGAATTCAAGGAGTCGAACCGGCAACCTTGTGGTTGAGAGGATGGGCTCCAACCAACCGAGCCATCTGGGAGCTCAGCGGCAGCTCAGCTCAAGGTGCCGTGTTCAATCGTAGTTGCAGGGGGCACTGCCCACCATCCCTTGCTGGACTCCAGGAGTTGAACTGGCAACCTTGTGGTTGAGAGCCCCCCTGGCCCATGTGGGAATCAAACCGGCAGCCTTCGGAGTTAGGAGCACGGAGCTCTAACCACCTGAGCCACTAGGCTTACAGTTTTGAATGATGCCTTTTCATTACAGCAAAACTTTTTTTTCAAAACTTTTACTTGTATGCCGATGATGTATTATAGAATTGTACCCTTGAAATCTATATAATTTTATTAACCAATGTTCCCCCCGATAAATTTAATTAAAAAAACCAAACAAGTTTCAATGGATTTCAAGAGTTTACCATCATTGAATGCACAACCCATAATTCTTTTTTATCTTTATATTTTTCTTTCTTTTTATTAGGAATGTCGTTTTGCATTCTTCCGTTTAATTTATTGTGAAATAAATTAGAAAAAAAGTAAAATTTTAACTTAATTTAAAATCATTTTTATTTGATCAGCCCTGTGATGGGGGATGCCTTTTTTCCCCCCATTAGCAATTATTAAAGTAACTAGCCCCTATTTATAGAGGCTCTTCTGTGAGGGAAATGGCTAAATACCTTCTTTGTTTTTCTGCTGCAGGCAGTGGCCACAACAGGGGAGGAGCCTGATGTGCACAGCAGCTGTGAAAACCAGACGCGCAGCGGCGTCAGAGATGCAGGTCTGCACCTGGGGCCGGTGGACACAGGTGTGCACGTAGGGTTGAGCCGCGCTGCCCCGTGGCCACGGGCTCCCAGCTCCGAGAACATGACTACAGCCCAGAACGGCCATGGGCAAGTTGCTGCAGTCCCCTGTTCGGTCTCTGATCCAAAAGACCCCAAAATGGTGACTTACCCGGCATGTCAGAACGGAGGGTGCTGCAGCGATGCGGAAGCCCAGGACGCCAGGCTCGGCCCCGCCAAGCTCGTGCGCCTCTTCTCGGTGAGTAGGAAGAGGACGGGTGCCAACGCCGAGAGGCCCCGCTCGGTGGTCCTGATGGGGCACTCCTCCACCTGGAACGCCCTGGCCTCCTTTCGGAAGATGGGATCTTTTAAAAAATTGAAGTCCTCCGTCCTTCAAGGAATTCAGAACCGAGAGGGCTCCGATGCGGCCAAGGAGGAGGCCTCAGAGCCCGACCCCGGGCCACCCGTTCCGAACGGGGCCGCCATCGGAATCCCAACGGGCGGGCGCGGCTCCTCGGCAGTAGCGGGCGGGTGCCCCCAGCCCGGCCCCGGGCCCGGGCCCGCGTCCGACGGCTCGGACCCGGAGGAAGCGGACGATGCCTTCCAGAGGAGCACGCACCGCTCCCGCAGCCTGCGCCGCGCCTACGGCCTGGGCCGCATCAGCCTCCTGGACTCGGAGAAGCACGGCCGGCCCCTGTCCCCAGTCGTGCAGGAGCCGGCCCTGTGTGCGATCGTCGTGAAAGACTCGGAGAACAACAGCATTGTCTACCGGAGAAGCAAGAGCACCGACAACTTGAATTTCCTGAAGAAGAGCTCCTTCAAGAGGAAGTCGGCCTCCAACCTCGCGGACCTCAAGGTGGCGCCGGACAGGCCCGCGCCCCAGAGGACGCTGAGCAGCTCTTCGGCCGACTCGGAGAAGCTCGGCGGGGCGGAGAGGAGGACGAAACGCTGGAAGAGCCCCATCAGGGCCAAGGATTTCGATCGGGTCCTGAGACTTGTGAGCAGCGCCACGGACGCAGCCTGGAAGCGAGAGCGTCCCAAGAGCGGGTCGCCCTGCTCCTGCGACGCTGCCCCGCGGCCCGGGCCCCGCAGCCGGCTGCACGACGACTACTCGCGCCGGGTGTCCAGCAGCAGCGAGCTGGAGCGCAGGAGGTGCGCGGCGGCCCCGGACTTCAGCCCAGCCGATCCGCAGGGCCCCCACGTGGACGTGGAGACAGCGGTGTTTCCCCTGGAGGCCCAAAGCGTCGGTGCTTGCAAGGCTGGCAGCTCGTGGCCAAGTCCGATTGCCCAGGAAGTGTTGAGCAAAGGCTCCCATGAACCAAAACCTGGCAGCCAGTTTACATTCGAACCCGAGCAGCCTCTTACCCCTCTACGGCCCACCACACCCAAGCCCCCCAGCCCTCAGAGCCCAGGCGCAGGAAATACCAAGTGCCCCAACAATCTCAGTGTGCTGTCCCTGAGCTCAGTGGACAGTGAGGAACGGACAGAAGGTTCTGTGCCCTTCCAGGACTCGGTGCCAGCTACATGTGACAAAGGCAGTGAGGACAGCGGTGCCAGCAGCCACCCTCAGCTGAGCCCCAGGGGGGCATCGGGTCCAGAAGAAAAGAAAGAGGAGGTAAGGGCAGGGACCTCTTGTAGGCTACCTGCTGTGGGAGGGGTGCTTGTGACAGCCGCACCCTACATCCCTTCTGCATGTACACAGGTGTTTTCTTTGGCGGTTACCCTTTTTCCTAACCTGCTGTAGAGGCAGGCTGGCCCTGTGCTGATTGTGTTGCCATCACAATTCTTGTCTAGTTGCTATTTACCAAGTTCAGAGGTCACCTTTTATCTCTTTTGAAATGAATTGCTAATATAGGAAATTCCTTGAGATGGCGCTTAACCATACTATTTATTCAAAAGGTATTTATTGAGCACCAACTGTGTTCTAGCTTGTGGGGCGGTGGGAATTGAAAAAGATCTGTCTTCCACTCCAGCTAATAGGGACTCTCAAAATTCTGATTTTTGAGGCTTTTTTTAATTACCCATAGATGTCTTCTCTTTTTATTTTAAATTGTTTCTGTATCCTTTTCAACCGAATACATATAAATGAGATTCTTTGTATTGAGAGAACACTGCATGTTCTAAGTCTAGTTTTTCCGCCTCCTAGGAATGAATTAGAAACATGCAGTTTAATACCTGTCAACCCTTGAGTGATGATGGTTCAAAGAAATTTTTATGATGGTTATTATACTTATTTTTAGAGTAGAACATAAGCATCTCATGAATTGAATCAACTAATAACTGTCAAGGCCACAAGAGCAATGTTCTTTTCACATCCTGTCAAGCATCCAGACAACTTTACCTTACTGTATAATTTTCACTTCGTAAATGCACTCAGTAATATTACCTTACAGAGCTGAAAGATAAGGAAATGCATCCATGTGTATACATTGCAAATTATTCTTCACACACTTTCCTAGACTATTTTGCAGGTATAAATTGGTACTTGCCATAGAAATTAATTCCCTAGCAACTGTTCCTTCCCACTGATCCCTGAAGAGGACCTCAGTTTTGGCTTAATGCTTCCGAAAACTGAGAAGCCAGGACAGCCTCTGGACGGTCCATTTTTGACCTTTGCTTTACAGAGACTTACAAAGCACAGCCTATTGCTGATCTACAATCAGCCTGACGGATCCCTGGGCAGCCAGAGAAGTGAGTCAGCTTCACTTTTTGTGGCTTTAGGTTTGCATGGAGGCCCCGGGGCCAGTATGTCTTCCACAGGTTTTGTATATGAGCACCATTTGGTCCCTGGCGTTTTTCCAAAGAAGCCTTGTGGAGCAATTGTGAGGACACAGGACTAGTTGCCAGCCTTGGGAAGGAGTTCCATTTCTGTTAGCTCTGCCTTGTATAACTGGCCAAGGTCTGAATTAGTCTGGGCTTCGTTCCTTCCTGGTTGATGAGACGAAGCACAATTCCTTCCACCAAACTGATGTTAGTCCCACTGCTGTTAACGCCCCACCCCCAAAGGATTTGCACAGGTCTACAAGGTTCTTTATGTTAAAAGAGGGGATTTTTTCCCTGCTTAATAAAATTAGTAAAAATTAATTATTAAAATATTTTACTCCTGAGTGCCTAAGTCACCATATGCAAGGGTTAGTTTCTAACTTAGTTACTTCCCAGAGTGAATTTGGTCACTGTATGGTTTTACATGTATATTTGCTATTCTTAGTTATATATAATTTAATTTCTACCCACAAGGGATCACCAAAGATAGAAATCAGGACACAAGATATTAAAAGTGGACACATGTCGATAGATAATTCTACAAATTTGCCTCAAGGCGGTCATCACATCTTTAAAGTTGCGTTTATTTCCTCAAAATTCTTCTATAGCACATCAAGCTGCCTCTTGTCCTTTCAAAGTCAATGTCAAAAAGAGAAAAATATAATGATGGTTTTGCCCAATATTCATTTTATACGTTGGTAACCTTCAGTGTTACTTGCAGAGCAGTGACTGTAAACTATAACCGGAAACGTTCTCTTTTACTTTGACCTTTAGAAACAAAAGGCAAACAAAATGAAACAAACAAAGCTAACAACAAAAAAATCACCTTGCAAAATGCAAGAATTCCAACCTTCGTGTATTGAAAGCAGTTTTATTTTCTATAGCATTGCACGAAATTAAATTTCAGTCTTTCCTATGTTTTAATGTGCAGTGTTATTTTTTTATTTAATTCCTTGATAGCATGGTTCTACTTTTGTGTTTAAAGCTAGTGTAAGCTGTGGTTATTGTTGAATACAAAAAGGTTGAAACCAGTGTATATTATGATATTTAAAATAAATATAATGCAGTTTTCAACAAGGGAGGATATTTTTTATTTAGAATCATTTATTTGTAACATACCACTCTAAACATGACAATAATTTTTTTAAAAAACTAAGCAGTTTAACCAGATTTTATACTACTGGGAGAAAGAGTTGGGAAAATGTCAAGCTACCTTCATTTATAAAGCGTCATAATAGTAAAATCACCTCATTGACGTTCTATTCCTGCCACCTAGTGGTAAGCTTTGTTATAAGAACAAAGATCTGTAGAAAGAGTCCCTAAAATTGTTACATAGCTTAAAAATGCAGTGTAGCATTTGCATTTGTCTACAGTGCTCCCTGTCACATTACAAAGGTACTGAAATTTAGAGTGTTTTTGCTGGATTTCCTACCACGTCACACAGTAACTAGCTGAATGAGGTCCCCAGTAAAGGAACCGCATACTGAGTTACACAGTATAGATTCAGTAGTTGGTGATAGTGTTGAAATAGGCCATAGATGAAGCTCTTTGAAAATGAAAATCCATTGCAACTCCTTTACAGGGAGCTTTAGTCTTTTGGTAAATGTTTCTAGTTTGGTTGGGATCCTGGCTCTGCCATTCAAAAACTACCTAACATTGGGCAAATCGTTGAACTTCTGTTGGCCTCTGTCTTCTCAAGGGTTGAATGTGGAATAGCTTTACCTGCATTGGGGGTTTGTAAAAACCGAGGAAATTATGCACATTAAACACTTAGCCCAGAGTTTAACACTGGCTGTCACTCTGCGAGGTTCACTATCTGTTTAGATGATTTTTCCATCCTATATTGACTTGATTTCTTTAAACATGGGCCAATTAAAGTCAGTTTTTTTTAAAACTGGTTGTGACATGCCACTGTTATAGTCTTATGGAGGACTGTGAACTTCTTCAATTAATTTGACTTCACATTAAATTTTTTACAAGCATGAGAGTTAGATTTCAGCATAACCTAACACTTAGATGTTATTTCAATAATGCACCAAACCAGATTTGTCGAGTACCTACCAGGTATAAGCCGCTCAGGTTGGTGTGGCTCTGTGAGGAAGAGTAGGTGATGTCAAGGAGATTATAGATGAGCTAAGACGTATCTAAATCATAGAACTTGTGCAGAATGGATTAAATCCCATAGAAGAGGTAAAACCATAATGCTGTGGGATTTCAGAAGACTTGTAGTTTGTACCTACGTGCCAAATCGAGGGAAGCTTAGTAAGTAAGGGTGACGGCATCTGATTTGAAGAAGGTGAGATTTCTACAGGTAGTTATGGAAAGGAAAGTGAGGCATTTCATTTCCATGGTCAGATGTGCAGAGATGTGTGTGGTCGGAGAGAACAGGAAGTAGTGTGATTTGGTTTGGCGTAGGGGAATGACAAGTTAAGATGAAACCATTAAATCCAGATCAGGGTCACTCTGGAATTCCAGAGTAAAGAATCTACACTTTGCTTGGTAAGCACTGAGGAGTCAAGGATGTTTTCGAACAGAGATGAGCCAGGCTCAGAACTGTGTTTTGGAGAGGTTAATCCACCATTGGTAAAGAAAAGCGTTTCAAAGAGAAGTGACCAGAGGGAAAGCTATCAGGAATTTATTGCCAAAGAGAGCTCAGAGGTAATAAGACTCTGGAATACAATATGTAAGGAAGGAACAAGGAGTGTGAAACAACACATAATAAACAGTAACGTACCTTGTCATTCATTTATTGCCTAGCCACTATATGCCAGATATAGGGAAAAGAATGAAAGCAAAAAACAAAATAAAACTATTACTCTCACGGGTTCACAGTCTAATCAGTAGATTGTATGCAGATAAATATGACAAAGTATGATAAGTGTTTCTAATGAGGAATGTATGAAGTAGCACAGGTGCTCCAAAGACAGAATTATTAACGCTGGGTGAAGGGTGGCATCGATGGGGAAGGACAGTTGCGTGGAGTCCAGAAGCTGAGGATGGGGGATGGAGGCAGCAGCTGAGAAGCGGCAGAGCCTTAGGGCGACTAAAAGCATGGGGGAGCAGATGATACCATAGACCAAGAGACATAGTCAGCCAGGGGACTTAGCTACGCTTCACTTTCCACCCCTGCGAACTGGGGTAGTAAGATACCTGCCTACCTCGCGTCGGGTTGTTGTGCAAATTAAATGAGGTGATGTACAGAGAGTACTTAGCACCGAGCTTTGCAAATGATGAGTGTTCACAGAGGCTAATCTGTTGTTCTAAGGAACTGCAAATTGCTCAGCGTCACTTTTGTACAGGGTGGCTGGGTGGAGACGTCCCGTGGCCGGGAGATAAGATTGGAGAAGGTCTGTACATAATTAGGAAGGTCGGTCCTTGGACTAGTGGAGTTTGCACCTTGCCCCGCCAGCAGCAGAAAGCCAGAGAGGTGTTTAACCAGGGACCACAGGGGGGCCCAGCTCCCAGAGAGGACTTGGGGCGGGGGAGGGGGGTACCTCCTTGGGGAGACAGTGCTCCTCCATAGTCTAGCCCAGAGGGGATGAGATGTGTACTGAGGCCATGGAAATGGAGAGAAGTGGATGATTCCAAAATGATCTTGAAGTTTATAAATTAGTGTTTGAATGTTTTGTGGGGGCAGAGAAGTCACAGACGAGGGGGCGAATGGGAGGTTACTATTCTGTTGGGATCGATAATCAAACAGGCCACAAAAGCAAGGGACTAGAGCTGAATATTGGTTATTAGCCTAGCCCTTCCGCCAATATGGTGGCACCATGTGGGTGAGTCCCTTTCCTTTTCTGAGCCTCAGTTTGCTTGAACATTCAAGGATTTTATAATTTTCAGGATTTTATCATTTTTTTTCCTCAGGGATTTGTAACTTCAAAATTGTCAGAAGCCGTTGTACCACAGTCTTACAAAGTTGAAACGATTTGAGTGCTTGACTGGGAGATTTTAGCTCTGTGGAATACAAACTGTTACTACCACGTGGGCGTTATTACCACACTTGAGGTTTGACTTGCCTTGGCACCGCACGGTGGTAGTTTGAGCTTGCCCACTTACTCCATTGGCTCTCACCCCAGGCTCAGAGAGAAAAAGGAGGGTATTTTTGTGGCCCCACAACATACAACGTCAGTAAACTAAAGCCTCCCTCCAGCTTCGAGTACTGGGCTAGTTAGTCTAGCAGGCAAGCAGGGGCTAAAATTCAGGCCTATTTTCCATGTGAATCACAAATTGTGGAGTTTTATGATGACGGCAGGTACTTCATACATAATGGTAGCTCCAAGACGGTGGTTTCGGTGTGATTTAATCAGAGGTACAGAGGCATCGCATACTTTTGACTCTTTGTAGATGTTTCTCTTTGGGTTACTCAGATAGCTGGGTGGCAGAGTCAAACACTTTTCCTGGGATTAGAAATTATCTGCAGCTACTTCACAGAGGAAATCTTTCATATTCCTAGACCCAGAAAGATGGGGTTGCGTATATAAAAGTGAATGTAGTGACCCTAGCAAGTCTGCCCAAGACTTTTTAGGAGTTTTAGTGAGGCATAGCATGCATAACATAAAATTCACCAGTTGTAAGCGTACAGTTTGATGACGTGTAGGAAATTTATAGTCGTGCAGCCACCACCACAGCCAAGTTCTAGAACCATCCCGTCAACCAGAAAGTTCCCCCGTACCCTTTTGCAATCAGTTCCTGCTCCCACCAAAGTCTTAGGCAACTACCGATCAGCATTCTGTCTCAATACTTTTTTTTAACGTGAGCAGCTCAGTGATTTTAGAAAATGTAAGGAGTTTGCAGCCATCACCATTATCTAATTTTGGAATATTTCCATCACCCCTGAAGGAAACCTCATGCCCATTTGCAGTCCCCCTCATCCCCCCCAGTTCCATCCCCAGCACGTGATCCACGTTCCATGTCTAGATTATAACTTTCAGGTCATATATGGTTGTTCGTGTCCAGCTTCTCACGTGGCATATTGTTTTCGGGGTTCACCCATGTGTAGCACGTGTCAGTACTTCCTTCCTTTTTATGGCTTGATAATATCCAGTTGAATGGATAGCCCACATTTTGTTTACCCATTCATCAGTTGATAAACATTTGAGTTGTTTCTACTCTTGGTCTGTTATGAATAAAGCTGCTGTGAACATTTACATGCAAGTCTTACAGACATAAGTTTTCATTCTCTTGGGTAGGAAACTAGGAGTTAAATTTCCGGGTCCGACGGTAGCTGTGTGTAATCACATGTGGAACTGCCGAGCTGTTTTCTAAAAGTTGTCCCACTGTTGAGTCCCACCAGCCACGTATCAGCGTTCATTTCTCTGCATCTTTCCCGTACTTGGTATTGTCAGTATTCTGCATGCTAGCCCTTCAAGTGGGTATATAGTGGTATCTCATTTTGGTCTTAATTAGCAGTTTCCTAGTGACTAATGATGTTGATAGTTGTACTGCATTTTTTTCTCTTACTGAGCAATAAGTTTTCTTTATAATTCTGGGTGTAAGTCCTTTATCAGATGTATAACTTGCAAACATTTTCTCATAGTCTCTGGGTTGTGTTCTTATTTTCTTAATGGTGTCTTTTGAAAAGCAAAAGTGTCTAATTTTGATGAAAATCCAGTGGTTAATTTTTTTTTTCTTTTAGGGATTGTGCTTCTGGCGTTAGATCTAAGAAATCTTTGTTGATCCCAAGGTCACAAAGATTTTCTTCTGGTAGTGTTATAATTTTAGCTCTTGCATTTAGGCGTGCACTCCAAGTTTAGTTGATTTTTGTATATAATGTGAGGAAAAGGTCTAGGTTCATTTTTTTGCATGTGGACATCCAGTTACCCCCCCCCTCCATTTGTTGAACCGCCCTGTTTTTACACCACAGAGAATGTGAGTTTCCACCTCCACTGGGTTCTCGATTTTCTCTCACAAAGAAGCCCTAGAATTTGAATCACAAAACTTGCAATTACAGCTGGAAAGATAATTTGAAAATATGGTATTATTTGTACTTAAAAAATATTTTCCTAATCAAGTTAACATTTTGTTACAGGGATATCAGCTATACTGTCAGTGTTTTATAATAATCCCTAGTAAGAACCCTGGGTGGACAGCCTTCAACAGATATTTTTCCCCGGGGGGCAGGGGTGGTGGTGGTGCCTTTTCATTTATTGTGAAGAGAATTAGTGTACTTTCTATTAGTTGTCTTTGTGCTAGCTTACCTTTAGTTTCTCCTAAGGTGTTTTTGGTTTGTTTGGGTTTTTATTTACTTTCCTTTTTGCAGGAGAAGAATTCCTAAAAAGGAGAAGATCTCTTGCAGGAATACTATTAAATCCTAAGAAGGGAGGTCGTGCATCTAAATGAATGTAGCCATTTACTTTAACAATTGAATCAACATTTTTGAATCAGTCTTCTGTTTTACAATTTATTTTTTCATTGTAGTTCACATACCATATACATTAGTTCCAAGTATATACCAAAGAGTGATTAGACATTTACATACCTTCCAAAGTAATCACCATGATAAGTCTAGTACCCATCTCGCCTCGTGCGTAGCTACGATATTATCAACTCTCCTCCCTGTGCTGTATATTGCATTGCCATGACTAATTTTATAACTGGCAGCTTATACTTTTTAATCTTAAAAAAAGTTTCTGCTTGCTCTGAAAAAGTTTGTGTTCATCATTACATAAAAAGGTACGTCTTTTTCAGTGGAAAGTTTCAAAGTGTTTCCTGAATAGATGCTCAACAATTGATAGGCAACAGAACTTCACAAACTTAAAAAGCCGCGCCTAAAATTATTTCTAAACATGTAGAAATCTAAAGAAAAGGATCACCTACATGTAATTCCTGAACTCGACTGTGGCTTATTTTTTGGAACAGTTTCTCTTGAGTGAAATGTCATCAAATAGGATTTTCCCGTTAAAAACAAGGGGGAAGTGGGAGACAGACTTACCTACCTATATAACTGAGTAAGATCCTAGTCTTTATAGAAATTATAATAACCATTTGTAATCAAGTATAAATGACACACTATGTCATATTGATGCTATGCACGTTAAGCTTTTAAAGTATATGAAATACTGATATGACCCAATGTAATAGAGTATTCTTTGGGGGAAGTTTTAGCTTGATGATTGAGAAACCGATGCCAGTTTATGTTTTTCTTCTGTTTCTCTCATCTTTAGCTTCCCTATAATAATTAAGATAAAAGAGCATCTAAGGCTGGGAATTGCTTTCCGGTTGGCTTGGGACCACATGTTCATTTTGACGTGTGTGCCATAATAATCAAAAGGAATACCATAGGTTTCGTTGGCAGAGGGCATAAGTACAAATTGCCACGTGTCACTATAAAAACTGAATATTACCTGTGTTTCTCCTCCCACTGACAGTCTTGGGGCAATATGACAATTTGGAATGTTCCGGTCTTGTAAAAGGTTCATAGTAAAAGCAGTGAGTGTGTGTGGGGGGGTGTCAGGTGGGTTGGAGAGGAGAGAGCTCCCACAGCTGGTAACTTCCTAGGAAACCAGCACTGACGTGGTTGCAGCCACTGGTGCCAGCATTTCTGAGTAGGTGGAAGTTCTGTGGTGTAAAATGGTGGGCGTTATGGTAGGGCTGCCTGAGTTCAAATCCCAGTTCCACTAACCAGCTCTGTTCTTAAGGAAGATGCTTGACCTACGAGGTGTGATCAAACAATACGGTGAATGTTTAAATAAATAAAAATTATTACAGTAAAAGACACATTGACATTAACCTCCCTCAGAATACACCCCCTCACTTCAAACACACTCATCCCATCGTTCTTGCCACTTTCTGAAGCAGTTCTGGAAGTCCTTTTTCATGAGTGTCTTTAGTTGCACTGTCGTTGCTGCCTCGATGTCCTGAATCATTTTGACTTTGGGGAAGAGGCAGAAGTCGCACGTGTCAGATCCAGTGAATAAGGTGGATGAGGACACTGTAATGTTTTGGTTAGACATAAATTGCCATATACCAGAAGCGATGCGTGACACAGAGCATTGTCATGATGGAGGATGATTTATGGCACTTTAAAACACACCTTCTCTCAACCGTAGCTCACATCCAACTGACTGCACTGAACAAGTGGAAACTTGTCACACACTGTTACTAAGGTTCGACATGTCGCTTCCCATATTGAAGATCCCTGCCTTTCTGTTGGATGGTACTTGGCAGCAGCATTCACCGTATTTTGTGATCACAACGAAAAGGCTCCATGTCACACATCACTTCTTGTATGGCAATTTCTGTCAAATATAAACATTACGGTGTGTTCTCATCCACCTTACTCACCAGATCTGGCACCGTGTGACTTTTGACTCTTCCCCAAAGTCAAAATGACCATGAAAGGTAAATGGTTTGAATTGATTCAGGACATCAAGGCAGCTCTGACAGCGCAACTAAAGACACTCACGAAAGAGGACTTCCAGAACTGCTTCATGCTTCAGAAAGTGGCAAGAAGATAGGATAAGTGTGTTCGAAGTGAGGGGGAGTATTTTGAGGGGGATTAACAGCAATGTGTCTTTTACTGTAATACATTTTTTAAAATTTAAACATTCACCGTATTGTTTGATCACACGTTGTACTTAAGCCTCGATTTCTTTAAAAAGGGAGATGATAGTACGTACCAGGATAAATGAAATAATACATATAAGATATTTATAGTGCCCGGAACATGGTAAATTCAATAAATATTAGCTTTTATCTTAATCATTATCATCAAAATTGCTGTATTTGGTCAGACACATCAGTATAGACCAGTTAAACTTTGCAAATTACTTCTGATCTTCTAGCCAGAGTTTTTCAAAGTTTGGAGTGAAGATCGCCTGGGATGCCAAAGGTGCAGACTCTAAGCCCCACCTGGAGTTACTGAACTGGAATGACTGGGGTGGAGACCCAGCAATCTGGACTTTTAACACACTACCGAGGAAAATTATTTTTGCCACACTAAAGTCTGAGGTCTGCTGTCCAGGCTAAGGCACCTCTAACTACAGGCACACCTCATTTTATTGCACTTTGCTTTATTGTGTTTCACAGATGTTGTTTTTGTTTGTTTATTATTATTTTTTTTAATTTTATTGGGGAATATTGGGGAACAGTGTGTTTCTCCAGGGCCCATCAGCTCCAAGTGAAGTCGTTGTCCTTCAGTCTAGTTGTGGAGGGCGCAGCTCCAATTCCAGTTGCCGTTTTCAGTCTTTGGTTGCAGCCCACCATCCCATGAGGGAATTATACCAGCAACATTGTTGCTGAGAGCTCCCGCTCTAACCAACTGAGCCACCCAGCTGCCCCTATTTTTATTTTGTTTACGGGAAGACCCTCTGCCAGCAAACAGATGAGGACTCACTTTATTGTGGTGGTCTGGAAGCGAACCTGCAAAATCTCCGAGGTGTGCCTGTGTAAGTATCCTGTAGTTTGGGGCTGGCCCTTTTTCTTCCAGATAAACCTCTGTTAACTCTTGATTTCGGAAAGAATGGCATTCCTGAAAAAGTTAAAGATGGCTTATGTTTTTCATTGAATTATATTATCAATTGGATATGAATTTCTACAGAAGACAAACAAAATTCCCTTTGGCAAGAAAATGAAATTAGAACTTTTCAAGGACAAAAGGGTGGAATATAGCATTTGATCTGAAATATGTAGAGGACTGAGATTCCAGCCGTTGCTCTGCCCACTGCTGGGAACTGGAATTTTACCAACTCGGTTGGGAACTCCAAGAATGTAATTGTCTTTTAAAACTCACAGTGTCACTAGTAACAGCTCACATTTATAGGACACTTTTTCAGCTCATCCGGGTCCTTCACATCTCAGTTACATTTGATTCTCACAGCCGCTCAGTAAAGTAGGTCAGCAGTTTTGGATTTCTTTCAAAGATAAGTAAACTGAGGCTCAGGAAGGTTACAGGACCATCCAAAAGTCAGACGGCTGATGAGTGGCAGAGCTGGGTGTAAAGCCAGGTCTCAAAATAGGGAAGTCCCAGAAACAGCCCTGGGAAGGCCCAGGAATGTAGCAAGCATGGTTACATTCTAACCATTTGCTAGTTTGCTGATCTTTGATGGAGTCTCCTAATCTTTTTAACCTGTGAAATAGAATTAAAAATATATAATGCACAGCGTTTTTTAATGAAATGAAATGGCTTCAGTAAAGGCCATATTTCAAATACTGGTGTGATAGTGCTTTGATAAATTTCCATTCCATTTTCCTTCTTGACTCCACATCTAGCATTCTTTCCACTGAGCTGGGGCCACTTCCTACCATAGTTGGTCCCTGCCCAAATCGAGTCCTTCCTCTTGGTTTTTTTAGGTGGATTTTTTTTTGGCTATGTAGGATAGGCGAGGCAACTCAACTAAGGAGCTTCAGTCCCTTTTCTGGCAACTTCTTTGGTAGTTTACCCGGTGGCACAGGAAGCAAAGCCACTCTGGACGGTAGAAGCGGCGTGACCCCAGGGCCAGAGCCATACCATTTCTAGTAGGTCACTGTCACAGGTAGGGACACAGGAAGCGTGGCCTTAAATACAGTTTGTGACTAAGGTAAAACATTTCAGTTCCACTCCCTCATGCACAATATAAATTTTTAATTTATTTACTTATTGCATGTTTCCGTTGTACATTTTGGCTTTATAGTTTCACTCTTTTTGTGGTATGAATTATTCATCTATAATTCTTTCACAGCCAATTTTTGCATTAAACATTTTCGAGATATTTTGCAGCAGTACGCATTAGATTCTCATATATTCTTGGATGGAAGTAAAAAAGAAAGACAGCCTGTGCTGACTCTTGGTCGTGCCATACATTTGTGATGACCGTTCTACCGACAGTCCGAGCGACTCTTAACGGAAGTGTTCTCGCGGACGATCCACTTCGGGGTGGCTGCTTACTTGATTCGGTGCATTGGCTGGACCCTTACAAGTGTAAAGGAGGGGTGACACAATCTATCATTAGAGTGTTGCTGAAAGAAAGAAAGAATCCAAAGGAAGTCATGGTCATTACTTTCTCTGACTCTTCCAACTTTTCATCCCTATACCCTCTTCATTCATTGCCTTTCCTTCATCTTATTCCAAGCGACATTTGCCTTCCAATATAGTAATGCTTCAAACTTTGACTAAAATATAGAAGAGATTTTCTTTTTTGAGTCCTAAGTCTTTCTTTTTACATTCTTTTGCCGGCAGTGGAAACTTATTTGTTGGAAAAGATTCCATTGCCTCATTCTTCACATTTCTGAGACTAACTAGAGGACCTTCAAAACAAGGTTGTTGATAATTAGGGAAGGAAAATTGCAGCCAGTTTGTTTTAGGGTGGCACAGAATTTGAGTGGGTTCTGAAGGAGAAAGGAATGGGATGGTTGATTTCCTGATCGAAAACATGGTTATTGACTTTTTCAGTTATAATAACTAAGAGTAACTTCAAGTTCTTCTTATAAAATCACATGAATGTACAGCTTCTTCGCCATCCAGAACTGCCCACGTATTTGTTCATTTATCTCTCCTCTCACTCACCCATTCGTCCCTGCACCCATTCATGCAGCGTTTTTAGTGGCCCATTTCTGAGGCTCTAGCGTCGATTCTGAGGACGTGATCACACTCGGATGGTTTAGGAAGAATGTAAGTAGCTGCTTTCGCATGATACTCAGATAAACAGATAAAGGCTGTGTGAATATTGTAGTTATTTTAATAGAGGCACAGAAAGGAGCAAAGAACTCAGAGAGCCCAGGGGAGTTTATGAAGTTTTCCTAGAGGAGGTGATATTTTAACTGAATTTTGAAGGATAAGTTTTCCAAGGTGACAAGGTGCAAAAAGAGGGAACAGTACTGACCTCCTTTATAGGTGCGTGAGGGAAATTCGTGACGGATGGTGCATGGTTTGGTGTGGCAGGAGAATTGTGTCTGAAGACAGAGCTAGGAAGACACACTGGATGAGATTTTCAATGGCCCCACATTTGTGTTAGGTAATGGTCAGCTGTGACCAGATGTGTGTTTCAGTAGTGGAGAATGGACTGGAGACCGGGAAGCGAGTTAGGCTGTTGGAGCAGTTCCATGAGGTGGATGGTGGAACAAATTCCTTCTGAGATTGAATAATTGAACAGAATGTCGTGGCGGGTGGCTGTGGCTTGTTAGGACAAGAGAAGAGTTCAGGATGCCCAGCAGGGGTGACTGGGTACATTGGATGACCTTAACTAAACATAAAAAAGCAGTTTTGGGGAGAGATGACTCATGAAGATGCTATTCTGCATTCTAATCCAGGAACCCTTCGTTTTCATGATTCTAAAGGCACCTGGGGCTGCTGATTTGAATGTTGGCATGCTGACAACCATGGCTTAGAATACCAGTGATGGTGCAAAGACACCTTCCTCCACCACCTTCCACTGGAGAATAAACCGGGAACTTTTTCCCCTGCTTCCCATGCTGCTTTCCCCTTTCCTCCTGATTCCCTCTCCCCTCCCTGTACAAAGAAAGTCAAAACCTCTGATGTTTAGAAAAACAATGGATTTCTGACATACTCAGATCTAAAACATGGTTCTTCATTTTGGAATATTTAGTTGTCCTCAATTAAGACACAATTTCAAAAGAGGAAAGTAAGTTGATTTTTATAAAAATCTTGCTTTTTATTAATTGAAAAAAGAAAGTTGAGTAGACCTCTATTCTTCAGCACGTGTTTCAGAGATAAAATGTGTCTTAAAATGGAATCATCATGTACATGTATTTCATAATATGATGGTTTTAAATAGTCTTTTTACTCTTAATGAATCCAGGCATAAAAACCATAGCTTATTACTTTCTCTACCTGGGTGTCAAACTCAGCATTGTGTTGCTGTTGAGATGGTTAGGTGCAGAAAATGGAATTCCCGTGCATAATTATTACAAAAGCTGGGGGAGGAAACTGCATTCACACGGGATTTTTTCATAGTTATTATTAAGTTTTTATGCACGTGGAACTGGGCTAATATTATTAAATTAAATGTTCTCATGAGCTTCAATGTTTGCATCTTTAATAGATTATCTGTCCTGCCTAGAAGAAAAATTACAAAGGCCACAAGGTCACAAACTGTTCTAAGCATGTTTTATCATCAGTTTTACGTGTGCAGGACAATTGAAGTATCTGGTAGTACCGCCTACTCTCCTTTTACTTCAAGGGAGATAAGAAGCATTCCTTGTTCAAATAGTTTAACAAATGGCCTGAAGCAAAAGGACAAGGCCACAGCTTTCTAGATAACAAGTTTCTTTTTTTTTTGAATTTTTAAAAGTTACATCAAAATTACTGATGTGCCTGTAATCCAATTCCATAATAACCAGAACTGCATTTAGTTAGTCATTTGCATTTCATTTTTTTTTTCTGTCAATTCCGACAACCACTCCAGATGCTTACAGCTTAAAACCTTCCATCTTAAAGATCAGAAGACTGTAACCCAGGGTTAATAGTTACTTTGGCCTATAAAAAAGCCACTGAAGGAATAACCCAGGAAAAACCAGGAACCAGCGTTCTACTTTCCCATCTGTTTCTTGCCCAGGCTAAGTCCAAATCCAGGGCCCAAGAAGGGAAGGGACAAGCTAAGGATGGCGTCCGTCCCTTCCCAAGGTGGCCCCTGAACTACAGAAGACTGTGAAGGGTGGAGTTGAGGCACTCTTAACATGCACATTTTTAAAGTGATTGTTAGGTCAGTGGAGGCTGTTTTGATGTTTGTTTGTTTGTTTCAGAGCTAAGCCGTGGCTGCCCCTTTCCTTTCCCTCTTTCTTGGGCGATTTTGCCCTTAAAGAAGTCCCTCCCCCACATTGTTTGTTCCTTAACTAGCCTAAATGTTAGTTAAGGCTAGGAAAAGATACTTGAACCCTGGAGGAGTTACGGGAGGGAGAATTAGAAAACCTGGGTACCAGGGGGTCCATTTCTGTGCACCTCACCTTATGCTAGGATAACCCCCACCACACACCCGTTAAGGTCTAGAAAAGAAACGGGAACTTTGGAGAGAGACAGATTACTCCACTACTTGTTCTAAAAATTAAGGACAAGAAACCAAATATGTATGATTCAGTAAATGAAATAAAACTGACTCTATTTGAGTTCTATTTGAGTTCATGTATGATCAGTTGAGGAAAAAGTTCTGAGCAACAAGGAAAGAGAAGGGAACAGAACAGAGAAAAAAGGAGTGGAGATAAGAGAGACGCGGGCTGTGGGAGGAAAGAAACATGAGGAAGAGTAAGAGAAAAATGTACGGAATTATGGAAGTATACGTTGGTGACTGAAGACGTCAAATAGCCCAGAGAAAAGACCAAAGCAAAGTATATGGAGGCTTTTGTGGAGCAACTTCACATGGTCTAGTGTGTTTGGATGTTGCTGCTGAGGGTTTTGCCATAAACTATTGAACCATTTGGCATTTTTCTTACCTACACCTATAAATGGAGGGCTTCTGTCTAGTACTGACCTTGCAAAAACGAAATTGAAGGAAGTGCCTGAACTCGCGTGTGCTCTTTCGTTAAATCCGTTGCCTTCTCTGTGACTGGCTTCCCATCTAAAAATGGGGGTAATAATGTCCTCTTAACTGATCTGAAAATACAGTTTTAGGTGTTAAAGCAAGGTGATGGAAATTTAAGATTTTTAGGGACAAACTTCTAGTTATAAAATAAACAAGTACGAGGGATATAATGTAAACACGATGACTGTAGTTAACGGGGTTGTGTTATTTGAAAGTTGCTAAGAATATTTCCTGAAAGCTCTCATCACAAGGGAAAAAACTAGTTTGCTTTTTTTTCCCCCTCTTTTTGTAGCTATGTAAGATGATGGGTGTTAAATAAACTTACTGTAGTAAGCATTTCACAGTATATGTAAGTCAAGTCTTGCTGCGCACTTTTAAATTATACAATTATTCCTCAATGAAATAAAAAAGAATCTTTTAAAAGTAAATGTGATCTATTTGGTTTTAAAAATAACACCCCCGCCCCTAAGGAAACGATGTCATCAGGGCTCAAACTTTTCTCTTTCTAAGTATGTAAATATTTCCCTGTTCTTGCTTTCAGCTCCTTAAAATATGGTAGTTAATCTTGAATCTTACGAACTTCCTCCCCATTTAAAATCCTAGGACATATATTTACAACATATTCCATTCCGAGCATGCTCTACTCAACTCTCATGCTTAAAAAAGGGGTGTGTGGGGGGTGGGGGGGTCTTTTTTTATTATGAAACATTAATTTCCATTTAAGGGAATGATGTATAGTTCTAAAAATTGAGATGCTACTATTTTGATTTTATAATATACAGTAGTCCCTCCTTTATCCAATGGTTTCACTTTCCGTGTTTCAGTTACCTGTGGTCAACCACGGTCCAAAAATATTACATGGAAAATTCCAGAAATAAACAATTAATGTTTTCAGTTGCACCCTGTTCTGAGTAGTAGCATGATGACATCTTGTGCTGTCCTGCTCATTCTCACCTGGGATGTGAGTTATCCCTTTGTCCAGCCCAGCGTCTCCACAGTGTATTCGCTACCCGCTGGGCAGTGCTTCAGGTCACCCTTATTTTACTTCATAATGGAGTAGTGACGCTGGCAATGGGGGCCAAAGAGAAGCCATAAAGTGCTTCCTCTAAATGAAAGATGTGTACGTATGGGGAAAAACGGAATGTGTATAGGGCTAGGTACTGCTGGCCGTTTCAGGCTTCCGCTGGGGGTCTTTGGAATACTCCCTGTGGATAAGGGGGGGACCACTGTATAAGACTTAACGTTTTATTTTCTGGAGTTGGAGCACACTGCTGCTACTGTAGGCTACTCTTAAATAATATATTTTACACTATAAAGTTTTTAACTATTGACAGAAATCAGGAAGTGGGGAATTTATTGTTATTTTCACTAACCGCTAGCTAAAATGTAGCATTTCCTTCAACTATGAATGTAAGCATCAAACCAGAGCAGTTTTAGCAACACCTATGATATTGTCCCTAATAGAAATCGCAGCTCCTCTTCACGTTAGACAACAGTATTTGCTGTCTCAAAGTATCTCTTACACTCATCAGTACTTAAAAAAGTGTGATTAGACCTGTCTCTAGTCCTCTTGATTCATGTTACATATATTATTATCACGATCTTTTCAATATTTTGATAATTGTGTTTCAAAATAATCAGCTTACTCTATAATCCTATCTATTTTATTTCCTGAATTTAAAAATGTGCTTCTAAGAAGGGGGGGTGTGGGCTCCCGGAAGCGCCATTGCTCCTCCTCGGGGCAGGAAAACCTACCAAGTTCTGTTTTCCGAGGGAGGTACAGGGGTGGGTGAAGAAGGTCGCAGGGAATAAGAGGTACACACTTCCAGTTATAAAATAAATAAGTTACAGGGAATGTAGTGTACAGCACAGGGAATAGTCAATAGTATCGTAATAACTATGGACGGTGACAGATGGTTACTAGACTCATCGTGGTGATCACATCGTAAGGTGTAGAAATGCCAAACCACTACATTATACACTTGAAACTAATATACTATGTTATGTCCACTGTGTTTTAATTTTTTAAAAGAAGTACATTTGCTGTAGTTTTTTAAAAAAGTATGTGCCAAGGATATCGGGCTGCAGAGAGGAATGGACAGAGATTTTGAAATGGGATGCGCTGGGTTGTAACATGGGCCCCTTTCCCTTTCTGAGTCTACTAACCTGAGCAGGTAATTTTTATTTTAGCCTCAATGTCTTAGACTGTAAAAGGTGGCAAATAGTTGCTGCCTCCTAGGGTGATTGGGGAGGTTAAAATAAGGGCACGCGTGCCTGGCACAGTGCTGGATGTCATGGGCATTCAGAATCATAGTTTTCATTACTGTCACAATTGCAGTCCTCTGCAACTTGGTCACGGTGTTTTCCCTTATCCCCTCTAGCCTGGTGACTGTACCTGCCTTCCCTACAGTATCCAGGACTCTTGATAACCTGGGAAAACTGGGAGGCTTGCATATTGTGTTGGTGGCATCTTGAGAGTCCTTTTGACCCGGTCAGCACAAAGTCTCCTTGCTTTAGTTTATGTTTTTAATCTACGTAAAGCATCTTCATTTCTTTGCCTATAATATTTTCTTCTGAATTACCTTGCTGTGTTAGTTTTCCCAGAGCGACCGTTACAAATTACCACAGACTGGGTGCCTCAAAACAACAGACATTTATTCTCGTTGCTGGAGAAGCCAGAAGTCTGAAATCAAAGTATGGGCAGGGCCAAGCTCTCTCAGGGAGAGTCGTGGGGTTCCTTGGCTTATAAATGTGCCGTTCTGATCTCTGCCTCTGTCCTCACATGGCTTTCTCCTTTTGTCTTTGTATCCAAATTTCCTTTTTCTAGGGACACCAGCCATTGGAATAGGACCCACAAAACCCCGTATGACTTCACCTTAACTCAGTACATCCACAAACACTGTTCCAAGTAAGATGACACTCACTGGTCCTGGGCATCAGGACTTCAACATATCCTACAGCACACAGTTCAGCTCACAGCTCTTGCTATTATCCTATGTACCAACTTGAGATCAGGATTCTGAATGCACTATGTGACGTCAACTTTGTGTGTGTATGTGTGTCTTTCTTTTTTCCTCTGGTTAGTTCTTTACTCACTATGGTTTCAAAAAAATGTTTTGAAGTGTCTAATTGGCTGTAATAAGAGCTATCTTGTTTTTTTTTTTTTTGTAAACTAAAGAAAGGAATCTTGTGTAGGAATAAAATTATGTAGGACCGCTGACTCGGGAAAGTACTTTAAAAACTATATCAAGAAGCAAGAGTTAAAAGGGCAGCCACTCCACTGCAAAGTCTATTTACAAAGGTTTATGACTTGGGTGTGAATTGGCCTGTTCAAGCTCGGTTAGACCTGGACTGATCTGAGGCTCCAGCCACTGGCCTGTGAGGAGAAGCCCACTAGGCAGAGCTCTGGCCACTTAGACCCCTGATTCGAGTGTTTTCAAGGCAAGAAAAACATCTCAGAACATGGATATGGTCAACTGCTTGCTCCTCCAGTGTGTCTGTGGGTCGCTGCCTGTAGCAGAGTCCAAGGTAGGTTATGGCGTGTTGGGGAGTGTTGTTTGTTGGTGCTGCGTGCGTGTAGTTCCAGGTATAATCACCCTCAAACTACATTTCCCGGAATGAACGTGGGTCGTATTTTGGAAGCCGATAACCTTTGCTCAAAGAAAATTCGGTCTTGGAATGCGCATCAGAGTTCAGAATTTGTTCTATAAGGAATGTAAGTCCTTTTGGCTGCGGATCACTGTTTGAATGTGAGCTGAAAGCTGAGGGTTTTGACGTCCTTCCCTCCTTCCCTCTGTACTTTTGCTAGGAGTAAAATGGATATTTCAATTTTATATGTTACTCTGTTAACTAATTTTTGCAATTCCTAGAACATTTGGTACCACTTGGAGGGGATGGTTCTCCTTTTATTGCTTCAATAGGCCTGTGTAAATACTTACAGTAGAATTACAGTTGGTTCTGCCCGGTGCTGTGGGTGGTCCCCTGTGTGGGACGGGCTGACACTGAGTCCTGATGTATTAAGGGAACCAAGCTGGCGCCCGTCTCTGCCCTCTGTTACCTGCTCTCAGCACACCTCCCTTTACCTGTCCTCCATCACTTTCTGGAGTGTGTTTTGATCTTAGAAGGATTTGTTACCTGAACAGCGAAGACAGCTTCTTGTTTTCCTAAACCTAGTTCCTTATTTTCTTGTCCACATTAGTGAGGAAAAGCAGGCTACATGTAGCATAAGTGGAAACAAAACCACGGGTAGATTTGTGACCAGACTCCTCATTGCCTGTACTTCTGTTTTTCTGCCACGTTGTTGCTGAACCTTTTTGTCACAGGCTGATAATATGAACGGGTTTAGTCTCATGGTGTGCTTAAGTTGTCTGTACCATTTGACTGTAATTTAGTTACACGATCCATAATAACCTGTTTTTCATATGTAATGCAAAAAATAATAACTTTTCCATGATTTCTCTCCTCTTTTCCCAGAGAGGAAAAACTTTTCCTCCACCCTCTGAGTTTACCACTTTGGAGTATGAGAATTAAACTTGACAAAAGACAGATTTGCAAGAGAAAAGACAGAATTTTATTCCTATAGGGAAGTGGGAGCTCACAGAAAAATGTGACTCCAGGAAGTGGTTATAATCCAGGGCTTATGTACCATCTTATTAAGGGAGAAGGGCAAGTATGGGAAAACAAGTGACTTTTAGGAAAGATAAATGGGCCTGTGGAAGAACAGATGGGCTATAAGATGGTTTGTGGCTATGTCTGCTTAAGTGAGGGCTTCTCCTCTGGAGTGAGAAGAGTCAGTCTTCCCTGGTTGGAAGAAAAATTCTATCCCGAGGGAGGGGATTTCTTACACCTGTGTTCTTCTGGGAGGCTCTGCTTTTAGGCAAATAAGGGAGTTCAGAAAAAAAGCCTTTTTTTTTTTTTTTAAAGTGTGTTTTTCCAGGATCCATCAGCTCCAAGTCAAGCAGTTGTTTCAATCTAGTGGTGGAGGGGGCAGCTCCTGTGGCCCATGCGGGGATTGGATCGGCAACCTTGTCGTTAAGAGCACCGCGCTCTAACCAACTGAGCTAACCGGCCGCCCCCCAAAAAGCCTATTGTTAAATACCTTCAGCACAAAACAGCTTTGATGCCACAGCGGTGTATTCTCGGCCCTTTCAGTGGTGACTTGGAATACAGATAGCATTCCAGGCAGTAAGAGTCAGTAGATAGCAAGGTCATTGATGATTGCTGCAACCCAGTTTCTTTTGAGCAGGCGTGACTTGATAATAGTGGGAAGTTTTCGTGGGAACAGAAGTTATGAGACCTACATTTCAGTGTCTCTGTGGACGCTATTTGGCTGTGTGGCCCTCAGCAATTCACTTCACTTCTCTAGGTCTCCGTTATCCTAATTTGAAAAATGATGGGGGTGGAGTTAGTGTTATCTGTGAATCCCTTCCTATTTCTTTGCTCTTCCCCAGATTTTTCGCAGTATGTGACCTTGAGGAATTGGAAACTAGGGGACCTGCACTTCACACCTCAGTTGCCATTGATTGGCAAGAGGTGGGACTTCTTGGGCCAATGCTCATGGGTAGGGTTGGTCTGATTGGCCAGGGGCTGCCACATCAGCTCTGCTGGCCGTCTCCATGCCCTGGTGGCCTGCTCTGTCCCCTTTGCAATCACAGGAGTTTTCTGGTTAATCTAGTTTTCTCCCAGCGCCCAGTTCTGTTTTTATTTTTACTGTATTTTATTTTTAAATAATATATAGGAAAGGAAGAACTGAAGGCACGCCAGCCCTCAGGCACGTGACTGGTGCCTGCTGCAGACTTTGGCTAACCAGCCCCTCTCTGCTCCCTCCCATAGAGCTCTGAGACAGCTCTCCTCAGAGAGGAAATTTAGAGGTATCTGCTGGATAGAGGTTATCTCCAGACAGGGCTGAATCAGAGAACGGTAATTTTATGGCTGTGCTTTTTAAGAGCAGTAATTAACTATGACTGATAAGGGCTACTTTACTTACCATTGTCGCATTTCATCCTCACTAGGACCCATTTTCCCCCAGTGAACTGTTACAGAACCAAATCCACAGAAGTTAAAACTTGCCTGAGATTACAAAGCTAGCTAGGGGCCCATCCTGACTTACACAGAAGTCTGCTCATTTTCAAACCTAGGGTTGGGGGCGTGTTTCTAGTACATTGCATTGCCTCTGAAAAAGTTACTTGAAACATTAGAAATTTAGGCTTATAGACTCTGGAGCTGTGGGATTGTCTAGACTGAAATCTGAGATCCTAAAGGTTAGTTGTGACTTGTCCAAGCTCATATAGCTAGTTAGTTAGTAGCCTGATCTAGTTCCTTGAATCCTAGTTCAGTGCTCTGCCCTCCTCCCCATCAGACTTAAGTTGAATCTGGGAGAGTCAGGCTCCAACAACCCAGACTTAATCTTCTTACAGCACCTTTTATGTCAAAACATTGTTGAAAGACAATACCTTAGAGTAGCAATGGGTAGCATTACGCATTCATTCTACTACTGGCAGGCTTGCATTTCCCCCCACGCTATTGGTATATATAATTTGAGTGATAGCCCTACCTTAGTTAAAACTTCTTTTGATTAACTGCCAGTGGTGCTGATTTTTAAAATATCTTTTATCAGAGCTCATCATTGGTCACCGAATGTCACTATTTAAATTACAGTTTTAATTCAACCTCCAGTTAAAGATAGATTTGCTGATTTTAATCCACACTTGAGTGATGTCTATTAAAGAAATACCTTTTTAAAATAAGTAAATCAAGAAAGCCATGCGGCAGGGCTGAGGAAGGTGGGAGGGGATGTATATGTAGCGTATTCTTTTTTTTTTTCTTTAAATAACTTCCTGGATATCGGAGCTCACCTAACTTGTTCACATTTGAAAAGGTGGTTACTGAGGAATCCTGGAGGCGGGGCTCATCCCAGGAAGAAGAAAGAACAGATGCTCAGAGGATCTCCAGGAGGAGATGGGGCTCTGGGGGACGGTCAAGGCCTCGACCACTCTCCGACTATGGCCAGCTGGCCAGCCGAAGTTTGTCAATTCCTGAAGACTCAGTGGCTGTGTCCCCCCAGAAGGAGGACTGTGTGGATGGTGCTCACCAGCCAAGCATGACGTCTGCGGACCCTGCAGACCGGAACGCTGCCCTGGGCTGCCCCAAAGGAGGCCGGAGAAAACGCCCCATCTCTGTGATAGGTGGGGTCAGCTTCTACGGGAACAGCCAGACAGAAGAAATAGAGAATCTTCTAACCCAAGTAAGATCTGGTGGGCTCCCACCAAAGCCAGCGGAGCCCTCGCTTCCTGGTCTTTGTCCCCTCCGCAAACCAAACAGGACACAGCTTTCCTTTCTTCTCTTCTGACTCACGGATGATGTCATCTGCTCACGACTTTTCTTCCTGACTTTGCAAACATGCTTGAATTAAAACTAACCATCTGACATTTGGATGCCTTTTACTAATCTTCTGTCTTTGCTGGTATCTTGAATAATACATGTAACTAGTTTGCTGTTTGTTCAAAATCATCTGAGATTTGAATAAGGGGAAAGTAGCAGTGCACACTTAGTGAGCTGCCTGAAAGAAGACATTCTTGAAAGAGGAAGTGTCATCCATTATTAAAAAGTAAAGATAAAAAGGAAATTAAAAACAAAGCAATTTTTTCTTTTTTTGGAGATGAAATAATTTTTTTCTACCATTTTTTTTTTTTTTTACGTTTGAGTTGTAGCTTTGCAACTACTTTGACAATGGATTAAAATCTTAATATCATTCCATTAGTACGATGTCGTAATTCAATCAGTACTTATCAGTTACCCAAAAAGCTCTTTGAGGGCACAAATCATTTAAATAAAGACCCTGTTGAGGAGCAGGTTCTCTTATTTGGCGAGACTAATACCCCAGCCACCGTTGAGCGTTCACAGAACAGTATAGTAAGTGCCCGAGTTCATTTGTTAAACTGGCTAGCTGATGTCATAAATAACCATAAAGTTCTCTTAACAGGAAAATTCCATATCAATAGTGGATTTTATGTTTACAGTCTGCCTGTACAACCCAGCACAATGCCTTGTTTATAGCAGCACTCAAAACCCTCTTGCTCAGTTGAATTAAGTTGAATTCGTAAGGTTAGAAACAACTTAAAGAATACCACAAACTTTTTGTTGTGTTAAGATGCTCTCCACGCTAGGAAATAATGCTGAACCTAAAGCAAGCTGTAATCTGTTTTAACTCAAAACAGTATAGGGCAGATCTAAAGCACTTAGAAGTTATTTCACTTTAGAGCATCAAGTAGGAGCGTGGTGAGATAACTGTCTGCACTATAAGCTCATTTATGGTACTGGGTGGAACCTAAGGAAAGCGTGAGCCTTGGGTGCAGCTAGAGGGACAACTGGTATGAAAAATCAAAAGGGCATAGAGATGATTCTAGAGACTGGGGTAAATGTGTAGAAAACCAATTCTTCTTTTAATCAAAGCTCAACTGTCATGTTAGTTTAGGTAAACAAGAATTGCATTCCACAAATACTTACCTGGTGCGTGCGTGAGGATGATTGAAAGGAGACCGGAGTAGCGGGTCACACGCCGTCACCCTAGCCATGGTCTTTGGCACTATCTTTGCTTCTTTTGGAGGCAGCTGCTGGGAACACATCTTCCTGACCTTGTGACTCTGCAGCTCTGTGAGAAAGCCACTACTTCCTAAATTTGCTTTTCCTCCTCTGCGCTAACCCTTTGCTTTTACTGAGTTACCTGTCACTGACAGAAAAGATGAAATGCGAGCCTGCGAGGCAGTGGGCTGCTGCCCAATCAGTGGGTTGCTGCTTCTTTCAAGTGTCAGAGTAGTTCACTGCAGTTGAGCCTCGGTGCAGCCTGAAGCTCAAGACATGGTTTGGAGACACCATCTCACTTCTGAGTGGCTTCGAGGTGAGAACGCCGAGCTCCCTGCAGCTGTGCGTGTGAGGAGCTTGCAGGAGCTGCCACTTCCTGGCATCGTCTCACGGCCTCTTGCTTTCCTTTTGTAGCCAGCAGCCAGGCCGCCCGTGCCAGCTCACCAGGTGCCGCCCTACAAAGCGGTTTCGGCCCGATTCCGGCCGTTCACGTTTTCCCAGAGCACCCCCATTGGGCTGGACCGTGTCGGACGCCGGCGCCAGATGAGAGCATCCAACGGTGAGTCTCCCCGCACCCCACACCCCACCCGGTATGGGGTCTCCCCTTCAGAAACTGCGGTGGGATCTGCTTTGGCTGTTTCCAGTGAAGCCGAGGTGCCCAGTTGACTGCGTACCTTTCTGCCTGTGTCGGCCTGGGCGTTGTTTGCGTGGGGGTGTATAAGGCCCGTCGCAGGCTGTCCTGCAGGTGTCAGTTTGTGAGCTCCAGCCTGGGGAGGCCGCCCTGTGGGTGCTCTGCGTCACCACAGTGACCCTACGCTTGAGGAGTTTGTTCTTCTTGTGGTGTCTGTGTACCTGAGTTCCCGCAGGTAGAGGGCCGACCAAGAACGGAGTCCCAGGGAGCCACCTTGACCTTGTTCAAGCTCTTCCTGGGTGTTTGAGATTCCGCAATACTGTTTACACACCAAAGAAAAGTTATCTGCTATAGTATCATAGTTAATGGGCTATCATAGCACTTATCCACTTGTTGATTTGAAATAATACCACATGTTTGGGGAATGATGTTTACATTCCTAAGAAAGAAAATCTTCCCCTGCACTGACATTCATGTCGGTGCCAATTAGCTGGGTGGGGAACGGCCTGGCCTGGTGTGTACTGGAAAAGTAAGAGCCGACATTCAGGAAGCACTTACCGTGCAGCAGACACCATCCTGTGTGCTCTGATGCTCTCGCTTGTTTGATCTCCTCAACTCCTTGCCATGGTGGATGCTATTGTTTCCCTCCTTTTACAGAGAAAAGGGCCCAAATATAAATAGGGAAACTGCCTTAAGTCAGTCACCCAGGAAGTGGCAGAAATGGGATTTGAACTTACAGTGGAATAGAGTTTTTAGTGCCAAGGCCCATGTTTTAACCACTGAACTGTGCTGACTGTTTAAAGAAATGCAGCGGACTGGTAATGATTGTAGCTTCACTTGCTGTTACCATCTTACTTTTAAAAACTTATGCTGTGGTGAGCTGGGTGGCAGGAGGCCTGGGCTCTGGTTCCAGCACTGCCGCTAACGCTCCATGGGGCAAGGTCTGTGCATGATGTCGGTGACTGAAGATGAGATTTAAATAGTGTTGTTCAAGAGACTTGGAAGAGGCTGAGGGGAACACATACATTTCAGGGAGAGGAGGAGGGGAAACAAGGATGGGTTGGAGAAAGGGAAAGAGAGCAAGGAGGTGTGGACTCACCAGACCAGGGAGGCGTTCTGAAGACACAGATGATGACTGGTGGTCAGAAATGGAGACGAGGTCACTGATGCGTTCTGACACAGAAGTTGTTGAAGAGGATGTCCTGGGAGGGCCAAACAAAGTGGAGAACTGGTGACTCGTGAAGAAATGTGACCGCCCTTAATTATGTTGGCGTGGTTTCTAAGTCATGTCACATATAGAAGGAGGAATCAAGGCTGGAATCTCTCATCCAGCGGAACCAAAAGACAGAGAGAAATTAGATGGCAGCTCGAAGGCGAGGAAATTGGCAAACATCTTGGATGTCCCGGAGGTCCGAGAGAGAGCCTGTTCCTAGGAAATGTGTCTGTGACCCCGCCAGTCACATGATGCTGAGCAGGCGGGACACCTTGGAATCATTATTCCCCTCGCTGACAATCACTAGGCCCTGTCCTTTTGTCCTCAGCGCCCCCTGCTTCTCAGGCTCCTTAATCCTTACTCTCAGCAGCTGCCCCTCCCCCGTCGCGTCCCCGGGGCCGGGCTTTCACACGTGCGAGTCACACGTACTGCCCACGTTCAAGTCTCACTTTCCTGTGTCCTCACGAGTTTTCCCCTTCATCGTTGGAATAAAGTCCCGGTTCCTTAAACGAGTGTACAGGTTTTTCTAGTCTCACATTCCATCTGCTTCTCTCACTTCTCTTGCCCGAGCTTACCGTTCATGTTCCCGTCATCCACTCCAGGCTCCCATACTCCCTTAGACCTAGTTCCTGGTGCTCCCTTTGCCTTCCTCCCCTATACCGTACATCAGGGTCTCATTCAGAATCCCAGGCTGAGTCCCTGTATCCCCATAGCGACAAAGTACATTCATTGTCCTCCTATGCAAAGCACATTAGCCACCGGCTCATTCATGCTCTCTGATCCAGGCATCAGCTTCTGGTGATGTGTTTAGAAAGTTAACCAAAAGGAGAAAAAAGCTGCCTGCACAGATGATCCTCACCACGTCCTTTGTGACAGCACAAGAGTTGAGCAATGTCAGTGACCAGTTACAGCAGACTGTTGCGTTGGAGTGTTATATGAACGACTACTTCAGCATAATTAGGAAAACCACGTAACAGCGTGTAACGGGACTGCTATAATTTTAAAGTGAGAAAGAAAAAAAGGAAATAGAAAAATATGTATGTTACCTTACTTTCCAAGGGCTGCCATAACAAAGTACCACAAACTGAGTCGTTTAAACAACAGAAATGTATTGTCTCCTTTCTGGAGGCTGGAAGCCCAAGATCAAAGTGTTGGCAGCGTTGGTTCCTTCTGAGGGCAGTGCAGGCAGAA
Organism: Rhinolophus ferrumequinum; assembly: GCF_004115265.2. Lineage (NCBI taxonomy): Eukaryota > Metazoa > Chordata > Mammalia > Chiroptera > Rhinolophidae > Rhinolophus > Rhinolophus ferrumequinum. The sequence continues at coordinate 97,372,199 of NC_046287.1, read as the reverse complement.
TCTGCTGGCCTGGTGCAGAAATGAAAATAGTGTGGTTAGGGTGGTAGGAAAGTAGATGATTTCTCCTCCAACCTTATACACATACAAATAGCTATTTCTGTGCTTTCTGTAACAGTGTTTTGTTTTGATGTTAGTGTTCTTTTGTAGAGAGGCAACAAAAACTAATCGACCAACTTAGCAAAAAGAGAATTTATTGCAAGGGTGTCAGGTGTTCCCAGAATTGATAGAATGGTGGGAGGACCGGTCGAGGAAATGATGGCAGTCAGGGGTTGTCTTTGGGAACCAAGGAACCACAGGTAAGGAGCCAAGGGAGGCAGGTAGCAGGAAGACTGGCCATAGTGCTACTCCTGGGAATGAATGGAGGCCAACCAGTCCTTCTGTCCTTCTGTCACTCAGTCAAGAGTCAGAGTCCCAGGATAGGGGATTCAACTCTCAAAGTTCAGTGACGTGTCCACCAGCTGGTGGCACTGGAGTAGGGAGAAACATCGGGTTCCTCCAGGGACCCTTTGCATTTTGCATTAGGAGGCAGGCACAGGGAGTTCCTGTCCACCAAGGTGAGCACAGTGCAGTGGAGGTCGTTCCCCCAGAGGAAATCCAAGTGGTATTGGAAATAGAAAGAGATTCTGGACAGGTCCACCATTTGTTCATTCCTACATCCAATAACCACTGAGTGTGTACCATGTGCCAGATGGCAGTGGTGAACAGGTCCTTAAATCACTTACATCCTAGCGAGGGGTTAATAAATTAACCAGTAACTGTATAACACGGCAGGTAGTACTATCAAGAAAAATAAAGCAGGGTAGAGAGCGTTCACTTTTAAAAGAACATTACCCTAACATGATGCACCTATTCCATGTATAATTAAAAATGCTCTCACTCTTCTCGAGGGAGACAACGCAAAGGCTCATGAATTACTGCAGACATCGCCAAGTCTGGTCCCCGAGTAATATCCGTTCCTTCTCCACTTCCTTTGCAAAGCCTTTTCAATTTTTATACCCAGAGGTAAATTTAAGCAGCACGCCATTAGCATAATGGAAAGAGGCTGGGGATACAAGGAAATAGAAAATAAGTGAGTAATCTGTAGACATGCATGGTACCACAAAGAGAAATTTCTCTCTCCTGCCTCGGGTGGCAAGGCCATACATGCCATTTTTGACTTTGCTCAGCGAGTTCCCATTGCATGCTCCCCTGACCTCTGCCCGGCACTTTACCTGGTAGTTCTTTGCCCGCTGAGGTGTCCAAACCTTTGCTCTGTAGGTTTCTGAGCTGTTAGTGGTCCTGCTTGCTTAGAATTGCCATAGTCTCCTGTATTTCCCTCTCTTAGTTAGTCAAAAATCAGTCAATCTACAGACATGTGGGGCACCAACTGTGAGCCTGGCACTACTTTTACCATTTGAGGTCCTGCAGAGCATAAAGCATCACAAAAAGTTGACATTCTGGCCTTTAAACAAGATTCATTAAGTCAGTCAGTAGGACTGTCAGGCACTAATGAGTTTTCTGGGGGGTGTTAAACACGGGAAATGTGGAGAACGGGAGTGGCAGAGGGTGTCCTGAGGTGCTTATGAGGTGGCAGTGGAGTAGAGACTTGGAAGATGAGCAGGCAAAGATCTGAGGGAGGAGAGGCCCCAGTGGAAGAAACGTCAGATTCCTGAAGATAGGTAGGCACTTGACGTGTCTGAGGATCAGCGAGAAGGTCAGCGTGAGTGGGGCTCAGGAAATTAGGGCAGGACAGGGGGGATATTGCAGTCGGGAGGTCAGCTAGGGCTAGACAGAAAAGACATTGTCCGCCCCGAGAAAGAGTTGAGGTCATTCTAAGTGAAATGGGAAGCCATTGCCAGCAGGGCAATGACAGACTCTGACGTAAGCTTTAGAGAGGAAGAACAGTTTGGGACAGAAAGGGGACTGATTTGAACCGCTCCTCAGTCCAGTTGAGAAATGATGGTGGTAGTGACCACAGAAGACATCCATGTCTTCCTCGGGAGCTCGTGCTCTCAGCACGCGAGGAGGCTGCAGTGGCCAGCCGTGGGTCTGATTCAGTGGGGCCAGGATTGTGAATTCCGGTGGAAGTCCTTCTCTCCTGGGGGAATAAATTCAGTTTTGACAGAGCAGAGTTACTGGATGGCAAGAAAGTATTTTGCAGATGTGTTATTAAGCCATCGTAAGGAGCAAACCCTGTGTTTACCCTTTGTTCCTGGATCCATATGTTCTGGCTACGGGTGAGGATCACTGTGTCAGTCAGGGATTGAAAACGATCACCCCAGCCAGGACAGCACCGCAACTTCAAGACATGTCCCCAGGCTGCCTCCATAAGTTGGCTGTCATCACGCCATCACCCAGTTTGGTATGAGTCTCTGCTTCTGGATAATGTAAGAGCGATAAAGCTCATGACGCTTGTGCGCACTCGCCCGTCACCACACTTCTCTCGCTGGGGAGTCCTCGGGGGGAAGCGCTGTTGAATGAGGTGCCGTGAAGGAGTGTGTGAAGCCTTCGGCAAGGTGCCAGCAGAGGTCTGGCAGGTAAGGGACACAAATCCAAATCTAGAATAAGTGTTTTTTCCAGTAAGGACAAATCATCAACCCCTGTATTATGAAAAGGGTCCATTGTAATCAACTTTCCACAAGTAGCTCTCTGGTTCCTTGAAGGAACCATATCATTAACTTTGTTGAGGGGACACCCTGTGGTATTTACCCAGGCTTGGCATCCATTCCTGCCACCATGGCCATTTTTTTCTTAACCCACTGAGTAAGCATCAAGATGACTGGGAACAAAGATTGACATGTACAGAGTGGGACATTATGTCCACACAGCTATTAAACAGCCTCTTTTGCAATACGATTCACATGGAACCCAGCTAGGCATTCACACGGGACGTTTTCTCATGCTTGAGTATATTCTGATATATCTAATCATACTCCTTCCCCAAACCAGTCCGTTACCCATTTTGTTCTTTCCAAATTCCTACGAACCATTCAGCCCTCCCCTTGAATCCACACAAGCTAAATCCGCACTGAGGCCATCTCTCCTGTCAGGGAGAAAGGACTAGGAAGGGTATTGCTTAGATTTTACTGCTAGAGGCATTTCCCTTTCCTGGGGGCACAGTTACCAACCAGGTAAAGGGTGGAAGATTCCCCTGGGGCAAGGGTAGAAGAAGAGTTATAATAGTGGGATCCTACCCCAAGGTTACCTAATGGGAGCTGATGGAGAGCCCTTGATTCTCCATCTTGGTGGTTCAGGTCAGACTTCCGCTCGCCAAATTTTGAGATTTCCTACCAGATTATCAAGTCATACCTTAGTGGAGTTACTCATCAGTTTTGTTCCTAGGGACCCTGTGACAAGTTAAACACAGCCTGAGATCACATGGGTCAGGCCATTCCAATGACCAAGCTGGTCCTTGGACACACAGAAACTGTGCTGCTGTGACAATGTCCCACCTCCATGGAGGTCCTGGACTTCGTTGCAACAGAGCATCTCTTGCTGGCTTCCCTTGCCTGGAGAGATCAGCAGTACATTGCCTATAAATGTGGCCACCACTGCCATCATCCAGTCTGGGTACATCCCAGGGGACGGCGAGTACACGGTAGACCAGCTCCAGCATTTGTATCTTCCAGGCTTTGCCAAGAGTTGGCCCTTCGTCGGCCTTAAGAGTGACCGTACTGGGTCCAGGTTTACATCCCATCGAAGTGCTGGAATGACATCCAGCTCCATAAGCTCATGTGTCGATTGCAAAATCTCTGGTAGATGCCACCCAAATGGATAAATTTAGTTTAATCTAAATTACATTCAGTAAATGTAATGTGTGAACCTTGTGTGGATTCTCATACCAACAAACCAGCTGTAAAAAGATTATTTTGAGACAAGTGGGGACATTTTCACGTGGACTGAGTATTCAGTGAAGGAATTATTGTGAATTTTGTTCGTTGGGATAATGATAGTGTAGTTATTTGTAAGTCCTTATTTGTTATGGCTGCCTACTAAAATATTTTTCGTGTGAAACGTGAGATTTGCTTTAAAATACTCCAAAAAAGTTGTTGGGAAATAGTTGAAGAAGGATTGGTAAAATATTAGTAATTGTGTGCTCATTATATAATTTCTCTACTTTTGTGTTTGAAATTTTCTATAACAGAGTTTTTTAAAATATTGAAAGTATGTTGCCTCCTCCCTAGTCAAGCGTTCTCAGAATCTCCAAGTCAAGAAAAGAAATGCCCACAACTGAACTTTTCTCAAAATGTAGAAATTTGAATATAGAAATGAAGAACCCCTTCTTTTAGGTGAAAGTGAGCTGTCCCTTTTCAGAACTTTGCAGTGCTGTACCATGAGCTTTTCTGGCACATGTTATTTCTCTCTTGCTTTATTTGGAGTGTTTGTCTTATCTCCTAACTAGCCCATGTGGACTGTGAAGAGAGATCACATGGAACGTTCTTCTGTAATGGTTTATCAGCTGCATGGGTGTGGTATTGAAATAACAGAATCCAGATCATGAATCACAGTGGCATTTATATAATTGCTTTTATCAAGTTCGTGGATGGCAGGCTGCCAGCATACAGAAATTCTCTTGCGTTATTGGTGATGGTGTTTGTGCCCTGGGTCTTAGCAAGTGTGTCTACACTGTGATAACTTCCTCTTATGGAATTGTCTGTGCTGCCTGTTGTTTTCTTCTTTTATGAAGCTTTTCTCTCACATCCAAGGCAACATATTCCATCACAACCGACCTATGCTCCTAATTTTCCCATACTTCGGGTCCCTGCCATACTTACTCCCTCAGCTAGTCTGTTTTGATCAAAAGTCGAATTTAATCACTTTTCAAAATTCGTATTCTCAAGTCTACTCATTCTTTCTACTTAGTCCGCCCAGAGTTCAGATTAGTTTGCTCATGATATAAACCCAAGCGGCTACTTGCATTGTCTCCCAGAAAGGAGGCCATGCAGTTTCCTTGGCCTTACTCTTGAGGGGAATCTGGTGGATCACAAGTAAAGTACTAAAGCATGACACTGAGGTCAGTAGATTAAGGTATGCTGTTTACAACTGTATCTATTTGTTACATTTTAAAAAGCCTGTTAGTTAATGAGTACTATATTCAAGTATTTTACAATAATGCCAGACAACAGAGGAGAGACAATGAGCTATTAGATACAATAATAACTAAGTATGAAAAAGGGAGAAAATGATTTTCTGAGGAGGCACTGACATGACAAGTTGACTTGATTAGACTTTTTATGGCTTTAAAAAATATTTCTAACTTACTCAAATTATTGCTTGATTTGATTTTTTTAAATTTTTTTTTTAATTAAAGTTTATTGGGGTGACAATTGTTAGTAAAGTTACATAGATTTCAGGTGTACAATTCTGTAATACATTATCTATAAATCCCATTGTGTGTTCGCCACGCAGAGTCAGTTCTTCTTCCATCACCATATATTCGATGATTTGATTTTTTAAATTTTATTTCTTATGACTATGGCACTCTTTTCAAGCTAGGAAGAATTAAATTAATTATTGACTTGGGCCAGAATGGCTCAGTCTTCAGCAGAATGATGTAATAAATTAAGTTGCTAACAATGGAGTTGTAACACTCTGAGTCATAACTACCTATCCACATTTTTCCTTAGGAAACAACCAAAAAAATATAGATAAGAGACATCTTGAACTCCAAAGACAGAATGACCCAAAGGATATACCGGCCAGCCTCTCTGGGAAGCCTATCAGAGCTGCCTAGTGACTGGTGGAGGGAGGTACTATTTTGAAAACCTACCTACTCTGAGGTTTTAAACAGTCCTGGTTCTGCCGTCAGTAAGAAAGCAAGTAAAACATATTACAGACCACTCTCAAATTGATCATTGATTTTACCAGGGTCTGCCCCTTAAAATACAGTTAGAAACAGGTGTGGGGCTGGCTATGATACCTTACAAGTTTCCAAAATAAATTACTTAGTGATAAGAAATTGAACACAATGCAGTTTTCCTTTTGCCACAAGAACAAATTGGAGGACTATTGTAGAGAAACGCCTAACTCTAAAAAGGCTGATGACAACCATGTGTACCACTGGGAAACTCCCTGCTCCCCTGACAATTAACACTGCTGGTCTTCCACTACGCATATCCATCCAGGCCAGGAGCAGGAGGCTGGAGCATCTCCTAGGCCGGGCAGCTCCGGGAACAGCCTTTGGGTGGACCGTTGGCCATTACAGCCCGCCCATAATTTCGATAAGCATCGGCGCTGGCTTCTGCCCAGTGTCAGAAGCTTGGCCAGGCCCGTCTGTGACCTCTGCTCCTTGCTGACCTTGGGGCTGGTCCTCGCAGGAGTGGGCCGGCGAGGCTGGGGCTGTCAGCGCTGTCAGCAGGCTACGCACCTGGCCAACCCACGGGAGCCCTTGCTGAACCAGTGATGGAAAGGTCCCAGCAGAAATGTCGAGGTTGGCAGCCTCTTGGGGGATCTTATGAGCACTCTTCTTAAACCAAGGCCTGCGCAGTTGCCGTCTGTGCCCAGCCGGGCCAGTCCCGGGCACCGAGCGGGCGGGAGTGAGGCGGCCTCTGCCCACGTGGCCCTGCGTGCAGCGCTGTCCCGGTAACTGCACCCCGACAACAGCCGCCAAGCCCGCAGCACCGCCCCCACCTTGGCACAAAGGCCAGAATACTTGCCTTCGTGTGGTAAATGCTTCCTATACAGATTACGGTTGGTTTATCGAAAGGGAAAAAAGAGTGTTCCAGGACACTGTCTTTAAAGCCCAGTGGTTTCAAAGTACAGTTGAGAGTTGTCGCTCAGGAGTGACATTCTTTCCATGTCTACAACTCTTTCTTCAATTTGATGGCATACTGAAATGTATTTGCTCAGAAATGGAAAAGATTTTCTTATGTACACATTTATTTACTTTTCCCCATTTAGGGGCTAGTATTGGTTGTAAAAGCAAATTTCTTCAATCTTATTATGAAGTCAGTATACTTATTCCTGGGGAATGATGCAGGACCTTAGGCCATAAACAGAGCTATTTCAGGAAACATCAACGGTGCTCTGAAACCTTTCTGAGCTGGGCTTTTAATATGTTCTTGGTTTATGAGATACCTCATTTGTATTCCATTTAACAAACATGATATATAAGTGTGCCCTGTTATAAGTGAGGCACAGTGAGTGAACTGCCAGTATTTGCACAGACGTGCAAAGCCATTGTGACAGTAAAGGAATCAGTGTAAGTGGAGAGCCGACACATCAGATCTGGGGAGCACCAAGACTTCCTAGGGAAAATGACCTCATGGTTGAGACTTGAAGGATGAATGGGAGTTACATTCAGTTTGTTGGTAAGGGAGGGTATATTCCAGACGGAAGGAACAGCGCACACCCAGAAGTGCAAAGCGTGGAAGCCCCAGAAAGGAGAGCACATTTGAGAAACCGAGGGTAGGGCCGCCCAACAGAAACTGTCTTAACCCATCCACGGACGTATCAGATGAGAACTGTCCCCTGGGTGCAGATGGAGGCCACAGAGTGCGGCTCTCGTCGGCTGAATCCCAGTGCTTGTTGACTAGCTCTGTGAGCGTGGGCAAGTCCCTTAACCACAAAGTCTTCATGTCCTCTTCTGCAGCAGGGGACAGGCATGTTATCTGCCCCAAAGAAGTGTGAGAATGACAAGGTACACAGTAAGCGTGCGGTAAATGTTAGCTACCTAAGGGAAGTATTCATCACATGGGGCTACAGTCTTCAAAATATCATGTCTGATACTAAGTTCCAGAAATGGGATTTGAAAAGGAAAAGAAAGAATATGAAATTGAGAGGAAGGAGCGCAAGAGGTCTAAACACCTGGCAAGCCACCACCAGTTGCCCATACTCTGTACATCTTACTGGTCTTACAGACAAGGAATCCCAGGCCTAAAGATACTCAGTAATTTGTCCTCACTCCGCTAAGCAAGATTTAAGTCGTGGGTAGTGGAACTGGCATTCCAATCAGGTCAGACTGACTCGAAAGCCCAGATTGCTTCCGGTCACTCGTTATAGCCCAGGTGCTGTGCTCGCATCACAAAATACAAAATTATTTATGTGCACAAAAGCATACCTGCATGATGACAGTTTTTAAGACCAGGTGTCCCTGAAACTAATACGGTGTTCTATGTCAATTATATCTCAATAAAAAAAAATCGTGCCTTAATAATTGCCTTTTATTAAAACAAAGTAAAAAGTGAAATTCTTCCAGTACCCATTTTGTTCCTGTTATGTTCAAAACGTGCTCGGTCCTAAGGATCCAAAGACAAATAAATAGATAAATACAGAAAACAGGTGAAATATGTACTAGGCCTTGAAGGGTGAAAACTCCCCATTTGCTTACAGAGGACAGGAAAAGCAGCTGTCTTGAAATTAAGATGGCACTGTATCTTTCAAACGGCAATTTTATATCTGCTTCTGAATTTATTGAAAAGTTCTAGTCAGTGCCCAGGATCAGTGTCTTTTCTGGGGCCATTTTTGGAGCGTTTGGGGCATGGAGAAGATGTGAGTGATGAGAGGGCTTGTGTCCTGAGAACAAGTTTCTCATCATTTTGTGTGTTCATGTTCACGCAACCCAGGCTGAAAAGCAATAACTTGGAAGACACGAAGAGAGGCGCTTTTCCATCCTCTGTCTTCAGTGGCATCCGGGGTAGTTCTCACCCAGCAGGTGCTTGTAAGCTGGGCTCAATTTCCCGTGTGCTCTGTGAGTGGGCCCTCTCTGCCTTGCTGAGGAGCCTGGCTGCTGAGTGATGTTTCAGTAAAACCTAAATGGAGCCTGCCTTCCCAAACCTAAATGGAGCCTGCCTTCCCAATACGTGAGCTGGCAGCTGAAGCTGTATACGGTTGTACATCAGTACGTGCTAGAAAATGTTAAGTGTTTGTTATATTGTCGTATATTTCTCTGGAATACAGTGTCACTGGGACTTGTAAATTAATGACAATGTTTGTCTTGAATACATTCGGGGGGGAAAAGGGGTTGCTCCGGATACACAATTATTGACGCTAATGGACAAGGGATCCTTGGGCTGAATAACGGCTAACAAATGTAGCCAGTTCCTGTGAAGAACCCCCATTCCAGCCCCATGTCAGCAATAGGGGACAGCACGTGAGTGTACATAGAACGCTTACTTTGTACCTCTTGATTCTCCACTTATGGGAGTGATCGTTTGTGTGGGAATTTGGACTGGGTCTTGGTCCAGTGCAGGGTCAGGGTTCCCTGGTTTTCGGCTGCCATGGCATCCATCCTTGAGCACATTTTCTAAACTGGACAGTAGTGCTGTGCCAAAGCGACACTCTGTCCTCTGCTAGCTGATAGCTCTTGTCCTTGGTAATGAGGCTGTATCCAAAGCTACTGGGGACATGAAGTTCCTGGGCTAAGGACATTCCTGTACCACTCCCAGAGGTTTACGGCTTTGGTGAAGGAGCAGCTGGGAAATTTTGGTTGATGAGCAGATAGCCAATGCTCGTAATTTTTCTACACAAAATCATAAAGTGGTCATATGAGAAAATCCATACCATACTGTACTTAAAATAAGAAGATACCAGCAATTCAGAGCTAAGTGGAACCTTAACAACCACCTAGTCCATCTCAAGAAGCAGTCCTGGAGTCCTGGAGAGATAAAGTGTGACCAGTGGTTTGAGTTTGAGGTTTCATTGCTAACCTACCTCCCCAACAGTTTTAGGGCATTTCCTTTCCGTATGTATGTATGTGAATATATATGTATATAGGTCTTAGGGCCACTTGGCCAAAAATAACTTTAATTTCCATGTCTATAGAATAAAAATGATCATAACATTATATGTGTTTTCAATTTTTATTTTATCCTCTCTGATTTCTAAATATTTGATAGGAACGTATAACCTGGATGTCTCCACTCTCCTATGGGACTGATCCCTTTCCTTAGTTCCTTGTGTTCCCAGCAGTCAATGTTTGAGACTTCCCAGTCCTGGCCATGTAGTATAGTGGTATCTTATCCAAGGAGAAGAGATTAAAGTGTGTGTTGGAAGGGATGGAATTTAAGACCCCTTTCAACTGTGCTTAAGGTTTTTGTTGCAGTTTTCTCATTTTTCTGGTAAGTATAGGCTCTAACACTAAAAAAAAAATTTAAGGCTGAAAGTCAAACCTTCTTGTAGCGTCTTACAGAAATATCTTAGAAGGGTTGTTGGGTCAACATCCTTTGAGAAGATGCCTCATTTAAATATGGTTTTTGTTTGTTTGTTTACTTCTCCCATCTTTTTATCTTTATTTTGCTTCGAGTGTGCAGTAAAGTAAGTTTATTTAGTGAATGCTTTTGGTTTAAGATCCTAAAATCCCAAGGATCTGGCTCTAGTGCCCTGACCCCCATCTCTGGATTTATTTATTTAGAAAGCATCCTTGGGAGACAGAAGCTATCCTCTACCAGCTGCCAGTGAAAAGTGAAAGTGAGCAAATAGGCCGTTAAGATGATACTAAGGAAATGTGGCAAAGTGATATTTTTCTTTTCTGAAAACTTGCAATTTAACACCCCCCCCCAAAAAAAAAAAAAACAGAAAGGAAATGAAAACACTGGATTTTATTTGCCTCCTGTTGGGATTTAAGCTTTGTTTGAAAGGCTACCCATCAGAATTAATTCCCACTCTCTACTGCTTTGTATCTCAATATTCAGCCTTGCACCTCTTCATTCTAACTAAAACCAGGTCTACCCGTTCATTCCACCCTCTTCATTAGTTTCTGACATAAAAAATACTCTAACATTCAAGGTGTGGCCTCAGAGCACAGTTTCTTGAATTGCCTAAGACAATACTTCTCAAACCTGAACGTGCATTTGAAAGCCCTAGATCTTGTCAAAGTGCAGCTTCTGATTCCACAGACCTGGGTGGCCCGAGAACCTTTACTTGTAAGCAGCTCCCGAGTCGTGCCAGGGCTGCTGGTCCACGGACCACACCCCGAGGAGCAAGGCCACAGCACTCCTACTTTGAGGTACTAATGCATGTATTGTAAAAAGAGAGTTTTGTAGCCAAATAAGACTGGGAAATTCTATCATAAGCAGGGTTACACAGGTGTCATTCATTATTTGGACTCCTTAGACCCTATGGTTACTGATGTGCCTTGTGGATTTCCAAGAGTATACAATGGTTTTCAGACTTTCTTCATGGACCGTATTCTGCAACTGCTCCACATGGGATATAGCAAACTTTACCAATGGAGAGTGGTCTGCTCTGAAAAACAATTTCAAGGTGTCTTTTGAGCCAATAATGTAATTAAGCACCACCTTTATTAAGAATAGATATTCCCCCATCAAATGATCTATTAACCGTTTAAAAAATGTGACTCTCTTAAGTCATTTAAAAACATACTTGCAAAGGAAAGGTTTGAAGCCAGTCTGATTTTTGTGGTTGTATGAATGAGTGTGGTGGTGGTAGAGTGTGTGTGTGTGTGTGTGTGCGCGCGCGCGTGCATTTGTTGTAGATTACTGAAGCCCGGAGTTCCCCAGAAAACCTTTAGCTGGAAGGATTAGCACCAAGTCAATAGAAATAGCCTCCCACTTAATGGTAAGCAAAGCCTGCACTGTCACACATTGTCAGTGTGGGTATCGAGTAGTCATGCAGCTTTGCCTGTTGAGTTCGAGCTGAATTTTGTGGGAACTAGCACACTAGTATGGACCTCAGGTTTTTCAGAGTAGCAGCAGCTCGACAACATTTAGTTATCCCTAATGAGATGTCAATATTGTCCTAAATACTTTGTAGTATGTTCTCAATAACCCTATAAGGATCATTGATCATTCTACAGACCAGAAACTGAGCTGTGTAGAAATTGGGAAACTTTCCCTCAAGCACTTCTGGTTGAGTGGATTTTGAACCCAGGCGGTCTAACTCACCCCACAGCCCATCCCGGAAAGCATGCATTTGCTAACTGAACTGGCACTATCATTTTTTTCATCAACCTTTTTTGAGGGTGAACCATGTGATCACTGCTTTGCATATATTATCTCATTGTTCTTAAGTTACAAAGGCAACAGCTTCCTGTACTTGAGAAATTGAAGGAAGCAGTTTGTTCACAATTGTTGTTTTACAACATAAAAGACTTGCTCGTTGGAGATAACTTGGAAAATACCAAAAAAAAGAGAGGAAATAAATAACCCATATGTCATCTAGAGAGAACTTATTTAAAAATCTTTTTCTTCATTATAGAGTATATACGAGTATACTTTACATAGTAAAAGATATACCTATCACTTTCATGTAGAAGGTATACATACTTACATATATATTTTTTAAACAAAATCCCTCTTGTAAAGCGATTTCATAAGTTTATAGTTAACATAATGCAGTATCATAACTCAAATTTTTGTCATACCATAGTGTGAAATCCCAACTCCAGTTTTGAACTTTGCAACCTCTCTGCTTTTTCTCTCGGGAACCAGATACCTTTCTAAAAGCACTCTGAAAGTTTAACTCAGGCTTTGGGATCGTAATGAAAAGCAGCAAACGCATTCCTCCCACCTTCACGGAGGGCTCTTGCCTGCACCTGATAGCTTGTGAGTGTGTGTGTGTTTGGCATGTGTAGGTTTTGCCTTCGTTTAGAATTTCCTCCCCAGCGGGGAGATGTCTGGAGCGGTGAGCTGTGAGCTGTGAGCGCGCTGTCAGTTTGTCAGCAGGCTCCCGCCAGTGCCACAGCCTCAAAGCAGTGAATAAGCGATTTCTGCAGTTTCCGCAGTGAGAGCCTGTGCCATTCTCGGGATGCTCAGTCATACCCCAGTGCTGCTCTGAAGGTGGCTGGTTTTCACACAGAAGGATGGTAGCTAGAGGGGAAATAGCAAGATTTTGGAGTCTGGAAAGCCTTCACATGGGTATGTGTGCAGAGAATGCATTATTGTGTTGCTGATTTGACTCTTAACTTCCAGAGTTGCTCTTGGCTGCTTTTTGTCAGATGTAAATGCGTGTGTGCAAGCTCAGCTGTCCTAGTCCGGTGTCCTGAGGGCAGTTTTAATTGTGGGCAGAGTGAAGATAAGAAATTGCTTTTGTTTATGGCAGAGCAGCTAGTAGGAAGTAGAAAATAATAAGAATCAAGAATGGATTATCCTTCACAGATTATGGGTCTGGATTTTATTGTACAGATTTTTGCTTCTATTACATGAAATTCCTTTATACAAGAGTTTTTTGTTGGGGTATATAAAAATAAACGTTCCCTGCTAATTTGGGGTATATAAGGTTTAAGGTCTATGAATTGATTTTTGAAAAATACTGTTTTCAAAAGTGATACTGCCCAGTATTCAGTTATTCCATGGTTTCTTATCTCACCTTTCCTTTTTAATATTTTTGTGAATATTGTCACTTAGATTAGTTCCTATTTAAATGTGAAAGAAACGTACTCTCCCACTAGGACGTTGTAAATTGTAAACCATGTATTCTTAAAAATTAGTGACAAAAAAAAATACTTCATTGAAAGAATTGTAGCTGACTGCTGCACTTGGATACATTAGAATGCTGTAAAAAGTCTTCTCTGTTTTTGCCTTATTCGAAGCCAGTAACTCACATTGAAATGAATCAGAATTGTAGCTGACGGCTTGAAGGCAGCAGCCCTGGGCCACCCTGGGCCTCCCGGTTTGTAGTTTGTGCTTCTTCCTTGTTTTGATTGGTTTTCTGTGCTGGCTGAGAGCAGACAGGGATGTGGTTGTGGCTTCTATATCTGGCAGATTAAAAACACAAGATCAGCATGTACTCCATTTCACTAACGAAAAGTTAGAAAAAGGGAACAAAGTTGCCCACTGATTTCTGCTTTGGGAACATAGACCTGCATGCAAAGTGGCTGTGCCTGTGGGCACGGTGGGTCCGTGGAGGAGAGCGGGCTGCGCTGCTCATCCTGAGCCCGATGGGCGTATCTGTGTTTATTCTAGCCAAGCGCTGCGAGCCAAGGCAGCGCGTGGGAGAGCAGAGGCAATCAGGCGGGCAGGGATGGTAGCCCCCACCATCCCGCTGCTCCTCCCTCCAGCATTCCTCCATTCCCAGGGCACGGTTCCCGGTCCTTCTTCCCACACTCATGCACAGGCCCAGGGAAGGCCTGACCCAGCCTCTCGCTCTGCATGGAATGATCTGGAAGCTAAAGAGACACAGCATGTCAGAATCTGCTGTGCAAGGCTCTGCACCCTCCTCCCTTCCCCAGCCCCAGTCGGCCGGGCCTCAGCCCTCCCCTCACAGGTGACTGCTCCTTTAGTGAGCCTGGCTGTGAGAAAGGAGCGCTCGCTCAGTGCCTCTGTGACTTGGAAGGCCCGTTCTGCAGGAATCTTCTCTTCCTGCTCTGAGCATTCACCAGTTGAGTGTACCCCTATATGTATTTAAAAAATGGAAATGACGGCAAATACAGTATTGAATCAACTTTATTTTATCCTCAAGATTTTATTGTCTTCATGATAAAAATATGAAGCTTAGAACTGGATCGCTTGGCCCTTTCTCTTCTTATCCCCTCCCAAAATGCTTGCCTAAAAGCCGGCATTCTCTTAGGTCTGCAGTTGGGCTCAACACATTCAAGCCCCTGGACAATTTTCTTTGCAGGTTTAGCCTTTTTGTGGGGGAATCGGCTTAGTCTGCCCACCAGAACCACTCTGCTTCCTGTCATAACGCTGCTTTCTCTGCGCATATAGAGAATCCTTGCCCTTCTTGTACTGTGTCACTCTGGGGTTGGTGCTTGCCACACTTCTTACAGAAAGTCCCGCAGGTTTTTGGAATGTTCACCGTTTTTGCGAGAGCGCTGTCAGCACGGAAAAAGCTACTCAACTTTAAATGATATGCCAGCATAAAACATAGAACTTGCAAAATGGTGGTTTCTGTTTTACTTAGGAGCCCTGAGGGGACAGGGGAGGGACAGTGGGGCCCTGAAGGATGACAGCTCAGAGGCTCTTGGGAGGAAGCTCCTGCAGGGAGTAGGCCTGGGAGGTGGGCACAGCCGAGGTCCTGTAAGTGTAGCCAGGTGAGGCCAGGACCACGGCAGAGGCAGGTGTAGCAGGATCACTTTGGAGTCAGACAGGCCTCTGTTTGAATTCCAGCCCCACCACTTGGGAGCAGTTATTTAACCTCTTTGAGCCATAATTTCCTCCTCTATAAACGGACAGTAATAATTCCAGGATGCTTATGAGGCTCGAATGAGATGATTTATCTTAAGCACTTAGCAGCAGTGCCTGGTACACACTAACAGTGTATTCTGGGGATTCGTGAAACCAGATGGGTTCTTGCTTAGGGTTTGTGCAGCCAGGCATCTGTCAGGGGCTGGGAGGGGCCCTGAGACCCAGTCTGGAGAGCAGGGAGCAGCTCCGTGAGGAGGGGGGCCCAGGACAGGTCCACAGGGGGAGCCATGGTCAGCACCAGAAACCCAAGGAGGAGCAGACTTGCTAAGGAGAAAACAGACTCCAGGGGATAAGCCAAAGGTAAAACCTGAGGGCTCGACACAAGACACCAAGAAACCCAAACCTACATGCGGGGTCTGGACTGGAGGCGGGATGGGGGAGCTTCCAGAACTGGGGGGAGCTGAGCTGCTGGCCGGGGGCTCTCGCGAGAGAGTGGAGGGGAGACCTGGGGCACTGGCTGCCCAGGGCTGGTGGCCCAGACCCTCCTACTTTTCCTGGGCCCTGAATACCCATTTTACAGGCAAACGCTTACTTTTTTATTGATAGAGTATATACGCGTATGACGAAAGTTTTGGCTTTAACTTGAGAAGAGGAAAAATTATTCACAGGTACTTTAAAATAAAATTTTACGAAACCATTTGTAGAAACAAAACCCATTTTCAGGTTTGGTGTAAATTCAGCTCAGTCAGGATGTAACTTACCCCTGTCACTGCTCTGGGCAGTAGAAGTCCACAGTGACACAGCTATAAAGCCACATGCTGGAGAGAATTGTGTTCAAAAGACCCTTTGATGTTTTAAAAAGTTATCAGTGAGGGTTAACAAGTCCATTTCTAGGACTCTTTTTGATCTTATTATTGTCAGTATGTTTAAAAGATTCAAAAATACTACATGGAACGTGGTTTGAAAGTCTAGATTAGGCATAATAGTGACTTTCCTGATAGTAACATTTTAAATTGTTTAATTCCGGCCACTAACACAGACTGATAAGTATGTTCTTGTCCCTGAGAAGGTCATAGCTGGGGTAGGAGCTGGCGTTGGATATAAAGAGTGAAGACACACACAGCTAACGAGAATACTGTAGTTTAAACAGCCAAAATATCACAATGTAATTGTGACAAATATTTTTAAAGAGGGAAGCCTGACATGCTTCTAGAACCTTGAAAACAGAAATTGTGACCACAAAGGGCCAGAGAATAACAGGGAGGAGAGCCGAAAAGTCATGGAACCCACCAAGAGAAGTGACAGCTCAATTGCCTGGCAGAATGTCGGAGTTGGGTCAGCTGCTTGGGTGGGAAAGTTGCTCCAGGTGGAGTGGTCGGCTTGGACCAAAGGACTTTGTCCGTTTTGTTAATCTTGAGAACACTCGGTGGTATACACGTGGCTAAAGCTGAGGTTTTCAGCCAATGAACTCAGAATCCGTTGCCCTCCAACTTGTGGCTTGCTGCAGGGGACCGGCAACAAAACGACACTTCCTAGAACGCCTTCGCTCGTGTGGGCTTCAGGTAAGTCTCGCCTTAAGTTCCCATGGTTCCCACACTGAGCCGGGCAGAATCCTTGGAGAGCTTTTGAAAATACATTCTCAGCAATCATCCCCACCCCGCCTCCCACCGCTTTGGAACCTGGCTCCATGGTCCAGCGAGGGGCAGGAGTCCTTATTTTTCTAAAGGTGCCCCATGTAATTGGATGTCATCAGCCTTGGGTGTTCAGGAGCCATGAAGAGGGGTGGCCCTGGACGTGGTATCACATGTTTGACACTGAAGGCCAACCCCCTGTGACCGGTTTGTTCCCTCTGTATGCGTCTCCACGGCGGGGCCATCACGATTCGGGCCCGTGGTTTCAGCCCCCACAGCCCAGCTGCTCACGGCCCTGCGGGCTGCCTCCCTGTCTGTGTTTGCCATTTCCTGTTTTAAGAGGGAAAGGAGAACAGCTTATCTCAAACTTGAGGCAGTCTGAGCAATCGGCAAGAGGTTTTCAAAAAGACATGTTTTGAACAGATTACGCTCAGTGTGGGAATTTCCCTGAAGTCATTCCTGATTTAGGGACGGGAAGTCCCCACAGAGGAGGTGCGGGGGCTGGGAAACGCGCATTGCTCGTTAGGGAATGAGTAATCAGTGCTGGTGGCAGCCGAGGCCCTTCATGAAAATAGCCCTCCCGTCGGTGCCTGCTGATGAAGGCCGGGGTGCTAGTTCTTACCTTCCTTTGTCAGCCCCCCTGTCACCTGAGACAGGTGAGACAGCTGCCATATTTCTCTGTTCCAAATGAGAAAGCAGGGGCTCAGAGACGTCAGGGACTGTGTGCTCACCTGGCCTAGCTGGGACCCAAACCACAGGCTCTTGAAATTCTGTCACTCCGATCAAAAGCCCTTAGAATGTGCAAAAATCAACCAAACAGGAAAGAGACCTGTTGTATGTCCTGAGAAAAACTCCCACCGGGACCTGGGCTGTGGCCCTGTTTTCTGTGTGTATCACTCCTTATAAGAAGTCCTTATCCTCTGGCACATGTTATACAGTTTTCCATTGTTGGTGATACTTGATATTTCCTGCCATAAAAATTCACCTTCATAGTCAGTTGTCAGGTTTCGTCCCTGCACAAATGTAAAATCTGAGTTCAGACAGAAGAATGCCTGTTACTTTTCCCAGGAGTGTGGAAGCTGTTAATTGTTGGCATTGAGACGAAACATATCATCTCTAATTATATTGGCAACAGTGCTGCTTACTGATTTCAAAACTGGCCTATCTTGTATGGATAGGCAGTTCTCTGGAGCTGTGTGTAGTAAAGCTGCATCTGACCAGGGCTGGAAATGTGGACGGGGTAAGTCTCCGATGGCAGCGGCAGCCTGGAATGTTGGTCAGTTCATTCAGGAAGAACACAAATTTGGAGGCCAGGGGAGAATTCAGGGGCTGAATCTGAAGTAACTACCATATGATCCAGCATTTATCCAGAAGAATTCAAAACAGGATCTCAGAGAGACACGTGCACACCCACGTGCATTGCAACATTATCCACATAGCCACATGGTGGAAGGAACCCAAATGTCCACCAGCCGATGGATGGATAAGGAAAACATGGTACATACTACATACATACAATAGAATATTATTCCACCTTTAAAAAGAAGGGAATTCTGATACAAGTGCCAACGTGGATGAACCTTGAGGACACTTTATGCTGAGTGAAGTAAGCCAGTTACAAAAACACAACAATACTATGTGATTCCACTCACATGAAGTAACAAAAGTAGTCAAACTTAAAGAGGCAGAAAGGAAAAAGGTGTTTGCCAGGGAATGGGGGAGGAATGAGGGAGATTTAGTGTGTTTTATGGGCACAAAGTTTCAGTTTTGCAGATGAAAAAGTTCTGGAGAGCTGTTGCATAATGTCAACGAATATACATAACACTACTGACTGTAAACTTAAAAAATAGTTATGATGGTTAATCTTAATGTTGTGTTTTTCACCACAATGGGAAGGAAGGAAGGGAAGGAAATAAATTTACTCTTGTATTAAGAAAATATATTCATGTCCCCTAATTTTGCAGAAGCACATTTTGAGAATTTGTAGTAGCTCTACATCATGCAAAATTCCTTGAAATAAAAAGTCGCCATTCTTAACTTTAATCTATGGTGGAAGATTTTGAAGCCACTGAAGTCAGTGATTCTGTGTTAACGCGATAGCCCCGCAGGCCTGCAGTTTGGGCCACAGTGAGGGGTTCTACCCAGGGAGGCTGGCTGTGGGCTGTGGCGCCCAGAGGGGGGTTACGATGGGTTAAATAGAGTGGAGTCAGATTACAGAGGGCCTTGAAATACTAAAGAAGACTCTTTCAGGATGCAGTAGATAACTATTGTGTCTTTTCTTGTGAAAACGATGATGCCACTGTTTCAAGACGTTTACCTTGGATGTGACATAGGGTAATTGGGAGTGGGGGTGGGAGGCTGTGCAGGCAGGAGGCACGGAGGGACGCTGGGAGCGTGCGCTGGCTGGAGGTGGGGATGAGTCCTGAGTGGGAGGCAGGGAGGCGTGGGTGTGCGACCTGCCTCGGACCCAGCCCTGGTATAGCCTCGTCAAATAGTTCAACTTCCTGGCACCTTAGTTTCCCCATGAGCAATTTGCAGTTCAGTTGAAAAAGATTTCTTGAGTGCCTTCTGTATGTCAGATACTGTGGGGACAGAGCCCCAGAGAGCGGTTTCCAACCTCTCGGCCTCGTGTGGAAAGGTGCTGGCTCCGGTGGTCGATGGCCGTCAGCTGTTACCGGTTAGCCATTAGCCACTGATAGAACTGCCATGGCTACGCCAGCAAGCGCAGATTGCGGATTGCAGTCAGCACGGGGATTGCAGTCGGCAAGTGAGGTTGGTTGGCAGAGAAGCAAATAGCAGGTTGCGGCTCGTGTGGCTCCTGCTTCCTGTGTCTCCAACCCAGCCGCCAGCGAGAATATAGTGGTATGACTCCCCTACCTATGGCTCCGTGGGTGTTCCTTTTTGGCCTCACCATGTCCTGCGTTCTTATGTGGGGAGTGGGACCAGAGACCCCGCATGACACCCTGCATGACAGATACTATGCTTGGTGCTGGAGATACAAAACTAGAAAGACGGGCCCTTCCCTGGGGAGGTTCCGGTCTCAAGGGACATGCCTGTGAAGACAGTGAGTGTGGGGAATGATAGAGGTGTGTGCTAAGCGCACACACAGCAGCCACAGGGAGCACTAAAACCCCTCCCAGCTAAACGCCAGACACTGAGTAATCCAGCTCCGCAAAATGCATCTAAATCACAGGGCAGGCCCACCGGTATCAGCGGAGAAGGGACTGTAAAATCACGGAGGTAGTTAAGGTCACCAAGGGCAAAAGATACGACAAAACTTAACCAGATCATTGCAGACCCAGTTGGGGACAGGGATCAGCAGTTGGAGGAAGAGGTTAGCAAAAGGAGCAGAGGACCCGTGAATACGGTCACTATCCAAAGTGATCTAGAGGTACTAGATGTGGGGTACTAAGTTCTTTTTAATGTTTGTCCAGTAGCATTTGTCTTCTCACTGATAACAATGGCAGTGCTGTATTGGAAGAGGCGGTCACGCCCCGTGGGCAGGAGTTAGACGCAGGGGCTTGAGGCCCCACTGCACCCAGCTGGGTGGTGTTGGGGCTTCAGTCTACTCATCTGTAAATTGGGAAAACTAATAGTACCCTCTACGTTGCAGTGACATGAGGTTTCTATGAGCTGAGCCACGCAAAGAGGCTTAAAACAGTGGCTGATAAAATAGTCTTGCACTGCCTTTAAGTTTTTCAATTCAGAGTACTTTCATATAGCATCATTTCATTTGAGGCTCACAGCAAACTAATCACAATTACTTGCTCAGAATTTAGAAATAACCCTGTGAGATGGCTATTATTATTCACATACAACAAGGGGAAAACCTGAGAAAGGAACTTGACAAAGGACTCAACACTGAAAAAAAACTTTTTAAAGAATTTGTGCAGCACAAGTATTTACAGCTGGGTCAGTCTGACCTCAAAGCTCTGCTCTTTGTCCACATACTGTGTTTCCACTCACCCATCCATCCATCCAGTAAAAACTTACTGAGCACCTGCGTGTGCCGGGCAGTAGTCTAGGTACTAGGAGTACAATGAAGAACAAAGCAGACAAAAATCACTGTCATGCAGCTTCCATTTTCGCCAGGGGAAGCAGATACCAAACACATTTCTCCCTAAATGCTATAGAGAAAAATAAACCAGGAGAGAAGACTGGACGGAGGTGAGAGTCTCAGTTTTAAATGGGAAATGTCAGGGGGCCAGTGTCAGGCACAGGACTGGCAGGCCCTGAGGGAGGGGTGCGTGCTGTGTGGGTCGGCAGCCACCGCCGCCAGAACTGAATGACATGGCTGGGAGACGCAGTGTCTGGGGGGTGGGGGACAGTTCAAGGACCTGGACTTTCTCCCCTGTGCATAGTTTGGAGTAAATGATCCCACTTCTGAATGGTCTAGCAAGGTCACTGTGGCTGCTTTGATGAGAGTTGTAGGAAGGGGACGGGGCAGCTGCAGAGAGGTCAGTAAGATGCTGCTAGAGCGACCCAACTCCAAGGGACCGAGCTTTGAGCAGTGGGAGAGCAGTGAGAAGTGGCCAGATTCTGGACACATTCTGGAGGGCGAGTCAGGATTTGCTGATGACTTGGACATGGGATGTGAAAAGTGGAAGGAAAAGAATGACCTCTGAATAGATAAAAACATGTAAACTTCCATTTTACCGATGGGAAAACTGAGGTTGGAAGAGAACAAGTGACTTAACTCCAAGGTCATTCGGCCAGAATGGTCGTAAAGCTAGGACATTTGCCTGGGTATTTTCACTCCTAATTCCCTCGCCTTCCCCATGTACACATTGCCTCTCTCCCACCCCAGGCCTCCTGCCCTGCCCAGCTGACCGAAGCCTCTAGAACCACGTTGTTTCTGCGTGCTCAGTAAATACCAATCCATGATGTTGAAACATTCACTGCTGAAATCTTTATCAGGGCCCACCTGAGCCAGAGCCATTTCTCTAAGTGTTTATTTATGAGAGCAACTCAGAGACCTTTCACTCTTTGAAGTCTTATCTTATTTGCAAAGAACTTTATTCCAGTATTTCCTGTAAAGGTTTAGCATTTTTTCAATGGAATCTTTTTTTCCATTTGACTTGAGAATTGTGGATTTGTACGTTATCACTACTGGATTTTTTTTTTCCTTTACTGATTATCAGCCAGTCCGATAGTAAGGAATTCTAACTTAGGAAAATGTTGTTCTTTGGGTATTTGAGGGGAAAAGTGTCATTTTCAGGGCTTTGCTTGGGGTCGGAGGCCCAGACACCTTTATTTTTCTGAGATTCACAATTCTTTTGGCCCAACCACATCTGACATGTGCCAAGGAGCAATGCCGTTGCTCCTGGGCTGTGCAGACCAGTGCCTGCTGAAATTGGAAGACTGCTGCCACTTTGGGCCCCCTGAAAGCCCAGGAGCATGAGAACATTTCAGCCATCAACCAGCATAGTTGTGGGGTGACAGTCTGGACAGCTGCTCTGAGGATTCCGGGTAGAGATTTTCAGCTCTCGTGTTATCTTCTTTGTAGTCTAAGACAGACTCGTGCATGTTCAAACATTTTTATATTTCCTTCCTCAAGACCTTCTCCCCACTCCCACCCAACCACACACACACCAGAACACGCACTAGACCAGGCGACCTCGTGTTCTCTGCCTGCGAGCACTCTGCCCACAGCAGAGGAGGCGGAAGTTACCATGCGTTATCTAGGCTCACGCACCCTTCTCAGATAGGGCAGCCTAATGTTCTCAAGACCCCTTCCCAACCCCCCACCTCCCCAGCATTGGGCATTAGGAGCTCCACAAGATTTGCACTCCTGAGGGAAGCCCCTTGAGAAAGGGGGTCCTGATATGTGGCATCACCTCCACCAGGGGCAGACGTGTGCACACACACACAGCTGGCTCTCTGCTGCCCACCTGCCCTCACCTGGGATGGCCTGCAGTGCTGTGGGCCAGGTGCTGCCTCTCTCAGTGAGTCAGTAAACAAGCTGGGAGCCTAGAAGGCAGTGCCAAGGGTCTGGAGAGCTTTCACCTGCTCTCTGACTTTGTGGTCAGGTTCAGGAACATGCCTCCTCCGCAGACCCTTCTTCCCTGAGGCAGCTCACTTTCACCTTTAGCTCTCAGACACAGGCCCTGGTCTTTCCTGACTGAGACGGACGTGGGAACAGGGAGGGGGCAGTGAGGTGCGAGAGGGTGCCAGGCAGAGGCCGGGACACGCCTGTCCTCCAAAAGCGTCAATTCAGCTGCTTCGTCATCAGCACGTCCCAAGTTCACTGCCTGTCCAGACGCCCGAGGTGTGGGCAGAACACCTGTTAGCCTAACAGGGACACAGCTATGCAACTGGTGCGTTATGCTTCACCGTGCAAGTGCTGCCACAGAAGGAAGCCTCAAGGAAGGACGGTAGCAGCCCTGAAGAGGAGGGGACCGTAGCTGGGGTGTGGGGCTTTCCCAAGCACAGAGGGGCACCCTTGGCCACGGGAAAGCTCATGGAAAGCATGGGCCCCTGCAGAGACCTGGCTTGTTCGGCATCGCTGAGAGGTCTGTCCAGAGCTTGGGCTCGGAGGACAGGCACCCAGGGAGGAGTGGGCACAGCTGTGGAATACATACTGCCTTGTGCCCGCCCATTATACCTTGTGTGCTCCGTGTCTCGCACAGCATGGTCCGTGAGCATGGTCCTGTCTGTTCGGCAAGGAAAACTTAAGAATTCGATGCATGAACTACAATCACAGAGCTTAGTTTCACAGTATGTAGGACTCTCCATTGTTGCAAATCTTTTTCAACAGTTTTTACTGTTTTAGGCTTTGCACAAACTGTGTTGCTTTTAAACACTTATTCACAACGACAGCATGTCTGAAGTGATGGGGAAGGAGGAAAGCTGTGAGGGCCTGTGATGCGGAGCTCAGGGCACGGGTGAGGGCGAGCTGCAAAGTGGGGCTTGTCCAGACGGGACGGGTAAAATGCCCATCAGATTTTGAAGACTTCGTGCAAAACAAAGAATAGAAACCGTCCAAAAAAAAAAAATTCTGTTTAGAAAGTAGACCCATCCCCTAAGAGTCATGACTAGAAATTCAGAGTCATAGGTTTGGGAGAAAAGCACGGCAGACAGCACGCTCCCACTGCAGTCCAAACCCACCTCCACCCTTCTTCCCACCACACTGGCTTCTGACGTCCTTTCTCGTGAATTCTCCCAGTAACTTGAGGTTTTTCAAATCCTCGTTGACTTACCATCTTTGTTGCTCCAGACATCGCTCAGCCTGCACACCATTCTGAATTTCGTTTCCCAGGGCCATTTCTCTGGTGCAGCGTCTCTGGGCCACCCACTCGGACTAACCTGCCCCTTCTCCCAGCTGACTTCCCCGGTTCCAGCCTCCACCCCACCTGCCCAGCTCCCACCGTCCTCACGGCCATCGCGACAGTGACTCTTCAATTGGTCCCAACCAGGAATCAAGGGTGCGAGGCGCTCGACATACATTCTCTCACTTAATTCTCCAAAAAGAAGGAAAACGCATTCGCTCAGAGCTCACGTTTCTTGCTTAGGGTCTCATGCCTTCAGAAGGGCAGGGCCAGAATTCAAACCAGGCTTCTGGGACTCTAAACCTTGTTCTCCTTCTACAGCGCCAGAGGACCTATTCAAAACCCATTGCTCCCTTACCCAATCCTAAGAGAGCAACCCCATGGCCAGCGCTAGCCCCTGAAGCCCCTACAGTATGTTCCCACCTTACGTTTCCGGCCTCATCTTTGAGTAGATGTACACTGTCCACGTCCCACGAGATCCAAATCCAGCCACATTTCATCCGACGAAGCCTTTGCCTGTCCTCTTCACAAGGGATGTTCTGTTTCTCTTTAAATTCCCTGCGCTCAATGACAGATTAGTGTTGGTGACAGTAGCCCGCTGTCCCAAGAAAGAAAATCTGAACACCGAGGCAGTCAATCCAAAGTGCTATACTTGTCTTTAAACGATCTGTCTTTTTGGTAAAGGTGCTGTGTAATTCCCAGTTCCAATATTGTGAGTTCCAGCCCTTCCACATGGGGAAAACGAGTAAAATACGACCACAGGTTTTCACTTAATGATGCTGCTGGGACCTGTTAAAATTAGTGGTACTACTGATTTGCAAGTAGAAGGTGGAAGCGGAACTTGTTTAAAAAAATGATTATATTTTTCATTTTCTTTTCCTGCTCAAGCTTTATCAACACGTTGCCTAGAAACATGTATATTTCTATTTTTGATATCCACTTGGGAGCACAAATTTCTAGCTAAATCGCACGTGGTTCACTCAGTATCCTAACTCACAAAATACCATTGTGGGTTCATATTGGCAACACTCTCTGAAATACTTAATGCAACATTTAACCCCAGCTCTTTTGAGCATGAACTGCTACATTTGGATTAATATAGATCAGTAGACATTTTCTAATGACTTCTTCTGGGTAAGATAAACATGATTCTTTTCCCTTGGTGGTGGGGGTGGGGTGTGCTCTGCACCGTCATTTATTTTATCATTTACAATTTTTTGTTAGCTGTGTCTTTTAAACCATGTCATCACTTTTTTTTTTTTTCTAAGTTTCTTCAGATGGTGGTCCTGAGTCCTCTGCCTTAGTGGATGACAACGGCAGCGAGGAGGATTACAGCTATGAAGACCTCTGTCAGGCCAACCCCAGATACCTGCAGCCCGGCGGAGAACAGCTGGCCATCAACGAGGTACCGGGATGCCACACAGCAGTGACCGGGGTGGATACCCGATTTTCAGGGCCCAGAATGCCTTCAGACTTTGCTGTCTGATTATTTCTTAAACACATTCTAAAACCTAGAACTTTGACTAGAAAAACACTGTGAGTTTCTGGCATTTTCCAAGGACAATTGATGTGGTTCAGTTCATCCCTTTTAGGAATAAGAGCAGCAGTCATTATCATGGGGGTAACATATTCCGTTTCCAAAATGCTCTCCCTTGCATTATCATCTCACGTAAATCTCACAGTTGATCGAAGAGGTAAATGTTACGATTGTTATCCATATTTTAATAAACACTGAAACTAAGCGGCTAAATCACTTGCTAGCAAATGGCAGAGCTCGCCTTACCCCCATTTCTCATGACGAAGCCGGAGTTCTTTCCACCACTCTGTTTCTTCAGCCCTTTTTCCAGAAATCTTTCTAGACGGCACTGCTAACTCTTGCAGTTCTTGAACAGAACCTGTGACGTGTCACTCCTCAGTGAGTTAGCATCCCCATCTGTAGCACCGGTTGTTGCTCGAGAGTACGATGGTGTCCCCGCGAGCTGAGCCGATGGGTGGCCTCGCCTGCCCCTTCGGTGGCTCCCAGATGAGCTATGTCTATACTTTTATTATTAACTGTCCACTGTCTGGAGATCACACTGTACCCTCTTTAATTGCAATAACCTATAGAGTTAGACACAAAATTTGTTCAAATCGTGAATGAAGTGTGACTAGTAAGTTCTGGGTGAGGCCGTGAGGGTCTGTGCGTGCTTTGGGGGCGTGGCTCGGCGACGTCTCGCTCGGCTGCTCGGAAACCATTTGGAGGTGATAGTCCATCTATTCAAATTGGCTAAATAACTGCTGGTCAGATAAGCGAGCTATGGATACATTTTTTTTCAAAAAGTAGAATTTGGGATTTCCCTTACGAGCATGTGAGAGAGGCTCACCGGATGTTCTGTTCCCTAACATGTGCTTCTCTGTTCATGTTGTGTAACAATCACACAGTAAGTATTGACCCAGAGCCGCTGGAGTACACAAGTGAGAACCAGAAGATGCTCCTGTGCCCCCGAGAAAGCCCACAGCGTCCCCCGCGTCGTGTCCGAGTGGCTTTTGCACTAAGCACGTGTGTCTCCCTTTCAGCTGATCAGCGATGGCAGCGTGGTCTGTGCAGAAGCCCTGTGGGACCACGTGACCATGGATGACCAGGAACTGGGCTTCAAGGCAGGAGACGTCATCCAGGTTCTGGAAGCCTCTAACAAGGACTGGTGGTGGGGCCGGAACGAGGATAAGGAAGCCTGGTTCCCCGCAAGCTTTGTCAGAGTAAGTGTATGGCGCTTGCCACTTTCCACAGCTATTTCTGGGGAGGTGGGGGAATTGTTTCTGGTCAGACTCGCTCTTTGTAGAGTCAGTTTTTTGTAATCGTTTTAAGCAAACCTTGTAGAAATTCAGCTGGGTCGAAGGAAAACTTGTAACCGAGGTAAACTGGTGGTTTGGCACTCCTGCTGGGTTTTGAGCCGCCGGCACGGCGTGGCTCTGGATGGGGACAAGTGGAAGCCAGGGAGGCCTGCCTGGCCCCGGGGCTGCCTTCCCCCGGTCACCTGTCCCCTCTGTGTGGGCCGCAGTTGCGAGTCAATCAGGAGGAGCTGTCGGAGAATTCCAGCAGCACCCAGGGCGAGGGGCAGGAGGCGGACGCTGGCAGCAACCGCCACAAACACTGTGAGAGCAAGCGGCAGATGAGGACCAACGTCGTCCAGGAGATCATGGACACCGAGCGTGTGTACATCAAGCACCTCAAGGACATCTGCGAGGTGAGGCGGCTGTCCCCTGCCTGCGCCCTAGGCCGTGTGACTTTCTTCTGTGCCCAGTCTGACCCTCCTGGTGCCATGTTTTCCCAGAGCCCTCGCTTCTCACCGCCTCCTGCACACTGCCCCTGTGCACACTGCTCGCTCGTTACACACTCGTCTGCCGCGGTCGGCGTAAGCGACGACCTGACCTGCTGTTGCATGCGGTCCTCTTTTCGAGGCTCCATGACACTGTCTCTTTCAGGACTTAACTCTGAGATTATTCAGAGTGAATGGCTGTCAGAGAAGGCCACAGCCTTTAAGTGAAACCCACTTGACTTTCCAAAGAATCAAAGGTTTGACAGTATCTACAACCCCACTGCCTCTAGTCACTGAGTCACAGATGAGATTCTGAGTTATTCAGACGCAATGAAAAAAAACTGGTTTTATCTAGTGATATCCAAGGCTGTATTGCACAGTGTCGTGGTAATTCTACTCTTCAATACATTTGATTTCTCCCGTGATGTTTTTCATTTTTATGGGTGTTGTGGAAGCCCTAGCCTAAGCCGCCGTTTGCCACGTGTGATCATTCCAGCTGTCTTGGCTGTGAGTGGCTGATCTCTGCTCTCAAATCAGCATCCAAGACAAGCTGAAGTGATACAGCTGCCCATTTCGTAATGGGTTAACTGGCCAGATACAGATATGCCAATGTTTAGTGTATTTGTACCAACTATCTTGTTCTGTATAAATATATGGTGAAGAGACTGTCTTTCAAGTGGCATTTTAGGAAAATGAAAGCAATGCTAATAATTGTTGAGCGTTGATTATGTGCCACCCCTTTACCTGGATTAACTCATGTTATACTCACAACACTCTTACTGGGCAGGTCCTCTTAGCCCCGTATTACAGATGAGGAAACGGGGGCACAGAGAGGTTAAGTGGTGGGGTTGGGATTTAATCCAGGCCGTCTGCCCCGGAGCCTGTACTCTGAACCTTTGCATTGTCTTTCTGTTCAAATTCATACCAAATAGTGGTAAGGATTTTGCCATATAGTCAGCTTAGTCTGTAACTATATGATGCCAATTTGGGGATAATTATTTCCTATATGTATGGCCTTTCCTTCCTACTCCACTACCTCCCACCCAAGCCATAGTATAAACGGGGTGTGTAATTGATCATCGCTAACTAGTGCAGGCCTCGGGTTAAAGGTGTGCAGATTTATGCTATATGTAGAGAGTAGGCGATGGTGGACTCCCTGCGTAAGATACTGTTGGCCGTGACAGTGAGCAGAGCTGCATAAGCTGTTTAGCACATGATGGCATTCTGTGTTTGACAAGTCTTCTCGGCTAGGAAATGGAATTAGGGACAGGAGAATGGTTATCTGAAGAGTTTGGAAAAAGTGTGGCAGTACCAATTTTTGAGCTCTAGTATATGAAACCGAGTGACTTGTTTCATGAGTGTAATCTGGAAACTTGATCCAGTTTCTTGAATGATAAATATCTTTTCTCTTTCCTTTTGATTTTAACATATTTATGGCACATTGTAGTCATGGAAGTAATGACTGTCCAATCAGAGACCCATAGGGGTTAAAATAATTTTCTCTAATTAAAATCCACTCCAAGACATTAGCTTTGGGCCCCAAATACTGTGTTATTCAAGTAAATAATTTCTGTGAGTTTCCAAATTAATTTTTACAAGCTTGCTTTTCCCTTTTGCAGGGCTACATTCGACAGTGTCGCAAGCACACAGGGATGTTCACTGTCGCACAACTAGCCACCATTTTTGGAAACATTGAAGATATTTACAAATTCCAAAGAAAGTTCCTGAAAGACCTGGAGAAACAGTACAACAAAGAGGAGCCTCACTTAAGTGAAATAGGATCCTGCTTTCTTCAACATGTACGGCCACCCGCTACTTCTTTATTAATAACATCCGGTTAAATAATTTTGAAATCTTTCTTCACTAATAGTAGTCCTTTTTGTTTCTTTTTTGGTTGCTAGATTAATTTCCTGTAGAATGGAGATGTCACTTGTAAATTAAGTTGATCGGTTTATGTGGTTAATCTTTAGCTAAATACCCTAAGTCCATTTTTTTCAAAATCTTGTCACCTTTAAGCAATTTGGAGTAATTTCTGATAATAGCTTTTAAGGTTCTATGATATGTCAAGCACTGTTTTCAGAGTCTTCTTGTATTAGCACCTACCGTGTTTCCCCCAAAATAAGACTGGGTCTTATACCGTATTTCCCCGAAAATAAGACCGGGTCTTATATTAATTTTTGCTCCAAAAGACGCATTAGGACGTATTTTCAGGGGATGTCTTATTTTTTCATGTACAACAAATTACATTTATTCAAATACACTCATGTCATCTTCTTCTGCAACATCGTCATAATGTATACTAAATGTGTCCGTCTGGCTGATGATCTTAACTGGGGCTTATTTTCGGGGTAGGTCTTATTTTCGGGGAAACACAGTATACTGCTGTGAGGTAGTATGATTATTGTCTGGAGACTAACCGACCGAAGGTCACACATTAGGAAGTAGCAGATGGGAATTCAGACTGGGGCGTGTGGCTCTGCGGCTCATGCCTGTGGCCATTGTCACTGCCTCAGAACAGTCTTGTGATGATGGCAGGAGCCTATCATTTATCTGATGATTGATTGTCACTGTTTAATACTAAAAGATTTCAGAGGAAGAAGCATTTATTCCCAGCCAAAATGTCCAGGGCATCGTAATAATAGTAACAATAAGAGCAACGACGACCAGCACCACCTCCCAGGGCAGCACTGGCCGGGTGCTGGGCCAACAGCTTCAGAGAGGCAGGAGAGTGGAGCAGACCCCCAGGGTGGTCGCTTCTAAAGAGCTGACAATGATGCTTTGGGGGTAATGCACGCGAGGAGATCGGCCCCAGGAGTGCACTGGGCCTATTGGGACTTTGTGAAAGACCTGTTTGACCAGAGCAGAAGGTTCACAGAATTTAAGAGAGAAGCTCCAGAGGTCAGCAAAGGTCACGCCACAGAGGGGACAGGGCCTGGTGGGGACAAAGCCTCAGGAAGGTGGATGGAGCCTGGAGAACGGGGGAGTTTAGCTTAGGAACAGAGGAGCTGCCGCTTCTGGGGAGGGAGGAGAGGTAGGCCTGGGCTAGGGTGATGTCAGTGGAGACACGGAAAGACAGATTTGTGGAGATGGGTATTTTGAGGAGAAACTGACAAGACTGGTCGCAGGGAGCAAAGGAAAGCAGCAGTCAGAACCGCTTGTAGGGTTCTGAGTCTGACAGAATTAACAAGTGGGTTAGGAAAACCTGCTTTCTAGGGAAATGGTACTGAGTTTGAGCACGTCCATTTGAAGCAGGTGCCAGAAGGGAACGCAGCTCTGGGCAGGTGGATATTTGTGCCAGTGGCAGTGGTGGCTGCAGGGAGAAGACGCGGGGTGGGAGTGTGTGGGGGGGTCTGAGAACCTGGCCCAGAAAGCCTGCCTCTGGGAGTGTGGAGGAGGGAGGGGGTTTGGGGGTGCTGCACGCTAGGGATGGAGTCCGGAGAAAGGAAGGCGCTGCAGACGGACCTGGCAGGGTTGCAGCCCCCTGGAAGTGAGACCCAAGGAGGAAGGAGGTGCATGAAGGGTTCGCCTTTGGAGGTTGGAAGGTGGTGCGTGTGCGGAAGCCAGGTGGTGGGACTTTAAGGAGATTTGTGGTGAGGAGGCGGGGCCTTTGAATCCTCACCTCCTGGTCATGGTCAGGGAGTTTATCGGGGAAGTAAAGAGGGCGAGGAGGGCGCGAGCTGGGCGTAAGAACAGGCCCTTCCTGTCTTAGATCTGAGGGGTGGAGGGTCGGCTGCGGAGGGTGACCGCAGAGGGCTCCGCTTCCGTGGGAAGCCCCCGGCACCCGTGACTCGCCCTTCCAGGCTCTGGAAGGGGCACAGGACTGAGTCCTAAGGCAGCCCCTCCCTCCACCCCATGACCGTAACTCCCCCGCGGAGTGCCCCCTCCCTAAGAGAAGATCCGGGCTTCTTGCCCCAGCACGAGAAACGTCACAGACGGACTTGGGACCATCTCCATCCTGCCCAGGAATGTCCCCTTACCTGGGCTGGCTGTCGCCTGTCCTGGTCTTGGCCTAACGCCACCCAGAGCCTGATGAAGCTGTGCTTTCCCCTTGCCAGCAAGAGGGCTTCGCCATCTACTCCGAGTACTGTAACAACCACCCCGGCGCCTGCGCGGAGCTGGCCCGCCTGATGAAGCAGAGCAGGTACCGGCACTTCTTCGAGGCCTGCCGCCTGCTCCAGCAGATGATCGACATCTCCCTGGACGGCTTCCTCCTCACGCCGGTGCAGAAGATCTGCAAGTACCCCCTGCAGCTGGCCGAGCTGCTCAAGTACACCACGCAGGAGCACAGGTGGGAGGCCCTGGGATGTCACTTGTGTTAGCTCCACGGAAGAGGTTGTCCTATTGTTTGGAATGTTTAAGATTGTTAACTACTGAAATAGGGTTAGGGAAGAGGCTCCAGAATATCCATTTCTAGAGATACTTAAAAAAAAAAAAAAAAAAAAGGACTAATCCTTAAACTGTGCCATGAGCACATGGGGGACTGTTTTGTTGGTCCTTATTATTGACATTTATTGTATTAATATAAATGCTGCTCAGTAGTTAACAAAAACAATTTTTAAAAGAAACAGACCAGGGTAAATAGCATCAGAAATACTTTATTTTCTCCCCTGTACTTACGCTGCTCCGCATCCCCTCACTCTCAGAGCGGTATTATTTACTGCCGACCAAGAGTTACCCTATAGAAGGGATGAGGCCATAGAAAAGTTTGAGCTGTAAAAGAGTAGGGAATCTTAAAGGCACGGAGTGGGGTGTCGGGACCCCTGGGAGACACATCTCACTGAGATCCCGTTCGGCTCTCAGCCCCTTCTTGCCCAGCCTGGGTACCTGCTTTCTGTCTCCAGAATCCTTTCCACCCCATTCCCTCTTGCTTCCAGCACAGGCACAGGGCTTCTGGTCGTGACTGCCTGAACGCGCAGATCATCTCCCTTTGGGGCTTACTTTGTGCCTAAGTTCTTCTTGGGAAGCTACAAAGTTATCCATTCCTTACTTAGTAGCAACTTGTCACTTTTTCCTGCATGCGCAGAATGAGGTGCTTATATGCAAGCTAGCGCCCATTCAGTACTGCCATGGGCATGTCCGTTTTCCGTGCTGCCGTCACCACAGCAAGACCCAGCTGTTAGATGCCTTTAGGTGGTAGCGATTGATTCATTGCTTATGTTCTCACCAGGCAACAACTAGAATACCAGTGGGAACACTGCCCTTATCAGGCGAGCTTTTGGGATAAAGCTTACTGTTGTAGAGGAGAATCAGACCTCATCCGAGACTTCCATGTCACTGGCACAAAGCTTTCACTACACCCCCAGCCCTTGAAAGGAGGCTTGAAGTGTTCTAGTGAGAAGGGGGAGAGGGAAAGGATTGTACCCAGAGGAAATTTGCTGTAGCAAACCACAATAATTCTGGGTTTTAACAAGTAACTATTGCCCTGAAAGCAATCAAATTCTCCATGGCCGGTGCCTGGCCCTGCAGGGTGCCCAGAATGGGTCATTCTTATGCTGCCTCTGCTACTGGACTCCTGTGGAGAACGAGGGCTTAAAAATAAATCTTTTTACAATTAAATTGGAAGGTAGAAAGAGAAAAAGAGCCAGGTCGCTGAACAATAGACCTCGATATGGGTTTTAGTTTAAAGAATTAGGGTTACAAGACTTACAGAAGGGAGTTCACTGAAATAGATAAAAGGGAAGAGAGCTGTATACAGACGGTGCCAAAAAAGTGTAAACACATTTTAAGAAAGGAAAACTGTATTAAAATTGTAATACTCAATATATACTGATAACAAAAGATGAATACAAGTCACGTTTGACTTCTGCAATTACAAGAGGTGCTCAAAGTGGTTACCATCTGCATCCAGATACTTCTGATAATGGTGAACTACTTCTTCAGGAAAGCTGACCAAAGTGTCCACTTGTATACAGTTTTTTTGGCATCCCCGGTATATTTGTGTTCTCTTTCTAATGGAAAAAATCAGAAAAGTTTGGAAAGAAAATAACAAAGTCAAGAGAGTCACAAATTTGAAGAAATTTTTTTAAAAGGCATCATGATGAAGAACCACAGAAAATAAATAATAAAATTAAGAAGCAAAGCCATCTTGAAACTCATGGGCAAGCAGATTAGTATATTCCAAGATGGGAAAGCTATGGCCGGAAGTCCTAGCTTCAGCATCGTCCTTCAGCAGTTAATTTTTCACTCTTAAGGGCATTTTTCACTGAGACATTTGCAGATTTAGACTGTTAAAAAAAAACCAAAAAACAAGTAAATCACTTTAAAGGAAATGACAAAAAGCCCATTTGCTTGTCTTAAGTAAACCAAAACAAATTTAAAAACCATTACATTCTGCTGCTTTTCTGGAATTGTACAGAAAAACTTGCCGAAAAAATAATACAATTATGTTGCACACTTTCTTCACTGCTGGAGATCTCTGGGGGCGTGGGAGGGTTGTGCCCATGATTTCGGCAGCCCCCTTATATCAGTTTCCTTTGTGCTCTGTAGGCCTATTGAAAGACAGCAGGGTCTGCCTTGTGGGGAAATGGCCAGAGACTTCCCAGCAGCTGAATGTAATTGTGTTTGGTAAATAGACAATAGAATCTGCTTCCCAGGCTTTCTTCCTGGCTGTGCAGGTCTTAGTCTGACTGAGATCCAAAGGCTCTGTCTGTCTTGTATGATGCAGGGAAGTGCTAGAAGGCAAAAAAAAAAAAAGAAAAAAGAAAAAAAAATTTCAGTTCATTAGGTGGATGATTGGTTTACGTGTCCCCAAATTATTAACACTTAGCAGAACTCGAATGTGAACGTTCCTGATATCAGACACCTCTGCTGTTGGAGCCTGTGTGTAGATTAGAACTGCAGTTTCAGTTTTCCCGGTACCTGTAGTTTTAGAGGCCGTGGGAACAGGAGCCTGCTGGGGGGAGCATTTTAGTTTGATTTCACCAGCATATAGAAAGCACCAGAAGTGAAGCTCTGTTGATGAGGTAGATGCCGCGTTATTGTTTACATAACTCACTCCGTCAGCCTATCCTCTGCTGTCCTTCCCTGAACAAAGTGAAAGATGGGACTCGGAGCACATAATTACTCTTGAAAATGGTTAGTGATTATTAACGTACTTTCTGTAACGAAACCGGCTATGTCAGAATCACGGCAATGCTAAAGACTGTCCTTTGCTTGTTAATGAAAACTATTCATTGTTACTATGACTAAAACATTTCTGTGGCATTTACTTTCATTCATGGTCATTTCTGGGAAGTGAATGACCACATTCTTATGCCAAAGAATTCTGGATTGCTGTTTGGTCAGCTCCCTTCACCTCTGCAGACTGTAGTCTATTCATGGAGGAACAAGAGAAAGGAAACAATGGCTGCTGTGTAAAGGCCACCTTGTCTAGACTGCTCAGTGTACAAGTCAGGGATGGAGTGTGTGCTGTCTGTCAGTCCTCATTTGCAAGTTGCGTGTCATATGCTTAAAATGAACCTCTGACTTTTCAGTGATTACAGCAACATAAAGGCGGCATACGAGGCCATGAAGAACGTAGCCTGTCTGATCAATGAGCGCAAACGCAAGTTGGAAAGCATAGACAAGATAGCACGGTGGCAAGTGTCCATCGTCGGCTGGGAGGTAAGTGGGCACCACCCGCACCACCACATGCCCCACACCAATCCCACCCTCCCCCACCTTTGCTCTAGTTACTGACGTACTTTAACGTCCTGTGATTGATACTTTATACTCGGGGTTTCAATGGTACACAGATTTCTCCCGATATACGAAAGTGGAGCATTGCTATGAAAACTTTCATAAGCAGAAATGGTGCAAAGCAAAGAATCACCTTCGGGCATATCTTGCTAACAGATGCACAGAGCAATTGGAGGTAAAGCACAGGTGCTCACCCAGCTCAAAGCTCTGGCAGCCTGATGCCGAGAGGCTGAGTGTGGTTCCCAGGAAGGAGTTCGGTGGGGTCACTCTCAAGGCTCGGGGTGCACGCTACCTCTGTAACGGCTCGCTTCCAAAAAACACTGACTGCTAATTTCGCTTCTCGCCTTTTTTGGTAAAAATGAATGTTCTCTTTGGATTTCTTTCAGTTAGCAAAACCACGTACCTAAAGTAGGTCTTCTGTAAAAGTGAAGTGGTATAAAGTGAACTTTCGAAAAGCAGGGAATACCTGTATATATTTTGAGGCCAATCCTTGAATTTAACAGTCAACTACTTTACCCCACACTTCTACCAAGAATTATCCTGAAGAGTGTCTGTAATTAATTAATTGTTTATGCCTTCTCTTCTGCTAGAGAGTAAAGCTTCATCGTAGCAGCCGGAGAACACATAAAATACAAATTGCAGTGTGGTAAGAGTATGGACTGGAGTCACACTGCCTGTGTGTAAATCCTGTGTGACCTGGGAAAGATCAATATTTTCATCTGTAAGATGGAGAGGAAAACATTGCCTACCTCGTGGGGCTGTTGCGAGGATTATATAAGACGGCACAAATGCAGTGCTTAATGCAGTCTGTAATGGCACAGCGTGCGCACACGTGTACACACATTTATTTATAAAAACAAGAACAGTGACCATAGCTAGTGCCTGTGGTATGTTTACCACATGCCTGGCACTGGTCTAAGCCATTTATGTGTAGGAACTCATTTAATCCTCTCAACAGGCCTATGAAGTAGGAGCTATTACCTCCATTTAACAGATGGGGCAACTGAAGCAGCAAATGGTTAAGTAGTTTGCCCAAGGCCACTGAGCTGGGAGGCGGCTGGGCTGGATTCCCACCCCGGGGCAGGGGAGGGGACAGTGTGCCCCCACCCCTACCCCACCCCAGTCCCTGCTGGTAACCACTGCTCGCTGGTCGTTATTAAGAACAACAGCTGATGCTCTTCCGGTTGTTTAGACCAAGCGAGACTCATGCTACATCCGAGTCATTGGTCAGAACTTGCTCTCCCAAAGGGTTGTGAAAGTTGGGGTTGCGAAGTTAGGTTTTTAACTAAAGTAGGTCATAGCGGTGAAAGTTAGAAAGACTTCCCTTTCAAGGTGCCTTACAGCCTTTGGGAGCTTGGATGGGACCTCAGAGATCACTGAGTCTAAGAATCTTGTTTTGTAAGTCAAGAATCTAGGGCACACAATTGCTCTAGGCAGGTAAATAAAAGAACTATTTCAGAGTCAAGATCCTTTGCTTACAGAAAGAATTGTGTATGAGCGGGATTAAAGGAGAATAAAATCTTACAAATCAAAGGCCAGTATCAGACCAAATACCATCAAGTTCCATTGGATTAGACCCAAACCAAATAAGATAAAAGTGTGTTTTTTCTTCAGTTCTTGGACCCTGACACTTAGAGGATAATTTATTGTCTGTTAGAAGTTGACCAGTTTCTTGCTGGTAATTTGCCATCCGGCCGTTTGCTTCCAAAGACCCTAAGCTGGCTGTTCCAGGGAGCTGATGTATGCCTGACTCAGCCAGAGTGTCTGTCGCGCTGCGTCCTGCCAGAGGATTAGCCTGGTCAGCGGCCATTTCAGATCTTGACTGGATTCCATGAATCCAACAGGCTTCTCACCAGATCTGTCTGATAAGGAAGACACCTCAGATAACAGAGAGGCCCTGTAACATTTTCCCATAGAGTAGGGAAAAAAGAAAAGAAACTTCACACACAAAGAGACGAATAAACCGGGGTTTTACGTGGCCCCTCAGGCCCTGCCCACCTGTGAATGGGCCTAGTGCACCTGGGACACCGAGGAAGATTCTGGGTCCGGGCCTCATCCTATATCCCCGACACCTGAAGGAATAAGAATTGGAAGGTCTTACAGTGTGTTTCCATCCTCCCAGGGACTGGATATTTTGGACCGAAGTTCAGAGTTGATCCATTCTGGGGAACTGACCAGACTCACGAAGCAAGGCAGGAGCCAGCAGCGGACGTTCTTCCTGTTTGACCACCAGCTGGTGTCCTGTAAGAAGGACCTGCTGCGCAGAGACATGCTCTACTACCGGGGCCGCGTGGACATGGATGACATGGAGCTCGTGGACCTGGAGGACGGTCGGGACAAAGACTGGAACCTCAGCTTGAAAAACGCCTTCAAGCTCGTCAGCAGAACCACCGACGAGGCTCATCTGCTTTGTGCCAAAAAACAAGAAGACAAGGCGAGGTGGCTGCAGGCCTGTGGGGACGAAAGGAGAAGGGTGCAGGAGGACCGAGAGATGGGTAAGCAGCCCCGAAAGCCAGCTCTTCCCCCAGCCCTCTCCCGCAGGCTTAAGTCCCACCCTTGGGAAAACGAAAGGATTTGCAAGTTCTCGATATTTCTAAACTTGCTTACCAGACAATCTGACAGATGGAGTTACTACAGGCCACATTTATTCAGTGTTTCCTTCGTGCCAGGTCCTATGCTGCACATTGATAGAGATTGTCTCATTTCTTTCCCAAATGTGGATACTATTGCTATGCCCATTTTACAGACGAGGAAATCGAGGCTTAACATCCTTGCTCACTCTTACCGCATGGCCAAGTAACCTTTAAAACAAGCTCCGTGTACCCCCGAGTCGTAACTCTGGTGACTTACCCAGGCCATGAGAAATACCAGACGACCCTTCAGGCTTCCCCATCATCTGTGCCTTTAAAGCATGTCCAGTTTACTTCACTGTCACTGAGTTCTGGTCCCACACCTCTGCCTGAATATCCCCGTCTCGCTTGGCCCTGGAGCCTCCTGTACTGCAGTGAAGGCCCCGCCTCTTCCTACTCGGGGTCTCCCTTGTCTTCCAGCTTCTGCTCCCCTTCAGGTATTGACTGGCCTGTGAGACAAAGCGCCGGGCCTGGTGGTTACACTGGGGGCACCCAGGGTCTCTGAGCCGGGCTCCAGTGCCTCCCCAGCACATTCGGGGTTTGACCACAAACTGTTGAGTGGAAGTCGGGGTGCCCCAGGGCTCCTGAGGCCCTAAAGATGAAGTGGAATGAAGGATATTCCACTTCGTGAGCCCGGACCTCAAGGTTATGTGGTGCAGGATGGAGGAGAAGGCCTCTCCTCCCTGTTCCCGGTGAGGAAACTGCCATGAGGAAACCTGGAATGAAGCCAGGAGGTGCTTGTCGGCCCTCCCACGGTCTGTGTAATCAGCACTGGCCCAGGCTTGGCCACGGGGGCTGCTCTCACCCACAGGAGGTTCCGTGGGGTCATGCTTTAGTGCAGAAAGGGCGTTACACATCAGTCAGGCTCACGCTTCATCAGAAGCAGGACTCTCCTCTGACACACTCTTAACAGGGGATCACTGGCCCGTACCTCGACCTCTAATGACACGGAGCCCACTGCTCACAGGTGGCCCCTCCCTCAAGGATTAAGGTCTTTTGCTTCAGGTTATGGTGAATACATCAGAGGCGATATGGGTCATGGCGCAAGTTTTGTTCTAAAATGTTTTCACTTGTTTTGAATACTCATCACCTTTGTTTCTAAATCCAGGAATGGAAATTCCCGAAAATCAAAAGAAACTCGCCATGTTAAATGCTCAAAAGGCAGGACATGGAAAGTCAAAAGGTAAGTTCTAGAGAAGCCTTCATCTCTGTAATGTAGATCAGTATTGGAATAAAAATCGGGCGGGAGGCCCAAAGGTGTTAGCATATGACCAACTCTAAGTGAAGGAGAGAAGCGTGGGTGAAACTCAAAACAATAGAACCAAAATAATGGACCGTTTACAACAGTCTGCATTTTGTTTTCAATGCTTCAGTTTTGCTTACAGTTGCCTATGAGTGTATAAAAGGTGTTTTGAGTTGGAACCGAAGCCCTTCCAGACCCTTCCAGACCCTTCCAGACCTCGGTGTCCTGCCCGCAACCCCTCTGGGCCTCCCCCTTCTGATGGACGATGGTATCGTCAGGTCAACCAGTTCACCAGTCTGAGGCAGCTCACCCACTCTTGGCATCTTTTGGACACCTAAGGAGGAGATCTCCAACCCAAACTGCTGTCAGCTGTAGGCCACATTCTAGTTTAAGTAAGAAGAGAGATGGAAAGTTCAGGACCTCAAGCAATGAGTTAAGGAAAAAGAAGACACACTCCTTGTTTAGAGCAGGGGTTCTCTACCCTCCATGCACATTAAAGTGACCTGGGCAGCTATTAAAAACACCAATGCCCAGGTCATATACCCCAGGGTCCAGATATGCAAGTAAAGATTTTCTACATGTAGCTAATACAAATATTCTAGCCCAACAAATAGTCAAGATTTTTTAGTCCAGAAATATCGCCATGTTTTGGACTGTTATTTTGGTTCTGTGGTTTTGAGCTTTCATCCACACTTCTCTCTTTCATTTAGAGTTGGCCATATGCTGACTCTAGAGTTAGTCATATTTTTATAAACTTGATTCAGATTGACTCCAATAGGGATTTATTTACCCTACGAAATTTATCCCATTCAGTATTTTCCGAACTGAAAATGCAAAGGACCATTTGCATTAGTTAAGCCCAGGACTATGATAAGCCATCAACTTCTAGGTCAAGAAGAATTCATTACCAAAACAGCACAGCATTTTCCTGCTCCCTCTGCTCAAATAGAGACTCCTCCCCGCCCAAGTTATAAATACCTTTAAGGCAAAAAACCCCATTTTCTTCTTTTCAGCATCTTCACTTTTAATGGCCGGTGACCAGTACATTAGAATGTATTTGTTTCTGTCCATATCTGCCAAGAGTTACTGGCGTAGCTACTTGCCACCTAAGGAAAGGAGTGACCACTAAGATCATGGATGATCGCCTGTCGGGCGCTTTCCATGGGTTGTCTTATTTCATCCTCCCTATGGTCCTGGAAGACCAGGGAAGCCTTATGGCAAGTCAAAGGCAGGGATGGTTCTGAACTGCGTCCTGGCTCCTTCCTCTTATTGTGCTGACTGTCACAGTCACCGTGTGATCTTACAGCTAATTCCGTGTTTCCCCGAAAATAAGACCTAGCCGGACAATCAGCTCTAATGTGTCTTTTGGAGCAAAACTTAATATAAGACCCGGCCTTATTTTACTATAAGACCCAGTCTTAAAAACAAGTACCTAAATATAAACAAATATAAATTTGAGTTAAAAAATTAAAACAAAATATTTTTTTCCTCTGAAAGTTTGGGCCAAAAACGTGGGTGCATGTACACGGGAGCACATTACACACCGCAGAATACGATAGTTTCCCAGCTAGTCACGGCTAATAAATGGCAGAGTAGGATCTGGGCCGAGGCCCTATGAGCTCCAGGCTTTCACTGGAAGCAAGTTATTGCTTGTCATCCCAAATAGCAGCCCAGTTCTGATTCTGCCACTTACTACTGTGCCACCATAGGTGGTTTACATAACCTCTCTGGGTGTCAGTGCCCTTCCGGTCACACTGCTGTCATGGTGCCTCCCTAGAAGGGTTCCATGAGATAATCTGTCACGTCCCCACACGCAGTGTGGACTGAACGTCGGTGTTAATGAGAGCTGTGGGATGTGCTTTGGGTCGATGTGAATTGAGAGTCAGCTGAGGAAGTCTGGCACTATTTCTTTCCTTTTTGGTTAATGGGCGGCCCATAGTCCATGTGCCATCTTTCTCCTCTCTCGGGTTAGGCTACAGCGGGTGCCCCGTGGCCCCACCGCACCAGAACTTACATCCCCTTCACCAGCGCCATGTCACCGTGCCCACCAGTGTCCCTCAGCAGCAGGTCTTTGCCCTGGCAGAACCCAAGAGGAAGCCGTCTCTGTTCTGGCACACCTTCAATAAACTCACCCCTTTCAAGAAATGAAAACGGGTGCCGCACTTCTACCGAGGTGGCTGTGAAGAGGACCTTCTGTTTCTTCTGTGCTCACTCCAAGGAGAGTGTTGGACCCAGTGCTGAAAACTTCTTTGCGGGATGAAAAAAGAAGAGGCATTGGACTCACCTTCGGTCTTCAGAGACACAGCTGCCGCCCTGGAAGGGGCAAGATGGCAGTGACACACAGCTTTCGTGGACACAAGAACCCTCTGTGACCTGTGCTGAGGTGGCCGAGGCCTGGGACCAGTGACATGGTCTAAAGTGAATGCTGAGCAGACCTGACAAGCATCGCTCATGACGAGCATGCTGGCTGCTGCAGCCCAGGCCCAGGGGACTGAGAGGAAGGGCAAGATATGGCAGTTTTGCACTTGATTTGAAGGGATTGGTCGTGATGGAGTTGGGAGGATGCTGCCTCTCGCTGGCACAGGTGAGCCGTTCCTGTGTCCCATGTACAGAAGCAGTGTTCCTGGCCACCTAAACCCACACAGTCACCAAATGGACGCACAGGCTTTCTCCTACCAGGTTCCTCCCCCTCCAGGCTGGAAGGAAAAGCAGGATGAGCTTGTCAGGTGGCAGCGAGGTCTGCAGCGCAGTGACTCCAGCTTCCCCAAGGGACCGCTGCTTTCCGGGAGGGAGTGCAAGAGCCTACTGTGGGCTGACTTGACGCCTCACGTACTCTCCTGCCCGCCTGTGTGCAGCAGAAACCACGGCTACTCGCGCGTCATAACCTGAAAAACTATTCGAACATACGCGTTTGCAATATAAAAACCCGTTTCCTTTGATTTTGTGATAAAGCAAAAATGCACATGCCCTGACTGAACGGCATTCTGAACGTGCGTCTGTCTGTGTGCTCACTCCATCACTGGTTTCTGCTGCCATCACCAATCAGATCATAACAACATGTGCATTCCATTGAGAAGGCATGAGGTTCAGAACCGTCCAGCTGCCTGAGGGTTCAAAGCCGACCTGGTTGCGTAAACTCAAGCAGTAGTGCTAACCCTGATTACTAGCATGTCGACAGGTTTCTGAAGATCCCTTCTTTATAACAGAGACCTTAACAAAATATGTCTCAGCGCAGACAGCAGTCTTTTTTACCAAAGGCCACGTGGGCTGATACCTGTCAATAGTCATCTCCTATTCTGTATGTGTTGTACATTTTGATGGAAATACCTTTTAAATGTGTCCAGAGAAGACAGGCTCTGCAGAGAGAGATGCCATTTTAATTTACTTAGTGCACTGGATGGAGGGTATTGTATTACGCCATTTGTGGTTTTCTCTTTGAGAAGCTCTTTGTATGCTCCTCTCGGAGAGTTCTTGTTTCTACTAGACCCGTGCTTGAGAAGAAACAAACCTGTCCTGTCAAACACAGGGGTAGTCCGAGTCTCCAAGTGTGTGGTTCCTCCACTCCCCCACCTTCACCCATACCCAGAAGAGGTGACATCATGCAACAAGGAGGCATAGAACAACCTCTCGGCCGGGGCTCGGAGCGTCATGTAAAAGTTGTGTCAGGAAATCGTACCTGTCTTGAGCCCGCTCT
This sequence comes from Rhinolophus ferrumequinum, assembly GCF_004115265.2. Taxonomy (NCBI): domain Eukaryota; kingdom Metazoa; phylum Chordata; class Mammalia; order Chiroptera; family Rhinolophidae; genus Rhinolophus; species Rhinolophus ferrumequinum. The sequence continues at coordinate 97,329,755 of NC_046287.1, read as the reverse complement.
GCACGTCAGTATGCTCACTTCTAGGTAGTTTCCAGAAGGTCATGCTGCCTTGTGGCCAACAACCACAGGCCACTTCTGGGGACCTTGACCCCAAGTGTCCCAGGAATAGAGGCTGCTTCTGTGAGGACACATCTCAGGAGGTGCTGTGACTCCACGTGCACAAGCGCGTGTGTTGCACTTTTGAATATAGACATCTCAAGTGTAGTTGCATTTAGATAACTGACCTTTTTACTAACCAAAAATAATGACATGTTTTGTAAACTATACGTAATATACTTTTTGTGGACCCCTCAGCAGTAACCGTAGGGGGTCTCTGTGCTAAATAGAGTTGTTTGTATATACAGCAATTTTGAACAGTTGGTAGGTTTTTTTGTTTGTTTTTTAATATAAGGGGAAGCAAAGAGAATTACTTGCAAATGTTACATTTTCAGTGAGGATTCGATTCATGTAAAGAATCACTCAGAGGGCTTCCGTTTACTAATATTTGTTAATGGGCAATGAAGAAACCCTGTAAGCTCTGTGACCAGTCCTGAGTCACTTTCCAGCTGAGCCCTCCCTTGACGTCCCATCTCTCACTCAGCCGGGGTCCTGACAGAAGCAGGAACCTCAGCCAGCAGGGCCTGTGGAGCCCGGGGGCTGCTCTGTCCCCTCTGTGCAGCGTGAGAGTCACCTGATCAAATACCTGTTCTAGGTGGAGCCTGCTTGGATTTTCGAGTGATTTTGAAAACTGCTTACGTATATTTAAAAGGATAGAACTCCTTTGACTTCTTGAAGTTTGTATGTCTACCTTGGGTTGTATTACCAAATGCCTGAGTTCTATCAAGGACAGATGGCTCAAGTATTCTAATTCTGGTTTGCCAAACTCCCTTCTTGATTTAAGTCACATGTTCTACATGGAAAGAAAGAGAAAACCAAGAGCCTTCTGTACAGGTTATATATGAATTGCGTTGGGAATCTTGCTTACTCTTTCTTTCTCTCTTTTTTAACCCTACATTGCATAATACGGTGGACCAAAAAAAGGGGGGGATGATATAGTATTTTGATGAATTTCACTTATTCTATCCTTCATGTTTTAGAATTTGCCAACTCTGTCGAATGGCAGTTGTCGTGGCCTTGGGTCAAAAGCAGCCTTCTCAGTGTCGATCCTACCTAACACGGGGCACGACCTTGGTGGTAGATGGAGCAACCATAAAATAGAATATGTGTAAAACTCTGGAAAAACAACATTCTTTGTCTTTGGCCTGCAAACTAGACAAAGAGTGGCAGCAACTTGCCCGAGCTTGAATAGGCTACCACCTGCATAGTTTGATTTTAGTAGATATGACCTTTTTCACCTGGTAGATCTGATTTTGATTTTGTAGTTGAAAACATTTCCCTTTCATCTCCACGCTATTTCTGAACACTGTCATGTCTTTTTATGTCTAATCCAGATGAAGACTAAGTCCGTGCCTATTCAGGAAGGACCCCTAGATCCTGCATTGCTCTGGCCTAGGCACAGCAAAAGTGCATTTAATTGAAAATTTGGTTCATAATAGAAATCTTCTGTAAAAGCCGTGTGATGCGGTTTTTTTTATCAGTTGGAAATCTTTACCTGTCCAAATTGCTGATATTCCTCCATGCAAATCACCTGAGTTAGAGTAGAGAACCCTGATTACCTGGAGTTAGGGGGGAAATTGCTGTGTTATTTTTTGGTGACAGGAGAAATGGATATGTCCCTCCTAGGACAGTACCAAAAAGTGTGAATAAATGTTCTTTCAATGGCTCCAGGGCACAAGTCAAAACTAGGTCAAACTAATCAAAAACAGTTTTCCCTATAAATTGTTCTCCCTGTTAAAATTTCGCTTTGCTGAAATTGTTGTTCCCGGGATGGATGTGCTGAATGTGGAGTTCAAAAGATTTTGAAACAAATAAGTAAAACTTATCTGATGCAAATATATTTAGCTACAACACACATAACATTATTGCCTTAAGTTATTTCATAGGCATAAACATTTGCATTGAAAAAACACTTTAACTGATTCTACGATTTAATAATTGGTCTTTTTTGTACGTATTAGTATCTGTTGTGTTTGACTTACCTACTTTGGCAAGCTTTGGGTAACCTTTTCCTTTCATGTTAACTCGTCACCATCAAGGTGAGGTTATCTGTGTAAGTCAAGTGACAGCTTCCAAACTGATGAATTGGCTGTTGACAGCTGAAGTATGTTGTACAAGATTGCTGTAACTTGATAGGTATTTTTGTTGAATGAAGTTTTTGTAAAAAAAAAAAAAAAAATTTACAACGTTATGGGAATGATTTCTTGTAAATGCTGTGAATCTATATTTGTTGTTTTGTATCTGTATATTAAAATTAATTTGCCAAACTGGTTCAAGTAATTCATTTGGGTATTAGAATAAGATTTTTTTTTTTTTCTTTTTAATGGAGCAAGTGTCGGGAGGGTTTCTGGATTTCACAGCTCAGACATGGATAGACTTCAGTAACAATTTGTCCATTAATGGGCTGGATCAAACCGTGGGATCACTGTGGGAGAAAGAAGGCTCTGAGGCGAATAGAGAGGGGCCACTTACCTTGAAAACATTCACTAAATGTTGGAATAAGACTGGTAAAGCCAAAACCCGAAACGGGAAGTCCTATCTTGTAGCAGCAGCTTTTGCTGCTGATAGTGGAAGATAGATGAAAAGAACGTGCCTTCTGCCTTTCATTTCCCAGCTGCTGGTCCGGGAAGGATCAGGCCCCCTTCATCAGGAGATCTGCTGGTGACCCTAGGCTTACTGACCCTTTGGGGTGGGGTCGATAACAATTTCCTCCTTTAATTAACAGCTCAGGAGAAGCTAAGTAAATAGCCCATTGTTTGCTGTGACTGTAATCAGAAAAAGATTCCTATAAAGTTGCCAGGCAGCTAGTCTCCACTTTTTTTTTTTTTGTCTACGCGTAACATCCACCTACTTCCCAAACTGGTTCCCCTTCCTTGGATTGAAAGAGGGGGTTAGCTTAGAGGTGGAGGGGTGAAAGCATCAGGAGCCAACGTCTGCCTCTCAGAGTGGCTCTCCGAGGGACTCAAGCTGGTACCATATGTAGGAAGGGGTGAAAAATGGAGGGCGGTGGCCATTTCTTCTAGAAGAGCTGTGGGGATGACCGAACTCTCTGAGCCACCCACCATAGGCCCTGGAGAGACAGCGAAATACGTGGATCCGCCCAAGGAGCTTCTTATTGGAAGAGGGGAGACACATGAACAAGTAAAATTCAGCGTGAACTGTGCAACAGTAGGAGTGTGTACAAGTTTTGAAAGGACTTCAGGGGATGGCATCCCTTCCTTGGTGAGTATCAGAGCAGGAAGGCAGCCCCCAGGAGGCCAGGCCCAAGCGGGATCCTGGAGGTGATGGAGGAATATTTTTCCTGTGACTCCCCAAATGATGTAGATGATGTTGGATCTGCCGGCAGTGTCTGGGTGTGGGCCGGGATCGTGTCTCGTGAGACCGAAGAGTGGAAACACAGACCCAGGAGAGGCAAAGAGTATTAAAAAGAGAATAGTTTGAAAGCAAAGAGTCAGAGCTCCCAAGAAGGAGGGGGTCCCGAATGGAGGTGCCCCGTGACTGAGGCAAAAGCTCCTACTTTTATGCCTCCCCGTTGCCTGTTTGGGGAAGGGGAGCTGTTTGAAGAAGGGAACTGGCACCTTCTAATGAAATTTGTCTACCGGGTTTGTTCTGCTTGCCCATCCTAAAGGAATTAGCAAAGTAACCCACTCTGATCTATCAGGTCTGCTCTGTTTGTCAGGCCAGGAGGAATTTTATGATTAACCTCAAGGCCTTGTTATATTATGTCGTGGAGCGAAGGAGTGATTTCAAAACCTGGAGTTTTAGGATATGACTGTCTTTTCTTTATTCCACCAGGGACCTCCCTGTCTACCTAGGGACATGCTAGCTATCCTGTCTCAGAGGGGTGACCCTGTGTAGCAGGGCCTGTCTTGGCGCTGGAGTGTGATGTAGGTTGTGAGACCAAAAGGGTGGAAGCTGAGCTGCAGAGGACCTGCAGGCCATGGTGACATGCTGGATTCCATTTTGTGGGCAAAGTCAGGCAAGGCATGCTGTGGCCACATTTGCTTAGGCGCCCGCTCCCATGGCAGAGGGACGGGTGGATTTGAAACCCGAGGCAGGGAGATGATTTAGGAGACAGGATCCAGCCAAGAGATGGTGGGAAAGGAGACGAGGCTGGGTGTGAAATTCTTCCTCAGGGTGACCGGTGGGTGCTAATGTGACAAACAGCCCCAGAAAATACAGCGTGCCAGGGGTGGGGGCAGGTGTTCTGTGTTTGGGTTCATGATGGTCGGTCTGTCCGGTGGGTAGTGGAAAGAGCAACATGATGCCCAGAAGGTCAGTGCTGGCAGTAGAGATGGGACAAGGCACCACCAATGGTGGAGTTAAACCATGGAAGGGGAGCGGAGCCAGGCAGCGGGAGGAGCACCCTGAAAAATGCACAGGCAGAGAAAGATGGAGGAAGCCTGGGATGGAGAAGTGGGGTCGGGGGGAGACGGCGGAGGCAGCAGAGCAGGGAGGAATAGTCAGCAGGGCAAAGCCTGCTGATGTCCCCACTGAGAAAGGAATAAAGGTATCTCGGTGGATTTAGGGATCAAGAGGGCAGGCTTTGGCGTGGTGGAGGACAAACCGCTTAATTTAGTGACCTCATTTCCTGTTTGTTCTGCCTGCTGTGAGGAAACTGAGGCATGCTGATAGTAGGAGTGGTGTTACCTCCGTTTAAGTGGGATCCCCTGCCACACACACACACACACACACTCACATGCACACACACAATCTGCTTTCATCACCTCTGAGAAACTGCTGGGTACATTTGTCCTCTTGATGCCATTTTTAAGTTAGAGGTCAACGTTAGTGGACACTGACCTGGAAAAGTGAAGAATCAAATTACATGGCATTGAAAAAGATCTTGCACCGTATTTTTCTCAGTGGCCAGTAGGCAGGCAGGTGCGTGAGAGAGAGAGTAGAGGAGGGGGTGGGCGGGCAATGGGTACTGAATCCTTACGCGCACAAATGCCTAAAAGTAAAGGAATTACACAGAACTTGGAAAGCTCTGGCTAAATGGTATCAGCTCTAATGGGGTGGCATCTGAATGGGGCCTGGATGGCTGTCTTCAGGTTTGTGTCTTGACCCACATTGACCCCAGGTCCGCAGAGAAGGCACAGACATCACTTTAAAGAAAGCAACCTGCCATCTGCTGTGGGGATTCCTTCCTGGAGACTCCACTTGGAAATGTACTTGGCTTTCTCTCACTTGGTTAAAGAGTATGGGGGTGAGGTGAGAGGAAAGGAGCTAAGGTTTCTAAAGTAAGTGGTGCTGGTGGGAGATGCTACCTGACCTAGTGGTGCTGCAGTTTTTGAAGTTCTTCCAAGACATTTTGTGCCTCGCTCTGTTCCGCCCCTTCCTGCTGTTTTGCAGATATATCCACCAAGGAATTGTATGTCAGGAAGGCTGATTTTATCTAGTTTGCCCTGGAGTCCTGGTTGCAGCCTGCAGCCCTGGGGGTCAGTCAGGTAAGTGCATGAGGAAACAATTTCTTTAAATTCGATTTAAGGCATCCCAGTCCTAAAACAGTTTTTTTTTTATTGTCAGTGTGTGACAATCCTGCACAGTTATTTGTAAAGTGGGTAGATGTCTGCAGAGTTTTTGGTAGGATAGGAGTAACCGGGTTTCCAAAATTCATTTTTGAGGAAGAGACTAAACAGAAGGTAAAAAGCAGATTTTGAAATTCTTCTGCCAGAACTCAGCACACTGGCTGGGAAGAGGCATGACAACATAGAACAACCGTAAAATAAGGAGATCTTTCTAGAGAAGCTCCTAGATTATTTTACACAAATTTTTATGTGTATATTTTTACATTTATGGCTATACGAATTTACACAGTAGTTTTTTTAAAAAGCCCCTCAGCATATGTTGAAGAAGAAATATTAAAAGTGTATAATGTATAGAGCACATGGAAAAAAGTGTATTTAATGAAGGCAGTTTAGAAATTTTTAGATTCTTAGACTGTCAAATCCGGAAAGGAGGTTTGGGGGTTTATTAATACTTCATCCCTTGCACAAGAAAGCAGAGGCTCAGAGGTTTGGAGACCCAGTAAAGATTGCTCAGCGGGGTTCTGACAGGTCTTTATTAAATCTCACATATTTGGGGGAGTAAGAATCTCGAAGAGCAGAAATCCTTAACTTTGGCCATGAATTAGGGACATCATGTCCTTGGGGAAAATTAACCAGGAGAGGCATGGAATTCCTTTTATCAAGAAATTCAGTAGTGGAGAAATATAGGTCAAGCAAAGGAGAAACAACCCAGAAAAAGACATTCACTAACTGAAAATGTATTTTACTTGGGACTAACAAACAGTAACTCCAAGGTCTTATGCGGTCTGTGTTCCTTTGTCCCTAATCACGTCTGTATGTCAGGTGTAAGAGATCACAGCAGCTTCCCAGGGTCTCTAACCCCATGAACTCAGCGTTCAGCAGAAGGATTGCATCTCTCCTCTATGCATTCACATTGATTGTATCTATCTGTCCCAGGTAGGGGTGTCAGTTGGTTTTTAATAGGTCACCTGACAGGTTGCGCACCCAATGAGTCCTCTTGCTATTGGGTTGATGGCAGAAGTCCACAAACCTTCCTCATTTTGGATGAGTGCCCACACTGTCCATAGCAGAAACCTTGCATGAGTCAAGATGTAGGCTTAACTGGGGTTAAGAGAGACCCAAATAATCGTTGCTTCGGCAAGTTAATAATCGATTTCTCTCTCATGTCAAAGATGGGCTGGTAGGTCAAGTCTGGTCTGTGGAGTCATCAGACACCAGGATTTTTCTATCCTCAAAATGTTGCCCTCCTTCAAGGAGTCCAAGATGGCTCACCTACCCATGCACACTCCAGCCACAGGAAGGAAGAAGGGGCAAGGGAGGTTACACCCCTCCCCTATAAGGCCCACAAGTTGCAATGTCCCTTTTGCTCACTTCCCACTGGCCAAAATCTAGTTTCATGAAATATCTGGGCTGCAGGGGAGGCTGGGAACTATAGTCTATTGTGGGCAGCCATATGCCAGCTAAAATTTCTATTACTATGGAAGGTGAGAAGGGGGGTTGGAGAAACTAGCAATCCTCACTGAAAGCACTGGCAAAGATTAGGTTTAATACCGAGTCACCTCCCCAAGTCATGCTCTGCACACAGCTGGAACCAGGATAACCAACCATTCCTCTCTCTCTCTCTCTCTCTCCCCCTCCCTTTCTCCTTTCTCTCCTTCTCTCCTTCCCTCCTTCCCTCCCTCCCTTTGTCATTCATTTATACATTCAATCATTCAACGCATACATGACTGGGATGTACTGAAAATAAAAGAGTGGGAAGATGCAGTCACCGTCTCCAAAAAGCTATAAACTTGTTTGGCGCCTGATAAGTGACCGTTAATCTATGTGCAGTTTAAAGAACAGACGGGTAGGAGTCGCAGTGATTCAGATGAGAAGAGAAGGGGAGGGAGGATGGGGAAGATGGGAGAGAGATGGGGGTCCTAGCTATAATGCGTTTTGGAGAGACACCAGACATAGGAGTTAAAAGTCCAGTGTGTGAATGTGTTCAACTCATGAACCTGAATCCAACCCACGGCTTTGTGAGAAGCACAAATGTAATATATATTTTTTTATTTTTTACAGTAACACTGTAATACAAATTCTGCATTCCTTGTGCAAACCCTCACGTCCCTGTTCCAAATTTTCTTAGAGAAAGTGCTACAACTTATTTCACTGCTTATTTGGGTGCCAAGTATATTCAATTATTCAAAATCAATTGTTAAAGGTTGTCTACACGCGAGGCATGACAAATAAGCAAGCTAGCTACAATCTCTGCCTACATCAAGCATGCAAAACTGGTGAAAGAGTTAGAAAAGAAGAAGTGTTTGCTTTTATTTTAACTCTTTTATAGCTGGAGAATAAAATGGGGTTTATCGCAGTGTGACACCTTTATGATCTTGTAAGCATTTTATTATTGGAATACCTGTAACGTTTTGAAAAAATTAAAAAGGAAAAAATATAGACCTTTTAACAGAGGTTGGTTTGTGTAATTCAGATATGACTACTACCAGTCACTTTTGAGTTAAAACAAAAGAGCCTGGTGTAGGTTATTTATGGAACTTGGCTCTAAGAAAACTCAGCTCAGTTTCCTGAAATGGCGTTTGTGCCTTCAAAGGGAAACATCTGTATTTCCTTTTCCAGAAATACTCTTATTTGCTTCAAGCCCTGTGACATTTAGAGGCTTCCATAAGATGGCGCTATAATCCTTTAGATGAGAGTCTGGTTTTAAAATATACAGAGAGTACCCAAAAAATGTATACACATTTTAAGAAAGGAAAAAACTATGTTAAAATTGTAATACTCTATAGGTACCGATAACAAAAGATAAATACAAGTCATGTGTACACATTTTTTTTGGCACCCCCGGGATATATATATCTAGGAATATTTTTATAGACACTGTAAAAAAGCATTTTTTAAAACGGAAGACCTCCCATAATCCACCATTCCAAAGCAGCTGTGTTCAGTTGGATCCATTTGCTTCCAATTTTTGCCACTGTGCATATATAATTACACAGGTCCATTCTCAATGTGCCTGGTATTTTAGTCTATTTTTTAAAAATTCAACACAACATACGTCTTTTCCATTGTTCTACCTGACCTTCCTTTATAGTGATTTCGGTGGTTACGTAATATTCCACTTACTAAACCACTATTGTCACACATGACATAGTACACACCTTTTCACTATTCTAGGTAATGCCCAGGTGAATGCCGTTGGCACACAAACTTTGGGTTACTGAGATGAACTTCGGGGACGAGGTTACTGGGTCTTAGACACAAACGTCTTTTCTCTTGAACTTCCCTAAGGGCTGTGCAGACTTCCACTGCCTTCAGCAGGGGCTCTGGCCTGTGACCCGTTGCACTAGCTTATGTCGTTGTGTTTTTAAATCCTAAGGTATCTACCACGATGTATTCATTCCACTGAACGCATATTTGTTCATCCTGCTGTTGCAGGCTTCGTATTGGGTCCTGGGAATCCAATCAGGAAGAAAGCACAGTCAGAAGGGAAGCCAGATTTTCAGCTGTACACTCACACAAACAAGTGTAAACCACTCCGCACACCACGGTGCTGTGAAGGAGCGGGACGGGGTGCTGTGTCTCCATGAGGAGATTTGACCTGGTCAGGGGAGCCCTATACACGCTGAGTGTTCACACCACGCCAGGGTCTCGCCTAGAACACGTCACCTGATCAACTCCTCTCCTTCAGGTCTCAGCCCCCACCTCACCCACCCGCGTTGTCTTGGCTCCTGACGAGGTTGGAAAGCAAATCACTAACTTGAAGGGGGGACTTGAAAGGGGACTTCGCAGATTGTGTGCCCTTTGGGGGGTGTGCACGGAGGCCCTGTTCACAGCAGCCCCCCAGGAGAACAAAGCCTTAACTCAAAAAATATATCTGATCATAGTAGGACTGCTTGGAATGCTTTAAATTTAATATTTTATTGCGGTAAGATACACACAACAAAATTGACCATTTTAGTCACCTGTAGGTGTACAGGTCGCGGCATTGAGTGCATCCGCACGGTTGTACAGACATCTCTAGAACTTTTTCATTTTTCCAAAGTGAAACCCTGTCCCCGTTAAAGACAAACTCCACATTCCCTCTCCCCAGGCCCTGGCACCCACCAGTCTACTCTCTGTCTCTATGAATTTGATTCCTCTAAGTACCTTGTATTAGTGGAATCGTAACCTATTTGCGCTTTTGTGCCTGGCTAACTTCGTGGAGCACAATGTCTTCAAGGTTTATCCAGGTTGTAGCATGTGTGGGAATTTCCTTCCTTTTTAGGGCTGAATAATATTTCATAGTATGGAAATGCCACATTTTGTGTATCCACTCACGTGTCAACGGGCATGTGGGCTGCTTCCACCTTTGGGCTACTGGGAGTAATGCTGCTACGAACATGGGTGCACAAGTACCTCTTTGAGGCCCTGTTTTCAGTTCTTCCGCGTATGTACCCAGAAGAGGGATTGCTGGATCAAATGCTAATTCTACGTTTGCTTTACAATATATAATGTGCTTTTGTGCACATGGTGATCAAATCTGGTTTATACAGCAGCCCTGGGAAAAAAGTGGTTTGCTCGAAGTGAAATGGTAGATGGAAGTATCCTGACTTGGCACTAGGCTTTCTCCTTGATTGCTTACCATTAAAAGTGGTCCCAATCGCATGTCCCTTCCAAGGACAATGTCCTTCTGATGGTGAGCAGCCTGGTCTGCTGCCAGCTTCTACCGTGACCCACCCTGACCATTCTGCCCAGCTCTCACCCGGGATGGGTCCATTTCCCTCTGTAAAGAACAGAGCCTGTGTCAGTGGCCTTGGAGACAAAGGTTTCCCCTTTTGGTCTGTGTTTTTCTCTTTCAGTTCAGCTCTTGTCATCTGAACCATGAGGATCTGGTGGCTCCTGACTGTCACTGGAGTCTGTATAGGGAGCGTGAACTCACAGGACACGTGCAGGCAAGGGCACCCTGGTGTCCCTGGGAATCCCGGTCACAATGGTTTGCCCGGAAGAGATGGACGAGATGGAGCAAAGGGTGACAAAGGGGAAGCAGGTACTCACTACCTGGTGACCTTCAGCTGCCCTTCCATGTATTTCTCCATCCTTTTACCTCATTCATTCATTCATTCATTCATTCATTCATCACCTGTATGGTTATCACCTACCCACTCATCCCTCCTTCACCATCCACCCATCACTCAGCAAACACTTATGCCATGTTGTGGGCCAGAAGCCAGGGTACAGCACAGGACAAGACCGACAGGACCTCTGTCCTCAGATATTCTCATCTACTGTTGTTAGCCATCATTTCTGCTACTACAGGGCCACCTTCAGGTGTATATCATGTCATAGATCTTCCTGCCTCAGGCGGCAGCTTTGATGGATCTTTGGTACATGTGGCCTCTGGAGAGACCCGATTACTAAGTGTTTGGCACAGAGCACCAGCTTCAGTGCAGGTGAGCATTAACAGGTCGCCATGCTGTTAAGGCAGGTGACCCGGAGTGACAGAATATGAAAATGGACGATAACCTGAAGCCTTACAATTGCTCCTTGGGGATCTATGCCATATGTTGGACCTGCCCTCGGGTTCGAGGATTTGAGGACAGAATCCAGCCCAAGGAAAGGAGGCTTGCAAAAGACCGGATATGGGAGTAATTTTCAAACACCAGCCGATAGGCTCAATTTTTTAACGGGGTTCTTGAGCCCTGGTCTGACTGTAAGCAGAATGATGTATCTGAGTGCAGGAAGAAAACATCAAGACTTCTACTGATATTTTTTTTATTATTAGGGAATATTGGGGAACAGTGTGGTTCTCCAGGGCCCATCAGCTCCAAGTCATTGTCCTTCAATCTAGTTGTGGAGGGTGCAGCTCAGCTCCAAGTCCAGTCGCCGTTTTCAATCTTTAGTGGCAAGGGGCGCAGCCCACCGTCCCATGTGGGAATTGAACCGGCAACCTTGTTGTTAAGAGCCTGTGCTCTAACCAACAGAGCCATCAGGTCACCCCTCTGCTGATATTTTAAAAGATAAATTTAGGTGAAGAAAATAACAGAGTTTAAAAATATTTAATACAGACATAACTGACTTTATTGCGCTTCACAGATGTTGCGTGTTTTCTAAATTGAATGCAAGACCCTCCACCAGAAAAAAGATGACAACTTGCTTTTTTGTGATACTCGCTTTCTCGCATTGGTCTGGAAGCGAATCTGCCATGTCTCTGAGGGATGCCTGTAGGTGCATTGGTATGGGTGACCTCCCTTTGTCCCTTTGCAGATGGACATGTGTCATTGGAGGCCTGACATGTGTCCTGTGGGAAGAGCGGGAGTCCCCAGTGTGAACAGGTTTGTTCAAGCTCTCACACGGTCATTGATTGCACACTCACACTTTCAGTGTGCTGTCGTATATTGCAGAGACGTGTGCCCAGGCCAAGGGATTTTCAAATTATGCTATTGAACTATCACAAACAGATGTGTGCCTAAAATAGTCCTGCAAAGAGACTAAGATTGAAGGTGAACTTGATAATACAAGCATTGAAGACTCATGTGAAAATAGCAGGGCTGACATTTCTAGTCTCAGTGTAAACTCTTCAACAGTACTTTATTAGGAAAAAATACAATAATGAAATCAGATCTGACAAGAAGTCTGTCAAAAACCTAGAAGTTATTAAGACTTTGAGCATATGAATCTACATTCGTTAAAGTGAAACTCTTCCTAACTCTAAATTGTACCATGAGATAGCAGTTATTAATAGAAAGAAGCACCCCAATTAGTAAGATATTTCAGGACTGTGTGAAATGTGAACACAAACCACTGTCATTTTTTTTCCTCAGCAATATATTATTAAGTAGTAGAAAAACTTCATCAAGCTTAATGATAAGCGTTTAGAAGCCTCTTTTGATATTTATTAATCGTATCAGAAGATTAGATATCCCGCTGGCTCTATAAAAAAATAATTGAAAAATAATACTCAGAAGGCAATTCCAGGATGGACTACCATTAATGCTTTGCCAGCAAATGCTGTTGGAATACAGATTTTTAAGAAGCCTTGTTAAGATTTGGAAAAGCAAGTATTAGGACAAATTACTTCCTACAGGAAGTCTGCTGTAGAGATGAATGGAAGTCTAGGTGTTGCTGTTTCCACGCTCATGGCATTGGGTCGTCTAGCATATTTATGGGGTGGGCTGGAGGAGGGGAGTTTCACCAGGAAGCAAGGTCATTTCTCTTTGACTGTCACCCTGCAAATCTACTCTGTGGGCTCCCCTACTGGATTACATCTCCAGTAAGTCTACACCACTTTCAGGCAGTAGACCTGTCTCATATCTGAGTTGTAAAAAGCCCAGTCTAAGTTCATGGCAAAACCGCAGTCTTTTTTTTTTTTTTTTAAAGTGTGTTTTTTTAGGACCCAGCAGCTCCAAGTCAAGTAGTTGTTTCAATCTCGTTGTGGAGGGTGCAGCTCACAGTGGCCCACGTGGGAATAGAACCAGCAACCTTATTGTTAAAAGCTCGCGCTCTAACCAACTGAGCTAACCAGCCACCCCAAAAAACCTCACTCTTAATGAAATTCTTTCTTCTACTCTCCTATTGGGACCATTGTGTGTGTGTGTGTGTGTGTGTGTGTGTGTGTGTGTGTACACGCAAGCACACACACATACATGCTCAGGCTACACCTGTGTCTTCATGATTCCTCCACCTTCCACTTCCAGTGCCAGGACCTCAGTGCAAGGACCACTTTTAATTTCAGAGATGGGACTGGGCAGGGAGAAGAGGTGCAAAAAGGTATTACTTAGTTGGGGCTATTAAAATCTGGCATTGGTGTCCTCTGAAGAAGATAACCCAATGCTGGCTTTTCTCTTGTGAGATTATTTTGGGGGTTCTTTGTGGACCCCCTGTGCCCCGTTCCTTGATGGGCAGTATACTCATTACCTCACTGCGTCTGAATGCCCCCATTTTTTTCTCGCACCCTCTTGCTGCCAGGGTCCCCTTGTCTCAGCAGCAGTTTTCTTGGGCAGGCCCTTCTAAAACATCTCAAACCTGGCTCCTCTGGAGGCACCCCCTAGCCTGCACAGAACTCAGCACCTGTGCCCTGCAGGATCCGGGAGCAGTGCCCCACGCCACTGTGCTCTTTGCTCTGCCATTTAGGCAGCTTCAGTGGGCTTCTTATTTAGACTCTTGTAGCGGGAAGTCGGGCATCTGTCATGACCTCCAACTCCCAGGGTCACATTCTATCTTTCTTTAAAAGCTTCTGAGCAGCCTGTGCTCCAGTCCCAAGGTGCCAGTTCTGCAGCTCAGCACTTCCGGCCAACGGAGCCTGGTGCGGCAAGGGCCTAGTGGGACTCGGGTGCTCACCCACTCTCTGACTCAGGAGTGGGTGTGCGTGTTTTATTTCCAAACATGGGGTTTCACTTTAAAATTTTTTTTTATTTTAAAATATTATATATACACAAACGGTGATGATAGATACATAGACTGATAAAAAATAAAGACAAATGCTCAAACGCATATATCCAACAACAAATTTCTCTACTTCTCTCCTATTGAATCTCTCTCCTTCTTCCTCAATGGTACCCATTCTTTTGAGTTTTCCATACTTCTTCAAAATATGTATATATATGTATATGTTTTGTGCATTGTTTATATATATATATCATATGTGCATGTTTCCTAGAGGTGTAGTCAATCATACTTCTCACACTAAAAATTAACTTCATCTTTATCTTACCCTCTTCAAATGTATTTGTGTGTACGTTTTATAAGGAACACATTTTTAGAACATCATCTGTACGTACTTTATAAATACATAAATGTACATTGATTAGAGTACATATTCATTCTTTGTTACTTGAAGGTGCATGATCATGAAAGCTAGGAGGCCAGTGTTCTAGAGAATGGAAGAATTGATAATTAAGCAGGGAAACCAAAAAGAAAGAAGGGGAAGAAGACATATACTCCCAAAGGGCCAATGAGGACACTAGTGAAAAGGGAAGGCAAAGGAGGAGGCACCTGTAGGGACAACGGCTGCTCAGAGACTCCCCAGAACCCAGGGCCTGCTTGGAGTCCCAGGAGACCAGACATCACTGATATAAATCTTCCCGTGTAAGCCCTCTGTTAGGACCTGGAAACTGGCCCAGCCTGCCCCGTCACCCCACAGCTGGGTCCGTGGGGCCGAAGCCCCATGGGGTGTCTGCTGCTATGGGGGAAGCCAAAGTGTGGAGCCATCCATGTCACAGCGAGCTCTTCTACTGCCATGGCTGGAGTCACTTCGGTCCTGCTGACTTTCAACATGAAGTTGGCGCTCAGGGCAGCGTGTTCTGAGCATCAGGACTCGTGTGGTCGGCAAAACCCTACTCACTGCACATTCCCAGTGGGGTCTGCCATGCCAACTTGATCAGTGACATTTACCACCACCCTAAGGCTATAGGGAGATCCTTCCAGAACGCTCCTTTCCATCCCAAATCATGTCGTGTAATCACAGTCATCTGTGTTTTCATAATAAGCTAGTAAAACTTCCACACTGCTGTCCACAAGAGTGATAGAAAGGAGCAGAAGTGAGAAAACCACGCAGCGCCTCCAAAGTCCAGTCACGTCCTGAGCTCTCCGCACATGAGAAAACGCAATGGTGATCATCTATGCCTTCTTGTCCTGCCTTCTAGGAGCTGGGTGCTTGGGAAGCCCGCCCCACTCACTTCATAATTCACTTCTTTTACAGAGCTCGGCACCCTTGCTGCTCGCTCACATCTGCCACTCTCCACCTGCCCTTCTGTGGGGAGAGTGTGTGTGTCAGGCCTGGGGCCACTCCCAAGACTCTCCAGCCTACATCACTGATTGAGACCCATGTCTAGGGAAATCGGGATTTCAACTCTTGTCTGTTTTCTTCTTTCCCACCTAGGAGAACCAGGACACCCTGGTGGCCCAGGGAAGGATGGCATGAATGGAGAGAAAGGAGAACAAGGTCAGAAACTGTGTTGCATTTTCCATGCTCTAACACTGAAACTTTCAATGTCTTAGCAATCATTATGAATCGCTTCCCAAGTACAAGTCCTGCACTTGGAGCGGGCCAGTGATGATAAAGGAAACACAGTTCTTGATCTCCAGAAGCTCATGATTCAGTGCAGAGGTCAGCAATTTTTTTCTGTAAAGGGCCAGATAGAAAATATTTTCAGCTTTGCAGGCCACACAGTTACTCAACTCTGCCATTGTAACAAAAAGCAGCCATAGATGCACAGAAATAAGTGGGGCTGTGTTCTGGGGAATCTCTTGGTAAAAACGTAAATCTGAATTTTATATAATTGTCATGTATTGAGGAATATTATGTGTGACCTCTTAAAAATGTAAACCATTCTTAGCTTGTGGGCCAGACAGAAACAGACAGGAGGCTGGATTTGGCCCGTGGGCCATCATTTCCTGAAGTCTGAGCTAGTGCATGAGCTTTGAGGAACGACACTGAATTTTGACTCCATGCATCTGGCAGCACTCCATGGAGAAGGCAACCCTTGAATTTCAAGGGCCCTGAAGGGTAGGGAAGACTCTTGGCAGTTGTGACCAATGAGGAGAGACAATGGCTCTAACGGCAAACTCATAATGTTCATTTCATGCTTGGTTGTTCTAAGTGCTTTTCATGTATTGACTCACTTAATACAACAGCCTATAAGTGAAGTCATATTGTTATCCCAATATTGTGGAGGAGGAAACAGAGGTGTCGGTGTCTAGTCAGCTTGCGTCACGTCCCACTGTGCGTAAGTGGTGGAAAGGGGATTGAATCCTGCTGTTTAAGTGCGGAGTCCGTGCTCATAACCCCTGCCGTCCAGTCAACGCGGGGGAAATGGGGAAGCACTGAGCAGATATGCAGAATGACGAACAGTGACATAGAGTTGGCACGATGGACAGACTGGGCCGGACAGTAGGGAGCAATGAATGCCGCACGGAAGACTTTATTTTGTGTTCGCTCCCGTGCGGTGCTTTTTGGGAGGTGTCACATAATTGAGTGTCAGTCTACTGAAAGGAGCCTGAGTTAATCTGCCCTTTGCCATTGTGCCCTATTCCAAAGATGTGTTCCCTCAAGGATCGGCATTGTTTAGTCGTCAAATAGTAGTAGACGTAGATGGTAAAGAGTTATCATTTTTAATGTGAGCCCCAACACTAGTAGACAGAAGTCAAAGGTGTTTGGCATGTGTGCACACACACAGGAATTTTCAAGCCCTGAGCACATCCTGAATCTGGGCACTGCTTCTCGCATTTGTATGTTTCATAATAGAAAACCAAAGTTGTTTTTCACAAGGTAGTGGTTCACACATCATCTCTCCTTTGTTCTCTTTCTCCACTTAGGCGCTGATGGAAAAGTTGAAGCAAAAGGCATCAAAGGCAATCAAGGCTCAAGAGGGCCACCGGGGAAACACGGCCCAAAGGGATTTGTTGGCCCCATGGGGGAGAAAGGGCTCCAGGGAGAGACTGGCCCTCAGGGGCCAAAGGGGGATAAAGGTGATGTGGGTCCCAGTGGTCCACAAGGGCTGAAGGGCAGCATGGGATCTTTGGGCCCAACTGGTTTAACTGGCCCCATGGGCCCCATTGGAAAGCCTGGTCCCAAGGGAGATGCTGGGCCCTTGGGGCCCCAGGGTGAGCCAGGAGTCCGGGGAATGAGAGGCTGGAAAGGAGATCGGGGAGAAAAAGGGAAAATTGGTGAGACTCCAGTCTTGCCCAAAAGTGCCTTCACTGTGGGTCTCACTGTGCTGAGCAAGTTTCCTTCCTCAGATGTGCCCATTCGATTTGACAGGATCTTGTATAACGAATTCAACCATTACGACGTGGCCACGGGGAAATTCACCTGCCACGTTGCCGGGGTCTATTACTTCACCTACCATATCACTGTGTTCTCCAGGAATGTGCAGGTATCTTTGGTTAAAAATGGGGTAAAAATACTGCACACCAAGGACGGTTACATGAGCTCTGAGGACCAGGCCTCCGGTGGCATCGTATTGCCCCTGAAGCTTGGGGACGAGGTGTGGATGCAGGTGACGGGAGGGGAGAGGTTTAATGGCTTGTTTGCGGATGAGGATGATGACACAACTTTCACAGGCTTCCTTCTGTTCAGCAGCTAATGATGGAGAAGCGTTAATAAGTCTGCCTCACCATCCAGCTGATTAGCTTGGGAAAGACATGATTAGATGATTTTTTTCTGTATTAATTACTCTCATTATTGTAATAATCATAAAAAAGGTGAAAATAAGGACGTTATTCCTAAAACCGATTCTATGTAACTTATTGTCTAAGAATAAACTTTTAAACACTTGCATTATTTGTTATACTCCTACTTTATTTAATATTTTCATCATTCCCATTATCTGAAAAATCCTTTGCATGTGCATTTCTTGTGGGAAGAGTGTTTTGATATCATTTAATGCTCGAAGGAGCCATGTAATGATTTGTCTTTCAGATGTATTTCTGAGGACATTAGGGAGAAAGAAATGGAAAATGTTTTTGTTTGTGTTTTTGTTTTCCAGTTAGTGACTATTAAGGGTTTTAAGCTGGTGACAAGGAGACACCCCAGAAAGTGGCAGAATGCTTCACTCATATTCTTTTTTTTGTTTTAATTTACTGGGGTGACAATTGTTAGTAAAATTACATAGATTTCAGGTGTACAATTCTGTAGTACATCATCTATAAATCCCATTGTGGGTTCACCACCCAGAGTCAGTTCTCCTTCCATCACCATATATTTGATCCTTTACTCATATTCTAATCTAGGTTTTAATTGCAATTCCATTCAACAAACAAACAGTTGTCTAGTTAAACCATTTGCCAAACTTGAATCTATGTTTATTTCCTAGGATTTCCATAACAAAGTACCACAAAAACAAAAGAAATTTATTCTCACAATTCTGGAGACTAGAAGTCAAGGTGTTGGCAGGGTCAGGTTCCCTCCAAAGCCTCTGGGGGAGGACCCTTCCCTGCTGCTTCCAGCGTCTAGTAGTCCCAGACATTCCTCGGCTTGCAGCAGCATCACTGCAAGGTTTCCCTCTGACTTCACATGGCCGTCTTCCCTCTGTCTGTGTACAAATCCCCCTCTTCTTCTAAGGACACCAATTATATTGGATTACAGTGGGCCTAAGTAGGACATCATCTTAACCTGATAATATCTGAGAAGACCCTATTTCCAAAAAAGGTCCCATTCATGGATACCAAGGGTTAGGACTTCAATGTATCTTTTTGGGAGCTACAATTCAACCCATAACAGTTTGCTTCCTGATTCCCCCAATTGCAAATGCTTCCCGCATACAAAATGCATTCACCCCATCCCACATCCACAAACATCTTAACAATTTCAGCATCAACTCTAAATTCAAAAATCTCATCTAAACATCATCAACTCAAAAGTCCCAAATCGCATAATCTATATCATTTAAGTCAGTTATAGGGGAGTCTATTGTGTGACTGAATCATCCTGGGGCAAAATTCTTTATCTGTGGTTTTGTGAAACCAGACAGCAAGTTACGAGCTTCCAAAAACAATGGTGACACAGGCACAGTATAGACGTTCTCTTTCCAAAAGGGAGAAGTAGGAAGGAAAAAAGGGATCATGGGTGCCAAACAAGTCTGAAACCCAGCAGGGCAAACCCCACTGGACATTTTTCACTATTTAACTTCTAAAATTTTACATGAGCTCCACAAGAAACAAAGGTTACTAGACACTGGACAGAGACGCCAAAAAGATTTATCGTTTGAAGTGGACAACCGGGATGAATTTACTAAGATAGTGGAGTGAAAGGGAACCTGGCCCTGCAGGCCTTCAGCCGACATTTCTTGTTCAGACAGATGGCCACCCACTTCCCTTTGTTCTGATGAGAGTATCCTGATGTCCACTCTCAGGCCTGCCTTTCAGATGAAGGCTACCCTGGCGGTGGACGTGGGACTCCGGTGAGGCTAGTCAAAACAGCGCCTCCTTCTGGCCATGGTGAAGATTGGCAAGACGGCACTTAATCCCGTCAGAGCCAATGAGATGATGCCACCTAACACTTTAGAAGACCCCTTCAAAAAAAAAAGGCAAGATCTTTTTCAGCTGAAGTTAACACTTCAGCTGGCAGCCATTTTGCTAATCTATAGAGCTCATCTCTCCAAACATCTGGAGAGAACCCAGTCCTGACGACATTGTTTACAGCCCTAAATCCAGCTGCTCCTGAAGGCACAATAGCCCTGGGCTATTTTGTTGTGTGAGCCAACAAATTCTGTTTGCTTAAACCAGCTGGATGCAGGTTTTTGTTTTGTTTTGTTTTGTTTTTGTTGCTGTTACCACCACTGTCTCCTAAAGGAATTTTAAGTGATTTGTGGTCCAAGGAGAGGGGCAGCATGATTATGGTGGAACAAGCCCAAGACAGAACCGAGATATATGGGTTGTTGTTCCAGCCATGACAAAGGAATTTGAATTGGGTGCCTTATTTAGCCTTTCTGTGCCCCAGTCTCCTATTGTGCAATTGTGGTTGAACTTAACAGTTTTGTACGGTTTCAATTCTTAGAAGTTAACTCGAATTTTTCTATTAGTAGAGAGCAACTAATAAAAAAGAAAAAGGATGCAAGCTCAGTGCATATTCAAGCTACAGCATTTTCCGAACCGCAGCCTGACATGTGTTCTTTGACAGGATACGCCACTTGAATTTGGGATGCATGTTTTTGTTTTGTTTTGTTTTGTTTGTTGCTGTTACTACCACTTTCTCCTAAAAGAATCTATCCATACTCTATCCTATCCATACTCCAACCAGTCAATGTGGTTATGGTGATATCCTCATTTTTGGAGAAGTGGGACTTTTATGAATTATGAGCGGGCAGCACAGATGTCAATAAAATATTGAAAAGTACTTTCCCATAATGGGAAAGTTTTTAGAAATATACAGAAATAATTTCTATTTATAGGTATTTTATTGGCCTTCCTTAATACTATACCAAGGGTGCCAAAAAAATGTGTACAAGTGGACATTTCGGTCAACGTTGCTCAAGCAGTAGTTCGTCATAATGAGAAGTGTCTGGACACTGATGGGAACCACTTTGAGCACCTCTTGTAATTGCAGAAGTCAAACGTGACTTGTATTCATCTTCTGTTATCGGTATATATCGAGTATTACATTTTAATACAGTTTTCGTTTTTCAAAATGTGTACACATTTTTTTGGCATCCTCGGTATATTTCTTCTATAACAAGAGCCAGGACTATGGTGAAGCAGGTGAGGCACCTAGGGGGCAAAATTTAAGGAGGTACTTACTCTCAGGTGCTGACATTGCATGCACATGACCCAATAGTGAGTGCCTCCTTAAATTTTACACTCCAGGTCTGGAGCTTGCTTCCTGCTCTACTTCTGCCCAGCTACGGAATGTCTGCTCATTTTACTTACTTATTTAGCCAGAATGTTCTATTTTTTGGCTTTTTTTGATTTGTAATAACCCAAGCTGTTTTTCCCCATGTAAAGTTTAATTTTGTTTTGGATCCAACAGGGGAAAACAAGTGCTGACTTCCTTCTAGTTAAGAGCACAAGTTTATAGGCTGAAATAAGCATAAAGAAAAAAAGTATAATTTATGACCAGGACAGAGAATACAAGTTTTTATAAAATAATTTTTGTAGGACAAATACAGAATATGAGATGTAAAACATGTTTTAAAGATCTTCAAAGAAGTAACATCGACCGGGGTGGGAGGTCAGGGGTTCTAAATCTGCCATTTGGGATTATTTCTCATTGGTTGTCTGTAAATCTGGACCACAATTTTAAAATGTCTAACTATAACAAGCACTCGGAGGCACAAGACACCTTGTCAGCTTAGCACAGACATCATCCATTGAGGGTGTTTTTAGGCTTAAATGTTTGCATTATAAATGGTTAGGTACCTTTATATAAAAGAAAGGCCTTTAGATTTGAAACTCATTTAAAAAAAATGATAAAATGACAAAAAATATTTTTGTCAAATATATTGATGAATTTTCTCTTTTACGTGACACATTTGACATCTTTGTAAGGGCCTGCTACACAGGTGTTAGGTCTGCAATGTGGGGTTGCTGCCACCAGGAAACATGAGTCCTCTAAGAACCAACCAGTTACAAATAATGTGGTATTCATCAACATGGAGTTAGGAATTTGGGGATTTTAAATAACATTAAATCTTTGATTAAGAAAAGTAGAAAAGGAAATCACAACTTACCATATATACACAATGAGACAGAATTTATAGTTAAGTTGTAAAGAATTGTATAGGTACACGATGGTATTGTCTGAACTAAATTTTAATTATTTATCATCATTTTCATTATCGTTGTCACTTCAGCTTTTCCTCTCTACCAGGCTAAATTGAAAACTAACTCCATTAACAACTAAATTTTGGGGGCTGGGCCGGGGGGACATTTAGAAGCTATCTATAGGCTTGGTCTTTGCTTCTGGCTCCTTGGATCTTTGGAGAAGGTTCTTAGGAATGCTGAAACTCAGCAGGCAATGTTGTTCCCCTAAGCCCAAAACATTCAGGTGAGGTAAAGCTCTAAATAAAGCACATTAAAGAAAATGTAGCTGTAGTTTGCCATGGAATAAAAAAGGATCAAATGGGTTCTTGTTCCTTTACACAAGTCATACCTCTGGTATCCTGGGCAAATGAATTTTGCCTTCATTTGTTCACCAAAGACCACAACCCTCAACACCCTCTGCAGTCAGACAGATTTATTGGAATCACTGGGAATCCAGTTCCTGCATAAAGCTGAGGTGGAGAGGCGACATTCTGAGGAGCTGGCAGAAGGCGGCACAGCAGGCGCTCCCTCCTTGCTTTCCCAGGTGGTCTTCTTCCTCACCACTAGTTACCTGGCTTCACTTCTACAGAAAGGTCAATTCTCAAGGGGCCAGTTTCATGTTGATTTTAATTCCTTAGCCCCATCCTGAGAGATCAAGAAGTGGCAGGTGTCTGGAGACAGCCAGGAAAAATATGGGGGGGAGGGAGGAAGAGAGAGAAAGAGAGAGAGGAAGCTCACTGTCTTTCAGTCCCTTTTCCAACAGTTGGTTTCTGTCTCTGCAACCGCAGAAACTTCTCAAAATAAAAACACCTTATTGTTAAGAAAACCCTTTCACTTAATGTCTGCGCACTCCTGGAAGATACATGAGGCACCTAGTACAATTGCCTTTCTGCAGACGAGGATGTTTTTACGTTTGGCAAGGTACAGCCTCTGCGTCAAGAACCTGGCCCCCACTCCAACTGTGGTGTGATTTCCAATTAGTTTTGAGGGGGCTGAGGCTGTCACCAAGAGCCCCTCACCCTTGTCCTAGCAGCACCATTCCACACTCCCCACCCTGAGCCCCAAATCACAATTTCCTAACGCCTCTCCTGCCCCCAAATCTTTTCATTCCCGTCTTGTTGATTGAAGTTTGGCGAAATCCTCCCTCTTCCAATTTACATTGCAGATTATTATAATTTTCTTTTTCCCCTTCTTCTGCCTCTCCCCCCGCTCCGGTTCAAGCTGTTGTCTCTCAGTCTAGTTGTGTAGGACACAGCTCCCTGGCCCGTGCTAGGATGATGAGCCGTGAGCTCTCCCCTCTCCCCAAACCCAGGCAGCTCATTGCTCGTCGCTGGTAGTTGATAGGCCACTCACGGCAGCTCATGGCAGCTCGCTGGCTGCCGGCCGCTCACGCTGGCCACTGGCCGCACATGGCAACACAGGGCAGCCTGCAGGAGCACACAGCAGCCCAGGCAGCTCATTCCAACCACTGGCTGCTTATGGCAGCCCAGCTCCAGGGAGAGCCACTGGTCACAATCTTAGCTGTAGAGGGCGCAGCTCACTGGCCCATGTGGGAATCGAACTGGCGACCTCAGTGTTAGGAGCATGGCGCTCCAAACACCTGAGCCACCGGGCTAGCCCGATTATTATAATTTTCCAAGTGAAAAATTGATGAAGGTTTACTCGGTTCCACACAACCACAGCTCTGAATCGCACCATATATTCAACCAGCTTTTCGAGTGGAGGCCAAGTGAGTCATCGCATGTCAGGAGTCTCGTGTGATGGCGAAGACCCTTAGGCCTAGCAGGCTCGGAAGATTTCATCCTGCAGGGAACCTTGGCCCCCTGGCTGGAGTCACGTGGAGGAAGGGTAAACCCTGGCGGTTCCTCACTCCTGGCACACGGGGGCGCAAGACCGCAGCGGCCTCCGGGAAGAGGGCGGGATGACACTCTTGCCCTGGGGACACCGACGTGCACACGTCCTCACGCCCCGACCCGGAAGCGCGGGCATCACGTGACGCGGCGTGGTCCGCTTCCTTGGAAACGCGGCGCGCGTCCTCTCCGCTGACGGGGTTCAGGAGCACGCGACTGGGGAAAGGGCTGCCCTGGGGACACGATGCTGTGCGCCAGAAGGTTGAGCAGCCTTGGAGCCCCGGCAGCGGCTCTGCGGCCCGGGCGAGCGGGCTTGGGCAGCCTCGCAGGGGCGCTCCGGGCCCGAGGGGTCAGCACCAGCTGGTCTCCGGTGGGCGCCGCCTTCAATGTGAAGCCCCAGGGCCGCCGCCTGGACCTATTCGGCGAGCGCCGGGTGAGCTGCCCAGGCGGGGGCTCCCCTGAGAGGAAGCGGCCGCCGGCTGAGCGCGGCCAGCGGGGATCCGGGCCAGTTCGTCTGGGTCTGGCAAGGGCCGCGCAGCGAACCTACGTTGTGCATTAGGGTTCGTTTGCGTTCTTGGTGACTGCCCGTCGTCTCTTTGAGGGGCCGGGCTAAAGGGGTGGGGCGGCCTTTAGTGGTCCCCTCACCAAAGTGTGGGTCTCAGGACCTGTCTCTGCATGAGCCCTTTGCTCCACGTGAACTTAAAATAATTCCCCTTGGCGGTGAATTCCGCCGGCGGGGTCCCACCCTCTTCGCACACTCAGCCCCTCCCCCGCCGAAGTGCAGCCCTACACGTGCGCGGAAAAGGCCTACCCCTGTGAATTCACAGGCGTCAAGTTGTCTTGTTTGCAAGGACACGCTCGCTTTCAATCCTGCATTAGTAATTACATCGATCCCCGAAATTCCATCAGTGTTTTTGAAACCTTTGGGCTTTTTGAACACAGAACTGTTGAGGAGAGTCTAAATTTCCTATAGAGTGATGGACTTGGTCACGATTAATTCTTCCCCCGGCAGTTACTGACTGAATCCTTTGGTTCCTATTCATTTCTATATCCACACTGCCCAGCATGGTATCTGGTAGTCAGTGGACAGTCAATATTTATGGAATGACTGAAAGGTGAAAGGAAGGCAAGCTTGAAAGGGACTTACCTGCTCCTTGTTCTAGTTTGCATTTGTGGATTTTGTCCATTTTTTTTTAAAGGTTTTCACTTTTATTTTTGCCTTTTTTATTTCTTCGTTACACCATTAACTTTCATGTAAAGAAGAGTCTAGGATATAGTTGCAGTAAACGTAATGGTGTGGGTGTGTTCCTATTATATCTGTTTTTAGTTTTGTCTATTTAAAAATTTTTTTCTATGAAATTTGCCACACCAGCTTCCATACAGGCAAAAAATGTTGGTATTAACATAATTGATGTAGGGAGGAGAACTACCTGTAAGTATTGAGCAGAGAGATGGGAAGAGTAAACATGGTTTTGGGTGGATGAAATAGAACTAATTTTAACTTTATTTTTCTTTTGTACATCTTGATTTTAGGTACTGAAATCAGATTTTCAAATATGTGAATTAATTTTTGACGCCCCCTCCCCCCCCGAAAAAAAAGGTTTATTTAGTTTTTTAGTACTGCCATAACTTGTGGTTTGAGATTTAGAATTTCCAAGCGTAGCATGTGGAGGTGTACTGGGTGGGAAGTGGAAATAGTCTGTGCTTAAATCATTGTAAAGATCAACTTTATTTTTGGTTCTGATTTTCTCTGCCCCCAACTGTATTTTTTCTTCAGCTTCTTAGTATAATGTTGAAGAGAGGTTAACTTCCCTTCTTGCAGAAACAATAGGCCTTATCAGGCTTAAAAGTTTTACCTCCTGGTATTTCCCAAAATTGACATGTTAAGCATCTGCAAAGCTAATTTACAGAGTTCATTATCTGCTTCATTAATTTGTTTCATTCCAGTTTCCCATATATCAGGCACTATGTTGGGGAACTGGTTAAAATGATGAATGGCAGGTTTCTGCCACCAGGAGCTCAACGTCTTAGGAGAGAAGACTTTTTCAAATAGATAAATTGCAATACAGAAGCATGGAGAAAGTGTGGGCTTTAGAGGTGTACGGAGCCCCTTCAAGTTCTGATTTTCCCACTACGAATTAGTAACCTCAACCTTTTTTTTTTAACTTTTAAAATGTGTTTCCTTATCTGTAAGAGGAGACTAGTAGTTCCTGCTCAGAGATTGTGTGGTTTAAATGAGACCTGTAAAAAGTGCATAGTACACTTCTTGGCATGCAGGCGATGCATAGTAAATGTGGTGTTTTTTTCTTCTGCCTTCCTGAGTGCTAGAACAAGTGTGACTGAGCTGGTTCGAGAAGATGGTCCTTCCCATTAGATTAGTGATTTTGTCTTTATCAAGATATTGAAATGCTTTTGGAGTGTATAAAATTTGCTGCCAGTTTCAGCCTATGACTTGGTTTAACATGTTCATTAAATATTTCTAAAATATCTATGTTCGATAAACAACTTGTCGTCCCTAATTTATAGTTGTGGAATAATGGGTACTGTGTACTGGACCTCACTTGGTGCCAGTGTCCTACGGACTTTATTACATATATTTTCTAACCTTGTACCTGCCTGCGTGCTGTGAGATGTATTGTCATCCCCATTGTGCCTGATGAAAAAAATTAGGCCTAGGAGGAGAGAACCCGGCCAGGGTTACACAGCTAGTAATGACTATAGCGAACACCTATTCAGTGCTTTCTGTGTGTCAAGCACTGTTAAAATGTATTTTAACATGTATTATCTCACTTAATCCTTGTAAGCACTTTATGAATTAGGTTCTGTAGTAGTGACAGCTGGATTTTGAACTCATATCATTTTATTTTTGTTTATTAGAAAATAATTAAAAATTGAAGAACAATTACTCTCTTAAAACTTGGAGAATGTGAAAGTGATCATCTGTGATCCCGGGTATCATGATAAACCAACAAAAGCCAACATTTTTATTTAGGAAGTAATTATACACTATACCAGTCATGTTTTTAGTAATACATTGGAAATATTCTTTGGATTTCAGGGTCTTTTTGGAGTTCCTGAGCTTCAAGCCCCCGAAGGATTTCGTGTTGCCCAAGAAAACGCCTTGAGAAAGACGGAGGAGCTGGTTGCGCGTGCGCGGTCCACGCCGCCGGGGCCGCAGACCGTGCTCATCTTTGACGAGCTCTCTGATGCTTTGTGCAGGGTGGCAGACTTGGTAAGACTTGGTGTAAGCCTTAAAACTCCCTCTCTGCCAAGCTAGTAAAGTTTAAAGTTTATTAGGTTTACTATTGGACTATAAGGTGAAGAACATCTGAACTGTTTGACAGTTGTTGGGTGTAATTTGTTTTAGTGCAGTATGTCATTAAGAATGGGGAAAATGTGTAGGAAAAGCTGCTGTTTAGAACTTGTACTTTAATATGTACAGTTAACAGAATATATGTGTAATATGTAATAAAAGAATGATTACTCATATGGCACAGCTTCTTCTTAGGACAAAGATTCTTCATTTATGAAAACTACCAGAATTCGAATAGAAATTTATCTATTTACAATAAAATTAATCTTATGAAAAACCAGTTTTTACAAACTTTTTCAGGAATGCCTTTTCTAATTAAAAGTAAGGTTTTGACATCAAACTGATTATGTTAAAGACTTTTTTCCCTTCACATTTTGAAGTTGAAATAGGAGTATGTCTGGGTTTCTTCACAAGCTGAGAAACCCATTGCTGAGAGAGAAGGCAGGATTTTCTGTCAGTGCAAAAGAGTCGCATCTGCATTAGTCACGTCAGTGAAGGCGCTTATAGTGGTGCCCGTAATCCCAAATGGTGATCACCATGATGCTGTCTACGAGGTCTGACAATTAAGTTTGCAAACTTGTTTCAATGATGTTGCTAACCTTTTTTTGCTATCAGAGGGATTATTCATTATGAATTTGTACCAAGTGGACAAACAGTTAACCAAGTTTGCTATTTGGAAGTGCTGAAAAGGCCACGTGAAAAAGTTAGACAACATGCACTTTTCGTCAACAATGCATGGCTCTTGCATCACGACAATGCACCAGCTTACACGGCATTGTCTGTGAGGGAGTTTTTAGCCAGTAAACAAATAATTGTATTGGAACACCCTCCCTACTCACCTGATCTGGCCCCCAATGACTTCTTTCTTTACCCGAAGATAAAGGAAATATTGAAAGGAAGACATTTTGATGACATTCAGGGCATCAAGGGTAATACAACGACCGCTTTGATGGCCATTCCAGAAAAAGAGTTCCAAAATTGCTTTGAAGGGTGGACTAGGCGCTGGTGTTGGCGCATAGCTTCCCAAAGGGAGTACTTTGAAGGTGACCAAAGTGATATTCAGCAATGAGGTATGGAGCACTTTTTCTAGGATGACTTCGCGAACTTAATTTTCCGACCTCATATCTGGTATTGGACTGTATATGGCTCTTCATATTCATTCAACACTGAGCCTCCACCAGGTGCCAGGCACTGTTCTGGGCACTGGGAATGTGGTCATGAATAACAGACCCAGTCTGTGACCTCAGGGAGCATTGTAGAGTTAACTTTTTTTTAGATTTTACTAGACACCGGGTCCTGGTAAGCGCTTTACCTGGATTAATTGATGTAACCTTCTCAGCATGTCTGGTTTTCAGGTGAGGAAAGTAAAGCACTAAGAGGTTAAGTGACGTGGCCAAGGTCAGCCGGCCTGTCAGTGGTGGAGCTGGGCTGCGTTTAGGCAGTCTGCCTGCAGAGTTCTGTTCTTACCTGTCCTCCTGGGGCTGGCTGGCTGCTCAGGTCAGATGAAACCTTAGCTGGAGAGGTTGGGAGGTTAGTTAGCCTCCCCATCTTTTAAAAAAGTACTTATTTTTAAAATTACCATACAGTAAAATTGACTTCTCTAGATGGGGGATAGTACAGTTTTATGAATTTTAACTCATTTTTCATGTAGCCACCACCGAATCAGGATACATAAATTTTCCATCACTCCTAAAAAAGTCTCCCTTTATTATTACATCTGCCCCTCACCTCTTACCTCTGGCAACCACTAACCTACCTGTTCTCCACCCTGTAGTTTGTCTTTTCTAAAATGTCAGATATATGGAATCATATATCTTTTGATGTTGACTTTTTTCACCCACTCTGACACCTCCCCATGTTTGTTTTTCATTTTTCAGAAAGTTTCCTTTCTCCCGTACACCTGATTTGAGCAGTAATACTTTTCACATGATCATACAGTCACTATAAGCTTTCTGGTTTTAAGGAAGTTAATCAAGCATCTTAAAAGGTTTTTCCCCAGAGTGAGGTGAGATGTGTTGTGTACTTATTGTAGTCAGGTCTCAGTTTTACTTGGTTCTGTTGCTCCAGTACGTATGTGCTAGTGCTTTAAACGATGGAGGAGATATGGGAGACATCTACCCCTAAGCAGGTTTTGCACCTTCTCTGCCTGTCACTAGCATCTGAAAAGGAAAATGTTTGTCAGTGACTTTCACTATGTGTAATCAAGTGTTGGCTTTTGCGGTCAGAAATCCCAGAACTCACTATTTTATTTGTTGTCTTAGCATCCATCTTAATTAAGCAGTGTTCTAAGATTTTTTTTCCGCTTTTTTGATTTTGCTCTTCACTAAAATTTTTTCACTTATCTGTTCCATAGCTTGTCCTATTTTTGAAGTTTTTTATATTTATGAAGTATAATACCTCATTAAAAAATGAATGTGATTTACGTATGTAAATCTTTGGGTAAAAAAATTCAAAGAACCTTCTTCCGTTTTGAATTTTTAAGATTTTTTACCTGGCAGTAAGATTAAAATACCATTATAAGTTAGTGGTTTTATAAACTATATTTTCCACCAAGTGGTCACTTCGTTTTTCTTTTTTAATATAGTTGCTATGTAACAGTATTGTTTTCCTCATCACTATTACAAATGAGTTTTAAAATGTATACTAGTGTTTTAACTTTTAATATTGCTTGTAAATGCTGCAACATGTAGACTGGTAATTTATACAATATGTTGTAAATTTTACAGAGCTCATTTTACAGAGCTCATGTAATTAATGTTATTCTTACATCAAATGTATAAAATTATGGATTTACATGTTTTTCATTAAAAAGTATTTGATAATAAAATCAGGAAATATTACCTGTGGTCATTTTATTTCATGTTATAGTCACACATGTTGTCTTGGAGAATGCAGAAAGAATGTAGTATTTTGTAGTTTCCCAGTATTTTTGTTTTGCAATGGACTGCTATTAACATGAAAAGTAAAATCTGGTTTCATTAAAAAGCATCTAGCTCAGTTCAATTCTCAGGTCAGTGTAGCAGCCTCTTCAGCAATGGCAGTTGTGTGTCCTTTAGGCTGGGATGAGGAATTCATACACTGTTTCCCTGAAAATAAGACCTAGCTGGACAATCAGCTCTAATGTGTCTTTTGGAGCAAAAATTAATATAAGACCCGGTCTTATTATACTATAAGACCTGGCATAATATAATGTATAATACAATATAATAAATATATAATATAATATAATTAATAAATATAATATATAATGTAACCTTATACCAGGTCTTATTTTACTATAAGACTGAATCTTACATAACGTAATATGGTATAAGACCATGTCTTATACTAATTTTTGCTCCCAAAGATGCATTAGAACTGATTGTCCAGCTAGGTCTTATTTTTGGGGAAACACGGTACTTACTGGAAGGGCTATAAAGAGGGAATGTGTCTGTTTTCTGCACAAAGACTAGAATGTAGTTGTATCAGTCTTAATACTATACTGTGTCGACTTAAAAAAAAAAAAGGCCTTTAAGAGTTGTCCTCTGAAGTCAGGTTAACACATGAGGACCACATACTGCAGACAATTTTAGTTAGAAAGTTTTAGAATATTTGAACAAGAGTCTGCTTTTTTGAACTCTAGAGTTCGGAAGAATTTACTTGGTACGCATTTATATTTGAGGGAGAAAGACTTTTCTGAAATAAAGTTACTGAAAGTATTTTCTTTGGAATGAAATAAACTTGGTTCCAAGGAATAACAGAATAATGTTCAGAAAGAAGCTGCTTCACCCTAGTAGTTAGGAAAATTTCAGTAATGGAAACGCATAGGTCAAGCCAAATGGCATATTTTAAAACACAGGTTTTCATTTCACCCTCAGATCCTGGAATAAAGCTTTCCATCAAATTCCCTTTTGGTTTTGTCTTTCCTCTCTATTAGGCTGATTTTGTGAAAATTGCTCACCCTGAGCCGGCATTCAGAGAGGCGGCAGAAGAAGCCTGTAGAAGTATTGGCACCATGGTCGAAAAGTATGTTTAGTTCCCCCTCTGTGACAGTGTTGGGTGATGTGGTCTCGTGGATTTGTGCTGTGGGAAACTTGTTCGTAGGGCTTGTTCCTGTGCGGCCGGGTGGGGATGGTGTTAACCGCACCACTCCCCAGGGTGGTGGGCAACAGAGGGGGCCCGGGGCAGGCTGCTGCTCCCCACTTCCCAGCACAGCGTGACTCAGGCTCGTTATTTGTTCTGTCACTTAGTTTTCCTTGTCTGGAATAAATGAAGTGCTTACAGGGAGTCAGGCACAGAGCAAACCTCCAGTATCCTTATTATCATTGTTTACATTAAATCCGGGATTTTAAGTATGTCAGTGGCAAGTTGGAGTTTCTAGATTATCGTGTGATTAAATGGCTGTTGTGTTGATGGCTGTGGACCAAAGGCAAAAAGCCTGGCAGTCCCTGTGGAACTGGGATTAGGGGGTGTCTGGGGAGACCATAAAACTGTCTGGGAGGGCTGAGGCTGTGATGAAGTGAGTTAAAGTGATTTTGAGGTAAATTGAAATACTTTAAGCCATTTCTGCGAGCTCCAAGGTGTTGGTTAAAATAGCGTGGAGGCGGGCAGTGCCTTATTCAAAAGCACTTAGGTGATGCCATGCCACAGAGTATCCAAAGCTGGTGAGAGCGCCGGCTCGCCTGGCATGAATTTACGACTGAAAAACAGGACCAGGCAGCATGAGAAGACTCAGAACCCAGAAGCTGTAGGAGGAGGTAGAGGGTGGGATGGCAGGAGTGGGGAGGTGGCTTCTGCAGTTCCACAAGGCTTCCTGGAGGCAGCTTCAGGATGTGCTGCCGCTGCCCTTCCCCCACTGAGTGTCATTTGCTCTCTGGGACAATGGCGTGTGATTTTTGTTACCGCCCTTGAGAATCAAATGGTTGAATGGGGTAAATCTGGTCCCTGCAAATTCCAGACACTGAGCCGATGAAGGGGCTGAAATTGGGGACTTCTTGGGGGAAACGGTATTGCCTGGGGAAAGGCTCCAAGAAATGAGAGCTGCAGCGTCACCTGTCTGAGGCGTCCTGGATGCTGTAGGGTTCCTGGATTTAGGTACCGTCTGGTCTAACCGACCGGGGGCTCTTAATTGTCTGGAAGGACAACAGGGAACCGTAATTGGTAGTCAAGCGTTGTCACAAGTGACTGCCCAGAGTCTTCACCTCACCTTGGAGAGCCTTTGTCTTGTTCTTCCGCTGCTGCCCTGAGGCCTGCCCAGGAAGCGGAAGTAAAGTCAGGAAACAGCTCTTGCTTTCCTTCTCACTGAGCACTGTGACTCATTTTCTCCTTTGGTCTCACTGAGTCATATCTTAACTAGCTGCTTCAGTTGATCTGTAAAAAATAGGGTGATTTTAGATGCATGTATAAAATTGACTTATTTTCCTATGGTGGAAAATCAGCCTATAATTAGGTGTGTTTGTTTAGAATTAATGCCAGGTATAGACTAAAGGATAGACTTTATCTGAGGATCTTACAACATAACACATAATGTGGGAGATTTGCTCAGACTCCTAAAGAGGGTACGATGCAGGCTTCCTCTAAACTGCCCTTGTGATGTGGAGTAGCTGTAGAGGTGAGCAGGTCTGGGGGAGGTGGACAGCCACTCTGATTTTCTCCCCGTTTCCTGCCATGATGCCTGGCGCAGGAGTGGAGGTGGTATGCCTGCCCTTCCTTTCCAATATTTTGTGATTGGCAGTGAGTGCCTCAGTTCCCGTGGTGTTCAGGGTGGCCCATGAGAACGAGGGCAACAGAAATCCTTCGATTTATATAAAACTGCAGGATTTCGATTGTGAACTGACTGGAGAACCTGATCATCCTTGAGTCTCTGAATAGGACGCGAAGGATGGTTTTTACAACCGGGACCTTCCCTGAGGATATAGCAGCCAGGGAGATCATGTCTAGAACCAGCTCACCGTTTAGCCCTGAGAGCACCAGGGCATCTTGGCATCCTGGGAAGAAGGACTCAGGCCCTGAGATGGTCCCGTGGGGTTGGGCTGAGAGCAGTAGTCAGGTGGGGGCTGGCCACCTCACAATAGCTGGGGTTCATTACGGGGAGTGTGCTGCACACACATCATCTCCCTGAGCCCTTAGGCCGATCTAAGGCCGAACAAGCGGAGGGGTTCCAGGAACTCGTCCAAGGCCACAGAGCTGAGTAGGGCCTGTGCTGCAGCCGAGCGTATGGCTCTGGAGCCTCTGACCGTGAGCTCTCCTCACAGTATGTGCGCAGCGCACAGTGTGGGCCTGCCGTGCTGCCCCGGGAGGGAGCCCAGGTTCTAGGGTACTCAGTTCCGGACTACAGAACCTTTGTGTTTGTTCATCCTCCCGCCCATTCTCTCTCCTTTCCTGACTCCAAAACAAATGGCTGTTGGCCTATTGCTAACTGGGACCGGTTCTCAATGGCAGTGGGGTCATCTAAATCATCAGTTACCACATTCCTCCTTTCTTCTCTTTCCTGTCTGCTCTTCTGGCTCCAGCTGCTGACTGGCTTTCAGTTTATCCTTGTACCTTCCAGAACAGTTAGTACTTTGACACTTTGCCCAACACGCTGCCTGCCAGTACACTAAGTGTGCTGTTCTTAGTCCAAATGAAGAAACAAAACAAAACCTCAATCCTTTGGCTCTGGGCATGTGTTTGCTAGAATTTGACATCGTTGTCTTGATGTAAAGTCAAAAAGAAGTTATTAGAAAATCATTTCATTTTCATTTGTAATTTTTCTAGGTTGAACACAGATGTGGAGTTATATCAAAGTTTGCAAAAATTACTGGCTGATAAAAAACTGGTGGATTCCCTTGATCCAGAAACCAGGTACTCATTTCTTTGCATTCATTGTGATTGTGACTGTAGAGGTGAGATTGGAAGACTCCCTCTGGGTGACTGTACCCACAGCCCCCTGTGTCTGGGTGTTTCTGCACAGGTATGTCTGCATGACTCCTGCACTTTCCTTAGGACTCCACTCAAATGGTGTCTCCTCCAAGGTATTTGTACCAAGTCACACTCTTAGCTATGATCTTCTTAGACCTAATCACTTGGCAACATTATCTTATGTGTTTGTTCGTTGGTTTACCATCTGTCTCACTAGCCTGGAAGCTCCTTGAAGGCAGGGATCTGGTTTTGTTCACGCTGCATCCTTTGCACCCGCAACTGTTACGGACTCTAGTAGGTGTGTACCCAGTGAATGATTACCTATAAACAGTTGATAATTACGCTTAGCTTCATGTTTGAAGTTCCATAATGGATGCCACCAGAAAATATCAGCAAATTGATTTTATTTACAGGGTGGGTGTCAAGATCCTTGAAATGATTTGCTTTGGTTCAGTAGATTACATGTGTTAATCTGAATTGAAAAGGCCTAATTTCTAAGTCAATACATAAAAATACTTGATCTAGGACTTTCTTTGGATATCATTTTTTTTTACTCAAATGTATTTATGTATAAAATAAGTCATTAACCCACCTAGATATTATTTGTGTCATAACACAGAGATTAACATTTTTTTTCTTACCTGTTTTTACTTGTTTATCTGCTTTTTTATTTATGGGACACTTTTCTTCCTTTGACTCCTTGATTCTCTCTTCTCCTGCTTCCTTCTCTCCTTTCTCTCCTTTCACATGTGACTGGTGACCCCAAGTGAAGGCTGGTTCTTCGGGGATCGGTTGATGATGGGAACTTGTGTTAGCCTGGCTGTGAGCGCCATGCTGTACGAGTAGCACAGAGAGGCTGCCTTGAGGGGTGGTTTTCACCTGACTGCCCGTGTGCACGTGTCTGTTTGGTCTCACTGCACTTCCTCGATCCTGACTCTCAGGATACTAGTAACGCGAGCTGTACCATCACAACAGTTTGTCTTTATTGTAATTTTTGGCTTGAGCATTACATTACCTTCATTATTAGCAAAACAAATAAAAGTGGTATGCTTGTAAATGGTATGCCAGATTTATACTCGGCTGGTACTGCCTTTGAATAACAACAGGTTATTCATCATCTGCCTTCAATAAAGATTGACTTCCATATTTAATGTATGGCAATTATAGTGGACTAGCAGACCCTTTTAGATACAAAGGATTTGTGCTAATAGGATACACGCCACATTTCTAGCTGTTACTAAAAATTCCAATAACAAAATGATAAATGCATTGGGCAAAATAAACTGGGTAGACTATCACTGTTCTAGAAAGGAAAGGTATTGTGAAAATGGTAGGAAACAAGAATTTGAAGTAATAATTATTGAAACAGCATAGCATTTGTACATCATCAAGGGTGTTGACCAGCACCCAGAAGGAACCTTGTGTATGGTAAAGTGTAAGGCAATGGCTAAACGGAGAATTACAGATTTAATAAAATACCTTGCTATGACAAGTTAATATATAGAAGAAATGATTTAAGTTGAGTAGATCATCATCATCTTCTTAGTTGCATTCCCTGAAATACTAGTTCTATGAGATATTCGAAAGTATTCCCAGTGGGCACCGTTGGTGAGTAAGTTTGGAAATCGGACATGTTGTATTTTCCCCTCTTGGAGAATTTTAGTACATTAGTGTCTCTGAGAAGCCCCGCCATAAAGAAACCTGTTTTACCTGGGGTTTTCCAAAACCATCAAGAGCTTTCCTGTATGCCAAGAACGTAAGCACGTTCTCCAGAAAATACAATAGAGGGAAAGTCTCATTCACAAGAGCGACAAAAACTGTAATGCACCTTGGGATAAACTCGGGAAGGCGGGTTACAGAACCTCAACACACACACACACACACACAAACACACACACACACACCCCGGAAAGCATGAAAGATGATTTTTAAGTGGAGAAGCATACTGTACTCTTACATAAGAAGGAAGAAAGCTCAATAGTGTTCTCTACTGGTCTGTAAGTTTAACACTATCCAATGCGTATCTAAAGAATATTTCTTTGTTGTTACTTAAAATGATTTTGAAGTCATAGACAATAAATATGCCAGGATAGGCAGGGGAAATCTGGTAAAGAAAAGTACTAAAAAGGGACTTGTGTCAGATAGTAAGACATTGTAAAAACACTGTGTTTAAAAGAGTATTTTAAGCATTTATGCCAGAATAGTCAATTAGATTAATGAAAGAATAGAGACATTTCAGACACAAGCACAAATGTATATCAAACTGCATTTAGTATGTGATACAAGTGTCATTTTATATCAGGGAAAGACTTGGTTTTCAATAAATGATGGTAGGCCAATGGATAACTAGTTTGGGAAAAAAGTAGATTAATTAAAGATTCCAGGATTTTTAAAAAAGAAATCATAAAATTATTGATAATCTTGGAATATGGCATGTCTTTCTTCTCATGACACCAAAGTCAGACCACAAAAGGAAAGATTGATTTGGTTATATAAAAACCGCAAACTTTTGCTATGCCCAAACCCTTCCACATTCAAAGTCAGAAAACACAAAGGGACAAATGTTACTCGATAAATGTTACATGATAAAAGGTTAATGTATTTACTATGCGAAGAGGCCGTGCAAATTACTTAAAAAAAAAAAAAAAAAGAAAGTGGAACCCTCATACAGAAAAAAATGGGTAAAGGATTCTTTTTGTGAAGCTCTTTATTTCACAAAATCAGGGATAGCAACAGGTGGCCATTAAACTTTTAACTGTATGTAATAAGTGTAACACAGGTAATAAGTGGGCAGTAATGGCTGGAGATGTGGCCTCCAAGCCTTAGTTTTCTCTTCTAAGAAGAGAATAAAAAGTACTTCATAGAGTTGTTATGAGGTTTAAATGAAATAATTAATGTAAAACGCTTTGTCAGTATCTGGCACATAGTCGTCATTTAATAATTGGGAGGTACCACCATTGAAAGAAGGTAGAGTAAAGCAAAGAGTCCATCAGTTGATAATAGGAATCATGTCTTAATGGTTTGGGATAATGAATTCTTTCTAGTTAAGTATAAATTGATAAATCTTATGGAGGACAATTTACTAATATATACCAAAGTTCATACCGTATTTCCCTGAAAATAAGACCTAATCGGAAAATAAGCCCTAGCATGATTTTTCAGAATGCTCGTAATATAAGCCGTACGCCCAAAATAAGCACCAGTTAAGATCGTCAGCCATACGGATGCATTTAGTACGTCCGTTACAACACACGACGGATGTATTGAATTAAAAAATAATAATATATAATTAAATATAAATAAATAATATTGACATTAATACTTAAAATAAATGATAATGTAAATTATAATTAAGTATTTATAAGTACCCAAGCGGGCGCCTTTGGACGAGAGGTAAACGCCTATGTAAACAGATGAACTCGAGACTTATTGCCGAATGACCAATCGGAGTACAGACACAACACACGAATAACATGTGCACTTGATAGCAAACGGATGTGGTTGTGTCTAATACGAATCTTCATAATTCAATACGTCGTGTGTTGTAACGGATGTACTTAATGCACTTGCGTGAAATAAAGAAATGTTTTCTGAATTTTGGTGCCTACAATTTTTCGTTGCTTTTGTTGCCACTCCTGTCTCGTAAGTCTTCAATTAACACTTGATTTAATGGTAGATTTAAAGGGAATAATACGTATTTTGACCCCCATACAAGATCAGTGCAAAAAGAAAGAGCTATTCCGTCGAGTGCAAGAAAGGAATCGTGGAGAACTCCCGGGCCAAGAATCTTATGGCTTTCTGCAAAGAGAAGTTGGATCTCCGAATGGTCTGAAAATGGCGAGCAGAGTACGATAACCTCAGTCAACAGGTGGACGAGGGAAATGCTAAAAAGCGCAAGTGTGGATCAGGTCGGCAACCATTATTTCCTGAGCTGGAAGACATCACCTGTGGATGGATTGCTGACAGGAGAGCAAAGGCTTTGGTTGTGCGCAGGGGTGATACTCAAGCATTTGGCCTTGCAATGGCCCCACAGTTAGAAATATCCCCAGAAGAATTCAAAGTATCACAACACTGGCTGGATGGCTTCCTTCAGCGACATGAACTGTCTCTAAGATCGACAGCACTGTTCAAGCTGGAAGATACTGAAGTTATTAAACGTACACTTGCATTTAAGTCCTTTGTTGATGGCACCGACTTTTCTAAATACCAACTCTCCAGTGGTTCTACAGGAAATGGAGTCACAAGAAATTCAAGCCGGAATTCAGGGTTTGGAGAGTTATGACGATGTTCCAGAAGAAGATGACATGACTGTATTTGAATAAATATAGATTTTTGTACATGAATAAATGAATAAATGTAGATTGCTGTACATGAAAAAAATTTTAAGACATCCCCTGAAAATAAGCCCTAATGTGTCTTTTGGAGCAAAAATTAATATAAGACCTGGTCTTATTTTCGGGGAAGTATGGTACCTTTTGGTCATTTTAATTTCTTGAAATTTATCCTAAGGAAGCAAACAAGTATAAAGAGTTTATGAAACAAGGATTTTTATCATGGTGTACAGGAGGGGGAAAAATGAAAACATTTTTAGTCAATAGAAACATGACAAAACACAATACAAACATGAAAAACCATGTTTCTGAAGAATAACGATACAGAGAAATATTCTGTGTGATATAATTTTTCAATGAAAAGCATGATACAGAAATCTTTGTAGTCAGGGCGCAGTTATTCTAGATAAGTAGTGTAGCATTATAAGCCAGTGACAGTGGATTGGACAGAAGCCAGGGGAAGGTCTTTATTCTTATTGGTGACCACCACAAGTTAGATGCCACCAAGGCAGAATCTTCATGAGACCAAAGATGCTGCCTCAGCCTGTGCTTCTCAGGATGGGGGTCCTGTTCGGTGTCCCCCCACCGCACCCCATCCCCAGCCTACCTGGCATGGCACCTGGGGGCAAAGGATGTTTCGAGTGAGGGAGCCAATGTAGTGTCCCTTGTGTCCATTCAGAAACTCAGCAAACATTTTCAAGTACCTACTACATGCTGGGCACTGTGCTGATTTCTCTAAACTGATTTATTAAACATGTTCTTCAGAGCCTTAAAAACAAAACAAAACAGAAAAAACGAAAAAGAAATAGATTGGAAGGAAATACAAGAATTTTCATAGTGATTATCTTTGGTGGGATTAGTGATTTTAATTTTTTCATACTTTTCTACAGTATAGCTGTTATACATAAAGTTATATCATACAATAAACTTATATAATAATCTCCCATCCCCAATTTATCATCCCGTGCTATCTTTTTTCTTATTAAAACAAGCAGAAACTGCCTTTGCTAGAAAAGTGAGTGGTATGTTTTTTAGGTTGACTTTTTAGAAGGTACATCAATATGAGGCAGAGAAAATGGGGACAGTTTTGGGCTCGAGGGAAGAAGCACTTTAAGAAATAAGGTAAATTACTAAATTATTAATGTGTTCTATTGAGTTTTCAGAATTTTCAAACTTTAATTCTGTTCATTCAAGGTATATTGGCACAATAATCAGGAAAATAAATATGACCATTATGAAAAGTCAAGGAAAGCCAGAAGAGCAGATCAAATACCTGATGTATAATGTAATTCTAGAAAAAAAGAAAAAAAGTTGTTCAAAAAAAAAATATTAGCAGAAAGAGGTGTTACACTTGAAATTGGTTCCAAGCATGCAGCAGGATTAAAAAGAAAGAAAACAATTCTCATTAGCCAAGAAAGTCAGCTTCCGGCACAGCATCAAAGAGTTTAATATTCTAAGTAGCTGCTAATAGTTGGAAGAAAAACTGAAAATCTCATATGGAAGGCCTTTGAAAAATTGTCCAAGTATAAACTGTTTTATGCTTTTAATTATTGGGATTTGGATGGAGTTGAAATAAGTAATTATCATGGTGGCTTTCACAGGTTTGTACTGTAAGAATAAAGGAATACGCTCCTACATGAAAAGCGAATTGTAATTGTTTTTCATGTTTTGCAGTACATATATTGACTTATTTAAACATTGGTTAAAGCTATTTTTTTGTTCCCTTTTTGTTCCTTGTACTTAAACACGCATATAAAGCATTTATAGCTCAGCACGATGAAGGCCTCCCACTGCATGGTTTTCCATCGTGTGGCTGCAACACAACCTTTTAAAAAATTCTGTGTTCACCCATCAAATATTTTTTTAATTAAGTTTTTTAAGTGGAACTCATGAATGCTATTGGAGCCCATAGCAGAGGCCCCTAATTTAGTTGGAGGTAGAGGACAACATTCAGAGATCTCACCGCAGGGGACAGGGTGTTTCATCAGGTGCCAGGTTATTCAGGCAGAGGACTTCTGACCTTGAGAAAGATCTTGCAGGAATGGAGAACAGGAGGCAAGGTAGCCTGTTAAGCGTGGTTGCAGTATGTCAGGGCAAGGGTGACAGTAGCCTATATGAAGGCCTGACAATTAAGGTCGCGAACTCATCCTAGAAAAAGTGCTGCATACCTCATTGCTGAATATCACTACGGTCACCTTCGAAATACTCCCCTTGGGAAGCTACACACCGACGCCAGTGCCTAGTCCACCCTTCAAAGCAATTCTGGAACTCTTTTTCTGGAATGGCCATCAGAGCAGTTGTTGTATTACCCTTGATGTCTTGAATGTCATCAAAATATAAATATAAAAATCCTTTCAATATTTACTTTGTCTTCTGGTAAAGAAAGAAATCATTGGGGACCAGATCAGGTGAGTAGGGAGAGTGTTCCAGTACAGTTATTAGTTTACTGGCCAAAAACTCCCTCACAGACAGTGACGTGTGAGCTGGTGCATTGTCATGATGCAAGAGCCATGAATAGTTGGTGAAAAGTTCAGGTTGTCTAACTTTTTCACATGGCCTTTTCAGCACTTCTAAATAGTAAACTTAGTTAACTGTTTGTCCACTTGGTACAGATCCATAAAGAATAATCCCTCTGATATCAGCACAAGGTTAGTAACATCATTGCAACAAAATTCGCGAACTTAATTGTCAGACCTCATACTTTTGTTTCCTGATCTCCCAATATTTGTCAGTCATGTTTCAGGGTGATATTAGTCTGTTATCTCCTGGAGATCAGGTACCATGTGTTTTTTTTCCTTCAATGTATTTGCAGAGCTGTGTGTCCCAGCTCATGCTTTTGTGGCACAGCATGATAATGTCTTATTTCCAATGGACACATATTTTCTTTCATTTCATATATCTTATGAATTCATTATTTTTTATTTCTCTGGTACCTAATGGGGAAATAAATGACATTCATTAGCTTATAATGCCAATGTGAAAATGTACTGCTAAGTATTATATAAAGTATTATAGGAGAAAATTTCATGAAAAGTTATCCCTTACTTCAGATGTTATCCAGAATACTTTCTCTTCCATTGTTTTGTTGTTGTTGTTGTTGTTGCTAATACTTGACATTCTGATGAAATTGTTACATTAAGGAAAGGTTAGGAAAATTAGGGCCTGTTGTTAAATTGGCAACTGTATTTTATGGTGATTGAAAAATGTTGATCTCTACAAAGCATACTAGTACTAATTCTTGAAATAGGAATCTTCCCTCTCAAGTCTCAAGCACAAGGGGAAGAGAAGGGTGGGTTGAAGCTGATGAAAAGCCTGGTGTTTAATAGTGAAGCAGGAATAACAGGTGATGTTTTAAATACCAATGACACATCAAAGTGTATTCTTTTTTTTAACATGTCATTTTATCTATTTAATAAAAAGTTGTTTTCTGATTATATAAGTAATACTCATTGTAGATAATTTGAAATAGAGGAAAATATAAAGAAGAAAAAAGGGATCTATAACTTTCACTGCACAGAAAGTATTTTTTTTCCTGTTTATTTATTTATTTATTATAAGAAGTGGAGTACAGCATTAGGAATAGAGACAGTGGAAATGTAATGGCTCTGTGCGATGTCAGAGGGATAGTGGATGGGGGGAGGAGGGTTGACAGAGTGTGAGGGATATAAATGATAAACGTCTAAGTATTACTTTGTTTTGTGCACCTGAAACTAATAATCAAAGCGTATTCTTGACGATCTCTCTTTGAACTCCCCAAACACTTTATTTGTATCCCTGTGAAGAAATTTATTATTTCCTTTACCTTGTGTTCACTCATTCATTCCTTCAAAAAATAATTATTCAAGGAATGATGACAATAAAAAAGCAAAACAAAACAAAAACCCCAAAGTATTTATCCGCTATGGGACCATGACATGTGGAGCATATGTAAGGAAGGTCTTTACCCACAAGCAGCTTAGAGTATAGTTCTGTTAAATGCACATGCAAAGTATAAAATTTATTATAGCTAGACGTATATAGGCTTACCTGGTTGCGATTAAGCAGCATGTGTATGTCCCACAGGTACTAATTTGGTGTGTTGCATGCAGTATGCAGTAAATATTTTTTGAAGGAAAGATAGCTGGACAGTTGAAAAGATGTCCACCTCCTTTAGAAAAAAAGCATTAGATAAATTTGGCCTCATTAAAATAATCATCATTCCTTTGGTTCAGTTTAAGGCTTATTGTACAGTTAGCATGTTGTAAGTGATACCTGATTGTCCAAAGGAGAGCGGAAAAACCCACTCAGCTAGATGGTTTGCCTGACTTTAAGATGTTAACTCTCCTCATTTCAAACAAATTGTGTATGTACGTGTGTGTAAAAATGTGGCTTTTTGTCAGGTTGAAAAAGCCCGATTTGGTAAAAAATTTTTTTTTGTTAATAACATTATTATTATTATTATATTATTATTATTATTACATTAAAACTGGTATTTATTTAAGTGTGTTTTTCCAGGACCTATCAGCTCCACGTCAAGTAGTTGTTTCAATCTAGTTGTGGAGGGTGCAGCTCACAGTGGCCCATGTGGGGATCGAACCGGCAACCTTGTTAAGAGCACTGCGCTCTAACCAACTGAGCTAACCGGCCACCTCCTGTTAATAACTATTATTACATGTTATAACTTGGGGTTCATTTTATTTATAGGCGAGTGGCCGAACTATTTATGTTTGATTTTGAAATCAGTGGAATCCACCTAGACAAAGAAAAGGTAAGACTTTTCTGTTTTTTAGCTCCTCTTGTTTTATTAATATTTCTTTGGTATCTTTGTTGCTACAGTCCTTGTGTATGCTTTGAATTTGCATATTATGAAACCACTTAGGTCATTTATGTTAACGAAATTCTTCGGTAGATTGTATTTGAATGTTACACTCTCTGGAAGTTGGCCTGTCACCCACGATAATTCAGAATTTAGAAATGACTTGAGACATTGGGATGCTCTAGATATCATGGGATTAGGATGAGTGAGTAGGAAAGCTGACACCACGGAAGATTAAGGTCTGGAGATAGAAGCACACGAGTGTCACTAAGACCTTTACATAAGTGTATTTATTCATATCACACGTGTTTCTGACAGATCCACACAGTTTTGTTCTGGAAGCAGTAGGCATGGTTTATACAGCGCTTAAGCTGGGGTGAGAGGGGCCTTATACATTGTCTAGACCCCTCATTTTAGAGACATGGAAAGAAGACAAAGTGATTTGGTCAAGTTCCCGTCTGTGGTTCCCAGGACTTCTAGCCCTGGCT
The DNA here is from genome assembly GCF_004115265.2 of Rhinolophus ferrumequinum. Taxonomy (NCBI): domain Eukaryota; kingdom Metazoa; phylum Chordata; class Mammalia; order Chiroptera; family Rhinolophidae; genus Rhinolophus; species Rhinolophus ferrumequinum. The sequence continues at coordinate 97,286,257 of NC_046287.1, read as the reverse complement.
GCTACTCTTTCTAGAACACGACATCCTAAGAAACTGAGTGCCTCGATTTAGTATGAAGCTCCAGGTTGGAAGAATGGGGGTGAACCTGCCTGTTCCCCAGTATCTCCCCTCCTTGTCTATAGTCTAGACTATTATGGTTATGCTTTTTTAAGAATGTTTTTCCTAATAAGTATAGTATAAAGCCACTTAACTAATAATAGAGATTAGTATATTAGAGTGTCTTGAAAAGTAGAGGGCCAGGTCTTGGGGACATACACCACATAGAATAATGTCACTGGGATTGGTGCAGGGTTTGGGCAGCGCGGGGGGCCGCTCAGACATTGATGTGTTTATGTGGCCTTTAGAGCTCAGCCCATGACTCGGCCTCAGCCTGAGGCTGGACAGGCCTTCCCAGCATCCATGAGACTGATAGGCGATCCTGTAAATTCATGTTGCCTACAATGCAGACATTTTCCCCTCTCCGAGCCAGTTGTCATTAAAACTTCTTTGTACCAATGATACCACTGTTCTCTGAGCCACTCAAGTAAAAGTTTAGAGTCAGTTTACATTTTGTCTATTCCCAGTATTCTAATATCTTAATCAGTAACCAGGTCCTTGGATTATTGCTTTAGAGTTTCTCCTGCATCTGTCTGCATCCCCAAAACAACTCTCCTTGATCCTTATCACCAAATACCTGGGCTGTCCTAAAGTCCTTTGTCTTCCTGACACCCATAATTAACAGTGTTTAAGCGTTTGCTATTTAAGGCATTTGCATATATTTCTCATCAGATCTTCGTAACAATTTTGAGGCTAGTGCTATTATTTCTGTTTTATAGATGAAGAAACTGAGGCACCTAGAGGTTGTGTGATTTATACCATGTCCCAGAGCTAGTAGGTGGAGCAGGCTATTACATATGCCAAACGGATTTTAGAGCCTGTTCCGCTAGCCCTGCCTACAGGTCTTCTCACCAGGTTTGCCTGCCTGAAATTCCCGTGAAGGCTTCAGCTTCAGGCCACGGTGTCTGCAAAGCTTTATCAATCTTTGAGGTGGAATTCTGTGTTAACCTGCACTCATACTTTATTTACTTCATGCATATGCAATTCTCTTTAACTGCCTTTTATTGAAGTTATTATTATTGCATCGCTGATCTAAAATTATAGACTTCTCAAGGACAAAGAGTGTAGGTCATGTTTTTAATGCATACAAGTTTTGGACTCAATAAAATATTGAATGAATATAATAAATCACAATAATGTCCGCTAATACTAATTAAGTTTGATATCTTCAGGAAGAAGGTTGCTAGTAGAGAATGTAGATGAAAAATTTTATTATTACATGTAATCCTCATGAAAGATGTTTTTGACACTTTACTACAAAGTAGTATGTAAAGGTCAGTTTCACCAGCATTGACCTTGCTGCTTTTATTGTGTGTTTTTATAAGAATAGCTGCCCTACCTAGCAAGTAACTCCCTGGGAACCCACAAACATTAAAGATACAAGTGAAGTAAAGCTGCTAAAGTCCTCTCTTATAACTTCTGTGTCTGTTCCTAAAGGCACTTCTCCAGGACACGATAAAAGGAAGACATGTTACACTTTTTAAAAGAGAGATCTTGAAATAAACTCACCAACATAATCTACCAGCTGTACAGGCATATATTCTTTCTATATTCTTTCCAGTTTTTTTCTTATTTAATTTTAAAGGTCTCATTGACTATAATTTAAAAGTTTAAAATTAATGGATGTATTTTTTTTAGCAATCATCTAATAAATAACAATATTATAGACTTCTTAGAGTTCAGAGTACTGTACACTTAATCATCTCAGGGTGATGAAATGCCTAACCGGGTGAAGTCAGGAAATAAACCTAGTTTTTATTTTTTGAGGAGTTTTAACAGGTGATAAATTGTTTGAAATAATTAATATTTTGACTTTTTTTAGTAAGGCTTTGGGGGAAGATTTTGGAACCATGGTATAATTTCCATTTATTAATATTTCACTGTTTTTTGTTATCCCACTAGTTACCATTAGGTGGTGCTAAATAGCCATATCAGAAACAATAGGCAAAGAAATCTGGACTACAAAGATGTTGGAATATCTGAAAACTTATTTTTCCCATGAAGTTTGAATTTTCTATATTGAAAATTTTTGGTTCTTAATGTATACTTCATTTTTTAGTATCTTGTCAAGTGTACACCTGCACCTTTTATATCTCTTTTTTAAAAACATTAGTGCTGCTTAATCATTTTTTAGGGTCATAGTATAGTTTAAAATCTGTTAATAGCTAGCTATTGACTTCTTTCCTAGAAAGACTTGCATATGATTTCACCTGAAGCCCATCAAAAGCCCAGGTCCTGATGCCTGTGTAGTTTTCATGTAAAAAATAACTGAAAATTCATCCTTCGTCCTCCAGTAGACCTGGACGGTAGTTTATGTTTCATCTGAAACATTGGTGGCACCTCTTTGATTACTGTGTTTCCCGGAAAATAAGACCTAACCGGACAATCAGCTCTAATGTGTCTTTTGGAGCAAAAATCAATATAAGACCTGGTCTTATTTTACTATTATACTTATTTTACCGGATCTTACATAAAATAAGTAAAGACTGGGTCTTTACTATAAGACTTGGTCTTATTCTACTATAAGACCATGTATAATATAATATAATACCAGGTCTTATATTAATTTTTGCTACAAAAGACACATTCCAGCTGATTGTCTGGCCAGGGTTATTGTCGGGGAAATATGGTATACATGTTTTCTCAGGACATTGTGTGTCCTAGAATTGTGACTGCAAGGTAAAACCCTCACAGGTGTGCCAGCACCATCCATATCCTCATCAGTGGCTATCTGAGAGCCAGGCACAGAGCGGGAAGACGTGGACCTACCTGACAGGCTCCAGTCTAGTTCGTCCCACCACTCTACTGTTGTGTTTTCTAGATGCTCAAGTATAAGCAAAATCAGAACTTTTAAAGTGCGTTCTCCCTTCTGATATTCTCCAGCTCTGTATTAATTCCTTTCCCTCTACCCTTTCAGTCTAATCTTTTTATCTGATGTTTCCTCACCTGCCCTTCAAATACTTAATTTTTTAGTCTAAAAATACTTTTAAGCATTGTATTGACTAGATTCAACTATATTCACTGTTCTCTGAGTCACTTAACAAGACGTCTTTTGGGAGACGGGAAGAGTCTGTGGTTCCTGATGTTACTTTCGGAGGTTAGTTCTATAATCTAAACTTGCAAGTCTTAAAGCATAGAAACAGTGTACAACCATAAGTATAATCTTTTGTCTGGATATTTAATGTCTATCAAAATAGAATTAATATATTACTTATGTTATACATTTGGGACATAAACGATATTCATTTCATTTAATGTATTTAATATCTTATTAGCTTATAATTCAAATACTAATGTTGACTTGCCATCTTTATAGATTATCTGTTAAATTAGTTGTGAAATATTGCTTTAAATACTTTTAAATAATTTTACTTTTTAAATACTTTTACTCCCCCACCACATGTAGCGTAAAAGAGCAGTGGACCTGAATGTTAAAATCTTGGATTTGAGTAGTACATTTCTTATGGGAGCCAACTTTCCCACCAAGATTGAGAAGCATCTCTTACCAGAACACATTCACCAGAACTTTGTACTTGCTGGAGATCATGTAATAATTGACGGTCTGCATGCAGAAGCCCCCGATGACTTGGTATGTGTCCTCCATTCTCTTTAGAGTTGAGGTCCCAGCTGTGTGCAGCTACTGTTTTAACCCAAAACTCAGTCATAATATAATCATAACATGAAAAATACTTTGGTGTTACTAAGTCCTGAAATTTTAACTTTGGGATTGTTAATTCCATAAATGCTTTGAATGATGAAATAGTTTAATTATTCGTTTCTTACAAAGAACTCATTTTTAAAGTATGGTAAATAACATCAATGATTGACATTCTAGACTGCTTGGATTTTTAATGTCTGTAGTCTTCACTTCACCTGGTTAAGGGTGCACATTGGGTACAGTTTTGTCTGCCATACTCCATAACAGAGAACTCCAGTCAAGTATGTTATTGAAGTTCATGCTAGTTTATGAATCTAAAAGCTTTATTCACCTTGTACAAACCGTATTTTTTATAGCAATGATCACCTGAAGAATAAAGTGGGTTCAGTTAGTCTATATTATTATTGCATAAGAGTTCAAGTCATGGTATTTATATGTCTTATCATTTGCTGTTTAAATATAGGTACGAGAAGCTGCTTATAAAGTTTTTCTTTATCCCAATGCTGGTCAATTGAGATGTTTAGAAGAATTGCTCAGCAGCAGAGATCTTCTGGCAAAGTTAGTAGGGTATTCTACTTATTCCCACAGAGCTCTTCAAGGAACAATAGCTAAAAATCCAGGTAAGCCCAAATAGGATTTTTATGTATCTGGACTTATGACTTAAAATTTAAAAAAAACTTTATTTTTAATTGTAGTTAATATACCATATTATATGAGCTTCAGTTGTACAACATAGTGATTCAACGTTTATATACCTTACAAAGTGATTACCACAGTAAGTCAAGTAACCACCTGTGACCACATACAGTTATTACAATATTATTAACTATTCCCTATGCTGTACATTACATCGCCGTGACTTATTTTATAACTGGGTGTTTGTACTTCTTAATCCACTTATGCATTTTTGTCCCACCCTCTTCTTCTCACAACTGATCATAGAGATCAGTTTGTTCTCTATGAGTTTGTTTCATTTTGTTTGTTTAGTTTTGATTTTTGATTCTTCATGTAAGTGAAATCACACAGTATTTGTCTTTCTCTGTCCAACTTATTTCAGTTAACGTAATAATGTCTAGGTCCATCCGTGTTGTAGCAAATGGCAAGATTTTATTCTTTTTTACCACTGAGTAATATTCCATTGTATATATGAACAACATTTTTTTTATCCATCTACCAATGGGCACCTAAGTTGCTTTCATATCTTGGCTATTATAAACGATGTTGCTGTGAACATAGGGATGCATATATTTTTCGAATTATTGTTTTCGTTTTCTTCAGATATACACCCAGAAGTGGAATTGCTGGGTCATACAGTAGTTATATTTTTAATTTTTTGAGGAATGCCCATATTGTTTTTCATAGTGGCTGCACCAATTTGCAATCCCACCAACAGTGAACGAGGGTTCCCTTTTCTCTACATCCTCGCCAACATTAGTGATTTGTTGTCTTTTTGATGATAGCCATTCTGACAGGTGTGAGGTGATACGTCATTGTGGTGGTAATTTGCATTTCCCTAATAATTAGTGACCTTGAGCATCTTTTCATGTTATTGGCCGTCTCCTTCGGAGAAGTGTCTGTTCAGGTCCTCTACCCATTTTTTTAATTGAATTGTTTGTTTTTTTGATGTTGAGGTGTATGAGTTCTTTATATATTTTAGATGTTAGCCCCTTATCGGATGTATCATTTGCAAATATCTTCTCCCATTCAGTAGGTTGCCTTTTTATCTTCTTAATGGTTTCCTTCACTTTGCAAAAGCTTTTTAGTTTGATTTGTTTGATTTGTTTATTTTTGCTTTTGTTGACTTTGCCCAAGGAGACATATTTAAAAAGATTCTTAAGACTCATGTCAAAGAGTTTATTGCCTATGTTTTCTTCTAGTAGGTTTATGGTTTCAAGTATTACATTAAATTTTTTAATTCATTTTGAGTTTATTTTTGTATATGGTGTAAGAAAGTGGTGTAGTTTCTTATCTTGCATGTTCTGTCTAGTTTCCCCAACACCACTTATTGCAGAGACTGTCTTTACTGCATTATTTATCCTTCCCGCTATTGTTGTTGATTAATTAACCATAAAGGCATAGGTTTATCATTGATCTATGTGTCTGTTTTTATGCCAGTACCATGCTGTTTTGATTACGATAGCCTTGTAGTATAGTTTAATAGCAGGTAGTGTGATCCCTCCAACTTTGTTCTTTCTCAAGATTGCTGTGGCTATTTGGGGTCTTTGTGGTTCCACATAAATTGTAGGATTATTCATTCTAGTTCTGTGAAGAATGCCATAGGTATTTTGATAGGGATTGCATTGAATCTGTGGATTGCTTTGGATAGTATGGACCTTTTAACAATATTAATACTTCCAATCCTTGAGCACAGTATATGCTTCTGTTTATTGTGTCTTCAATTTCTTTCATCAGTGTCTTATAGTTTTTAGAGGACAGGTCTTTTATCTCTTGGTTAAATTTATTCCTAGGTATTTTATTTTTTGATGCAACTGTAAATGGGATTGTTTTCTTAATTTCTCTTTCTGCTAGTTCATTATTTGTGTAGAGAAACAGCAGATTTCTGAATAATAATTTTGTATTCTGCAGCTTTACTGAATTCATTCATTATTTCAAATAGTTTATTTGGGTGGAATCTTTAGGGTTTTCTATATCTAGTACAAGGGTGTCCAAACTTTTTTCAACGTTGTTTACCAAGGGTCATGTGCGGTAAAATACACAAACAGCCGGGCCATTCACTCTAGGTGAAGTATGTATTGCCTCACCTGGTTAATTTAAGTAAACTAAATATATTTTTGGAATTTGCTGCGGGCCAATTAACAATGGATTGTGGGCCACAGTTGGCCCACGGGCCGCAGTTTGAACACCCCTGATCTAGTATAATGTCATCTACAAATAGTGACAGTTTTACTTCTTCCTTTCCAATTTGCATATCTTTTAGTTCTTCTTGTCTCATTGTTGTGGATAGGACTTCCAAGAGTTATGTTGAATAAGAGTGGTGAGAGTGGGCATCCTTGTCTTGTTCCTGACCTTAGAGTAAAAGCGTTCAGCATTTCATCATTGAGTATGATTTTAAGTGTGAGTTTGTCATCTATAGCCTTAATTTGTTGAGGTATTTTCCTTCTGTACCTCCTTTGTTGATAGTTTTTATCATACATATATGTTGAATTTTTTTTGAATGTTTTTTCTTCATCTGTTGAAATGATCATACAACTTATCCTTCATTTTGTTTATGTGGTGTATCACATTAATTGAATTGTGGATATTGAACCATCCTTGCATCCCAGGAATAAGTCCCACTTGATCATGGCATATGATATTTTTAATGTATTGCAGAATTTGGTTTGGTAATATTTTGTTAAGGATTTTTGTGTCTATGTTCATTGGGGATGTTGGCCTGTAATTTTCTTGTTTGGTAATATCTTTGTCTGGTTTTGATATAAGGGTAATGCTGGCCTTGAATGAATTTGGAAGCCTTCCCTTCTCTTCAGTGTTTTGAAATAGTTGAAGAAGGATAAGCATTCATTCTTTGAATGTTTGAAGAATTCACCTGTGAATCCATCTTTGTTTGTTGGGAGATTTTGGATTACTGATTCTATTTCATTTATCGTAATTGCTGTGCTCAGATTTTCTGTTTCTTCCTGATTCAGTCTTGGCAGATTATATATTTCTATGAATTTATGCGTTTCTTCTAGGTTGTCTCATTTGTTGGCAGATAATTGTTCATAGAATTCTCTTACAACCCTTTGTATTTCTGTGGTGTCCATTGTCACTTCTCTTTCATTTTGATTTTATTAATTTGGGCCCTCTCTTTTTTTCTTGATAAAGTCTGGCTAAAGTTTATCTTGGTTTTTTTTTTTTTTTTTTTTTAATCTTTTTCAAAGAACCAGCTCTTAGTTGTATTGACTTTTTTTTTCTAGTCTATTTTATGTATTCCTGCTTTGATCTTTATTATTTCCTTCTTTCTACTCACTTTGGGCTTTGTCCTTTTTCCAGTTCCTTTAGGTGTAAGTTTAGATTGTTTATTTGAAATTTTTCTTCTTGTTTGTTGTGGTAGGCCTGTATCACTATGAATTTCCCTCTTAGAACTGCTTTTCCTGTGTCCCAAAGATTGTGTTTCATTTTCATTTGTCTCCAAATTAACCCATTGATTGCTTAGTTGCATGTTGTTTAGCCACCATGTGTTTGGGTGTTTTCCAGTTTTCTTCTTGTAATTGATTTTTTGTTTCAGACCATTGTGATCGGAGAATATGCTTGATATGATTTCAATCTTCTGAAATTTACTGAGACTTGTTTTGTGGCCTAACATGTGGCATATCCTGGAAAATGTTCCATGTGTACTTGAAAAGAATGTATATTCTGCTAAGTTTGGGTGGAATGTTCTGGAAATATCTATTACTGCCATTGATATAATGTGTTGTTTGAGGCCACTGTTTCCTTGTTGGTATTCTGTCTAGATGACCTATCTGTTTATTCAAGTGGGATATTATAGGACCCCTACTATTGTTGTAACACTGTTGATCTTTGCCTTTATGCCTGTTAATATTTGCTTTATCTATTTAGGTGCTTTGGTTGCCTAGATGTTACAAATGTTATTGATCTTGTTGGATTGGTCCCTTTATCATTATGTAATGCCCTTGTTTGTCTCTTGTTAAAGCCTTTGTTTTAAAGTCTACTGTATCTGATATAAGTATTGCTTCCTTAGCTTTTTTTTCATTTCTGTTTGCATGAAGTATCTTTTTCCATGTCTTCACTTTGAGTCTGTGTCAGTCTTTTGATCTGAAGTGAGTCTCTTGTGAGCAGCTCATGCATGGGTGTTTTTCTTTTCTTTCTTTCTTTTTTTAATCCATTCAGCCTACCCACTAGCTTTTGACTGGAGCATTTAGTCCCTTGACATTTAAAGTAATTATGGATAGGTATGTACTTGTTGCCATTTTATTAATTTTCTGGTTGTTGTTGTAGTTATTCTGTTTCTTCTTTTTGTATACATTGATGACTTTCTGTGGTGATTTGTTTGGGTTATTTTTTCTTTGTGTATCTATTATAGGTTTTTTTGGTTTGTGGTTATGATAAGATTCATATATAGCTGCTATGTTTATAGCAGTCTGTTTTAAGTTGATGGTCCCTTAAGTTTGAATCCATTGTAAAACCACTACATTTTTTACCCCTACCTCATTTATGTTTTTGATATCATATTTTTCATCTTTTGTGTGTTTATGTGTGTACCCCTTAATTCATTAGTGTAGTTATACATGTGTTACTACTTTTGTCTTTTCACCTCCATACCAGCTTTATAATTGGTTGACCCACTACATTTGTTTACTAAATGTTTGTCTTTATCAGTGACATTTTTTCTTTTCAATATTTTCTTTTTTGTTTTTTGTTTGGTCTTTTCTTTTCCACTTAAAGAAGTCCCTTTAACATTTCTTGTAAAGCTGGTTTATTTGTGATGAACTTTAGCTTTTGCTTGTCTGGGAAACTCCTGTATTCTGATTGATAATCTTGCTGGTTAGAGTATTCTTGATTGTAGATTTCTCCTTTCATCAATTTGAATGTATCATTTCATTCAATTTCGGCTTGCAAAATTTCTGCTGATAAATCAGTCAGTGGTCTTAAGGGGGATCACTTGTAGGTAACTAGCTTTTTTCTTGCTGATTTTAAGATTCTCTTTTTATTTTTAACTTTTGGCATTTTAATTATGATGTGTCATGGTATGGGCCACTTTGGGATCACCTTGTTTGGGATTCTCTGGGCTTCCTGGACTTGGATGTCTGTTTTCTTCACCAGGTTGGGGAAGCTTTGCACAACAAATAAGAGAGACCACTTCTTTCTCTCTTCTCCTTCTGGAACCCCTTTATGATTCAAATGTTGGTATGCTTGATGTTGTTCCAGAGGCCCCTTAAACTATCCTTAGTTTTTAAAATTCTTTTTACTCTCCAATTGTGTGATTTCTAGTAGCTTGTCTACCAGCTTGCTGACTCATTCTTCTGCATCAACTAATCTGCTATTGATTCCCTGTAGTGTATTTTTCATTTCAGTTGTTGTGTTCTTCAGTTCTTTTTAATATTTTTCATCTCTTTTTTGAAGGTCTCACTGAGTTCATCTTTCTTTTCCTGAGTTCATTGAGCATCCTGTAACCAGTGTTTTGGACTCTTTTCTGGTAGATTGCTTATCTCCATTTTGCTTAGTTCTTTTTCTGGGGTTTCGTCCTGTTCTTTCATTTGGAACATATTTCTTTGTTTCCTAATTTTAGCTGTCTCTCTTTGTTTATTTCTATGACTTAGGTGAAACAGCAACCTCTCCCCATCATGAAGGAGTGGCGTCTATAGGAACTTACCCTCTGTGGATGTGTCTGGTTTCTTGGTAGGCCAGTTGGAGCTGGAGTAGGCGTAGGCTGCAGGGAGTCCCGAGGGCCAAGCCCTACCCAGGCGCCCCCTTAGCAAGCTGGTTAGAGCTGTAGTTGGAGTGGGCTCAGGCATGGGGTGTCCCAGGAGCAAGCCACACCTGGGCCCAGAGCTATAGCTAGGGCGGTGCAAGTTGTGGGGATTTGGGGGACAAGCCACACTGAGAGGCCATTGGGAGTTGTAGTTAGAATTGGCTCAGGCCAAGGGTAGCCTTGGGGGCAAGCTCATTGAGGCCTGGAGCTGTAGCTGAAGTGGGTGTGATCTGTGGGAAGTCTGGGGTAACCTGCAGAGGCTGGAGCAATAGTTGGAGTGGGCACAGAGCCGAGGGGACTCCAGGGTGCAAGCCTCAGAGCTGGTGTGGACTGGGGGCCTGGTGTGTACTCTGACGGTCTAGGTAGGCTGGCTAGTATATCTGGATCGTGCTTTTGCCCATGCAGCCAACGGGGAGAGGGGTCCCTAAATGGTGTTCTCCACTTCCTCCGACAGCGAGAGAGTTCCCACAGTTACCCTCCAATTTGCCAGAGACGGTAGACTTAGTACATGGATTTTTTTCTCGTACAGTCTAGGTGACTTTTAAACCAGTTTTTCTGCTGTACCCAGGGCTGGTGAGCATCCTGTAACCAGTGTTTTGGACTCTCAGTGATCCCTCCCTGTTGGAGGTTGTTGCTTGGGGGTGGGGTTCCCATGGTACCATGTCTCTTATCTCTCCTACCCTTCTCTATGTGGTGTCTCTTGTTTGTTGTGCAGAAGCTGTTCAGTCAGTACTTAGTTCTTCAGGGGGAATTGCTCTGTCTATAGGTGTAAATTTGATGTGTTTCTGGGAGGAGGTGAGTTCAGGGTCTTCCTGTGCCACCATCTTGGACCAGAAACTTGAACTTCTGATTTTAAGTTGCTATAAATTAGTGTTCTCAATATACTCAGAGACCCGTTTATTGAGAATTTTCTACATCTTCAGATAGAACAGTTTTTAAATAGGGCTAATAATTTGGAATCTATTCTGTCCATCCAAGGTATTTTATTTCATGTTCATGCTAAGAGTAAATCATACTTACATTTTCATTGATTCCAATTTAAGTTATTTTCATTTGAACTCAACTAGTTTCTCTGCTCAGTCTATCCAAATGGTTAGAATTAGTGTGAGAGAGGATGAAAGATCAATGTTTCTGCTGAAGTCAAGTTTAAATGTAGTCTAAGTCATACAGAAATACGTAGTCCTATAAATGTCCTTTTCAGAGAGGTGTGCTCCTTGAGAAGGTTTGTGCTATGTGAGTAGAAAAGCATCTTTCCCTGGGTTTGTGATAAACTTGCCTTGTCATCTGTTGAGTTCTTTATGATTTACAATGTATAAAAGAAAATGTTGTACAACAATAATAATATAAATTTATATAGTAAGTTTTTTCAAAGGCATTTATTAAATTACAACTATAATTGAGACTCTGAGTCAGGATAAAGGTGGTTGTGATGGCGGCTCTGATTTAAGGTATGCTTTGGAGGTTGAGTTTACAAGACCTGGTGATGGGTTGAGAGGGTGGAGGAGACAGTGTGATGGATCCCCTTGGTTTCTGGTTGTGCATCTGGATGGACATGCCATTCATGGCGGGAAGGGACGCTGGAAGTGAACTCTGTGGGAGGACGATCACATCTTGAATTCCGTCTTGTCTTTATTCTTTCTGTTTATCCCTTCTTTCTCTAGTAAGGTCATATCTTCTCCAAAGTTTTCATAAATCCACCCTATCTGGTTTCTCACTTTTTTGTAAAGGCCATTTATTTTTCTTGATCTGTCAAGGATCTCTGTTAAGCCATAGAATGTCACACTCATTCTTTAGCTCATGTTTCCTGTATGGGAACAGCTCCCACTTCCCAGTCTGTTAAAATACTGTCCAAGGTTTTCAGTGCTCAGCTCAAAACCTGTCTCTTTCTTGAAGCCTATTAAACTTTTTAACTTCCCTTGGACTCACTTGTCCCTGAACATTTAAAACATAATTTGTTTCGTATAATTTAGCTCCAAAATAGATATTATATTATCATGTATGTTTTTGTTTAGTTGCTGTTGTCACCAGATTGTTAAAACAATACATGATTATTTTATATGATTATATATATATGTATATATATGTATATATATTAACCATATATGTGTGTGTGTGTGTGTGTGTGTGTGTGTGTGTGTGTGTGTGTGTGTATGGTTATAATGTTATTCAGTGCTTATTCTAGGCTGTTATTTCATTTACTCTGTAGCCTTACGAGGTAGATACTTGTATTCATTTCACAGATAAGGAATCCAAGGTTAGGTTATGTTGCTACAAAGTGGTAGAGTTGAAATCCAAAGCCATATTCCAAATACGTGGACTTCTATAGAGTGCTTGAGACCTAGTACCTCATGTTACATCATCTACATTCTCTATCTTAATTAATTGGTTCAACAGATATTCGCCGACTACTTACTATATGTCAGATAGTATTCTAGGCACTAGAAATCAGTGTGTAAAACAAATTCCTGCTCTTGTGCATTTTATATTCTTGTAAGGAAGATGGATAAAAACAGAAAAAAATAAGGAGAGGATATGTTATGTATGCATAAGGAATGTGAGCGTATAGGGGTGGTGTTGCAATTTTAAACAGAGTTGTCAGGGAAGGGTTCGCCGAGAACGGGACGTGTGAGCGTAGACTTGAAGGAGATGCGGAATGAGCCTGTGGTTGTCTAGGGGAAGAAGGTTCCAGGTAGAGGCACAGCAAGTGGAAAGGTCTTGAGGCAGAAGAGTGCCTGACATGTTTGAGGAAAAGCACAGAGGGCAGAGTGGCTAAAGTGGAGTGAGCGAGGGGGAGAGTAGTCGAAGGTGAAAGCAGGCATAACAAAGGGCTGTATTAAGTAGGGCTTTCCCTCGAGTGAGGTGGGAAGTTATTGGAGGACTTTTGAGCACAGAAGTGAGGTGATGTCACTTAAATTTTAATGGCGTGTCATGTACTGCTGATGTCGAGATAGACTGCAGAGAGGCAAGGATAGAAGAGAGACCATTTAAAAACTGTTTTGCAGCAGTCATGATGACAAGGGTGGCAGCTTGATCTAAGTGGTGATGGCAGTGGAGGTGGTAAGATGTGGTCAGATTCTGGATATATAGCAGGTTGAAAGGAGAGCCAAGGTTTTTGACCTGAGCAACTGGAAAGACAGAGTAAGTTACTGTTAACTAAGATTGGAAGGACCAGGCACTTGGTTTGGTTCAAATTAAGTGTGAGATGCCAGTTGGTGTTCAAGTGGCAACATTGAGTAGACAGTTAGATATACAATTATGGAACTAAGGAAAGTGTTCTGAGCTGGAGATATAAATTTGGGGCTTTATTTAAGGTCATGAGACTGTATGAGAGTCTCATGACTCTCATGAGTGCAGCCAAGGGAGTGACTGCACTTAAAGAACATATGTACATGGACTGAGCTCTGGGGCCCTCCAAGCTTAAGAAGTCAGAAATATGAGGAGATACCAGTAAAGGCCACCAATAAAGAGCAGTCAGAGAGGGGGAAAGTGAACAGAGTGTGTGGTCCGGGAAGCCACACGAAAGCAGTGTCTATTTAAACAAATTAATTAATTTTTAAAATAGTTTTTTATTTTTCAGTTACGGTTGACATACAGCATTATATTAATTTCAGGTGTACGATATAGTGATTAGACATTTACATAACTTACAGAGTGATTACCCCTATAAATCTAGTACCCACCTGACACCATACATAATTATTACAATATTATTGACTATGTTCTCTATGCTGTACTTTATATCCCCATGACTATTTTGTAACTACCAATTTGTACTTCTTAATCCCTTCCCCTTTTTCACCCATCCCTCCAACCCCCTTCCCATCTGGCAACCATTAAAATGTTCTCTGTATCTACAAGTTTGTTTTGTTTTTTAGATTCCACATATAATTGAAATCATACGATATTTGCCTTTCTCTGTCTGACTTATTTCACTCAGCACAGTACTCACTAGGTCCACTCATGTTGTTGCAGATGGCAAGATTTCATTCTTTTTTATGGCTGAGTAATATTCCATTATATATATGTACCACCTCTTTGTTATCCATCCATATATTGATGGACACTTAGGTTGCTTCCATATCTTGGCTATTGTAAATAATGCTGCAATGAACATATGATGCATATGTCTTTTTGAATTAGTGTTTTGGGTTTCTTCAGATAAGTACCCAGAGGTGGTATTACTGGGTCCTTCTTTGTCTCTTGTTATACAAACTTTGTTTTAGAGTCTGTTTTGTCTGGTGTAAGTATTGCTACCCCAGGTTTTTTTTTCATTTTCATTTTCATGGAATATCTTTTTCCATTTACTTTTTCCTTTACTTTCAGTCTGTGTGTGTTTTCTGATCTGAAGTGAGTCTCTTGTAGGCAGCCTATGTAAGGGTCTTGCTTTCTTATCCATTCAGCCACTCTGTGTCTTGATTGGAGCATTTAATCCATTTACATTTAAAGTAATTGTTGATAGATTTGTAGTTATTGACATTTTATTCGTATTTTTGATTTTTTTTTTCTTCTTTAGAAATTAACATTTCTTGTACTACTTTGGTGGTGATGAACTCCTTTAGCTTTTTCTTGTCTGGGAAGCTCTTTATCTGTCCTTCGATTCTAAATGATAGCTTTGCTGGGTAGAATAATCTTGGTTATAGGTCCTTGCTTTTCATCACTTTGAATATTTCCTGCCAATCCCTTCTGGCCTGCAAAGTTTCTGTTGAGAAATCAGCTGGAAGTCTTATAGGAGCTCCCATGTAGGTAACTAACTGCTTTTCTCTTGCTGCTTTTAAGATTCTCTCTTTGTCTTAATCTTTGACATTTTAATTGTGATATGTCTTGGTGAAGACCTCTTTGGGTTCATCTTACCTGGGATTGTTTGTGCTTCTTGGGCTTCTGTGTCTATTTTCTTCACCAGGTTAGGGAAGTTTTCTGTCATTATTTCTTTAAATAATGTTTCAATTCCTTGCTCTCTCTCTTCTCCTCTTGGTCACCCCTGATGCGAATGTTGGTACACTTGATGTTTTCTCAGAGGACCCTTAAAATATCTTCATTTAAAATAATTTAAAAATTTTTTTGATGTTCTGATTGGGTGTTTTCTGCTATCTTCTAAATTGCTGATTTGATCCGCTGTATCTAATCTACTGTTCATTTCCTCTAATGTATTCTTCACTTCAGTTATTGTATTCTTTATTTCTGATTTTTTTTTATGGTTTTTATCTCCATTTTTATGTTTCCTACGTCTTCGTTGAAGTTCTTGCTGAGATCATTGGGCATCCTTATAACTAGTGTTTGGAACTCTGAGTCTGGTAGATTGCTTGTCTCCATTTTGTTTAGTTCTTCTTCTGGAGTTTTGTTCTGTTTTTCTTTTTGTTTTTCATTTGGGACATGTTTATCTCCTCACGTTGGCTGCCTCTGTTTATCTCTGTTTATTAGGGAGAGCTAAGAATGTCTCCTGGTCTTGGTGGAATGGCGTTATGTAGTAGGTGTCATGTGGGGCCCAGTGGTTCAGACTCCCTGGTCACCAGAGCTGGGTGCTCCAGGTGTGTCTCTTGTATGGGTTGTCTCTGCCCTCCTGTTGTAGTTGAGCCTTGATTGCTTTTGGCATGTCAGTGGGTGGGATTGACAGGCTGACTGGCTGTGAGTACTGTTGTGCAGGGGCTGATGCTATGGATCAGGATTCGCTTTAGTGAGGCTCTGGTGCCTGCCTAGTTTGCCCTTTGGGTATGTCATTTCTGAAGGTGGTTGGTTGGTGCTTTGGTGTGGTCTGAAGCTGGCCACCGGGTGTGTTGGTTCTGGGGCCTCTTGGGATGGCCTCTGGTCCAGGCCAAGGTCAGCCACTGCCTGTGCCCTGCTTGGGGCCACTTGGTATGAGCTGCAAAGTAATCTACAGGTGGTGGCCACTTGTGGTGGGCTTGGCGGTACCTGGGAGTGGCTAAGCTGCAAACTGAGGCCAGCGGCCACTAGTTCTGGGCTTGGGGCTGCTTAGCAAGAGGTATGGGGCGTGCTGAGGCCAGATGCTGCTTGTTTGGGGTTTGTGAACATTTGAGAGAGTTTAGGAAAATTTGTAGCATGAGCCAAGACAGGTCATTTGTATGGGAAAGCCACTATAAGCAGCTTGGGTCTGGCAAGTTGGGTGGGTGGGGTCTTGGAATCACCAGTGTGGGGCAAAAGGTGTTAACCAGGTTGGTGGAGACTCAGATATGGGAGCCTGGGTCAGGGGAGGGCTCGATAAAGGACAATGGCTTCTTCCAGTACTTCTGTCTGGGAGGAAGCTGCCCCTCCAGCTCTTGCCCTGAAGCCAGACAATTCATTTCCTTCCCTTATGTCCCTGGTGCCTTTCGAGCTGCTGCCCCAGCACTGGAGCTCAGAGTGAATGAGTCCATCAGTGAGTAAGTCTGTGTGTGGGCCCTGTAAGAGGAACACCTGTGACTGCAGCCACCCTCTGTCTCAGCCACAATCTCTGCTGGTTTTCACAGCCAGAAGTTATGGGGACTTCTCTTCACAGCACTGGAACCCTGGGCTAGGGATCCTGGTGTGGAGTGGGACACTTTGTTCCTAAGGAGGGACCGCCACATAAGCTGAGTATCTCATAAGCTGAGATATTCCTTATGATTTTTAACTTCCACACGTGGGTGTAGAACCAGCCTGATCAGCGTCTCCGCCCCTCCTACCAGTCTCCACATGGCTTATTCTGTATGTCCTGAGTTATAGGACTTCTGGCAGTTCTCAATAATGGTTGTTCTCTAGTTTAGTTGTAATTTGATGTGGTTGTTGGAGGAGGCATGTGCAGTTTACCTACTCTGCCATATTGATCGAAAGCATCTTGAAAGTAGAGTCTTAAGGAGAAGAGTGATCAGCCGACTGAGATGCTGAGGGCAAGTCAAAGCTGAAGAAGGTTGGGACTTGACCATTGGCTTGAGTGACATGGACTGGAGGGTACCAGACCAGCAGCAGTAAATGCCAGATATCATCAGAAAATCACCATTGCTTACTAAGAGATTAGTGTGGTTACACGACGTGTTTGGAATTAAATGATTGTGCACATGGTCACACACGATGTGATCTATATCCTTGAATGATTTAAAATTTAGTTGGGGAGCTCAGATATGTATATATAAAGGTAAATAATACTCCAGGTTGGTGTCTTTTCAGTGTCAAATGAGTAGACAAAACAATGCCATAGGATTTTAGGAGTTCCGGAAGTTTGTCTGTTTGACACTTATGTAGCTGTTGAAGGTTTCAAGAAGGAAGTGAAACTTGAGAACAGACAGTGGAGGAACGGTGAGCTTTCACCAGAGAGGAGGAGGAGGGTAGAAAGGGGGTAAACAAAGGTTAAGGTGGGCATTCATGTGACAGCTGAATTAGAAAATAATTTTCCAGTGAGGCATTTATTTATTTTGGGGGGTTTCAAAATCATTCTTTTTAATGTGACAATTTTCCAGTAAGATTAATTGAGGTAAATTTTTCGTTTGTAAGATAGCTAGAAAAACAGAATGGGTGAAAGTTATTAAAAAATAGTTATTTAGAAATAAGCATACACAGATATTTATTTGAAAACAGTTCTCTTTGGTAACTGGTATGATATCCTGAAATGAAGTTTCATTTTAAACTAAAAATGTTTTTTTCACCTAAAATTCCTAATACCATCTATTTAGGATAGAGTTCTTAGGATTACTTTGTACGAGGCTTGTGCTTAGTAGTGACAGCGACAAGAAACCCCATGGCTTCTTGGTTTCAGTTAACCTCCATTCTTTTCTTAGCCTTTTATTTTACTTAGAAAGGAGATAACCTCAATTGAAGAGGGCAAGAAACTTAAAACCATATAAAAGATCATCTGGAACATATAAAAACAATGTTTGTGGCAAACTCTAAAATACATATGAGCTCAGTACACATAAGTCAATGGCAGAAAGTGCTAAATTCAAAAATACACATGAAAACTTTCCTATCATGGGGAATAATGATGATTACACAGTACAGTATGTCCTTTATGGGTTTGTAAAATACTAAGATTTATAGCTGAAGAACTTTAAAAAATTCTAACAGAGCTTAAAGTTTTAATGTCCTAATTTTGCTATGTATTCTTTTGGTATTGGTTCTGAATAGAATATCCTGCAGTTGTATATAAAAATAAAAATAGTTACCCTGAAAAACATTGATTTTTAAAATCTAATTTTCAGTGAATCATGCTTGTAAATTGTATTGATTTTATCAATCAGAGCCCTAACTATCTCTTTAAAACTCAGAAAAATTAGACATGTCTAAGATACTTTTTTTCTTATACATTTGAAATTTTCAATTTTTTTCTTTAGCCTCCCATTAACTCTTTTCGTTTTGGGGTGTAATCTAAGGCTTTGGATTATTCCTGTGTCAATTTAATTTGGTTTTCTGATAAAGAGATTATCATCACCTGGAAATATTTATTATATGCCTAGTATTTGTTAGTAACCTTGCTTCCTTTGAAAATCATCACTTTAAGGGTATTGTAGTGTATAATTATGATCATCACATTATAATTTTAACAAGTATGTTCCTTTTATTTTACATAGTTAAAGGTATTTTCTTTTGGATCTCATTTTTAGAGACTGTCATGGAGTTCCTTGAGAAACTATCTCACAAACTTTCGGAAAGGTTAGTTTTTATTCTACTCTTTAGAATATATGTCTTTTTTTTTTAAGATTTGATTTATAAAAAATTAGGAAAGGACCTGTTAAGAATATTAGTGTGGGAATATCGGGTAGGATCTGTGGACTCTTCAGCAAAAGATTAAGTGAACTATGAGGTGTACTGTGAACGCACATAGTTGTCTTCCTAAAGTGACAGTCTTAACTTAGGCTGTCCCCTCTGTATAGTTATTTGTCTTTAGGAGCCATCATTGATGTGTGATTTAAAAGTTTTCCGAACCTTTTTGAAACTATGTATTTCAGCTTGTACCATCAATTTTATGTCAAGTTCAGGAAATAGTGTTTTTCGTCTTTTGGCCTAAATATTGGCAGCCCACGGATGTGGCAAATTGATCTGTGTTTTGATTTTGTGTATTTTAAGAATGCTCTGATTCACCGTTTGTAATTTCAAGCTGAGTGTTTTACTTTCTGCTGAGTATCCCTTTGTTCTATTCTTGCTTACCCTCCTCCCCACTGCCCTGTCTCTTTGATCATGTCACTCGTCCTTCACCAGCGCTCTTCTAGTGCTTTTGTGAAGGGCAATGCCCAATAGGCATCAGATACCTAGGATTCCAGGAAGGGGCATGTTGTGCTCTGTAAAAGAAGGTCATGTTCCTGCATTTCTTTCTTATAAGGCTGTCTAAAATTTCATTTGCCTCTCTAACTACACCAACGTGTTAAATTTTAGCTCAAATTTCCATTTTCTATTATAAACTCATGCCTTAGAACCCAATCCTCTCTAATTTGGATTATATTTATAAATCCTAAACTTTTCTTTTAATCCAGTGTACCACTGTGGCTTTGATATAATGAAGTGGAAGCGTTAATTATGCAGTTATGTGAGAATTTATTCTACTTTGGTTTGTTGGTTAATTTTAGTATTCTCTCTCCACTTGTGTGTAGGTTAGATTATATTTTGAGCTAACATCTTCATATTTTTACAGTCACATATAGAGTTAATTCTAACAGAAACTTCACATTCCACAGACATTAAGCCTGCATTTGATTATTGCCCAGATAGTATTTTTCTGTAAGGGAAAAATTGTGAATAGTAATCTTTAATATTATATAATCTGTGTTAATTTTTTTATAGAAAATAATTTGTTAGTTTCTTACCTTTTTAAGGTATAACAAAAAATAGTGATTTAAAGTTTGCAGATTAATAATTTGTATGTTCCTATAACATTGCTAATTTTTCCAAGCTTTAGTACTTTCAAGACACATGTCTGCCAACATGCTTTTTAAGGTAGAAATTGCAGTCATTTACTGATGTATATATTGCTCTCTCTTCTAACACATGTAAAATTGAGGTTAATACTCGTTTATATTTGTACTACAAATTACTTCTAGTTTTATCATGAATGTTAGGAAGTGACGTACGCAAACTAGTTCTTTTATAATGATAAACATTTTGCCCTAATAATTAGTAACAAATCTGTTTTACAGAACGATAAAAGATTTTGAGATGATACGAGGGATGAAAATGAAACTAAATCCTCAAAATTTTGTAAGTGACTATGTTGGAATGTTTTTATTTTAATATAAACAGTCTATCAGCTAAGGTCATTATCTTTTGACTCTAGAACTTTCTAGTGATATGCTGAAAGTGTATGTTTTCTTGTTTCTGATCATTGGTTTTAATGAATAAAGGCATTGAGATATTGGACCCAATCAAATATATGGTGATGGAAGGAGAACTGACTCTGGGTGGTGAACACACAATGAGATTTATAGATGATGTAATACAGAATTGTACACCTGAAATCTATGTAACTTTACTAACAATTGTCACCCCAATACACTTTAATTAAAAAAAAAAGAGATATTGGATCCAGATGTCTGAGGCTGATGTTTCCAGGAAATCCAGTATATTTTTGTTGATTAGTTGACATAATATATACGCATATGTGTGCATGCACACGTGCGCACACACACGTATATTCACATTTATACTCATACACATTTATACACACATGATGTATTAATATATACTTATACAAAGGCTGCTTCCATTCTGTGGAAAGTTGGCTTCTGTTTGAAGCAGCCTTTATTTAAGGAGCCTCACTGTAGGCTTGATCTAGCAGTTGACAGTTTTAACCGTCAGTGTTAAGATTGCAGTTTACTCATTGGTTTGCTGATTTATGGAACTCAATTAAATAGGTTGATATGACTGACAGAGTATCCCCATCCTCAGAATACTTAAGTGTTATTTTCAAACACAAGATCAAACGACTGCATGATCTTACAGGACAGACGGATGTGTCCTAATGGCCCGAATGCTGGCCAAGTGATTGGGTGCCCTGGAGAGTGATGGGATTCCCAGTATTAGGACATTGGTTCCCATGTGGTCTGAGGGTGCCACAGGATTGCTGGGGTGGTCTATGCCCTTCTTCCCAGGTTCAACCACTAAGAAATGGATTGATCATTTCTAGAGTAGCATGTCAGTTCTTTGGCTTGGTAGGCAAGTCTGCTTAGGAAACTAGATAATGGTCAGAATTTACTTTGATAAATATAGAAAGAGAAAAAAGAATGTGTTGCCAAAGCTAGTTCACTGAAAGCTACTGTGGCTTGAACTATCCTCCCTAGACATTTTTATATGGCTGTTGATGCAGGTTATTCGGCAGGCATTTGTGAAATGGCCTCTCTCCTCACAAAGTCCCCGTTTTGGTGAGTGGTACGTACCTCTCCGTTCACCGTTACCTGAGCCAGAACCTGGGCTTACTCTCGACCAGTGGTTCTCAAAGTGTGTTGTCTGGACCAGAAGCAGTAGCATCAACAGGCAACTTGTTAGAAATACAAATTCTCTAGCACCAAATGAGGCCCTCTGAATCTCGAGTCTGTTTCATCAAGCCCTCCAGGTGATTTCTCTGCACCCCTCGCCCCTTATAATCAGTGGTCAAGTCCATGGATTCTCCTTTCCCAGATCTCCGCGCTCCCTCCCCTCCATGCTCATTGCTACAACCTTGGTTGAGGTCGTTATTGCTTCTCACCCAGATTACGGTAGTTGCCAAATGGTTTTCTCACCTTTTGTTCTGGCTCCCCTCAAAACCATCCTGGATTCTCACTGCCTGGCAATGTGCCCAGCTGGGTGTTAGACACAGAATAGGTACTCAGCACTTATTTGAAATATGAACAAGTGAATGAATGAATGAATGAATTACCACCAGAGGGATTTTTCTGAATAGCAGATATGATCGTGTGACTCTCTTATTTAAAAATTTTCAGTCACTTCCTGTAACTCTCGGATTTACCTTCCTGTTTCTTGGTTTTTCCTGCCAAGCCCTTCATGATTTTGCCTCTTACCTGCTTTTCTAGCCTTATCTTCTGCTGCCCCTATTGGCCAAGTTAGTGAGTGTCCTTTGCTCCCTCCTGATACCTGTGTGATGTTCATATGCTTTTTCATTTACGTTAGCTTTGTTTCCATTGCTTTCCTTTCTTTTATTTTATAATTCTAACTGATTTATGTGCCAGCAACTATGGCAAATAGCTTTCAATAATTCACAAGCACCCAGGAATGACTTTCCCCTTTCTCGTCTGGATTAAGTGCTCGGTTCTTCAAAACTCAAGTTAGTCTTTGTCTCCTTGAAACATTTCCTGACCTTCTGCCGTGATTTAAATACCCTTCTCCTGGGCTCTGTTTCACATGGTACAACTTCACAGACAGGATGTACCGTTTGTTTCAATGCTCCATGGTTGCTGAGTCACTTGTCTTTCTACTGCCTGGACCATCATTGGCTTCTTGGTGCAAGGATCACGTCTGATTTGTTTTTGTATCATTAAAGCCTGCACGCTGTCTGGCATCTGGCAGATAGTAAATGATCATCTGTGGGAGGCAATCTGTGCCAGGAACTGAACACTTGGGCTAGAGTCCCAGGCATGCTGTCCCTGACCTTCAGGAACTCATGGGGAGAAAGAAAATAAACCTACACGTATCTTACATTGGTGTAGAAATATGGCCATGGAATAATGTCCAAACTGAAATTTCAAGAAGATAATGCCTAAACTGAAATTTTGAAGGACGGTGGCAATAAGGATAGAAGCCAACATTTACGAGTGCTTATCAATGCCAGGTGTCCTATTTAATAGTTTAAGTGCATTAAGCAATCCTGTTTGGGACGTGCTGTTGATTCATTCAGTAAATAACCATTGGGTGACTACTGAGTATCAGGCAGTGTTCAGAGCGCCACCAGGATATAGTAGGAACAAATGCAAACAAAGTCCCTGCCCTCATGAAGCTTGCATTCCAGGGGAAGAAAACAGAGTAAACACATGGAAAAAAAATAAATATATGCTGTATTATGTGGTGAGAAGGGCTCTAGAAAAAATAATGCAGAGAAAAGGGTATGGAGGTTGCTATTTTACATGGAGTGGTCAGTAAGAGGACCCTGGAGCAGAGACTTGGAAGAAGTGAGGGAGCACGCCATGGAGACGGCACAGGGAAGAGCAGTCGAAGCAGAAGGAACAGCAAGTACAGAGGCCTGAGGCAGGAGCATGCCCAGTGTGGTCGAGGAACAATGAGACAGCCCGTGTGGCCAGAGTGCAGCGAGGGAGGGGGAGAGCAGCAGGAGGTGGGGCGACACCAGGTCACAGGGAAGGAAAACGGGAAAGCATCCATGGGCAGCAGTAACCTTTCTAAGTCGTCCAACTAGTGTGGATCGAAGACTTGAACCCAGGCAGTCTGACTTCGCAGCCTGGTGTCTTAACCACTCTTTCTGTCACCTGGACAGTTTGTGGGGAGGGTGATCCTTCAGGTTTTCAAGCATTCCTTTCTTTTAGCATTTTGTACCAGTTGTCAAAAACAGCTATTATTACAATATTTCTTTGTGACATATTTTCTTTGCCAAGACTAGAGTTAATTCTATTTTAGTTACATTTTAAATTGTTGCTTTTGGTTTTGGGATCCACCCTAAGCTTCTTTCTTAGATTTAGAAAGAATCCTAATCTTACCTTTAGTACCCTAATCTTACTTGCAGTGTGTTTTATAGATTCATACATGGGCTACATTTTGGGGGAAATTTCAGCATGGCTAATTTAATCTATTAATGTTGACTTTTATCAGTTTACATTTCAGGATCATATTTGTTTACCTTTTCCCCAAATTCTGAGATTATGCCATATTTACTATACCTTTCTAGTCATTGATTACAGAGAAGTCAAAATAAAGAGGGAAATATTTCCTGCCAAGTCATGAATTTTTGGGGTTTTTATAAAACTTTGCTGATATAATAATAGGTTTACATTTTAAAAGATAGCTAAATTATTGATAAAAATTGTGAAATAGTCAATAGCTTTCGTAACAGTGAATTTTTCCATTGTAGGAATTAATGCCTTGGGATCCCCCTTACTACAGTGGTGTGATTCGTGCAGAGCGGTAAGTTTTTTGAAAGATACTTATGTATGAGCAGAAAGAAAGACAACAATATTTATTGAGCACTTTGCACGTTAATTATGCAACTACTCTCCTGACTCAGTTGCTCACGTACCAACCTACCTTCTCAAATTCAGGCCCTGTGCCGGCTTGGTCAGCATCTGCCCACGTATTTTAAAATCTGGATCACAAAGCTATGCTCTCAGTCACAGTACAGTGCTCGACCCCTCCCCCACCAGCCTATTCTGTGGCTTTTGTCATTTCCTGTCTAAAACTCTTACCTGTCTCCCCGTGGTGTCTAGCGTCCGGCCCCTCTCTGCCTCTTCCTGTGTGTGCCTTCCAGGTTCTCTTACTAGACTGAACACGTTGAGGTCTGGGACTTCGCTAGAACCCTTGTTGTATCTCATTTCTGGTCGAGGGTAATGAAGAAATAACGCAGTACTTGGCATGGCGCTGTGTGATTTTCTTACGTTTCCTCATTTTTATTTCAACATATTGTCAGCACGTTATTGGCACATCTGGAAGGATATTAATGAAATCAAGACTTAGGAAACTTAAGTTGATCGAACTACTCCTCTGGCTTCTACATTCGCCTGTGTAATTATATTGTGGCAAATTAGTAAATTTTTTTCTCCCCTAAAAATTCTCTCTTTCTGTCACTTTTCTTTTATACGTCACTTTTCTTTTTATACGTAAACCCAAGAAATGTGGAGGCCTGTTCACAGTGACCACCTTGGTTATGTTGATGTCCCAAGCAACTTTATATGCACAATAGGAATTAAAAAAAATCTTAATCTTACCCTCCAACCAGTCGTTAACATTTTTCTCTTATAGTTCATTTTATGCAGTTTAAGAGAGTTTAAGATCGATTTAAGTAGTGGAAGAAAACAAAAGTTTTATGCCTTTTACTTCATTAAGGCATGTTGGCGTATATCATGATAATATATTTATTTGATTGGTATTAAACCTTAAAGCCTTTTTGTTACTATGTATTATTCAAGCATCAAGTAGTAAGTACCTCACTAAAATTAGACTGTTTATTTTAATGATTTTTTTTGGCATTTGTCATAAAACAGAAAGCAATAACCTTATTTGTTCTTTTCTGTACCAGCAGGAGGAGGTACTTTAATAGTGTTGAAAAGCTTACCCACTTAATTTTTATTTATTTCCCCCCTCTTTGGCTTCTCCATTACATCTCTGTTCCCCAAACCAATCTTACTTACAAAGCATAATTGTCTCATAAGCAGATAATGATACTTTATCAGCTACTATTTTTAATACATGTATCCCAAATTCAGCATCAGTCATCTTCTCTCTGAAAGCACATAAACTGTTATTTAAAATCTGTTATAATTTAATTATGATAAAATCAAAGTGAGTACTTAGAATATATTATAGCTTAACATAAGATATTGTTTCACAAATGTGTTTTATGGCTGCAAAACTGCAGACCCTGCTCCCTATCGTTGCATAAAAATATAATTTCTGTTTTAAAGCTCTTTCAGAGAAAGATTTGGCTTGGTTGATTGACCTGTTAAGATGTAGCATAAAGGAATACTAAATTTTTTTATTAATGCTTTCCATATGTATATAAAGTATTTTCTTTGATTTTTGACATTGGAAAGTAATATGTTAGATGTATTTCTTTCTAGTTTTTTGCTACTGTGATTTTTATGTGGTATTTCTTCATCCATATCGTGTCCCCATACCCCTTATTGTTTTAATTAAAGGCTTAGCCTTAAATGTAAGTGAGATTTTTGTCATTTAACTGTACTCTGTCAGTAGAGCCTGCCCAAATGGTGGTTCTGTGGAAGTTACATATGAATATTTGAGTATTTGGAAAGATCTCATCAATTGGAATTGAAAGTATATGTATTAATTAGGGGTATGCGATCCCTCAAAAGTTTGATTGTGATCTTAAAAGCTATTGAATAAAGGATGGTGACCCCCTCTTCTGCATTTCTACCAGAAATACAACATTTAAAAGTCATTATGTGGCTGACTGACTGTGGTGTCAGTACTTAGACATACCTGAGCCCCCAAATAAGTTGAGAGTTCTCACCCCTGTACACCAGCCACAGAGATGGGGTCTTACGGTCCACATCAGCCACTGGAAAGAATGGCAGCCTGTGAGGCAACGGGGCAGTGGGGCCAGGAGCATGTTCCCTGAAGCTGGAGGGACCTGGGCAAGTCCTGGCTCTACCACTAAATGAGCTATACACGATCTGTGGAAAGTTACTTATCCTCCACGTCTCTTGGCAAAGTTATCTATAAAATGGGGTTACTGTAGTCCCTAACTTATAGGTCAGGATTAAATGAAATAATGTTTGTGTTATTAGTACTAAAATAACATTATTATATGGAATTGGCCATCTGTGGACATTCTATTAGAGAATGGTCCACTCTAAGAGATGCTTTTTTTAAGCGTTCTCAAAAATCTTTTGAAGGAGGGATCAGTTCTCCCTTAAAGCTTCTGTAAGAAAACACTCATCTAAAATGTTATCAGATTAGTGGTAGAATGCTCATCAGAAAAGATTTTGATGATAGATAAAGGGTACTGAGTCAGGGAAGTCCATCTTGCCAGTGTTTTCCAGCATCACTGTGTCCGGAGTGGAGGTACCCTGCAACTGGCTGGCAGGGCAACTCACTTCTGGTCCCTTCCCTTTTCAAGGTTGTGGGATCACTACTGCCTTCAAAAGAAAATTGGAGTTGTCATTCAAGGCCTTCTAGGATCTGCTAGCATCACAACCCACTCTTCTTTAACAATAAATACATACACACCCAGTTATTTGTTGGGTATAGCCTGCCCTACTGGTTCTCTCCCACCACTCCTCTTCCTCCACAATTTACCTAAGCCACACTAAACTCTCTGACCCCCAGCCAGGTCCCTTTCTGTCTCAGAAGAGCCTGTGTCTGGTGGCCAGTCAGGTTCCCTTTGCCTTCTTTTCTGTCTTTACCTATGAAATTTTGCCAAGTGTGCACGATGCCTCCAGGTCTGCACTATTCTGTGCAGCTCCTGCTTCCACCATGCTCGCAGCCTATGTGCTACACAGTTGACCTTCTAATTATGTGTTCTTTGTGTTATTTTATTAAATGTGTTTTTTCAGTCATATCTTAAAGCTCTTAAGAATAAAGTTTGTCTGTTTGCAGTTTAATGTGGAATATACAGTCTGGGCTCTCAGTAAATACATATTGGTGTGCCAAGAAAAGGTTGCTGCCACAATCCAATGCCTACAGCAGTCCCCAATCTGGGTTGCAGTAAAAGAATCTTTACTGAGGTGAACAGTTTGCAAACCTGGGAAACACAGCCTCTGGAGGACACTGAAAGTGTGCTCCCTCGAGACTAGGGGGAGGTCGGGATTATATAAAGTACCTGTCCTAATCCCTGATTAGCCCATTTTTTATGCAAATGAGGAATCCAGATGAGGAATCAAATAGCACTATCCTGATTGGTTGGAATCATGCATCTTGATTGATCAGTATGGAGTCACTCTGATTGGTCGGTAAAGATGCAAATGAAGATATAGCTGCACATGGGGCAGGTCTTAGCCCATTGGTCAGAATAGTATTCCAGGAACTCCTTTGTAAGTTTTGGCTCAGACAGCAGGAATGAAGTACAGGAGGTTTTGCAGCTCAGTTTGTGCTTTTCCCCTAATATGCAGTGTGCATGAGAGGACCCCAGTAAACAATGGCTGCTAGACTCTGATTATGAATTTGGGCCGAGTTAACCACAAGGAGTCCTTTTTAGCAGGTTTATTCCTTCTTGGGCTTCACAGTTGATAACCATTGTTCAAGCCTGTGCCTAAACCAGTAATTGGAAATTCTTATTCAAAGCAAATCTAGTGACATATTTTTGTAAAGAGAATATCGTATTTTAGTGAAGGACATTTTTCATCGCTCAGCTTTGTTGAAAGCAGTGTGACCCTTTGGAGGTCTTTGTAATGTGCATTGGTTGATAGAGGTTTCTACCAGTCTTGTTGGTTCTTTGAGTGAGAAATCATCAACTATTCCAGGAACACAGTGTAACCTACATAATATCCACCAGGGGATTTAGTGTATTTAATTAAAGTTTCAATACACGTTCTTTTATTTTGCTATTAGCTCAGTAAAAGAACCAGAAAAAGGGATGCAGAAAAGCTTCAGATGGGATTGTAAGAATTGGGTGTTTTAAACATCTGTTTTAAGTTGCTTAAAAGGCAAATGATTGAGTTTGCTTTAAGGTTTCAGTAATCTTGATTGACATAAGTAGGCCGAGAAGCACAGGTAATGGATGAGAAAAGAAAGGGAAAATAGTTTGGGTTTGAGATTAGAAGAGTGGAACACTGTGAAGATTTCTAAATCCTTGTTAAATTCCTCCACTTTCAAGTAAACACTTAATTGTGTGGTTTGACATGAAATCAAAAGTAGAAGGGGCTTTCCTTGATTTGAGGTTTTCTTCAAGTTAACCCCAGGGACTTTTTTTTTTCTTTTATGATAAATATTTCAGATTTATTTCAAGTTTCTTAAATGTCTGCCTAAAGAAAAGAAAGAACCTATTAGAAGTAAGACAAGTCAGACAAGAAATTAATGTGCCAAAGGCTGATCCTTGAAAATAGTTGCGTAAATGACTGATGGTAGTAAATCTTATAGAGCAGCTAATTTTTTTCTTTTTCAAGTTTTAGTGGTAGATTCTTCATGGAAGACTAAAAGTAATTCTTTAAATTATAAAAGTATATTGAAATGATTTTATTTAAAATTAAATTTTATTTTTTAGTAGGCCGTACATTCACATGGTTCAAAAAATCAAAACCAGGTTAGAAAGTATTCATATTGAGACATTTGATCTCACCCTGTCCCTGTTCATAGCAGTTCTCTCTGCCCCTGCCCATCGAGGTAACCATTTTAAAGTTGTGTATCCTTTCAGCATGTGGCTTTTGTTTTTAATGCTTGAGGACTTTATTTCTTTTCTGCCAATAATGAGTTTCAGTGAATCATTATTTATTTTGGTGCTCCTGTGTAAAGCTATCATTGGCAAGTAGAATTCAGTGTTGTCTGTTCCTTGCTAAGGTATATACTCAAAATCTCAAGAGCATTCATGTAACGAAATAGGAATGTTTTGTGTTTTAAACTACTTAGGAAACATTGGACTCTCACAGAAGAATGGTATGGTGGCATTTCAAGAGCATAAAGCCTTCGGTTTGCTATGTGAAATTGTACTCGTATACTTTATTTATTAGTATATGAGTAGTGAGCAGGGTGCTTTCATTTAAAAAAAAATTAACCTTTATTATGAAAACTTTCAAAATAGACAGAGATAGAAAGAATAAATGTAAGTAATCCGCATATTCATCCCCCAGATTGAACAATTACCAAGATTTTACCATATTTCCTTCATCTTTTTCCTTTCCCTTTTTTCCTTTTTTCTTCCTTCTTATTACTAAAATATCTTAAAGTACATCTTAGATCTCATGTCATCTCACTCTTACATATTTATTATGTATCTCTAAAAATTATGGATATTTTCTTACATAAATTCAGTACTGTTATTGCGTAATGAAGTACGTAGCTGTGTGTTGGATCATCTAATACCCAGTCTATATTCATATTTCCTTGATAGTATCAAATCTTGTTTTTCCCAGTTGGCTTGTTGGAACCAGAGTCTGAACAAGGCCTACACATTTCATTTGTTGTTTCTGTCACCTGAGCCTTTCCGTATACCTCATGCCCATACCCAAATTGCCACCTTTTTTATTTTTTCAACTTGTTGAAGAGACCCGGCTATTTGTTCTACAGAATTTCCAAGCTTCTGGGGATTTATCTGGTTGCTTTCTTTTGTTGTCATTTTGCTGGTTCCTTTATTCTCATAATTTCTGTAAGCTGGATGTTAGACCTTTCCCCTTGCTCCTCCCTCCTCATTATTTTTGTTTATTCTGTCTTACTGTTGTGTTTCAGATATGGCTATTAAATCTCACGTATTGATATAATCAAAGACTGAATGAGAGGCTACAAGTAGAGGTCTCACTGCTACCCTAAGATTTGGCTCGAGCCTCTGTGATAGGGTTCTGTCACCATAATGCCATATCAGTGTAATTGTATCTTTTCTCCATAAGGTCAGGCCTGCTGGTTCACTTTCCTACTTTTTTAGAATGATGATGAAATTGTACTCTGTTAACTTTAGTTTTGATTTATGTTAATCATAATTTTCAGTGAACTGTGTAGCTGATCTGTACCATTAGGCAAGTCACTCCCTGATTACCAGAAAGTTTGGGTAGAGCATTTTCTTGCAGAGGTCCAGATGGAACCAAACTGGCAATGGCTGATTCTTTACAAACCGGAGAGAAAACAGATCTTCTTTATTTTCAGGACAATGTAATTACCTGAAAGGTAAACAGGTTTCTAGAATCATTCAGTTCCTTTATTGCTCCCCTACCTTTATTTAACCAGACAAAACAGTAGCTCTCCCTTGGGCTTTCAAGACTAAATATTTCAAAAGGCCATCCAACTATCACATTAAAGTCATGCTTAGATAATTATTCCTGATGCCAAAAACATTCTATCTCATTTTATTTTGATAAAGTTAAAAATAGTTTCTCTGACAGTGTTGTCATATACTGCTTTTTTCACGTCTGCGTTTTCCCGAGCCCACACATGTCCTCTGGCAGGCTGTCTGCATTCTGCCTCGAGCCTGGAAGCATTTGCCATTTGGGGCAAATGTTCTCTCTCACACTTGCTTTAACTTACTGAATACACTGGGGTGAGACTGAAGCCTATGTTTATCTGCAGTTTCAACCGGCATTCGTTGACTACTTAATTGTGTTATATTTTCACTAAGTTCAGTGCCAAGATTTTTGGAAGTAGTGTCCAAGTTCTTTCTTTACCTTCATCCCAGGTGCATCTGAGGTTGAAATAGAACTCTGACTCATCAAGTGTGCTTCATAAATACACAGATACATTGATTTAAAAAAAAAACCCTCAAATTACAACAAATGAAGAATTCTTCATTTGAAAATCTTTCATTGACTGTTTCTGTACTTATTTCAATAATAATTAGTATTCCTGATGAGGATTTTGAGATATTGCTAAATTCTGTTGTTCTTAATAAGAAAAAACCTAATTTATGTCATTTTACCACGTTGATTATAATATATTTAGTTCTTTGAAATTTTGTAGCATATTTTTAACCAGAACAAAGCAGAGCATTTATTAAACTTCATTTAGCAATGATGGTGGATAACAGTAATTTTCTTCCTATTTCTTTCTGAGAAAGAGTACCCAAAGGATTCTTCTGGATTCAAATCAGTAGAACGTATTTACAAAAAATATGTAGTAAAACTGTTGTAAAACTTTAAAAGAGTTTGAGGCAATGAAAAGGATAACAATGAATGTAAATCCTCAAAATATACTTAAATGTGACTATGTTTATGTTGGGCTGTGGCTCTGATATACTTTAAGGTTTACATGTTGCCTGTAGTACTTTTCTATTGTTTTGGGTTCTCTAGATGACAGAGGGAAAGTTCTTACATGTAGTATCTATGCAGATAAAAAAGTTATGGAGAAAGGAGCTGCAGGCAGGTATTCACGGCAACCTTTCAAGAGTCTGGTGCTGTGGCTGCAGACCCGGCTTTTGCATGGGAGCTCAGCCTGTGAAGGTCGTCCTTGTGTTTTAGCTCTGCGGGGGCAGGGGGAGCAGCTGCGTCCTGAGCTGTGGTTGGGTGGTCGTTGGCAGTGGAGCTCAGTGACCTGTGACTGCTGAAATGTCCTGTGTATTATTTCACACTGTGTTGAAGATATAAGCTGAGTATACAAGGCAGGGGGCCGGCAGGGTGGGGCTGGCTGCTGCCTCCTGACAGGTGCGTCATGCAGGACTGTTCCTCAGGGCGCCTCAGACCAGGGCTCAGGGCCTGGCAATACCTTCCAGCTTTTTGAACCTCTTGCAGCCTCCCTGGACCTTTTCCCATTCTGGCTGTTCTTCGGGAAGGGCATTACTTCTCAGAGTCACCGAGGGCGTGGAGGGGCACGCAGGTGTGTGTGATCTCTTTCTTGCTTTTGAGGTGGCTGAGTAAGGTACAAGGTGATCTTTGTTTGATTGAGCTTTTATGCCATATTGGCTTCGATGCCCTGAGCCTTTGCTGCTGCTCATCTAGAATCTTCTAGAATGTCCTCCCGCCTTCTCCAGGGAACTCATCTTTCAAAGTCCACCTCAGATAGCCCCTCCTCTTTGTAGTTCTCCCTGATCCTTACATTCTCATCCTCTCCCTTCTGGCAGGGGAATTAACCACAGCCTCACCTTTGTTCCCACCCTTTGGGCACTGCTCTTCTGCCCTTATCACTTGGGTTACCCGTTCTTTATGGTGACGTCTTACACCCCTTGTCCCTTGGATTACCTATGTTTTAGGGTTGTGTCTTATGCCCCTTATCATTTGGGTTACCCGCTCTTTAAGGTTACGTCTTACTCTTTCTGCATGGAGCAATGATCAGACACATAGTAGATGATCTGGAATGTTTACTGTGTGGACTCACGCTTCTTGCCAGAGTGTCGCTGTAATTTATGGACTGCCCGCTTTTCTCCAGTCACCATGCCAGATTCTTTGTATGCATTTATCTGATCACGAATGGAGCCTGGGAAGTATGATCCCCATTTTCCTGGTGAGGAAATTGAGGCCCCAGCAGGCCAAGTAACTTGTTCAAAGCACCGAAGCAATAAGAGAGAGCCAGGATTTTCACTTCAAACACAGGGCTCTTTCTCCTTGACTGCACTGTAACGAACCTCTTTGAGCCTCAGTTTCCTCAAATAAAATTAAGTAATAATCCTTGTTCCACTTTTCTCACAGAATTATATAAGGAACATGAAAGATTCTTGATGTTATATAAGGAACATCCAATTATATAAGGAACATGAAAGATTCTATAATTTGCTTTGCAAATTATAAAGCCCTAAGCAAATACTGTGTTTCCCCGAAAGTAAGACCTAGCCAGACAATCAGCTCTAATGTGTCTTTTGGAGCAAAAAATTAATGTAAGACCTGACCTTATTTTTCTACAGTATAAGACCTGGTCTCATATAAGGCCGGGTCTTTTATTAATTTTTGCTCCAAAAGACACATTAGAGCTGATTGTCCTGCTAGGTCTTATTTTCAGGGAAACGGTATTATCATCCAGTTAAAAAGATAACCTCAGCTCTTCTATTAGGTTGTTGCAAAAGTAATTGCAGTTTAAAAGGTTAAAAATAATTGCAAAAACCACAATGACTTTTGCACCAACCTAATACTTACTACTTGTAACTTTGGGGAGATTGCTTATCTTCATGTAAAACTTTGTTTTCTTATTGGTAACTTGGGGTGACACTATTGCCTTGTAGGGTTGTTTTTGCTATCAAATGAGATACATATAAAAGGCTTAACCCAGTGTCATAGTGAGCACTCACTGAATGGTAGTTGCTGCTGTCATCATTGGAACTTAGGGATAAGTTTTCATTTTGTAGATGAAATTTAGGGGAAATGAACATATTTACAATATTGAATCTTGTTATGATAACGAATCTTTGCATTCTAGACTGTGTCCTGTTTACCACTGCCAGAATAGTCTTTCTAAAGCATAGCATTCCTTCATTTCTCTCCTCTTTCCAGCTACTAATGGCTGCTATTCCCATGTTGTGTGCCTTCACAGGATATCCAGTAAATGGTGACACAATAAAGGCCTTCAGCTCTGTGCTCCTTCTAAGCACCTAGTGAAATTGACAAAAAGACCATCAACACACCTACATCTGTATATAGCAGTGGAACAGATCAGGAGGGTGAAGTAGAAAATGGGATGGTGTCAGAGTGGGAGTCGATAGCTATTATCTAAGGTTGATAAATCAGTAACGAGAGGGTTAAGTATTTCAGAAGGTGATAGAGATAACCACCAGAGGGACTAAAACAGACTGTTAACGCTCCAAATTACCAGAAAGAAAAAGCAAATGCAGCCCACATAGGCAAAGAAAGAAGGGAAAGGAAGCATTAAAAAAATAGAACAGAATTGCATTGGTAAGAGCAAGGACACTAGGCACTTTCATACCCAGTTGATAGGAATAAAAATTATTACAGTTTTTGTTTGTTTGTTTGTTTTTGCAGGGGGAGAGGATTTGGTAATACCTATTTAACAATTTAAAATGTCACGCTCTTTGCAACGGTGTCATTGACCCTACAGATAGGCTCTGCCATGTGACAAGGGTGTTCCCTGCAGCATTGTTTGTAGGGGAGGTAAACAGCAAGCTGACTTAGTAGGGGCAGAGCCGACCAGTGCAGGGAGGTTAGTTAGCTCTGGGTGCTTTTGGAGAGAAGTTCAAATCAATAAAAACCTGACCTTTTATTATCACCATGTGCAGGCAGTTCCAAACAATGTCACTGTAGGATACTCCCACTAAAGGTTGCAGGCTCTGACCATCCTTGCCTTTTCTGCCCGCACACACCAGGGTAGGAGATCCCTTAAGAAGTTATGGAGATGCTTGTCGTAGATGACTACTTTCATGAGACAGAATGGGAAGGAGTTTTATGTACCCAAATAGACAGTATTTCAAATAATAATTTTGTTAATAAAAGGAAATTGCACTACAGTATGAATGGTATGATTCTATTTGTGTAAAGATACATTTTATATATACATATATATGTTTTATATATATGTGTGTATATAACATATATATGTATGTATGTATATATGTATATATATATAACATTACACATATAATATCTATGTATACATATGTGTATATAATGGGGGTGCCAAAAAAATGTATACACATGATTTGTATTCATCTTTTGTTATTGGTATATATTGAGTATTAACTTTAATCCAGTTTTTTCCTTTCTTAAAATGTGTATACGTACCAGTTAGAATGGCTATCATCAACAGGACAAATAGTAACAAGTGTTGGAGAGGCTGTGGAGAAAAAGGAACGCTCATACATTGTTGGTGGGAATGCAGACTGGTGCAGCCGCTACGGAAGGCAGCATGGAGGTTCCTCAAAAATTAAGAATAGAATTCCCATATGACCCAGCAATCCCTCTTCTGGGTATCTACCCCCAAAATCTGAAAACATTTATCCATAAAGACATGTGCTCCAATGTTTATTGCAGCTTTATTTACAGTGGCCAAGACATGGAAACAACCAAAATGTCCTTCGACAGATGAATGGATAAAGAAGTTGTGGTGTATATATACACAATGGAACACTATTCTGACATAAGATGAAATAAGGCCATTCGCGACAACATGGATGGATCTTGAGATTATTATGCTAAGCGAAATAAGTCAGACAGAAAAAGTCGAGAACCATATGATTTCACTGATATGTGGTATATAAAACTGAAAACAACAAAGGAACAAGACAAATAAATGAAACAAAACCTCATAGACATGATATTGTATGTCAACTATAATTTAATATATATATATACTCACGGGATATGGAGTTCAGCATGGGAATAGAGTCAGTGGAATTGTAATAGATATGTACGATGTCAGAGGGACAATAGATTGGGGGAGGGGGGTCATCACTTTGCGGGAGGTGAAATGTCTAACTATTGCATTGTTTTGTACACCTGAAACTAAGGAGAAAAAAAAAGGAAAAAAAAATGCTTGAAAATAGGAGAGCTTAAACTGAAAAACAAAAAACAAACCCTCATAGACATAGACAATAGTTTGGTGGTTACCAGAGGGTAAGGGGGGAGGGGAGTGGTAGATGAGGGTAAAAGGGATCAAATATATGGTGATGGAAGGAGAACTGACTCTGGGTGGTGAACACACAATGTGATACATAGATGATGTGTTACAGAATTGTACACCTGAAACCTATGTAACTTTACTAACAACTGTCACCCCAATAACCTATAATTTAAAAAATAAACATGTATACATTTTTTTTGGCACCCTCTGTATATGTGTATACATATATTTATGCATTTCTGTATATGCTTACAGGCATTTTCCATATATATACGTACATATATTATATATAATACACATGTAAATCTTTTCACACAAGTAGAATCAGGGTACAGAAAAAATGGTTAATTGTAGTTACCTCTGATGGTGGAAATAGTGAGCCAGGGGATATTATTTGAGTTTTTAAAGCAAAACAAACCAAAAAAAACCCCCAAAACACAAGGATTTTATGTTACTTTATAATACATTTTTTCTTAATCATTTCAAATTGATAGCATTTACCTTTTAACATTCATAATTTTATTTAATATATACGGAGTTAAAGTCATATGGAAAGTCTTATATAAGCTTATGTTCTATACTTACAGTTTTTTCCCTCCAAGCTAAATTGTCTCCCTGGATTTTGCCTGATTACCACATATGGGTGTCATGGGCATTAGGTGAGTCAGTAAATATTTTTAGATTATAGATAGGCTATGTTAGCTTTATTATGTTTCTTGTCTACAAAAATAGTCAAATAAGTTACATGTCTATTATAATCTAAGAGGGTTTAAGTTTAAGATATAAAGGTTCATTTTAGTGAGCGAAAATAGACCTATCAAAATTGACCATCTTAATCATTTTTACATGTACCGTTCAGTGGTATTAAATCCATTCACATTGTCGTGCTGCCGTCACCACCAGCCATCCTCCAACTCTTTTCATCTTGTAAATCTAGACTCTATACCTATTAAACACTGACTCTATTTTCCCCTCCCTCCTGCCCCTGGAAACCACCATTGTACGTTTTGTTTTTATGATTTTGACTACTCTGGATACCTCATGCGAGTGGAATTATGTAGTATTTGTCTTTTTATGACTGGCTTATTTCACTTAGCATAATGTCCTCAAGGTTCATTATCCATGTTGTAGCATATTCCAGAATTCCTTCCTTTTTAAGACTGAATATTATTTCAGTGTGTGTGTGTGTGTGTGTGTGTTTACACACACACACACACACACACCACATTTTGCTTATCTAGGCAATAAAAATAGAACTACCTAATGATCTAGCAATTCCACTTCTGGGTATAAGCCCAAAAGAGTTCAAAGGGGGGTCTCAAAGAGATATTTATACTCCCATAATCAAAGTAGCAATATTCACAACAGCTAAAACACAGAAGCAACCCAAGTTACTTTGATTATGGGTGTGTAAATATCTCTTTGAGACCCCCCTTTGAACTCTTTTGGGCATATACCCAGAAGTGGAATTGCTAGATCATAAGGTAGTTCTATTTTTATTTTTTTGAGGAGCCACCACACCGTTTTCTATGGTAGCCGCACCTTTTTACATGCCTACCGATAGTGCACAAGGGTTCCAATTTCTCCACATCCTCACTAACACTTGTTTTCTGTGTTTTTGACAGTAGACATCCTAATGGTATGTTATCTCATTGTAGTTTTGATTTGCATTTCCCTAATGATTAGTGATATTGAGCATTTTTTCATGTGCTAATTGGCCATTCCTTATATCTTTGGAGAAATGTTTATTCAAGTCCTTTGCCCATTTTTGAATTGGGTTGTTTGTTTTTTGTTGTTGTTGTTGAGGTTTAGTAGTTCTCACATATTCTGGATATTAATTCCTTATCAGCTACATGGTTTGCAAATATTTTTTTCACATTCTATGAGTTGCCTTTTTACTCTGTGGATAGTGTCTCTTAGTGTACAAAATTTTAAAACTTTCATGAGGTCCTATTTTTTTTCTTTTGTTGCCTGTGCCTTTGGTGTCATATCCTAGAAATTACTCTCAAATCCAACACCATGAAGCTTTTGTTCTGTATTTTCTTCTAAGAGTTTTATTGTTTCAGGTCTTACATTTAGGTCTTGAGTCCATTTTGACTTAGTTTTTGTATATGGTATTAGGTAAGAGTCCAACTTCATTCTTTTGTATGTGGCTATCCAGTTTTCCCTGCATCATTCTTTGAAAAGAATGTCCTTTCCCCATGGAATAGTTTTGGCACTCTTGTTGAAATTAATTGTGCTGTTGAATTCTGTTTTCTAGGAATTTTATTGAGTTTTTTTGCATCAATGTTCATAAGGGTTAGTAGTCTGCAGTTTTCTTATAGTGTCTTTGTCTGGCTTTGGTATCAGGGTTATGATGCCCTCATAGAATGAGTTAGGAAATGTTCCCTCCTTTTCAATTTTTTAGAAAAGTTTGAGAAGGATTAGTATTAGTTTTTCTTTATGTTTGGTAGAATTCATCAGTGAAGCCATCATATTGGTAGATTTTTGATTAATGATTCAATCTTCTTACTCTTTATAGGTCTAGTCACATTGTCTATTTCTTTGTGATTTAGTCTTGGTAAGTTTTATGTTTCTAGGAATTTGTCCATTTCATCTAGGTTATCCAATTTTTTTGGTATACAATTGTTCATAGTAATCTCAAAATTTTTTTGTTTGATTTCTGTAGAATCAGTAGTGTCCCCACTTTCATTTCTGATTTTAGTAATTTGAATCTTCTCTCTTTTCTTAGTCCATCTAGCTAAAGGTTTTTCAGTGTTGATCTTTTCAAAGAACCAATTTTTGGTTTCATTGATTTGCTTTATTGTTTTTCTGGTCTCTATTTCATTTATCTCTGCTCTAATCTTCATTATTTCCTTCCATTTGCTAGCTTTGGGTTTAATTTTTTTCCTTGTTCCTTAAGTTGTAAAGTTTGGTTGTTGACTTGAGACCTTTTTTTTTTTTTTAACTTTCATTTATTTTGAGTGTGGTTTTCCAGGACCCATCAGCTCCAAGTCAAATAGTTATTTCAGTTCAGTTGTGGAGGGTGCAGCTCACAGTGGCCCATGTGGGGATAGAACTGGCAACCTTGTTGTTAAGAGCACTGCGCTCTAACCAACTGAGCTAACCCGCCATCCCTATCTATTTTTTTTTTTAATGTAAGCATTTATAGCTATAAAATTCTTCCTTAGCAACACTTGCACTACATCTCATAAGTTTTGGTATGTTATATTTTCATCTTCATTCATTTCTAAGTATTTTCTAATTTCCCTTGTGATTTCTTCTTTGATCCATTGTTTGTTTACAAGTGTGTTGTATAAGTTATACAGTATTGTGATTTTCCAGTTATTTTCATGTTATTGATTTCTTACATCATCCTGTTACAACTTTGAGAAGATAACATTATATGATATCTATGTTTTTAAATTTATTGAGACTTAATTTGTGGCCTAACATATGATCTGTGCTGAAAAATGTCCCATGTGCACTTGAGAAGAATGTGTATGCTATTGCTGGGTGGAGTGTTGCTATTAGATCTAATTGGTTGATTATGCTGTTTATGTCCTCTATTTCCTTGTTTATCTTCTGTATGGTTGTT
Organism: Rhinolophus ferrumequinum; assembly: GCF_004115265.2. Taxonomy (NCBI): domain Eukaryota; kingdom Metazoa; phylum Chordata; class Mammalia; order Chiroptera; family Rhinolophidae; genus Rhinolophus; species Rhinolophus ferrumequinum. The sequence goes on along the minus strand of NC_046287.1, from coordinate 97,246,792 downwards.
TTATCCATGATTATGAGTGGGATATTGAAGCTCCAACTATTATTGTAGAACTCTTTTTTTTTTTTTTATTTTTTTTTTTTATCTTTTTTTATTTTTTTTTTTATTTTTTAATTTATTGGGGTGACAATTGTTAGTAGAATTACATAGATTTCAGTTGTGCAATTCTGAATCACATCATCCATAAATCACACTGTGTATTCACCACCCAGAGTCAGTTCCCCTTCCATCACCGTACATTTGATCCCCCTCACCCTCATCCCCCACCCCCCAACCCCCTTACGCTCTGGTAACCACCAAATTACGTTCCCCAGATTAATTTTCAAACCCCGTGGCCATCCTGTGGTCACCGACTGCCCTCCAATCCCCTCACCCTCCCCCCCACCCCCCACTCCCCTGTAGAACTCTTTATTTACCCTTTCATATCTGTCTGCTTCATATATTTTGATAGCCTGTCATTGCGTAAACGTTCTTATTATGTCTATTTGCGGTATTAAACCTTTTATTAACATATGTTCTTCTTTGTCTCTTGATTTAAAGTCTATTTTTTCATATATTAGTATAGCCACTCCTGCTTTTTTTTGGTTGCTATTTGCATGGAATATATTTTCCACCCTTTCATTTTCAACCTGCTTGTATCTTTGGATCTCAGGTGAGTCTTTTGTAGACAGTGTATAGTTGAATCATGTGTTTTTATTCTTCTGCCAATCTCTGTCTTCTGAATGGTGAGTTTAATCCATTTACATTTAATGTGATTATTGATAAGGAGGAACTTACTTCTGTCACTGCTATTTTTTTCTTTATTGCTTATAGCTTTTTATTTCCTCATTTCCTACATCCCTGTCTTCTTTGTGTTTAGTTAATTTTTTTGTAGTGAAATGTTTAAATTTCTTCTTAATTTCCTTCTGTGTATGTTCCGTAGCTATTTTCTTTGTAGTTGCCACAGGGATTACATTTACCATCCTAAAATTATAACATTCTAATTTTAATTCATAGCAGCTTAAGTTCAATAACATACAAGCACTCTGCTCCTATATAGCTCTATCCCCACTCCTTTTAGTTGTCGATGTCACAAAATTACATCTTTGTACATTGTGTACCTCAAAACAAGCTACTAATTTTTACAACTGCATTAGTTTCCTAAATTATCTAGAAAACAAGATTTGGGCTTACAAACCAAAGTTACAGTAATATGAGGTTTTTCATTAATAATTGTTTTTTTTTCCTTTAAATGTGTTAATGTCTTCAATCATGTAGAAAATAAAAAGTATAGTTACAAACCATTGTTACAATAATACAAGCTTTAGTAATTGTCCATGTATTTACCGTTATTGAGATCTTTATTTCTACATACAGTTTTGAGTGCCAGTTTAGTGTTTTTTCAGTTCACCTTGCAGGACTCCCTTGGGCATTTCTTGCAGGGCCAGTCTAAGCTCCCTCAGCTTTTGTTTATTTGGCAATATCTAGATTTCTCCTTCAGTTTTAAAGGGCACTTTTGTCAGATGTAGGATTCTTAGTTGATAATTTTTTTTTTCTTATAGCACTTTGATTATATAGGCCCCCTGTTTCTGGCCTCTAAAATTTCTGATGAAAAATATACAGAAAATCTTATTGAGGATCCTTTGTATGCGTTGATTCACTTCTCTCCTGCTGCTTTCAAGATTTGCCCTTAGTCTTTGGCTTCTGAAGGTTTGATTAGAATGTGTCTTTGTTGTGGATCTCTTTGATTCATTGTTGTTGGAGTTTGCTGAGCTTCTTGGATGTTTAAATTTATGTCTTTTCTAAAATTTGGGAAGTTTTCAGCCATTATTTCTTCAAATATTCTCGCTGAACTTTCTCTGTTTCTTCTCCTTCTGGGACTCCCATGATACGTATGTTGGTCCTTTTAGTGGTGTCCGATAGGTATCTAGGCTCTGTTCACATTGTTCTGTCTTCCCCGACCCCCTGCCTGTTCCTTAGCTTCTATAATTTCTATTTTCTTATCTTCAAGTTCATGGATTCTTTTGTCTTCCTTTAAAACTCTCTAGTGAATTTTTTATTTCAATTATTGTACTTTTCAGCTCCAAAATTTTTTTGTTTGTTTGTTTCTTTTTAGGTTTTCTATCTCTTTAGTGATATTTTCATTTCGTTTTCTCGTCTTTTTTTTTTTTTTTACTTTCTCTTCATCTTTAGTTCTTTGAGCACTTTTAACCTGTTGTTTTAAAGTCTTTGTGTAATATATGTGCCATTAAATCTATTTTAGGATCAGATTCTGTTAACTTAGTTTTTTTCCTTTAGAAAGGGCCATATTTTCCTGTTTCTTTGTATATCTTTGTGATTTATTTGTTGAACACTGGACATTTGAATCTAATTATATGGTAACTATGGAAATGAGATTCTCCCTAGGGTTTGCTTTTTTAAAAATTGTTATTGTTTTGGTTTATTGTTTTTAATTGGTGTAGGTTGTGTCTATGCTGCAGATCAACCTGAGGTGTAAACTTAATGTCCTTTTGTATCTTTTCTGAGCCTTTCCTTGGGCATGCATGGTCACTTTCTGCTTTACTTCATATATGCAGTTGGTTTTCAATGTCCTAGTCTTTTAATGTCTGGCTCCTGAAAGGGGAAAAATGAAAAATGAAGGAGGTAAAAAAGGGTGCTGGTCCTATAAATTTCCTGGAACTTACTTGAGCCAGAGGTGGGAGGAACTTGAAGTAGTGCAGGGAGGTGCAACAATAGTGGCTTGCTTCTTTGTTTGCACCTCTGAGATCAGAAGCAACAGTCAGCAGTCAGAGCACAGATCCCCAATAGTTGGGGAACAGAGTCCTTTTTGCCTACTGTAGTTCCACAAGCTGTGTGTAAGCTGCTCCAGGAACATGTACACATCTGCCTGCTATGTGACTGAGTGTGGGGGTGGGTAGCTGCTACTGTGCTAAGAGCTGAAATTGACCACAATTGACCCACCCTCCAAGCCTTCCCCTGGAAGTTGCCTTCAACCCAGAATTCCAAAGTAGTTACATCAGGCATATTCTACCAGTGTAATTGTTGTCTAGGTGGAAAGACAGATTCCTGATGCTTCCTACTCTACTATCTTCCCCAGAATCCTCTATTCTTTTATTTTTGTATTGGTTTCTATTGTCTGTCAGTAAAAAAGTGAATTGTCTTTTTAAATTGAATTGTCTAGCTAGAGTGCTGTGTAGTTGTTATTTTTATTTATTCATGTTCTGTCTGATTTGAACTTGACCTTTTGATTTTTTTTTTTTTTTTTTTTTTTTGCTTTTATTCTTTAAGGTCAGTTTGGCCTGATTCAATATCGTAACAGATAAGTGAACTATTTATTTTTCACAAAACTGGGTTCTGTTTTAATATTATTTTATTTACCCAAACAAGTATGCTTTGAGTGCTGGTGAGACAAGGTTGCCAACCCCACAAAAGTTACTTTCTAATTATCCACAGTCCTTAGGACGCTCATTCTAATGTGAAAAATCTGGGCTATATAGCCTAAAAACTGGGTCATTTTTAAAGCCATTAATTTAAAATGGTGGCTCATGTATTAGGCCATTTTGGTTATCATTGATAGAAACGCAGTTCAAGCTAACTTAAGCAGAAGAGACCATTGATTGACTCACATAACTGAGATATCTAGGGGTATAGTTTAGAAACATTTGCTGTCAGGGGTATCGGACTCCTCAGATTGGCCAGGCTAAGGTTGCATCCATGTGGCTGCAACTGGGGTGGGGTTATCTAAGTGGTCGGTGCTGTACAAACCACCTAGAAAGGGTTTCCCATGAGGAAGATGGGGTTCTGCAATCAATGGACAATGTGCAGAGGGTGCCACTGAGCTCCTCCTCCTCTTTCCCTATCTCTCCTCCCTCCTCCATCAGCATCACTAATACATATTGAGTACTCACTATTTGCTCTCTTCTAAGAACTTTATTACCTCATTGAACCTTGCAACAGTATCCCTATGTTCTTAGGTGATCACACTGAAGTGTAGTGAAGGGAATAATTTGCTCAGGATCATGCAGTAAGTGGTAGAGTCATGTTTCAGACTGGAGCCTTCCCATTTCAACCTGGTGCTCGTCATTAGGACTCTTTCATCTTTCTAGGTATAGAAACTCTTTTCCCCATTCTATCATTTTAAGAGTACACATCACCACCATAGTAAAGCTATCCCACATCCTAGAAAAAGGCACTTTCTTCCTACCCAAAGTCCCGTCCAGGAAGAGCCCTCAGGTGCGCTGGGCAGAGCGAGAAGCTGCTTCTGCGGGAGATTATGATGACACTGCTGCCCACAGCCCTTTGCTTCTGAGTTCTTCTGGTTTGCCTCTGCTGCTCAGAAGCTCTTTCTGGAACTCGGCTCCTCCAGTCTATCTGGCTCTCTGGACCCAACCCGTTCCTCTGGACTCCTGTGGTTACTTCTTTTCCTTAGATGATCTTGGCTCCACGTCTGAAGCCCACGATGTTGCCCGGGATTGCTCTGGGTGACTGCACTGCACAGGCATCGTCGCCTGGGCGTTCTTGATTCCGTCCCTCTTCTCACCCCCAAGAAAATGTGTCTTGTTCACTTTTGAATATCAACTGTCCTAAAAGTCAAACACAAAGAGCCTTCTGACCAAGCTTTGAATAATAGGAACCATCTGGGCCTGGTGCTTTCTGTTTTGGAAGGTAATTAATTATTGCTTCAACTTCTTTAATCGATATAGGTCTATTCAGATTATCCTTTTCTTCCTGTGTGAGATGGTGGAGTGTGTCTTTGTAGGAACTGATATATTTCATCCAGGTTATTAAATCTGTGAGCATACGAGTAGAGTTGTCATAATATTCTTTTATTTTTCTTTTAATGTCCATAGGATCAGTAGTGATACCCCTCTTTCATTTCTGATATTAGTAATTTGTCTTCTAGCTCTTTCTTTTTTAGTTAACTTGGCTAGAGGTTTATAAATTTTCTTGACATTTTCAAAGAACCAACTTTTGGCTTCATTGATTTTCTTTGTTAATTTCCTGTGTTCAGTTTTATTGACTACCGCTCTATAAAACATTGTTTTTACTTTCATTACTTTGGATTTCATTTGTTCTTTTTCTAGCTTTCTAAGCTAGAAGCTTATTGACTTTAGCTCTTTCTTCTTTTCTAATATATTGAATTAATTATTATAAATGTCTCTCTAAACACTGCTTACCCTGCATCCCACAATTTGGAGAAGTTATATTTTTATTTTATTCAAAATATCTTAAAATTTCCTTTGAGACTTTTTACCCATGTGTTATTTCAGAATGTGTTGCTTACTAACTAAATATGGTGGGATTTTCCAGCTACTTTCTGTAATTGATATGTAGATTAATCCCATTTTGGTCAGAGAGCATACATTGTATGTTCTCTATTCCTTGACATTTGTTAAGGTGTGTTTTATTTTCTAGTGTGTGGCCTGTCTTAGTGAATATTCCATGTGCTGTGAGAAGGTGGACGCCAGTGTTGTTGGATGAAGCAGTCTGTAGATGTCCGTTAGAGCCAGTCGATTGGTGGTGCTGTGGAGTTCACCGGGGTCCTTACTCATTTTCGGCTTGCTGGATGGGTCCATTTCTGATAGATAGATGTCGAAGCCTCCAACTACAATAGTGGATTCATCTACTGAGGGTGCCAAAAAGATGGATACACATTTTAAGAGATGTTATCTAGCTCAAGCAGTAGTTTTCCATAATCAGAAGTGTCTGGACGCTGATGGCAACCACTTTGAGCACCTCTTGTCATTGCAGAAGTCAAATGTGACTTGTATTCATCTTTTGTTATCAGTATATATTGAGTGTTACAATTTTAATAGGTTTTTCTTTTTTTAAAGTACGTATACATTTTCTGGCACCCTCTGTATTTTTCCTTGCAGTTCTATCAATTTTTGCCTCATGTATTTTGACACTCTGCTGTTAGGTGCATGAACATTAAAGATTGTTGGTCCTGGAGAATTGACCCCTTTATCATTACGTGATGCCCCTCTTCACCCCTTTCCTTGGTACCTTCCTTGCTCTGAAGTCTGCTTTGACTGAAATTAATGAAGCTACTCCAAGTTTCTTTTGATTAGTGTCAGCATGGTATATCCTTCTTCATCCCTTTACTTTTAATCTATATGTTTATATTTAAAATGAGTTTTTTGAAGACAGCATATTGTTGAGTCTTGTTTTCTTAATCTACTTTGACGTTCTCTGTATTTTAATTGTTATATTTAAACTATTAATGTTTAAGTGATTAGTGACATAATTAGATAGTATCTACCATATTTGTTACTCTTTTCTATTCATTGTTCTTATTCTTTGTTTTCTTTTTTTTGTCTCCTACTCTTTTTCTGCTTTTTGTGATTTTAATTGAGTATTATATATGATTCCAGTTTTTTGTCTCTCTTTTTTTTAACTTTTTAAAGTAGTTGCCCTAAAGTTTGCAGTATATACTTACAAATAATCTAAGTTTACTTTCATATAAGTTTACTGTCGTATACTGCTTCATGGTTAGTGCAATTACCCAGTTCTTCTTTTCAGTCTCATAATATTTTATTATGTGTTTCACTTATCCGTAAGCTATAATCACCTAGTACATTGGTATTATTTTGAACAAGCTATTATCTGTTAATTATTTAAAAATAAGGAAAAAAATTTATATCTTCATTTATTCCTTCTTTCACACTCTTCCTTTCTTTATATAGATCCAGGTTTCTGACATAAATCATTTTCTTTCTTCCTGAAGAACTTCTTTTAATATTCCTTGCAAGTCAGGTCTACCAGTGAGAAATTTCCTCAGTTTTTTTTTTTTTTTTTTTTTTGTCTGAGAAAGTATTTCTCCACTTTTGAAGGATAATTTTGTTGGATACAGAATTCTAGGTTTGTGGTTTTTAATTTCAACACTTTAAGTATTTCACTTCACACTCTTCTTGCTTGCATGGTTTCTGAAGAAAAGTCTGATGTAATTCTTATCCTTTCTCCTCTATATGTAAGGTGATATTTTTCCCTCTGGCTTCTTTGAAGATTTCTTTTTCTTTGTTTTTTTTATTTCTGCAGCTTAAATATGATATGCCTAAGAGTGTGTGTGTGTGTATGTGTGTATGTGTTTTCCTGCTTGGTGTTCTTTGACCTTCCTGGATCTGTGGTTTGGTGTTTGTCTTTAATTTGGAAAGCTTTCAGCCACTATTACTTAAAACATTTTTTCTGTTTCTTTCTCTTTTTCTTCTCCTTCTGGTATTCCCATTATGTGTACATTATACCATTTGTAATTGTCCCACAATTCTTTGGGTGTTTTCTTCTGTGTTTTTAATTCTGATTTCTCTTTGCATTTCAATTTTGGAAGTTTTCTGTTGGCATTCTTCAAGCTCACTGATGGTTTCCTTGGCTGTATCTAGTCTGTTGATGGGCCCATCAAAGGCACTCTTTATTTCTGTTACAATCTTTTTTGATTTCTTGCATTTCCTTTTGATTCTTTTTTTACAGTTTCTATCTCTTTGCTTACATTACCATGTATTCTTGTGTATTTTCTATTATTCCTTTTGAGACTGTGGCATATTAATCATAGTTGTTTTAAATTCTCAATCTGATAATTCTAATATCTGTGACATATCCGAATCCGGTTTGATGTTTGTTCTGTCTTTTTAAACTGTGTTTTTGTCTTTTAGCGTGACTTGAAATTCCTTGTTGAAAGCTGGACATGATGTACTAGGTAAAGGGAACTGAGATAAATAAATAGGGCTTTAGTGTGAGGTTCTGTGTTTATCTGGCTGGGGGTAGGCTGTGTTTACTTTTTGCAGTAGCTGTGTTATTGGAATCCAAACTTTCCTTTTCTCTGTTGTCTTTGGGTTTCTCTGGAGACTTAAATATGGTCTGAGCTGAGCAGTTCTTTCAGTTGTATCCCCCTGTCATTTTGCAGGAGCCGTATTGATGTGGTGGTGACATGCGGGGAAGGGATGCATTCTAAAGTCCTGTCATTAGTTCTCAGTCTGTTAGTGAGTCTGTGCCCTTGGCTATGACTCACAAGTGCTTTTCAGTTCCCCTCCCCTGCTTTGATGAGACAGGAAAGCTAAAGGGGTCTCCATTTAGATATTTTCCTTCCCCCAGGTAGGTTAGGCTCTGCTAAGATAGTCTCTTTTGAGAGCAGGCCTAGTGGTTAGGGGAGAGGCCTAAGAGGGTAAGGGGAGAGGGGGTGGTAAAAGAGGGTAAAGGAGGTCACATATACGGTGATGGAAGGAGAACTGACTCTGGGTGGTGAGCACACAATGCGATATATAGATGATGTATTATAGAAATGTATACTTGAAGCCTATGTAATTTTACTAACCAATGTCACCCCAATAAATTTAATAATAAAAATAAAAAGGAATAACAGGATGTTCTGTTGTATTTCGTAATGGCCGCTTTTTCCTTCCCCCTGCTGGAAACGGGGGAGGAATTTTTCTTGATCTTACCTGTGAGAACCTGGTACGGCTCCTTGAGGTAAAACTCATAAAGGGGTGGGGCTCCCCCCTTAAACTGGGTCTCCTGGCGTTTTTAACTCTCAGACTGTCCATACTGGGGAATCGTGTGTGTTGTGATTATCTGTATCCGCCTGCCTGCCTTTCTGGTTTTAGTGATTTGTTCTGTGACCTCCATTCTCTGTGGGATATACAAAGAGTCACTGATTTTCAGTTTGTCCTGCTTTTCACTTGCTAGGATGGAGTAATGCCTCACAGACTCCTTCCATGCCAAACCAGAAACCAGAGACGTTGAGTATTTCCTTTTTTACACTGTATTTTCTCCCCTTTTTCCATGATATCCCTTTCTTTTGATTCTCTAACAGCTCTAACCTTTCTTCTGTCTTCCTTTCCACCCTTCGTCTTGGGAGTTCGAGGATCCTCCTCTCACCCCACGTCACCCTTCCCTGAGGACCATCTCCTTCCACAGCTTTAGCTCACACGTGAACGACAGTCTCTTCAGACTCATTGTCCTCAGTGCCTGACATCCTGTGGGCACCTCAAAATCAGTGTCTCCAGGCTGAATTTATTTTTTGTGAGCCCTCCATCCTTATCCCATAATTGCACCACACCCTTCTTTCTTCTCCCACAAACACACCCTTCCTCCTTTTTTCCTTGTTTTGTGTTCACTGCTTTGCTGAAATGCCTCTGTGATTCTGTCTACCCATTTGCTTATGCCAGAAACCTGCTTCTAGACTGTTCTTTCTCACTCACCGTCCAAATCCAATCACTTAATACAGTCCTGAAACGTTTTCATCTAAAAGAAAAATTCAAATCTGCCTCCTCATCCTTGACCCCACTGCTGTTGCCCTCATTCAGACGCTTAGTTTACCACGCTGTCCTACCACTCCCGCATCCCGCCCTCCACGCTGTCAACCTCGCAGCATCCAGGAAAGCATCAGATTGTTCTCTCTTGACTACAGAAGTGACCGCCCACGTCTCCTGATCTGTAACTAACCCACTGAGGATGTGGACATAAAACTATTAGAAATTCTGTTTAGATTTATTTCCCTTGATCTCACTTCATAAAAATGTTTCTTTCTTGTTTTGAAATGTAGAACAAGAGCACATGCATATAATTTATACATATATTAAAATTGAATACTCAAAAATTATTTTATTGCTAAGGGTACATAATCCCAAACTTGAGAGACCATGGGTCTGCAATATAAAATCCCACTTCCTTAGGTTGGTGTCATAGGTCCTCAGTTGTCTGGACCTGACCACTTGTGTCCAGGCTTCTCTCCGTCCCTTTTCCCATTTATCCCCGGCATCATGAAAGCTCCTATTTAACCACCTGCTTGCTAGAAGTTACCAGGCTATTTCATGCCTTCTTCCTCTCATCACACTGCTGCTTCTCCCTGGAATTTCCTTCTTCCTTCTCCCTTCACTCATCCCTCATTCCCACCCCACCCAGCAAACTCCTGCTTCTTAATTTCTTTCTGGGATCCCCTCCCTGTTCCTACCCCAACGAGTAAAGTCATCATGCTCTCTTGCTGTCCCACTGGGCAGTGCTCCTTCACTGGTTCCTTCAGCAGTGTCTACTGAGCTCCTACTGTGCCCGCTGTTGTAGGCTCAGGAGACGTGTAGTCAGTTCACTTCTCTGCTCCTTCACAGAGCTCCTTAGACAGACTCTTCCCGTTCCTCACCTGCAGCATCTGGCTGGCGTGTCCTCCGTGGCCTGCACGAGCGAATGAATCAGTGAGGGACGGCACTGGGCCACTCCCGTCCCTCTCAGCACTGAGATTCTGTTTTTCTAAAAAGTTGATCAGAAACTCAGTGGTCAGTTTGTGGATTTCTATAGCCAAAATCTCACTTGTGGTGCAGTGTATGCTCACACACTAAATCCAAGCACCCATTTAGTAATAAGCATAAGTTTGTGTATATTTTATATGTGTGTTTTGTTAATCCCAGTAAGTGGAAATAGAATAAGTACCTACTATTATTCTAGAGTCATTCATTCTGCCTGTGGTTATAAAGTTTGGCCTGACTTAATGACTCATAAATGAACATTTACATCACATCTTCTGGATGTACTTTGGTTTATGTTGGAATAGGACATAAAAAAGTTGTTTTTGGATGAAGAATAATTAACCTTGCCAGTATGCTGTCCTTCGTTTAAGATATATAATGAAAAAACAGATAAATTAAGATCTAATTGTTTATATTACAGAGATTTTTCCATTTGAAATATTTTACCAGATGTGAATGTCAAGTTCGCTTGGTGTGCCTCAGGATTTGTGTTTGTTTAATATGTATGTGATACAAGTCACAATTTTTAAAGAATATAGCACATTTCATAAAGTGAGTTTTACCCTTATAGCTCAAACTGGTCAGCTTTTGTACATAAACATGTATGAAATAAAAATTGTGTGTAATGTCAACTAACTCAACTAAGTAGAGTTAGTGAGAGACTGAATGATTTGAGAAGAATGAAGATTAGGGAATGGCTGTTGACCTTAATTACCAGTGTTACTCTTACTCCTGGTAATAATTAGACTGCTTTTCTTCTGAAGAAAACTGAGTCTGAAATTCCCTTAAAAGATAGAAATACACCGTTATGTTTCAATCCTTTTTAAGTTACTGCGATCCTAAATTTTAAATGAAAAGCTATCTGAATTTACCTTGGGAAATTGAATTAAACAAAAATGCTTTTGCACCTCTTCTCTTCCTCTTAGGTATAACATTGAGCCCAGTTTATATTGCCCATTTTTCTCCCTTGGAGCATGCATGGAAGGCCTGAATATTTTGTTTAACAAACTGTTCGGGATTTCATTGTACGCAGAGCAGCCTGAAAAAGGAGAGGTGTGGTGTGAAGATGTTCGAAAACTGGTGAGCATCCCAGTTCCTGGGAAGTTTCGTTACTTTATCTCTTGGGTTTGGTAATTGCGTTAATAGCAGTTTCATCTTCGAGTGAGCTTTTCCCTGATGGAGTGTGTCTTACCTTATTCCCTTCTTCACGAAAAATCCAAATGACCACTTCTGATTTACGACACTGTATAAAAGAAACATTGTTCTCTAAAGCTAGTTCATGCCTGAAAGTGATGTAAACGTGTAACAGCTAAGTTAGTTCTCTGAAAAAAAAATTTTTTAGGAACTTGCTAGAAGGTTGGATCTTCATATGTTGACAAATTGTAGTTAAAGGGGCATTTGTCATTACTTTTTATATTCCTGCCGTGCTGAGTATCCCTTTGCGTTAATTCCAGAATCCATTGCATTGATCACCGTTTCTTTCCTTCCCATCTTGTGGAAGCTTATATTTGCATCAGGTTTTAATTTATATCCTGTGTTCTGATTTGATTTCTTTGATAATAATTTCAAGCCTGGAATCCACCTGTCTCCTCTTAGGGCCTACTTTATTTGCGGTGTGAATATTTTTATTTTTTCCTGGTAAGACTGAGCAATTATTGACCCATGTGTTTCTCACAGAGGTTGTTGTTATGGTGTTCACATCTTGCTTATATGTTTACCACACTGGACTCTTGTCACTGTATTTCAAGAAACAAAGACGATCTCTCCGTCTCTTGGCTGTGTTTCATGAGATGGGATCAGCGAGGCTGTGTTACTGAAAGGATAGAATGGCAGCAGCTTTCGTCGCCATCCTTAATTACCTAAATAGCTATCTCTTTGTAAATAGTGTACTTCAGAAATGATAGAGATTGATAAGATGCAGAGATATAATGACAAGAAAAACGGGTAACAGGAACAGAAGGGCAGAGTGCAGAGAAGTTTCCCCAGAGCAGGACGTGAGCCCCACTTGGGCAGTACTGCGTGCGTTTGGTTCACTGCTGTATCCCAAAAGCCTTGAACAGTTCCTGGCACCAAGTAGGTGCTTAATAGATGCTTGTTGAATTAATGAATATATGCTTGCAGGACGTTTTAAAGCATACAATTGAGGTTCTCTTTGGCAGAATCCTCGAGAGTTGTGACAAGAGAAAGAAGGCAAGATGGAGACGAGTGCTTGAGTTCTCTCCTCCGTGCCAGGCCTCTCTCATAGGCCCAGTTTTGGAGAAGGGCAGCAATAAGAATATTACTGATCTTCAACAGAAGCCAGAAGCTACGTTTTGTTTGTCCTCTGTTTGAGGGTTGTAGTTTGTATGGACATATAACGTTACATTATAAGATTTGAAGGAGAAATAATTTTGCTGCTACGTTGTCCAGCCAGCACTTATTGCCAGCTCCTTTTGGTGGTTTGTGAAGTCTGAAGAGCTGTGTTTGGTAGAGGTGTTGTAGGGAACGGGGGTTGGGAGGGGAGGGTCCTAATGAAGAGGGTTTCCTCTGGACAGATTTCCCAAATCAAAGCATTGAGAGATGAGGGGGAAATAGAAGGTATTTCCAGATAATGTGGGATGTAGAAAGCAACAAAATGTCTATAATGGTGGCTGTGCATGATTTATATGTAGATTCTTGTGTTAGGGATGTTTTTGCACTTGTAGAGTTTCTGATGGCCTCAGTCACCACTAAATTAAAAAATTTTTTTTTTTTTCCAGGCTGTGGTTCATGAATCTGAAGGATTGTTGGGGTACATTTATTGTGACTTTTTTCAGCGAGCAGACAAACCATATCAGGTGATGCTTTATTTATAATCTGGTCTCTCCAGAAATGATCCTCAGTTAATTTATATTAGTGTGAACTTTATATCTCAAGTTTGTAGTTCCCCAATAGTTAAAAGGCATTAATGATAGTTAATAAATATATAAATTTGAAATTAGGGTAGAATTTAAAAATAATAAATATTATGAAAATAATTACATAAGTCTGTATATGTCACTTTTATCTGGGTCATGGTTATAATGATAGCTGACATTTTATGATCCCTTCAATGTCACATCACATCTTTGAATGTTCACGTTAATGTTTTGAACTAGACACCAACATTATGAGGAAACTGAGGCCAGAAAGGTTAAGTTCCTTGTCCAAAGTCACACAGCTAGAAATGCTAGGATTTGAACCCAGACATTCTGACTAGAGCCTCACCTCTTAACTAGTTTCCATACTTGATAATGAACCTAATTTAAAATTACAGAAGGTACAGCAGTTCCCCCCTTATCTGCAGGAGATACGTTCCAAGAACCCAGTGGATGCCTGAAACTAGAGATAGTATCAAACCCTATATATGCTATGTTTTGTCGTATACATACATATCTATGATAAAGGTTAATTCATTGTAAGAGATTAATAACAACAACAACTAATGAAAATAGAAGCAATTATAACAGTATACTGTCATAAAACTTACGTGCATGTGGTCTGTCTCTCTCTGTCTGATAACGGATCTGATAACTGAGGTGGCTACTAAGTGACTGATGGGCAGGTGGCATATACAGCATGGAGACGCTGAACAAAGGGATGATTCACGTTCTGGGAGGGACAGAGCGGGACAGTGTGCAATTTCATCGTGTTACTCAGAACAGCGTGCAGTTTAAAGCTTATGAATTGGGTATTTTTGGAATTTTCCACGTAACATTTTCAGACTATGGTTAACCACAGATAACTGAAACCAGGGAAAGTGAAACCGGGAATAAGGGGGGACTACTATATGTCTGTATGGAAACGTTCTCAACCACCACTTTACTTCTTCTGTGAATTCCTTTACGTTAGCTGTGTACTGGCAGGTCAGCCATCTTCAACAGCTTCAGGCAATTTGATGGAAAATGTGAAGAGCTCAGGTTATAAGTTATAACAGAAATAATGGTACCCTATATGTGAATAGTGATTCACAACTTCAAAGCATTTTAACAGACATGAGCTTGTGAAATCTGGGCAACTGCTCTGGGATTGGACAAGGTAGAGAGGAAGCTCGTAGATGCAAACCAGTTTCCAAGATGGGCTGGCTAGTAGCTGATGAAGGTGGGACCAGAGTCTAGTTATCGATCACTGAGTCCTGGGTTCCCTTTCCTCTTTGCTTGAATGGCTGATGACGAGTCCAGGCCAGTGATTCGGAGCTTTGGCTCCTAGGGGTCCACCAGGGTTCTGATCCGAGATGCAGCAATCCTACCTGTGGTCATTGGGTGTATGACTTCACATTTCCAAGACACAGTTTCAGTTTTCTTATCTGAAAGGTGAGATTTCTGCCTCACAGTGTTATTGTGAAGAATAAGTGATAAAATGTAAGTGAATCGCAGCCTGGTACAGAAGAGTTACTTCAGATCCCTTGCTTTATGAGAGTTTAGATCTCAGCACTTTCAAGTGATAAAGACAATTGGTGTGGAAAGTGTTTTCTAGTGCATTGAAGGGGTTCAGTCAATATTAGGGTCCCTTCCCTTAGCAGCTCTATGTCTGTCCCTTCCATTTGCTGGTGAACATCACGAGGGCATGGATCTAAGCTCTGTAATGATGCTGTTTCTACCACATCAGGTCAATATGTATTTTTGAAGTGAATGAATGAATTAATCAACATAAGCTCAATGGATGACTGGTATTTTTAAAAAATAAAATATTAGCAAAATAAAAAGTTGGGAAAAATTTATGTCTATAACAAAATAAGTAGAATAAGAATACAGTTAAGTTAAAATTTGAACTCATACATTTTGGTATAAGTTTATGTTGATTAAGACTACTTTGTCCTTTCGGTTACCTAAGACTTTCTTCTGTTATGTTTTCTGATTCTCAAAGGATTGCCATTTTACAATCCGTGGAGGCAGGTTAAAAGAAGATGGAAACTATCAACTCCCAGTCGTAGTTCTTATGCTGAATCTTCCCCATTCCTCAAGGAATTCACCAACTTTATTAACTCCTGGAATGATGGAAAATCTTTTCCATGAAATGGGACATGCAATGCATTCTATGCTGGGACGTACTCGTTACCAACACGTCACTGGTGAGTCCTGAACAGGGGACGTTTATTTAACGCAATTCTTTAAAGACTTGTATTTTATTTTCAATTGGAAAAAAAGCTTTTCATTTAGAAAGTCTGGGATCATTTGATATTGCCCTGTGGTCATTTGTCGCAGCTGGCCTCATCTCGTCCTCCCGATTGTAGTGCAGCGCAGTCCTCTTATTTTGTTTCCTTCCTTGCCTACAGTTCTCACCGAGGAGTAAGTCTCAGTTGTCTGTCTTTGGGGTTTGTACCAGTTTGCATTTTATATGTTTTATATGGAATGTAAGTGTGTGGCTACATGTGCATGTGAATGAATATCTCCCACAGAGTTAGTAAGTGAATGTTGCCTATCCGAAAGCAGTTAGAAAACATATTAAAGCATGTTGGAAAAATGTGATGAGGTACTTTTTATTTTTCTCATTCTTTCCTCTCTATAAAAATTATAGTTTTCATTCTGTTCTCTGGCCATATTTGGTGATACTATAGACTTTGCTCTCAGTTGTCTCATGTCTAAGTCCTAAGCTCACTGTCAGGTGTGGTCAGCTTTAGACCACCTGGTAAATTGTCTGCATTCAGTATTTATTAATTATTAATTAACTTTATACATGCAGTATTTGGGTGGAGGAGAAGATATTTGAAAAGATGGGCTAAACAGAATCATAAAATGTCAGTAAAAATTTCTTATATGATTTGTTGCCTTAAGTAATTTTGAGTTTGAAATACTGCTTTTCTGCACTTGAGGACTAAATTTGTTATAAGATGCAATCAATGGATAAAAGAAAGTACTTTTAAAACAAATGAAGGATAAAAGCATTTGGTGGTGGAGTGCAGTGAATTAAGCACAAATGCTGTATTAAATGTCAGAATGTTTTAATTTGTGTTTCATGTATAGTCCAGTATAGCTAAAGACAGGCTTGTTTGTAGAAGGTGTGAACCACTGCTTTACAAGGTGTTTTATTCAGCTGTGCAAATATTTTGTTTTACTTTTGATATATAGGGAAAATATATAGGATTATAATAAACTTTTCTGCAAATATGTGCAATAATTTTGTAGAAATAAAATACTGATTTAATGAATTAAAGCTTATCATAGTTCATCAGAAGTACAAGTAAAAATTTTAAAAGAATGCATAAAAAAGTAAGATAAATATGTTGCTTTGATTTGTGCCAACCTTTTTTCTTTTTCCCCAATTTTAGGGACCAGGTGCCCCACTGATTTTGCTGAGGTTCCTTCTATTCTGATGGAGTACTTTGCAAATGATTATCGTGTGGTTAATCAGTTTGCCAGACATTATCAAACGGGGCAGGTAGGCAAAACTAATATTGTAATACAATCCTTTGAGTTGTGGTTGTCGGCATTTATGACCTGCTGGGTCATGTTGAACTTGGTACTTTTTTCAGACCTGTCACCCTCTCTCAGTACTAGAAGCCTCCTACCGGTTTTTTTCTGATTCCCTCTCTTTTTGGGGGTCGGGGAGTAAGGGGCTAGTCTACAGAATCATAGTCATAGCATATAGTCACGTGTTGACAAATACTGCCCTTAATTATATGCCAAATAATATCCTGTTTAGCCCTCATGGACATCCCCTGAGGAAGGTACTTTATTCCTGTTTTCCAGAGATGAAAACTAGCTCTTTAGTAGAAGAGGGCTTCAGGGCTGTCTTGCTTCAAAAAAGCCATTTCTCTTTCCTCTTCCTTCATGATTCTGAATATTTTTTCTCTTGGTCTGAATTTTTATGGTGCTTCGTAAAACTGAACCACATTGCCATATTTCCTCAATATGCTTAGGGTCTATATGATGCTCAGTCTGAAAATTCCTTAATATCAAAGTTTAGATTTAAATAGTGCTTTGTAATTTTAAAGGTTTTAAAATTCTGTAAACTAGGATTAAAATGAGATGCATTATAGTAAGTTAAGCGTAACTATCAACTTTATACAATTTACTGTCCACGTATACTTCAGAAAATATCTTCTTTCCCTTTTCTCAGAACTTGGATTATACAATGTTACATTAGCTGGTGTTTCCCCCCCAGGCTTCCTTCCTGAGGGCAGGTGTAAAATTATATTCATCTTTGCATCTTCAGCCTTTAGAATCATGCCTACCGTGATTAAAGGAATGAATGGAATCAGAAAAAGAATGGCCCAACCCCTTTATTTGTGACTCTTCTGATTATGTCCCCAGCTGCATAACGTGTTTTGGTCCTTTCTTTTTTTTTGAATTGGTTTTTTTCTAACCGTTGTTGTCAACTGTAGAATAACGGATGAGTTTCTGGATAACTAATCTGAGTCAGTCTTCATCTATCAGGTATTGGATGACAAAATTGAAATATTTATGATCCAGCTACCTGTCTGTTAACTTGCAAAGAATTGCTCTGGAAATTTTGTCGACTCAGCCAATAACATATAACTCTGAAATAATAGCATGTTCCATCCATGGCGGCACATTTGGGGATTTGGGGGTGATTAGGAAGACCTAATTAAATTCCTCCTTTTGTACTTGCTCCCCTGCCTGTCCTCGGGGGGAGCAGAGCATGAGGTGTGTTGGGGCAGAGCCACACGCACAGTACATGGGACTGTGAGAGAGACCAGCTAACTGCTGAGGACATCGGAAGAAGCTTCATCTCAGAAGTGCTGGGGGACTAGCACTTGAAAAAATATGTCAAGGCGGCAGTGTGTCAGTCAGCTTTTATCAGGCCTCATCCATCTCATAAAAATTATTTATTGAGGAAACACTAAGGACATACATGTATATAGGTCCTTCAGTCAGGAAGTACTTGTTGAGTTTTTATTATGTACCAGGCACTGTTCTTAGCATCCGAGAAACAGACAAAAAATCAGTGAGACCACACCCCAGCGCTCAGTGTGGGCTTAAATCTTTAGGGAACTAGGGCAGAGCCAAGGACAAGGTAATTCCAGCCAGAAGGGAGAGGCATTGGTGAGATGCTGGGTGTGGCAAGAGTAGAAGGAGGAAGGGAGGGAGAGACAGAGAAAAGACACTGGAATGTTCCTGTTCCTAGAATTGGCTCCGAGTCTCTGCATTCTTCACACACCTTTTCATCGCAGCTCGTTTGCTAGACCACCTTCTGTGACTGGAGAGATTTTTCTCTGCACTGTTTGTACTGGGCTTTGCTGTCACACTTCCTCTTGGGAATTGTATTTACTCCCTCTGGCCACTGGCTGTCATACAACTTTTCCCCAGACCATTTTCTCTTTAGCCTTCGGCTGACAGCTTCCATGGATTCTACCTTTGAATACTATTCCATAAAATCGTGGCCTTGCTCAGCCCTCAGTGGGGTTGAAATGAAGGCCTGCAAGCATGTAGTCAAGCAGTAATGAGGGCCAGAACTAAGGCACTGGCAGTGTTGGCTGGAAGCAGCAGAATTCAAGAGCTAGCTGGAACTTAATTGGAAGGAGAGCAGGGGCAACAGAGGTGGGGGAAGTCCAAGATGGAGGTTTCATGAACAGAGAATTCGGGGAGGGCCCGCTCTGAGGAAGGGAGGGAGACAGTTCTGTCTTTGGATATATTGATGATCATCATTGCTGTCCATGAGGTTGTGAGTAGTATAAGTCTGAAATTCAGAGTCAGGTGGACACTGCAGGTGTGTGGGAGTAACAGGTGAGGAGATGACAGTTGAAGCATAGGGAGATTAGAAATTGCCCATGACAGAAAAGCAGGAGGCATCTAAAGAAACCAGCGTCATCAGGAAAGGAGCTGTCTGAGAGCTCAGGTTTTTAAGAGGTCTCACCACAAGCTATGAGGAGGACACACGTAGGTGAGGGTGACTGCAAGAGAGTACCGTGAGCCTTTCAGAGTAATACTTAAAAAGTTAACACTTGTGCAGAAAGTCACCACAAACGCTAAGGCCAGTTTTTGAAATCTATTTACAGAGCAATCAGAAGAGCAAAGAAGGGTTAGAGCTTGGAGGGTGGTGTGGTGTCCTAAAAAGGACAATGCCTATTTAATACCGTTACTTAATTCTTCAGTAAGAAGAACCAGTTTTGGACAAGATAGTTTCAAGAAAACAGTAAGTCCGAAAATATCCTTCAACCAGGTAAGATAGGAAGAAAGCAGTAATCTGCTTTGAATTAATTCAGGTCCCAGACTCAGAAGACACATCCAGTGGGCTGATGGGACTTGCAGACACAGTCTCTAAAGAATTTAAAATAATTTTGTGATTCCTTGGAGAATGGAAATAGTGCCAGAAGGCAAGAGATGTGTAAATGCCTTGAGTTTCACAAGGGGCTTGCCTCTTCTTGTCACTAATTAAGATACCAAAAGGCTTGATGTTTTGATTTTAAGGGCAGTCCTAGCCTAAGGACTAGGAGTTAATTCCCTAAAATCCAAGTCTGTAAATAAATTACATTAAAGTCCGTAAGAAGAATAACGGTTGCATTTTTATGTTTTATTTCCTATCCTGCTGCATATCAGGAAACAATTTTTTTTTTTTTTAACCATCGTGTGGTATATTCCAGAGAGCTCTCAGAGTAAGGATAATATATTGGTGACTTATTAACACCTACAAGTATTTTATCTGAGCTGGAGCATAGCGTAGCCAATGAATTCCTGTGGTGGAGGAATTAGAAGTATGCTTATCAGATTTGCAGGCATCATCCAGCTGTCAGAGATAACAAATACCAGAGGTGCTCATTTGAGATTCAGAACTGCCTTGACAAGCTACAGCATCAAAGCTGTAGCAGAATTTATTATAAATTAATCTTCAAATCAATACCACACGTGTAGGAGTACAGACTGGGTAGCAGTTCATGTGAAAAAATTCCCAGGTTTTTAGACATAATAAACTTAATGTGAATCAACAGTCTGATGGAGTTTCCCCACAAATCTCAGCCAGTCTTAGGCTGCACGAGGGGACCTGTGGCGTCTAAGAAACCAAAGGTTATTGTGTCTCTTTGTGCCTATTGGTTGCGGCCTTCAGCCTAACCCTGTTAACCAATGAAGAGGTTTGGGCTGTAATAAAGAACAAAAGACATTTATTTGAGCAAAACTGTTGCAATCTGGGAGACACATATTCAGCTAGCAACCCAAAGTGCTCCAAAATGAACAAAGAAAGGCAAAAACAAGCAAGTGTAATTCTTTTGTGCAAACGAAAGATTGCTAGGTTAACAGGGAATGGCTCGTTCTAATATGCAAACGAGGAAGGAGGTCAAGTCCGTTTGTGTCCACACAGCCGTGTTTGTCCCGGGATGTTTATGACTCGGCCTTGAGCTGAGTTAGCAGCAGGTTAGCTACTTCATAGCAGCTCTGAGCACTGAGGCACAAGACACACTGAAGCCCCTCTTCCCTGATAGCCTCCTGCCTTTATTTTAAGGGACTCTCATAGCAATGCTTATTCCATTTTAGTTTTTCCTGTTATCACCCCTTTCCACACACAGTTATCTGGAGGCGCCCCCACACTTCTGGAAGCATGATCCTGTCCTCCCTTAAACATTCTATGGTGCCACTTCTTTGTAGTTGTGGTAAAATACACAAGGCATAAAATTGGCCATCTCAACCCCTATTAAGTATATAATTCAGTAGTATTAAGTACATCCTTACAGTGCTGACATCACCACCATTTATCCAAGAACTCTTCGTCTTGCAAAACTGAAGTTATGTACCCACTAAACACTAACCCCCACCCCCCTGTCCCCAGCCCCTGGCAACCACCATTCTGCTTCCTGTCTGTGTGAATTAGACTGTACTGGGTACCTCGTGTAAGTGCAGTCATACAGTGTTAGCCCTCGTCACTGGCCCATTTCACTTAGCATCCGATTTTTAAGTTTGATCCATGTTACAACGTGTGTCGGAATTTCCTTTTTAATGCTGAATAATATCCCATTGTATGTACACACCACATTTTGTTTTTCCCCTCATCCATTGATAGATGCTTGGGTTGTTTCCACATTTTGACTATTGTGAATAATGCTGCTACAAACATGGAGTCCCTGCTTTCAATTCTTTTGCGTATACCCAGAAGTAGGATAGCTGGATCATACCTAAATTTTTTACTCCTAATTTTTTTGAGGAACCACCGTACTGTTCTCCACAGTGGCTACATCATTTTACATTCCCACCTGTGCACATGGGTTCCAATTTCTCTCCATCCTCGCCAACACTTGTTATTTTCTGATTTTTAAATTGTAGTCATCCTAATGAGTGTGAGATGGTACCGTATGGTGGTTTTGATTTTCGTTTGCCTAATGAGTAGTGATATTAAGCATCTTTTTATAACTTATTGACTATCCATACCTCTTCTTTAGAGATGTCAGTTGAAATCCTTTGACCAGTTTTTAATTGAGTTGTCTCTTTTTTGGTTGTTGAGTTATAGTTCTTTACATATTCTTGATATTAATTCCTTATCAGATATATGATTTGAAAATATTTTCTCCCATCCGTGAATTGCCTTTTTACTCTGTTGATGGTGTCCTTTGATACACAGAAGTTCTTAAGTTTGATGTAGTTAAATTTACTTATTTTTTTCTATTGTTGCCTGCGCTTTTGCTGTCATATTCAAGAAATCAATGCCAAATCCAAAGTCAAAATCAATGCCAAAGTCACAAAACTTTTCCTATATGTTTTTTTTCTAGGTTTTATTATAGTTTTGAGTCTTATGTTTAGATCTTTGATTCATTTTGAGTTAATTTTAGTAGATAATGCAAATTAAAAAATATATATTTTACTAATTCTGAAACTGATAACTCTTGTTAGATACTTATTTATATTTAATGGCGTAGTGTGCCCCTCTCCCCATGTATTATAAAATCACAGGTATTTAAAGAAAAATGGGTTCTTGGATTCAAGGAAATAACATAGTCTTAGCCCCTACACCAAAAATGGGAATGTCAAGTGCTTCCATTCCGTAGTCTAGATGCCTGACCCTTGACCCCCTCCCCTGCACAGCTCCATGTGGAAGCCAGGCTCTCCCTCACTCAGATTATGTGCAGTGCCCAGAGTTTTTCTCTTCCTTCTCTCACTGCTCCCAAATACTGATCCCCCGAGGAAGCAGGATCTCTTTGTCTCTGCCCAAGAGTTTTGATCTATTCACAAGTTTTAGGTGGATTTCTAAATGTGAGCACATCTCATAACTTCTACTTTCCATTTCTAAAGTTGTCCCATCTCTTTCACACCGAATTTTTCTCAGGACTCTGTCACTCCATGTATCTGAATGGAACTAGCCAAGCTCCTGTAGACCTGGGGCTTGATTACCCACCTACAAGAAAAACTGCTGTTTCCTCGACATTCAGCACTTCTGACACCAAACATGTGGGGGTTTTCCCACACCAACCAATTCTCCAGTTCTCGGCAGACACCAGCTAGGCGGCCTGCAGTCTTAATTCTGACAGTAAGTGCTCGAGTCAGCGCAGACCCCGCAGGGTCAGGGCTCGCTTCCTCCAGACCGCCTCCTGTCCTCCACTGCAGAGGCCACTTGCAAGTCCCGGTTGTCAGCCATCCGATATAAATTGAAGGCTCCCATGACCCGCCCCCAACTCAGGTTTGATAGTTTGAAATAATGGCTCTTAGAACCCAGGAAAACAGTTTACTTACTGGGTTACCAGTGTATGATAAAGGTTACAACTCAGGAAGAGGCGAGAGCTTCCAGCCCTCTCTGGACGTGCCACCCTCCCAGCATGTCCGTGTGTCCACCACCCCACAGGCTCTCCCTGCCTCCTTGTTTAGAGTGTTTATGAACGCTTCATTACGTACCTGGGCGCAATTGGTCAAATCATTGTCCAGTGATGACTGAGTCGATCGATCTCCAGAAACTCTTCCCGCCCTGGAGGTCAGGTCACAGATCGGGCTGAAAGTGTCAGCCTTCTAGTCACATGGCATCCAGTCCCCATCTGCCACGAGCCCCCTCTGTAGCGTACACTCGGGCGTAGTTGAAAGGGACTTACTATGAAGAACAAAAGAAGTTCCTAGAAAGACATGCCTGTCACTCAGGAAATGCCAAGGGTTTAGAAGCTCGGAACCAGCGGTGAAGACCAAATGTGTGTTTCTTATTCTCCCATAGTATTACACCCTCCTACTTCTCCAGCAGTATCAGCCTATGTAAGCCCTTTTCAACTAATAATTTCCAACTGTTCCTTCCTCCTACCACACACACCTTGCATTGCCCCCACCTTTCCCCACAATGCCCATATGGCATGGAACAGGGCAACCCCAATGTTTTTCAATGTATAGGAAGTATTTTGTTCAATGAGGGATGCCACATTTGCAGTGACATTGAACTAGAAAACATTCTGAGGAGCGGCTGCTGAATTAGTATCATATTGGAAACCACTTCTTATTAGGAATGGTGTAAGAAAAAAAGAAACTTCAGTCTGTCGTATAATGTTTGAAGGATACCATGTAAAGGAAGAAAGTGTATTCTATGTCATTCCAGAAAAAATATTACTAAGGACAGTGGAGCGGAATTATAATTTTAATGAAGCTAATTTCAGTTCAGTAGATTCTTCTCATCGATGATTAAAAAGGAGATGCCTCTGAAAGTAATAAACTTTTAATTTAACATTTAATGTTGCAAAAGGGTATTTGTAAATGAACAGCTGTGGAACCACCATCCAACTTAAAAAGTAAAACATTACCATATTCTTTCCAGAGGTAAGGACAATCCTGAGTTCTTATTAATTTTTTAAAATCATTTTTATCACATAAATCACTTATTCCTAGGCCAAGTGGTATTTAGTTTCGTTTTTGAGTATTACAAAATGGTATGAACTCTTAGTAATCTGTGATTTGTTTTTTGCAATTATTCTGTACCTAAGATTCCCAGATGTGCGTTGTGCCGCAGTACATTCACTTTCAGTTCAGTGTAATAGTCCATCATTGATGTCCTCATTCCCCTGTCGCTGTGCATGTGGGTGCTTCAGGGTTTTGCTAATTCCCACAATTCTGCTGTGAACATAGTTATACTTTTCACCTTACATTTATGTACAAGACTGGAATTGCTGGGTTTGTAAGGTATGCACGTCTCGAAATTTATGAGGAAATGCCAAGTTGTTTTCCAAAATATTTGTACTTTCTTGCACTCTCTTCAGAAATGGTTCCCATCAGCATTTGATATTGTCAGAAGTTTTAATTTTGCCAGTTTTGTGGTTATGACATGGAACATTACTGTGGCCTTAATTGGCATCAGCATTCCCTGATTCCTTTTAAAGTTGAATATCCTACGTTTTTATTGTTTGGTTTTTGTTTTCTCTTCTGTCAAATGCCTGTTTGTCTTATGTTCATTTTCCTATTTGGTGGTTTATCTTTTTTTTACTGATTTCTCAGCATTCTTGATATGTTGGAATAATAACCCTTTGTTAGGCATTTGTCTTCTTTCAGTTTATGGCTTGTCTTTTTGCTTTCTTTATGTTTTTCTGTTGATGGATTTAAGTCCTTCATTTTCATTTTGTTGAATTTAACAGTCTTTTCTTTATAGTGAATGCTTTTTATATCTTATTTACTTTTGTTTCCCTAATGATATTCATATCATAAAGAATATCATAAAGATATTCTTCTGTTTTCTTCTAAAAGTTTTAATGTTTTTTCTTTATGTTTAGGTCTTTAATCTGGTTGGAAATTCTCTTCGTGTTTGGTCTAAGGTGGAAATCCAATTTCCTTCCTCCCAATGGGTAACTAATTGTCCCAGCACCATTTATTCTTTTTCCAGTGATCTGTCATATACCAAGTACCCATGATATGCAATAATCTGTTCACATGGGATTTCTCTTATTTTGTTGTTTAAGTTGTCTGTCCTGATATTATACTAATACCGTCTGTCTTTATTACTGTAGCTTTACCAAGCTTTCCTTTATTTGTTCTTCAAAAATTTCCTGTCAATTCTTCAGCTTTTGTGTTCTTCCATATACATTTTAGAACCAACATATCTGGTTGTTTTTGCTTGTTTTGTTTTGTTTGAGAAGCTCTGATTAGAGTTTGGTTGGGATTACATTAAATCTGTAGATCAATATGGGGAGAATTGATATCTCTGAATATTGATTCTCTCAATCCATGAATATAACAAACCCTGTTTCCCCAAAAATAACACCTAGCTGGACCATCAGCTCTCATGCGTCTTTTGGAGCAAAAATTAATGTAATATGGTATTATATAAGACATGGCCTTATATTATAGTAAAATATATTATAGTAAAATAAGACTGGGTCTTGTATTAATTTTTGGTCCAAAAGACGCATAAGAGCTGATTGTCCCGCTAGGTCTTATTTTCAGTATCTCTTCATTTTGTAACGTCTTTTAAAAAGTCTTTTAATAAAGTTTTAAAATTTTCCTCCTAAGGATCTTGCTCAACTTTTCTTAGACTTAGCTCTAAATGCCCTACCTTTTGGATAATATTGTAAATAGTATATTTTTAAAAATTATATTTTCTAATTATTTGTTGCTTATGTTTCAAAGTGCAATTTATCCTTTTTTGTACGAGGACTGACAATTAAGTTCACGAACTTGTTGCACCGATGTTGCTAACCTTTTTTGATATCAGAGGGATTATTCATTATGGATTTGTACCAACGGGACAGTTAACCAAGTTTACTATTTGCAAGTGCTGAAAAGGCTGTGTGAAAAAGTTAGACAACCTGAACTTTTCGCCAGCAATTCGTGGCTCTTGCATCACAACAATGCAGCAGCTCACACAGCTGCTGTCTTACTGTCTGTAAGGGAGGTTTTAGCTAGTAAACAAATAACTGTATTGGAACATCCTCTCTACTCACCTGATCTGGCCCCCAATGACTTCTTTCTTTACCCGACGATAAAGGAAATATTGAAAGGAAGACATTTTGATGACATTCAGGACATCAAGGGTAATATGACAGCTCTGATGGCCATTCCAGAAAAAGAGTTCCAAAATCGCTTTGAAGGGTGGAATAGGCGTTGGTGTTGATGCATAGCTTCCCAAGGGGAGTACGTCGAAGGTGACCATAGTAATATTCAGCAATCAAATATGCAGCGCTTTTTCTAGGATAAGTTCGCGAACTTAATTGTCCTACTTCATATATAGATCTTATTTTCAGCAACCTTGATAAATGTTCTTATTAGTTCTAATAACTTTGGCTATAGAATTTTTAACATGACAGTTATTTTTAAATAACCAGACAGTTATTTTTACTGTAAATGACAGTTTCATTTTTCCTTTTCAATTTATATATTCTTTTTATTTCTTTTTCTTGCCCTACTCGACCTACTAGAATCTCCAGTACAGTTTTTGAATAGGAGCTGTAACATGGGCATTATTTGTCTTTATCCTGTTTTTTAAAGGAAATGTTTCTAATGTTTTATCATAAAGAAAGATGTTTGTTGTAGTTATGGTAGAGATATCAGGAAAAGGAAATTCCTTCCTATTTTTCGTTTGCTAAGTTTTTGTTTAATCAATGGGTATTGTATTTTATCAGTTTTTTTCCTGCATCTTTTCGGGTGATTGGGTTGTTCTTTTCCTTTAATCTCTTAATGTAGTGAATGTTAATGTTAAATGTTAAGCCACCTTTGCATTCTAGAATAAATTAACTTTGGTTCTAACTTCTCATTTTTAAATACAGTGCTGGCTTCAGTTTGCTACTATTTTGTGTATAGAGGATTTTGCATCTGTGTTTATGAGTTTGGCTTGTGATTTTTCTTTGTCTTCTTGTTCTTTGCTGGTGTTGGTGTTAAGTATATACCCTTTCAAAAAATGAGTTGTTGAATGCTCCTTTTTTTGTTCCATACAAGCATTTTTATAAAATTGTAATAATCTGTTGCTTGAAACTATGTCAGAATTCATCTATAAAACCATTCAGGGTCTATTATTTTCTCTGTGGGAAGATTTTTTAAATGACTGATTCTTTAATAGTCATAGGAGTTTTCGGACTGTCTTTTCTTCTTAAGTAAGCTTTGCTAAGTTATAATTTTCTAGAAATTTACCCTCTTAATCCAAGTTTTCAAGTTTATTGGCATAAAGTTATTTATGGCATTCTTTTATCCCTCAAATCCTGCTAAATGTGTAGTTATGTCCTTTTCGTTCCTAATACCATTCTCTCGTTTTTTTTCTCTATTAATCTTGGCAGAAGTTTGTCTATCTTTATAGTATTTTCAAAGAACTAATGCTAACTTTGTTTATTCTCTCTATTTTGTTTCAGTTTATTAGTTTCTGTTTTTATTATTATTCTCTCCTTCCTCCTTGTTTGTTTATTTTTTTCTTCTCAGTTTCTAAGCTAATTAAGTTTCAGTCCTGTCTAACATACGCATTTAAATTTTCATGCTATAATTTTAAATTGTGTGATGCAGTGCTTTGGCTGCATACCATGGTTTTTAATACAAAATATTTCTAATGTTGCTAATATCCCTTATAATTTCCTCTTTGACCAAAGAGTTGTTAGAAGTGTAGTTTAAAATTTTTAAACCTTTGTAGGGGAATTATCTTTTTATAATTATATCTAATTAGTCTAAGCAGTATTGATTTTCTGCATGTTGGTGATATTTATTTAATGGTTTAGTGTGTCATCAGTTTTTTGGAAATGTTCTGTTTGTGCTTGAGTACATTGTCCATTTTGTGATTGTTG
Source organism: Rhinolophus ferrumequinum (assembly GCF_004115265.2). Classification (NCBI taxonomy): domain Eukaryota; kingdom Metazoa; phylum Chordata; class Mammalia; order Chiroptera; family Rhinolophidae; genus Rhinolophus; species Rhinolophus ferrumequinum. The sequence goes on along the minus strand of NC_046287.1, from coordinate 97,218,988 downwards.
GTTCTGAGTGTTCATATAAGCCTGTTAAGTCAACCTTTTAATTGTGTAGTTTAGATTTTTGAAATATAACCAAATTTTTTGACCTAGCAATAATTGAGAAGTGGGGCTCTCCCTCCAGGATGTTGGGTCCTTAGTCCTATCTATTTTGTAAAATTATTAGAACTTCTTTAGAGCAGTTTTAGGTTCACAGAACAACTGAAAAGATACAGAGATTTCCCATAATAGCCCTAGCCCCTACACATGCATAACTTCCCCCATTGCCAACACCCCCCACCCCCAGAGTGGTGCATTTGTTACGACTGGTGAATCTACAGTGGCACATCAGAATCACCCACAGTCCCTGGTTTACACTACAGTTCACTGTTGGTGGTGTACGTCCTATGAGTCTGGACAAATGTACAATGATGTGTATCCATTATGATGATATCATAATGGTCAAGTACAGATGACCCTTGAACAACACGGGTTTGAACTACGTGGGTTTATTTATACCCAGATTGTTTTCAATAAATACGTGTAATACTGTAAATGTATTTTCTCATCCTTATGATTTTCTTAATAATATTTTCTTTTCTCTAGCTTAGTTTGTTGTAAGAATATAGTATATAATACATATAACATACAAAATATGTTTATGTTATTGGTAGGACTTTCAGTCAACAGTAAGCTATTAGTTAAGTTTTTGCGGAGTCAAAAGTTATACATGGATTTTCAACTGTGCAGGGGTCGGTGCCCCTAACCCCATGTTCAAGGGTCGACTGTATGTTCACTGCCTTATAAATCATTCTATCCATTTTTGCTCTATATATTTTGAAAGTATTTTATTAGACGCATAAACATATATAGTAGTTATATCTTCCTGATGAACGTGTTATCCTCTTAATTTTCACCATGCTTTGTCTCAAAGTCTGTTTTTTTGATAATTTTGCAACCCGAGCCACATTACTAATCACCAATTATAGTTATTATATTTTTGAGCAAACCTACCTTTTTGTGTAATTTTGTCCACTAGCCACCACACTAAAATGTTTGTTGCTCTAGTTACCATTCTCACAAAATATTTCTCAAATAATAAAACTATAAATTAACATTTATCATTTTATGTTTTATCTGATTTAGTTTTATCTAGGAATGTATGAAGTAAGTGCATAGTTATCCACACTTTATAGAAACTAAGTTATTAATAGACAGGTTAAGTAATTTGCCAGAGATCACATAACAGTAGCATGAGAGGTGATCTACTAGTTTCTATGAGTGATGTATTAGTAGATCTATTGATTTCACATCAGAATTTCCTTAAAGTTCTATCAGAGTTGCTAAAACCAATATTACAACATTCCAGGTGTTTTATTTTTTCGGTTTTTGCTAGTTAAAAATTCTTTGCCATGGTAGGAAATGGTTTATACTTGTTATACTGTATGTCTCACAAAATAACAGACCCATTTCCATTGTAAGTGTTATTTTTAGAACAGTAAAATTCTAGTGCTTTCATTTTAGAACTGTTCTGTGCTGCGTCATTATCAGATTTAGTTTGTAGCTTTAGTTTGTGAAAGTCAGCCTGCGGCTAACATTGCTTAAGATCTATTTCCAAGGAGGCACACAGACGTGTAATAAATCTTCTCCTGTCATTCTCCTTCAGGAGATACGAATAAGGATTGGAGATAAAAATTATAGTGCAACTAGAACTAGATTAGTTGTGGCAGGTTTAAGTTGTTTTGAAACTTTTCTTACTTTCAGCTTTAATACTTCTCAATTATGTCTAGACAAGAGCGTTGAGCGAGGAGGCAGAGACGTGTCTGGCTTCGGCTCCACATTCAGGTGACCTCAGATCAGTTACTGAACTTGTCTGAGACATCTCTGCTCTCATATAAAATTACAATTTTAGAAATTAAAAATTAATACTTCCATACTTACTCAAAAATTCTTGTTGGTCATGTTTAATAATGTTTGCAAACTGTAACATGAGATTATTGGAATTTTTTAAAGAAAAAAATGCAAGTTAGACCTCTTTCACACATTAAAATGATCAGTGTTAAACCCTGTAAAACTCAGAATAACTTCTGTCTGTTTCTTTGAGCCGTTGATGAGTTTGTAGAATTCTAAGGGTTCTTTCATCTCAAATCATCTTCGTTTGTGAGAAAACAACACTCGAAGTCAAGTAAGTGAAACATAATGTTATTTCCTATGGATTTAGATCTGAGATTTTGTCTCTTTGGCCCCAAACAGCGTTTTTATCACTATTGATTATGTGCCATCTGGATTACTATTTACTGGCAAAACAGAGTAGAAGAGACATGCTGACCCTGTTGTTTTCCTGTGATAGACACGTGCCGAGAATGAGTGCGTGGGGTAGGATGGGACCAAGCTGCACAGCTGACTTGTAGCCTGGACAGCTCTAGGCCTGGCTTTCTGCCTCTGAGCCTTTTCTGTTTAGATGGCCATGTCTCAGCCAGTTTATAACGTTAGATCCAACATGTTCCCAAGGGATTGCGATGGTAGGAGTTCTTTACTCAGGAAGAGTTGAATTATTACCAGAACAAGGATTTGTACCAGAAACTGTCTTAACTTTTAATATTTATGCAGCTTCTACCATAATTCGTTTTCTAAATGGTCATAAATAAAACGAGATTTTATCAGAATGACTTGGCTGTGTAAGAATTTGATGCCAAAAGTTTTAACAAAACTTTATTGAAATTAGACTGGTGAGATTGCAAAGTGATAGAAAGTATCTGGCAAATTTATGAGGTTACATTCCTACACATTAAGCTCATAGGGAAACATTCAGAGAATCTAAGTCATGCCAAGTTTGCTAAAGCATTTGCATTTTTTGATGATATTTCTGAAATCTTCCAAAAATGTTGTGCTTTCTCAATATAATTGAAAAGCTAGTATTATTTTAGTATTTTTGTTCCTTTGTGTGGTCAGCAAACAGTGCAGCTTGTGTTTATCCCAAGAATACAGTCAACAACTTCCTTCCCTTGCTGAGCCTCATAGGAAGCCCTTTAGAAGGTTAGTTGTGAGGAGGGCGATGACATAAGCTATTGTCCAAGCCACAACCCTTTTCAGAAGGAAGGGGGTGCTGTTATTAATCACATCAAGACAGCCGTCCTAACCTGAGACTGTCAGGCCCCCCTGCATGTGTGGTCACCCCCGCTGTGACAGCATTTACAGGCACACGTCTTAGAGGCAGGGACTGGAGTTTCTTCCAGTTAGTTAATACTTTTCACAAGTTGATTGAATAACTGTCACGGTATTGAAGCTTCATACGAGTTACTTTTTTGCGGCAGTTTTCAATCCTCATTTTACAATTGCGAAAACACGATGCCGAGAGGCTTGCCTGCTGTCCGAAAGCAAATGAGTGGGAATAGACAATGCAAGCGGCCTGTCCTCAGACACAGCCCTCCCTTTTTCACAAGTCACTGCCTTCCTGTGGATAGTTCTCCTGCCTGTAAAATTAGAGTGCTTTCATTTTGCCCACCTTTGTTTTTAAGTCGTCGTGATGGTTGTGTTTTTCTAAGTCAGAGCGTCTCAAACTTTAATGTGCATAAAATCACCTGGGGTCTGGCTAACACGGAGATTCAGATTCGGTGCATGTGGATTCAGCCCAAGATCTCGTATTTGCCAGAAGCGCCCAGATCCTGCTGATGCTGGGGCCTCTACTTGCTTTGGGCTTCATATAGTTGGGTAATTATTGTTCTTATTATTCATAGTTTTTCTAAGCAGGAAACCAGACTTTACCTTCTTAGCAGAAGAAAGGGTCAATTTTATAGTCTTTTGTTTTCCCTCTTTGGCCATAATTATGTTCTAACGTTTTTAAAAAAATGAATGAGTGCTGGGATTGTACTCAAGCATAGCTCTGTGCTTTGGGTGCACAGAGAAGGATGGGGGCGTCCACTCCCTAATGTGCTTTATGGAGACCTTTGGTTCCACGATGGCTGACTGAACCTCACAGTCTATTTGGGGTGACTGAACCTCACAGTAAATTTAAAGTCCAGAAATTTAAATTTAAACCATCAGGTGCATCACTGGCTATAGGATGAACGAATCACTAAAAACTATAAATCGATACAGAGCAGAACCTCGGGGGTGTAGCCTACTGCTGTACTCTGAGACTTAGGTCAGGGCGTGGACATTTATAGGGAACTTGGCACTTACTGTTAGACAGGCTGAATTGTCATGTTGTCGTCATACAAAGCCAGATGGTAATTCTCCAGAAATGAGCACAAGCATATTTGTTTTTAAATAAAAAGCAAAGATAATTGTGGAAAATATTATATTGAATTATTAAAATAAATTAGGTCAAATTAAGCCACCATAGTTAATTATTGGCATATTATGTCCCAGTTGTAGAAATAACAATTCCACCATTTTCCTATTTATTGGGGGGGATCCCAAAATGTGTTTCTGCATTTTATAGCGAGAGTGAATCTTTGAAATAGAAATGCCACCACTGCAATAATACAAGAGGCACAACTTATTGTTAGGGTAATGGCCTTTCAGACACTTTAAATAGTTGCTGTCTTCTAAATTCCTCCATTGCTCTATCTGTACCTCTTTTGTGGTATTTGGGATACTTTCCCTTGGATTATTAATTTCAACATGCATTCCTTTCTCATTCCTGGTAGCAAGATCAAGAAGGATTTGTTTTTGCTTAGTAGGGTGCCATGCACACAGTGGGATGCTTCACAAAGCTAAGCCAAGTGGGCCTCCCTGACAGGCCCGACCTGCTTTTGTTGCTGTGTCTCACTCAGGGTCTCCACTCAGTAGGCAGGAGTCAGCCAGCATCAAACCAGGGCTACTTCATACTCCAAAGCCTAGCAGGCTTCTATAGAGACAGATTGCAGGCATTTTTATCAAAGAAATTCAGGCAAGAGTGCGAAGGATCTAAGGTACACACAGCAATTTGAATGAGGCTCATCATAGAGTTTCCCTCTCTGGCTAGAGTTACATTAGGGCCCAACTGTGCCAATTGAATGAAACCGTCAGACACATATGTTTATGTGCCTAACCTCAAGTCTGACCTCATTTCATTTCCCCACTTTCATGTCCCCATCCCCAACATCCTCATCTATTAATTATAGACTAATGACATACTAAATACAGGTATTGAATGTTAATATTGACTGCAATTTATATTGCCACTACTAATCCTTTTTTAGGAGAAACTGGACTATTAATAAAATAAAATTGGCAAAAGGTTACTTTTACCATCAAGTGGCAGTATGACTCAACTGCAGTATTGAATTTTGAGGGGAACATAAATAAATTAAAACCACATCTGCAAACCTGAAGCTACACAACTACAACGTGCCTCACAAACTTCCCCATGGGAAGCAGGTGTCAGAATTGTAGTTCTTTTGAGGGCAGGAGATGGTGTTTTGTCTTTCTTCTTCCCCTGGTACCTAGAATGGTACCTTATACTAATGATTTATTGAATGAATGGATGAGTAATTGGTTGGTGCTTTTAGCATACATTGAGATAATGTATTTTACCATTTCATTTCTTTTGGAAGTATATGAATGTGAATTATGCTTATTAACTATTTGTGGACTACCTGCTATTATTTAAACATAAGATGTAGAAAATCTCACAGATGAATTTAAAATGAGTAAAGATTGCATATATAACCAGCATTGTAAGTAGTACAGTTTGATCCTTTTGATCAGCCTACAGGAGATGATGCTTTAAATCTCTGTTTGTTTATTCCTTAAGCCTACAGGAACTGAAATAATGAAAAATGCTTTCTTTTCCAATGGTATTTTTAGAAAGGGAAAAAGGTCTCCTAGAATATAAATTCCTTGAGAATTGAGATTTTTATCTATTTTGGTCACTGATATATCAACTGTGCCTGTCACATAATTGGCAGTCAATAAATATTTGTTGAGTGAACTGTCATTTGCCTACAACCCACTAACTGACACTCATAGATGCCTGTTTCACAGCATTAAAGTAAACCGTCTATCATACATGCTGATGCATTGCAAGTTTCTTCATAATAATCTTTAATGATGTCTGATTTCTGACAATGGAGTTCTTCACCCTTTACAAAGCTTTCCCACCTTTTTTTTTCCCCTTTGGAAGCTAAAAGCCTGAATGGTATTACTGATGAAAAGTCTGAACTGTTGGGCATGTGGAACACTGGAAGGAGTGCTGCTCCCAAGTTAACTACAGGAAAAAGAGAAAAATCCTAACTTTTCTTGAGCTCATAAGAGAGTTGAGGTCTCAGGGCTATCAAGTCACTTGAATCCAAGGAGGTACAGACTGACTCACTTGTGGCAAAGCATGGGTGAAAGGGCTGCCTGCCGTACAAACGGGTAAAGATAAATCAGATAACATTTTAACAAATTGTTGGAGGCCAAGGGTGGGCTGGCTTATCAGTCTGGAATAGCTGAGGGCCCTGACAAAGGGGGAGTTTGCATTCACCTGTAGACTCTGTCCCATCGGCCTTCACCGGGTGCTCAGAAGAAATAATGGGAGCAGACTGGGAGACAGCACAGAGCCCTTCTCAGTGTTGTAGGGCTATGGCAGGTGATTGGCTGCTGCTGCAGGAACAGCACAAAATCCTGCCACCCTGCTCAAAGATAAATAAATCAACAGACTCAGACCCAGAGTCTTAAAAATAACTAGTAACTAAAATAACTTTAAAGTAACTATCAAGCAGGGGTTTAAATAACTGTTAAAGGATGTCATGGAAAATGTGGGCAACATGTATGAACAGATGTGGAGGAGAGATGGAACCTGTGAGAAACACTCAATTGTTATGTTATAATATATGAAGAATTCCTTTGAGGGGCTTGTCAGCACACTTGACACAGCTGAGGAAACTTAAGTTCACAGCTCAGTAAACTTAAGATAGGTTAGTAGATACTATCCAAACTGAAATACAAAGGGGGGCAAAAGAGTGGGTGGGGTGGGACAAAATAGAGCATCCAGGAACTTTGAGACAATATCAAATAGTGTAACATACAGGCAAATGGAGTTCCACAAAGGAGAAGAGAGACATCACAAAGCAGGAAAAATATTTTAATGGCTGAGAATGGATAATGGCTGAGAATTTGCCAAAATAATGAAAATCAAGCCAGAGATGCAAGAAGTTTAGAGAACCCCAAGCAGGATAAATAACAAAAAGGACACAACTAGATACATTGTAGTCAAGCTACTGGAAACCAAAATAAAGAGAAAGCAGTCAGAGAAAAAAAGACACAGGAATAGAGAGAAATCACAGCAGACTTCTGTTCAGAAACTATCAAAGTTGACCTATCAACATCTATAGGATGCCATATGTTTGATTAAAGTATCATCAGAAGGGTAACATTTTCTAATTGGTACCAATCTTTTCTAACTATGAATTGGACCCCGCAGATGAAGTACTGACTCATTGTTTGATAACCAATTCTACTTCAAGTGAGAGGAAAATATTTTCAAAACGTGAGTTGCTGACCAAATTTTGTGGCAGATACTGAAATATGGAAGATAGATTGCTAGCACTTTAGTTGATTTCATTGTCTTCTAAAATCCTTAAAATAATCACCATGTTGGGAAAGGTATCCCTCGAACAGTCTGGGTAATTTGAAGAAGCACATGTGTTTCATTAAGCATATTTGGCTATTTTATAAATGAAAAGAAATATAAACAGGAAACCATGAAAGTACATTTCCTTATTAAGAACCTGTTAGGTTCTACAGAAAGAGAACTGTTGAGTTATAATTCTTGTCTCCTAAGAATTTATAAATCTAAAACAGACCATATTCACAGAATATGTAGAGAAAACAGTAAAATGTAAATAAAGCTTGTCTCAGTCAATGATTACTGTATCAGATAATTGTAATACTCTCTGCCATTCATTCAGCATCTACTGTTGTGTTAAACCTGCCATAATATGTTTTTTAAATACGTTATCTTGTTCACTTCTCACCTGATTTTGTGAAAAGATAATCTTGACATTTTGCGAATGAGGAAAATGTGGCTAAGAGAAGTTCAGTAAATTGCCACATTATGCCACTCTGCTGTAAGTGGCATAGGACTCAATGTTAGTTTTGTCTGGTTCCAAAACCTAAACTTTTCCCCTTACACTCCATTGTAACATAACAGTGGGAGTTTCAGATTCAAGCAGGTGTTGGTTTAAGGCAGATCATGCTCTCAGTTCTCCTCGAATGGGTCTAAGAAGCGTTCCTGGAAGGAATAGTTATTTCTGGATTTATGGGATGATGTGAACCTGGCACTTCAGCAGGCAGAAGTTACGGATGCTGGAAACGGCTGGAAGGCCCAAAGAGGTTTCCAGTCGCTCCATTTCTTATGTAGTCCTTCTTTATCATAATCAGCGAGTCTAACATTCATTCTTGACTTACAGCATTCTAAGTATGCTAGTGGGATTCCTTTTAATCTTTAATAGATATGGCAGTGTCCAGATCCTAAGGAGAGCTGTGAGAATTCCATGTCATTGTGCTAGATTGGGGATCAGTGGAAGGGCGTTATTTTCTACCTTGGAAGTTATGGACACTGAAGTAGAAACTGGTAAAACATGCAGTTGATTATATGGTGAAAGAGTTGTTATTATTTCTAATGTCATGGACTTTGGTAAAGTTTCATTTTAATATAATGGAAAATAGTTATAATATTGTTTGAGGGTTCAGGTGTTTTAAATGCACTTTCCTTTATGTATAGTTGCTCATCACCTGTCAGCTTGAATGTATTCATTCTATTTCTTCAGTATATCAGATGTGAGAGTCTTGACTTTAAAAGACAATACTGTGAAACATCTATGTTACTCTGTTGATATAACTAATTTTGGAATGACAGCAAAAACTGAATTATTTCAATATTGCTTATCATGGCTCTGGTTGGTAAAATAATATTTACAGAAGGAAATCTTCACCAGGAAATATTTTTCTAATTTGATGTTTAAGATTTAACCTTTCAAATATTGTTTATTTAATTATGTATAACTTAAAAAGAAAATCAGTTTATATGGTATGGAAGTTTTTGTTTTATTTTTTGTTGTTGGTCTTTTAATTTAAAAAAAGGAGGAAGTGCTTTCTAAGGGAATGAATATCTAACTCCATTCCAAGAGCTGAACTGCATTTATTAATGCCAGTTGACTAACAACCAAACTAGATTAAAAAAGGAAAAGAATATCTGTTTTTCTATTTAGACTACACATAATATACAAATATTATTTCATTTGTGATTTGATGGACTAATGATTCTTTCCTTTAAACTAGTCTATTAGGATTGTATTTACCCTCTATTTGTGTTTCCTCATAGTTTTGGTAAACCTTTGTATTCAGTACAGTGTGTATAGTGAGTAGGCTTGAATACATAATTTTGGTAGGTATTTTTGGAATTTATTTTTGTATTTTGAAATAAGTATATCACTTTGTGAGGGGTGTAAGTGTCTATTACATTGCTTTGTACACCCGAAACTAATAAAAAAAAAAAGAAAAATAAGTATAGATTCACAGAAAGTTGCAAAAAATAATAGAGGTGCCATGTAACCTTCACCAGCGGGAGTGCTCATTTCCTCCATGTTCACTTTTTATGTAACTAGGGTTTATTTTTCAATACATATTTTTTGATGTACTGTTCTCAATTTTTTCTTGTTCTTACACTTTACATGTTTTTCTTTACAACTTTTGTTTTATTGTAAACATGATAAGGAATGATTAAGCCTCATTAAGTTTGTCCCTTTAATGTTTTTTGCCTTTCCTGTGTGGGTTTGGATCTCTGAGGTATTGACCTCTAGATAAACAAGCTACTTCCGAATGAAAGGATGTATTGGGTTTGGCTCTTAGATCCAGTACTTGGCATTTCTACATCATTGTCTTCAGAGCACAATTAGTGAACCTTTCAAAGATGCCCGACCACCCCTGGGGCCTTGTCTGCTTGTTTGTCCAACCCCACGTCTCAGGGGCACCCACCGTGCAGTTAGCCTTCCTGCTGCCTCCCTCTCCCACTGCTGACTTGACGCTCCTCCTCACCCACCTTCCGTTCCCCCCATGTCTGCACAGGGAGGCAGCTCAGTTCTGTCGGACCCCAGGCCACATGGGAATCACGGGCTCCGCTTCTCAGTGGGTCACTCTCCGTGGGCCTTCCCCGCAACTTGCTCTGGCACCTTAAGCTTCTGAATCCAACCCCCTCCCAACAACTTCCTCTCCTGTATCTGCTCAGCTTCTCTTTCTGCCTTCTCAGGAACCCTGTGCCCTCATTGTCTCTCTTCTTTTCTGCACCTCCGCTTTTTGGCCCTTCTATGGATCAGTACCGTCTGCATTTCTTAAGCCTGCTTAAGCATTTACCAACCTTAAACAAAAACTTCTCGGTCCTCCTTCCCACTGCAGCTACTGCCTTTGCCCTCGCTGCACTCATCACTCACCCTTCTGGAAACAGTTAACTGCTGTATGTCCACTGCCTCTGTCTCACCTCCTGCTCAGCTCCAGCCTTCTCGAATGCCGCCCCTGCCCCCACCACTCTGGCAGTTACTTAAGTTACTGATGACACGTGTCACTGGTCCACTAACTGTAACCTCCTAACTGCTTCCTCCTAATCCACTGCTTCCTTCTTCCTATTCAATGTCTTTTTAAAACACAAATCTGACCATGTGACTTCTTTGCTTAAAACTCCCCAGTCACCGACCACAGAGGTCGAGTCCAAGGCTGCAGACCAGCCTCCTTGCTTGGCTAGGCCTCTCGGCTTCTCACGGCCCGCCTCCTGCCTGCCTTTCCAGCCTGGCTGGAACCCTGCTTTCTTTCATGTCTTGCCATCGGCCCTTTGCATATGCTGTTTCTTCATCAGGGATTTTGATACAAGCTGTTGGCATGTATGACTTAACTAAATCTTTCCTTTTTAAAATGCTGTTTTAGGAAATTTTGTTTTATACAGATGGATGCCCCCGGGGTCAGAACCCCAGGCCCTTTACCGTACCAGAACTTACATGATACAACTTCCTTCTGTTCATGTCTTAAACTCCTTAAAATTGCCTTTTCTGCCAGTTTTGTTTTTCTTCTAGCCAAATGGAAAAAGAAAAGACTTTGTTGTCTGAGAAAGTTTTGTTGTCTGAGCCTTCCTCATGTACTACTGTAATCTTTCACTTAAGGAGTCATTTTTTAATGATCATTCTTGTATTCCTTCCTTCTGCAGATATTTATTGACTGTCTGCTGTGTGCCAGGCATTGTTCTAGGCTGTAGGGAGATGATGGATGGATGGATGGACGGACGGATGGATGGATAATTAGTGCTTAGTTCCCCTTCCAGCGGACAGCTCACACTATCATTCATTGGTGGCTAATTTATGTAACTACTGCTGAGTACCCTGCCATAGGTCTTTATATAATGTATTTCTCTTTAGAGGGACTTTTAGGTTAGATTAGATTATAACTGGAGTTCTATAAAGTGGTTGTTTTCTTCAATAAATATCAGTGTTAATGATTTTAAAGCAGACCAAGATGGTCTGAAGTACTTCTTCAACTCCATTATTAGTTTGTTTCTCAGAGAAGATGTGACGGTATGGGATGAGGCCTGCTTGTTCTCAGAAAGGAAGCCGTATGTCATGCAGGGACCTTACACTGACTCTCCAAGCTCTGTAGTTCTTTCAGATGGGAAAATAAAAGGATGCAATTCATTATCATAGGTAATGTGTTAGGTACCAATTCAGCTCTAACACTGGCTGGCACCATGAATTATTTAGTTCTTGACATTTTAATCTTTTATTCTTACCGCCATTTATGATGTACAAGTAAGGGTCAACAGAGCACTCCAATGGGCTTTCACTGGTAACCAAGGAACAGAAAAAGTATGAACTTTTACTAAAGTTTTAAGTAGATTTTTAAAGAATAATGCCAACATCTTAGTTCCCTACAATCCTGTATTTTCATGTGCAAACCCCTATTTGACAATTTCTACTTTTTGAAATTAAATGGAATGTCTTCATCCTTTGTTACCTTTTCTACTAAAATATTTCAAAGTTGTTATTTTAAACCACAATGAAATTCTATTATTTTTTATTTGATGTTATTTTTAACTTTTCTGCCTCATAAGTAACATACAATGACTTATTAAGCAATTTACTCACATATATATTATTTTTGTTTTTCAAGTCAATGCCCAAAAATATGGTGTCTCGTCTTTGTGAATCTAAAAAGATTTGTGCCGCAGCTGATATGCAACTTCAGGTATGTACATACGTACCTTTGTTCTGAAGTTTTCCAGAGTAATTCTTCAAAATAAATACATAACTTTAAATTCTTGCCAATGCTACACATTTATTATAATAATTATGCTTCTAAAACATCTTTCATCTGAGTTCAAAGAACTTGACCAAAATTGACTCATTCAATCCTCACACTGTCCTTATGAAGCAGATGTTAAGGACATTTTCTAATTTCAGTCTGGAAAAATCAAAGCTTGGAAAAGTTACATGACTTCTAAATCATACATTTCAGCAACCAACTTTATATTGTTATTCACTTTGTTTCTTTTTTTAAATTTGGGTTTTCAGATTGAAATTTAAAGAGTAATGACTGTTAGTTTCTTATAATATTCAAAACCAACTTTCCCGGTGTACATATGGAGACTAGAAAGATTTTGTGATCCATCTGGATGTCAGGTCTACATGATACTAGATGTTTATGTTATTTGTAATTACTGAGATTGTTTATGGAATTCTTAATCTTCATCAGATCTTGAGAGTTACATAAACGTAGTCTAAACATCCATCTTTCATCTCGGGCATCTCAAAATAGTCACTGTATAATGATCCAGTTACCTATTTAAAAGTTAGCCAGTCTTTAATTGCTTTGTAGTTTTGTAAAATTTAGTCCCTAGAAAGTAATGAATGAGCTTTGTTTTTGTTGTACCTTAAAATACATATTTCAGTGAAGAAATGCCTACTATAGACAAAACCATGAACTTACATTTGATTTACATTATTTAGTGTCTCTTCATATCAATGTAATTAAAAAAGGATTTCAGAATTATTTGAAAAAATTAGTATTATGTGGCAAGAGTCTTTTGATTTGTTGATAACTCTAGCGGAAGTGTAGCTTAAAAGGGCTTTCTTTTTGATCAATTGTTCCAATGATTTTCTTTTAAAATGGAAAACTAAGCTTCCACTCCTCCCATCCTCTAAAAATAATAAACTCCCTGAGAGAGAGGGAGTGAAGGGAAGAGGAAGAAAGGGGGGAAGAGAAAGACAGAGAAGAGGGGAGGAGAGAAGAGTCCAGAGGGAGAGGGAGAAAGGGGAACTCTGGCCAGAGGAGCCACTTTTGCCAGCTTTCATATTATACAAAAGTCCCCTTGTACGGAGGAGACAAACGGGTGGAAAGGAACTATTTCAGATTTCTAAGCGGTTATAAACAGTATTTTTAAAATTGTGAATTTTTGTTTGTCGTGCATTGTTTTAAAAATAGGCTTTTCGTTTTCTGTGGCTCTAAGGATCTTGGTGCCAGGCATGCATGACTTCCTGGGTGGGCAAATAGGCTCATCGTTTTAGAATTGTTTGGTTTATCAGCAAATGAGTGTGAAATGCATGCACGTTTAATTTATTTTGCTCTGTTTTTATAATTAAAGAAGTCATTCCATGCTTATGCCTTTCTTTTGTGAAAGGCACAATTGAAAGAATGAAACTCTTGAATTATTGTTTGTCTATAGATTGGGACAAAGAAAACAGCCTCAGTTGAGGTTAGAATCTGAGTTTCAATTCCTAATAATTTTTTCTGTTAGAATATAGACAAAACATGGATGAGTAATTTTGAGTCCTCTGATTATCTTTATGTATTGTTACTCATTATAGAATATAGAATTGAGAGAGCTGTATTTAGCTATATGTTTAGATTACCAGTTAGAGTAAAGCAACATTTATACTTAGGAAATGTCTATATTTTTCTAGGGAAGGTTTAAACTTGACTTTATAATTTAGAACCATAATTCTATATCTAGATGAAGCCAGAAGCTAGAGGTCATTTAAATTTTTTCTTTTATCCAAACTAATCCTCACTTCTTTCAAGTCAACAGCTGCACATTCTCTACAAATTCCATTTTTGAATCAGAAAGATGCATATCAGAAACATAATTGCACATCAGAATTTTTCCTTTAAAATAAAGCATTTTCTACTTTCTGGCTCCAGGTGAACTCTAAACAATGCTAATATTCAAGTCAAAAAACACTTTATCTTTACTTTAGATTTTATGCAAAATTCATGTTTAGAACTCTATAAGCAGCAGATTTCATGTTCAAACTTTTTCTAATGCTTTATTCTGCTGCTTTTATGTTTCAATGGCCAGTCCCTTCTATCCAGAGGTGAATGATCCTTCTCTCCTGGTCACCTTCTTCAGCCGGAATGGCCTCTGTGCGGCAGCTGTTTCCTTTGTACCTCCTGACACCAGGTGTGGGGACTGACTTCGCCCTAGCTCCAGACTCTCCAACAGCTGCACCAGAATTCTTTGTAACATCTGTCCTCACCAGATACTAGACTGCTATTCCTTTCTCCACCTCACCCCACCTATCTATGTTCTTTCACCTCTCATTACAAAACTAGGATTCTGACCCCTTCATTTCTCTCATTTAAGATATACAGGATTCCAGGAAGAAATCAAGCAGGATTTGTTAGGTCATGGGGGGAGGGAGTCACAAGTTATAACTTTATTTTTCATATTTCCAACTATATTTACTGCCTATAGAGAGAGAGGCAAAATTCCAGTTTTGTAGCCACAAATTTAACTTTTTACATTGTGTGTAAAGAGTACATTACAGATAAGGTTCGATTCTTTTTTTCTTAAGATTTTTATTAAAAACATAGCTATCATAAAATATAGTGTTAGTTTCAGGAGTATACCATAATTATTCAACATTTAAAGATACGTTCACCATGATAAGCCCAACGACTCAAGATTTTTTAATATCTTTAATTGGGAAAGTTTGAGAACTTTCCTTTTCATCATTGACATGGTCTTAAATGTTAAACAAAGCACATCTCAAGCCATATACATCTATATTTGTGAATGTTTTTAACTGTGATTTAAAACTATGATTCTGGTACACTTATAACATCTTTGGTCAGCCACATCTTAGATGCAAGGATGGACTACCCAAACTAAATAGATGTTTTCGTCTGTCTAGGTCTTTTATGCCACTTTGGATCAAATCTACCATGGGAAGCATCCCCTCAGGAGGTCAACCACAGACATTCTCAAGGAAACACAGGAAAAATTTTACGGCTTACCATATGTTCCAAACACTGTGAGTCTAGCATTTTGATCCTGTTATGTGCCATTGAACGGTTCTGCTAGTGTACCCGTCAGTGAGTAGGCTGTGATCACCTTCCCCCTTGCAGAACTTGGAATCCTTACCTTTACATGGTGGTTTCACCTGGGGCAAATGCTAGAAATTGCCTGGCTCACATAATGTCTCCAACTGTCCATTTACATGTGCTTATTTTCCTCCTACCAGCAGTGTTTTTCTGGATTCCTCGGAAAGTGGGGGTAAAAATCATTGGCATTAGTCAGTATTCTTCTTCTTTTATTTTTTTTTTAACTTTTATTGGGGAACAGAGTGTTTCTCCAGGGCCCATCATCTCCAAGTCGTTGTCCTTCAGTCTAGTTGTGGACGGCGCAGCTCAGCTCCAAGTCCAGTTGCTGTTCTCAATCTTTGGTTGCAGGGGGCGCAGCCCACCATCCCATGCAGGAATTGAACTGGCAACCCTGTTGTTGAGAGCTCTCGCTCTAACCATCTGAGCCATCCGACCGCCCCTTCGGAAGCTCAATGGCAGCTCGTTGTCTTCAATCTAGTTGTGGAGGGCGCAGCTCACTGGCCCATGTGGGAATCGAACCAGCAACCCTGCTGTTCAGCGCTCATGCTCTAACCAACTGAGCCATCCGGCCACCCCTTTTTCTGTGATGAGAAAAGTGGTTAGCAATATAAAATGAATGTGATTATCAATCATAATCATTTTCATTGCAAAGAGAATGAATACTTATTGAGTACCTTATTTGTATCAGGACTTATAATAGATGTTTTGCATATCTTATCTTATTTAGTGTCCTGTCAGGATAGAGGGCAGGAGTATCGTTCTCATTTATTGAATACTAGGTGCCAGACTCTAACTGCTTTGCAAACAAATCTCAGCTTTAACTCTCAAAACAGCCTATAAATTCTACAATATCCCCCCATATTTGGGGCTCATATTGCGGCTCATACACATTATATGTCTTGTCCAAGATCATGTAGATAGTAACTGATTGTGTTGGGATTCAAAACCAACCTCTAAAGCCAAGCTTTTTTCGGTGCTCCAAGGTTCCTGTAAGCAAGCTGAGTGTGGTCAAAAGAATACTGGCTGGTGCAGTTAGCAATGTGACTGACTCCTTCATATTCCTCAGGACTCTCTCAGTTGCAAGTGATAGAAACCCAACTTATATTGGCTTAAGCAAAAAAGGGAGTTTATTGAGTCTCATAACTGAAAGGTACAGGCGTATATCTGGTTTCAGGTAAGTTGAATCTAGCTGGCTCTTACACAGTATTGTTAGAAATGTTTCTCTTTCCATTTTTCAGCTCTTTTCTCTGAATTTGTTTTGTTCTCGAGCACGCTGCCCTGACTAGATGGTGTGGTGGTTACCAGTAGGTCCAGGCTTTTATCCTTTTAACTTAGCCAGTCTAACCAAAGGAGAGCTAGTTTGAAAGTGCTCTGTAAACTGTAAAATGCCAAGCAAATGTGCTTTCCTTTGTTACGATATTGGATACCAGCACATTTTGTGCTAAGAGGTTAAGTTAATCAGTCAAGTATGTGTCCACTAGATGTTCAGTTCCTAAGACTCAGACATGCATGGGAATAGTTCATATTTACCAGGCACATGAAGTAACAGGGTATGTTATCTTCACTATACTCTTAACCAGCAGTTTATGATTGTCTTAGGAGCTTAAGCACATGCTCCAGATGTATAGTGCTAATCATACTCCATACCTATTTATGATCTTATATGTAATTTACTGTTCTAATGCTTTATGCTATTCAGCTCTGGATTATCTGTATTAGTGAAAATTTGTAGTAATCAGAATAATCTATTCATCAGTGGAATAAATCATAATAACAATTGCCTAGATTTTAATAGCTTTTCTAGTTTACAGAACATTTCAAATGCACATAGAACATTCTCTGGCACAGGGCACATATTAGGCCACAAAACAAGTCTCAGTAAACTCAAGAAGATTGAAATCCTATTGACATCTTTTCTAACCACGGTGGCGTGAAACTAGAAATCAACTACAAGAATAAAACCAGAAAAAAAGATAAATACAAGTATGGAAACTAAACAACATGCTACTAAAGATAACAATGGATCAAAGAAGAAATAAAAAAAATTATCTTGAAACAAATGAAAAATGAAAACACAACTTTTCAAAATTTATGTGATGCAGCAAAAGTAATTCTAAGAGGGAAGTTCCCAGGCCTCCCTCAAAAAACAGGAAACGTCCTGAATAAACAGTCTAACTCTACACCTAAAGGAACTAGACTTCAACAAATAAAAGTCCAGGACCAGATGGCTTCACAGGTGAATCCTACCAAACATTCAAAGAAAAATTAATACCTGTCCTTCTTAAGCTATTTCAAAAAAGTGAAGAGAAAAAAAATGCTTCTCAATTCATTCTATGAAACCAGCATTACCTTGGTACCAAAACCAGACAAAGAAATTACCAAAAAAAAAAAAACAAACAAATTACAGGCCAATATCCTTGATGAACATAGATGCAAAAATTCTCAACAAAATGTTAGCAAATCTGATTTAACGATATATTTAAAGGATTATACACCATGACTAAGTGGAATTCATCCCAGGGATGAAAGGATGGTTCAAAATATGTAAATCAAGGAATGAGATGCAGCACATAAAGAAAATAAGGGTAAAACCATATGATCATCTCAGTAGATGCAGAAAAAGCATTTTACAAAATCCAACATTCTTTTATGATAAAAACTCTCAACAGAGTGGGTGTAGAAGGAATGAATGTCAACAAATTAAGGCTGTGGGTGACAAACCCACAGCTAATGTCATATTCAGTGGTGAAAAACTGAAAGATTTTCCTCTAAGGTCAGGAACAAGACAAGGATACCCCCTCTCACCACTATTAATCAACATAGTATTGGAAATCCTAGCCACGCAATTAGACAAGAACGAAAAGGCATCTAAATCAGTGAGGAAGAAGTAGAACTCATATTATTTGAAGATGGCATGATACTATATATAGATAACCCTAAAGATTCCACCAAAAATCTGTTAGAACTAATAAAAGACTTCATTGAAGTTGCAGGTTACAGAATCAATGTACAGAAATCTGTTGTGTTTCTAGACACCAATAATGAACAATTAGAAAGAGAAATTAAGAAATTAAGACTCCCATTTACAGTTGCTTCAAAAAGCATAAAATACCTAGGAATAAATTGAACTAAAATGGTGAAAGATCTGTACTGTGAAAACTATAAGACGTTGAAGAAAAGAAACTGAAGATGATACAAATAAATGGAAGGATATGCCTTGCTCATGGATTGGAAGGATTAATATTGTTAAAATGTCCTTACTACCTAAAGCAATATACACATTCAATGCAATCCCTATTAAAATATCAATGACAGTCTCAGAATTAGATCAGCTAATCCTAAAATTCATATGGAACCACCAAAGAAATAGCCAAAGAAATGTTGAGAAAGAACAGAGTGGGAGGTATCATGCTCTCTGATTTCAAACTACACTACAAAGCTACAGTAATCAACTAGTGTAATAGTGGCATAAAAACATAAAAATAGATCAGTGCTATAGTATAGAGAGCTAAGAAATAAATCCTCACTTATGTGGTCAATTAATTCACTAGAAAGGAGGCAAAGCTATACAATGGACCAAAGACAGTATTTTCAATAAGTGGTGTTGGGAAAACTAGACAGATACATAAAAAAAAAAAAAAAAAAAATGAAGTTGGACCACTTTCTTGCACCATATGCCAAAATAAACTCAAAATGCATTAAAGACCTAAATGTAAGACCTGAAACCATAAAACTCTTAGAAGAAAACTTAGGCAGTACTCTTTGACCTTGCTCTTAGAAATATCTTTTTGGA
Organism: Rhinolophus ferrumequinum; assembly: GCF_004115265.2. Taxonomy (NCBI): domain Eukaryota; kingdom Metazoa; phylum Chordata; class Mammalia; order Chiroptera; family Rhinolophidae; genus Rhinolophus; species Rhinolophus ferrumequinum. The sequence goes on along the minus strand of NC_046287.1, from coordinate 97,199,895 downwards.
TGTGACTTCTTGGGTAAAGGTAACAAAAGGAAAAATAAACAAATGGGACTACATCAAACTAAGAAGTTTTTGCACAGCAAAGGAAATTGTTGAGAAAACGAAAAGGCAACCTACTGAATGGGAGAAGATATTCGCAAATGATACATCCAATAAGGAGTTAATATCCAAAATATATAAGGAACTCATACAACTTAACACCAAAAAAATAAGCAATCCAATTAAGAAATGGGCAGAGGACCTGAATAGACATTTCTCTGAAGAGGACATACAGATGGCCAACAGACATATAAAAAATACTCAACATCACTCGTCATCAGGGAAATGCAAATTAAAACCACAATGAGATTCCACCTCACTCCTGTCAGAATGGCTATCTTCAATAAATCAACAAATAACAAGTTCTGGTGTGGATGTGGAGAAAAGAGAACCTTCATACACTGTTGGTGGCATGGTAAATTGGTGCAGCCACTATGGAAAACAATATGATTTTTTAATATTCAAAAAAATTAAAAATAGAGCTGCCATATGATCCAGCAATTTCACTTCTGGGTATTTATCCAAAGAATATAAAGACACTAATTAAAAAAGATATATGCACCCCTATGTTCATTGCAGCATTGCTAGTCATAGCCAAGATAGGGAAGCAACCTAGGTGTCCAACAATAGATGAATGGGTAAAGCAGAGGTGTCATATATATATACAATGGAATATTCAGCAATAAAAAAGACTGAAATCTTGACATTTTTGACAGCATAGATGGTTCTAGAGGGTATTACACTAAGTGAGGGTATTACACAGAGAAAAACTTATGAGTTCACTTATATGTGCAATCTAAGAAAACAAAGCAAATGAATAAACAAAACAGAAACAGACCCATAGCTGTAAAGAAGAAGCTGATGGTTGCCAAAGATGAGGGGGTGGGGGATGGGGAATATAAATAAACAAATAATAAATAAAGTGACTATGATTTAAACTCCATGTAGTTACAACACTACCAGTAAGTAGTGAAGTCACAGGAAAATCAAAATTAGGAGGAACTGGGATGCTTCCTAATGCTGCAAAACTTCAGCTTGGCTGAGTTGCTTGCCCCTACCTTTCTTTAGCCTCATAATGATTTAGTCATGCCTTGTTTTAGAAGAGAAGTCAGACTTCCTTACCATCTACGTTTCGTCTGTGTTAATAATTAAATATACAAAGATGAGTTAACAGTGGCAACCAAGTTCTGAATTAACTATCAGTAATCAATTAAAAAGGATGGTTTCATTAAATAAGTCCAGATCCTTGTCCTAGTTCCTTTTGAGATAATATAAGCATTTATCACTTTACTGCTATTATCCCCCCTTTATGGTCAGTAGCCATTTAGCTCTTTGTGTAAACTGTTTTAAGGGTTCTTTAGAAGACTCATGGTTACATTTAGAGAAGAAAGACATTCTTTTATGGCTTGCCATTCTTTTTTATGTCTGAGAGTTTATTTAGATTTGCACAAATACTCTATTTTTCCTACTTAGACACTTCTGCATTTCTTCATTCATCAATGCATCATTAAGTCTATGGAAATTTTATTCCCATAAAAATTAAGAATAAGACCAGGATACTCACTGGGTTTCTTCAATGCAACATTCATCAGGGTAGTGAGATAAGGAAAACAAGATATAAGCATTGGAAAGGAAGAAACAAAACTGTCATTATTTGCAGGTGATTTGTTGCTCCCTGAGAAAGTCAAAAGTTTCTACAGGTAAATTATTAAAATTCATGAGAGGTTGGCACCTTTTCTAGATAAATAATCATTACTTAAAAATTGCTTTCGTGTTTACCGGAGACAAACTGAAAAAAATTTTAAAGATACCATTATGGCAACGAAAACACGAGGTATCTACTAAAAAAGAATCTGAAAAAAAGTGAATTATCATTATTTTCAAAATCTTAAATAAATGAAGAACTGAACCATATGTATAGATAGGAAAATTTAATATATCAATTTTTCTCCAGTTAACCCATACATTTAATGTAATGTAATTTCGTTTGTTTGCTTGAACCTAACAAGCTGATTGTATGATTTTTATGGGAGAGCAATGGCCCAAGACTAGCCATGGAAGTTTTGAAGAACAGCAGCAATTTGGTGGACTTGCCCAGTCAGGATTAGTGTTCAAACAAGCCTGTAAAAATTATGACAGTGTAACAGTGGTGTGGGAATGGACAAATAGAACGATGGAACAGAACCCAGAACCCAAAAGCAGTCTCCACACACTTACGGACTCGTGAACCTAAGCTGAATAGTGCTGTAAATCTGTGGACGGAGAATGGACTGTTTTGTTTTTTTTTAAAATGGTGCTGGAGCCATTGATCATCCATAAGGTAAAGATGAAACGTGGATCTCTGTCTCAAACTGCATGCAAAAATAGTTTGATAACGTGAGAAGTAACGATCTAAATTTTTAGAGATAATGTGAAAGCATGTCTTTCTGATAGTTCCTTTTTAGACTTGCTCAAACCGTCTTATATATACAATACAAAAGACATAAACCATAAAACAAAAGACTAATAAATTCAACTATATTAAAATCTAAATCTTGTGTTCATCCAAACAAAACAAAAAAATCTTAAAAAATAGTGAAAAGTTACAGGCTGGAAGTAGATATTTTCAATACGTGTAACTGAAAAAAAGGATATGTATTTTTTGTTTACTTTATTATTGTGATTAAAAAAACACAGTCCATAAAATGTACCATCTTGGAATGTTTTTCAAGTGCTTTGAATGGGCAGAGGACATGCAGTAAGCCCTACAAAATGGCCTCAGTATTAATTAGGGAGTGCTAAGAAAAGCCACTTGAGGATACGAGTTTACTCTCGCCATTTGGGCAAAAATAGAACAATTGACAGTGCCCAGGGTTGACATGGTGTGGAGTCACAGGTCCTCTTCACATGTGGGTAGGAGTGCCTGTTTAGTGTGATCACTTTGGAAAACAATTATGCTGTAGGTGAACATAACTTGTGACCCAGCAATTCAGTTCCTAGACATAACCTACACTTATGTACCAGATGTTAAGAATAGGCAGGTTTATAACAGCACTATTTGTAAATGGCAACAAAGGGAGAGGATGGGATTCTAGAAAGAACCAAAGTGATGGTCAACAGGAAAATGGGTACATAACTTATGGCATTTTCATCATCTAGAATACTGTTCTGCAATAGAAATTTAAGAACACAGATGATAAACTTAACAGGCATAATGTAAAGTAGCAAATATAAGTTTCAGAAGAATTAAATCTACATTTATAATAAAATTCCAAATTATGTAAAACTAAGCAGTACATTATCATAGATATATACATAATGTAGTAAAGCTACAAAGAAAAATGAAGAAATAATAAGCACAAAATTCAGATGGTGCTTACCACTGGAATAAGGAATGGGATCACAGAAGTATTAGAAATATTTTACTTCTTAAAGTAAGAATGTAGGTATATGATTGATAATTTTGTCATTCTTTCTATCTTAGTAGAAATATTGTTTTTTTTAATATGTAACAATGTCTTTAATACAATGATAAATGAAAGGCAATATATAAAATTTTATAAACAATGTGATACCAACTATGTAATAACAAAAAGAAAAAACACATAAACATAGAAAAACAACTGCAGTTACCTCTAAGGTTAAAACATGGATAACATTTTTTTTACATTTTTCTAGATGTTTTCTCCATTTTCCGAAATGCATATGCATTACTTTTTTTCCAGTTGCTGCATTTGATATTATTTTTAATATCAAATCCATATATTAATATGCATTTGATATTATTTTATATTAGTTTCAGTTGTACAGTGTAGTGGTTAGACATTTATATCATTTATGAAGCGATCCCCCGAGTTAGTCTGGTACCCACCTGGCACTATACAGTTATTATCATATTATTGATTATATTCCCTATGCTGTACTTTACATCCCCATGACTATTTTGTAACTACCAGTTTGTACCTATAATCGTTTTCCCTTTGTCACCCAACTCCTCTCCCATCTGTCAACCATCAGTTTGTTCTCTGCATCTATGAGTCTGTCTCTGTTTTTTGTTTTTTTTTTTAATTTTGTTCTTTGGATTCCACACATAAGTGAGATTATATGGTTTTGTCTTTCTCTGACTATTTCACTTAGCACAATACATTCTAGGTTCATCCATGTTGTCACAAATGGTAAGATTTAATTTTTTTATGGCTGAGAGAAATATATTTTTGATATGTAGAAAATATTTCTCACTGTTAAAAGGTTAATATTCTGACTGTGATGTATGGGATAAAGTATGGATTTAGGGAGACCAGTTGAAAAGTTATTCCAGCTCCTGAGCAAAAGCTGATGGTGGCTCGAACTAGGTTAGTGGCCATGGAGAAGGAAAAACTGAAATGGGCTTGAGGAGAATGTAGAAGGGACACTCAGTAACACCATGTAGTGGACTGGGGTAGTGAGTGAGAAGTATGGCTCAAGGATGACTGCAAGGCTTTCAGCAAGAGTGTTGGGAATACAGGGTGACTTGAGCATGTCTTCCCATGCGGGCCAAAAGAGTGACTGACAGTTTTCCTCCTGTAAACTTACCTCCAGAAATTCTTTCTCTCAAATGTGTCATTTTATTCCCTCAAACTAAACAATGAGAAAAGGAAAATATAATTTAAACAACTCACAGAGTATTCATAAGGTTTATAGGGTCTGTACAAATTATATGTACATAATGTGGTCTAAACTTTTAGACGATGATTATAAAGGTATTAGCATTTCTCTAAGAGCATTAATAACTCACCTTGGGGATAAAGTGTCCCATCATTTATGTTTGAGAAATACTAGTTTAAATGTTAAATGGCTTCTTTCCTACAGGTCTTCTCAGAACTTGCAGTGTGTTAATGAATTATGAGTCTCTACTGTTCTGTTTCCAAACTTAACTAACCGTGGAGGTATTCATCCAGACACTAGCTCTATATGTAGGGCAGATTTTGGAAAACTCTGTGCTTATTCTGCAATTATATTTCTATCGGACAGGGCTCTCTCTATCAATATTCCACAAGAAATGATGGATGCTTATTTTTCAAGTGAATCAATAGCTTCATTATGCCAGCAATTTATTAACATTTATGTGAATGGTAGATCACTCTGTATAATATATAGACACATTTAATATGTACTTTTCTAGCATCTAACAGTAGTTTGATGGTAGAAAACCAAAAGCTTCTACTCAATTGTAAATAGAGGGCAATTTTACAGCCTACACCAACAGGCTAGTCTTCTATTGTTACCACTTCTCTTCTATTTAGAGTAGAGTGAGTGACATGTTCTTACATTAATGACCATCTCTTCTCCTGAGAATATTTTATTCCCATGTGATTGCATCTCCCCCTCATTTTGAATTCAGAGATTTGAAACTGCTGTATTTTTATTTTTACAGTATTCCGGGTTTATATTTTTACATTGTTACTCACCCCCCTCTGAAGCGGTTGAGAGATAGTCGTATCTGGGAAGGTCTGGGATGAAACCTTGCAGTTAGAACCTTACGATCCTGCATTTCTGTCCTAGTGAGTATTTCTCAAGTTCAAAACATGAACGACAGACTCTACTGATAGAGTGCCGTGTTTTGCACTAATTTTGTAGCCTTATGACTTTTGGTGGTAGCGCCATGGCTCTCTCACAGCTGTTCTCAGAGTAGCGGTGTCCTGGGACGACATCTTGGTGCCTGTGAGACCTTCTTTGTCCTTTACTCATGACAAACTGAGAACAAGAATGTGCACAGAATAAGGAAGTCTTTATTTCATACAGATATCACAGTAATGTCTGAGAAGATTGTCTTTCTTGTCCTTTCATAATTTAGAATTTACTGTCTTAATAGAATAAAAGTTGTTAAAACTAGAAAGAATTATTTTAGGAAAGCAGTTTCTGAGATTGAGTGATGTGTTCATATCTGGTCATTATTCTTGTTAGAACAAACACCAGCAAAGAATGTGAAAGGAAGACGTGTTTCTTGTGAACAGCATTCACTCCACATTTATGCTGCCTTTTTGTATCCAGCGTAAAGCTCATAGTATAGTAGCATAGTGTTACGCCGATTAAAAGTGGTGCACCGATTATTCCAGTTTACCTGAGGTCGGGAGATGGGGATTTAGGTAACCTGCGCACACTGCTTACCTGTACATCTTTGGGGTGAGTATGTGCTGCAGGCTTATTGAGGCACATCGCTGATTGGCTGCGACCTGCTCAAGGTGCATCATTTCAAAAACGCTGCTGCTACTGGAGACAGACTTCTATTCAGACTTATTCCTATGATCTCTAATTATACACAAGTGATACATGTACTTCACATTAAGTGTAATTTTCTGTCTGTAGCACACCCTCTTATTAGAACAAACAGCTGAAAATTGTGCTAAATTTATTCAGACATATCAAAGAGCAGTCTGTTATTTAGTATAAAGAAAACCATTTCCAAATCCCAATTCGTATATTTGTATATATTAGTTCAATTGTATTATTTATATTCTGGATAACATTTGTAAGTTATTTTAGATAGGTTATATAGTATGTTTATAATACATATTTTATGAAGTACCTACTGTGTACTGTACACTGCCTAGATGATATGTGTAGCAATGAATGAAACAAACCCAAATCCTTGCCCTTATGGAGCCTATATTAGAAATGGCTTGTTTGGGGGCGTGTGTACATAATTATCATCATTTCCAGCTGGCTGTGAAACATTTCATTATTAAGTAAAATATTCTTGAACCCCTCGAATTGCTTTGAGTTGTGAGCAGATGGACAGAACATAAAAGTCGATCAGATTGAGACATTCGGGTGCATACTGCAGCTAAAACAAGGACATGTGTGGGGACCCTAAATTTTAATTTCCAGAGGGAGTGTTTTTCCTGAAATATTCATGAGACGAGGTGCCCTTTATGTTTTCGTCAGGCTCCTACGTCCTTCCTCATCCTCGCTGATGTGGTCGCTGCATCAACAGGCATTCGTGGAGACATAGCACTGGCTAGACACTGGAGGTTAGGCAAGAGAAAAAAAGACGGCGAGACAGAGTAGAAGGGTGGTTCAGAGGCTCAGGCAGGCTGTCAGCCGGACCTCGGTTTTGATGTGTGATCGATTGGGAGGTGGTGCCAAAGGAGAAGGAGTGGGGAGCGACCCCCACGGTTTGATGGGGGCTGTCTGTGGGGTGGGGATGGCATTCAGTGAGGGACAGGAGGGGTGGCTGCTTTATGGAGTGAAGGCTGCAAAGATGGATAAGTTTAGTTTGAAGTGACAGGAGAACAGCCAAGTGGAGATGTCTGTGAGCAGCCGTTGGACCCATGGCCAGGAGCCCAGAACCAGATCAAGGCTGGTGCTGTGCAGGTTTGGGAGTTATTAGCCCAGGAGAGAGACTCCGATGGCCATGGACAGCAGTAAGCAGGGAGAATTGCCTGAAATCTAGGAGACGACCCGGAGGAATATTTAAGCAACGGGCACACACTGGATCAGACACTGAGGCCGGAGAAGGTCTTCTAATTGGAACAGCTTTTCTTTCAAGTACCAGCAGAAAATAGAATTTTAAACATGTTTCTTTTCTGTTTCTACTACTCCAATTACAATAGTATAATGCTCTGTTCTTCTCTGTTATTTTAGGGTTACATTGAGTCTATGGTAGCTTGGAACGTCATTTATAGAACTTTTTTTTTTTTTTGGATGCGTGTTCTGAGTTCCAAAATAACAGACTAATAAATAAACTTTTAGCATACAATTTACGTGTAATTTGAGGGCTTCTCATGTTGAAATTGCTCAATTTTTAGAGCAGATTATAAGCTGACATTGCTGTTGTCATGATTATATATGCAAAAGAAAGTAACCACTAATTTCCCAGTTGGGGGATGGAGTGCAACCAGTGGTACACCCAGTTGTTTTTACACTGTGCTCATCCCAGATTAACTTCCAAACAGACCTCTTAACCGTGTAGAAGGTGGGACTGGGGGGATGAGATCAATATAATGGGAGAGTGCAGAGGGGTTTTGAGAGATCTTACCATATTTACTTTACTATATAGTTTTGTTTTGTGTTTTAATGGTCTCGAAAAGCAGAAAAATAACCAAGAACACCCACCATGAGAAAATGCATTGCTGCACACGGTTTGGGTATTATGACCTTGATTTATTACTATAGTTTATTTTCTTTCCTGTTTACTTGATAGTCAATTTTGGAGAACTTCTTTCTTCAAAATATATATGTGAATATATATGTGTGAGTGTGTGTGTGTGTATGTGTGTGTACTTCATATATGTATATGCATATATATGTATACATATATACACATTTATGAAAATCATATATATATATGAAAATCCATGTAGATACCTGGCATTGGTGCAGTCAAGCAGATTAAATATTATGTTTCCATATTTTTAATTTTATATGTATATTTCAAAACTTTTCATAGATTTCACAATTGTAGTTCACTTGTTACTAGAAATTGTATCAAAGCTTATTGACCTCATGTAGCATCAAATGATGATGATTTTATTTAAAAAGCTTTAATTTTAGAATAATTATATAAAACACTAAGGTAAGAAATACTTATCTATTAAATGATTTCTACCATCTAGATTAAAATGGCAATCAGATTTTTTTCAGTTAGTTATTTTTAAAGTAAGGCTGGTCAGAGAAACCATGATCACGTGGGAGTCTTTATAGAGAAATCTGAGGTCTGCTTTGGACCTTTGCTATTCTTACCTCACACTTGTTCAGATGTCAGTTTAAAGAATAGCATAAGGGTTTCTATTTTTTAACTTGTAAAAAAAAAAATCTGTCTATTAAGCAATAAAACTAGAGCCTCAGGGTAGTAAAATATTCATCATTTTCTCTCCAGGGAATCAACTTAAATTATTTGGTAACAGTCTTCATTCCTTCTATTTAGTGTGATGTTTTGTTTTGTTTTGTTTTCTTCCTGGGGAAGAACTTCCATTTCCTCTTATGCTTAAGCCCCAGTTCTTGTCGGAATGGAAAGAACTCTCCTGTGAGGTGACGGTGCTGTCCAGGTTGCACTCGTTTGGAGTGTTTGATGTTGCTAAGCAAACGCTAGATTAAACAAAACAATATATTTTTTTTATTTTTCTTAAATACAACGACCATATGGTGCACATCTAGAAAAACCTAAGTGGTTAATTGCATGTTAAATTCCTTTCCTCTTTGGCTGCATAAACAACTGAGAAAATATTTACCTTCTCTGTCATGCTAGATTTATTTATGACTTTGTAACTAAAACACAGAAGTGTTATAAATTGAAACTTTAATCTCAGGATTGACTCATTTTCTAAAAATTTATATGGTTTCAGTTTGTGGGACAGCTGCAACTCTAGATTTCACTGATTTAAAACATGAGGATATTATAAGACTACCCGGGTTGTTTTTATAATGTTGTCCTTTGAGCCAAGTCACCAACTTTCAATTTTGTCTTGGTTTTCATGAATAGTGTTATTTCTTTTTTGTCTGCAAATTCGCATAGGCTAGATATCATGAAATAAAAATCCGGGATATTAGAAGTTCTTTCTTTACCAGGTAAACTTTGTATTTTAAATTACACACATGTATCTTTCAGATTTTAAGCCATTTACATTTTAGGAAGCTTTTTCTCTGGTGATTCTCAGGTACATCATGTTCTCACCCACGGTGACTGTGAGCCCAGAGGGGCTTGTTCCAACGTCTGTTTACCTCTATGCCTTTGGGACTCCAAGGACAACCTTAGTGATACATAAGGAAGCCGCCAGTTGAGTGATATTAATTTTATGTTTTAATTGTATTCTAAGTAATATATGTGTGTGACTGAAAATCAGAAGGTGTACGACGGTTTCCAGGAGAAAGTCTCCCTCCTCCTCCTGTCCTCCTGGCCTTTGGCCCCTTTCCTTAGACGCGCCCTATGTAACTTGGTTCTCACACACTGAGTAGAAGATAGAATTACTTCTGTTAAATGTAAAGATCCATCAACTCTGCAGTTGTCACTAACTCCCTTCCCTTGCTGTTCTTCCTGCCTTTTCTCCCAGATGGGCTAACTGTAGACTGGACAAGTACAGTTCTCCCGTGATGGGTATCCCCTCTCTCAGATCCACACAGCTGTCAGTGAGATCTTTTCTAAATACAGCCTTGATAACGGCACGCCTCCCCTGAAAGCCCTTCGGTGGCTTCCATTGCTCTCTGACTAAAGGCCAAGGCCTTCACCACGCACGAGTTCCTGAGTGGTCAGGTCACTCTGGCTTCGTCCAGCCGAACACACCCTGTCTCCTTTGGCACCGCCTTTCTGCCACTTGTTTCCCTCTTCCTGGAACACTTTTCTCCTCACTTTCTAGAAATGTCGCTTCTTCAGACCTGGTCAGTGCCTCTCTTATACATCTCACAGCACTGGGATCTTTGCCGTCGTATCGGTCATCCCAGTTTATAATTTCTTGATGCGTTTGATTAATTTCTGTCTTCCCCAGGGGAGTGAAATGCACTTAAGAGCAAGGCCCATTTCTGACTCCTTTGTTATTTCTTCAGGGCCCCGCACAGTTACTTATGCATTGTAGGTGCCCAAAAATATTTATAGAAGATCTTTTTTAACCTTTTTATTGAGGCATAACTTACGTAAAGTACACAAATTCTAATACACAGCTCCATGAAGTTTTATATATGTATACACCTGTGTAACCACTACCCAGATCAAGACATACAACATTTCCAGTACCTGAGAAGGCCCCTGCAGACCCTCTCTTGGTCAGTACACCTCCCTCACAAGGTCACCAATAGTTCTGCTTGTTTTGCACCTCATGTAAGTGCCCTGGAATGGCATGTGTTCTTTGTGTCTGGCTTCTTTATGCAAAATGATGTCTGTGCGATCCATCTGTTGCATGTTTCATTCATCTGTTCTTTTTCATTACTTACAAGTATTTCATTTTTAATGTCCCATGACTTTTTTTTTATCTATTCCATTATTCTTGGACATTTGAGTTATTTCCAGTTTGAGGTTATTATGAATGAAATACCTATGAATGTTTCTGTATATGTCTTTTGTGGATGTAAGCATTCATTTCTGTTGAGTGTCTACCCAGGAATGATACAGAGTCTGCTTCTGTTTAGTTTTAATGTAGCTGTTGCCGCACAGTTTTTCAAAGTAGTTCTCCTAAGGTACATACCAGCCAGCAAGGTTTGGAGTACCATTTGCTCCACATCCCATCCAGTACTTAGTATTGTCAGTCCTTTTAAGTCCAGCCATTCTGGGGGTGGGAGCCTTATCTCATCGTGGTTTTAATTTGCACTTCCCTCATGACTAATGATACTGAGCATTTCTTCCTATGTGTCTAGGCCACTTGAATGTCCTCTTTGTGTAAGGATTTTGGCTCTAATATGGATGAAGTAGAAAGCCATAAGAGGGTTTTGTGAACTGAAATATCTAAACCAGAGTCCTAATGTCAGGGGACCCTAAGGTGACTAGGGAGGCCACACTGACATGTCCACACCGGATGAAGTCTGGACTTTTCGTGCTTGTAGAAGTACATCCTGGAACTTGCCCTGTTTCCATGCCAGCACTTACCTCGGAGTTTCGTCATCCTGATCTGACTAATCCTTTTTGGTCTAGCTATTACACCGTATTAAGTAGCCAATAGGAAAAGGTTCTTTTGTTCCAGCCTGTGGTTTTTACCTTATATAAACCCTGCCTTTTTCGTTTTCTCCAGAGCGTGGTTTGGGTTGCTCCTTGAATATGTGTCTCTCAGATTGCAATCCTTGGCTTAAATAAATGAGTTTTATTCTTTATTACAGCGTAAACTTTTTTTTTTGATTGACAGTTTCAAGCAGAGGACTGACAGATTGAGTGTGGAGCGTAAGAGAGGGAGAAGAATCAAAAGTGATGGCAAGGGTTTTGGCTTGAGCAGCCAGAAGGATGCTGCTGCCATTAAGATGGAGAAGACAATGGCAAGAGTAGGTCCTGGACAGTGCTTAGGTGATCAGTTTTAGAAATACTAAGCTTTGAGATGTCTATTAGACGAATAAGAGACAATATCACATAGGCAGGGGGATATGTAAATCCAACGCTCAGAGGAGCTGTCTGTGCTGGAGATACCAATTTGGAGTTATCCACACAGAGATTGTATCTAAAGCTGAGGCTGTGGGTGAGATCACCCTTAAGGGTGAGTATAAATGGAAAAAGGTACGTCTACAAGATGAGCCGTGGGCTATCACTTGGAGGGATGAGGAAAAAGGAGGAACCAAGAAAAGAGAATAACAGAGAGAATCCAGTGAGGGAGGAAAAAAAGTAAGAGAGTACGACATCCCGGAAACCAACTGAAGAGTATTTTAAGGGGGCGTGAGTGATTCGTGTACCAAATGGTACCTTTAGGTCACGGGAGTTGAGGACTGAAAGTTAACCGTTGGGCTTAGCAACAAAGGCCACTGTGCCCTGGATGAGAACAGTTTCAGTGGCGAGGTGGGCCAGGGGCTAAGTGGAGTGGGTTTCAAGAGAAAATGGAGGGAAAGGTATTGGAGACAGTGAGTATTAGCAGCTCTGGTGTTTTCCTGTGAAAGAAAGAGAAAAATTGAACTTGGAACAAGTGCAGGGTAAAGAGAGGCGTTTTTTGTTTGTCGGTTGGTTTGATTGATTTCATTTGGTTTTTAATGAGAGAAATAACAGGTATAAGCTAGTGGGAAATACCTACTAAGACTGAAAAATCAGTATAGGCAAACAGTGAGAAACTCGCTGGAGTGGGTGAGAGGGGACGGCTGCTTTCATACTTGCAGAGGGTGTCGCCTTTGTCGGAAGCACAGGCAATCATCTGCAGAGCCCATGAGCAAAGGTACAGGCGCTGGGTAGATGTGACAGTGCAGATTCCTTTGGGTTGCTAGTCAGTGCCATAGGAGGCACAGCCACCAGCTGCAAGTGACAGTGGGCAGTGGTGCTGGCATTGGAGGAAAGAGGACCCTGCACAAAGTGGTCCTCCTGGAGAGTGGGCGAGTCAGGGGGGCAGGCCCGTGATGTGCTGCCTGCCGGCATTGAGGGCGCACTGCAGTGAGCGCCGCGAGGTCGCAGCGAGACGTCCCTCAGGGTGGTTGTGTGCCTTTCCCAGCCACATGCAGCTGTGCAGGTAGGTGCTGAGCTCTAAGCACAGCTGTGGTTTTGCCGAGTATAGTGACACGAAGAGACAGTGGACCTAAGGGTGTATGCAGAGCTATTATAATGACTGATCTGGGATTGAACTGGGTAAAGAGAACGGTGAGCACACGAGGGAACTGAAGCATGGTGACCAGTTGTAGGTTCACTGGATTTCCAGGGCCTAGTGGAGTTTGAGATAAGGAACTAGAGAGAGTGAGCAGAAAAGATAAGAAGTGATGGCTGCGGAAAGGAGTACTTAACAGTAGTGCTAGGGAGGGGTTTCAGTTAGAGTGACGGCAGGTCTGGGCTGTGACCATGAGGGTCAGGGCCAAGGACAATGTCACTGAAGAAGAGAAGGTCAAGGAATCGAGAGGCCCCAAGGGTATTTCTGTTGTTGCTGGAATAAGTTATTACAACGTAGTGACTTAAAACTGCACAAAAACTTGTTCTTTTACAGTTCTGGAGCTCAGAAGTCCAAGCTGATTCTTAAGGGGCTAAAAATCTGTGTTCGCAAGGCTTGTTCCTCCTGGGGGCCGTAGGGGAGAACCCGTTCCTCACATCGTCCAGCTTCTGGAGGCTGACTGTTCCGTGGCTCCCGGGAATCACTCCCGTCTCTGCTTCCCTCGCACACTGCCGTCTTGCCTCTTTGACCTTGTGTCTCTCTTCAAAGGACTCTTGTGATTACATATAAGGCCCACCCAGATACTCCAATCATCTCCTCATCTCAGGAACTTTAAATTAATCTCATCTGCAAAGTCCCTTTGGCCATGTAAAGTGACATTCACAGGTTCTGGGATGAGGGTGGGACATCTTTGGGGGAGGGGGCATTATTCTTTCTACCGCACAGGGTATTGGAAAGATTAGCTATGGGGTCACTGATTTCCTCAGAATTATAAGAGGAGTAGCCTTGGTGAGTGAAAGTGAAGCAGAAGTAAAAAATGTCAAGGGACTGGGTGGGATGACTGACGGTCCAGTTGCAGACCTCAGCAGTGGCGGGTAACAATTTACCATGGGCCACTGTCAGGAAAATGGAAGTTGGAGTATCCCAAGAAGGAAAAAGGCAGTGAAAAACAGAGAAGATACCCACACATACAGGCCCAGTTATATGAGGGGTTTGAAAAGATTGTAAGGGAAATAGGATTCTCACTGGAGACCCAGGTTTCTGTTAGGACAAGGAAGTGTAGGGAACATTTAAAGAAGGCAGATGAAAATACAGCTGACTTTGCTGATGACTGAATTTCAGAAAACTCAGAGATAGGAAGGAGAAAGAAGAGGGCAGAAAATGGTATACACAGAGCGACTGGGAAACCAAAGCTTCCTGTGGTACCTGATATAAACAAGGCAGATGGTCTCAGGATAAACAGTGGTGAAACTGAGCCGTGGGCACAGGGAGGGTGGGCCTCCCACGCGACATGGGCAGACAGAGGCCAGTGGGGGGTTGCTCTTACTCAGAGCGTCGGGCAGTTGGATAAGGAAAGCTCAAAACCGATCATACTGGAGAAACTGGGAGTTGAAGAGAAGGACATGGAAAATGAGACATATTTTCACGTTAGTTTGCAAAATAGAAGTACCATATTTCTGTTTGCTTGTTTGTTCCTGATATTCTGGCTAATGGCAGAGGCTAGGTTGCCCATTCAATTTTGGTACCATTCAGTGAAGCTAAGAAGCTTTCCAAATTTTGGAGTTGTGTTATAGGGACCCAGTAGAGTGAAGATTAAGTGATTTACCTAGGATGTCACAGGCAGAATTAGTATACACATTGCCAGAGTTTTGGCCTGGAGTTTTCTCTGTTATACTAATTTACTGTCATTAAATAAACTCCAGATGGAGCAAACACTTAAATGGAAAGAAATGTGCCACTAAAAATGGTGTATATTTGCAAATATCTGTTTTTCATTTAGAGAAAGATAGTAAATTAAAAATAAATGGAAGAAATTCCATGAGAACAGTGGTAGATGTGAATTTTTCTCAGAAAACATGAATAAAAT
This sequence comes from Rhinolophus ferrumequinum, assembly GCF_004115265.2. Lineage (NCBI taxonomy): Eukaryota > Metazoa > Chordata > Mammalia > Chiroptera > Rhinolophidae > Rhinolophus > Rhinolophus ferrumequinum. Next base: position 97,184,787 of record NC_046287.1, on the reverse strand, counting down.
TCACAGACAAGCAAACTGACTTTCAAAAGCTGTAACTTTTATAACAAATAGATTACAGTGTTGCTACATAAAGAGCTTATACAAAAACAACAAAACAACAATCACAACAACAAAATTCCAACACTCCCCATAGGAAAGTGGACAAAGAACATAAAAAGGCAAGTCACAAAAGAGGAAAATATAAATTTTATACACACACAATGACTTTCCTAGAATATAAAAACATGCAAATGGAATAACAGTAAAATGACAGATTCACTTATAAAGTTAGTAAATATTTTATAAAAAGACAACAGACTAGTGCCAATATTGATACTCCGAGATAGATATTTTCATATTTGTTCATAGGAGGATAAGTTCGTTTGGCAGAAGGGATCAGGAACACAAAGAGCTTATCCACCTCTTAAGCCAGTAATGTAACATTTAGGAATTTATTCTGAAGAAATAACTAGAAAGCCAAATAAAGCTTTATACTTGATAATCACATTTACAAAAAAATTGGAAAGAGTCCAACATTCAAGGAACGGCTAAACAAACTGTAGCATGCCCACCCTGCATGGTTGTCCTTAAGGCCTGCTCACCGACATCCCACTTCTGTCCATGGCACATGGTATGCAGGCACTGCCCTGCTTGCTCCTTGCAGATCGCTGTAGCCATGTGATTTGATTAGACCAAAGCAGTGGAGGAGAAGTGACGTGTCTCATTGCCAGGCTGCAGCCTTTCAGAGCCACTGTGCCATGGACCACATTTCCCCGTGGCCCAGCAACCAGCGATATCCCACATGGCAGAGGCCCTAAAAGCATGCCTGCCTAAGTACTGACGAAAGCCCGCCAACAGGAGAGGGACACGTCGTCTGCTCAAGGAACAGATCTGTGCTGTTTGAAGCTGACATTTTAGGATTTGCGTTATTGCATCGTAACTTAGCATATCCTGACTAAAATAGTTCATACGATGAAATAATATACAGCTGTTAATGTTTACAAAGAATTCTTAAAATCAGGTTAGTGAAACACGGGAATAAAATTGTAGATATTATGATTTTGTCTTTTGAAAACAGACTGCAGAGAACTTTTGACATATTAACTAATGTTTATCACATAATCCTGCATTAGGGTTGAGTTTCATTTTCCTTTCAATATTTTCATTATATTGCACTTTTTCTATAAAGAGCATGTATTCCTTGTAAAATCAGAAAGGTAAGCATGTGCACACACACACACACACACCTTCGGCTGGCTTTCAGTGACATGAGCATTCAATTCTCTATGTAACATTGAAGAGACATTGAAGGGTTACACAGGCCCTTTCTGTACCGGGGCAGCTCCAACTGGGATGAAGGATCAGGCTAGGCGTAAATTAGATTCAGAGTAAAAATTCCTTTCTTCATGCCTTTAGTTCTGGATATAAAATGCACCCCTCTCGAGCCTCAATACTTTCCCTCTGTTCTTGAAGTGATCTCGGAGGTTGAGGATGCAAACTCTCTGGCCTGGGAAAAGATAACATCCTAAAAACTATGGCTTTTAAAGTGATAACCAGGTTTCTTCACCACACTGAGCAGTATTTCATTGCAGAGCACTGCAAAAGTGCTGTGATGAAGAACAGAAAAGAAAGACAATGTGTGTTCTTTGCCTGGATAAAATTTACACATTTACTAATAACTGGAAATGAACGGACTTACTTGAAACTGAGTATGTAATGTGAGTCCCTTACTCTCCCAAATCATTGTGAAGTCTCAGATGTGTTTTACTCGAATTAAATTTAGTCCTCCATGAAATGTAGTGTATGCTCTTTATTTTTGTTCATAAACATTTTCCGAGGGCCTTTAGTGCTGTCCATCAGTCATGATGTGCTGTACTGTGTGAAGAGCAGACGCTGTGCTGGACACTTATCTGCACGCCCAGCTGTGGCCTCCCCTTCACCCCTGGTGTGTTTTTCCAGCCTCCCAGAACCCTGTTCTCTAAGCTCCAACTCTTGTTCAAGGTTCTGAACCTTTTTTTCAATATTATAAGAGGACTGCAGATCACCTGTGGATGCCTATGTCTTTGTGCATGTGACTACTTTATTCTTAAAACACTCCACAAAGAGTGGGACTGCTTGGGCCAAAAGCCACGCACCGTTCCAACACACAAGCCAAAGTTAAAATCCAGTAGTTTTGCCTCGACAACCCTGATTTTTTTATTTGATTGTAATTTTTGCCAATTTGATAGTCCACAAAAATGGTAACTTACTTTTGCTTGCAATTCTTCCCCTGTAGTATTTTACCATCTGTTTGGGGGCCTAGGGGGCAAATTGCCTACTTCTGTTATTTTTCCCATGTTTATGTTGTTATGTTCCCATGTTTTTTGTTATTTATTTTTATAGGGATGTTAATCTTTTATGATTTTTTTAACATTCAAAACGTTTCATTTTTGTTAGTTTCCTTGGTGGTAGTGGTGGTGGTTTTTAGTTAAATCTGTCAGACTCTTTCAGTTTCCTGTCATGGTTCAAAAGAACTTCTTAGCCTAAGAGTATTTAAATGTTTGCCCATACTTTCTTCTAGTACTCTTACGGTTTCATTTTTTACTTTTCAGTCTTTCATTATTTAAGTTCATGGTGGTATCTGGAGTGAGATATAGAACCATTTTTCATTTTCTGGTTGGTTTTTGAATAACCTAATCCCCCCCCACACACACACTGATTTGAAAAGTTTTCCTTTGTGCGATAGTAAGTTTTCACATAGAATAAGATTTGTTTCTAAGTTTTCCATTACAAGGGTTTTTGCCCAGACTGGATAATCATTTGTGGAATTTTTTTGTTGCTTGTTGGTTGTTTTTTAATATAGATGGTTTTGCTCCTCTGTTCCATTTATCTATCTATTCCTATCATACCATCAATGTTTAGAATTTTTTAGAAGTTCCTCACACATATTTTTAAATGGATTCCTATTGTTATTATTAAATTATTGTTATTATTACTATTACTGTTGTGAATGGGATATATATCCCTCCCCCTTTTTCTAGCTGATTGTCATTGGTACATAGAAAGTAATTTAGTTTGTTGAACTCTTGGCTAGCATTCTTAGTGAACACTTACTATATTTGATACTTATTCACCAGATTTTAGGGATTGTACATATATAAATATATATATATATGTGTGTGTATATATATATACACACACACACACACATATTTTTCATATATATACACATGCATGTATATATATGTATGTGTATATATACATATATACATATATATGTGTGTGTGTGTGTGTGTGTGTGTATCTCACAACATATATAGATAATATTTTTCTGCCCCTTTCCAATATTTATGTGTTTCCATATATCTTTGACTGGTTTGGTGGCTTGAACTTTAATCATCCTTGTTTTGTTTATGGCTGTAATAGAATGTTTCTGGTTTGACCGATGATTTGAAAGAGGGCTAGTATGTGTGTTTTGAGAGAAGAGAACATTCCAGGATAAAGAGTTGTGTATTCAAATTACAAAAACAGGAGTGAGAAAGTTATGTGTGGAAACAGGTTGTAGGAAGCTGAAGTTCTGTGCAGGGGAGGGACAACATGGACGAAGATGGATCCCCTGAGGAGGACGAGGCCAACTATACGTGAGGGAAAATCCAGGAGTGATGCAGAGTGCAGAGCTCTAGACTCAGATCACCTAGATTGGCCTTAAGCACCAGTTCTTCGTCTGTAGGATGGTGATATCCAACCCATAGGGTTATTGTGAGGAGTAAATGAAATATATGTATGTCAGAAGCACTCAGTCCAATGCCTGGCACGTAGTAAACATAAAACAAATGGTAAGTACTATTATTGTCAGCGTAATAAATGATTGTTGAAAGGGGGAATTGAAATGATGAAAACTGTGTGGGAATATAATTTCATCAGTTGCATGTAAGATGGGTAAAAGCAGGAAAAACAAATGACTACATTAAAATAGATGGGCATCTCTCTGTGTGTTCAGCATTGATTTGTCCGTAACTTTTGAGAGCGATCTGTGCTTCTGAAGCACAGCCATTTGCCAGGCCACCAGGGGTCCCCGTAATAATGCACAGCCAGTTGCTTGAATACCATTGTGATGGATTTGTGCCCTTCTAACTTCTTTCTGTGACCATATGTGGTTATTAATATATTAGAATAGTTTATCTTGGTGTCTTTTACACATTTTGTTTTGTACTGTATATATTTAATAATTATAACAGGGAGCACCCAGTTAGTTGCTTTCTTTAAAATACTTTCTCTTCTGAGCCTTCACTTTGTGATGATGCAATCATTCTTTCACACGTGTATATTTTTCTCTGTCTCAGGGAAGCTTTGAAATACTTACTGATTTATGGAGAGTGAAAAGTGAACCCGGCTTTCTCAGAACATTTAGAAAAACGCAGACACTTAAAAGCTAAAATCAAACAATATTTGAAATGATTTATACAATTTCACCAATAACTTTTTTCCACTTAAGCCCAAGTACAGTCTAAACAACCTTTCATGGTGCTAAGTCCTCTAAATGAAAGCAATAGAGGTCTATAAATCAAATGATAGTTTACATTTACTTCATAACCACTTTTTCTAACTCGTTTTCCCTCTTAAAGCTTAGTATATCCTCTAAAATATGTTTAACGAATCCTATACTGAATTTAAAGTGAATAAAGAAATCGACAAAAAGAGTTTGTAGCATAATATCTGGTCACAGCTTGCTATATTGAAGCACAGTATTGAAACAAAGTAGGGTAACACTAGATGCTGCTGAGCTGGCTTATTTGAAATAAGAATTTAGCTGTAAGTTGGTTGGTCTCAGTAGTGAGCGAGTGTGTTACAAGCACAGTCGCTGTGGAGGAGTGATCTCACATTAGCCGATTGGCACTGATCCTAGAAATCCACAAAACACTTTGTTCCTAATTATTTTTAATGACCTCTTATTTTAAAATAGTTTATTCATAAGGTGCAAAAATAGTTCTCATGCACTCTTCACCCAGCTTTCCCAATGTTATTATAGTATCCTTCATAACCGTAGAACTTTGTCGAATTCAGGAAGCGAACATTGGTGCAGTACTATTAACTCAGTAATCTGAAGTACTTGTACAGCCTGTACCTGCTCATTCTGATTACTTCTGAAATGTACCGTCTCTTATTTTCCAGGATGGTCCATCTCAGAATGGTAGCCTGAAACTGGTTCATAAGTTAAATCTACAACTTACAGCTCCTTTTGAGCATCATGAAGACAGGTAGACGCAGAGTCAGTACGGACTCGAATGTCATTCAAGAGCTAGCATTCTGTTGATTGCAGTGTTAGAAAAACACAGATATTTTAAAGTGCTAAATGTAGAGAGCCACAGAGGCTGTTTATCTCTTCGTAATCTACTTGCCTGACGGGTGAAATCTAGAATATGCCATGAGATCACCCATCTCAAGCTTTTTCATCTGCTGTTACATCCTTGGCTGCCTCTTTCTTATAGTAGCACTGATTTTCTTATCTGTGTCCTTGAACTGTTAATGCGGTGACTTTCAAGCATTTTCAACCAAATCCACAGTAAGAAATGTGTTACATTATGATGTATTACACAAATATGTGTATTTACATTTGGGGTGTGTGTGTGTGTGTGTGTATGTGTGTGTTTGTGTAAGACTGAAACAAAAGTACCTCTGCCTAAAAGTTACCCTAACTATATAAATACAGTGTACACTAATAGTTCCTGTTTTCCACTCCGTTTTTATTTTTTAAATGCTGCTCACAACCTACTATATTGACTTCACAAACCATTAGTAGATAATGGCCCCACAGTCTGAACTTATCTTGTTAACTTTTCTTGCCGCATGATTTTGCTTATTCTACCCTTCTTTCCCAGATCAGCCCTAAAACCTTTTTCAGATAGACATGTTTTACAACTAAATCAGGTAGAAATAAAACTATAGCTCCTATTAAAGCCCAGCACCACCTGCCCTCCTCATGTGTGTTCATTCACGGAATGGGCGTCGTCTTTTCGGAAAGACAGGTGTGTGCGCAGATAAGGTGGTGTGAACATGACAGTGCAGTGATGTGAGAACCCCACTGTAGACAGGGAAGTGTTTAATTTTGCCTCCTGGAATCAGAAATGGCATTTAATCTGTGCTTGCTTCTAATTCAGACTTTACCCCAGCTTAAGCCAGTGTAGGGAGGAAGGAAAGAGGGACGAGGGAAGTAGAGAAGGTGGTCAGGGAATTGCTGACTCTGTGGTTGCTGGATGGAAGGGAGCTTGGTATGGCAGCAGGGGCTGTTGTTGGCGGCTTTCCTCCATGAGATGAGGATTCAATGGCAAAGCGTCCTTCACATCTGCACAGAGGCTGGGAGATTGCCTTGAATTTTTATCACATTTCCTTTTTTTTTTAATTAAAGTTTATTGGGGTAACAGTGGTTAGTAAAGTTACATAGGTTTCAGGTGTACCATTCTGTAATACATCCTCTATAGATCACATTATGGGTTCACTGCCTTGGATTTTTTTCTTCTTCCTATTCTTCCCACCGTTTTTTGGTTCGGTTCGTTTTAGTTTTGGTTTTTGCTTCTCACAATTATATTTCTGTTGCCAGTAACTGCTCTTTCTTTTCCGTGGCATTTTGATCTTATTTAATAAACGCAACATTTCTGGTCACAAAAATATATATACTCACATAGATCACGCCCTAAAGATCTTACAGTCTAGGCAGGAGATGATGAGCCCCAAAACCTGGGAACTGAGAGCTGGCAGGTACATAAGGGGAAAAGGCACAAGTCATACACTGAGATAAACTGTCAGGACCTGAGGATTGATTGAAAGTAACAGGATAAGGAGTCAGCGTCCATGCTCACCCTCAGCCTGATAAACAGCATTTAGGAAAAACCCACGGCTGACATCGTACTCAGTGGTGAAAGACTGAAAGCTTTCCCCTAAGATAGGAATAAGACACCACTTTCACCACTTCTATTAAATATTATTCTCTTCTATTAAGTTTTAACTAGAGCAGTTAGGCAAGAAAAAAGAATAGAAGTCATTCAGATTGGAAAGGGGGAAGTAAAATTATAAAAATGTCATTGAAAGAAATTAAAGGAGACCTAAATAAATAGAAAGCTGTCTCATGTTTATGGATTAAAAGACTTATTATTGTTATGGTGGCCGTACTCCCCAAAATGACTTACAGATTCAATACAATCATTGTCGAAATCTCAGCTGCCTTTTTTGTAGAAATTGACAAGCTGATTGTAAAATTCATATGGAAATTCCAGGGATCCAGAATAGCCAAAACAATCTTGAAAAAAGAAGAAAGTTGAAGGGATCGCACTTCCCAATTTCAAAACTTACTACAAAGCTACAGTAATCAAGACTGGAATTCCAAGAGTGAAGTCACCAAAATGGCAACAGAGTAGACCCCAGTCTCCATCCTCCACCAAAGACCAATGATTAGACAGCTGTCCACAAACAAAAACAGATCTGGGAGAGCCCTGGAGTTCATTTAAGAAACTTCAGCACCACAGTGGAACTACGACAACAACACCGCAGAATAACCGTATAAGAAGAAAAGGAAGACAGGTTCATTTGGCCTTTCTCATGCCATCCCTCCAGCTGGCATTGCTCAGTGCCAAGAGGGAACTTCCCAACTAAATAGAATTCACCTCACCTGGAAAGGAAGAGCAAGGTTAGCTTCCTCAACCTTTCAGGGCACCACACGAAGGCCCAGTTTGGTGTCATCCCACCTAGACTTGCAAAGCTGAGATGTACAGACACGGCTAGGAACAAGGAAGAAAAGTAGGGGCTACTGAGAGCAGCCATGCAGTGGGCGCGATCATGGGTCAAAGTGACCTGCTCTGCAGACAAACCCAGCACATTTTGTCACCGAAGAAATGAATGGCCAGCACAGCCACGGACCGCTGCCGATTGCACCCGTGTTTGCCTCCCCCACAGCTATTCATGTTTGCTGACAGCAGCCACCCAAGCCCCTGTGGGGTCCCCTTCCCCATTCCCTCTGCCACTGGAGCCTGGGAACTGCACCAGCTCAGGGCTCTGTGGCTGCCAGAGCTCAAGATGACAGCCTAGATTCTCGTGATTGACCTCTACCGCCATGCAGACACGGGCACACCGCCGGCCTGACACCTGTAGCAAGTGGGACAGCATGCCCATAGCCAGGGCCCCACAGCTGCTGCCAAGAAGCCCGTAGGTGGCCATGGCCCTTTCTGTTTGCCCTGCCTGCCGCCACTGCATGTGTGTCTGCATCTGGTTCCTGCCCAGACACAGGCACGCTGGTCCCACAGCCAAGTGTGTACACCACCGGCTCCACCTGCTCTGGTCCCTCATGCTGGACCTGGAGGCACCACTGAGGACCCCAACAGCCGTGGCAGCCACTGCACACCCCCCACAGTGCTTGCCAGGGACCACACAGTTGTCAAGTGCTGTGGACCCCAGCAGTCTAAGCCCAAGAGACATCACGTGCCCCCAGACCTGGTGCCACCACAGGCCCCCACACTTGGCGCCCGGCAAGACCTGGGACTGCAGTGAGCACAGGCGTGCCCCCACCCACAAGTGAACGTCTCCCATAAAGTCCGGAGGGGGTAACTGCTTCTTCAAGTGCCCAGACTCCTGTGCAGCGTTAGAGAAATCGTGCAGGATCAGGATGTAGGAGGCCACCAACGTTTATTGTAACCCCCCCCCACAAAGAACACAAAGATCAGGAACGTGAAATAACTCACAGAATGGAGAATAGATATTTGATGAGGGCTTATTCTCCAGAATATATAAGGAATTCCTGCAATGCCACAATACAAAGACAAACAACCCAAATTAGAAATGGGCAAAGGGTTTGAGTAGACATTTCACCAGAGAAGATACCCAAATGGCCAGTAAGCACAGGAAAAGATAGATGCTCAACATCATTAGTCTTTAGGGAAATTCAAATCAAAACCGTGAGATACCACTTTACTCCCACTGGCATGACTATAACAAAAAAGACGGACAGTAACAAGTATTGGCAAGGAGGTGGAGAAGTAACCTTCATACACTTCTGGTGGGAACATAAAATGGTGTGAGAGCTTTGGAAAAGAGTTGGGCAGTTCCTCAAGAAGTTCAACAGTGTCCCTGAATGAGCCAGAAGTTCCCCTCCTAGGTATATATATATACTCGATAGAACTGTCCATCCCGAAAGGTGGACGTGAATGTTAGTAGCGTTATTCATAATAGCCGAAAAACAGAGACAACCCAAATGTCCTTCAGTCAGCATTTGGATGAATGGATAAACAATGTCATAGATGCATACAATGGAACGTTATTTAGCCATAAGAAGAAATCAAACTGACATGCTACAGCATGAATGATGCTTGAAGACATTGTTAAGAAGAAAGCAAACACAAGAGGCCACCTATTGTATTATTCCATTAAATGAGTGTCCAGAGTAGACAAATCCCTGGGGACAGAAAGTAGATTGGTGACTGTCAGGGGTTGGGGGAGAGGAGGGCAGGCCGAGTGACTGCTAATGACGAAGAGATTTCTCTTGGAGATGATGACAATGTCTGGAATTAGTGGTGATAGCAGCACGACTCTGTGAGGCATGTAAAAGTCACTGAATTGTACACTTTAAATGGGTGCATTTCATGGTGTGTGAATTTTACCTGATTTTTTAAAAAAGCGTGAATGCTGACATAAATGCCTGGCGCAGGCAAGGGCTGTGAGGGGTCCCACTTGCTGGGCTCTCCTGCTTCCCTTGAAGGAGGGAACTGAGTTGCTGTACAGGTTAGAAATCAGCTTACCTCCAAAGGGTGTTCTGGCTGTTGGTATCTAACTTAGAAACCTACAGAGTTAGAAGGAAGTATAAGACCATCCGTTCATTTCAGCCTGAACAAACCATCACTCCTGGCTGAATGACCCTTTTGAAGATGACACCTTGAACTTTCAAATTTAGGAGATGTGAGAATAAGAAAACCAACATATAAGTCTTACTATTATGACAGTATAAAATGATGCAAGTCGACACCACTTTTATAGGAAGTTACATTAATACTCAGGTGCCTCATATTTATAGTGACTACAGATTTTAACCTAAGGTGTTGATTGCGTTTATCTGACACTTTGTTTGAATTGCAGGAATATGTACTGTTTGGCATCATGCAGGTTTTCCATATGTTTCAAACTGTAACTATCGCAGTTTCTTTTTGTGAGAAATTGCTAAAAGCTGTTGCATCAGGAATTTTGGAAATTCTTCAGACAAGATAATCAGGGAGGATTGACGACATGTTGATAGAAAGCAGACAGCCCTAGTAATTTCAGTAGATCAGTCACGTAGTTTAGTTTTGTCAGTTACCCTGTCCAAAATACAGGTAGTAACACGACCTGCAGATGACATACTATCGCAAGCCCTGGGCTGCACTTCAGAATATGCCATTACTTAATAAACTTCTGGAACACCTTCACACTATTACATAGAGGGCAGGGGGGTGGTTATTATGTATTCCTGGAGGTGAAGGTGTTTTGTACCATCTTTATTAACTTGGTTTGGTCTTACTGGGAGCGTAACCCTTAGTGAGACATATCTCCTAACTGCACACATCTAACTTCTCTGTACATCTTAGGCAACGTAAATGAAAGTTAATAAAATATTCTTTTTAATATGATCTGAAGGAATCTTTAGCCGTAGAGTTAGAAAATAAGTTTGAAAGTAGCAGTTATTCAAACCAATGAAGTTGTGTAAATCATTTAAAGTTATCAGGGAAGGGTTAATAGGGAAGATCCCATTCAATGAAGGTGTTATCTGCAGATACCAGATTTCAGAGATGAAATAATGTGACTATTAGAGAATAATCTGCCTCAGAGTCATGCAGTTTTCAGTATCACCAACATACCTTGGCCTAATTCTGTGAGAGACGTTAATAAGAGTAACTATTTTAATTTTGTTTTGTCACTTCAGAAATTCATGTATGTATGTGCGTGTAGTCAGTAAATTGATCAGTTATTTTTTACCTATTTGTTGAAATCTTTATAATGTTAGCTATTATTGAACCAGTTAATGACAGAAAGAGAATCTGGACTCACAGATATCAGTTGTGTCTAACGTACAGTCGTTGGATTCTCACTTTTCTGCCCTTTGTATCTCTTTGTGAATATTAGCTGGGGACACTGTGCTAGGCACAGAATAACAGAGCGGTTTGTGGTAGTTTCCCGGCTACCATCGCCTATCCCAGCTAGGCGCTGTGAGTAGCTGACAGAGCCATCCTCCAGCGCCAGCACACTGCACACTTTTCCTTCCTTCCTCTCTTTTATCCCCCAGTGCAGTTCTGTGCGGTGAGTGTGGTCACGGCCACACGCTCAGGATGAGGATTTAGGGAGGCCATTCCCGTCTGGTGCCGGTCACACAGTGGTCAGTGGTGAGCCGGACTCACAGGGCACTGGCCACGTCAGCCAGGTGACCCTTTTGTGAGTGCCTGTCTCCCCAAAAGGCTGTGTGGCCGTGAATTCCCCTTCTGTAGCAGTGCCCGGCATGCATTCAGTGAATTTTGGAAAGATAGACATTTTTTGAGTCCACAGGCTTAACCCCTGTGTGTCAGCCCCTAAGAGAAGAGGAAGGGAATGTGTACGTCTGTAAGTAGCCCCCTTGCTGCCTGTGCAGGTAGCACGGCTCTGGGAGTTCAGAGAAGGAAGAAGGGGCTCTCCAGTTTTCTCTCTGAGGACTTCAGGGCACAGTAAAAACTCATTTGGGATGGGGATAATATTTGGAAAATATTAAACAAGTGTGTTTTCATCCCTCACTTCCATAAATCATTGCACCCTCCCCCAGCCATTCCACCATGCTCTTTTCAGGTGCTGACCAATTAGGTTAAAGGGGAGAACGTTGGGGGCGGAGGCCAGGGGGGGCCGCTGGGCACCCAGTCCAACCTTGGGAGCTCCTCAACCCAGCGGGCAGGGCAAGCAGGCCCTGACCAAGCAAGAGGGCATGTTGTGGGAACTCACCAGCACAGGCCTCTGTCGGTGGGCGAGGTTGAGCAGGGACCCAAGGGACAAGTGGGTCCCTACTGCCATGAGGACAGAGGTGGAATGTCAGGGCCAGCTGCTGGGGAGTAGGGAGCAGTAGGAAAACTGAAGGTGGGAAGACCTCTGTGCGTGCCCACAGCTAACACTGAGTGAAGGGCAGTGTCCCTTCCTTATCTTCAGAGAAGGCCTTGACAGTAATACCATTTGAAAAGAAAGTGAAGAAAGTGAGGGAGCGGGCCACACAGGTGTCTCTGGGGGAAGAGTGTCTGAGGCAGAGAGAAGACTAGCAGGAGCAGTCGCTCGCCTGTTGTGTTCTCTGACCAGCACAAAAGCAGAGTGAGGAGTAGAGTGACAGGAGATGATGTCCAGCAGGCAAAGGGCCCAAGGGAAAAATCCCAGCTTTTCCCTGCCTGTTTAATACAGGAAGTCGATAAGCCCTGCTGGACATCCAATTGTTCCGTTTGTCCTTCCCCTTTTGTATGGCAACTTTCCCTTACAGGACAGGGCCCCTGGCTGCCCGCTCCAAGGGGGCTTGGAGAGGCTGGTGAGAACTCTGAGCCAGGCCCCTGGAGGAATGAAGTACGAGTTCAAGAGGCCACCTGCACTGACGGATTTTGTCTGTTCTCCACCCTGCCACCTGCATTCCTTGTACACCTGTGTGGAGCCCATGGGTTACGCACCTACTTTTGGACTTGTAGCCACCTTGAGAGGTCACTGCCCCTTCTGCATCACTTTTATGCATGAGCAGAAAACCCCATCGTCTAGAAAGCGCGGTCACATCCTGTCCGTGTTTACTTGCGTGTCTGTCTTACTGTACGCGTACACCTCCCTCCTGTGTTGAACTGCTCTCAGTCATAATGAGCACAGAAGCAGTGTCCCTTTTCTTTTGCTTCTTAATGTGTGTGTGTTCTTTTTCTTCTCTTTGTTGAGGTGTAATCAACAAATAAAACTGTAAGATCTTTTAAAGTGGACAATGTGATAATTTGATATACGTTGTGAAAGGATTCCCCATTCCATTAATTAACACGTCTGTCACCTCATTTACCTCCTTTGTGTATGTGTGAGAGGCCATTTCAGTTCTTCTATCTTAGAAAATTTCAGTTGCACAATGTATAGTGTACAGGGTTAGCAGCCAGTCACCAGGCGGTGCATCAGGTCCTCAGGACTTACTCATCTTACAACGAAAGTGTGTGCCCGTTTACCAGGCTCCCATTTCCCTCACCCCCAGGCCCTGGCACCCGCTTTTCTCTCGGCTTCTATGAGTTTGACTTTTTTTTTAGATTTCATGTGTAAGTGATACTATGCAGTATTTGTCTTCCTCTGTTTGGCTTTTTTCACTTAACATAATGCCCTCCAGTTTCATCCACATTGTTGCAAATGATAGGATTCCCTTATTTTTAAGGCTGAATAATCCATATATCTCTATATATGTATATATAGATATCTATAGATATAGGTGTATCTATCTATAGATAGAGATGTAGGTAATAGATAAATATGTATATGCATCATATATATATGTACCTATATACATATATATGCACAAAATTTTTTTTAATTCATTCATCCATTAATGGACGCTTAAGGTGTTTCCATACCTTGGCTGTTGTGAAGAATGCTGCGATGAACATGGGGGTGTAGATATCATGTTGAAATCATGTTTTTATTTCCTTTGGGTATATGCCAGAAGTGGAATTGCTGGATCATAAAGTGGTTCTATTTTAAAGTTCTTGGGGAACCTCCACACTGTTTTTCCATCGTGGCTGTACCAATTTACATTCTCACCAACAGTGCACAAGCGTTTCCTTTTCTCCAAATCCTTAGCAACACTTGTTATCTCTTGTCTTTTTGGTGATAGTCATTCTAAAAGGTGTGAGGTGACATCTCATTGTGGTTTTGATTTGCATTTCCCTGCTGATTAGTGATGTTGAGCATCTTTTCATGTACCTGTTGGCCATTTGTACATCGTCTTTGGAAAAATGTCTCTTCAGGTCTGTTGCCCACTTTTAAATGGGATTGTGTTTTTGTTATTGAGTTGTATGAATTCTTATATATTTTGAATAATTACATCTTATTGTATATGTGGTTTGCAAATATATTTCCCATTCCATGGGTTGCCTTTTCTTTTGATGTCTTCCTTTGCTATGCAGAAGCTTTTTAGTTTGATGTGGTCCCACTGATTTATTTTTGCTTTTTTTTTGCCTTTGCTTTTGGTGTCAAATCCAAAAAAGTAATGACAAGACTGATGTCAAGGAACTCACCTCCTATGTTTTCTTCAAATCGATAATCCTTTTTGAGTTAATTTTTCTGTATTGTGTACGATTTTGTGTATTGTGTTTTGTTTTGTTTTTGTCTTTAAAAAAAGACTAAACCAGCTGCTTTAGTCATTGATCTTTTTTCTTGTCTTTTTAGGCTTTATTTCAATTATTTCCACTCTGACCTTTGTCATTTCCTTCCTTATACTAACTTTAGGTTTACTTTATTCTTCTTTGTCTAGTTTTTTGGGGTGTAAAGTTATTTGTGATCTTTCATTTTTCTTAAATATAGGCGTTTATGGCTATAAACTTCTCTCTTAGAACTGCTTTTGCAGCATCCCATAGGTTTTGATATGTTGTGCTTCCATTTTTGTTTGTTTAAGATAATTTTCAATTTTCCTTCTGATACCTTGTTTGACCCATTGGTTTTTCAGGAACATGATGTTTAATTTCCAATATTTGTGAATTTTCAAGCTTTCCATTTGTTATTATATCTAGTATTATGCCACATGGTCGGCAAAGATACTTGGTATTAAACCTTTTAAAATTTGCTAAGGTTCTTTTTGTTACCTATCACATAATCTATGCCAGGGAATGTTCTGTGCATGCTTCAGAAGAATGTATATTTTGCTTCTGTAGGATGGAATGTTCTGTATATGCCTGTTAGGTCCATTTGGTATAAAATATGGTTCAAATCCAGCATTTCCCTGTTGATTTTCTGTCTGGATGATCTATCCATTGTTGAATGTGGGGTATTCAATTTCCCTACTAATACTCTATGGTTGTCTATTTTATCCGTCAGATCTGTTGTTATTTGCTTAATATATTTAGGTGCTCCTATGTTGGTTGCTTATATTATGTTGGTTGTATTTATGACTATTATATCTTCTTGATGAATTGATTCCTTTATCATTATATAACGACCTTCTTTGTGTCTTATCATTTTTGGCTTAAATTTTATTTTGTCTAATATAAGTATAGCTTCCCCTGCTGCCTTTTGTTTTCCATTTGCAGGTAATATCTTTTTCTATCCCTTCACTTTGAGCCTTTGCGTGTCCTTAAAGCTGAAGTGAGTCTTTTGTCAGCAGCATATAATTGGGTCTTTTGATTGGAAAGTGTAGTCCATTTACATTTAGAGTGATTATTAATAGGTATGGAGTTACTGCTGCCATTTTGTTAATTGTTTTCTCTTGTTTTAATATCCTCCTTCTTTTGGTGAATGTATTAACATGACTTGCTTGATTGTGTCTTGTTTCTGCAAGGGCTCTCCTCGCTCTCCGAGGTGCTTTCCTGACCACAGAAGTCATCATATTCTCTAAAAGTCCTCATTACTTGACCATGGGTTATTTTTAGAATGAAGAGGAATCTGCGTTTTTCTCTTGCGATGTTCCAGGCAAGGGGAAAAGCAGTGTTAAGGAACTTTGATTAGGAAGATAATAGCCAGCACGTCTTGGTTCCAGTTCCATGCTTGCTGCTGTTCATTTATTATCTCATTTAATTAGATTCATATTACCTATCCATGTTTTATTAATAAGCACATTCCCATTTGAATCAGTTACATCTTTGCTCTGCTAATGGACTAGATTTGATAGGCACAATCCAATATTTCCAGGGATTTTTTTGTTTCGTGTTTCAAAGCTTTATTTTTCAATATCCATGTGCAAAATAAAATTGATAGTTGAGGTTGTCATACTAAACAGATGTACTCCTACTTAATATTTTGTTCATCATTGACAATATGGCTAATAGTACTATAAATTGCCTCACGAGGTTTAGTCAGTTTGTTAGCAGTGATTTTTTTCTTATAAAACTTGGTCCACTGTCCTTAAAATAGGCCATAATTCTGGTAGCACGGAAAATATTTTGTAATTGTCATTAGGATGCTATAAAATTCTCATAGTGGCACTTTTGGAGATTATTCAGATTTGTATGGTAATGTAGAGAAGGATTTGTGCCTGATACATATTTTTACATATTGGAGAGCAGTATTAACATTTTAACTTACTCTTATTACTATAATTAGGATTAGTATCATTATACTAAAGCCATCTTCTTGCTAGCTGTCAGCTATAGGCTACCCCCTCGTCCCAGAAGCCTCCCCCAGGTCCAGTACTGTTTACATCTTATTATAATTCTTACTGTTATTATCACTTGTGTAAGGACTTTCTTTTTTAGCTATAAAAATTAAGTTACAACTTAATTTTTGACTTTTATCAAATTAGAAATACTAGTCTATATTAATTCATGGAAAATATATACATACATCATAAACACACGTTCAGAGAGAGAGAGAGGGCAGGTATCAAATATAAACATACAAATCTGGCATAGGAGTATGTTTTGGGAGTTAGGAATTTGAAATCAAAGTGGTTATAATTTTCACACTTGTAGGAAGCAGTAAGTCACATAATTAGCTACTTTCAGATGTGCAATATGAAGGAGCAAGAAAGCATGGGCTTTGAATTTAGAAAGACACCTGACTCTGAATCCTGTCCCCCACGTGTCTGACCTGTGTGATTGCCAGTTGGAGTGCAGGCTAAGTTGCTGTGAGAAAGACTCCCAAAATACAATTATTAAAATAAAGTTCATTTCCTTTTGCCTAACAAGGCACAGGTGAGCAGGTGGGGCTGTTGAGCTGGTGGCTCCTGAACATACGGCTTTTATCTTTGAGTCCAAGGTGGTGGTTCCAGTTTTCAGTTTTTCAAGGCTAGCAGGAAAGCAGAAAGAGAATGTGGAAGACGAGCAGCTTTCTTTTGAGGGACCCAGTTGTACACATTACCTCCACTCACATCTGCTTGGAAATGTAGTTTCATAGCAACGCTGAGCCTCAAGAAGAAAACCTGGGAAATGTAGTCTCTTCCAGAACGACCACAAACAAGCCTTGCTCAGGTTTAGTAGGGGGAGATGTGATTCTGTTTCTAAGAGGAAGAAGAGGAAATGAGGAGGGGCCACTTAACAATCTCTGCCAGTAGACTTGACCAAATGACCCTCTTTTGAGTCTCTTTGTAAACTATACAGTGTTACAGTATTTATAAAATATTTATAAAAGTACCTTCCTCAAAAGATTTTCATGAAGACACAGGATATACATGTAATGACTGTAGTTATCCCTCCCATATTTTCAGGGATTTATTTCTCTTAATAGTATTTCTGAACACAACTCTTATTTTTTGAAATAGATATTCGTATCAGTTTTCTGTTGCTATGTAACAAACTTAGTGACTTAAAGCAGTCACACCTTGTGGTTTCAGTGGGTCAGAAGGCAGAGATACCTAGCTGCATCTTATGCTTGGGGTTCCCACAAGGCTGCAGTTGAGGTGTTAGCTGGGCAGCAAGTCATCTGAGGGCTTGACTGCTTCTCCCAAGTGGTTGGCAGAGTTCATATCTTTGCAGCTGGGACCGAGGGCCCTGACTTTTTGCTGGCTGTCAGCTACAGGGCACCCGTCTCTCAGAGGCCACGCCCAGGTCTTAAATCCCTCCACCCAGATTCTACAGGGTGCCCCCAGTTCCCTGCCAGCTGGGCTTTCCCGACATGGCTTCTGGCTTCCCTAGGCTACAAGGAGGTTTTCTAGAGTGAGTCCGCTAGCCAGAAGGAGTCATTCTGTATACCTCAACTAACCCTGGGAGTGGCGTCCCATCACCTTTGCCATACTCTGTTGGTTAGAAGCAAGGCACGGGCCCTGTCCACATTCAAGGGGAGGAGATTTCACACAGGCGTGAACGGGAAGACAGGATCATGGGAACCACCTGAGCGTGTATGCAACACAATAGTTGTGTTACATGTTAAATCACTTCATATTCAAAATTGAGTGTTCCGTTTATTTGTCACTGGTGTTGCATGGGTTTTGGTAAAATGTCAATAGGGACTTTTATCAAATTAGAAATACTAGTCTATATTAATTCATGGAAAATATATACATACATCGTAAACACACATTCAGAGAGAGTGAGGGCAGACAGGAGGCTCCCTCCTCTGGTCTCCACTGTGGTTCTTCGTTCAACACTTGGATAAAGACTTGGTATCATGAGGTGACACTCCACAGGCCAACAGCATCGTGTGTGCAGAATGTGAAGAGTCACCATGGTCTGTCCACCCAGACCGGCTCAGGCATTGGCTTCTTCCTCTCCTCTCTTGCTGTCATGTAGGTGTCCTAACTACAGCGGGCACACGTTGAACAATAAGCCTTTATGGACTTGTAGGTATTGCTGGCCCATCTTTGTTTAGACTCTATGAAGCATGAAGGGGATTGAAGTCACACCCTCGGAAGCACTGCACAGACCCTGTACATATCCCAGACCTGGAGAGCTGCTGCCAAAAGTAGCCTCAAATTCTTATATCACCTATCAAATAATGTAATCAAAGAATTCTTATTAAAATTTGTATTCGTAATCACCCCGATATCCAAAAGCTGTTTTGGGCACTGTTGTAGCCCCTTGTCTGTGAAATGGATGTTATACCTGGCTTCCCCATCTCAGTCAAAAGTCTGTTGGTAATATTGCACATCGCTGTGAACGAACCTTCTAGTGTCTGTCCACCGGCCCACCCATCTGTCCATCTGTCCCCTCAGCAGACAGCTGTTGAATGCCTCTTGTGCAGAGTGGAGGCACACGTACAGCATCGTGGTCCACGCTCTTAAAGGAAATTTCAGTTCAGCATGACGCACACCAAGGAAGCAGTGGTGTCGTTTCTGTTCTCCCAGTTTACAATGTTTCATTGATAAGATTGTTTTACAATAAATTTTAGCTAAATGCATTTATGTACATATAGCTAGAAATGAAGAAATGATGTGCTACACTTGAGAGTGTGATTAAGAGAAAGGGTCATCCAGTCATTGAGCATTTAACGTGTAGCTTATTCTGCACTGGTCCCTCTTCTAGGTTCCAAACTAAAATAGACACAGTAGTCCCGCTTATTCGTGGTTTCACTTTCTGCAGTTTCAGTTTACCCATGGTCAACTACATTCTGAAAATAATAAATGGAAAATTCCAGAAATAAACAATTCATAAGTTTTAAATTGCGTGCCCTTCTGGGGAGCATGATGACATCTCGTGCCGTCCTCTCTGCCCCCTCTGGCACGTGAATTGTCCCTTTGTCCTGTGTACCCACTCTTGTACCCACTCCCGGCCCATTAGTTATGTAGCCGTCTTGCTTATCAGATCGACTGGTGAGGTGTTGCTGTGCTTATACTGGTGTTCAGGTGATCCTATTTACCTCATACTAGCCCCACAGTCATTCGTATAGCTTTTATTACAGTATATTGTTTTAATTGTTCTGTTTGATTATCATTATTGTTAATCTAGTACTGTTCCTAATTTATAAAGTAAGCTTTATCATAGGCGTGTATGTATAGGAAGAAATATATACTGTATAGGGGTAGTACTATCCTGGTTTTAGAAATCTCAGCATCTTGGAACACATCCCTGGTGGATAAGGGAGGACATTGTAGCACGTAACCAGCTACTTTGCTGCCTTTCCATTCCTGGCTCTGTCTCCGATTTGGATGGAGGAAAATTGTGTGGTTGGAAAAGGGCTGTAGCAAATCAGAACCGTCAGGGGCCCCGCCTCTGACTTCTAAAGCAAGGTAGTGTCCGTTGAGTTCCTACCATGTTGCTTCGTCTTCTCCGTGTTTTTGTCTTTCGTATGGGATCACTGAGGTGATCTAACTCAAGGGGAGTTTTTAATAGCCTGCCTTGGCATCATGTTAGGATTGGGAAACCCCCCTCCTAGTCAGGATGGAACAGAAACTGCCAAAGTGCATCCTTTGGTTTTGAGATCAGATCCGCACATTACACAATGAAGGAGGAGCGAAAACGTTTGTCCATCTGACAAATGTCCATTAAGAAAAAGAAAACTTCAATTTAAAAGGAAGAGACTATAATAACTCCAGAATTTAAAATGAAATTCTGTCTTTCATTTTTCCTGATGGATGAGTGAAATGACAACCAGGACTTAATATCAAGTTGAATTAGCAGGAATTCAGCCATTTGTGGTCAAATAGCAATGAAATTGTAGGTCTTAGTGTGTCATAAATTTATAAACGGCTGATGAAAGGTGTCAGGTAGCTATAATTTATTTAGCATGTCTTGAGGTATGGAAGGGGTGTAGTACTGAACTCAAACCTGTAATTAAAGAGCAAGACCCAACGAGGTGTGCGTTGTGCCAAGATATCTGTATCCAGGTCAGGATTTTGGTGTAAGGCAGACGCCGTGGTGGTTCAGGAAATTGTGCATTACACAAATCCTGATGTCTCTTTCTGCGCTTCTGAAAGGTCTTATTTTTATGACTGTGTTTATGTGGGAACTCAGTTACACGTTGATGAAACTAAGGAACCTAGAAATTTCTTAGCTCAAATCAAATGCCACTATTGAAGTAGGCCTGCTTTCAAGACAAAACAAAGCTGTATTCAGCTCGAATCTAAACAAAATTAAACTCAGCTCTGTACTGCAAAGGCTGCCAAACTTGTTCTGGCAGATCCCCAAGAAGAAAAACTTTCAAAGACAGAGCCCCTTAACTGTGTGCTACCAATCTTGGGGCTTTCTCCCTGAGAGAGACTTACATCATTGATAGCCGGAGACCCAGTATCGGTGGAGTATCACGTTAAAGCTCCCGCCGTATTCCATTACAAAAGATACCATCATATCCCAGCGGCTTTATATGAGAAAGATCACCAGTGGTCCATTAAGATTCCAGCATAACACAAAAGCTGACATAGAGCCCCCTTTTATGAATAAGACAGAATATACAGACCATATATAGGTTAGAAATGAATTCTAAAAGACCCAAGTCTTTGACTAAAAAACGAGTTATTCAAAATTTGTTATAAGAAAATTGGATCCATAGATGGTCCTTGGCTATTCGCCTGCAATTTAAATCCCATTTGCATACAAACAGGGTATTAGGCCTGTCTCTACCTTCCCATGCCCTCCACTGCCCCCCCGAGGGTACTTGTTGGTGGGAGAATGTGTGGTCACATTGTCTCAGCCACGGCAGGGCCACCGTGGAGCTTCAAACACTTCAGCCCCACCAGTCTGCCTGTTTTCGTGGTGCTACATGGTGGTTGCACCTGTGCCTGGGCGACTTAGGAAGGATCCAGGTCTGGTTACCATAAGGGACCCAAAGTAGCAGCCATGTGAGCGCACCCCGCAGCACTGTGGGGACCCGTGGAGTTAGCAACCGCACTCTCGGCCTGCCGCTTCCCTATCGCTGGGTCACACCTTCACAGATGGGCCCACATGGGCACTGCAAGGAGGAAGGGCACACCTCTTTCCCTCAAGGTCACCGTTCTCAGGGTGCCCAGCTGACTTCCAATCATATCACCTTGGAAGAAAGGGGAGCATAACGTTCATCCGTGCCCTGGTATCCTCGCGATCTGCGTTAGTTGAGTGCTCTGGCATGCCTGCCCTTAGAACAGCTCCTTTTCCTCGTCCAGGCAAAATGTTTGTCGAAAAGTGTGGAACACACTCACAGAGTAACTAGCATGGGACTTCGCTGTGTGCTGAGGTAGGACTTAGAGTGTGTTCTGAACTAGGCCGCACCGCTAGGCCCCAGGAACCATCTATGTTTCTTTTGTTTTGTTGGTTTTTTAAACATATGTTCCTTAATAAGTTAGGTAGAATTTGCTTATCTAGTTTATAGATTTATGGTCAGGATTCTACTTTGTTTTCCAAGGAGTTAAAAGATTTATTAGATAATGGTCACCTTCATTTAAAAAACTTGAGCCTTCAATTTATTTTTTTAAAAATGTGAATGTCGGATAAAGAATACGTTAGAAGACGGTGGATTAGTGCATGTCAGATTTGTTTCAGAAAAGTAAAAATTGTGAAGTCAGAAATATGTCTTTTAAGGGCATTTTTTGCAAGTCCATCTTTTGTGGTAGCAAATGCACGTGCTAGGTGAGCTTGTGCATTTGCACTTGGATGCCCTCCTCCTCCTAACCCAGCAGAATCTGAGCATTTTCAGCTTTTAGGTACAGAGAGAGAACAGTATTCATGCGAAAAGAATTTTCCAGTGAAGAGTATTCTTCCATGAAAACTCACGTGGCCTTTCTTAGAATAACTACATCGTCCTCAATGAGAATGGACGCCAGGCCCGAAATTGCCTCTGGTGCCAATGACCAGGTGTTTCCACCAGTCTGGCATAGATGGGACAGTCCTGCTGCACTGTCGTCACTCCTGCCGCTGCGTCTGGGCTGTCCTCTACCTTTCTGCCACAGAAATGAATCCCAGCAGTGCCAAACTTGTACAAAACAGTCAGGTGTCAGGTTTGCTTTCCTCAGGGCTTCTCTCCTTGGCTGGCAGACAGCCGCCACCTTGCTGTGTCCTCACGTGGTCTTTCCTGTGTGTGCCCCTCCCTGGGGTCTCCCCGCTTCCTCCTAAGGATTAGGGGAATCAGGGCTCAACTGCATTTCAACTTGGTCACCCTTTTAAAGGCCCCTCTCCAAACAGTCACATTCTGAGGTGCTGGGGGTGAGGGCTGCAACATGGGGATTTTGAGGGGACACAGTCCGGGATGTAAGATGTGAAAAAATATTAATATCATGAGTGATATGGCCTTCTCGAGTGAAATCTAAAGGAAAACAGTTGCAGATTTCTTGTGTTCTCATACATAATATCGAAAACACAGAGACTTAATTCTTTCCTGTGCTGTGCTTCTGTTCTGACAGGCCTGGCAGCTGCGATTCAGCCACCTTGTGGGCTATGGTGCCAAATACTACTCTTACCTGATGTCCAGGGCAGTAGCTTCTATGGTTTGGAAGGAATGTTTTCTACAGGATCCTTTTAACAGGTAATGGGGGTGTTGTCACAAAATGTTCCCTTCTTCACCTTCAGTAACCTCCCACGCCACTGCCTCCCGAGTCAGACTCTGAGAACCTCAGCCGCTCAGCGCACAGCCTGAACCTGGTAGGAAACCAGAGTTCTATGAGGCAGTCGTCACACAACCCAAACCCCTGTCAGGCCCTTCCTGCGGGAACCGTCCTCCTGCTCCAGGGACAGCGGGGCCCTGACTCCCACCTCCCGCTGCAGCCCTGCGTGGCTGCCACCCGCAGTGATGGCCGATGGTGACTGGTGCCCTGCCCTTGTACCCACAGGGACCCTTTGTCTGAGGGCTCTGTGCTTTTGTACAAAATAGGCCCAGACTGCTTTGTGTCCATCGTCTCCTTGGGTTTTCTTAGTTTTCCAGCCTCTCCCGTGGCAGTACCCTATAGCTCTCGGTTCTTCCTGTCACTTTGACAGGTGTCCTTCTGTTTGGTACAAGCACCTGAAGCTTCCCTCGTAAGGAACACCTCACTTCCTCCTTACTGCCTAACACAGGACTTACTGCTTTCTTCTTCTGGGAGCAGCACCACTGAAAACTGTGGTAGTCCACGTTAGCATCCAGTCTGTTCTGGAAAGTTCCCCCTCTGCCTGGCTCTGGCACACTTCCCTTGGCTGTGGGAGACAGTGGGGGTCTGGGGAGGGGAACTGCTTCCCCACCAGCACTTGGACAGTGTGGTCCCTGCCCCACAGGGCACTCTGCTGCCCTGCCTGGCAGGTGTCCCCCTGAGCAGCCCAGCTCCACGGCTCCGTCATCAGGTAATAGGACCTTGTGCAGCTCTCCTCGTGGAAGGCTGCAGGGACTTGTGTGTCTGTGCGGAGCCCACGGCCTCTCCCGGAGCTAGTTCACCAGATTAGTCAGTGAATGTGGCGAGCCTCGAATTCTCCCACGAGGTAATTTCAGTGAGAGACAGGATGCCCGCCCCTTCCCCACAACAGGCAGGACGTGGGGGCTGGGGCAGGCGGGAGTCACCAGGCTCCCGCTGGGTGGGGTAGCACAGGGGAGCGCCCTCCTCCCTGACTGGGCCTCCCTCTGACAGCAGGAAGGGCGGGGAGGAGTTCAGTCCTGGTTTCTCCTGTCCTCAGAAGGAGCTTCCTTTGAAAGCAAACCACTAATTATGACTGGTCTGATAGTCGTTGAAAGCATTTTATCTCCTCACCACACCAATAAATACATCTCCAAATATCTCTCTGGCAGCCATGGCTGATGACTGTTATCTTGCCTGCTTTCACGTGGTTTAAGATTAATGGCATCTTAAATTTCTAGCGGGCCCTAGAGTGTTCCTGTGGCATGTTATTTTACATTCGCAGCAGCCTTGGCAGAGCGGGTGTTTTATAAGAGGAAACTGAGGTTCGGAGAGGATAAATGATTTGTTCAAGGCTTCGTAGTTAACAAGGTGGCGTAAGGTCTGCTAATCCCGTCTCCCTCTCTCCTTCCCCCACCCCCTCAGCTTTTATACAATTCGCCATAGGTTGGGATTTTCTCAGAAGTTAATAATCACATTCGGTTCCCAAATCTTTTAAACGTGAATCTGATGTAATAGAATTTTTAAATGTTTTACAGCTTGGTACCCACATGTTACTTTGTCTTCAGCCTTTTGCACACTGCAGACATTTGGTCTGCTCTTCAGATTTTATTATTTTCAAAGAATCTAAAGCCCAAATTGACTACAATAAATCAATTTTGGGGATTACAATTCTTTACTGGAGATTTCTATAAAATAGACAAAATATGATCTTGTTTAAAGGAACTACACTTCACTAGAAAACCACATACTACTAAATACGTATATTTCCAAGTATTTACATCTTATTTATCTATGCATTCTTGCCTAGACATGTAATTGCCACACTTTTGTAGACATTACTTTGTAAAAGTAAGCTAGTAAAACTACTCATCAGACTAGAAAATTTCTAACCTTTGTCAAAAGATACTTTTGAAAACCCACCAGGCTGGACGCCGACCTCAGTACGCCAGGCAGGATAGGTGAGGCTGGCATAGAGCCGGAGGCCTGTGGCAGGGGTTTCACATAGGCCAGTGGTTGGGAGAGGATACCATGCCCCTCAGGCCAGGGTCTGGTGGTGCGCTCAGCCGCCCCTGTCCCCTGAGAGGACCCTGACTTCTGTCCAGGTTTCCTGCTTCGTGGTGCACTTTGCCTTAGAGCTTACTTCAGGATGTAACCCCAATTAGTGTTCAATGTGAGCGTATTTTGGATACAGTAACGCTATCAAAAATTCTGATTAGTGAGCATGTTTGCACAATCACCTACATAAAGATGTTACAGAAATAATGGAATGAAAATATCAACATTTACTTATGTCATCCTAGTGTGTCGTCATTTGCATTGAAGGAATTGCATTTTCCATAAAATACGAAAGAGAAGCACTGTATAACTTGTCTCCAGGTGCCATGAACTTGGGGAATTTCTGCCTATAAAAACTCTTCGAAATCTGCCTCCATCATGTTGCAGACAGTGTTCCTTATAGAATCCAGCTGACAGAGGGCATCAGCAGATGGGAGCGAGCTGTCCCCTCCCTCGCCACCCGCACACTCCATCAGTTTTCTGTTCCTTAGCTGTTATCCTCAGCCAAGGTCTCCTGCTGGAATTAACCCTCTCTTGCCAGCTTTTCTTTTTCTTCCTTATTATTTCGAAGTGTTATTTTTCTCTCTTTGTTGGGTGCCACCTCAAGTTCTTTTATGAAAGTCAAGATGGTATAAATAATTTCAAATCCCACTTTAAAAGAATCCTAAAGATGATGGAGAATAGGATATAATCTTTTATTTATTGTCTAATAAGTGAACTAAATAATCCTTTCCACGAAAACAGATTGCTTGCTACAAAACAGCTAAAAATATGGTTAGCCTTTTACAGTAAACATGTCACACCTGGTTTTACTCAATCCAAATCAGAATTCGATTTTTAGAAGCCAAAAAATAAAGAGCCGCATTGTCTCATAGTGGCAGTTTTTCTGAATATGACATCAGTCTGGCTTCTTTTGAGAAACTCAAGAGAAGTGTGAGTGGGGGCCAAGTGGGCCGTGTGTGCAGGTGCCTGTAACAGTGTCCTGTGTCCCCAGGGCCACCGGAGAGCGCTACCGCCAAGAGATGCTGGCTCACGGTGGGGGCAGGGAGCCCATGCTCATGGTGCAAGGTAAGCCAAAGCGAGGGCGGGGAACTGTCCTGTGGCTGCTTTATTTCTTTAAGTTAAAATTCACTGGGGCGACAATTGTTAGTAAAGTTACATAGGTTTCAGGTGTACAATTCTGTAATACATTATCTATATCTCACATTGTGTGTTCACCACCCAGAGTCAGTTCTCCTTCCATCACTATATGTTAAACCCCCTTTACCTTCTTCTAGAGCCCGTCTCCCCCGTACCCTCTGGTAATGTCCTGTGGCTTTTTAAAGTCATTCTATGACTTATACGTTTGAGTATCAGAACTTTGAGTTACGTTTTTGCCCCATCTATGATGAATGCTGTTTCATAGTTTCTCTGTACATTTTTTTCTTTTAAAGAGATGATGCTTCAGCGGTGTACTTTTTTCTGAGCCTCTATTTCATTGTATCCCAAATAACAAGTTTTAGTTACTGTGATTTATTAGATGCCAGGATAAAATCTCAGGCTTTAGCTTTCAAAATGTTACTAATACGGGAAGTTGTTAACTTTGTCTTAAATTTGTCACAAATTGTCAGAAAATTTGCCTTTTGATTTTAATAGATTACAATGTATTTCTTTACTGGGAAAAAAAACTCATCTATTTCTTATTCCTTTCTTTCTTTCGCTGAATACTTAACGACACATTTGCTAGAGATCCCAAGGCATCGGGTTGGATTTTTTACGTGTTGAAAAATTAGAACTTAACTCTTCTCTATGAGGCATCGCCATGCTTGTTTTCCTATATAATTTGTGGGGGGTAATTTTTAAATTTAAGTATTTTCACTGAAAATTTAGTTGTAAATGTGAGTGACTTTTTACAGTTTTGATTTTTCATAAAATGTTCTCACAAATATTTCACAAATATAAATCTTTCACAAAAGATGTGAATATTATTGGGTACTTTCAGTAAATGACAATTATATTTGCAGTTGATCCCTCTGACTGCCAGATTAAAATGGCACTTAGGAAATAACTTCCAGTATTAGGGGAATATTGTTTTCCATGTAGTAATTGAGTGAGGCCTAATAATAAGGGTCTGACATAAATGTTCTCTTGCCTAGATCTGTTCAACCCAATGCCTGTTGCCCTTTTTAGCAGCCCTCCAGTTACTCATTTAGAAGAGCAGGTGTCTGTTGAGTGCTAATTATGTGCCAGGCTATAGTGGGAGTGCTGAAGGTGAAGCAGTGAAAAATACAGTACCTCGGTTTTCGAATGTCTCCATTGACAAACATTTCAGTTTACAAATGCCGTAAACCTGGAAGCAAATGCTTTGGTTTTCGAACACGCCTCGGAAGTCGAACATGTCACGCGGCTTCTGCTGAGTGCAAGATCCTAAGGCCTATCTGTCGGCTGTTTTCAAACGTTTTAGAACTCGAACGGTCTTCTGGAACGGGTTACATTCGAAAATCAAGGTACCGCTATAACCTAGACAAAAGCCCAGGTCTTGTGGGACTTGCCTACAATTGGCTTATCCAGGAAAGTGCGTTCACCCAGGCTCCATCTGCCTCATGCCAGAGCAAGTTCATAAAACAAATCAGCCAGTCCAGGGAGCCCACAGTTTTACGTAGCACAGCCCAGCTGTCCTCTGCCAGTGACACTTTGGTCTCCCCTCACTGGTTATGCCCCTGAGTGGACCTTTCGAGATAAAGAAAGCATGCTAATGTCGCCTGAGTTTTCCAGCTGACCCTGATTGGCCCTTATTGAACTCTGCTATATCCAGTAACTGTTTTACATGGTTTTTGTGTATTGATTAATCTCCTAGCAACCCTATGAGGTAGGAGTTATCATTACCCCAATTTTACAGATGATGAAACAGGCCAGCTCCCGGCCCAAGTCATGAGGCAGTGGGTAGAGGACCCAGGATTTGAACCTGTGACTTCTGACAGCAGAGACCTCTTTATCAGTCTGTGCTGCTTCACACGGTTGTGGAACAGGTCACCGAGATAAGGGCCTGTTTTGCACTCATGTAAAAGTGAAATTAATTGGCTCATACTAGTAAGCAGCACGTAATTTAAATTGTATACTTTTTAGCTGGTAGTTTTGGGTGCTGTGTAGACAGCCCATTGTGAGTTGTGACCAGAAGACACGCTTCACGGATTGCTTTCTCACACATGAGAATTTCTCACAGATGAGGACTTTTTGTTAGGTACATTTCCATGGTAGCTATGCCCTGTTTATCCTTTTTGAGACCAGGATCTAAATGCTCTCTGCACATAAATATTAGCTTACATGAGGTTCCATCAAAAGAAAAAAAATCAATTCCTTTTCAGTGTTTGGCTGGTATATTTTTCTATTCTACTTCCAAGAATGTCGTAAAAACCTCTCTAAAAATTCTGTTCTTCGTGTGAAACATTTCTGTGTTAAGAAACTTAATATCTTCCACACTAAAATTCACACACTCATGAGAGAGAAACAAGACCACAGTTCAAACCAGAGATGATAAAGTGTTCAGATTTCAGTTAACACCAACAATAGAACGGTTCTGCTTTGAAGCTTGAACATGTTCCTGACTGTTGTTCTGTTGTGTCTCATTAGTTCACATGGTTTGTTACATGTCAGAGATGAAGGAGGGACGTGCGAAGAGGCCATGCCTGTTGTCCCTTTATGGGGTTGGCTTTGTGATGTGCTTCTCATTTTTTCGTATGCAGCCAGCCTGTCCCCCATACAGGAATGTCATAGATGATGGCTCATAGCCTTATCACCGGGGTATCCCTAGGAGGAATGATTGGTGACATTACTGAGAGTTGTACTAGAAACCCATAAACAATCGAGTTGATACTATTCTTTTATGAAAATGTGATTCTTTAAAAAAATTTTATGGGGAATATTGGGGAACAGTGTGTTTCTCCAGGGCCCATCAGCTCCAAGTCGTTGGGCTTCAATCTAATTGTGGAGGGCGTAGCTCAGCTCCAAGTCCAGTCGCTGTTTCCAATCTTTAGTTGCAGGGGGCGCAGCCCACCATCCCATATGGGAACTGAACTGGCAACCTTGTTGTTGAGAGCTCGCGCTCTAACCAGCTGAGCCATCTGGCCACCCCCAAAATGTGATTTTTTTTAATAGATGCTGTATATATTTTATTTACCTGCTTACTAGGTAAATGTAAAGAATTACATTACCATGTTTCCCCGAAAATAAGATGTAACCGGACAATCAGCTCTAATGCGTCTTTTGGAGCAAAAATTAATATAAGACCTGATCTTATTTTGCTATAATATAAGACCACGTATAATATAATATAATATAATATAATACTATAATACCAGCTCTTATAATATGATATAATATATAATATAATACTGGGTCTTATTTTAATTTTTGCTCCAAAAGACGCATTAGAGCTGATTGTCCAGCTAAGTCTTATTTTGGGGGAAACCTGGTACGTAGCAAAAGGTAAAGAAATAGAATATATAGGTGACCTTGAGTATCTGCTGGTTCCGTATCCATGGATACAGAAGGCTGGTTAAAGACTTGAGCATCCTCAGCATTTGGTATCTGTGGGGGCTCCTGAACCAACCTCCTGCCTTGGGTACAGAGGGATGACTGTACCTACCTTCAAATTTTGTACCTCCCTGACCAAATGACAACTCTATTAACCTCCTTATGTATGACTTAAGTTCCAAATTAACTCCAAGCCATTTCTTAGAGTCAGAATACCTATGCACTGATTTACCCTTTTGAATGATATGTATTCAAAGCATCAAATATGTAATGCTTTTTATCTTTGAATAATAAATATTACACAGGTGGACTTTCAGGTTACTTAATGTTTTCAGACTGAGTCTTCATTAGCTCTGAGTCCCTTGGTCTTCCCTAGTCCCCATAGACAGCTTGTGGCCAGAACCCAGTCTAAGGAAGTCCCAGAAAACGGCATTCCACCACTTCCTCCCTGTTGTTTGTTCCACATCCACCCAAGAGAGGCTTCTATCAGGCAACCATGTTTCTGTGCTGACCCTTAATTCTGGAATACTAAGGGAGCTTCACAGGAAAATCCTGGTTGCAGCAACAGAAACTTTTCTTAAAGAGTATATTTGTTTCCTCTCAACACTCTAAATAACACCATTTGAAAACAAAAAAATAGTGGTTAGAAAAGTATATCCTTCCTCAGAGAAGAATAGTGGTCACGTGGTACAATAGAATTAATTTGTAGTTACCAGCTCTGCTACTTACTATCTGTAATTTACTTTAGAAAGTCACTTAATCTCCCTGGAGAAGGTAAAATGTGATTTGACTTCAAAACACTTCTTTCTAATCTGCTTCTCCTTAGCTCCTTTTTCAGTCCATCTCTGCAGGGTGCATGTTATAATTGACATAATAGATGCAGTTGGAAGTCAGAAAATTACAGGTTCAAATTATGTCCTTATCTAGTTTTAAACACATTCGTTGCATGTATAAAGATATATGTTATAGGCACAATATTCAGTTACTTAATCCCCCACTAAACAAAATATGGCAATACCTGACTGAAACCAACTTACTTAATTACCAAGAATCCTGGGGTGAGGTTGAGTTCTCTGTATTCAGTTTTCTGCTGTTCATTCCACACCCCCACAGTGTTTTTGGTTGGTGTTAAGTATCACATTTCTAAGTAGCAAGAGAACTTCAAGTTTTGGCTGAAAAGAAACCGTGAAGCTGACTCTGGGTGGTGAACGCACGGTGTGATTTATGGATGATGTGATACAGAATTGCACAACTGAAATCTATGTAATTCTACTAACAATTGTCACCCCAATAAATTAAAAATAAATTTAAAAAAAATAGAATTCACTTCTAAAACATAAAAAAAAAAATAAAATAAAATAAAAAAAAATAAAAGTTTCCAAATGGTTAATTCAAAGAATATAGTCTACCGGTTAAGTGTACAAGTTTAAGAGCCAAAGCTCTGGTCATTGACTAAACCCACTTTTGAATAAATACTGTATTATTCATGTTATTTACAATATCATCTCACCCTTAAGATTATTTTCAAACCTGAAAGTCTATGACTCCATATATATTATAAATTTTTTTCAGCAAACATTTGTTGAAAGACTACTATTCCAGATACTTGCTAGCTAATAGTAGAGTGGAAGGAACGGCATAAAATTAAAAATAAAACAATGTATCATAATTTTAATGTACAGAAACATTTAAAATAAAAATGAGATGTACACAATTATTAAAAACTCTACCCTAGAAATATATGCACCACAGATACTTTAACATAAGTAAAGTTCAAATTGTAGAATATAGAACAGTATGCATATTTTGATACAAAATGTGCTTTTTTAAAATGAAATTATTATAAAAGTAAGTGGAGAATTCTAAAACAAGATGAACCAAAATGTTATTAGTGTGTATTTTAAAGATTTTAATATTGCAGTAATTCTTAAATAAATTTTTTAAATGTTAAAAAAAAAAAAAAGAAACCGTGATATGGTATTTTCATCATTTTGCCATTTAAAAAAATATGTACTAGAATATTTTTCAAGTGTGCTATGGTGAACATGATCCAAAGTTCAGTTTCTAATACAACCATTTTATAAAACGTATGCTTTTTATGAAAGATGAACATGCAGTAAGGTGTGTGAGTAGCAAGGAAGTAATATTTTCTACCCGCAAGGAAGCAGAAATGTTTCTTACTACAACAAATAAAAGAGTGGAATTCTATGGCTATTAGGGATTGAAGCTGTATTATTTAAGCACTTTGTGAATAACATAAATTACTCATGCAAGCTTATGTATCTTCCTCTGTAGACTACTTTTGGTATCTTACTTGTATATCATCTAAAATTCTTAAGTAAATGATCCTTACTGCGTTTTTAGGTTCAGATTTTAGTTATTGTTAAATAACCAGAAAGAAAGCTAACATAGTGAAAGATTGCCATGTGCCAGGTGCTTTCTGCTATGTTATCTCATTTAATCCCCTATAACATATCGGTCTTATAGTACCCATTCTTATAGATTATGTAACTATGTCAGAGTTTATTCTCTTTTTTTGCTGCCTGTCCTCCCGCCTTCCATGTCTTCCTGAATTGATCTTTAAACTCTGACTTGATATTGAGCAGGTCTTTAGAACGTGGAAGATGTAAGTGACATTAGCCTTGAGGCGTTAATGACCCCAGAGTCTGAAGTGACATCCTAACTATTCCCTTTGACACTGGAGAGGCCAGTCTGTCATACACTGATCCGCAGTAAAATTTTCCTGAATCTGTTTTCATATGAGCTCCTTTAGACTTTTGTGGCAAAGCTATCCACTTAGTTTATGGTCATTTTTAGTCATGGTCGTTCATTTTTAGTCATGGTGTTCTGATAGAAAGATTCTCACCACAACCGAACGAGCATGGTGCCCAGTTAAGTTTCATGTTTCTGCCTCTGGTTATAACATTCCTTGTGCTCTCACCCTTCAACCTTCGCACAAAGAATTTTGTGAGGGAAAGGAAAGGTTAACATTCAAGATTTTTGCATGCCAGAGGGTATTTTCAAATATTAAACAATTTTATTTCTGTGCTCCTTTCCAGAAAAGAAACTCTTAGCTTTATTTTTATGTCTATGTGGCCAAAAGTAGTATGCAAGTAGAGATGTAAGGTAATAATAAGTTGACAGCTTTTAAAAAGATCCAACATCAGATAAGAATAATAAAAATAAAAAAAGAGTGGATAAATGAGTAGATTCTCAGTGAAACTCCCTCAGTTTGTTTGTGCTGCCACAATGACTGACTCTTGGAATCAAAGCCTAGAAGTCCTCAGGGCCTTACCTTACGCTGATTATAATCATAATACCTACATTTCTGCAGCACTTTCTGGTTTTCAAAACACATTCAGTTTTGCCATAATTATCCTATCTTACATTCTGTATCATCTCTTCTAACTTATTACATATTATTTTTATTCAAGAAACAAACCAGATAATTGTGGTTTATATTCCAAAAGGTCCTCCCCAGACAGACCCCGAGGAGATAACTGCAATCTATGATGATAACTACCCTTCTCTTTAAAAACCTCCTTGGTCCTGATAGCATTCAGCATACCTAGCACCCAAGTCTTGGTTTCACACCGTTCTCCATTAGAAGGAACCAGAGCTCCTTGGAGAAATGGCTGATTCTAGGGCTGGGTGTGCCATCTGAGCCTGGAGCATCTTGTAGGTGCCAGAAAAGAAAATAGTCCTCAGAAACGTACAAAGTAATGGGGTGGGGTGGGAGAGAAGGGGTGGCAGAGGGAGTCAGGCGTCCACTGACAAAAGAGTTCCCAATAGCCATAGCCAAAGCTGCAACAGTGTGAGGAACCAAATAAATAAAGCAGGATTGAAATGCAACACAAAGTAGAAAATACATATCTGCGAGTCCATCCTGATACAAATGATTGAATAAATAAATAAGTGGGGAGAATAGACAAATGTCCCATGCAGAAGATTTTCAGATAATTTATGTAGATACTCGTCCCTTAAGGAGATGGAGCGTAAGTCCCACCCCTAACGTGTGGGCCACGCTGAGTGACTTCCTTCCAAAGAGGACAGTGTGGAAAGGGGGGAAAAAGCAGTGTAATTTGAGAGTGGAGAAGCTGACAAACACAACCTCAGCCAGGTGTTCAAGGTCCACATCGATAGTGACAGGTCACGTTGATAATAGGTGCCCCCGAAATAGTGTGATGAGAAGGGCACTTCACCTCTGTGTTCTTCCTTCCCAAACCCATAACCTCAGGCCAGTCATGAGAAAACCATCAGACAAACCCAAAGTGAGCGGCATCGTACAGAAACCTGACCAGTACGTGTCAGAACTGTCAAGGTCATCAAAGACAAGGGAACCTGGGACCCTGACACAGCCTAGAGGAGCCTGAGGAGACGTGACAAGTACATGCCGTGTGATATCGTGGCCCTGGAACAGAAAAGGGTTCCTGGGACCCTGGAACAGAAAAGGGACATTAGCTAAAAACTAAGGAAATCTAAATACAGTGTGACTGTAGTTAGTAATGCTGTGTCTATATTGGTTAATTGGTTGTGACACATGTGCCCTACTGATGTAAGATAATAGAGGAAACGGGCTGACTGTGTGTGGAGCATATGGGAGCTCTGTACTATCCTCACAGTTTTCCAGCAAATATAAACCTTCCTTAGAATTGAAGGTATAAAGACAAAAAAGCCTCTTTGGTAAGGTTTTCAGTAATGACACCACCACTCATGGTTCACACCGCACCATAACTCCATTTGCCACATTTCCCTGCTTCCAGGCAGCCATTCCTGGTGCCACTGTCACTTCTGTGGGGAGAACACAGAGGCACCTGGGTAAAATTGGAGGAGGAGGGTTCCTGTGGCACGAAACGAGGCTGGAGAGGTGAAAGGGCAGCCGACCCCGCACAGCCTTGTAGGCGCTGGCAACGGTTTGTGGCATTTATTCTGAGGACATGAGAAAGCACTGACAGTGTCTGTAAGGCAGGTAGTGACAAGGTCCGGTTTATGGTTTACGCCACCCACTGACTGCTGAGGAAGGGCCCTGGTAGGTTCTCATTTGAATAGGCCCCTTGCTGTTGGCAGTAATCCTGGTGAGAGGGTGCCTGGGCCTGGGAGGGTAGGCAGTTGGGACGCAACGAGGTTTTATGATTTAAGAAATATTGACGAAGCAAGAGCAGCAGTCCTGGAATTGATTCAGGTGGGAGTGAGTGAGAGCGGTGTCGAGGACAATCCCAAGTTCCCTGCTTTCACGGATGGCGAGGTGGTCATGCTGGTCCAGCCACCAAGAGCCATGGGGACCCATCGGTCAGAGCAGCGGGAGCAGTGGCCAGCTGAAGTTGAGGTATTAATGTTAGAAAGGACACGGTAGAAACGTGGGAGCAAGGACGATCATCCTAAAACAGTTCAGCCACCGTGCAGAATTCACCCCGAGATCCCAGGTCAAGGGAATTCAATTCCCGAATTACGCGGGGGCCTTGTGCAGAATCTGCTCTAGGAAACCCTTCTTCCTGGAGTTCTGATGCCGGAAACCCACTCTGTCACCTGGCACACTTATTCCGGTTTTAGACGACTCTGCCCGGCGGGATGACATAGTTATGCAAGTTGACACAAACGATTCTGTCTCCTTTTAAAGATTGATGTCTTGTTGACACAGCATCTTAAGGTAATGAGCATTTGGTGCTTTTATTTATTTAATAACCTGATTACTAATGTAATAGACCACATGTGCTTAGCGCTGCGATACTGTTGGTGTTACTTGTACCATTCAAACGTCATGGCAGTCTAGGAGCTCTAGAACTATCAGCAAAAGAA
Source organism: Rhinolophus ferrumequinum (assembly GCF_004115265.2). Classification (NCBI taxonomy): domain Eukaryota; kingdom Metazoa; phylum Chordata; class Mammalia; order Chiroptera; family Rhinolophidae; genus Rhinolophus; species Rhinolophus ferrumequinum. The sequence continues at coordinate 97,149,371 of NC_046287.1, read as the reverse complement.
CAGCTGACATTTAACGTGCAGCAATAGCTGGTGTGGGAGCTGAAAACTACTTTTCCTCCCACCTGCTAAGTTCTTCTAGCTGAGCTAATAATCAAATTAACAGACAGATTAAAAGGAAAAAAAATCAAATTTTTAATACGTGCACCTGGGGAATTCACCTCAGCATGAATATTCCAAAGACAGTGAGGCAACTTGGGTATATATGACATTTTTGACAAAGGAGAAAAAGGCGGAAATTGGGTCTGAGGTTTCAGAAGTGAAAATGACGATTTACCAGTAGTTGAACAAAAGCAGAACACACAGCAGGCAAATTCTTGCTGGGCAACCCAGAAACAATGGGACACGGGTTACCTAGCTAACAGGCCCTGCCTGAAGCCTTCCTATTTACTATGCTTAATTCAAATCGGGCTGCTAAGGCCAACACCCTAAGATTCCCTTCCCAAGCAGGCCTTTCTGTCTGAATCTCTTGGGCAGGACATGGGCAGGAGTGTCAAGGTTCTTTCTGAATCTTGTTTCTTAATAAACAGCTTAAAATTAATATCCCAACAAGGCAGCTTCAGGGTGGCAAAACTTTGGTTCCCTTCACTTGATTGATTTTCCCTATTGTCGAAATGGAGACACAGTAACTTAAACAGAAAAGACATTGTACGCTGTTTTACAGCACACAAAAAAGTAGCTGTCCTTACCACTTTCAGTTTTCAAACACGCAGTTAACATTTAATCCCGCAAACTGGTTAATCCCTCCTTAGTATTGCCGTTGAGTGGCGAAGCTGGCAGGCCCAGTCCTGAATGAGGACAGGATGTGTACACGGGCTTTACGGTCATTCCTAAGCTTATTCTTTAAAATGTGTCTCTTTGCTTTTTCTTTCTTTCTTTTTTTTTTTTTTAAGGAGGGCGCAGCTCACAGTGGCCCATGCAGGGATCGAACCGGCAACCTTGGTGTTATTAGCACCGCGCTCTAACCAACTGAGCTAACTGGCCACCCACTGCTTTTTATTTCTTAACTAAGTGAGATAAGTGTCAACACAGGACAGGTTCTGCCTGAGTCAGCCAGCACCTTGCTCCCCAGGTGTGTGGGGTCTGTGTGAGTGAACGCCAGACGTGCTCCAAGACACAAGTGGTGACCGCAACTGCTGACTGCACAGCCCAGGGTGCAGTTTACGTTTCTAAGTGGCTTATGAGGAACCCCCCTCACACAAACATATTAAATATTAAAAAATCAGATGATTTAAAACTAGTAAGCAAAACTATGCTGTTAGAAATAAATCATTCAGATGAATTCTGGTGGGTTGCTCCAAAGTTTATAAATATAGATCCTCTATCTCTTCCCTCTTGTTGTCAGAGATGCCTTCTCTGTCACTCTCTCCCCCCTTACTGTTTTTTTCTTCATAGCACATGTTTACTTCCTGACATAATGTAATATTTTATTTACTGGTTTATGGTTTATGTTCCCCAGGAAAGTATAAGCTGTATGAGAGGCCAGAAACTGTTAGTTCACTGCTGTATCCCCAGGACCCCAATAGGGCTCGGTACATAGGCAGTCAATAAATACTCGTTAAATGAGTGATCACATAAATATCAAAATATACTTAAAAGATCAAATATTTCTTGTTCCATAAAAAAGTGGTGCTTATTAGAAAAGGGGCAGGTTTTCTTTCACCTTGTTTTGCAAATTTTTCTATCACATAAATATTTCCAGTATTTTGTGGGCCGAAATATTTTGGTGAAGCTTTTTTATAAGGTAAAAGACGATAGACTTTGTAAAGGCGTCCTGTCACCCGCTCGTTCAGCACCTTGGCTCTTCTCAGATTTCTTGTCGTCGCTTCTGCTCACTTGTCTGGTCATCAGATTTGCCTTGATCCTCCTGCCACGTCCGCTTCCTCCCCACACCCACGTCAGGACCCCCACTTCATGGCCTTGTCCCGTTTGCATCAGAGCTTTCGTCAGCAGGCAGAAGGAAGCCATGGCTCTTAAACGAGCGCCAGCCACTTGGCTGTCCAGATGTGTTGTGTTCTCTGTAGAGCGCTTCCTCTCAAAACTACATGCGTTTATTACACTCGACGTAACCAGTGTTCTACAAGGCATACAAAAATAGATCATTCGTGTGCTTTATAATCCATGGAATGCGAGAACAAATCCATCTGGTAAATTACTAAAGTTATTGAAGAAACGAACATGAAAGTGGAAAATGTTCTCGCTACTGTAGGAGGTCAGAAATAAATTCTGCCACTTGATGTATGACAATTAGTAGTATTACAGAGGGTAAGTCAGCTCGTGGGGCTTAGTTAAAGCAGGACCATTGTAGGCAAAACTGCCTGTGGCCAAGTTTCCCTGCCGGCCTCGGCTTCCACCCTGCTCTGACACGTCACTCTCCCTGGCACCCTGTGTGCTTCTGGGTCCATTTGCTCTCAGCTGCGTCACCGTCATAGTTTCTAAGATTGAAATAGCTGTCCAGAATGTTAGCTTTCATTAAAATGCATTATTTTAATATCCTTATGTTGGTGACTAGTAAATAATCTGACAGAATTTAAAAAATATATGTTAGTTGTTGATAACATCAATTCATTTAAGCTGAGCAAATATTAATTGACTACTTACTGCTAACCAGGCACTTTGGGAACACGAAAGTAAATAAATAAGAATAATGTGTAGACCTTACATTTATGTGAGGGGTGTAGCATCCTGTGAGATACAGCATCCTCGGGGAGGGAGCTGCAGGAAGGTGCCCACCTGCGGAATGTGGTCTGCCCCAGGACTCAGGCTCGGGGAAGGCTGGCTCCCGGCTTTCAGCTGCCCCTCCCCCAGCCAGCGTCTTAGTATTCTGCAGCAATTGGATGCCAGATGAGGCAGCCTGGGGGTGAGTACTGAGGGAGGGGATGTGCTAAGGGTACCAACCTAAGTAAAGAAGACAGGATGCTGACCGTCAGGTAGGCTCTGTACGTACCTATTATATTAATGGACGTCAGGTCTTGGAATCTTCCCTTTCACCAGATGCCATCACCAGGATATTTCCAGTCTGTTCCTAGAGACAGGTGATGTTCTATAAACATCAGATGCACCCACCCCGTGTTCTTTGCTTATGGGTACAAACGAAAAGGTCAAACTTTGAACCAAACAGATAGAGGAATAGAATTTGAGGTGCAAAGAACTAAAACTAAATATAAAGTCAGCATTTCAAAATACAGATAGAAGAGAAAAATGTGAGGGTATTACAAGTGAAATGCCCTTAGGAAATGAGAGACAGTGTTTTGACTTTCTAAATAAATTGATTTGGAACACCAGGAATAAGTAATTCCTGTGGGTTATGGTATTTTCTCAACACATCAGGCAGATAACTGACTATCCCATACTAGAAACGGATGAGCATTTTGTATAATTTTTACAGTGTAGGGTGGTAGAAACCACCTAGCCTATTGAGCTCTTTTTACCAATAAAAGGAAGTCATAGGTCTTTACCAGTAATCCATAGATCTTTTCGTCTGCTAATTTAACCCAGAAGGCTCTATTATCCTTGAAATTTTTTTCCGATTTTTACTGTCAGTGTTTCAATGACTAAATTTAACCAACATAATTTTTGCTAAAAATTTCTGGTAAGTAACTTTTAAACAGAATTTTAACTTTTAACCTGTCAACCATGTACTACGGTGTGTGTGTGTGTGTGTGTGTGTGTGTGTGTGTGGCACTTTTCATCTCGGTGCAATGTTGTGGCTTCTGTCCACAGGCAAGTGAGTACTGACTGAGAAACAGCTGGATGGAGGACATAGGTAAAGGACCCCACCTCTTGTTAAACCCTGGGAATCAGAAGTTCCTGCCTAGGGTTTCCAGGCAGGAATTCCTGCCCGTTCTTGGGAATTTTTTTCGCTTTCCAGTTCCTGAATCCCTAGAAAAGTTGGTCGGGAAATCCAGGAAAATCAGCTTCTTGAACCCAGGTGTTTGGTAGTATCGGCCGTCACATTGTGAAAACAATTCATCGTGGAGAACAGAAAACAGTTTGTATCTCGGGATTCGGGAACGGGAAAGCGAAAAAAATTCCTGAGAACAGGCGGGAACTCCCGCCTGGAAACCCTATTCCTGCCTAAATGATCTGGAAGGAGATTTGCTATGCAGGGAGGGTCAAGGCACAATGACATAATGAAAGAGTGCCAGATGAGGACACAGACACTGCCTCAATACACTCATTGTTAGATGTTGTTGTCCCATTTCACACAGAGGGAAAGTGAGGCCCAGAGCAGGGGAATAATCCCGCAGGGTTTCACAGCTATTGCGTGGTGTGGTCGGGGTCTGACCACGCCGCTCGCTCATCGCCAAGGCCTTTGGGGCCCACTGCACCTGCGGGCTCACAGCACCCCAGCCCCAGCCCGACTCCTGTTGTTGCTGTTGATTCTTGGTGGGTAGTGCTCATTTTGATGTTTGCTCTGAACAGTAGTGAACTGTCCTTTTCCGCCTGCTGTGTAAATGTGAAGAGCCCTCTTCCACTGGTTAGCCATCTGAGATAACGCCTCTGGAGCTGGACTTTATCTGAGGTGAGAGCTCTTTCCCCAGATGAATGTCTTGTAGTAGACGCCTTCCGAGAAATAGACCAACGATTCCGTTTTTAGATGATGTCAACATCTGCTGCTTTCTAAGAGGAAGGTAGATAATATTCTTTCAGCTCTTTTGATTCCTTAATGAAAATAATCAGAAAATGTTTAAAAATGCTTATTACAGATGGTGTCCTTAACATGTGGTTACAAATGTGTGCTGTTGGCAATGGGGTAAAAACAGGTTAGAAAAGCAGATGTCATTTCCGCTCGTCTGTGATCTACATTCTTCGCTTGCCGCCCTGAGGCATCACGCTTCAGGGGCCCAGGAAATGAGAAGTCGGGAATGGTGTCTCTGGCAGGACCAGTGCTGGGGTTACGCTCATGAAGTTACCTTTAGAAACTGTACTGATAAAAGGTAAAATACTAATGGTAGTAGTAGAGCTCTGGAGCAGATTTTAGTTGAAGAATTGAATTTAGTTAAAGACATTTGCTTACTCTAACTCATGTTTGAAATGTTGCCAGAGCTTAGAGACAGGAAAATTTCTCTTGGTTTAACTGAATCATTTCCTGAAAGATCGTTTACAAGATATCTTCTCATGTTTATTTGCATCTTTTCAGCTATCTCTAAAAGAAACTTCTCCCTTTGGACTATTATGTAACTTTGCCAATAATGAAACTAGATTAAGGAATGATCATACCTAAATCTAATTTTCTTTTTTACCTAATAATTCATCTTTACATTAAAGCTTTTTTCAATAGAGTAATTCCTCCTTAATCTCAGCGTTTGCATATCTCAAATATTTGAATAACATTATCAAGTTCTTTTTCTACCCCATCACATAAATTATGGTATGTCAAATAACACATGTTTAGTTTTTAAATCTCTTCTCTTACAGTACTAAATGTATGTTTAGTTTGATTAAGCTGCCGGGTCAGGAGGACAGCTAAATTCCACTTAACATTTTCCCTAAAAGCAGTTTAAACAAAGCAGAGCTTTAAAAAATTCTTAAAATCTTAAATCACATACTCAAAATAATTGAAATTTCAGCACCACCCTCATTTTTACCTTTTTCATGCACACGCTTTTTCCACGTTAGGATAGGAATTCTATTAAAATGCTGTAGTAGCCTTGTGTACCGATTTTCCTAAGATGAGTAATATTTTGTTGGATATTAGCCAGTAAGACTAACCTCCACTGCTTTCCTATTTCTAGAGTTCAATGAGCAGGCGCGAGCGACAGTCGTAGCAATAATAACCATGAGAACGGTAGCTGTATAACTCCTGCTAGAAGCCTGTGATGTGTGAGACCTGTACGAAGCAAGTTGCATGTATCACCTCATTGAATTCTCTCAACAATCCACGGGGTGCTTAAGTAACTTACACACAAGATCACACGGTAGCAAGTGGTAGAACTAGGTTCAGATTCAGGCACCCCAACTCGTCTTGTGTAGCCTTGTGGGTAATCTCTTAAACTTCTTTTTGAGGTTTTCCATGCAGCTTCTGCTTTGGAAATAGTTGCACGCATCTTCCCCTACATTTCCCCCCTTACTCTTTGATAATTTTTGGTGACTGAGTTGCCTTGCCATGAATACATTGATGCTCAAAGAAAGTATTGTTAAGTTCACAGAGCGATATATCATGGGGACAGATCTGAAACGTGGCACATGCGAACTGGAATTGATCAGGTCTCAGTTGCTGTACGTATATGAAAGCGGTTTTAGAGCAAAATACAACTTGTTGAATGAGAGCTCTTGGATGCAGAACAAGATTTTTTACTTTACAACACACTCATTGGCAAAAACCTTTTCTTGCACAGTGTAACATGGAAAGCATGCCATGAAATCAGGCTTAGAATTTAGTGGCTCTAGGATTACGACATAGTTTCAATAATAGAGGTAAATGGCAACCCAGAATAATAGCCAAGCAAATACAATCCCTAATCTTTGGCTTGTTTGGATATTTACTCAGCGTAGCTTCTGAAAGAGCTGAGAGCTTTCTGGAAGAAATAAATGGAAGAGAGCACCTGCGTTCCCAAGGCTAAGACCTCCCTTTTGTAAATGCACTGAATTTTTAAGAGGGTGTGGATGTGTTTAATGTGTGGGTGTGTTTGTTTAAGGAAGACAGTGAACTTCAAAAGGCAAAATGTTTTGTAACCCAGAAATGTAATGGTAAGTGGAATTATCCAATCTGCTATGAAATTAAAATAAACTAATTTGTAAACTGAGCTCAGACGTGGGGCTCCACTTGGACCAGCTTCATCCAGCAGGAAGTTCGGACGCTCTGCTTCAGTCTAGTCAGGAACCCCAGAAATAGAACCTCCAATTTGAACAACAGCAGATACTAACCCACCTAAGGGACAGTAGAGTTTTTTCAGTTCAGTGAGGAAAGGAATTTCACTTTCTGGCTGCTATCCTCCTTTTCCCAGGAACTGATTGCAGATAGTGGGACTCCACCTTTAGCCAAAGGGGTGGGTAACCACAGCCTTGTAGAGAGAAAAACTTCAAAGCAGGGGAGGTGAGCCATCCAGTTGCCCTAGGCTTGGGAGAGACGGATCTGGAATGAGAGTTCTGATCTCATAAAATGCACTTTAGACTTTTCAAACTGCCAGGCCAGCCTTTGTACTCTAATTCTTAGTCAGTCTGGGCTGAGTTTGGCACATGTAATTATTTCAGCTTTAAAAAATAGCCATTAACTATTCTGATGGATTTTCAGAATTGGTAGTGGTGTTGGGAATACAGACTCCCCTTTTCGTGCATTCCCAAATCTGTATAGACAGTCTGCTGTTCGGTGGGTCCCAGTTACAGTTGTTTGGTAGCAGAGGGTGGGGGTAGCATAGACAGATGAACATCTGGGCTCTATCAGAATCAGACGCTCTGTCTTAGTACTTCTGGTCTTTTTTAAAAATTGTGGCAAAGTACGAGGTTGGACAATTAAGTTCGGGAACTCATCCTAGAAAAAGTGCTGCTTGATTATCAGACCTCGTACTTTATATATAACTAAAATTTAGCATTTTAACCATTTTTAAAGTGTACAGTTCAGTGACATTCACAATTTTGTGTATTCGCAATCTTCTGTAACCATCACGACCACCCAGTTCCAGAACTTTCCCACCATCCCAGTGATCTCTTCTAGGTAAACCTTTTATCACAGCTGCTAACGGGTAGGAAAATGGATTGGCTTTAAGCTTTTGTTTCCTTCTTTTAGTAGATAAACGGTTATCCCATAAAAAGCAGATGGCAAAAAGTAGGGAAAACGTAAGGCAAGCAATGATTCATTAGCTGGATAATTGCGAGTGTGAGCTTGATGCTAATATCCTACACACTGAATCACAGACCAATGTTTTGGAATTCAACTTGTGAAAAAAAGAAAAGTCAACCTCATCCTTCAGCTCTTGAATTGGGAAGTAGCTTTTCATAAACCTTTGGATCTGATTGTTACTGTTACCAGTTATGGAGCCGTTTCTCCGTGTTAGATGCACCATTTCATTGTTATAATGATCTAGCAAAGTAGATGACATTATGCCGATTTTATGAGTCCAAACATTACACTGCACTCACACTTTACTCAGGTTGCTTCTGTGAGGAATGCGGGTTAGGAAGTTAAGTGGCGGGGATGCGGTCCCTTCCCCAGTTGGGTAACTCAGGGTCATCACTCGCCACACCTTGGTCTAAGCATCAGGGTGTCATGCCTTTAGCGGCATCTAAAGTTGTGTTTAGAAGAGGTGGGGTTTATCTTTCCTCTCTATTCCTCCTTGACAGCCTTTCAAAGGAAAACTTTTGTGTGGTCAGACGAGGAAAATTAGACTGAAATTTTAAGTCATAAACTGCGATGCTGAGCCAGATCATGCTCCATCCAGCTTGCACGGTGCCCCGAGGCTGTTTATCCAACCACGTGGTGGTCGCTTTGCAGGTTGTCACAGCTCGGGCTGTGGTCCCGGTCACCGGTCCCCAGGGCATTTCCTTTTTGGAGACCAAGTTCTTCTTGGTCCACGAGATGTCCCCTAAATCCATGATACCTGTAGGCCTTAAATATAAACCTGACTGACATAATTTAAACCAAGTCCCAGGCTGTGTCTGAAATGTTAAGAGTATGATTGGCCATGAGCTTTGATTTTAAGAGAGCCGATGAGTTATTTGTCCCTGGCCTTCCTGGGCTCTGAACGCCCGGCCAGTCCTGGTGCCGGGACTGTATCTGCCTGGACCCCAACAGGAGCACCCAGGCCTCAGCTCCCCTGGAGAGCCTTGGACACACACCCAATCCATGTGCCTCCATTGCACCTTTGAAACCTACAAAGAGAAGGGTGTTTGCTTCCCTGGTTCCACAGGAAAGAACGCATTTCAGGACCCACAAACGACTGAGGCGATCCCACCTAGCCCCTAACCAGGCCTCACCGCACACCTGCTGCCACACCTGGCCAGGGCTGCCAGGCACCGAAACACTGCCCTTTCCCCAGGAAACGTGGATGGGGAAATCTGACGTGAAAGCTTGCTGGTGTATCACCCGGACATGATGAATCTGAGGGAAGACATAGTCATTTAAATGAAAAAAAATACCTGCTTCTGTCCAAACCCTGAGTCTAGAACACTGGTCCTTAAACAAAATGATCAGTGATCCCCAGGCATCAGGAACTCCTTTTAAGTGACATGTGAACTGCTCTTGTTTTCAACTGGGAATCTCCTTGCAAGGAGCAGAACCAACTCTGGCTTACAAACCAGAAAAGAAACTCTGGGGAATAGGATGGAGGAGGCCACAGAGACAAAGGGAGAAATCAAAACGGCGCCCTTTCTCCGTAGGAGGGACAGATGCATTCCTGAGGGTGCTGGTGGCAGGATGGATGAGTCCCTGTCACCTTCAGACCTGTTTGTCATTCTGCTCCAGATGCAAACTGCTGGAAGAACACATCTGGCTGGCCCAGCTGGGCGAGGCAAGGCGAGGGCCTGGACGCGTTGGCGAGCTGCCCCAGCAGGCTACTCACTGGCACACCCGCAGGGGTGCACACCCACCTCGGGAGGTTTGCACCTGCACAAGGGAGAGGGTTCCGCAGCTTCCTTGGCCTCTGGAGCACCCCCACCCCCGTGTGACAGCCAAAAATGTCTTTAGACATTGCCACGTGTCCCCTGGGGAGTAGGGAGGGTGGGCAAAATTGCCCTTAGTTGAGAACTGCCACCCTAAAGCAAAATCAACCCTCTGACCAGAAGGGGGATGGGCGCTGGGTGGCAAACAAGTGGTAGCCACTTGGTCTCTCCTTTAGGTCTGTTTTCACGGCTCCGGCCCTGGTCAGAAAGCAGCGCCCAGTCTGTGGGCTCACCAGCTCCATGCACTTCTCACTCACAGACTCTGCCTCCTGACATGACAGCAAGGTCCCCTGAGGTCCCTTCCCCTAGCATTTAGTCTTTGCTCCCTTTGTACCTTATGGGTACCATCTCTGTGCCTTACAGGATTCTACAGAAACAATCAAGTATTTGCATGGTTTTCCATCCCCCCCCCCCAAAATAATGAACTTCTCGAGAACAGAAATCATGTCTCACGCAGAGCTGTGTGCCCGGTGTGTCTGGCACAGGGTGCTGGGCACGTGGGTACTCGTACCTGTTCTTATACATCAGTGCACGAGCAGTCTCGGTCTCAGATGGAGTTAGGCGTGGGTATGGCCCTGCTTACTATAGTGTTGGGGAAGCTTGGCAGCAGGCAGGCGTCCACATCAGAACCCCTACAGGGGGGATGCACCAGTTCTGTGGGGAGTCTGTACTTCAGCACATCCATCCATCCTCCCGCCCCGTCGTCTGCTAGGAATCACCCGAGAATGACCCATTTTTGCGGAACTGAGGACATTCCCGCAGAGCGCCAGCGCCTATGCGGACTTCCTGGTCTCCTGCTTGGAGAAGGCGCTCTCCTGGGCTGGGCTCCTCTCCACTGAGGTTTGATTATAGGCCTCCAGCTCAGAACAGCTGGAATGGCTGCGTGAAAGAAGCTTCTGAGATGTGTTTCTGAGCTTTCCTCACGGAAGAGTCAATAATCGATAAACACAAAGTACTGTTTCCCAGAGGGTGCTAGTAACCAAACTAGACTCTGCTCCATTTTTAAAATAAAAATACTGCTGCTAACTGCCAAAGCTTGCCTCCCGCCTGGGAGACTCCTCGCACAAGTCGGCAGTCACGGGCCCACCCTGTCCTCTCACAGCTCTGTCAGCTCCCTCTCTGGCCGCCTCCTCCCCAAGACTTCAAGGCTGTTTTTATGCCAGATACAGTCGATCCTTTTAGGTGCTTTTCCAGCCAGTGGTGTCATCCCTCTGGGGCTTGGGAGTCACAACTTTGAACAGTGTCCCAAACAAATCCTACTTTTGTTTCAGAAAAGAAGTATGTTTTTAGTTTAGTTAAACAGAAGATCAATACATCTTTCTTGCTCAGTATTTTTAAAGTTATAGTTGCCAGTTGAGAGTAACTTGGTCTCGCTTTCCAAGTGAAACACTTTCCCGGGTCCATCAGAGCAGTGGTTCCCACACCTCAGGGAGGATCAGACGCACTGGGAGGGCTCCGGCTCTACCCCCATTTACTGACACGTTAGGTCTGGGGTGGGGACCAAGAATGTGTACTTCTGGCAGGTTCAGGTGATCCCAGGTTGTTGGGTTTTAAAACTAGGGTTTTAGAACCACGAGAGCATACATTTCTATAAGACAGATTCTTAGTGATTTTTATACATAGTATCTTCCTAATAAATCATAGGTGATTTTTTTGCCTGCCATACTTATATTAGGTACTCAGGTACAAATGGAATGAATGAGTGAGTGAATGAATGACTGAATGTAAAAACTTACAAAGCTCTATGAATAGTTACTTCAGTTCACTTCTCGCTGCTTTCACTAAACTTTAATCAAACGCATCCACAGTTTTATTTGACTGGGCGCCCTTGGTTGGTGTTGAGCAATAGGAGATGTAACTATTCCACTCTTCCAAGGCTTAGAATAATTCTAATGTTTTTAATTACCCCGATAATCCCGTGTCTTCTCAAAATTAAATGATACAGGGCCGGCCCGGTGGCTCAGGCGGTTAGAGCTCCGTGCTCCTGACTCCGAAGGCTGCTGGTTCGATCCCCACATGGGCCAGTGGGCTCTCAACCACAAGGTTGCCAGTTCGATTCCTCGACTCCCACAAGGGATGGTGGGCTCTGCCCCCTGCAACTAAGATTGAACACGGCACCTTGAACTGAGCTGCTGCTGAGCTCCCGGATGGCTCAGTTGGTTGGAGCGCGCCCTCTCAAACCACAAGGTTGCGGTTCGACTTCCCTAGGGGATGGTGGGCTGCGTCCCCTGCAACTAGCAACAGCCACTGGCCCTGGAGCTGAGCTGCGCCCTCCACAACTAAGATTGAAAGGACAACAACTTGACTTGGAAAAAAGTCCTGGAAGTACACACTGTTCCCCAATAAAGTCCTGTTCCCCTTCCCCAATAAAATCTTAAAAAAAAAAAAAATTAAATGATACAGAGGCCATTTCACCTCTGAAATGGGGGCCAGAACGAGATTCCATCTTTGCCAGGTTGGCTTAGAGGCATAATCAAACTGCCAACCAGTTCCCGATCATGTTTTCAAATAATTGTATTAGTTGTACATGTAAATGGGCACACAAGGGGTTAAAGAGCTCATGCCAGGAGCATGTTGATATTTAAACGATGCTCCAGTTAGATTCTGTATTACATATTACAAAATAGCAGGGTGTGAACTTGCAGCTTTATACACGTACTGAAGTCATCCTGGGGCTGACAGAATTTTTTCTTGGTGAAAGCATAGAAATATGCATAGTTAGGAGTCCCTTAAACGTATAAGGGCTTCTGTTTGCAAAGGGTTACCACAGATACTTGGAACCCGCCCAGGATACATCCTTAAGTGCAAAACTCTTAGGCACTTTTTTCTCCCAGTGTTATGCCTAATAAAGAACTCCCGCAGCAACCAAGCGTGGCCAGTATTGTGCCCTGAGAGGAAGGGCTTTTGTCATGACAGCGGTGCCTGTCCCAGCCACGCGGGGCAAAGCCATTTGCCAGAACCAGCCTACTGCCTTCTCAGCAGAGGCCGCTCCCACCTTCTCTGCTCTTTACTTACGTCCAGTTAGGCAGTTACATAGTTGCGACTGCTTGCGAAGTGTGCTCCGCAGGACAGAAACCCCGTTGCCCCGGAGCAGTGGGCATGGTGGTTCTGTCTTCAAGGCAGTAAGGGACAGTTAATGAGTTGGGTCCTTGTAGCCATGGGTGGCTTCAGGAAGTTGTTAGCCTTTTTTTCTTTTTTTTTGCTATTTCTCCACACATTTGGTTTTTGTCACATCCAGGATGCTGGTGTTTAAATATGGACCTTCTAAGAACGTTATTATTTTACAACATTCCAGGGCATGAAGCAATATGTCTTAAGAGCATGGGCTCTGGAACCAGACTGCCAGGGTTCAACAAAGAAACTTTGTGGTTGCGTGACCTCTCCTTGCTCCATTTTCTTCTTTCTAAGATAGGTTCCTCATAGGTGCATTTGAAGGATCAGATGAGTCAATGCTCTTAGCACGGTGCCTGGCGCTCAGTAAATGCTCAACAGAGGGCTGCCATTATCCCTTTGTTGTTTGTGACGATGGCAGTCTTTGTGTGAACTTTCTAGACCGGCTGTCTGCGCGTCAGGTCCCCGTGCCGGTGTCTTTATGCTCACGGTACTTCCAGCTCTACGTTAGCAGTGACTAGAGAGAATGGCATGCAGTACAATTTGGAAATCCGTGCTGCCTCAAAAATCAGCCTTGGAATCCTTTTGATATCATCATTTATTTTCATCAGGCCTATTTTCATCATTGCCCTGGTACTTCAAGTTTATGAAACATGCTAGTTTGTGCAGAGCGGTTGTTGAAAATGTCCTGGCTTGTACCAACTTTTATTAGCCCATTTGCCTCTCAGGTAGAATGAGGAGAGAAATAAATTAAACCATCATTCTTCAACTACTCATTATATATTCTCTATCCTTCTGAGCAGGACAGATAGATGAAACTCACCTGCCCCCTTTCCTTTGTAAGGAACTCCTAATGCAGTTTTGTCTTTCTTGCATTACTGTCAGCACTTTTCTTTTTTGAGTTGTAAAACTGCAGTCTGTTTCAGTCCTTTTGGCAAAATCAACCCAAATACCCCTCCCTAATTTAGGTGATTTCCACAGTGAAATATGTTTGTAAACTCCACCTACTTACGGACTTAACAGCTCCAACCTTTTTCCCAGGGGCTCCTAAGAAATTGCAAGTCTAGTCATCACCCTTTTAAGATTAAGACTTGAAGACAAAGGAGACATTTTTGTCAGCTTTTTAAAAAAAAAAAATCAAAGAGTTCTTGGAATTTTTTTGACTGTACATATATAATATAAAAGCTAACTTCAATTTTTCTTATTTGTGGAACTACCTTAACACATTGTGTTTTTCTTTTAATTCTGTACAGAAGTTAGTTCATGTTGACACTTGCCAAACATTTAAATCTAATTAAAGCAAGGATGCCATAACAATATACCAAGTGAATTCTTGCCCCAGTAACTTTCATTATCCTTTCGGGTCCTGTCATCCTCCTTTTTGAACCTTCATCTTTAGCAATCACATCTCATACAAAATTACCAAACCGTTTAGCTCTGACCAGATTTTACCTCAAAATACCATGAGTGTATGTTTTTCTCTTGTTGTTGCCACAGTTGCCATTCTCTGAGATGGGGAACTGGAGAAAGAGGTGTGCTCGTTGGTGTGCCTAGAAGGACAGAGCAAGGTCACAGTTACCTTGGCAGTTTGTTGAGTTGAAATGAACCACTTCAAAGGGACAGGAGGGCCATGCTTAGCTAAATAGGTTTGCTCGGAATTAAGTGGGTTTTACCTCCTGACAGTTCTAGTCATTTAATTATAAACAGCCAGTCATTTAGTTATAGAAGGTTTCACATACTAAAAGGGATAAAATGTTGTAATAATAGATTAGCACGTGATTGAAAGCCACGTTTCAATGTTTTCCCTACAATTGTTCTCTGTATTAAGAAACCTCACACATAGGAAATGCCTGAAACCTGATTTATTCATCACATTGCATCTACCTAAGTAATAACCTCCATCTAGAAAATACGATGTGAAATGTGTGAGTTTAGCCATCAGCAGAGATGGCATTTCTGTAGTTAACACAGTTGGACCAGAGGAGATGCCTTCTTTCATCCATGGAGATCATTTTACTATAAAACGAAAGCTGTGTTTTGAACCTTAGTTTTGCAAATAAAGACATCGCGACAAAGTTCTCTTGCTGTAGCTGCTCCTTATTTCTCAGATAGTTGCTCAGATGGAGCATGGAGCTATTAGAATTTGAACTTGAACGGGGATGAAAATATTACAATATTGTCCTTAACTACTCCAGGTCTAGTTAGTGGCTGACAAGTATGTGTTGGGAGCTACTGGTCTTATGTCCACCATACAAAGCAGTCCGTGGGCTGTTTCCCACACGGTCACTCTCCCTGGTGGGAATGACCACGTCCGTGTGTCAGGTCCTGGGCCCACCCCCCTGAACTCTGTGTTCTCACTGCTGACTGAAGTCTGGATGCCTGCACAGGGGTGCCCCACTCCCCAACCCCCCGCCCAGCAGTGAAAGGTGACGAGCTGTTGGCTTTGCTCCTGTTCTCCGGCTGTTTCCCTTCCCATTCCTGGTCACTAGTTCCAAGGCTCACAGTCCTGTCACATCATGTCTCCCCCAGGGCCTCCCCCACCCTTACCCCAGCCCCACGAGGCCACTTACGGTCAACATACATTCTGTATTTCCCACCTTTCTGCCTTTCTCAGGTCCTCCTCGCCACGTGAAGGGCCCTAATATGGACTTACATCTTTCCCATCTTTAAAGTTTCTACTCAAATCCCCACCTCCCACAAAGCCTGCTGAATCTCTCCATCGGAATTCACCTTCTCATCCTGTTCTCCCACCAACAGCACTGTATGTGCTCTTAACATCCACAGTTTTCTTTTGTCCAGACAGCATATGTTGAAAATTTTCAAACATTCAAAAAAGTTGAATGAATCGTACAATAAACACTCATATACTTGCCATTTAGATTCTACAGTTCACATTTTGCTATATCTGCTTTATCACGCATCCAGCTGTCCATTCTTTCACACACCCTTCAATCTCTCATAGATATTGTATGTAATATGCATATGTTTTCAAATCAAGTTACAGTCATCAGTACATTTTACCCCTAGGCACTTTTGCATGCATAGCATGAACTAGAGTTCAATCATTATTTTCTTTTTTAGTGAAAATTTATATACAGTGAAATACGCACATCTTTAATGTACCATTTAATGAGTTTTGACACACGTTTGCACCTTTATAACAAATCACTTTCCAGATACAGAACACTACATCAAACCAGGAAGTTTTTGTGTGTCCCTTCTCAGTTGATTGCTGTCTCCACGCTCAAAAGGCAACCACTGTTGTGATTTTTTTCACCATAGATTAATTTGGTCCATTTCTGAACTTCATATAAATGAAATCAAACAGTATGTACTCCCTTGTGTGAGGCTTCTGGCATTCAATGCAGTGTGTTTGAGGTCCGTCCGTCCATGTTGTTGCCTATATTGGAGGTGGGTGGTTCCTTTTGTTGTTGAGTGGCATTCGTTTTGTGAATATACCACAGGTGTTTATCCATATACTGTTGATGGAAACTTGTGTTGTTCCCAGTTTGGGGATGTAAAGTCCTTTTCTTTGTTGACATGCTTTCATTTCCTTTGGTAAATATCTAGGAGAAAATTGCTGGTTTACAGGGTAAGCATTGTGCTTATTAGTTTTGTAAGAAACTGCTAGACATTTTTCCAAAGTAGCTGGGTCATTTCATCCTTTTCGCACTGATGTATGACAATTCAGGGTGCCCACAGCTCTGCCTACAGGTGGTGGTGTCAGGCTTTCTCATTGACCTGTTCTGGTGGGTGTGTCATGCTGTCTTACTGTGGTTTTAGTTTTCTTTTCCTGGATAATGATGATGTTTTGTCTTCTTATATGAAAGGTCTGCTCAAATCTTCTGTCCATTTTTAATTTTAAAATACTTGGATGATGAGTGGAAAGAGTCCTTTATATATTCCGGAGACCAGTCCTGGTAGTGCTGAGTATTTTCTTCCATTCTGTCATTCTTCATTCATTTGTGTAATGGTTTCTTTTAAAGAGTAGAAGTTTTTAATTCTGATAAAATATATCAACTTTTTATGGTTTTTACTTTCAGTGTCATCCCTAAAAGTCACAAGGATATTCTATACTTCCTTTTGACACTTCATAGTTTTAGCTTTTACAGTTAGGTCTGTGCCCATCTCAAATTATTTTTTATGTATTTGGTAGGGTCAAGGTCAGTTTGCTCCCCCATCTGGATATCCAGTTACACATGGTTCACTTTTGTGGTTGTATCCTTCTTGCCTCGTGTTGTGACTTTGCCTGTTTGACCTTCACGGATCATGACCTGGCCTGATCTTTTTCACACAGCAAATACTCAAGACATGTTAATTGAATTACATTAAAGATTTAGAGGATGATAGAGGGCTCCGGCAATCTTTTAATGTCTCAGTGTTGGAATTAGTTTTATGGGATCCATCCCCCCAATTTCATGCTGTTTATAGAGCCCCATTTAAACCTTGAGTTACATTATCTGCCAAGACTATAGCTTGAGACAGCAAGGTTACTGCTTGAATCTTTGGCTTCTTTGGAGTGAAGAATGGAGATCAATTCAGCTTTTTATTAAATGAGTAATATATGCTAGACACGGTGCCTCATTGCTTTCCACTACATCTTCTTGTTTCATCTTTATAGCAACCTTGTATGTTAGATGAGAAGTTTTGAGTACTGGAGATTTTAAGTGACTCCCGCATTGTACAATAAGTAAGTTGCAAAGCTAGGAGTTCTCCAGGGTAGGAAAATTGGGGGAAAGCCAATAACTTGATTCTGATAGGAGATTGCTACAAAAGAATCAACACTTGATTGCTTTTTAAAGTATATAAGACTTGGTAATCAAACATATTAAATTCTGAATCAACTCAAAGATAATTAAAAAATTCTTCTAACGTTACTCCTAGTATAGAGTGTATCTGCAAAACAAAAACCCTTGGAAAATATATTTGGGCCTAAATCTCTATGCTAAGTTTTGATTAGATAGTAAAAAGATATTGACATCCTAAATGTCCACACACTGCCCAGGATATTTTTTGTCATGTTCTCAGAGTCAGGTGATGGAGCCAAGCTTATTTCAGAAAGCCAGATGTTCTCCTATTCCAGAGACTGGAATGTGTGTCTCTGTCCCTTCTCATATCTGGGATGGATGTGTGGGCTAACGTTTGCCTTGTTTGCAGGCATGCTTCAGAAGCGACCTTCTATCGATGACTTTGTGAGTGCCCTCGTCTCCGACTTGGATTTGGACTTCGAAACGTTCCTCATGGATTCTGAGTGATGGAAGCACCTTGAATATTTCAAACTGAGGTCATGTAGATATTAGCTTTTGTTGTAAACGCCACAGCTGTGAACACTCATTTCTGAGTTCAGTGTTCACTTCTGTAATAACTTCTGAAAAACCTCAAACGGATGGAACTTGGAATAAATAATTTGTTTTAATGAAGCTGGCTTTTAGCCTGTTTGGCAGATTTTTGAACATATGGAAATCTACTCAGTGAGCTAGTAAAAACTAGAGCATAGAGTTGTTAAATTTAAGGTCCGGGCATTTCCTCAGTGCAGCCACTCTCCTGTTGAACTTTCCCCCCCTTTCCGCTGACCGTTAATTAGTTAAATTAGACACTTCATTAAAAGCTGAATTTTTGTTTGAAGCTGTCTTCAGAAAGATTACACAAAGAGTTCTTTTGAATGATTACCATTTCTTACGACCACTATACGAGGCTTTGAAAATGCACTTGGGGTAGTCCGCTACAGCGACCAAGGAACCAAGTATGGTTTCCGAAGTACCTGCCATTGACTGCAGCGTTTAGGCAGCATTTGGGTGGACTCAGAACAGACAAGACTTGAACTCACACTCCTCTGGCTTGACTGTGAATGTCCAAAAACAAGGGCAGTACAATTAATAAGTGATGTGCCAAGAGCCAGCAACTGACGAATAAAAAAACTGGCATTTAAACCATATCTGTCCTGTCCTGAACCCATCTGCCTTCCATTATTGGCAGACTGTATCCCTGTGCGTTCATAATAGGGAAGAAAAGATTTAATGAGTTTCTCCCACCGTCAAAGTCAAGAATTTAATGATAGACTTGAAAGTTGCATCTGCTAGCAGCCTCTTGCTACTTCCCACTAGTGATGATGCAACAAGGCCAGATGAAGAATCCCCAAAGCTAGGGCACATGTGAAACCTATTCACAGAACCTAGAGGAACTTCTACAAGCTCAGAAACAGATGCGGCCAGATGGAGAAATGTCAGTGACCCACCCATGTCGGGTCCCCCGGGTGCACGAGGGGCTGACCCGTCATTGCCTCCCACACTCGCACTGAGCGGGCACCCACCGGAAGGCAGAGCTGCTGGCATGCCACCCCCGCGGTACCCACGCTGCCCCGTGCTGCCCCTATTCCTCTCCCAGCTCCTCTCACTGAATTTCTCAGTGTGAACACAGGTAACTTGTGAACACAGAGAATCCTGGGGCAGGAAGTAGGGCAGGTGTGGCAGTGGTGCCTCCTCTGTACTCAAAGCAAAGCTGGGGCAGGGAGGGCAAGGCTTGGGGTGATGCTGGCAACAGGAAGGGCCCCGAGACCAGTGCCCCGGAGGCATTTAGCTGTTTGTGTCCTCCACCCCATTTATGCACAGAATCTGAGCTAAGGTAAGGAAAGACCTTCCCTGGCAAACTTGAACTACACAAATGCTAGCTCTATGCTGAGCCATGGACTGGGAGAAATTGATACAAATCTGCAGGCCCATGACAAGTAAATCGCAAACGGTACTTTAACCAGCTCCCTGGTGTACTGGCGGTGACAAGCCCCTGGGTCTTTGTCAGTCCGTTTGCAGTTGAGGGTGAGTAAGGAGAAGAATCTATGCGGAGCCCAGGCACAAGCATTCTTCCGGAAAAGGGAAGGGAAAGACCACGTGGAAGAGCGTAACTTGGAAAATTATTTTGCAGAGGAAGTAAAGCCCATGTAGAAACCCTCTCTGGTATTCTTAGGGAGGTCCGAGAACACACAGTATCTAAGAAAGCCACAGAAAAAGAGCAAGCAGAAATAAAATAATAGGACAAGCTAACAAAGAAGATGGGTAGCATAAGAAAGAAAGAAATGCAGAGACACTGAAATACGGTGCCATGATTTAAAACATCATCAAAGCAGAAAAGTGCAAAACCACCGAGGGCAGCCTTGGGAATCATGTCAGGATACTGAGAGGAGACATGTGGGTGGGGCTGGTAGCACGGAAGTGGAGGAGGGGACCACCCCCTGCAGACCTTCAACATCCTGAGGGGGAAGCAGGCACCAGGAAACAAAAGTAGTAACAAAATCCCAATTCTTGTGTCCTCGTGTGTTCCCAGCACTCAGGACAGCGGGTACCACTTGGAGGTGCTCGGGTGAATGCATACTACGCAACGAATTTAATAAAACTTGCTTGACATGAGAAGAAAAAAAGGAGTGTGCTATTTAAAAGGGAATCCTTGTTGGTTGCCCAACAGTGTGACTGTACTTGATGCCACTGAACACTTAAAAATAGAGAAAACGATAAGTTTTGTCATGTATATTTTACCACACTTTCTAAAAAAGGAAAAAAAAAAAGAAAATCCTGCATTCCACATCAAAACAAAAGAGCAAAACAGTGGAAAGAGACCCTCACCTAGACACAGTCTGCCTTTTCTTTTGAGAGTTTAAATGTAAATATAAGAAAAATTATAAACCAGCATACCCCAAATTGGGCTTTGCAGAACAGTTCCCAGGAAATGTTACTCAGTGTTCTGTGGGCTCCAAAGAGTCCCTTATTAAATACACTGGGGAAATGCCACATGAGCGTTGAAGGTTCACTGTGCACATCAGCAGGCCTCTGATCGCAAAACACACGTGGCGTTGCCTGTATGTCCCAGTGTTTCTAAACATATTTGACAATAGAACCTGCCCTCTTTTGGAGTATCTATGGAAGACATTTTTCACAATCCTGAAAAATCACTGCTAAAAGCATTCAGCTAGAAACAACAGGCGCACATGTAAAGGAACAAAAATTACGATGATCCCAGAATCGCTGCAATTGTAAAATGCGATTGCACAACACCATTAAAAGCCAAAGGACAATGAAAAACAACTTTTGGGAG
Source organism: Rhinolophus ferrumequinum (assembly GCF_004115265.2). Taxonomy (NCBI): domain Eukaryota; kingdom Metazoa; phylum Chordata; class Mammalia; order Chiroptera; family Rhinolophidae; genus Rhinolophus; species Rhinolophus ferrumequinum. Next base: position 97,128,581 of record NC_046287.1, on the reverse strand, counting down.
GGAAAGGCTGAGATGCAAAATAGCATTCTCAGATATACAAGTGCTCTGGAAACATCTCCTCTTTGTACTCTTCTTTAAAAATTGCTAAAAGAATTAGTAATTTAGACCAAGCATCAAAGCAAAGAAAATCTCTAAGGAACTTCTAAGAATGCAGAGGGGTCACTGCCTCTTTTTACAATAACAGCTGGATAAATCATAATAGCAAATAATTTTATTATGAATGCTTTTCCTTATGATGGGAATAAACCCATAAGTACACAGAAATTCCTCTGGGAAAAATTCTCTGCTGTAGTTAGGATTCACCACCAGCTTCCAAAAATCCAATTTAAAGTACTTATGAATATGTAAACACTAAAAAACACAAATAGAAATAGAACTGGAGGATAATGAGTAAATAAATGTTACCATGGTTGTTTTTAGCATTAATACCCAAGGTTTAGCCTGATTTGGCAACATATTTTATTGACATAAAATATTAGTAACAATAGTGCCTGACATTTATTTAGTGTATTCCCGTTTACAAAGAATGTGGCCATACAGTTATCTCATGGGATGTTTACCACCTACGAGATAACAAGGCAGGGAGTATCCTAACTGTGTCCCTCGTGAGGCAGACAGGCTTGGGGACTCGTCCAGGGTCACAGAGCTGGTCCCTGGTGGATGCAGGCCCAGAACGGGCTCCTTTGGCTCCTTGCCCACTGCCCTCCATTTCATGCACGTCTCAGACGACCAGCCTTATTTTCTGCAGGCTCTCAGGGACACATTAGACACTGACAGAGTTGAGGGGTCCCATGACCCACACAGGCCACAGGCCTTACTTACGTCCTACACCATCTGTGTACTTGAGGAAGCCAGTGCCCGTGGACAGATAGAAGATTAAGTGAAATACGGTGTGATGCTACAATATCAGACCAGGAAAGACCCAGGCTCGCATGAGGGCAGGGTTGGGACAGGAGGATGGAGAGGAGAGAGAGAAATTCTGGAACACTCACTGACAGAACTTGGTAACAAACTGAGTGGTGGCGGGGTGGGCTTACGTAAAGATGGCACCTGTGTGTTCATGTAAATCATGGCCTAAACTTGGTTTTAGGAAGGAATGCCTGGGGAAGCAAGACTTTGGCACAGGCTGTGGTGGGCCATCAGTGACCGTCCTACAGGTGGATATATCGCTCAGTCTGCATCTTTGGAGTGAGATCAAAGGGTGAGCCGTTCTCCAGGGACATTTCTCTATCTCATCTACAAAAAGATCATGAAGGAACGCGTCGGGTGCCTTTCTTAAATCCAGGTGCATTAGGCCAAGGTACTCCCTAGGTCTGAGGTTAACTGCACTCCACAGACACTGTGCTTGTGCTTTCCAGCAGTTTCTTCTCACAGCAATATTTGGGGGTGAGTGAGATGGTCCCCATTAGAGTGACACTTGGGACCGATATAAGAGCCGATTTGAGCACATGCAGTAGTGTGGTATCAAATATGGATGGTGCGTCTTCATGCCTGCCAGTTGGGGAACGCGTCCAGGAGAAATGAGTCCTGAAGCAAAATCGTGAAATCCATGGTAGGTCGGTCGGCAGGTGTGAATTGGAAAATTAACTCAAAAGAATGCCCGTGGTAATCACCTTGGCAAAGCATGAGGCTCTAACCTGCCCATATTTGAATCAAGAATTCGGCATTTTGTAATATGAAATAGGAAAGGATTCAGGAATATAAAAGTAGCTAGATACATAAAAGTCCCAGGAAACAGAGAAATATTACTGCATGCATGTAAAATGCATTTGACCCAGGGAGGCCCCAAAGTAACGGAATGTTTTACACATTTGCGTGGTACAAACACCAAACAGCGAGACGCCGTATGGGATGTCAAGTGGCATCTCGTCATCTGGAGCCAGACTTCCAGGGGTTTGTCTACGTGGCTCGTAAGTCTTAGCGACACAGCAAACTCATCCTCCAAAATCAAACTCCTTCTGTCCCCAATCCTCCTGAGTCTGTAACGGGTGCACCCCTGTCCCGACCCGCGGGACACTACACGAGGGACCCTGAAGTACCTAGAAGGGAGGAAAATGGGAGACACAAAGATCGGAGACAAGACAGGAGTTCTGATCAAGTCTCTCTTTATTGCAGCTCAATCATGGGTTATATACATTTTTGTGCTGGGTGGAGGGGCATTAACGTAAGCAGGGTTGCCTCAGGCTGATGGTCTTAAGCCATCTGGACATACCCTACAGAATGTGGGTGTTACCTAAAGACCCAAGTAACTTCCTCTATCTCATGCTTCTCAGTCATGTGATGGTGCCTTACAGGCACCCGCCCACTACACACCCCAAGTTCCCCAGCTTCTGAAGCAGACACCCCGGTGGTCCTCCTGGCACCGCCACCCGCGGAGTTAGCACTCAGCGTCCCTGCTGCACGCGCGCCACTTCCTCGTCACACATCTGTCTCAGGAAGGAAGGGAGCATGTCTCTGTCATCGCTGCTTCCCTTTGCAAATGACAGTTGCCGGAGATGTATCAGAACATTAGTAAAAGCCTCCAGTGTCATCTGGGCAGAAAGGAATAAGTTGTCCAGGATGTTCAAAGGAGGAGCCGCTACGGGAAACACCCCGCGGGCGGCTGTGAACCGTGGAAGGGACGGAGGGTTGGAACCCGAGTCTCCTGGAACTTCTTAAAACTCTGTCAGATATAGTTATCATTCACAATGCTGAGGATTTATGGAAATCTGTTTGTTCCCATCGTTGCTTTAAGAAGAACCCACAAAAGGGCCTGTGACAGAATATGGAGTGGTGTTTTTTTTTTTGGAATTTGTAAGAAGGGTGAACCGAAGAAACACCCAGGAAACCTGGACCAAACCAGCCCTAGGAAAGTAGTCCCAAGCCCAGCTGTACGTCTGCATTAGAATTGGTGTGGAAACCTCTTCTGACCTGTCGTCCTTCGTTTCTTGTCCGGTATATTTTACATGGCCAGTTGGAGAGAAGGCATTGCCCACGGGGAGGGAGCGCAGTCGGGATCTTTAATCCTGAAATACAAGCCGTATGCTGATGTGCAGGTCGGAATTCAGCAGGAAGCATCGCAGAAGCAACGTCATGGCCATTGGGGAAAACTGTTTTTGTGGCTTTTTATGTTGAGTCCTCAAGAACAAAGTCATTTTGGCTCTTTCTTACCAATCGCGGGGGACAAGGGACTGTTGGCTAAGAGCTTGGAGCAGGAGTGAGGTCTCGAGTGTGGTGGGGAGGCAGGAAGCACCCTCCCTGAGAAAGGATCGAAGCCTATCACGTCCCTCCCCGTGGGCCGAGGCCAAACTGCTCTGAAGAGCTCCACTGTGAGCTTTTTAACTCGGGGTGGGGGGGAGGGGTTTAAGGTGGATTCATTAAAATTATTAAATTTATTAAAAATTATTGAAGTTACTACCCAATTGTGTTTAGATTTCTTCCGACGCTGCTTTTCAAATATCGTCTTGTAATTGCTTATGCCTAGCTAGTAGAAAGATTTCTTATTTTTACAAAAACAAAAGTGGGGGGCGCGGGGGAGAAGAAGGCCTAGTCGTTCTAGAATTCCTAGCTCAGGAAAGGGATGGCCCTCGGGAGGACGGCCTGCCAGGGTACTACGGCTGCCACAACCACACAGAAGCTGCGGTGGGGGAGTTGAACCAGAGCAGTTTTCCGACACAGGCACCCTCAGAGAGTTTGATGAAAATGAAGCACATAAATAGGAGCTCAGTCTCCATCTAAAGGACAGCCACCTCGTGCAGGGCACCGCTGGTTATTCGATGAGTTTTGAAGCACTCAGCTCAGCTCCCTACTTCACAAGACGATAGGCGCTTGGACGGAAAAGATGGAGAGACACACACACACATTAGAAGAGGCAAGACGTGGGCTAACCGTTTGTTACCGCTGGAGAAAAAGCACGTGGACTGAGAGCAAAGATCATAAATGTGCACAAAGGACTGCTAGGAAGATGCGAGATAAGCAGTGTAAATAACTCTGTGCGGCACGGCATGTTTCTAATAGTGCTCTCATTGTCTGCAGACTGTTTATTAAAGAAGCCAGGTCCGTATCACAGATGGCTCTTTATTGGCTGACTTATGGCTCACTGTGTGTTCTCAAAGTCCCTTTACTTTTTTGTTTGGAAATTACAAAAAAAAAATAATAAAAAGCCAGAACATGGGCTGCGGTCGGAATGTTTGTGTCCTCCCCAAATTCAGATGTTAAATCCTAACCCCCAAGGTGCTGGTATGAGGAGGTAGGTCCTGTGGGCAGGGGATTCAGTCGTGAGATTGGAACCTGCATGAATCGGATTGGTGTCCTAATCCTAATACAAGAAGTTCTAGAGCAATCCCTTGCCCCTTCTGCCTCGTGAGGATACAACCACGAATGAGATCTAGAGATCTGGAAGCCAAAACAGGCTGCTGCCACCGACACAGTGCCTAGAACAGAACATGGATGTGGGAAAGCTGACGCTAACCGACTCCGCCCCCCCCACCCCCCCCACCCCCCCACACACACAGTTGCTTGCCTGCAGAAACCAGGCACAAGGGGGTGGGAAGATGGCTTTCAACACACTTGATCTTCTAATCTCACAGAAGTGTGTCTCATCAGTGGTACCTTATTCACCAACAGAACACGAACACAGGAGGTGGTGTTTAGATATCCAGCCTTTTTACATGAAAAACTCTTCCCTCTTCCCTGAATCCATCACCACCCAAACACATGTAGCTTTAAATGGCCTATTTCTGTTAAAGGCCGCACATCTCAGTCACCGAAAATCTGAACCAGGAAGTAAGTCTCCTGACTTCCTCTCCCACATCCATCGTGTCCCCTATGATTCTCCCTCTGCCCGGCTGTCCAGTTCTCTCCTCTCCTCTCTCCAGGCAGCCCTCTGACTCAGCCCCATTTCCTGCCACCTGAACTGGTACCATCACTGTTTTAGACTCTTCTAAAGCACGTTGCTCACCATGTCACGTCACTGCCAAAAAACCTGCACTGGGTCCCTTTTGCACATTTGACACAAACTGCCAGACTGGTTAGTAGGACACTAACGGCTGCCCACAGCGGGTCCTGTGTACCTTGCACCTCACCTCCCACAGGTGTGCCTTTCCCCCGTGGCTGCTTCTGCCTGGCATGGCCTGCCTTCTGCTCTTCATGTCCAGATCCTGCGCTCACTTCAGCGTTCCGCTCACATGTCGTTTGCCTGAGACCAAAAGTAGGTTTCCTTCCTTTGATCTTGACTCATAGCATATAATTAGATCTTTTTAAAAGCTCTGGCACTTTCTACTTTATAATGTATTTATTTGTGAACATGTTTATCACCCCGTATGCCCTCAGGTGAAAGGCCATATCTCACTTGTTTTGCAATGGATCCCTTTCATTATGTCTTGCACTTTATGGCAGCTCAGAATTTAATGAATGGATAATGCACATTTTATGGAGTTCCTATGCAATGTACATATTACTGTGCTTTTCTATCCACGAAAGGGACGAGCCTGAAGACAGAGAGCCAGGAGAATGAGGTCTGGGCGTTCCTGCGTCCCCGGCACCCAGCAGTGCCTGACACACAGCCATTACCAATGATTGAAATGAACGGAACAGGAAGTGGATCATGTTGGTCAAAGGAGGGAAGGTTTCCGTTGGGGGGTAGAGACAGTGTCTAGTGCCGCAGAGGTCCAGGGGTGCCCACGGAATTTGGGAACTAAGGCAATGGTGAGTGGAGAGAGAAGCCAGACAAAAATAGTTAAGGCATAACAGATGAGGAAATGGAAGCAATGAGTAGAGATTATTCTTTCAAGAAACCTGCCCAATGGGAGGATGGGCAATGGGATGGCCTGTGACGTACAGGTGATCTTGTGGTCGTCTGCTCTGAGGAGCACAGAGCCCCGCCAGTCCACGTGTGAAAGCAGCAGAGGGGGCTGGTGCAGATGGGTGTGAAAAGTGCAAATGATGCACCCACACCCCCCACCAAGCCCAGAGCTTTATCGTCACGTGCCTACTTTGCTGTCGTCTAGGCACCCCATTCTCAAGATAGACATTATGAGCATTCATTTTACGTGTCAACTTGGATGGGCCATGGTACCCAGATATGTAGTCAAACACTATATTGGGTGTTTCTGTGAGGGTGTTTTTCGATGAAATCAGCACTGAAATCGGTCAGTTTGAGTGAAGCAAATTGCCCTCCATAATGTGGGCGACCCTTGTCCAGTCAGTGGAAGACCTGAATAGAACAAAAGACTGACCTCCCCCAAGCAAGACAGAATTCTGCCAGCAGAATTCTCCTACCTCCCCAGCCTGCTGGCCCACCCTACAAATTTTGGACTTGCCAGCCTCCATAATCAAATGAGCCAATTCCTTAAAATCAATCAAGATCTCTCTCAAGCTCTCTCTCTCAAGCTCTCTCTCTCTCTCTCTCTCTCTCTCTCTCTCTCTCTCTCTCTCTCCACACACACACTCCCTATTGGTCCTGTTCCTCTAGAGAACCTTGACTAAAACAGACTTTAACAAAGTCGATCCTATCCAAGGATGAGAGTCAAAAATGGGAGATGTATTAGCCACAGTAAGTGAAGCATAATGAAAGGAACTGGACAGAGCTGGGAGAAAAGAAGACATGATGGCTTCCTGCAGACATTTTAAGTTGCCATGTGGGAAGAAGGATCAGAGGTTCCCAGAGGGCAAAACTTCAATGACCTAAAGGTGTAGAGGCAGTCTAGTTTTGACTCAATATAAAAAATTATAAATATTTTACTACAATTTTAAAAAATTAATAATGCAACATATTTAAAACCATTGAATTATGCACTGTAAATAAGTACATTTTATGGTATGTGAATTTGATGGCATGTGAATCTCAAGAAAGCTATTTAAAAAAATAAATCTATCTTCCCAATATGCTATGAACAACCTGAACCCAGGATGGGTATCCTTTCATCTTTATTTATTCAATGAATAAGAAAGTGTCTGGTACGTCTTTGCCTGTATCTTCTTCAAAGCTTCACTGATGGTTAGCAAGTTCTTGCTAAGTGATCTTTTGCCATAACAGTTTTCTTGCTGACTCTAGTAGATATGTTTACTTTCTTTCCTTATGTGGGTGACAGGCTTCAAAAGATGTTTGCTTGGAAGTGCAACTGTTTTTGTATGCTTTCTTGACTGATGAAACATTTCCATTTTGTTATGAAATTGGAACTTCCAAAAAGTATCTGGTTCATAATAATTGTTATAATTCTCACTTCCCTCCCTTTTCCTTTGAATGTCTATATAACCACTTTTTATTCAGTTTTTACATCTGAATAATGTAAATGAAATACATGAAAAATAGATGAAATATTGTCAGGTAGAGAAAGGTAGAATGAAGATTCATTTTTCTCTTCCTATGCAAATGACTGTGTCAATTTATCTTCTTCCTACAAGATTTTTAGAAACACAAACATTTTATTTGTTTACTCTCATGTCCACAAATGATAGAATGCAAACTTGAATTAACTTGAGGCAAATGGTAGATTTCTTATAAGGACACTGCTAGGTCTCATGGTCACACAAAGACTGTCACCAGGGGTTTGCAGCTTGTGGCTGCAAATAAGATAAATCTGGACTCAAACTTGGGTACTAGACTTAGGGTGATCACTTCATAAGTTATATAAATGTTTAATCACTATGTTGTACACCTGAAACTAATATAATTTCAACTGTAGTTGAAAAATAAAAAATCTAGACTGAAACTGGGTTAAACCACAAGGAAAAATTATCATGTCGTATGGTTATAGGTGATCAAGGCCATTTCAACTCTGACTGTAGAAGGGCTACAGGTTGGGACATTCAGAGCTGTGACAGCTTACTCTCTTTATCAAGAGGATTCTGGGCCCCATCTCTTAAAAGAAGGGGTATTTCTAGAAGTTGAAATTTCCCTTCCTTAGTTGACTCACATATTTCCAAGTATATTAAACAGACTTGGCTTAGGAAACTGAGTCAGTTCAGGTCCTTTGAGAAGCAGATTTCAAGAGAGGATTAGAAGTGCAGGAGATTTATTGGGGGAAATGGCTGTGAAGGATAAATGGAAGTAGGCAGGTACACTAATGCAGGTGTGACACCTGTGAGAGGAGAGGGGTGGGGAAGGATTATTTGTCAAGAAAAGTCTCAACTCATTACAGCTCTGGGAAAATTTCAGGCGGGCTAGTGGGAAGTCCCCGTGTCAAAACTGCCCATTTTAAGAAGGATCCTGCATCTCACAGAAATTATCCATCATTCATATGGAAATGTAAGGGATTCTGAATAACCAAAACCATCTTGAAACAAACAAACAAACAAACAGACAGTGTTGGAGAACTCACAATTCCCAATTTCAAAACTCACTACAGAGCTATAGTTATTAAGAGAGCAGCATACGGATAGACACACAGACCAATGGAAAAGAATTAAAAGTCCAGAAATGAAGCTTTGCATTTGTGGTCAATTGATTTTTGACAAGAGTACTAAGACAAGTCAATGAGGGAAAGAATAGTCTTTTCAACAAATGGTACTAGAATACAAAAGACAGACAGTAACAAGTATTGACAAGGGTGTGGAGACACTGGAATGTTCACATATTGCTAACAGGAATGGAAACATGGTGCAGCTGCTCTGGAAAACAGTATGGTAGTGACTCAAAAAGTTAGATTTAGAGTTATCACATGACTCAGGAATTCCACTCCTAGGTATATGCCCAAGAGAAATGAAAGATGAATATACTGAATTTATTATTTATATGAATACATGTGAATATATGTCCACCCCAAAATTTGTGCATGAATGTCCATAGAAACTTTATTCATAATAACCCAAAAGTGAAAACAGCCTACAGTTCATCAATAAGTGGATCCACAAAAGTGATCTATATATACAGTGGAATATTATTCAGCAGTAAAAAGAAACAAAGTATTGTTACATGCTATAATGTGGTGAACCTTGAAAACATTATGCTAAGTGAAAGAAAAAAGCCACAAATTGTGTGATTGCAATTATATGAAATGTCCAGAACAGGCAAATCTATAGAAACTAAAAGTATTATAGGTTAGTGGTTGCCTAGGGCTGGGTGTGAAGGAAACGGAGTGAGTGCTAATGGGATGGGGTTCTATTCGGGATGATGAAAATGTTGTAGAGTCAGATAATGGTGATGTTTGCACAACTCATGAATATACTAAAAAAACATTGAATTATGTACTTTAAATGAGTGAATTCTGTGGTATATACCTCAATTCTGTGGCGTATACCTCAATTAAGCTGTTAAAAATATAAAAAAAGAAATGGTCCAGCACTCACCATGTTGGGGCACTGACTAGAGGAACCCAGGGAAAACGGCTTAAAAGCACCGGTGAACCCCCAGCGTTAGCGCCTGGGGCTGTCAGTCCACTATAAGCCCCCTGTGGATTTGCTTTAATCAGTGGAGCACATTTCCATGGTCCGCACAGAAACCACCAACATCACAACAGACTTGCACGAAATGATTTTCAGAGAATTAGTTATAATGAATCATCTTTGCCTCACATTCATGTATTTCATAAAGAGTAATTACTACTGTGTATCCTGCTCTGAACCAGGCCCTATGCTGGCGGCTGGAGGGGAAAAACTGGTCTCCTGGTCTCAGCTTTCAATTTTTTCTTTTCAGTTTTTCCTTCTACTGACATTATAGTAACAGTTAACTTAAATGAAACTGGCTTTTTACAGTTTACATCGTGTTTCGTGTACATTACTTTATCTGATCCTCTCTTGAGTATTTCATGATAATTACCATTATTAACCAAGGATAAGCTTACAGAATTTAAATTTGTCCAAGATCGAAAAGCTAATAAAAAGTAATTATCAACTTCCAAATGCTATTCTTTCCGGAAAGAGCTATCTCCGTTCTGTAGTTTTCACTCCCTGGCAGCACCCACCCCCCCTGTACCCCTTCTCCTCCCGACCCCCCCCCCCCCGCCCCCAAAGATGGTCATTAGCAGCAGCAGGCTTCACTCCTACAGTTTCCACCCCAATGGAGAGAGAAAACCCAATTCTAGAGCACGGCGCGGGCAAGTCCCTGGATTGATTCTCATTGGACCAGCCGTGGTCACATGCTCACCGCTGAGCCACTGTCTCATGCTGGAGGGGTCACCGTCTGCATCTGGAGGGGTTCTGCGCTCTGCTCTCCCGTGCGGGTCACGGTCACGGGCGTGAGGATCAGGTGAGGTCTGGGTCACGTGTCCACCCTGGAGGCAGGAGCAGGCCCCCCACCTGGAAGGAAGTGCATGGTCTGAGCTGGCAGGAGCGCAGTTACACAGAAAGAAAAGGTCTCCATTGGAGTCTAGTAGCAGAAGGGATCCTGGACAGATGAAAGCAGATGCTCGCTACGACAGGAGAGGGGTTATGACGTGGTGGCTCTTAGGACAGAGCGAGGCCAAGTGCAAGGTGTCAGTGTGGCCAGAAGCCGTGGTGCACCAGCTGCAGCTGCTCTCTGGGAGGGTGAGACACAGACATTCAGCACCAGACAGCCTGAGAGCGCTGGAGTCATAAGGTTGCAGGATTCCGAGGATGCAGAGATCTGTGGAACCTACGCACTACTACGCACAAGAGCTTTACTCACCGAGCACACTTGCTTCCGGTTGTGTAAGAGGTGGCACACCTCCGGTTATGTAAGGGGGTGCAGGTGGTTCCATGAGATGTCACGAGCAGTAAAGGCTCACTTGTGTAACCTTGGGATCATCGGATGGGGAGGGCCACCCCGACGTCCCCCAGGTCACACCCTGCCTCAAGCTTCAGGCAGGCTATGCTTGAGCAGAGTAATTTGTTAGAGATTTTCTTATTTTTTAAAACGAAACAGATTCGTGTAAAACTACTTAGAGAATGCAGAAGACGTAAGGAAAAAAAATACCACAATATATTGATTGGTGTTCCCTCAGTTTTCCCACCTACGTTTTACAAATTGGTTTGTAACCTGCTGTTTTTGCTTGAAAATGTGACCATTTTAATTGTTAAGTATTTTTTCTATACCCGTTTTTTAGGCACCGTAGTATTCTGTTGCATGTTTTTGAGGGGCTTTGAAAAGACCAATAAGTAGCACCGACCTTTTTCGCCCAAATCAGTGGAGAGAGAAGACAGCAGGTTGAGAACCAAAATATCACCCTTATTCCTAATTAAGGCCAAATTGGAAGGCGTGGCTCACGATGAGGCAAATTGGGCTTGCTGACTCACACAGGTAGTTCAGACCTTGCAAGAACCCACTTCAGGGAAAACTTAAAGCCGACAGCTCACCAGGTCCTGGCCTCCCACGGGCCCTGATGGAGAGCAATGAAGGAAGGTCAACTTCTCCAAGCACGTGGCCTTTGATCACCTCCCAACGCCTGGACGAGGAAGGGTGGGAAAGAAGCCAGGTAAATTGAGGAAAAGCTCACAATACTGGAGGCTAAGCAAGAGACATTCCCCTCTAACATATGAAGGTCTTATATTTATTCAACTAATCATCTAGTGTACGTTTATTTATGTTGTTTCCAAACAACATTGAACTTAAGTATCTTTGTAATTAATCCTTGTGTACACATATGGTAATTTCGTTAAGATAAGGTCCTAGAAGTGGAATTTTGGGGCCGAATAATATAACATGTTTAAAGCATCTGATGCATTTGGCTACATTTCCCTCTAGAAAGTTTATATCAATGTACATTACCACTAGCAGTATATGGGAACATGTTTCATTAACACACACCCACTCTGGACTAAGGATGCTGGTCCTTGTGAATTTCATGGACAAAAGACCTTTACTTCAGTGTGATTTCAATTGTGAGCAGTCCTAATGGAGTTTTCCTGGAGGATAAGGGGGTAGAAGTGGGAGAGAAACTGTGCTTCAAGGGACTGAGCTGTTTCCCTAGGCTTTAGAATCCTGAAATGGTCCCTAGTCTCTCCCCTTTTGTAGACCGATCTTCTTTTCCCACCCTGGAGGTATCATAGTGACGCTGAGAGAGGATAATTCTGGGCAAGTACAATTCCTTCATAGTTCCGGGCCTGAGGCAAGAAGAGCCTAAATATCTTCATCATCTGTCTTCATCATTAAATGGAAGTCAATAGCCCCTACCTTTTGAACAAGAGCCATGTGGACCTTGCTTGGCCTGTAGTGGATAACGAATACATTGTAACCCTTCTAGAATCATCTTCTAGCCTCTGGGGTGAGGGTGGGTGTTAGATAAATCTGAAATGGGCCTCCCTTCTCCCTCCCATCTTTGTGTGTGTGTCTGCCTCCTTTGGAGGTGCAGAAAAGAGGGGTGATTGACAGAGTGCTTTGGCATTCCTGGGACTTCCGACCAGAAGACCACCTCGTAGGGCTCCCAAGCCACCAGGCTTTCTAGCACCTGGTAGTCGGCCCATCAGCCCGTCACATGCTTCTCCGTACCCTGTGTCCCGCACCCCTGGGGGTGACGGTGAAGTTCTCAGGATCTTCAGGGTGTGCCCCCAGACCTGTGTGGAGTCTTGTCCAGTGAGCTCTTCCCAGACCCCGCCCTGGCCAGTAAAAGGGCACGGGAGTGCCCAGCCATCCTCCCTGCCCTCTTTGTCTGATTCGGGTTCCCCACCTGTGACTCACCTTTGTCCTCAGACAGACACCTTAGGAAAGGTCTTGGATCCAGCTCCAGTGGCCCATGGGCGTCCTGGCAGCAGCAGGCAGGCCCAGACCCAGCCGGGGCACCTTGTCTGTGATTCTGGGCGCACCTCTTTCCGGGAGCTGCTTGGCTCAGAGTTTCAGAATCCCTTTTGTTTCTTTCTGGAAGTTCTTGAGGAAAAGAAGGTAGGAAACCAATACACATCTGTCCCTTTGGAAGAACAGTAGCAGCCTGAAGAGCGATGGGAGATCAAAGCAGCTAAGCAGACGCCCACCCTCTGAAAGGAGAAGGTGCAAAGCCAGAGTTAACCAGGTGTGGTCTCTGGAACAAGGACTCACTGAGCTGTTTGATGTCACTTGGTGCCATCTGACCAGGGTTCTCATTCCAATAGCAACACGGTGTGTGTGTGTGTGTGTGTGTGTGTGTGTGTGTGTAATGTGCTGGCCACATTTCATGTCTCACTGTGGGGAGTCTCTGCCACAAACAGCACTAGACATTTATTTACTTACACATTTAATTGTTTACATAGTTAATAAATTTGGTTTATAAAATTCACCACCTGGCACAAGTACATGTTTAAAACATTTGTACACTACAACTGTAAATAAATCACCTACTAAACTGCGAGCCCTTCAGGTGGCCCCCACAGAAAACACAGCTCTTTGCTTTGTATTCATCTGGGGCTGACCTTAGGCTGGTCAGAAATCATCCCAACACTAACACAGCCGAAGGCCTGGGCCACCTGAACACCAGCTGCGTTCTTTCAACAAATCCTCTGGGAGCTAATAATTGCCAATCCCTGTGTGCGGCACCGTGGGAAATGCACAGAGAAGTAAGATGCTGCTGCCCCGACCCCACGGAGAGAAAGATCAGAATGAGCCCCTGTCCAGGCAGAAGGGAGGTGTCTTCTGAGAGGAGCGAAGCATAGTAAGGCTGCAGGGGCAAGCTCTGCAGGGTGGGTGGGAACATGTGGGGTACATGGGAGCGGGTGCTCGGGTCCTGCCCCCTGCGTCCCAGACACAGCCCCCTCCAGCTGTGTCTTCTCGCTCTCTCCTCGCTCACGGCTTCTTGTCCTTCACAAGCTCTTTCTCACCTGTATCCACACTTGCTGTCTCCACTGCCTGGCAGGCCTGTCCCCCAGCTCTCCATGGGGTGTTCTCACCCTTGAGGTCTCAGCTCCAATGCCATCTCCTGGGAGAGCTCTTGCCTGCCTCTGCCTGAGACACATTTTCGTCAGCACCACCGGCTTAGCCTTCCCACTCATGTATCAGCCTCCGAAATTACCATCGGATTTCTTTGACGATTTGTCCTTCATCTTTCCCCCTCTGAAACGTAAGCTCAGCAGTGGCAATGCGCGTATCGGTCTGGGCCACTGTTGATTCCCCAGCATTTAGAAAAGAACCTGACTGACTCATCATGGTTACTCAAAAGCAAAGGAATGATTTCGGATGTGTCTCACCTACAATCTAAGATGAAAATTGTTCCATTAAAAGAGAACTGTTTGCAGGGACCAGAGAACAGTAGGGATGGGCTTCAAAGGGTCCGTGGAGCACCTACATTTACATGGAGAATTGTGTGTGTGTGTGTGTGTGTGTGTGTTTTCCTGGCTCGAGGGTCCAGAATTAGCTTCAAATTCCCAGCGGGATCGTGACACCTGCCTGCCTCCCCCCGACAGGGCCAAAACCTCTGGTGGACTCTGAGTCCACATCTAGATGGCTTGGGGACAAGGACAGCGGCTGGTGTGGGACCGTTCCTGGGAATTTATTTCCCAGCGTCCGTGTTTCTCCGACAGAGCCTTGTGATTCCCAGGAGGCCCTTAGGAGTCATTGTGGGGGCATAACAGCCACAGGAGACAGACTTTACACAATTGGGCTTCCACCTGAGATTTCATTTAAGGAATGTTTTCCACTGCTTTGGAAAAAGGAAGGGGGTGGATGAAAGCTCTTTTACAAGTACTTAAATGTCAGTTCAGCTTACTTGGAAACCGTTTAAAGAAGAATCTGTTTTCCCAAGTATTTATTCCAACTCAGCTATTCCAAAGTCTGGAGAAACGGAGCCTGAGGTCATCGTCCTGGTGCAGAAGCTTCTGTCTGCCCTGCAGGGGTTGGAGGCAGAGCCCTCTGAGCTGTGCTCTGGGCTTTGCCAAGCGGCACCCCAGCGCCTCCAGGAAGGAGTCCTCATAGGAAGCCTGTGGTGACCCTGAAGTGCCTGACCTCCCAGGTGGCCTGCCCTATGCCACCCCCACGCGCTGAATGGCCAGGGGAAGGGAGGAGCAAAGACATCTAGGCCTTGGCTACCACGGGGAAGTAGGCCCCTCAGGAAATGCTGTGTGCCTTGGCTGTGGTTCACCGTGGCTTCTAATCCTATTACTGGCAGGTCACATCCTCCCCAAAAGACCAACTAGCACCTTCCTGAGGGAGCGAATAACCGCCCAATGCCATGAACAGAAGAGGCAGGGAGAGGATTCTTGCCTGAGAAACAGAAATCCCAGGAGAACTGGGATGCGCAGACTGTCAGGATATTGTAATTTATGGGATCTTAAGGCCTCCAGGTAAAATTACGTTTTATCTTTGGACAACGGCACAGCCTGCGTAGAGGGCACAGAAGGTACTGCCGGTCACCTGTCCGGCCCTGCATTTCCTGAGTGTTCAGGAAACGCTCAGTCAGTTACTGCCCACCACACACACACACACTCACACACACACACACACACACACATACACACACATGCATGCACGCTCTCATACACACGTACACACACACGCCTGCACACACACACACACCCCACATGTTCACTTATAAGGTGCTCTTTCCAAGAATATTACCATTGTGTCTGCCTCAGAGAATTTGGAAAGAACTCTTTTTTCCAAAGTGATAACATTCTGATTTCAATTACTACTTCATTTAAAAAAGGGAGAGGTTTTGTATGATCAGTAAAATTCAAAGCACTCTGTGTACAAAATGGTGAGTTTTCAAATCTGAGTGGATTTTCCTGATACTGGTTGGTTCCCACAGACACAATCAGCACTCCACAAGCAAATGTATTAACCATAACCATTTATTATGTAACAGGTCTTTAGACAATTCAAATGTAACCCCGTAATGAAAATACACCAACCTTCTTTTTTTGTCCCCTCAAAGCGATTTGAAGTGAAATTAAATACAATATTCTCCTCTTTAGGGAGTCAGACTTTTTTAAGGAATCAAGTTGCCAAATACTCCTTACTTTAAGATGAATGTTGTGGGATAGGAGAAAAATGAAAGCTAAGGAAAAAGGACCTTTTGTGAACCACACATTTGTAAACAGACACCATTTGGCATCGGGGCAGCGCTGTCTGTGTGGTGTGGGGTGCAGGCCTCCCTCTGCTGCCCGCAAAGTCAGGGCACAGCCAGAGGCCCACTCACAGGCCAGGCGCTCTGGTGGGGGTCTGGTCTTGAGTGTGGCCAGGGATCCCCGGGCACCTCACACTCCATGCGATTCGAGAATAGCCACACACGCACATGGTCAGGATTTTCTCAAGTTGTTTCCTAGACAGAACATTTTAAAGGCAAATTGTGAGGTCGAATGTCACACGCTCACACACTTGGTTCAGCATCACAGGCCTGGCAACCTGCGTTACCCCTCCCTCGCCCAGCACGGCAGCTGGTGCATCTGGCACGTCTTACTTGTCTGCTACATTGACGTGACATAAAGGACGAAAATACATGGTTCATTTGAAGAGGACACTTGTGAGTTCTGAGCATTCGATGTTCTCACTCGCGTTTTTTGTTTTTTGTTTTTTTAATTTTTATTGGGGAATATTAGGGAACAGTGTGTTTCTCCAGGGCCCATCGGCTCCAAGTCATTGTCCTACACTCTCGTTGTGGAGGGCACAGCTCAGCTCCAAGTCCAGTTGCCATTTTCAATCTTCAGTTGCAGGGGACGCAGCCCACATCCCATGTGGGAATCGAACCAGCAACCTTGTTGTTGAGAGCTCACGCTCTAACCAACTGAGCCATCTGGCCGCCCTCACTCATGGTTTAAAAATTGTGTTCAAATATACCTAACACAAAATTTACCATTTTAACCATTTTTAAGTGTATTGTTGTGTGGTCATCACCACCATCCATCTCCAGAACTTTTCATCATCCCAAACTAAAACTCCTTCCCCATAACACACTAACTCCCCATTCCCCCTCCCCCAGTCCCTGGCACCCACACTTTTACTTCCTGTCCCTATGAATTTGTGTATTTTAGGTCCCTCATATAAGTGGAATCGTACAGTGTTTGTTCTTTTGTATCTTTAACTTGCTTTGCCAGCTCCTTAGATTCTGCATTTAAGGAGAAGGGAAGAAAGGTTAACAAATGGTTGATTTTTTTAGGACAGTACATACCTTTCCCCTCCATTTCCCATTTATTTCTGATGTCATGAAAAGATGACTAAATTATTCATTATTAAAAAATTGAATTTACTCTTTCTATTATCTCGCTTTCATGTTATTCACCTCTTAATTAAAAACTTTAGATCTTGTGACTAGATCATTATTCAATTCTTTCATATGTTTATTTTAAATAAAACCAGTGTTGAACCAGCACTTTCAGAAATCTTCCTTTGAGGAAACGCTCATCCCTTTCTCACGATGGGACAAATACATGTGTGGATGTTATTGTAAAGTGTCTTGAACTATCACGAACTGTAAGGCTATAATTACAGCACTGAAGGAAAGATGAACCTTCTTCCTGTGTGATGAGCCACCGGGGAGTTGAACACACCAGTCAGATTGGAGGGGACGGGATGATGGGGAAGAGCAGGTTATAAAAACTTGAGACAGAGAGAGGAGGCCCCAGGCCGCGGCGCGGGGGGTGGGGGGCCAGGGGGTGAAGGGCACAGGGCAAGGTCATTTCCCAGGGAACCAATGGGATTATAAAATCCTCCGTACCTAAAACTTGGACTTGAAATTTTCTGAAAAGTATTGAAGGTTCTACCAGCGCTGAACGTGGTAGGACTATTTCAGGCCACGAAATCCTCAGGAAGCATCATTTCAGCCCCACGCTAACCCCGTTATGGTATAGTGTTTCCTCCTTCGTATGTAATTTGTCACCCGTGGCAATTTTGATCACTTTTTAATTTACTTTAGTTTCTAGGTAACTCTTCCAAACAAAACAAAACAAAACAGAAACAAAAAACAAAACTAAACAAAGCCCTGTTGGCTTGTCAGGGACAAAGGAGATGGTTTTTGTGATTAAAGGTCTGTAGAGGGAGTGGCTCGGGGCCGTTTGCCGCCAAGCATGGTGGTGGTGATGACAGTGGCCCCTGGACATTCTGGGGAGAGGATAAGGGAGAAAATGACCACCCAGCCTTATTTTAGGAACTCTTGAATTGTTTGGAGTATTTGAGGTCACGTGGTCAACTTCCCACACAACGCAGAGCTGGCAATCTATATAGCTCACTAGCTAATGGCATCCAGTTGGTACCCCAATGCGCTCAGAACAGTGACCTCAGGAGGAGACTTCTCTAAAACTCTGAGCAGTCAGGTACACTTTCCAGTCAGGTCATGGGTTTTAAATTTAGCTATTGCGTGATGTTACGATAATCTCACAAAAGCATTCTGAAACATACCATAGAGACAGTGAGCCTGACTTTCCTAGAAGTCATGAATGAGTTAATAGGATTATACATTAATCATGCTTGTTACTGAAAGAGAGAGTTCATCATAGCTTACATATGTCTGATGGTATAATAATAACCATAGTGTTTACAGACACTGTAAGTGTCTCAAGAATGTCTTAGGAAGAGTATGTACAAAGAAATGAAATGTGCACATCATTCATTTGATAGATTAAATGGAATCCTGACCTGATCTATTGCTGCTCAAATGTGTGTGTGTCTGTGTGTGTGTGTGTGTGTGTGTGTGTGTGTGTGTGTGTGTTGTGTTCCTGGTTTCTCAGAAGCAGGGGCTCTGATTGCCTGCGGACTCTGCTGCAGAAAAGCTGTTACCTAAGTGGTAAGTAATTACCATTTGTTACTAATTTGCTGAGTTGGAGAATCTGAAGAATTTCTTACAATATGCTATTAAATTCTGTACACACACGTCTGCTATATAGGACGCTCTCCTGAGGATGACGGATCATGTTTTTGTGTCTCGTATTTACTACGTCTGGCTCACGGCTAGCATTCGATAAAAGTTTGTTGAACGACTGAATGTTCGGGGCAATTTCATCTACCTTTAGACAAAAATGCGGAGAACTTTGCTGTTCACCTAGTTCCTAGAACAATGCTTTCTGCATATTAATACTAGACGAATGGCAGGTAGAGAGAGGTAAACTAATCATCAAGAGAAATAGATAAACTTAAAAAGACCTGGAGGTCTATGAAAAGTGGGAGAAACGTAGAATGTAACATTTATCTAACTTATTGATATACATGCTTAAAACGCGTTATTTCTGGGAGGAAATCCACATTGACTTTATCAACTCAACTTTATTGTGGAAGAAAAGAAAGTAAAACCAATAAGCAAATGAGAAGCTAGAATTCGTACTCAGAGGCCGCAGCAAAGGAAACAGGTTCAGAGGTGGGCAGATCGAGGCAAATTCCGGGATCAGCCATTTCTAGCTGTGCCACCCTGCGTGGATTTAGAGTCTTTGCATGGAAAACCAGGCTGTTAATATCTACCTTGACGGATTAAAGAAAATCCATTTGCTCAGTGCCTGGTGTTCAGTAATTCACATCCTGGTCCAGTTGGAGGGATAAACATGAAAAAAGTCTGTAAAATAAACACCAAAGAAGGAACTACGCACAGAGGGAGAAGTATCTGGGTTGAAGCAACGGGTACATCAGATGATGGCAATCTTATTGATGAGTCTTATTGAACCACCTGATAGTTGAGTTAAAAGCCAGACTGCTAAAAGTTACAGCTGAAGCTTCAGGGCAATTTGGCATAGTTGTTATGAAGTTAATAACTCTGAGAGATTCAGCTGATCCCAAAGAGACATATTCCTCTATTCTTGTCACAAATGCTTATTAAGCACCTGCTGTGCGTTTTGGTGCATTTTAGGCACTAGAGATACAGCAGTGAACAAAACAGTCAAAACTCTCTGTTCTCCTGGCATTCACGTCCTAGTAGGGAATGACAGAAAATAAAATTAACAAGTAATAGATTAAAAGGTAACAACTACTATGGGAAAAATAGGGAAGGGAATATGGAATCTGAGGAAGTATGCAATTTAAAATTGGGTTGTCCGAGGCAGCCTCCCTGGGAAAGTGACATGAAAGAGCACAGTGGAAGAGCCATGAGATGTGTGCGGGAAGAGCAGAGGGGGAACAGCATGTGCAAAGGCCCTGAGGTGTAAATGAGCCTGACCCTTTGAAGGCTATAGGTGACGATCTTAAAGCATTAAATGTTTCTAAATGCCAACAATGTATTTTAAAAGCAAAAAACCAAAAACCACAAAGGGTTTCCTTTCACAATTACTATTGTCTGACATACTGTTGCCTTTATAACATAAGGCACTTTGTGAAGTGGTCCTTGGATATCATAATCTGAACTCAGACCATTGTGCAACTCATTCTTCTATATTTTATTTGGAAAACATTTAAGTATCACTTACTACATTGTAAGTGTTTTCTAAACACTTTATAAATAGAAACTTACTTAATCCTCCTAACAATCCTGAGGTAGGTCCTGTTGTTCTTATTTTACGGGGGGATAAGCTGAAGCACAGAGGGGTTGTGTTACTTGTCGAAGATCACACAGCTGTTAAACACCAACGCTGTGATTTGAACCCAGTCTGTCTGGCTTTAGAATCTATGCTCTTGGCCGCTACACTATGCAGCCTCCGACAGGGGCACCTGCTGTCCCAGTGGTAAGCTGCAGCCTGCACCGACCAGCTCCTGGCAGTTATGCACACCTCTTCCCTGTGCTGTATTCACTGGCATCACCTTGGTAACCTGAGACTGGTCACCACGGGATTGTTTACACCATAGAAATTGGCAAACGCTAAAATCAGGGCTCCGTCTCCAGGAACTGGTTGTTAAACACCCACCAGCACATGACTGCGCCTCCCATATTTGCACTGAACAAAGGACTTCCGTCCTCCTGGCCGACTCGCTGACTTAATCCCAGCAGACACCAGTGACTCCAGTTTCACCCAGGCTCCTGCCACTATCACCTCACGACGGGGCTAACATGTGCTATGTTTGTCTGATCAGGAGTAAACGTCATCTTAGGGCTTTTGAGTACAACACAGTGGCAAGAACACAGATTTTGTGACAGGTAGACCTGGGTTTGCAGTCTGGCTCTGCTCTGTGAGCTCAGTGGCCTTTAGTGATTCCCTTCCCATGTCTGTCCACCCACCTCCTTCATCCATAAAATGGGACGTAAACATTCACATTCGCTGTGAAGCCTCGTCATCGTGGGGACCCAAAGTGAGGGAAGAATCCAACCCAAACACGTGACCCCACGGGGGCACCTGCCTTTCAGACACCATCTCTGTCCCCCGCATGGTCGGTTCTGAGGCGCCAACCACACCCGTCTTAGCACCTCTACTTGCCTGACCTCCTGCTTGAAAGACGCGTCCCCAGATCTTCAAGTGACTGTCTCCTCACATTCGGTGTCAGCTCCAAGCCCAGCGCCTCCTGCCACCTGTCACCACTATTATTCTCCACACATTGTCATTTCTTTCATAGGTCCCTGGATTGTTTCCTTCATTGCCCTCGTCTGTACTAAATATCGTCTAGTCTGTTTATTTTATGACTGGTGACCTCTCCCTCACTTCCAACCTAAGCCCCTTGATGGCAGAGCACTGTTTTATTTATCACTGTATCCGCCACACTTAGAATAGCACCAGGCATAACAGGCCTTCAGCAAAACGCTGTTGACGGGTGGCCAACTTACAATAAGTTCCCAGCACAGAGCGAGGCACATGGTAAGCGCTCAACATACCAGGTGTGTGTGTGTGTGTGTGTGTGTGCTGACAAATGCCTCCCAGCCCTCTACAGTCTCATGGAATGGAGGGCGGAGGGGGTTCTGGCCAGGGATCCAGCCACCCCACGTGGAGGCCAGGGTGGGGATGAGTGCCCCTTCTACCCCAGGAAGTCCATTTACGCAGGCTGGGAGGGAGGGAGAGCTAAGCCGGAGTTGCATCGTCAAATATTTATCAAAGGCTTTCGATTTGCAGACTTGCAGTTCTAGTGAGCACAGAGCAAACCACTCTCTTTCAAGTGGCATCTGGCAAGGCTTTCAGCCTGTCACTGGCTGGTTAGTGGGAATGTGTGGGCAGAGGGAACGCTGCTGTTGAAATCAAGTGTCCAATTTCCTGACCTTTGAGCCTTTTTTTTCTTTTTTAACTCTTTGCATTTCAGCTGCTGCCATCAAAGGGGGATCCTTCTCAGCTGTCATCCTACCTTGAAGGTGTGAGGACATCCAGCATTTTGCCTGGAAATGGCCGACCTGATAATTAGTCATTCCGACCTCTCTGCCCTTCTGGAGTCTCTTCTCCAAACCTCAGCGTTTTAAGAGGCCTCAAGAATTTCCAAGCGTCCCCTGATAAAGGAGCGTATAATTTTATGAAGTCTGTGTGGCACATGGTACGGCAGAGGCCCGAGGGAGGTCACGTTAATCGTGCAAGAGGTCAAGTGGGCATTCATCCGACTGGGTCCGGCTTCTTATTTATTAACCACCTGAGACATTGTAGGATTTGGGCAAAGGTCGTCCTGGGCCTGTGGTGAGAGCGCGCCTTACCCCGGACCATTCTATCCCTCACCTCCTGTTCAAAACACTTTATTCATCTTAATCGTAGTCCCTGCCCAATAGAGTGCTTGTGGTGTGGCTTCTAAGCTGAGGAAGGCCTAGCGGATGGCGAGGTCATCCGCGAGCAGGACTGTTACCTGGGTTGGTGCAGGAAGCATTTGCTTGCTGAGACAGACTCCCGGGGTGTGGCGGCGGAGGCTGGCTCTCCGGGATTCGCCGTGTCCCTCTCTCATCCCCAGCCTTAGCACTTCGGTGATGAGGAGAGACACTGCCGTGCTGCAGGGACCCGCTGTGATCGGGGACCTACATGTGCTTCAGTGGCTCTGGGGGTATTAAGAGGCTCTTATGGCCACGGCCACAGTATTACCGGGTCCAGCTTGACCCAGCCATGTCTGGGCAGCTACCCAGGAAGGAGGCCTCTGCCCAAAATACAACGGCTAAGTGCCAAGCAATACGTGGTTGTGAGCTGAGCTTCGCAGTGCTTAGGAAACCAGGCTGCAGCCCATGACTGATGCCTGAGCCGATGGGGCCACCCCTTCCAGGCCTTCCCCCAAATCTTAGTCAGCGGAATGAAGAGATGAGGGTCTCGCCACTTGGAGACTGAGGGACAGCGAGCCAGCCAGGCCCACCCAGGGCTCACGGCCCGGGCAGGGCACGGGAGGAAAGTGAGGGACTCTGAATGGACCGCCCTGCTTCCCGGGACATGTGGACGGACCCAGGCCCCATTCCAACTGCTCTCCTGCCCCTTCCTGCAAGAGTCAGTCGGAGGAGAGAGCCGTGTCCCCTGCACTGAGGCCCAGAGGACACAGCTGCTTCACCTTTCCGTCCTTCACTTATAGAAATGTAGCTTTGGGGGAAGGGATGTGTGTTTTTAAGGCGCACGGGTGAATGTAGTATAAATCAATTTTTAAATCAGCATCTTCTTCATTGTCTGTCTGAGACCCCACCCCAACGCAGGAACCAGGTTCTGCTGACCCAAGCTTCCTGTCCCAGGCCCCCCAGTGCCGTCTCCCCGTTACCTGCCCGGCCACGAGCCTGACCAATGCTTGGACCCTGGAGCCTTTCATTCAGGTGAAGGATTTCATAAGCATTAAAATGTCAACTATTTTTGCTTCGATTACTAATTTTACCATTTTTGGTAACCTATCTTTGTAGAACTCATGTTTTCCCTCCATACGCTGCCCTAGCATTATGTATTTTTTGAGCCAAATAATTAAACTCTGACATTTGATTTGTGTTTGTTCTTTTGGCCACAAGTAAATACATGTTTAAGCAATAGCTTCCTACAGCTCTTGAATTATGCAATATAAAAATACCAGAGTATTTTAATTTTAGTTTTTTAGGTCATGTAATTGGAAAATGATTTCAAGCATAATAAAAAAAAAAGGCACATATTTTTAAAATCTAGAAAATAAGAAGGAGGTAGCTATTTCTCATCGGACTCTCCAAAAGCCCCACGGTTGTGTCCCTGCCCGGCCGTGCCCGTCCCTGCCTCGCCCTCCCGGTCAGTCCTCCCAGCCATTGTGTGCCGAGCTAGCTGTCTCCCTGTCATATCACTGATGTCCTCCAAGGTCTCTGAACACACGACAGAAGAAGATTATTGCTCATATTTAATGAGTACTTTCTTTGTGCCAGACAGGGTTCTAAGGGCACATTAACACGTATAATCTCCAGAACCACCCTGGGAGGCGAATACTGTTTTCATCCTTATTTTATAGCAGAGGAAACTGAGGCACAGAGAAGTTAAATAGTTTGCCCGAGGTCCCACAGCTTCAAATCCAGAGTGAGTGGATCCTATGTCCGTGCATTTCATCACCACATGAAACTCCACACCTTTGCAGAGCTGCCTCTCCGCTTCGCCCTTCCTCTCCCCATGTCTGGCCAGACCCTGTTTCAGGAGTCCACATATCACTCCCTCCATAACGTCTTCCCCGTCGGCCCCAGCAGCCCCTTTGTGCCCCTGGCTCAGGGGTCTCATTTCCAATCTCTGTTCTCAGTGCCCATCTACTTCCATTTCCGTCGCCCCAGTTTGCATTCCTGCTGAGGTTCACACCATTACTTCCTATGTTGTGAGAGTCCGGTGCAGAGCTGAGCCTATGGGGCTCAATATGCCTTTGCAGAAAGTTGAAAGACTGATGGGTGTCATGCCGCTGATGCGGCTGGCCTGGAGCTGAAATCAAACACAGGCCCGTGGGGGGTGTTACCTGCCTGCAGCCTGCTGTCTGGTGTCCTTGGAGCTGCGGAGGGCCACTGGCTCTTCTGTGCGAGCCTTTCAGGCCCCCAGGCTGCTGACCGCGGGTGTGGACCGCAGGCTGCCCCGTGAGCCTCTCCACTGTGGCCTCCTGCCGCCCCATTCCCCCGCCCCAGGGTCTTCCCCACCCTCTCCTCCACTCTTTCTGTTGTCTCCTCTGTCTTCGCTGCTTTCAGCTCTTCTCTTGCTTTTTGTGAAAACGGGCAGAAACACAGCTCACAGGAAATTATAGAAAAGATCAGGCGTAGTGGGAGGGCAACCGGGGAGAAGTAACCTTCATCGTGCCGCCTTTCACAAAAGCCAGGGTCTTGGTGAGTGAAGGTGGGAACGGGCAACCCAGTCTTTGAGAACTTTGGTCATTGATGGTGTCACCGCAGTGGCTGTCTGCAAAGGTTGGAAGAAAAACCCCAGTCCTTTTCCCACTGAACACACTCAAGACTTAGGGGGTCCACTGCCATGGCTGCTGTGCAGACCCCATCACCTTTGCAAGGCTACCTGGCCTCCACCATGCTTAGAAGAGCCACTTTGGCCAATGGAACCGTGGCCTGCTGGTGTTCCACGCTGTCTCCTAGTGCCCTGTGACCACATCAGTTAGCTGACAGCATGTCCAGCTGGTGGCCTCCTTCATTCTAGCCCTTTGGACATTATTCTCAATAATCTTCTTTCCTTCTGTTCTACGTTAACCCTGGCGCTTGGCCCTCACTGTCCTAAGTCACCACTTGCACTAGCTTTGCTGGGTATTCTTCTCTAAAACCAATGCCTCCCACTCCTTGCCCTTTGTGGTTGCTTTCTTCCCAGTTTCCTCCATCTCATCTAAATATCTCTACCGTCTGAAGGCCCTGGATGTGGTCTCTGGGAGCTCAGGGAGAAATCTCTCTGGTCCTCGGTCCATGACTTGATCCCTCAACTATGCAGTTCAGAATTACTTGTGTTTCGTGTGGTCACTTCGGCTGTATCAGGTTACAAGCGCACATATAATTTGTTGGCCTTCTTTCATTCCCCTGAGGTCTCGTTCAGTGTTTGTATTTTCCAAAGACTTTATCTCCTTGCCATTAATAACCGTGTTTGGGATTCTTGTCTTCCTTGCATTTTTTTCCATACTGGACCTCCTTTTATTTACTGCCCTTAATTATCGCCTCTTTTGATTTGTATCCTATTCTCATCCCCGAGTGGGAGGCTTACTCGTATTGAGTTTCAGTTAACGGACAGCCGCCCACTCCAAACTTCGCGACAGGGAGGCAGTGTCTTCTAGAATTCTCTTCGCTGTGGAGCCGACAGCACCTCCTCCTTTGTCTCACAGAGTGGTGCTGATTGAGTTGCTCCTGCCAACCAGGGCTCATTGTAGAAGTTGATGGAAGGACTCAGAGAGATGATCTCGGATGCAAACATAAAATAATTGGGACTGCTTATCCGGGAAATCGAAGCAGTGACCGAGCTGTGTTCTTCTTGTGGCTGAGGCATTATTATACCAAGGAAAGACACGAGCTCTATTGGCCATTTCTTTTACACAATGTAAATGGGTTAGTACTAGAAAAAGGGGTTCATTTAGATTGGAAATAAAGCTTCTCCATAGTTAATCCTGAGGCATGGGGTGGGGACAAAGATTTTCGCACCCCATGGGGGTATGAGGGCGGGGAAGGAGACTGCCTTCCTGATCTTTAAAAATAAAACAGGGATTGTTCTAGGTACAGAAGGGCTCAAGTACAACCCTTGTGAAATGATATTCTTAATACATTTAGACTCTGTCAACATCGTATGGCTTTGATTCTAGCCCTTTGGACATTGTTCTCAATAACCTTCTTTCCTTCTGTTCTACGTTAACCATTTATCTCGGTATCTTTCGAATTATCTGGGGTGAGGAGCATAGTATAAATTGCAAACGAGCAGGTTTCCAACAGGTATTCTTGATCCTGGAAACTCATTTGATCTCCACACATCACATCTCAGACTTTGAAAATGCTTTACATGGACGTGGTTGACACGCGCCCTACCCCCCCTATCCCCCTACTCCCCCCCCCCCCCCACACACACACACTCAGAAGCTCATCTCGCTCCTTAAACAGGCAGAGTCAACCGTATGGGGAGTAACTCCAGGAAGGGATCTCCTCTGTGGGACGATGTGAGCTGAATCCCTGCACCGCTGACCCTTCCTTACTCCTTCCCTCCCCGCCCCCCACCTGCTACCTGCCGTGGTTGTGGCATGATAAGTGGCAAATGAGGTGCTTCAAACAGACTAAGGAATCGATGGTTACATTGGTGGTTTATGGCGATGGTCACGTGATGACAAAAGTGATCCTCAATCAGTTGTTCTCCCTCTCGGGGGCTCACTTTTCCCATATTGATAGGTTTCTATTCCAGACTTCATCACAGCTAAGGTCTTTTCCAGCTCTCGATGTACTCTGTAGGTCTAAGTTGGCAAGGCAGAGTGCCTCACCCCACCCCCACATGGACCGAGGCTGATAGAATTGAGGGGATTTTCACAGAATGGCGTAGAGCTTTCAAAGTCCTATACTTTCCCTAACGTGCTACTTTTTCAACATTTTTATGTTTGAGGAACAATCAGCTGAGGCATTGAAAGGTCTGATAAAGAGGTGGGATTCTAGTGTTGCCTTGACCACTCTTTGGAGGTTCTCCCAATTTCCTCACCTTCCTTCTACCGCCGCTCCCCCCACCCCCCTGCACTGGCCATCAGGAGCCCTTTGTGAAGCACAGGAAGTCGAGACTGAGCCCAATCTCCCCAAACAGAGGTTATCATAAGCCCACAACCAGAGGACATGGACTCACCAGTTAGGCTTTCTCAAGATAACCCGGCCCTCAGACCTCAGCATTACAAACACCATCCAGTTCTTAATCTCTGGAGGATCACGCGGCGTTTTGAAAGCCGGACGCTTTTGCTATAGGTACTTAGGAAGGCATCTGGTTTTCTCTGAGTAGCTTATATTAGGAATTCCAAAGGAGGGTTCATTCTCATTTTCAGATTACAGTGATCTGAGATGCTTTGAACACAGTGACACCAGAGGCAGTGGTGTCTGTTCTTTGTCCCCTGGGCAGGAAGGTGCTCAGGTCCCAGGGACAGAACTGTCTGCACCTTTCCAGACACCGGGTCCCAGTAGACACAACAGGCACGGTGAAGTGAGATACACAGCAGGAGGGGGGCAAAGGGGAAGCCATTTTTAACTCATCACAGCAGAGCACCCCCTCATTTCACCTCCGCCATACTCTTCCCTTCGGTCTCCCCTTGTCTGGTCAGCCCCCTCATCTTGCCAAGCAAATGAAAATGCTACAGTTCAGCCCCAAAGTTTCTACCCCACTGGGGGGGGGCCCAAGTCAAGATGAAAATGTGGGGTCTCTTGTTTAAAAAATGACTAAGTGTTTCAAGAGGGTGTGGCGAGCAGAGCAGGAAACCAGACCCGGGCCTTTTCTGAGCACAGGGCCACGGGCGATTCCTGGGTCACACAGCCTTGAAGCCAGGCCTGAGCCCAGGCCCATCAAACAGCTGTGTGGCCTAGGAAAGGCCAAGGCCATTTGTCAACACTCAGGCCTGGACTCGATCTGGAAGCCATTGCCCTCTGCCCGCACTGAGTGCCATGGTGAGGCTTGGTTACGGGGTACCCAGGCCTGCTTCCTGCCTCCTCCACCCCGTCCAGCTTCCAGCACTCACAGCGCCTGCTCTGAGGGCCCTTTGTTCAGGTGACAAAATGCAGCAGTGTCTGAGATGGAATGTGCTGCAGGTAGAAATCTCAACCTTAGCCAGCAGCATCCGGAATTGCAGGGTGAGTGGAACACACAGCCTGTTGCTTGGAGGGACTTCACAGGAATGTGAGCCAAAGGCCCTCAAAGAAGCCACAACAAAGAAGAAATTCTTCCCCGCCCCACCTCCCGCCAAGATGACTGCTATCAGATTAATTACCCCAGTTTACCTGCTGAAAAGCAGCAGCACAGCGCTGAGTGTAATAGCATCCCCTGGGCTTCCCCAGGCTCGGGGCCTTCCTGAAGCCAAGCAGCCCTGACACAGGGTGTCTGGAGTGACAAGTCACTCAGAAAAGCCACCTGCAGGCAACGCAGTGGCCTTCCAAGGCACATCTGGTCACTATCTCTGAGCAGCTGTTCCACATTCTGACATCTTCAGGAGAGGGGTCTGGTTCTGATACGGGAGAGCTCCCTCACTATAGAAATTTTAAGTCTCGTTTTCCCTAGTTTCTTAGCTCCTTAGCCCCGGGCTTTGATTACTCTTCTAATCAGTTTCTGAATCCTAGACTAAAGATTGCTCCTAGTCTGAATCACGGAATGTCTCTCAGATACCTACCTAAAAGCCTGTGACTTCCCAGTATCCCCAAGCCATCCCAGACCCCCAGACCAGTATAGTTGTTGATTGTAACATTGAAGCCTAATGTTTTCTCCAACCCATTCTGGGCCCAGCTCCTGGACAATTGACGCCACCTGAATGACTGGTTGAATGGCCACAGGCTCTAGAGAGCTAATGGGTTTATTAATTGAAATCTATTTGTCCTCATCTAGGGGCCTTGGGGATACAGAGGATACCCCAGCAAGATTGCCGGTCCCAACCAGAGAAGCCAGCAGGGTCTTCCAGGCAGATCTCAGGACGCCTTCCTCTCATCTGAGATCAGACAGGGTGAGAGTTCCGTGAACCCCCCAATAGGGAGCTACAGCTCTACACCCCTGCCCAGCGGGAAGCAGATACAGAAGAACAGACCTTCTGTCCCTCAACTTCCTATAAAAATTTTATGGGGATCACGTATCTCAAGGGGAAAACAAGGCAGGTAGTTAGAGATAGGCATCGGGTCTCTGCATTCTTGCATAACCCACAGAATGCGACCACCCAAAAGACCACCCCTCTCCGCCCAAAACTTCCCCTATTCACTGTAATTATCTACCCCTATGAGGAACAAATGGGTACAAAATACCCAACTAGATTAAACCAGTCACTCACACCTGCGCAGTAAAGGCCACAACGGCCTTCATTTCCCCTGGGCCTCATTATACCATACATATATCATAATATCATACATATGCCTGAAAATTCATTAATATTATAACAGACTGAATTCTGGGAAGGAACATGCACAGTCTAAAAAGATGAGGTAACAAGCCTCTTGTCAATCACAGGTGTCAATCAAGTGGTCCCACGCCCGGAAAGGAACAGCCCATTCTAGAGAAAAAGGAATAAAAACCCCAAGTCCTCGCCCATCTGGCCCTTTTTTGAGCCCAGGGCCCTTGGCCCTTTGGAAGGGCCTTTTTGCCTTTTGAACCTCTTCCTTTGTTCCACCTTGAGCCCCTGGACCTTTTTGCCTTTGAGCCCCTTCTTTTGCTCCTACTAATGTCACCGTGGGCGCCTGAGCCATTACTGCTCAGGTCCGTTCCTATTTCCTTGAAGTGTACTATCTCTTCTAATAAATTACTCTTTCACCACTTTATTTCTGTGTCTCGTTCAATTCTTTGTTCGAGATGCCAAGAACCTGGACATCGTGCCTAGAAGGACTTACTCTCTGGTAACAGTTCCCCGTGGGAGGGGAACCCCACACGTGATGGCGAAAGGGGAATTCTTGCCCAGGCCCTACGAGAACCAGGTCAGGAACCAAGCTTACAAGCGTCAGTAGCTGGATTTCTCTGACCGTTCCCCAGGTTTTCCTGCCACGATAAAAGGCAAATGAAAACCAGAACCAACCAACCAACCACCCAACCAACCAACCAGCCAGCCAGCCAGCCAGCCAGCCAGCCAACCAAACAACTTTTCTTCCCTACAAACATTAGAACATCTCTTCCCAAGAAGGCTTGGCCTGTAGTTGCTTGAGAGGTCTTTAAAAAAGAAATTTCTTTTTCTACTTAGTCCCACCTCAACCTCCATTCCTTTTTCTTTTGCGAAGTAAATATGACGACCATCTTGTGGACCTACTTTTTCTTTTTCTCATTAATCAGGATACCAACCCCTTACTGGTTATATACTTTGCAAGTATCTTCTTGTCTGTGTTTTTTTCTTGTTAATTTGTATTTGTGGTAGAGAAGTTTTAAATTTGAATGTAGTCAAATTTGCCCATCTTCTCCTTTGCAGTTTGTTTCTTGTGTCTCATAAAGAAATCTTTCCTCACCCAAGGCTGAAAAGATTTTACTAAAAGTCTCAAGTTTTGTTCTGAACATCTAAATTTTTAATGCACATGGAATTTATTTTTGTCCAGGGCATGAGGTAGATCTCCAACTTTATTTAAAATTTTCATGCAGATACTCGACTGGCCCAGGATCCTGTGACCTGCAGTGCTACCTGTCACCTCTCAAGTTTTCCTGCACTGGTGACTGGCTTCTATTGTGCTCAGACTGCACTGTCATAATTATTTTCTCTTTACAGCATTTTGACATCTGGTAAGTGCTCTACTTTATTTGTCTTGGCTATGCTCTTGACCTTTGCCCTTCCAGAAAAAGTTTAGAATCAGCACTATCAAGTTCAACTAAAAACTATCAGTTTTTGTTTTGTTGGAGCTTCATTGGATTTATTGTTAGAAATGTGTTAAAATCTCCCACTGCGAGGGCCAATCAATTGATTTCACAGAGTAATTATGTCCATATGATGTATTTTGTCAATGTTTTATTTGTCCACTTACACATTTGAGCCTTTGCCACTAGGTTCATTCATTGTCATATTTCCTGTTGTATTTTATGATTATACAATGATCCTCTTTAAAAACGCTAAGAAATATATATATATATATTTTGCCTTAAAGTTCATTTGGTCTTACATTACTGTACCTATCCCAGCTTTCTTTAGATCAGTATCTGCCTGAATATTTTTTCCTTTCAGTTCACTTTAATCATTCTTTCCTTCTTTTGTTTTAGATAAGTCTCTTGTAAACATACAAAATCCATAGCTGGAGTTTATTTTTTATTTAATATGACAGTCTTTGCATTTGAAGGCTGCATTTAGACCGTTTACTCTAGTGATTACTGACATACTAATAATGCTATTTTTATACTTCTTATTTACCATCCTTCTTCTTTTTCTCTCCTTCCTGCTGGGTTTTTCAAAAGAAAAAGATTTTTCAGTTTTCTATATTCCATTTATTCCCCTCTAGTGGTTTGGAAGTTATGCAATCTATTTCTTTTAGGGGGTTACACTTAAATTTTTTAAATCATGCTTGATTTAACAAGGTCTAGTGTCTATATCGTTAACCTTCTTCTGAACAATATAAAGGCCTTAGAAATTTAACTCTGATCTCCTTCTCTCGTCATTCATGTTATTACTGTTGCGAATTTTAGTTCTACTTTCCCTTCTTTATTTAAACAGCTCTATTGAGGTATAATTGAAAAGAATAATATTGACATATTTAAAGTGTAAAATTTGATATATTTTAACATGTGTACACACCTCACCAAAATCAGGAGAACAAGCCTCCACATTGTTTTCAAACCCTCTATCGGCCGTAATAATCACTGTTATTTTATACAGCAAATTCATATTGATTTGCCCAGATGTCTATTTTTACTATTTTTTTATTTGCTCACCATTGCTTCTTTCACCTTCTTCTTTCCATCCAGCTTAATTTGTGTTTTTTTTTTCTTGAATAAAAACCTTTGGTTACTCAGGGAGGCTCTGTGAATGGTAAATTCTGTTTTTGCCTGAAGATGTCTTTATTTTACCTGGATACAGATTTTAAATGAAATAGTACCTGGATATAGAATTTGAGGTTGACAGTTTCCTTCAGCGTTTTGCAAATATTGTCCCAAAGCCCTCTGACCTCTATTGTTGTTGAGGGCTCTGGGCCAGGGCTGCTGTCTGTCATTCCTTCGTGGGCAGCTTGTTCCTCTCTGATGGCTTTAAAGATGCTCTCTGTCATTTAATGGTTTGACTCACCGACATTTGTTCCTACTGAAACATGAGAGAATGGATGGGCCCCGAGCAAATACTTTTTGTGGGGTCCTGTCTGTAGAAATCAAATGAGTCACCCAAGTCAGAATCATTTTGGCAGCTCACTCACACATGATCCCAAGAAAAAACTGCTTTGTCCAATGGGAGTGATCCACTTACCAGGCCACTCCCTGAGGCCAAGTGCTGGCCACAGGACCCTGGGATAACCCAGGGGGCAAAACTCAATGACCTTTGGAGCATTTGTCCCCACAAGCCACTTAGAGAGTCAGAGAGTGCCATGATGGGGAGAAATAGAACCGTGGTCCACACCATCCCTGGCTCTGGGTACCTTGTCTACACATTGGCAGCCTGTCCTGTCCTCACCTTTGGATTAGGGCACAGAAAACGTCAAGAAAGCCACTCTAAAGCACTGGGGGTCCCTGAGGTGCAGGATCCAAAGCAGGGCACCTCCTCACCTGGGTCTAAGTGTGGTACTATAGATATATATATACACTGGGTCCTGGAAAATGGTTTCTGAGTATTTTCTTTCCCTCATATTCTATATTCTTTCTTTTTGGAACTCCTATTAGATATATGTTAGACTTTCTCATTTTGTTTTTATGCTCCTATCGTACATCCCTCTCATTTCCTTAGATCCAGTTCCTAATCCACTATATTTCTTTTCAATTGTGTATCTTTCGCTTTTTAGTTCTTTTGAGTTTTAAATTTCAATGATCTTTTTCATTTTTAGAAGTTCTGTTAGTTTATTGTCCAAATCTGCTTGTTTCCTTTCCCATAGTTTATATTTCTTCATTTCTTTAATCACAGGACAAGATTTATTCCAGACTATGGCTCTGTGACAGCAAGTTCTTGGAGATGCGATTTTGCCTCTGTCATGCCTGCTGGTTCCTGCTCATGGTGACCAGTTTCCTCTTCTGAGATAGTTTGGTGGCAGACAGGGCAGGAGGGTTTGTGTTTTTCTTTCTTAGATTGTCCTGTCTGGTCCTTTTGCCCCTTGGTCCTTTCTTCAGGGGCTGTTCTGACCTTGCAAACACACTTCTGTGGCATATCAGCATGGACGGAGCTCAGCGTAGGGTGAGGCAGGAGCTGCCTGCTTTCCCGGTAACTGGTTTTCCCACGCCAGTCTTCACTCCCCGAGGGAGTACAGAGAGCTTTCCAGAGTGACTGCTGGAGTCCCAGCTCCCCACAGAGCACGTGGATCATGGCCAACACCCGATTTCCTGGCTGCTGTCACCTCTGCTGCCTCTTCCCATGACTCTTGCTGCTTCCTTCCTTCACACCTGCTGATCTGGTGCCTGCAGTTTTCCCAAAGGCAACTGGATGCCAAGTACTGGGAGATCCCCCGGGAAGCCTCACCCACGTCCTCCCACAGCCTGTGCGGCTGAATTCAGCACCTGGGGGGCCTGTCATCCCCATGTTGGCCGAGAGGGGTTTCTTCAGCAGTGGTGGAAAACCATCACAGACTAGGGAAGGAAGCATTCCCTGTCTGCCTTCCACTCTACTCTACCCCTACACATACCTCCTGGGGAGAATGAAGCCAGGCCCCCAAACCACAGCCGGCCACCCCTCTCCCCCTTCCACATTACTGTGGGCAGCTCTGAAGTCACTCCCAAAAGTCACACCCCCAATGAGCAGGCAGATTTGACTCCATTTGCTTGCATACTCTTTCCACACCTTATACTGGCAGTAAAAGTAAAAATAACATCTTTCAATTTCTGAGCACCTGCTCTGTGACAGAGCTTTAGGTATTTTTCTGCAACTTTCTACCATTTATTATCTTTAGGTCTAGTTATTTAATCTCTTTGAGTTTCCATATTATCAGCAGATCCCCGAATGAAGAATCTGGTTTTAAGAATATTCATCACTTCTTTTTTTTTTAAATTAAAGTTTATTGGGGTGACCACTGTTAGTAAAATTACATAGATTTCAGGTGTACAATTCTGTATTACATCATCTATGTATCACATTGTGTGTTCACCACCCAGAGTCAGTTCTCCTTCCATCACCATATATTTGATCCCCTTTACCCGCATCTACCACCCCCTCCCCCCATATGCATCACTTCTGACAGAAATGTCTGGCGTACAAGATCTAATTGTTAAGTATCGAGATTTATTTTAAACAAACAACCGTTGAATATCCAGATAAATATTGCCTTCCAAGATGTCCCTTTGTTGGGCAATTTGTTACTCTGACAATGTTGCTGCTACTTAAGACTTCTTTGAAATGTGTCTCTTGGAGCTGTCTCCAAGCTGGTATATATTTGGTGGGGCAATTCTTTCTTCAGTGGAATAAATTTTGGTAAAAACCAATGTTTATACCCATCGAGCTATAGATTGTGAGTATAGGGGTGGATCAACCTAGATGACTCAAATATGTTTTAAAATGAGAAATGCCGTGAGCTTGTTTTCTTGTGTGGCAGTTCTACTGTACTTTCTAATGAATGATTTTTCTGAAATTTGGGCTCCTGGTCTACACTAACAAATTCTACCAGTTGTTTGAAGAAGTGTGGAAATCGACAACTGACTTGGTTTGCTTGTGAAATGGCATGCTGGGCCTTTAGGCCAATGAAAGAAATGTCCCGGGGGTCCCATTTGTAGGATCCCCGAATCACAATGTTAGAGAGCAGGACAGAACTTGTGTTTAGAATGAAAACAAACTGCTCCCCCTGAACTGATTTCTAAGATCATGTAGGTGAGGTTCGCTTTTGGGGAAGGGAGAAGTTATGCCTGTACGGACTTTGCTTTGGGTCTTGGGGCACAAGTTTCCACTGGACTCATGAAAATGATGCTTGGGAATTCTAGACGACAGAGCTTCTTTCTCTGATTCTGTCTCTGAGTCACTCAGGCTCTTTCTATGCATCACTCTCTTTACAGTAAAGTCCACTTCCTGGACTGCTGAAAAGATAGACTAATTTAAAGCTCTCTAGATCTCAGCCAACCGAAATCATGCTTACAGGCTGCTTTCCAGGTCTAATAACAAATGACAAACAATTCTTTCTTCCAGAAGGGAACCATAGCTTTCTTTCTGTTTTTCTCTCTGAACTAATATCTAGTCATCATATCAAAACCAACTAGAGCCAGGCCTTTCCCTTACCCGAGGATTCCATCTTTGATGGTAAGGAAAGTCTACACAGTAAAGAAAAGTGGAGGGTTGGGACCTCTGAATTATTAGAAGGGAGGAAAGGGGAAGAAGCACAAAGAAACTGTGCCCGAGGAAGCTGAGACGGTCCAGTAATTTCAGACCGACAGGCCAATGACTTCTGGGTCATGCAGCTTGGGCTCTGAAGAGCCCCTTTAGATTCTACGGGCCACTTATTGTTGCCACTCCACAGGTTTTGATCACCGGGGTCTATTTAGCTTGGGGAATTGACGGATCAATAAGTCCTTGTATCATTAGTGTTTCCCAGAGAAACAGAACCAATAGCGTGTGCGTGTGCATGCACGTGTGTGCACACCTGTGTATGTGGGGGAGAGGAATGGGGAGAAGTACATTTATTTTAAGGAATTAGCTGAGGAGATTGTAGGGGCTGACTAGCAGGCTGGAGACTCAGGGAAGAGCTGGCGCAGCAACTTGAATCTGTAGCCCATTCGAGGGCAGAGTTCCCTCTTTCTCAGGGGACCTGTCTTTTCTCTTAAGGCCTCCAATTGATCAGATGAGGCCTGCCCACGTTCTGGAGGGTCACCTGCTTTACTCAGAGTCTACTGATTTCAATGTTAATCTCATTTTTTAAAAAATGCCTTCACAGTAACA
Organism: Rhinolophus ferrumequinum; assembly: GCF_004115265.2. Classification (NCBI taxonomy): domain Eukaryota; kingdom Metazoa; phylum Chordata; class Mammalia; order Chiroptera; family Rhinolophidae; genus Rhinolophus; species Rhinolophus ferrumequinum. The sequence continues at coordinate 97,092,403 of NC_046287.1, read as the reverse complement.
TCCAGACTGGCGTTTGACCAAATATCTGGGTACCATGACCAGCCAGTTGACACATAGAATTAACCACCACGCTCCCTACACAAGGGATCCACGCAGAGAGTAACCTAGAGTCCACAGAGTGTGGGTCGCTGGCTGATTTATAAACTGAGAGAAGACAGTCTCTGAGGAGGCCTCGACTGGGACCTGGCCTTCCAAAACCTCCTCATCAAACTTACATTTCAGGGAAGGACCTTTTCAAAGCTGCCTCTGTCTTCAGGTTGGACAGACAATCTCAGGTAGTCCCAGGCCAATTTATGAAATCTGCAAGTCCTCAAGGAAACACAAAGTCTACAGTCAGCCGTGACTTGAATGCAACCTTGGGCCCCTATTCTGGTTTCATTTCATGTGCTGCTGTGTGAATGCATCCAGTGGCTGTCAGACAACCGACGTGGCAGCCTCCACATTTGCTGGAACTTGTGTTGCTGGAAAGCTGGAGACCAGGATTTTCAGTCACTTGGTGAGGGACAGGAAGGGAAAGAGAAGGCAATAATTGAAGGAGGAAATCGTTCCTTTCTACAGTCCTGATTCTCGTCTTTCCTCCCTACATTAACCCCGTACGTCCTAAATCTTGCATTTGAAAAAACACTGTAAATCCCGCTTTCTCGCTCATGATCCAAAGGAAGGTTTTAGCAACATGAGTTTTAACACGTTCATTCTACTAAGAGATGCAACCCCCTCGTCACGCCATGGCAGCAGCTGCTCCTTGTTAGTTCTTGGCCTCTAGAGAGCACATGGGGTGGTGGGCACCCTCAAGTGTGAGAGCAGGATTCTGATTCTGGGGTTCTCTGGGTGACTCCTCCCTCAGCTTTATGCTTGGGCTCCACCTCTCGCTGGCCCGTTCATTTACCTCTCAGTGCACTTATTTGTGGTTAAAATATCTGCAAAGATCTTGGATGTGGCCAGGAGCTTTCAGTCACTGCAGGGGTGTGGCGTGCAGCCATGGAGACGAGGACTCCTTGTGAGCAGAAGCGACACATGGAGAGGAAGCAGAAAATACATGGGGCACAGGCTGCTCGCCTCAACCCAGACGCCAGTCTTCCTGCCCCACAGACTTCCTGTGGGGAGGCTGCTCAGTCAGGCGGGGAACACACAGCCAAAGCAGCAGCGTTTCAAAGATAAAGATAAGGGGCTGAGAAAAAAATGATCAGGCAAGATTTCAGCTCTCAGTTGGAGGTGACTGGCTAAGATTTAGAAATAAGAGGACAAATACATTTTACCCCAAAGTCTAACTCAGATATGGGGGCAGAGGTGCTTGGAGCTCGCGGTCCAGCAGGACCCTCAGTCTGAGCTCCCAGCTCCGATGAGAAAGATCATGATTGATGTGTGATGCCTGTGGTGGGCTGGCTCCCTGACGGTGGGTGGATTGCCACCCCTGCCTTCAGTCTTCTCAAGGACTCAGGCGGAATATTGAGTTGATGTGAGCAGGTGGTTCAGCCAAGTCCTAAACATATATCTCGTGTTTGACACTGTTCCCCTTGAAATCAGGACGGGACCAAGATGACCTTAATGGTAGGGAACAATGTCAGGCTATTTCCAAGCCAGGGGCTGAGTGTCCGCCTCTCCCCCTGGACAGGCGGCCATGTCCTCTCAATTGCTGGGGTGATTGTGCTTCTGGAGAGAGGTTCACCTTGCCTAGTTTTGTAACTTCCAAGCTTTGGAAAGACTAGAAATTTTGGAGTTTTATGTCAGGACATCCATTGTTTGTAAAGGCAAGTAAATTCTCTTCCAGGGCGAGTGCAAAGCCCGGGGCAGAGCACACAGGACACATGTCAAGCGGGAGCACAGGGCTCGGCGATTTCACCCCTGCTCCTCACGCTGCGGCCCCACTGTGCGCCTCACCACTCTCAGGCCACGTGCCGTGCTAGCGCCTTCCGCCCTCCCCGAGGGGCGAGCTACATGCAATCCTTCCTATGTCCCCCAGAATGGCCCTGCACCCGGTGTTCCACTTCTGTCTTCACACTCAAGACCCATTTGAGACGTAATTAAAAGGTTGGTCTCTCTCTTACTTCTGAGTGTCTGCTTCAACCCTGGCATTGCATTTGCAACCAAGTATGTGGACTATACTACCATAGAAATGTCTAGTATATAGATGACTGAAGGGCTGACATAGGAAACGGGTTTCTTAGTCCTCTGGGGGAATTCGGCTTGTGTTTAGGATGCCAATTCGTACCTGATACACGGAGGTGTGTGATGTGTGCCTTGCTGGGGGGCAGCCTGCCTCCCTACCCAGCTGTTAAAGGATTGTGGGCAGCGCTCTGTAGGTCTTCTATTTACTGTAAATAGTCAAACCAGGTACGGAAAATCCCTCTGCTGAGTTCTGCTGGCTAAATTCAACCCCAAACAAAACGGAGAGAACACAACTATTTCTGTCTTAAACAGAAATCCTAAATCCATTAGAAACGAAGATAAAAAGAAAGAATCCTTTGTCTTTATACATTAATAATTGACACCTGCTTCAGAAGACCACCCATGGTTCCAAAGAAAGGAGATTTGCTGGTTAAGTTTTAAAACTCCAAGTCTTGGAGAGGCCAATTTGAAAGCAGTCATAAATCACACTAATTCAAATGCCACCGGTGCTTTATGAAGGGACCTGACCCCGACCTGCTTAATCTCTGCAGTAGAAACCAGTGACCTTCCTCTGGCTGAAATGTGACATAAGCAATGTTACAGTGAACGCTTGGCTTCATTCAGTACAGTCACATCTCTAGAGTCACACACCAGGCCTTCCTGACATTTCTTCGATATTATAGAAGATGTTGGAAATTCTCAGGCTGCTGTTTAGTTTCAAGATGACCAAATGATAAATGTAAGCGGTATTTGCATACCTTATTGGGTGCCAAATAGGTTTCGAAAATCAGACAACATCCTCCAGAGTTAAAATAGGATAGACAAATTCAGAACAACAAGTAGCCAACTGCAAAGAGAACTTAGTAATAGTGGTAATAATGAAAATATGTCATTTATGTGACTATGGATTACTTGAGACCTTCTGTTAGAACCTCATAAGCTTTGCGTTCCTTTTCTCCAGAGAGTTGATGGCACCCAGAAGCCCAGCCAGTCTGCATGGTCACCAGAAAAGTCCACATAAGCGGAGGGCCTGGTGTGTGGGTGGGGAGTGGAAGGGGAAAGAAGGTAGTGTCCCCCCAGGGAAGCCACAGTGTCCTTTTCACACCACAGAATGACCAGCTGAGAGAACATGGTGTCACTTTAAAATAACCCAGTTTATTTCCAGGAAGGTGAAAGTTCTCTCTCAAACTCTAATAATAGCTTTTAAAGCTTTACTGGGGGGAAGGAAGGAAAGAGGGGATACAGGGATTAAGAAAGAAGGAGGGTAAGAAGCTAGGAAGGAAAACAGAAACTCTTACAGTGAGCAGTGTTGCTCCATGGAACTTTCTTCCTTTCTTTGGTCCACTCCTCTGCAGAACACCCTACAACCTCCACAAAGAATGAATGTAAAACTTCTTTAGCTCCTTCCCTCTTTGTGTCATAAAATGAGAGAAAAAAATTAGGGATGGTAATAAAATCTTGATACCAAAGCTTCTCAGATAACTCAAAGCATTTTGCAGTAGCTTGACATGCCTGAGAAACATATAGCTGGGTCTGTAGTAAGGGTATCAGATCTCCCCCATAGAGTCTGAGGGGCCGGAGAGGGTCATACTGGAAGGATCAGAACGTAGTGAGACCCTCACATGGACAGCAAGATGGTGTGCACTCAAATCATTTTACTAGACATGCAAATAAGAACACCAGGTAACAATTTTATTCACAAATAAAAAAGGTATTACAAAACTATTCGTATAAGAAAATGAAAATTTACAAAGTGATAAATTCCAGTATGCAAAAGTCATGATGAAATCTAAATTGATTCAAGCTACTTAAAGCAGTGATGGATTTTTTTTCCTTTTCTTACCTAGTTTTCTCACTAGCATAGACAATTGTACTTAACCTAGGTAACAGCAATATTAACACTTTATCTAAAGTAGAACAATCTATATCTGAAAAATATATTCCACATACACGAAATTAGAAAACTCATGCCTTTCTGTGGTTGCTCTCCAAATCCTTGTCTCATTCTTGTTGATGAGTTTCTGCAGCATTAAAAGTCACAATCGTGCTCTCCCAGTCCTGTTGTTACTTGATGGTTTTCTGGCATCAACACACTAGCAGCTGAGTTTGAGTGCTGTAGCATATTCCAACAACGTGAAATGCAAAACGGATTTTTTTCTCAAGTGTTTACAAAGAGTGTACAATATAACATTGTATGTTTCTACAGTAGGTGGGGGTAAAATGTCTTCATCTTGATAAAAACAACCCAGGATTTTTTGAATGCACTATTAAATCATATCCACTTTCGACCCTCAGCATTTCTCTGCTGATCAAAAGTGATGTTTCAGGATTTTTCGCCAAAGTCTCATTCCCATTAATCCAGCTTTCTCCAGCAAGTTTTGTCTTTAAAGTTAATGAGGGCTCTACATATGGAAAATATATTCTGGTTACAAAAATGAGCACAACCTCAACCTACTTTGATCATCCCTCTGTCATAACAAAAATGATCAGATTGCAAACAATGGCACACATATGTGAATTACAGCGAAGCCACTCAAGAAACTCTACTTACATTTTCGTAGACATCTTGCGGTCAAATCCCAAATATTTTACCTGAATTTCCTAAGGGCAATTCTCAAAAGAGTTGGTGAGTACCCAAGTTTAAGAACCTATGGTTTATGCTAAAAAAGGAAAAGAAAAAGTCACTCAATTACGCCTGGGCGCTCAGTAGACACAAAAGCTTGTGGGGTACCACGAGACACTCTAATTTCCCATTTCAGTTAAAGGAACTGAGGTCACAAGAACTAGCAAAATCAGATAAGCTAATATATACATATCAGAACCTGAAACTATGGATACACACTGTTCCAGCCACAAGGATTCGCTAATGTCTTGCAAAGAGAGAAAAGCATGGATGGGGTAATAAGTGAGAAGAAAACAGTGTCCTAGGAAAGACAGGTTTTTAATGTTCAGCTTAAACGTTAGGTAAAAGACACTGATTTGGGTGGGGCAATTCCGAAATAAAATATTTCAGTGACTCTAACACACTGATGTTCTATTTCTAAGGTCTCTTTCTTTTTTAAGTGCACGTGGGACGACAGAGCTGACAGCAATCAGTTAAAAGACAAAGGCCAGATCTGATCATGTAGGTTCGAATAGGAAAAAAATAAATCCTGCGCAATCAATTCCTCTCCAGAGCCTAACGAGGAAGGGTCCATGAGCTGTCCCCTGGTTCATGACTGAACTGGGTTCATTTCTGTCAGCTCTGGATATCACTAGAATTCTAGCCCTAAATACCCAGGTGAGGAAGGATGGAGCGAGAGCCTGAGTATTATAGAAGCAGCACACTCTTAAATCCAGCATCATCTGGCTACAGTGGGAGACTATTGTCCTAACCGAGCTTATAAGATGGGAAGGAACACTGTAATATCCTGGCCAAATGATACTACGGCAGTGGCAGACCGTTCACCTAAACGCTGCTTACAAATTGTGCTTTTTCTTCTGGTTCTAATATGGAGTGTGGTCTCATAGGATGACTCACTTGTTGATATATTTCAGTAGTAAGGGAACCTGATAATGTTGTAATTTCTAAAGCCTTACTACAAGATATGATGCAAAATCAAAAACAAAAACAAAAACCCCAAACCAAGCTCACAGATATAGAGAACAGATTGGTTGTTGCCAGAAAGGGGGGAAGGGGTTGGGAGAAAGAGAAAGAAAGCGCATTATTTTTATAAATACCACTTTCCTATAAAAGGGAAACTCTGGATCTTCTAAGTTCAGTCACAGGCATAGAGTAGTAGCAAATGCTCCCATGTCAGCTGATTTTCACAGAAGTATGCTCATCTTTATTGCAAGTCTCTAGCATATGTGCATTAAGTGGTTTCTGACCCAGGGTGAGGGGCCCTTCCCCCACCTCTTCCCCTAACTCAGTCCCCTTCTTGTTAGTAGCTCCGGCAGGAGTCTGTGAGAGGTGGCCGAGGTTGGGGGTGTCCATTCTGGAAAGGACTTGTTCTCTTCTGATTCCTACTTAGACCAGTTGACTTCATCTAACAAACCCAAGATTTAGGCAGGCGGCATGAAGGCAATTCTAACCTCCTAAGCTAATTAGTTCAGATGATGCAAAAGTGACCTGCATCAAATAGGAACACTCAGTTTTGAACCCATGCTACATAAAAACTATGTAGCTAATCTGACATTGACTCTCAGTAGGCTAATCGGCTATGTGAAATTATTTTGGGGAAGAAAATGCAGATGAAAATGTATCCTCTGGGTCTTCCGTCTTGTAAAACCACATTCACCATGAAAACCAGCATGACTGCATCTCTGGTTCTTGTTATAGGCCCGTAACCTCGCAGGCTGCACGCTCCACACATCAGTCTTTGAAGTCACGCTTGGAGCATAGAAGCTTCTTGTTTAGGAAAGATGCAAAGCATCAGGAGAGCCTGCAGTCTTTTCTTGTTATTCCTTGAGGTTTCAGCTTACAGCTGGTCTGGCTCAGAAACAACTGGTTGTTGAAAGGCTTAAAATGCCATCGGTTTGGTTCAGATTTATTTTTTCCCCCCAGAAGCCGTGCAAGGTCCAGACGGTACTGAGTCCCTAAGCCTAAGTGGAGGAGTGCGTGCCCCTTGGGTTCCATATGCGCATTTCTATTCCAGCAAGAGTCGAGTCCTTTAAGCTTCCTACAACAGCAAGAGAAGGAAAACTGTAAAAACCATGCCTTACAACTTAAAGCTGTGAAACTGTAGTTGTAAAAAATGACTATACATAACTTTTACTAGGAGTACACATGAATGTAATCACACACGGGCGAGACTGGTGTTCAAATATCCAGGTACCCGTGTGCTCTGAGAATAAAAAAAAAGATTTCATAACAACTCTTAGTCACTCAGCATTTGCAGATAGTACTTAAAAGATGAAAACGTAACCCACAGCAAACAAAATGTATTGACAAACGATTCTTTCCCTGTCTTCCAACCTCATTCAAACATTTAAAGCTTGTTCCCATCTTGCACTCTTTTAAAGCACTGTAGGTAAAGATCTCAGGAGCCTTTCGACCCTTCTTTAAAAGAACAAAGATGATTCATGTACGGTGCTATTCTTTGTCTTTGAATTTAAAACTGGTATTAAACTATTGGAGAAAGTCTAGGAATAGTTTGGCAATGAGGTTTCTCTTACAATGCTGTCCCTGGAATGCTCACACTTTTCCTGGGGATACTGTCCTCCACCAAGTGGGGCCATTAAATTTGTCCTTATCACAGAAGGGCAGTGACCTCACCTCCCGGGGGGGCATGGCATCGACCCACTGCACGTTACTAAAAGCGAAACCTTCCTTTTCTGCAGTGACCCTTCACTAACTTATGTACCACTAATTTGGCATCGGTGACATATAAGTTTGTGAAACAACATGGTTTCCTAGGTCTAAGAAATAGTTTTGTCAAATATATTGATCAATAGATATAATAATAACCATATCAGTGCTACTGTGGGAGGCAAATTATATTCCTTTTGCCAATACGGAAAGAAAGAGAGATTTTAATAGATTGAAAAAATTGAACCTAGGTCACTTCATATCTTTCCTACCATTCCCACCGTTATTTCATGTCGACACTTAAAATGTTGGTTACAAAACACCACCAAAAAATGCTTTTCCTAAGTGAAGAGGTTGGCTTCATTCTCCCAAACATCTTAGCAAATGAGGTTCCAAATATCTCAGTTCTGTTCCCTTCTGGGGAGGTGTGTATAGGGAAATTTTGATTAAAATTGAGTCATATAGACTAAAGACGGCTCTCACACCTACTGGTATTTGCTTTATCCTGAACCCTAACTATCACCATCAGATTCTGGGTGGTCTTAAACCACCCACAAGAAAACTGCTGTGTAAAAATACAGTTTTCGGAAACAAATGCATCATGCATTAGAAATCTGAGCCTTACACCGAGTAAAGACAAAAGTGCTGTTATGTGTTTTGTAATATACACATGTATCAAATCACATTGTACACCTTTAAGAGTGTTATATGTTAATTATGTATCTCAATAAAACTGGGGGAAAAAGAGTCAATAGAGGTTAACAAGCTGAAAATGTAAGTGAATGCTTGAGGAGGAATTTAAAATTTTATTTAAAATAAAGTAACCACATAAAAAATAATAAAAAATGCTGTTATGGCTGTAGCTGCCACATCTCCCAAATGGAAATACAGTGCTTTCCTGAATTGTGAATGATTCCACATCAGGGAGCCAAGCTGACTAACGTAACCTCAAGGAACTAGAAGTCCTTTCTTTGCTTTGGTTCATAATCGTAAGCTGCTGAAATCCAATTTTTTATGAGAAGTAAGTATATTCTCTATCTTGGAGAATTCGGCTGTCAGGGGAAGTCTGATTGCTTTTTGGAATCTAATGGATTCAAACAAACAGAACTAGTCAATATTTGGCTGACCCCTGAAATAAAAAAGAGGGTCAGTTTCCCAAAGATGTGCAGTTGTGGCGAGCTCCTATTTTCTTTTGAAGATTAAGGTTCATTCACGAAGTTTCACACGTTCAGCAAATGCAACTGAAGAGAAAGTGCTTGTCAGAATCTGGAAAAGATTATCTCTTAGAATGGGATCAAAATATTATTTGCTGTTTTTAATTTGAGGGCAAAAACTGAAATGATTTACATTTTAACAGTTCCTTTCCTGAATTCAGAGCATCTTATTTAGATTTATCAACATTATCGAACAATTGTAAGATAACACATTTTGGAAAGCTAATAAAAGCCTTTCGTTGCTCTTTGTCAAGTAGGAGGAGATAACTTCAGGGTCCTGAGGAGAATTTATGAGCTTGTTTTGCAGAAGGAAAGAATATCTCCAAGTCATAATGCCACAACTCGACAGATCATCCCAGACCCCTCACCCAGGACCTGACATGTGAACCTTTAAAATTTTTGTCTTGATCCTGACTGACAGGGAATCAGATTACAAGTCAGGACAAAAGAAAATCTAAAATGTCTTCCTCCAGAAATACTGTTAAATGGCCACGAACGTGAACGCTCCATGATGGCATCACTTGAAAAGTTTGTGACATATGTTGGCCTTAGTAAGAATTTCCAGAAGTAATGAAGAAGCTGGTTTATTTATCAAACTACTAACCCAAGTTCAGGCAGGACAAGAATTACCTCCATGGAGCTGAGTCAACTAATGAAGAGAATTATAATTTTGTATGACTTTTTGCTTGAAACATTAAATGTTGGTATTAAAATGCTGGTATTAAATGTTTGTACTAGAATTAAGGAAACTTTTATCTTCACCTACATGCAACTTACATAAAATTTTAAACTATTTAAAAAAACCCTTACATTAATAAATTATGTTGTGTAACGTGAGTTCATCATTTTCTCATTCTTTTATATGTAATTATAGCTTCCTTTTCATAATAATTGGAGTTGCAAGTATCTTTATATAGATCATAATCACCTTGACAACTGTCTTCGAAAAGGGATTAATGTCATTACTCATCAATCTTTCTAAAATTGGTTCTGAAATTTTACATTTGTGTCACCTGATAACAGTGTTTATCAACCCTACCGCCACCTCACCAACAATGTAAACAGAAAACATAGCGCATGAGTTGGTTTTAATATGACTTGGTCTCAAAATGTTTCACTCCTTAGTCTTAGAACTCACATCAGAAAATTGGGGCCAAGCTACAAAATTAAGATGAGCGGTAATTCTATGTACTCAAAATACTCTGAAAAACTAGTCAGTCAGCTGGTAGCACAATCATTCTAGTTACTCAGACTTTCCCCTAACAATGACGTACAGGAAGATGTAATAGATATCTGTGAAGGTAACACAAGTAAGGTTGTCATCAAAACCAGTTGGCTTGATAAAAAAAGAAACTTCAGCATCTTGTAATGAAAATGTAATTCAGATGAAATTTGAAGAGTCCTAAGACTTTCATTTTGGAGTATGTGACAAGGCATTTGATTGGGATGTTGGGATTAGTCGTTAACGGAAAGGGGTCCTCTCTGTTCTGTTTACTGCGTCTCTCACCTGTTGTCAGGGCTGGTTACCTAGGCTGCTGGGTAGAAACAGCCCTGAAGGTTTGTGGGCCAAAAGCCATTCTTGAAACCTACACTCAACTAGGCTAACTCTTTAGTCTTTTCTTACTATTATCATGAAAGTTATAAAAATTATGAGATGACTCAAAAGCACAAGGTCAGTAAACAATCTTTCCCAGCTACAGGGGTATGTATTTTATGTTTTTTAAACTGCCTAATTTGTTTTTCCTCACTTTAAGCATCTCTTCTTCATTTCTTTTATTTTGAGAAAAAACATTTTTTATTCCAAAGTCAACAAATGTTTTTGTACAGAATTCCCAATAAATTCCCTAGAGAATTTTTTTTTTTTGTAGTTAAAAGAAAGTACTGCAGGTTTAAATCAATATATAACCTACGTACTGATCTTAACAGGAACACGTCTCCATCTACACTTGGACTGGAGATAGTTTCTGACAAAAGTAGACAAGGATACACCCAGGAGCATGTGCAGCGTGTGTCCGAGTGCTGCCTTGGGACACAGGGTCCCTGACTGGGGCAGGAGGGACAAGCTGGGGGGTAGCGCTGGTCTGGTGGGGCCTGGGAGCCTCACTGTTGCTGTGACTCTGTCCTTTTATACTCAAGGCTGGCATCATTCTTCCAGAAGAATGTCTACCAACAATATATGTGTTTACATTAAGGAAATATTTATAAACATTAAGTCAAAACCAGCAAAGGCCACGTCCTCACCTGCAGGAAAAAGCAGGGACAGTGCCCAGATGTTCCCAAATGACCTCTCCACCTCCAGTCTTGCAGCCAGAAAGCCCCATCTGCCTGCCATCACCATCGCTTCCCCAAACCTGCTTTTAAACCCTTCTATCTAGAAGGTTCTTATGCTGCATTTAGTCCCAGATCATAACCGACAATCGATTTCCAACTAATCAATTAGTCAAAGCAGAGTGATCTAGAAAACAACAGTGAAAGAGAGAGGAGGGAAAGGAGTAGCTTTAGGAGATCTAAATTCTCATGAACTTGACACTGAATGAAGTGCAGTTAAGTATTGGGCATAAGAATATTACAGGGAAAAATGAAGGTGAGGAATTGTTTACAAGATACTCCCATAAGTAACTCATCTCTATCAATCAGGAACGGAGCCAGGGAGCGCGGTGCTAAGGACAGTGGACCCTCCAACAACAAGGTCCCCTTACACGCGGAGTTTTAAAAATAATTATGCATAGTACTATAAATGTATTTTCTCTTCCTTAGGGTTTTCTTAATGTTTTCTTTTCTCTAGCTTACTTTATTGTACAACTATAGTATATAATCCATACAACACAAAATACGTTAATCGACCATTTATGTTATTGGTAAGGCTTCCAGTCAATAGTAAGGGCCATACTAGTAGTTAAGCTTTTGGAGAGTCAAAAGTTAACTCAGATTTTCAACTGTTCACAGGGTCGGCACCCCTAACCGCCCCCTGTATTGTTCAAAGGGCAAATGTAGTTGGATTTACAAAGAAAAATGCAGCTGCCCTTTATGGCCTTATACATCAGCTGTTAGTTAAATAAAGGAAAACACTCTTGAAATTAATTTAAAATCTATTCTCCTATAACATACAAGAAGTTATAAAGATGGAAAACCTTCTCATCGGGTTCCCCCGCATTTCATGGTGGGAAGAGAGCTGCAGTCCCGTGGTCATAATGTTATGTCCACACTGAAATCAATCACTGCCTTACCTGGAGGGACGCTTGGGCAGTTAGGTGAATGATATCGCCACTCGTTTGATCTAGCTGGCTTCTAGTAGTTAGTGTATCCTGAGTTAGCACCGGTTCTGTCACTGAGTTGTTATGTCTAGATAAATCAGTAGTTTCTGTGAAGTTTTCAGAAGGAGCTTGAATTGGAACAGCGCCACCAACCAAATCCTGACTACTGTTTGAATCCAAGGATAATGAGCTTTCATTTGCTGGATTGAGAGAATGAATATCTCCTCCCGTGAGTTCAGCATAAGAGTCACAAAAAGAGATTTCGTCACCACAAATGGGATTTTGCATCAGAGGCCAGGCATCCGAAAACTCGCCACAGATGGACCGCGAAAGGGACCTGAAGAAAGTCGGTGTCGTCTCCCCCACCAGACCTGAGTTTCTGAACACATGTTCAAAAGACCTTTTAGTGCTCTATGGGGAGAAAAAACACGCTACAAAGCAACATTCCAACTATACTTTTAAATTTTCTAGATGAAATAGCAATGTATTAAGTCAGAATTCTAGTGCATCCTGTTGTAAGTTTACTCCATTTACTTTAAAACTGAATTTATAGACCTACTTCTAATCAGTACAGTTATACTTAATCCAATGTCTAAGATATGCCATTTCCCGGGTCTTAACTAAATTTGATGGCTGTTCTAAAATTCTAAAAGTATAGATATGACGTGTTAAAAATTGCAGATGACAGAAGTGTCACAAATCATGAATATAAGACAAAAATAAAATTAATAGAGTGTAAGTATAAAAAATGTTGCACTGAATATTAATAACCCTGAGAAACTTACCTAATTCTTGCCGAACACATGCCCTTCCAATGTCCAGAATGCCATTCATATTAAAAGTGATCCCCCCATGAAACATTTTCAACTGTTGCACATGAAAATTGGTGAGTAGAACGCATATTGGCACAAGGGAATATTATTACAATTAATTATAATTTAGTTACCTCTCCTGAAATGTGGCCTTGGAATGCACCCTGCAACCCAGAGTCACCCGGTCGATGCTGCAGGCGTCGTCACAGCACAAGGATGGGATCAAGTGAACAGGCCCTAGAAAAGCCAGCAGACGGGTGAGGCACAATGCTTTTTTCTGGGAACATTCTCTTTAATACCAGTTCAACATCGTTCTTGAAAATTCAGCTATCCTCCTTTGGGTGATTTGGGGGAAAGTGGATATGAGGTTTAATTTTTTTCTCTTAAAAAATGATGAACCACTTATATGAAGTATCTAACGTGGTCAAATTCATAGAGATACAAAGCAGAAGGGTGGGTGCCAGGGGCTGGGAGAAGGGGAAGTGGAGAGTTAGTGTTTAATGGGGACAGAGTTTCTTTGGGAAGATGAAAAAATTCTGGAGATGGATGGTGACGTTGGGTGTGCAACAATGTGAATGTACTTAATCCATGGAACTGTACACTTATAAATAGTTAAACTGGTAAATTGTATGGTATATATATCTTATAATTAACATAAATGATGAAATGTAATAGTGCAGCCTGTAAGAGGGCATGTGACATGACACTCTCATGCACTGCTGATGACAGTAGCAACAGCACATTTTTGTTGTGTGGTCTAGCAATATAGAACAAGAAGACAAAAATTTTCAAACCCTTTATCTCAACACACACACACACACACACACACACAATTTTTTTTTTTTTACTGCTAGGAACGTAATTTAAGGAATAACTAGATATGTTCACATAGCTTTATAAACCATTAAGTTCACTGAAGCAGTATATATTTTTGGTACAAAGATAATACAAATGTATTGAAGGAAAACAATCGAAAAATAAAGAGAGGTGTTAGATAAATTTAAAAATAAATCTTTCCCAACCCTATAAACTGGAAATAAATACTGTCAATATTTAGTCAACAGCCTTCTAAACTTCTCTGTCTATATATACACACACACATATAATACTGATTTTATAAAATCATAAACATGCTAAAGCGTACCGACAAATACAAAGACATGCACATGAATAGAGAGAAAAAGACTTGAAAAAATTATCTATTTACATATACATGTATATGTTTGTGTGTGTATTCAAATTTCCATGAGGATTATCTCTTTACTTTTATAAGCAGGAAAATAATATTATAAAACTAGTATTTCCCTTTTAAAAAGTGAATGTTAAACATTGAGATGCAATTGCAAACCGGTGTTAAATAGGATGGATATCCAATCCACTGTCATCTGAATCTCTCTCAAAGAAGGCCGCCATCTGTACTATCTGAATAAACGCTACCATGACCATGGGGAAGTCGCCTGGATTCACTACCAATTAACCCAACAAACACATGTCATGTTCACTGTAAAATTTTTCAAAATTAGTTAAAAGCAAAAGGCACTACCACTCCTTGCAGAAATTGCTGGTTCTAGGGCTCAAGCAAAGGGAAATAACAAGATGAGCCTGAGAACTTCTTTTTCTACCATGAAGTAAGAAAGTGTTAAAAGAATAATGAAACATATCAAAATGGCACATGAACCAGCTTGAAGGGACTTCCACTGGCCAAGTCTAGGAAAATCTGAGGATCAAAATAAATAATGACAGCAAAGGATCGTAACCCAATGAATGGAGTCCACGCCTCCACACTAATGAAAGGAAATAAATAAATGGGGAAGAAAGGGAAGTTCTTTCTTACTGTAGGAAGCCAAACTAATAAATGTGGAGAGAATGATGGAATTAGAAAACCAGCATTTGTTAACAATCCTAGTAATGACTGACTCAGGGAAGAATCATCAGAGGATGCTAAACTACTGGGTGAAAGTTTGGAGAGCTGCAGGATATTTACATAGTCTCAAAGACTCTCCCGCAAGGTTTTTATTAATTACAAAGAGAACAACAATAATTATAGAGCAGAGGAACCTTGCCTCCTGACGTGGGGCACTGAAAAGGATACATCACCTCTGTGGTATTTCTGAACCGCGTCATAAGAAAACATCAGAAAAACCCAAACTGAGGGTCATGCTACAAAATTACTGGCCTGTGCTTGTCAAAAATATTAATGTCATGAAATGCAAGGGAAGATTAAGGAACTATTCCAAATTAAATGAGAGTAAAGAGATTTGACAATGAAATGCACAGTGTTATCTAGGATTTTCTTTTGCTATCGAGGACATTATTGGGACAATTTTTAAAAAATCTGAATATGCTATGTAGATTATATAATAGCATTGACTTAATGCTAATTTTTTAATTTTTATTTTTGAGAATATTTTTTTTCCTCAGATTCTAATTTGAGTGGTAGTAATTTCCTGATTTTAATGATCATGCTGTTATGTAAGAGAATATTCTTGTTCTTAGGAAACAAACACCAAAGTATTAAGGGGTAAAGGGACATCATATCTGCAAATAATTCTTACATGGCAAGTGAAAAGAAAAATATGTGTGCATATGTATATATACAAAATATAAAAAGCATGTGTGTGTGTGTGTGTATGTGTGTGTACATATGTACAGAGGGTGTCAAAAATGTATACACATTTTAAGAAAGGAAAAAACTGTATTAAAATTGTAGCACTCAATATACACTGATAACAAAAGACGAATACTAGTCATGCGTATACATTTTTTTGGCACCCTGGTATACATACATATACTTAGATAAAGATGATAAAGTAAATGTGAAATGAGATAAATGTTAATATTTGGAGAATCTGGGTAAAGGATATGTGGGAATTCTTTGTCTCAGTCTTTTAACATTTTTGTAACTCTGAAATAATGTCAAAATAAAAAGTTAAAAGAAAAGCTCCGTTATTAAGGAGGCAGCAATTTAAATGAAAAGCTATACTGACCCTGGGCATTAGCATGGGGGGATTAAAGTCAGCATTTTGTTAAGAGGATATACAACAAGGCCACCATATATTTAATCGTTCTTTTCAAATAGAAGTTAAGGTGAGGCAGAGTTTGCACAAAGCTGTATTTTATTACATTTACTATTTGAGCTCATCTCTCAAGGAATTAACATTCCTTACTCTGATTCTAGTGGTGATGTCATGGTATAGTATCTAGGAAACAGAAGGCTTGGGGTGCTCTGAGGATCCCCAAGGTACTGTCAGTAGCCCTCTATGAGTCTATTATCCATGTAGGCAGATGCAAAAATAAATCCACACACACCACAAGTCTTATAGTTCACTCTTAAATCTATTCCTCAAATAGACTATAGTAATGGTCAATAGAAAAGTTAATTGTGTTGAAAGAAACTCTTTATTCCACATATGAAATATTAGAATGAAAAGCCGAATCCTGCAATTTCTTGAAAAGAAAGACTGAGCAATTTCAAGGGGATAAGTCAGCTTCATTGGGATACATTTAACTTAATGAATGGTTCTAAGAGACAAAATGGCACTCTTGGTATTGCTGCAAAGGTGCTAAGAGAGCTGTGAAGTGGGGAGAAGACGGGGCCGGGGCAGGTTTCTAGAAAGTGCTGTGGGCCACGTCGAATTTTATTTTGCAGAGGAGGTGAGGTCATTAGATTAGAGTGGGGACAGGATGAGGGAGTGTAAGTATAGAAACCTTGTGCTGTTGAATATAAATAAGTGGAAAAGCAAGTTGGTATGACCTTTGCCCGTTTTTGCCCACATTAGAAACCAATTCCCACTTGAATTACTTCCCTAAACTTTCATTTCTGTCAATAATCTAGGGGGCAATTATGGTTTGTGGAAAACCCTGTCAGAGAGTGTCCTCCTTCTTCCGTAAGAAATCCAAAAGACATTAAAATGGACACATGAACGTTCAGTGTGAATCCATCAGACAAGAAAGGACACGAAACCCTACTCTACAAATGGCTGATATAATTTTAAATCAATCGATTCAAAACAACAAAGGCAAACTTGCTCAAAAAGTTGGTGGAAAATTCTAGGATTTTAATGAGGTGATTATTTTCTTTTTCAATACTTAAAAGACTCAATACACCTAAAACATCAGGGAACGATGGAGAGTAACTATTTAACAAGATGAGCTTTAAGTAGAAAATGAGGCAGGGCAACCTAGCTGTGGGACAAAGAGGAACAGTTCTTGGCAGCTTCAATGTCATGCCTCTGGTTCCGCTCATGGACTCGTAACGGGCTGATCTTACCACAGGTCTGGGCTGAGTCCCGGTGGCACTGACAACACGCCCTGGGAGCAGAGTCGCTGAGCTGAGGTCTGTCAAAACACGACAGTTCAGAACCGTTGTACTGAATGTCCTGTGCTCTCAGAGACCCTAAACGAGAAGGCAAAAATTCTGTCAGTGAAGACAATTTCCTCTATAAAGGATTCATTCACATCGTAACGCAGACCGGTATCATGCTAGCTTTTGTTTTTTTAAAGATAAAGAAGGCTATCTTTCACAGTTTACAATATTGATTCTTACACAGAGGCACAAATATGAAATAATTTGTCAAGAAAACTCAAAATGTAGAGTAGTTATGTTGTCAGAACTTAGAACGACTTTTATTTTTGCCTCGTGGCATGGGGACATCCTTGCCTTTTCAATGTCCTTATGAAGGGGTGCCACCTCAGTCGGCTCCTTCAGTATCTCTTTGGGACTAGAGGACTGTGAGGTCTATTTAACGTGCTCGCTATCCCTTTAACATCTCCTTGATTCTCGTCTCACTCAAGTCTCTTGTGGAACACGCAAATGACAAAGATGATAAACGCACTTCACCAAAATGCTAAGACACAGAAAGAACTCAAAACTTACAGCTGGGTTTTTTCTCCATAAACTGCCTCTTACAATAAATGACGCAGAGAATGAGCAGGGCCAGCAGCACGGTGGCCAAAGCGCTGCAGATGACGGCAGCCAGGGCCGTGTCTCGCGGGCTGGAGGCCGTGGATGGGATCTTCACGAGGTTGACCTTGCTGGTACCTGAAAACCAAAGGAATGGCATCAGTACGCACTCAACCACCTAGACTCAGACTGAACTTGATGGTCATCTTTAGCAATGGCCGTCGTGCAACAGAAATCCACCCCCAGGAAACCAGCGGGAGGTATGGTATATGGCCCAAGCACTCCTTCCTCTTAGAAGATTTCTTGAATATTATACTTCCACCCTGAACCCCAAAATGTGTGGATGTGCCTCTCCTCCATTCCCACAACACTAGACACAGCCCTCAACACGCGTTGTTGCAGGACTGTGCTTTTTAGGTCCCCTATACCAGAATCATTGGCGAGCTGGTCATCTTTAGCTGTGTCCCGAGTACTTGGCACAGTGTTTGGCACATAGTAGGTACTTAATGTTAGGTATTTACTTGGAATTAGACTACCTATATTTTTAAGCAGACTGAGCTAAGGCATGTTTTGGGGTCAACTTTAAGGAAAAACAAGGAGTTGGATCATTTATGACTTTACACTACACCTCTGACTTCTGAGACAGTAGACATTTTTTTAATGCCTCAGCTGTTAAATTACCGAACAACATCTAAGTTTTGAAGAAAAGACTAATACTGTTATACTATGGAGAGGCAGGCATAGTAATATTAAGGAAGTGTTAAGAAAAAGATTCCGTTTTAGAGTGTGGTATTGAATTGTGGGTAAGGGCACAGATCCTGGGATCCCACTGCCTGGGTCGACCTCTAGAAGTGTGACCTTGAGCCAATTACATAATCTCTCTGAGTCTCAACCCCACATCTGTCCAAATGGAGGTAATAAAAGGACCTCTCTCACGGGACTGTTGAGAGGATGAAATGAGCGAACCTAAAAGCACTTCGGACCGGCCCTGTATCCAATGCTATAGAATGATTAGCTATGCAGCGATGATGATCAGAGTTAACACTTTAATTATCTTTGGGGTCTGGGATGGACAAACTCAGTCCTGAAATCTACATTCAGTGGAGTCACATTATATCCTATTTAACTAACCTCAAAGGAATGTGACAGATAGAAACCTAAGAAGAGGGGCCGTTAGACCTTCTCTTCCTGGGTTAACTTCCCCTGAGCAGAGGTGGAGCCTCATTCCGCTCCCTTCAGGTGCTCTCAGCTCCGTAGCGCCACCCAGCGGGAGCGCCCCTCTGCTGAGGGTTCCAACAAGGCCTCCCGCGGCCTGATAGAAGTGTGGGCCTACCGAGTAATTTTAAGCTGTCTAGAATCCACGTTATAAAAGGAAAAAGAAACGGGTGAAATTAATCTATGTTTCTTCATCCAGCAGATCTTCAAATATTATCATTTCAACACGTATTCAATATAAAAATTATCACTGACATCTTTTGCAGTCTCTATTTTGTACAGAAATGTCCAAGTCGGGTGTGATTTCACATTGACAGCACATGTTGGTTTGGACTAACCACATTTCAAGTGCTCGTTAGCCATAGGCGGCTAATGACTGTCATAAAGAACATCCCAACTCTGGACACTGAAGGCCGGCATCTGTAATTGTGTGCCGTGGCACCTAAACGTAAGCCAGTTCATCAGCTGGTAACTTTCTCCTCCTTCCCCATAAGATTGGGTTCCACTGTATGACAGACACCAGAGGCTAGAACCAGAGAGAAACTTTTGGGTTACTATGAGTGAATGATAAACATGAGGAATGATCGATCATCTTGGAACATTGAGTCTCGGTATTTCTAGGCTCAATGATTCTGGGGCCACACTGATAAAACTTCCTTTTTATTGCCACCTGGAAAGGCAATTATTTATTCAGGATTTATATAAACTATATGCCTTGGACTTGGGTGAATAGGAATCATAATCTGATAAACATTTTAAAGAATATTTGTTTGTAAACATGTTTGATAGTCATAAAATATATTTTATCACTTATAGCTATACAGACATGCTGAAACAATCAAGTAACACATATTAAATGTTCATCATACTGCAAGTTAAATTATATCCCTGACATGATAGATTAAATCTGAACCCAGAACAACTTCTGTCAGTGGACAAATTCACAGGAGGACATATGAACACGGGCACAACTGTACAAACACTGACAAATAACTGAATAGAAATCTATATTCTACGCAAGTAAACAGTAGGCTACTGTGGGGACAGAGTCCCAGAGAGCAGTTTCCAGGCTCTCGGCCTCATGTGGAAAGGTGCTGGCTCGGGTAGTAGATGGCCGTTAGCTGTGGCTGGGTGTCCATCAGCTGTAACCATTGAGCCACTGGCCAGTAATATAACTGCCGCGGCTACGTTGGGAAGTCGAGGAGAGTCGAGGGGAGTCGAGGGGAGTAGGTCAGTTGGCAGAAAAGCAGACAGCCGGTCGCACGTCGTCGTGTGAATCCAGCCTCCAGTGAGACTACAGTGGTGTGACTCCCCTACCTATGGCTCCGTGAGTGTTCCCTTTTGGCCTAGCCACATCCTGCGCTCTTATGTGGGGAGCGGGAGCTGAGACCCCTGCAGGCTGCCCTGCACGACAAATGGCGCAGCGAGCAGGGTCTCCCGCATGAGAGCTACACTGAAGGGGAAGTGACTTGGGAAATATAAGTATTATCTATTTGAACCAAATGGTGAAGTTGTGGAAAACTGCCGTCTCTTTTACGCTCATGGGAAAGGCGGTTTCGTTCAGAGTGAAATCAGGTCCCTTAGCGTAAACTTTCCATCAAACAACCCAGCACTACTCAACCCAGGGCTTTAGCAATAGCTGTCATCAAAACGAGACGTAATACATGACGTGAGTTGAAGATATCACAGTTTCTAATCATATTGTAACTAGTAAGTTAAGCTCATCAGTTCACACAGTATTGGATATTCAGAAAAACCCTAAGAATAGGGATTTCAGGTGAATGATTAGAGTCCTTTCTTTAAGTTCATGTTTAAAGACTTTCTAAAATGTATTAGTCAACTTATTTGCCTTCATGTACAAGTAACTGTTTCTATGTTATAAACAAACTAAAATGCTCCTAAACGGGAATTGTATTCTTAATTTGATGGTTGCGATTCAGGATTTATTTTCCCCAAGTCAATCATAAAGGTATTGCTAATACATATTTTTCCAAGGTAGGGAACTAATACTGTAATTGCAGTAATATCGAGTTGCCATAAATAACATCAATTTTAAAGGAAATAAGCCCCTTCTCCGTACATTTCCCAGACAGTAGCATCTGAAGATGAACAAGAAAAATATAGCAGTTTGACACTTATATAAGAAAAGGCATCTTGTTAACTCAAACACCCCCCTCAGAGGGTCCCCATGGGAAGTCAGACTCTGGAAACCACGGTCTTGATTCCTGTTTATATGTTCAAGTTTATGATAACACTTACAACAAACAATCTTTTTTATAGGAAATGGGTTCATCATTCTTAGGTTCATTTGTCACATACAGCAATACAGACATAAATATGGAAGCTATGAGAGACTGGGCTGAATAGGAATTGATTTTAGAACAACCCCAGAAGCTCATTCAGATGAATTCCTTTTTGTGTGAATTTTCTTTTTGATTTGAGCCGTAAATTAAAAAGGGGGCAGGGGAGCAGGGTGGTACTCGTTATATGAAGTGACTTCTACTCTATTTCTGGTTCATTGAGATGCTATTGAGAATTCCTCAGAAAATGATTTATCTGCTACAAACAAAAAGTATTGTTTTGCTGACCTGTGGCTGCTGCTGTGGTGTTGAGATTAAAGATTCTTTCCACCCGCATGCCTTGACTAAATTTCCTGTCCATAGTTCACGAAGCATACTGAATGCCTGCAAGGAATTTCACCCATACCTTATTAGGATGAAGACAGTACCTCCAAAGAACTGGGACTAGAAATACCCGCATTCTTTGGAAAGTTTTAAATTTTCTAGAATACAAAGGCATCTCTTACCCGAACCAATTACGTTATTAAATTCCACTATAATCTTAGTACTACCCTTTGGCAATTTATTTCCGAGTAGGAACTGATTTCTTAGCTTACATTTTACATTACATACATGACGTATTATTATACATTTCCTTAGGAGTTCAATTTTATATTATACATTTCCTTAGGAGTTCAGCACAATTGAACGATTAGGTACTGAGTAGCTATTATACATAATACGTCCTACAAGGCATTCGATAAGTTGAATGAGAATCTGAATAGAAGAAGGAAAAAAAATTGAAGTCGCCAGCAAATTTTGGCAGGTGTTTTTATCAAGTCCACTTGTACCCTCTTTAGAGTGTGACCGAGCTACACAAATGCAAATAGCAGATGCTCTCCTCACCTCACCCTTCTAAAGAGCTTTGGAATGTAGCTGGAGAAATACACATGTTGAAGAGGTCCGTGTCACTAGACTCTGATTAGTCGTGGCAAAGTCTTAGAAGAGGAACTCACTTACAAGCCACACAGTTGCCTGAAATGTGAACCCTTGCTCCTGCAGACTGCTGTGTGCTTTCATGCACCTGAACATAGCTAACACATCTTCAGGGATTTCACCCTCCCGTCAACGAGACAAAGTGCTGACAGTTCACTGCCGACCCTCATTTGATAGATGAGAAAACCAAGACTTTGAGTGACTTGCTTAAGGTTACACAGCGAAGTGGAGACAGCGTGAGACCTGGAGTTAGGCCTTCTGCTCCAGTGTACCACACTGTTCCATGAAGGCATGGAGCTTCTAAGCGAGTAAAGCATTCTGCGAGGTGATGAGAAGCAAAATGTGGCTCATATCTGTTCCCGTGAAAGCCACGCTCATTTCTGATATGCCCAAGGGCGCATGGGACCTGTTCTGCACCAGTGCATCAACTCCGAGAGAAATGTCAGTGACCCTCTGCTTCTGTGTGGCTCTCAGTGACACATAATGAGCCGCCATGCGTAGGCACGCCGGGCAATGACTGAGTGTCACTGAGGTGGGGAGCGGAGGAAACTTTATGGAGGTGACTGAATCTGGAAAGGGCTGGATTAAAGAGAAAGACGGAAAGGATGTGCAAAGATGGCCACTGGAAGTGTCAGGCTTGTCAGTGCGCTCTGCCTGGGTTTCCAGGCCCGCCTCCTTGGTGGAACCACAGCTCTGCTTTCTATTGATCTCCCTACATGTTTAACCACTCCAACTTCCTAACAGGCTGTGTTTAAAAACCTGCTAAACCAAAGATCCTTCTTCCCAGAGTGTACTCCTAACAAAGGAGGATGGGAACTGCTCTCCAAAATCTGGTTCTCACCAATTTCCACCCTGGCCATGAGCAAGATTTTTTGCTCCTCTGGATCTTAGTTTCCTCGCAGGGAAGATAAAACAGTGGCACATTATGCAGACACCATGAGGAAGTCACTGAATATTTCTCTTACAGCCGATGACAGGTCTGCTATTGAGAAGTCCCATGATTTCTCTATGACCTGGCTGGTTTCTTCCTACAGAAATGAAGGTGGCCTTTATGCTGAAGAATAAGATGAAGTAGGATGCTGTATTTCACTACTCAGAAATTTATATTTATAGTCGGAGCTGTTTTCCGAAAACACTAGATTCATATCCATATATCCAATACCCTACTGAACATTTCCACTTGGATGGAGATGTATCTTAAACTCAACATATCCAAAAAATGAGTCTCTGTTACAATCATGACCCACTCTCTTCTCTCCCAACTTCCCTGCTCCTCCCACAAATCTTTGCTACCTGTCATTACCTCTGTCTGCAACATACTTCTCTGGGCTGCTGCCTGGAACGCTCCCTCAGCTGTTGTAGGTCCTTCCTCAAATGTTACCTACTCAGTGAGGCTTCCCCACCAAATTCTAAAATAGCATCTCTCTCCAGTGCTTTCTACTCCCTTCCCTGCTTTCTTTTCCTTCCTAGCACTTATTGTCATATGACATTTTATATATTAAACTTGTTGGCTTGTCATTCTCTCCTGTGGTGGGAGTAATAGAATCCATCGTGCTTCCCCAAACATACACACCTGGCTTGTATTTAAGCGGGGACCAGCAAAAAGCTGCATTTTCCAGACTCCTTTGCAGCTATGTGTGATATGTCCAAATTAGAGTCAGTCCGGTACGGGGGAGGAACAGAAGTAGTGTGTGTAGCATATGTCATCTCCAATTTAGGGACAAATTGCTTGCCCCAGACTTCTCCTCCACTGTGGGCTGGAAGCTGGATGTAGCAGCAGTCTAGTCTTGATTCTATGGATGAAGAAGATATCCAAAGACTGGCAAAGCAACAGGGGGCAGGAGGCTGGGCCTCTGAACGGCATCCTGCAGCAGAGCTGCTCCACCAGGCTGGACTGGCTGGACTGTCACAAATGGAGACCTCTGTCTTACCAGGGCTACAATATTTGGGGGTTTCCTTGTTATAGCAGCCTAACCTTTGCCCTAACCAATTAAATCCCTCACTGAAATATAGATTTTGCAAGTCCAAGGATTTTTGCCAGTTTTGTTCACCACTGTACTTATAATAACTACAAGGTAGTTGGTACACAGTTGGTGGCTGATAAATATCTGATAAATGATGAAATGAATCAGTGTTTATGAAAGAAAGTGGGAAATCCTAAGTATTCAAAAATTTATTTAATGGGGAATTATCTAATCAATAAGATGAGATTATGCCAACAACATGTTTGTCGTCTACCCTTCCACCTCTGGCTTTGCAGCTGGAAATAGCCAGGGGCAAATAACAGGTTCATTTGCATGTACTTACTTTATGTAATGTTGATTTGACTCTGGGTGAAAAGGCAAGGGTTACTCATATTTATCAATACACAAACCTTGAAGATTATTGAATATAACCTCAGAATGAATATTCAACAAAAAATTTGCCTTCTCTAGTCATTTTTAATTACATTCCATGGATTCATTCACAAAGGGATCTTATTTTAGTCATTATATGCCAAATGTAACCTTCGTTAACAATGCACATATAGTGATGGCAGATTTAAAATGAATTACCAAAGAAGCCAGAAAAGGGGAGGACCTTCTGGAGGTCAATAACATTTTCCAAAGAGTGCTGCTTAGGTGTTAATTTCAGAAACTGATTATTAGGCAAATTGGATAAAGGGAGTAATGAAGCATTCCTCTTTTTATCAAATTAAGCATATTAATCTTGCATTTTAATGCGCCCCCTCCCTCTAAAACTATTTAGACATATGGAGAAAGTGATGTGGGGATCGACAGGACCATTAACCACAGGAACCCATAATGAGGTTTTGTGAAAAGTTACCCAACGATCAACACTATCACAGCGACCACATACCAAACACCTACAGGGAGCCAGCCCCTTACTTATTTTCAAAATGTCCCAATAATCCTTACGGTAAGGGTTTCATAGATGAAGAAGTTATACATATCTATAAATATTTTTTTCATTTCAAAAAACCATCAGGTGGTTGTATCTAGACTTGAGCCTGGTTTGTCTGACTCTAAAACTTATGCTTCCCCCTCCGCCCCCCGTAAATTATGCTATGCTCTTTCCAACCATTTAGAGCAAAAAATATATTATACTATAAAATATACTGTAGTAGGAAGGATTACTGATTCAAATTTTGTACAAGCCAGTAAACTCTAGTTAATTAGTTAACATATACAATATAACTAGACCTGATTTAAAACACAAATATAGCTTCACAAATTCAACCTGTCTTACCCATAAAATTAAAGAGGCTATTGCATTTTGTTGCAATAAAAAAATCACATATAACTTTTTAAATTTATTTTTAAATGTTATTTTAAGGTCTATATAGTATAATTAGATGATTATCAAATAAATATAACAGGGTAAAACAAGTTGTTATTGAATTAATTATGCTTTCTGTCTGGACTTCCATTTTTAAGATTTCACTAATGCCTTGTATTTTTATCAGAGAGTTCAGCACATGAACACAATACATCAGGTTCTTGCCATATCACATATCACATTGGAAATGCCAACAAAATTGGAAATGTGAGCATTTTTATGTGTTGATGACCATATTTTGGCACACGCAATTCAATTATCAATTAGTTTCGGAAACAAACATACAATTTAGACATTTTCTAATAACTTTCAGTAAAAGATTTTATCTTTGACTTTTACATTTGTTTCGGGTAAACAACAATTCAATCCATTGCTTTTTGTGCTCTTTCACCACCACCACCACCACCACCACCACCACCACCAAAAAACCATGTCAAATAAAGGTTTAACAAAATTAAAACCTGATGAATCTATTTCTAGCTATGTTCTTTAATTAAAAAAAAATATTAACAAAGAACTCTTTGCAATCTTCCTGAGGCAAGGATATAGTTCTGGAGTGCAAGCTTTATCTTGTTAATCTAAACTGGTTAAATAAAAATGTCTATGGTAACACTCAACATATGAATTCCAGATGTACCACAAAAGAGTCTGCCAATAAACAAAATAGTCTGATTTTTTTTAATCCACTTTATACGAAGCACACTGACAATGGATAAATGTAGAAGAGTAAGCCTTCATCGTTGACTTCGATTTTTTCATTTCAGACTTTGCTCTTAGAACTATATGGTCTGTTTTTCAATAACTGATAGGTATATTATTCAAAAATGAGCCTTTTCTGTTTGCACAGTTAATAAATAAATACATCAAGTGGACTGATTTTTGTGGTAAAGTACGTAACATAACATTTACAATTAGTGACACTGAGTACATTCACAATGTTGTGCACCATCACCATTGATTCCAGAACATTTTCATCACCCCCAAAGAAAACCCCATACCCATTAAGCAGTCACACCCCCCCCCCGGCCCCCCCCCCGCCGAACCCCTAACCTCCACTCCTGACAAGCACTAATCTGCTTTCTGTCTCTATGGATTTGCCTACTCTGGGCAGTTCATACAAATGAAATAGTACAATATTATGTGGTCTTTTACGTCCAGCTTCTTTCACTTAGCACAATGTTTTCAAGGTTCATCCATGTGGTAGGGTGTATCAGAACTTCATTCCTCTTTATGGCTGAGTAACATTCCAGTACATGGATATATACAGGTATCCCCCGCTTTTCAAAAGTTTGTCCTACGCTACTTTGCTTTAACTAAAGACCTACAATAGTACCTGTTTTTGCTAACCGAAAGAAATCCGAAGAGGATTTTTGCTTTTATGCAAAAAGGCAAGAAGTGAAAATAGCGTTCAGCTTTTCTTTTGGAGGGAGGCTTTACAGAGGCAGCAGCCCCCTGAGCAGTGAGAGTGGCCCCGCCAGGCTCCTTCCCTGGGAACCGCACCCAGCATCTCAGCGTCAAGCTGCCATAACATTTTGAGCTGTGTCTGTGAGCATCTGCGCTTTATCTCAGTTTATTTTGTGCATCTGTTAGCAAGATGTGTCCTAAGGTAATTGCGTCTTAGCTTTATGCCATTTCGGCTTGCAAAGGGTTCCACAGGAACGCTCTACTTTCGGATAGCGGGGGAAACCTGTACCACATTTTGTTTATCCATTCATCAAATGATGGATATTTGGGTTGTCTCCACCTTTTGGTTACTATGAATAATGCTGCCATGAACACTCATGTACAAGCTCTTCCCATATGTTTTTAAACTTTTCACCAAGATACATAGGAATTGTTCCACATGCTAATGAAAGATACATTATTATTACACTAAAGCATTAAGTTCAGCAATAAATCAGTCATATACTTTGTGTTATTACATTAAAGCATTAAGTTAATTATTATATGAGGAAATAAACATATTTCCTCAGCAAGAACTAGGAAAAGAGTGGAGGGAGATGATGCCAGAGAAGCTGGTTAGGGTCAGTTCATGTAGGGATTTATAAACCGCAGTGAGGAGTTTCGATTCTATTCTAAGAATAATAGGAAGTACGCAATGACAGCAGAGGACACATCCTTCTCAAGTACATGTGGAATATTCTCCAGGATGGACCATATGTTAGGTCACAAAACAAAGTCTTAGTAAATTTAAACAGACTGAACTCAGACCAAGAATCTTTTCTAATCACAGTGGAATTAAGCTAGAAATCATTAACAGAAGAAAAACTGGAAAATTGACAAATATGCAGAAATTAAATACATATTTTTAAATAACCAATGGGACTAAGAAGAAATCACAAAGAAAATTAGAAAATACTTTGAGATGAATGAAAATAAAAACATATACCCAAACTTATGGAAAACAGCAAAAGCACTGCTTACAAAGAAATTTATAGCACTAAATGTTTACATTAAAAAAGATCTAAACTCAATAACCTAACCTCCCACTTTATGACATTAGAAAATGAAGAGCAAACTAAGCCAAAAGGTAGAAGAAGGAAGGAAAAAATAAGCATTAGAGCAGAGATAAATAAGATAGAGAACAGAAAAGCAATAGAGGGAATCAACAAAACCCAAAATTGGTTCTTTGAAAAGATCAACAAAATTGACAAAATTTCAGATTGACTAAGAAAAGAGATTTTACAGAAATAAAAAGGTTTATGAAAATACTATGAAAACTATGCACCAACAAATTGGATAAACGAGATGAGATGGACAAATTCTTAGAAATACATGAACCAACAAAACTGACTCGGAATAGAAAATCAAAATGGACCATAACAAGGTGATGGAATCAATAATTGAAAACTTCCCAACAAAGAAAAGCAGAGGACCAGGTGGCTTCACTGGTGAGTTCTACCAAATATTTAAAGAAATATTAACAACAATCCTCAAACTTTTCCAAAAAACAAAAGGAAAAGGAGAGAACACTTCCTAAGTCACTGTACGAGGCCAACATTCCCCTGATTCTAAAGCCAGATAAAGGTACTACATGAGACGAAAACTATAGATCAAGATCCCTTATAAATATAGATGCAGGGCCGCCCGGTGGCTCAGGTGGTTAGAGCTCCATGCTCCTAACTCCGAAGGCTGCCGGTTCGATTCCCACATGGGCCAGGGGGCTCTCAACCACAAGGTTGCCGGTTCGATTCCTCGACTCCCTCAAGGGATGGTGGGCTCCGCCCCCTGCAACTAAGATTGAACACAGCACCTTGAGCTGAGCTGCCGCTGAGCTCCCGGATGGCTCAGTTGGTTGGAGCGCGTCCTCTCAACCGCAAGGTTGCCGGTTCAACTCCCGCAAGGGATGGTGGGCTGCGCCCCCTGCAACTAGCAACGGCAACTGGACCTGGAGCTGAGCTGCGCCCTCCACAACTAAGACTGAAAGGACAACAACTTGAAGCTGAATGGCACCCTCCACAACTAAGATTGAAAGGACAACAACTTGACTTGTAAAACAGGCCTGGAAGTACACACTGTTCCCCAATAAAGTCCTGTTCCCCTTCCCCAATAAAATCTTAAAAAAATATATATATATATAGATGCAAAAAATCCTCAACAAAGTAGCAGTAAATCTTGTTAACAGCATATTAAAGGTTTATACACCGTGATCAAGTGGGATTTATCCCAGGAAGACAATGATGGTTAACCACACAAAAATCAATCAGCATCATATACAATAATAAAATGAGAGGGGAAACAAACATGATCATCTTAATTATGCAGGAAAAAAGCACTTGTCAAAATCCAACACCCTTTCATGATAAAAAAAAAAAAAGACTCAAAAAGTTAGGAGGAGTTCTTGCCTGCACCTGCCCCGAGCACGGGGTTGTCCACACACTCCTCTTCATCCAGCGAGAAGTGCTGAGCACCAACAGAGCAGACCTGGGCAGAGCGATGGTGGCCAGGGTTGTATTGGGGCTGCTGCTTCTGGCGCTGCTCTGGCCTGTGCAGATTTATTCAACTCAAACAACTGTTGTAACACTTTCAAGGAACTCCTCCCAGAATACGTTGGCGGCCCCAAATCCATGAAATGCCACTGCCATGGCAAGTGGTGGTGCTCTGCAGTCAACGGCCAGTCTCTTAGTGGCCTTGCCCTCCCTTCTACATCTCTACTGTTAAGGCCAAGACACAGCTATACGTCCCCATCTTCTAAATCCAATCCAGATGGCATCTAGATGTCCAGTGTGGCAAGGACAGAACAGGTCTTTGTGGAATCTGCTAATTCCACACCGTATTTTATTGATACAGAAAAATTTGAGGATCCCAAACTTGACTGGTTTGAAGAGCACGTGAAGGTTTTGACTAGATGATAAATGCCAATATTAAATTTGCTGGAGTTTCACGTACAAGATGAAGAGACAACATCTGAAATTAGTTAAGATATGATTTTCTTTAAATGTGACTAAAGAAGGATGAACACTTAAAACTCTACCTTGAAAATAAGAATAGATTCCATCTTATCTAGAGATAAATGAGAGGAAGTGGAACAGAGACTGATTTTTCATTTTGTTCATTAAGTCCATAAGGCCATAAAACAGTAATACAAAAAGCTTTCATGATTTTATTTACATGGACATTAGAAGGAACTTCCAGGTGTTACTGCAAATCCTCAATGTATTGACAGTACTAATTTAATGCTGAAACACTCTAGATAAAGTTTTACAGTGTTAAGCTATCTCTTGGGAACTGAACTTTTTCCTCTGTGGCTCTGGATTTAGCATTGCATTTGATGTTTTATGTAGTAATTGACATGTGCCAGGGCAAAGATGGATTGGAATCTATCCCAAATCCAAGTACAAGGAGTAAATTCTGCTTATATACTTATCACCTATTCCTATGCAATAAGAACACCAGATTCCTTTAGCTAAACTGTTTCCAATGAGCAGAAGTGCGTAATCTTGACAAATTTTAAGTTTTTTATTTCTGCATATCTTGAATAATTTTTACAATTCTGAAAAATGATCTGTTTTGAAGGTAAAATGGACAACTCTTGAAATTAAAAAGGCAAATATGAGAAGGAGCCAAAACTGTAAATCAAGTATTTGGGAAGGGAAGACTGGAAGCTAATGGGCATTAAATTCAGAAGAACTTTTATATTCTTTCTGTAAATACTTAAAAAACAAACAAACAAACAAACAATCAAACAAAAACTCCATGACTCAAAATAGCTATATTTGAAACAGTTGCTGTTATCAGTCAATATTTTTAGTGATTTTAGAGCCAGGTCCTAAGCCTAAAATGGGCTTAATTTTGGAAAGTAAATCTTTTCACAACTTCTTCAATGCACAGAAGCCTTTTTAAAAACAGACATTGCCTAAAGTCTTTTATTTGCATGATCACATACCAATGCTGAGATATTCCAGTATCTAATATGGCCATAGTAGTCTTGATAACCAAAGTCATTTTTTTCCATCTTTAGAAACCTACATGGGAATAACCATATCCAACAGATCTCAAGCTACTGTGTGAGTGAATTATTTTCATACCTGAATGCTCTACATATATTTTGGATTGTATATTGTGTTTGTATATTTATGTTTTGATTCATAATAATTTCTTGTGTTATGGAATTGATCTGCATTGAACCCACACTGTACATACAAAGAAATGGCTCTAAGAGAAAAAAGATGAGGGATAAAAGAGAACTTCCTGGATGTGATAAAGGTCATATACGAAAAACCCACAGCTAACGTCATATTCAATGCTTAAAAGATTGAACACTTTCCCCGAGATCAGAAAGAAGACAAAGATGCTCACTTTTACCACTTCTATTTGACATAATACTAGAAGTCCTCATCAGAGCACTTACACAAGAAAAAGAAACAAAAAAGCATCCAAACTGGAAAGGAAGAAGCAAAATTATCTCTGTTTGCAAAGATAACACATGATCTTATATATGTAGAATACCTTAAAGATTCCACAAAAAGCTGTTAGAACTAATAAACAAATTCAGTAAAGTTTTAGAATACAAAATCAACATGCAAAAATTCAGCTGTACTTTTATACACTACCAACGGACAATCCAAAAGGGAAATTAAGATACAATATCATCAAAAAGACAGAAATACTTAGGAATAAATTTAACTAAGGAGGTGAAAAACTTGTTCACTGAAAACTACAAATATTGTTAAAAGAAATTAAAGAAGACCAAAATAAATGGAAAGACATATGTGTACCATGTTCATAGACTGGAAGACTTAATGTTGTTAAGAAGACAACACTACCCAAAGTGATCTGCAGAATTGGATGCAATTTATATCAAAATTCCAATGCATTTCCTTTGCAGAAATGAAAAAAATCCATCCTAAAATACATACAGTATTTTAAGGATCCCTGAATAGCCAAAACAATCTTGAAAAAAACAAAGTTGGAAGACTCACACTTCCTGATTTCAAAACTTACTATATAAATGCTTCAGTAATCAGAAAACTGTGATACTGGAATAAAGACAGACATATAGACCAATGGAATAGACTTGAAAGTCCAGAAATAAACCCATACATCTATTGTCAACTGATTTTTGACAAGGATGCTAAGACCATTCAATGGGGGAAAGAACAGGCTCTTCAATAAATAGTGCTGGGAAACCTGGAGATACACCTGCAAAAAAATGAAGCTGGATATTATCACATATCATATTGAAAAATTAACTAAAATGGATCAAAAATCTAAATTTAAGAACAAAAGCTGTAACATTCGTAGAAGAAAACATAGGGGA
The DNA here is from genome assembly GCF_004115265.2 of Rhinolophus ferrumequinum. Classification (NCBI taxonomy): domain Eukaryota; kingdom Metazoa; phylum Chordata; class Mammalia; order Chiroptera; family Rhinolophidae; genus Rhinolophus; species Rhinolophus ferrumequinum. Next base: position 97,060,235 of record NC_046287.1, on the reverse strand, counting down.
AAATCTTCACGATCTGGATTTGGCAATGGTTCCTTAAATATATACCAAAAGCATAGGCAATACAAGAAAAAAATAGATAAATCGGGCTTCATCAAATTAAAACCTTTTTTGCTTCAAAGAATACCATCAAGGACATGAAATGACAACCCACAGAATGGGAGAAAATATTTGCAAATCATATATCTAGTAAGTGTTTAATACCCAGAATATATAAAGAACGACATACAACTCAACAACAAAAAGGCAAATAATCCAATCTCAAAATGGGCATAGCACTTGAATAGACATTTCTCCAAGGAAGGTATACAAGTGGCCAATACGCACAGGGAAAGATACACAGCATCATTAGTCACTAGGGAAATTTAAATCAAAACCACAATTATATACCACTTGATGCCTATTATAATGGGTGACTAGAATTATAACAATGCGATAAGAATAATTAACCAGAAAATAATAAGTGTTGATAAAGAGATGGAGAAACTGTAACCTTTGCACATTACTGGAAGGAATGTAAAACGGTGTAGCTGCTGAAGGATACATTTTGACATTTCTTCCAAAATTTAAACCCAGAATTACTGTATGACCCAGCAATGACCACTCCTAGGCATATACCGAAAATAGAAAACAGGGACTCACATAGATACTTGTACGCCAGTGTTCATAACATTATTTACATTAGCCAAAAGGTGGAAATAACCCAATCATCCATAAACAGATGATCGGATTAAAAAGTGGTATATACATACAATGGAATATTATTCAGCCCTAAAGAGGAATAAGAAATTTGATACATGCTACAACATGGATGGATCTTGAAAACATTATGCTAAGTGAAAGAAGCTAAACACAAAAGGACAAATATTGATATAATTCCAGGTATGAATTATATACAATAGATAAATTCATAGAGACAGAAAGTAGGTTGGAAGTTACTAGGGGTGAAGGTGAGAAAGGGTCAGGGAGTTACTTAATTGTCACAGAGCTTCTGTTTAGTGATGAAAGAGTTATGGACGTAGACAGTGGTGATGGATGCACAACACTGTGCATGTAATTAATACCACTGAATTACACCCTTAAAAATGGCAAATTTTATGTTATATATATTTTATCACAATAAAAAAAATAATAGAAGTGACTGGAGAGTTTCAAATGTGGAGGGTGACATGCTCTGATTTACACTTTAGAAAGATGACTAACTTCAGCGTGCTGAGGGAAAGACACGGGGGGCGGGGGTTACTGCATTGGTCCAGATGACAATGTCCTTGGTTTGGGTTAAGGTTATGGCCATGGGGATGTTGTCAACTGGTTATATTTGAGAAATATTTGTTGTAAGCGCAATTGGATATGCTGATTACGAGTCAGGTGCAAGAAAACATGGAATTCAACGATGATGCCGAAGTTTTTGGAGAAAACCACCGTGCAAATTATGGTTCCGTGTGCTGAATGGGATGGCGAAAACGCGAGGGACAATGGATTTGACGGGGGGGTAAGGGGGAAAGGAATAAAAATTCTGTTTTGAAATGTTTAGTTTGAGATCCTATAATCTTGGAACTGTTGCGTTGGCATTTGGATATCCAAACGAGGCAAAGAGAGATTGTCATTGGAGATAAAAATTTGCAAATCATGAATGCATCACGTCCAAAGCCTGGGGACTGTTCAAATCACCCACATGCATAGTGTAGACAAAGCAGAGAGAAGACCTAGGACAGAACCCAGGTACGCTCTGAAATGAGGAAATCTGATGGAAAAGGAGGAGCTAGCCTCTGAGAAAAGAGGCAGGAATGTTGTCAAGGAAGCCTAGAAAAGAAAGCATTTCAAGGAAGAAGCAGTAAACCGAAGCTTAAGGGAATAAATTCTTCCAATGCTGAAATAACTAAGCTACATCAGGATATCTCATTTTGGGGGTTAGATACAGAAAGCAAATTTCAACATTCTGGAGGAAAGTTAAACATACATGTGATTTTTTAAAAATTAAGGATCTTACCCATTGTAGCTGCCTACAAACTTATTGTTGAATAAATCTTTGAATTAAAATGAAACCAAAATGTGATTTTGAAATGTGATGTCACAAAAATAAGAGGAGCAAGGCTCATTGGGAGTTTACAATAAACAGTAAATATTACTTAAGCAAGATTCCATTACTTAATAAGCAAGAGTATATAAATTAAGAAAGTACTATTTTTCAAATGAATGATCGAAAGCTTATACTAAGATTTGCATCTTTCTCAGATCTAAGGAATCATTCTGACCTTAGTTTTGAAGCTTCATCCAAATAAGCATATGTATTTTTGGCTTGACATCTCTGTTTACCAGCATCTGAGCTAATAAACATTGGCCAGACTCTTTTCTAACATCTGTATCTAGGACAATCAGTTGTGTGCATGGAGAACCAAAAATTCATCCTTCCAACCAGTTTTCAAACATTCTCTGAGTGTTGAGTTTCCAAGTTAGTGCTCTAAACTGTTTTTACTTTTCTTTTTGAAGAGAGCATGTCAAAAACAGTACAGCTATGCAAGTGCTTTTCCTTTGTTGAGCAATGTGGTAATACTTGTTTATAAATACAGAACTTCTGAGCCTGATTCCTTCTTTTAAGTTCCCTTCTAGGCACTGCCCTAATTACCAGTCTTTTCATGATGTAAATGCAAGTGACCCAAGGCAGAACCCAAAGGTAGCCCCAAGCTTGATTTCTTTTAATACTAATACAGATGACGCACAAAGATGGTTTTATTATAAGCAGAACCCACACCTAAGAAGTAAACTTTTATATGTTTATTTCCCACTTGGTCCAGTTGTATCTAAGGGCTAAGCAGTGAGTGTAAATAAAATGAAATGTAAAAGATGAAAGGATATCCCCCGAACCAAGGAAATCCATCTATTGCAATGGCAATGACAGGCTCTCTGATTGTGGCATTATGGGATGGAGGTTACTCAGGTTATTTAGAGCAGTACAGAGCAGGAGACGCTCAGATCCCCCATGGAGGCCCCTTGAGCCCTTTCTCCATTAGATAATTCTGACTTGATTTCCTTTTTCCTCTGGGCTGCTTGCCCATCACTGTTTTGTTGCCATTCTCCGCCCGTTATCATATTTGTTGGGAGGAAACTATGAGGAAATTGTGAAATGTCTTTTTTGAAACCGCGAGGTGGGGAGGGGGAGAGTGGGGGAATATAACGGCAGTTGACCCTTGAACAACATCGGTGTGAACGTCACAGTTCCACAGACTTTGCGCAATAAATACCTAGACTGTTTTGGATCCGCAGTTGGGAGCCCGTGGATGAGGAGGGCTGACTGTGTGCATCAGTCTATGGCCATTTGATAGAGTGGACCTGAGCATCTGTAGACTGTGGTATATCCATGGTGGTCCTGGAACCAATCCCGCATGGATATAACTAGGTTTTGGGGAGTCAAAAGTTATACTCATCTTCCTTGGAAAACTGGTTTTTTTTTTAAGTCAGGTTTTTTGTTGTTGTTGAGTTGAAAAACTTAAGAATAGTCCTACCATATGACTCAGCAATCCCTCTTCTGGGTATCTACCCCCAAAATTTGAAAACATTTATCCATGAAGTTATATGCACCCTATGTTCAATGCAACATTATTCACAATAGTCAAGACATGGAAACAACCTAAGTTGTTTTGACGGATGATTGGATAAAGAAGATGTGGTACATATATACAAAGGAATACTACTCAGTCATAAGATAGATGAAATACTGCCATTTGCAACAACACGGATGGATCTTAAGAATATCACGCTAAGTGAAATAAGTCAGATGCAGAAGGACAAGAACTGTACAATTTCACTCATATATGGGATATAAAACATACAGCAACAAACAAACAAACAAACTCATAGATACAGAAAACAGAATGATGGTTACCAGAAGGGAAAGGGGGTGGGGAGAGGATGAAGAGGGTAAAGCAGATCAAATATGTGGTGACAGAAGGACAGAAGGAGACTCGACTTCAGGTAGTAGCACGCAATGCAATATACAGATGTCACATTCTAAAGTTGTACATCTGAAATTTATAAAATGTTATTAACTAATGTTACCACAAGGAACTTAAAAAATAAAATTTAAATTAAGTTTAAAGAAAAAGTTATAGATGGATTTTCGATGGTGCAAGGGGTCGGCACCTCTAATCTCTGCATTGCTCAAGAGTCAACTGTATATCCATTCTTAAATTTAAAGTACTTAGAAGTGTTCTCCACATTTATGTTTATTCTCACATTCTCACATGAAGAGTCATTTAAATATAATTTCCTTTAGATTATATTAATAAACATTACTCTCTATTATAAGACATTTAGAAAGATATGATTATAGCCAATATTCTAAAATGGTTCCAATTATTCCATTATTATCTTTTGACTTATAGAAGGTCTGAATCTTGTGATTAAAATACTAGTGATACGAATCAAAGCCCTTTCTTGTGTTCTGTAAAGTTTCATCGAAACATTTTTCTAAATTTCTTACAACAGAAGAGGTGTGTAATTAGAAAAGTAGACACTTCTTTAACTAACAGGTCTATCAGTTCTCATCTGCAATGTTATCTCTGCTTCTCGAAAGTCTTAGCTAAGTCAGTGGAATGAGGTAATAAGAGAAATAAGGTAATCTATTGTTAGTAGTTTGGTACTGACAGAACACTTAAGAATCACAGCGTTAAAGATCAGAACGCAGTATCAATATTTTAATTATACCTATAGAATAGTTGCTTCTAATTAGAACTACTAACGACGAAGCAGAAAATGGTAGCAGTGACTGAACAGATAAATTAATACACATAATCATAGTCAGCAGATTCTAGTGGTAAACAGCTCATGTACTCGTATGTAGAGCATATTCAAGCTGTGTTTACATGAACCTTATTTTACTACGTGAGAATTAAAACAGCAAACTCACGTACCCCGAAGGCCCGACCTGCTCTTTTTGTTGGGGCTGTGGCAGATCCTGCTAGAACTGGAAGCACTGCTTGTTGAGTAGCTTAAACCCTTTGCTTCTGAAGGATCATAGATGAAATTTTAAGAAGGATTAGGACAGAAGCTTCCCCGCACCGGCACATGTGTGATACATACAGATCAGCAGGCCTTCACCTTTTCCCCTTCCCTCCTTTCCTGGCTTTAAAACTTTCTGTAAAATGCTACACAGTCTAATGGTTAAGAGCTTTGTAGTCGACAGTCTGGGTTAAAATCCCGGTTTTGCCATTTACTAGCTGTATGACCACCAGCAAATGACAACTCTCTGCTCAGTTTCCTTACTGGGAAGACCAGGAAATAACTATACCTACCTCATAGGATTTTTGTGAGAACTGAGTAGAGTAATGCACATAAAAAGTAGCATGGTACCTCCTACACGGTAAAATTTCTGTAAGTGTTAGCCATGCTTTCTCCTATCATTATTCGAAATCAGACATTATAATTATTATTATGTCGGGATTTGGATTGTCTTTTAAATCAACTGAAACCATCTACACAGTAGACAGGCCATTGAATAAATTGATGGAACGAACAACTGAGTATTCTCACATGTGTCCTCATAACACATTCCTAAAGCACTGGAAAGTTCAGAAGGACAATTAACAATAAAAATAAGCCCAAATAGTTCTCCCCAGTTTAGACGTGTTGTGTTACTTATAAAATTCACAGTTACTACTACTTTTAGCTTAAGTATCTCCAAGGGTCTTAGCAATCTGATCTCCTAATTGGTAACGTTGAGCAATGATAAATAACAATAAGGAATGATTAGAAAAATAACTAAACCTCAAGGACTACTGTAAATGAACCGGTAAAGCCACTAGTAAGAAAATCCTTTAGGAAAAAAACCCTTTCTTTGGCAAATAAGAAAAATGTTAATTATTTCTCAGTTGCAGAGAGAGCTCGGAGGATGCAAAGCTGTGGCCCACCAACCAAGACTTTAGAGAAACCCCTGGGGTTTATGTTCTCAAACTCAAAGGTTCTGGAAGACAAGCTATAGGGCCTGCATTTACTTTTCCTTAAATGCATTTGTAGGAAATTCTGCATTGGATGAGATGCAAGCTGATAGTACCACAACTGAGTATAATTTTTGTACAAGATTTCCAAATCTTTTTCAAAGGTTTTTATTAATTGTTGATATAGGTTCTTGGAAAGAACGAACTAAAACGATATGATTGTTTCTCCCCTCACTCCTTGGGCACTAAAACCATGATATGGACTTATTAACTACATAGTGGCAGATAAACAGAAATATAAACAAACATGAAGCAAAATAATTACATATTTAAATTACATGCAAAAAGGGGGCACAGAAGGAAAAGGATTGATAGGAATGACAGTCTGAAAGGAAGACACAGAGAAGAAACCTCTATGTATATGTGGGTCTGATTCTACTGCCAATATGTAAATGCTCTTGCCTTATTGCAAAATTATGGCAGAAAAAAAGACCAGTTACGTGGACATATGGTAATTGTCTTTGTGGAGAAGTTAGTTTGACCTAATTCATTCAAGAGGGTGGATAAGTGACACACGAATCTTCACATCTTCAACCTTTTGGATTGCCAATATGGGAAGAAAACTCCTGTTTGAAGAGCATTTCAAGAGAAGTAAAGAGTAGTGAGAGTAAGGAGAAAGAAGGCTGGAGGAGCATTTGGCCCGGCACAGTGTTTAAAACCAAAAAGATGGAAAATTATGTCCAGTGTTGGTGATATATTATCCTATGCCTCTTCTTTCTCCTTGACTTTACCTTTTTGTTCATTCCTGGAGAGAATCGAACTCTCACTCAAAGTTGGGTACATTTTAGCAGTCAAGGAAGTCTGACAGTCTTAACTTGGCAATAAGCTAACTGAAAAGTTAAGTAGAAATTTGGCAGTTTCTAATTCTCATCGATATAGCTAGCAACATTTTCTCAGTTGAATTACTAACCTGTGTGGTTACAAACACCGATTAAAAAAAAAATAAGGCAGAAGTCACCAAGTCTCTGCTTGGTGTGTGCTGCCATGGGCTGGGCTCCCTGTCCAGCTGAGACCATTACTTTCCATTGCAAACCTCCTCCAACTAAATAAAAAGCTTCCCACAGCACGCTTTAAAAGCATCTTTGGGCAGCCAAGCTCCCTTCTCCTCTGCGAGAGCACAGCCAGCACTTTTGCTGCTGCTCCATTTGTCACTAAGCTGGTGTATTAGACCAGTGTAAATGCCAACGGAGACTACGCAGGAGTTGACGGTACAACTTAAGTACAAAGCATTGTTACTGTGCCAATATAGTTCTGTTTTGTTTCTAGGTTGAAAAACCACAGTATCATCATTCTTTCTGACAGCAATAGTAAGTACTTTGTACTTCAATTGCTACAGAAAAAATGATTTTAGCATGTCCTTTTACATCCAGCACTGCATACCTCTTTGGAAACCATCTTTCCGAATACTTGGGTCTCTCTCCTTCTCTCCTTCCCTTCGGCCACTACCTTGGTTCTGGTTTACCACCTCCTCGTCACCTGGCATGCACGGCCTCCTAAGTGGGAAGGATTAATGCCCAAAATAGACCCCAGGAGCCTGTTTTGTTTGGACCACACAGTATTGGCTGGGGAGCCGCCTAAGAAATAAAGACAAAGTGTGGGCTCTGGGAGCCATAATCTTTCACGGTTTGCCCCCAACACTGGCAGGGAGACACCAGGGACAAGGGGAGGACAAATCTACCCAGGGTGTGAGTATGGCTGAGCACAGGCACGTCTCCTGGGATGAGGGGGCAGGAAGGGGCTGTGAAGTGAACGGATGTCCCGGCCAGGCCTGTCGTCACCCAAGGCACTGATAACTGAGCGCTTCTTCAGTGAGTGTTCCCTCTGTCATCAACAGTGAGCAGCAAAGATTTATTTTTTAATTTCTTTAAATTTGACTTTGGATTTCATACATTAGTACAAAATATGAACGTTCCTATGCAGAAAATGAAAATTAACTGTATCTATAAGGCACTGAACTGAGCAGTCATATTTCTTCTCAACAGGACAAAATTATAGATGGACGAGACAAAGAGCTTTCCAGTCTTCAAGGGTGTATGTCATCGAATGTCCTACCAGAAATGCAAAAATACAGCTACAGGGAAACAGGATTTAAGGTATTCAGCAGCCCAGCGATGGGACCGGAGCAGGTGTGCATGGAGGCTGAGCCAGCAGAGGGGTCAGGAGTGTTAAGAGAGGAGCTGGGTGATGGGTGAGGGGCGAGGGGTTCGGGCTGGCACCAGATAGCAGGCATGGGGAAGGCCTGGGAGGCCATGAGATGATCTGAGGAATGGAGGTCAGAGGGTGCCCTGAAGTTCACTACAACACATATAAAGAAGCCTTGGAGGAGGGAGAAAATCGTAGGTAGGGCCCCTGTGACTGGGAGGCTGGAGGCCACAGTACCTGAGACTTGGTTAATTACGTAACTAAACTCAGTTTCTGCTGTTTTTAATCTTGCTTCCAGATCACTTGGCCTAGAGATCTGTTTTCTCCCAGGATTGTGTAGGTCAAATATTATCATGCATGTCCTTGAGGGAAAAAGAAAGAGGACAGAGAAGGCAATTGTCACAGGAGAGTCGCTGGCGAGGCAGGAAGGTGAAGAACAGGCCATCACCGCCCACAGCTGGGACCACGGGACTAAACTTTTTACCGCCGTGTGCTGTTGCGAGAAAGTCTGTGATGCCAGGAGCGAGCTCATTACTTTAAGCTCTCTCTTTGGCACTTGGTGGATTGTCAGTGTAACTGTTTGGTACGTTAATTACGGTAAGTACCATAATTAACAGCGAAAAAATTATAAGCCATCAAATGGCAGCATATTGTTTACAGCATTTCTCTGCAGATACGCTGCTACAGTCAAAGAATTTTTTCCTGCTTTCAAGGATGTTTTTCTCCTTTTTATTATCCCGCAGTCCTATAAGGTCTCGCTGTGTTTATTGGACTGATGAAACAATGAAGCTTTTAAACTTGTACACCAAGAAACAGAAAAAGACAGCATAAAAGAAACACATTGTTATGGCCTTGAACATCTGTGCTAAAGGATACACAAGCTCAAAAATAGTTTTGATTCAATTGGGACTAAGAGACAGGGCTGCCATCTGGGAATTGGAACAAAGATATGAAATTTGGGCTGCCCCCACCCCCTTCCCTGTTCCTGTGCAGGGATTCTGCTTAACCCTTTGAGTGCCAGGCTCCACTCAGGGCCCTGGACTCCGTGTCCCAGCGAAAGCATGGCCTTGCTCATTTCATCTCTGGAACAGGCGAAGTCGAGATAGGCACACTTTCACCGAAGAATTCTGCATCCTGTAATTCTCAGGTTCCTTAGTAAAGTGGGTAACTCTTATTTACCTCACTGCAGTAGTTAAAGAAGTAATCTTCTGTGAAATTATTCTAAGATGATGAAACTCAAATGATTTCCACCTGTTAACTTCTAGTAGCTAAGAAAAAAAATGTGTGTATGTCTATGCATGGTGTAATATGGCTGGGTCTAAGCTGAAAAGAAAATCTGGATTTAGACATTGTTTCTTGCTCTCTCCTATTCCAGTAGACTTGATAATGTTATTAATTTACTTATAATTTTACAGTTGACAGAATTTATGGTAAAGGGCAAAATTCTGGGTTAGGTCGGAAAGAACACACTTTTCTGGAGGTGTGGAACATGAAGCAGATTCAGGAAGTGAACCTACGCTTTCTTCCTCTTTTCACGTTATTAGAATCTTCGTTTGGTACAGGAAAAAAATGGAGGCACAGAAAAGTTAAATAACTTGTCTGAGAGCTAGGTATTAGGACCAGGACGCAAAATGAAGCTCTCTGCAGTGAAGATGAAACGAGCTAATCCAGGAAAAACATCAAGTAGACATTGGTTTGCATTAGTGTTGGCCTGATCCCATGAGGAAGGTATGTGAAAGCATCCTTTCAGTGCTAATTTGTACTGGATGTTAGAACCACTCCCCCATTTTATTTTTCAGATCTTTATCTGTGTCCCCAGGGCCTAAAAATCATAGAAACCATTTATGATGAAGTAAAATCTATGGTACGATGTAAAATCTTAAGTTAAACTCTTCCAAATTTGTCTTTTGCCCGAGTTTCGAAAAAAAAATCAAGCAAATGCTGTTCTGTAATTTTCTTGGACATCACACAGGGCAAACAAAATATAATATTACATTATTAATATAACTAGTAATTAACTAAATTAAATGTATTTCAATTAAATTTATTAAATTAAATTAGTTAAACTAATAATTAACTCGAGAAAAGGGTGGAAAAGCCTGCTCTTCCAAGTGCATACATTTGCTGTATCAGCCAAAAATACTGCATTTAACTAGTCTCCCTGCTTCTTCCCTTGCTCCCCTGAAATCTATTCTCAACAGCAGCCAGAAGGATCTTTTTAAAACTTCAGCCACTTCATGTCATCCCCGGAGTTCCCATTCCGTCTCCCTGAGTCGTGACCGGGCCGTATTTGATAAGCCGTATTTGGCCTACACCCTCCCCTGAGTCCACCCTCCCCGCTCACCAGCCTCTGCTAAGTGTGTTGCTCACTCTGCCCTGCCTTGCTCCTGTCTCTTCCCCTTCAGGGCCGTTTCCTAGGGTCACTTTATTTAGGCCTTCCTTGACCACCTTATTTTAAATAATATGCTAACTATGGAGTATTAGAATGTCAACTCCTTGAGCACTGGGAATTCAGTCTGTGTTTGTCACTGCAGGGTCCCCAGTCCCCACATCAGTGCTCATAGTTGACATTCAGCGTACGTGTCAATAAATGAGAGGTCAAACACATTTGCAGGTCATTTACAATACAGGAGAGATGTCTTTATGACACATTTCGCTGAGCTCTAGAACTAGCATTAGCCATTGAAAACATACTCCCTGACATGCTTCCTGCGTTAAAGAGCCCAATACGAAGAAGTTTTTTCCCCCTTCTTCCACTTCTCCCCCCAACTCTGGTTCAAGCCGCTGTTTCTCAGCCTAGTTGTATAGGACACAGCTCCCAGGCCCATGCTGGGATTATTCGCCTTGGGTTCCCCCCAGCTGAGGCAGTCGGTCACCAGTCGTCAGTTGGCCACTCACAGCAGCTCACGGCAGCTTGGCTGCCGGCCACTCACGCTGGCCACCGGCCGCTCCTATCAACACAGGGTGGCCCATGGCAGCACAGCAGCCCCAGGCAGCTCACGATGGTTGCCGGCCACTCAGGGCAGCACACGGCAGCCCACGGGCAGCTCACATCAAACTCTGGTTGCTCACGGCAGCCCTACTCCAGGGAGAGCTGTTGTTCACAATCTTAGCTGTAGAGGGCGCAGCTCACTGGCCCATGTGGGAATCGAACTGGCGACCTCAGCATTAGGAGCATGGCGCTCCAACCACCTGAGCCACCGGACCAGCCCACCACGTTTTAAAAGTAATTTTTTCTCATTTTAAAGAAAAGCATGCCTCCTATGACCACTGAAAAACTTTCCAGGAATGACTGATTTTCAATGACATTTTAAATTTGATATGGAAGATTTTGCAGAAAATCATTTAAAGACAAATTTCAACATTTCATACCATAACCCTTTGGTCTCTTGATAGAAAAAAGAAACATGGTCAGGAAACACTAATATATACATACATAAACTTTAAAAAATGCAAGAGAACAAAACAATGACCAAACCATATCTTCAAAACAGTTGGGGATAAGACAAAGAGAACCCTTCTGAGTCTACTCCAAAGTCCTTGCTTAAGATGACTTCCCTTTGGGGAGAGATGACAGAAATGTTTTATATGTTCACTGGGGAGACTATTACACAGGTGTATACATCTGTCGACCTCACTGAATTGTACACTTAAAATGGGTGCATCTTCTTCTATGTCAATTATTTTTCAATAATGGTAAAAATTATTTTGCGACAGTTTAAAAAATGTACTGCATCCCTTTAAATATAACTGTGTAAGTGTCAAGCAATGATGTTTCTTGAATATTTAATTAAGAAAATAGCTACATGATTAACAGAGACCAAACTCTCATGAATACATAAAACAATTTCTCTGAGATGGTCAAAACAATAAATGAAGCAGTTAAAATAATATTTTAAACACCTGAAGTGGGATACTGTCTTTAAAAAAATTAATTTCTCTTTGATACTTTTGATTTCAAGCTTCCAATTTTTACTTTCTAATACCTTTTCCGATCTTTGAGTTATTTTCCACTATTTTTTCTAAATGGATTGACTCAATTACATTTCTAGTTTCAGTTTTTTTCTTTATTTTGAAACTATTTTTAAATTCTCTTATTCCTGCTCCTTCCGAGTTCACCAGCAGAGGCAGTACTGAGCTCGGCTGTGCTGTCTGTGCTGTCAGGCCACCTCGGGTTGGAATCCTGTCTCCTCTTCCATGTAATTGCTTCCTGGCTGTGAAGTGAGGGCATCAGATATGCCCACCACAGCAAAATGTTTCCTATTTTAAACTCTCCTGGTGGGTCTCTTTTCAATCCTCAAAATTATATTTCTCAAATGTAATCCCCTCCTTCAGTAGTTGACGTAGGAAGTGGCCAGGCCACTCACCCATGTTTAAAGACAAAAGGGTCCCTCTCCATTGGTGACGGCTATGCATTCCCATATCTTAGAACGAGGGCCCACGGGGGACAAGAGCTGGTCTCCTGTCCCAGTATGTGCCCGGACATACTAACTCATGAGAACAAATGCTCTGTGTGTGAAAGGAAGTGATCTCCAAGCTTTAACTGAGTGTTTCCACTAAAGGTTTGGCATAAAGTGTTAAACTGCCTTTCTTCACATTTATTTATTTTAAGCATTTAAAGGGTACACATGCAAATCGCTGTTCCATTTGTGAAAGTCCACAACTTAATGAAACAGGCCTGTTGGATTATATATTTTTTAAATAAACTGCACTTAATCTAACATTCATTTAATTTAGTGACGGCCTTTAACAAATCACAACCTGTTTCATCGTGAGTAAATATTTAAACCAGCTCATTGACTTTAAATGTCTAAAAGAGACTGAAGATAAAGACAGAGAAGTTAGATTTATAGCTGACTAGGTAATAATCAACTGCTACCGTTCTCGGAGGGCTGATCAAAGCCTCTGGTCGCCTGACTTGCAGCTCAGGATGCTTCTGCCTCCCAGGCCAATGGAACTCTCCAGAGTGTCTCCACATTCAAGGTACACAGGCAACTGACTCAGTCAGGCATTTACACTTCTTTCCTTTCCTTTTCTTCGCTTGGAAAAAAGTTAATGGCTCAAAAATATTTAGCAATTTTATACTAGGAGAAAAGAATGAATGTAGAGCCTATGAATTTAAGAAACTCTTTTAAGAATTTTTGATTTCTATAACTTTAATGAAACGAGGGCTAAGTAAAGATAAACATTTGAAATAGCCGAACAAGCATCCAAAGCACATTTTTTTCTTTAAAGAGCTCAAGACATTTAAACTGTCCAGCTTATTTTTTTCAACATCCTTAGAAAAGGAGGACCTTGCTATAAACAAATGTTCAACATATTTTCAGATAACAGTTGTTTACCCCGATAAGCAAATAAGCTTAAAAAAGGATTATGTTCAGTGGAAATCATTCTGAAATAAATCACAACAGTTTTCTGCTGTCTTAAAAAGACTACAACGAATTTGTAATCTGATCATCCCCCCTCACCCCTTTTTTTGTGTCCGGAATAATAATGAGAACTATAATTATCGTACTGAGTGGTATTAGAGAGGAAACCTCAGGGGTCAGTCATTAGGACGTATGGGTCGGGTCTGTTTGCTCAACACTAAATGGCACAAAATTACAGTGTGTTTGGAGTTCCTGTGGCTGCTTTTTGCAGTATTTCTGACCCCTCCCTGCTGGACTGCAGGCTGCCTTTTCACTTCTTACTGCATCCATCTCTGCCTCTATTAGCTTCTTCCCTCTCTTCTCAGTCCCTTCACCAGGGCTGTTTGGTTTGGCAGGGCAAGCTTTCCAATAAAAAATAAATGGATTCCACGGGAGGGCTTAAAAGGCATTCCTCTCAGTAGAGCGCTCCAGTGCCTGGATTCTGCAGGGAGACCTTTCTTTGGTTTCCACAGAAGCCACCTTTGACTACCCCTACTTTAGATTTGTTTTGCAATAACATAATGAAATCGCATAATACTCACAGAAAGAAAGGGTGATGTAAAGGACAAGCAGGGAGCTTTAGAGAGTGGAAGGAAGAGGAGAGCAACAGTGCCTTAAACCAACAAATAAATGAGGGAAAACAGAGGGAATCTCTGCTTCCAGTGTCAGCGGGAGGGCTGGCTTTCTTAGCAATCCGTCCGCCACAAGCCTTGGGCTGTTTTCTCTTTGATCTCAATGGCCCCACCCTGAAAGTTTAACAGGAAAGAGCTACATTGTTAAGACTTCTCTTTATGAAGTCCCCCATCTCTCCTGCCTTAGCCATTTGTGCAGGATGCACACTAGGAACACTCATCTTGTTCCTGAAACTGCCCCCAAAGTGAGGCTCCATTAACACAGGCCACGGCAGCAATCTCCTGGCCGGACACTTAGGAGTTTTGGCCTGGGGACCACAGACTACTTGAAAACCTCCAGTAAACGGAACCCTTAATTAGCACATACTGGCTTTGTGGACCCTTCCTGAGAGGATCCAGTAAGCCCTCAGGAAAGCTGGCCCACCAAATATTAGCAAAAGAACTCTGCTGCAGAAACAAAAAGCATACACAGATACAATCAAAATCACATAATTTCCCCAAAGCAAACGTAAAATTCTTTTGGATTCTATGTGTCTCTTCTGTGTCCCGTTAGACAGGCATTCACTGTGGCCAGATGCAGTAGGAGTTGAAATACCCAGGATGCAGAGCTCGGCTGCTGGGACACCACTAGCAACTGGTTCAACCCCAGGAGCTGAGCTGGTGAAACCGCTCAGGTGAAGCTCAAGTGACCTGGTAATTCACCTCCTCCTCCCACCCCCTCACCCCCCTACCTGCTCTTTCCTCCTGTAATGAAAACCTGAGAAGTCCTATTGGTACGGATTTCAAAACACTCCCAATTTATTTTCTTTTAAATTTGTTTTCTCTAAAAGAGGCATTTACCAGGGACCCTTACTTAAAAATAATTTAGCATTGTATGTCAAGAGACAAAAATATTAATACCTTTGGACCCATAAACACACTTGTGGGCATCAATTCATTAGTGTGTAAATACGGAAAGATGCCCACACAGAGATGTGAACAGCAGCAATCTGGGTAATGTCATAGGCAGCCTTAAACCCCACAGTCATCCAAATACCTGTATCAGGGGTGTCCAAACTGTTTTCAACGTTTTTCACCAAGGACCACATGCGGTAAAATACACAAACAGCTGGGCCACTCACTCGAGGTGAAGTACGTATTGCCTCACCTGGTTTATTTAAGTAAACTGAATATATTTTTGGAATTTGCTGCGGGCCAATTAACAATGCATTGCGGGCCACAGTTGGCCCGCGGGCCGCAGTTTGGACACCCCTGACCTATATGATACTTTACTCAATAACGTTATTAAAATAATGCTGAGAATAGTACATTAAAAAAAATTACATCTTAGGTGGAAAAAAGATACAAAATAGTATGTACAGCATAATTACATCTATGTTTAAAAAAATCAGTGGTATAGATAGAAAAAAGAAAATCATCAAAATGCTATATTTCGTTTTGTGTGCTCTGACATTGGAAATGTTTTGTTTACAGTGTTCTACCTTTTTCTACTAAACTTTAAAAATTACCTTGAATGAGCAAATATTTCTTTTAAACGCTTATTTGGAAATTACTTTGATTCCCTACTTAGAAGATATTTTAGGCTTTGTTGGGAAAACAATCACTTTTTAATAATGTGGCTTATTACTTATTGGTGCAGAGACCTGCAGTTTTAAGCCATGTAAAATTCCTAAATAATTTCAGGTCAATAGA
The DNA here is from genome assembly GCF_004115265.2 of Rhinolophus ferrumequinum. Taxonomy (NCBI): domain Eukaryota; kingdom Metazoa; phylum Chordata; class Mammalia; order Chiroptera; family Rhinolophidae; genus Rhinolophus; species Rhinolophus ferrumequinum. Next base: position 97,044,371 of record NC_046287.1, on the reverse strand, counting down.
GCTGCTTTTCTTTCTTCCCCCACACAGCTACTTATCTGATCTCTTATCTCTTTGGAATCACGTGGCTTGTTTTACAAAGCCCCCAAGAACAAAGCAAACATCTAGGTTAAACACACTGAAATAAAGCTGGACTCGGGTGAAAACCCCTTTGAATTTTTTCAAAACCATTTGTTCCAACCACAGTATTTGTTCCACATTAAGTAAACATTGCTAAAAGAAATCATACAAAATCTGCATTTCTTATCAGACCCAGGGCAGAATATAGTTCTTCTAAAATTTCTTGTGTGTTTTTCCCTATTTCTCTTGAATGCTCTAAATGGGCTCCCCTTGGTAGGAGGTAAAGCTACAAGGAGGAGCAAAGCCTGAAGCAGGGTTTTCTACTTACTTTTAGTTACCTGCAATTTACAGCGATGTCACTAATCAACCCTGGGCTCCATGCCAACCAGTTGTTCTCACAAGTCAATGCTGTTAAGTGACTGACAAAGAGGGTATGGGAGGACTAATTGATTATATTCACACATCCATTATTATTTGGGTGGGTGGGTGAGGGAGCTGAAAGTTCACAGGGTTTGGCACAGACGGGGCATTGAGGCCTTGCGCAATGGGACAGAGAGAAGAGACCGGCCTAAGGAGGGTCTCTTCAGCCTGGTAGTCCAGCCATTCGAATAACAAACACAAAAACCCACTGCAGCCTCTTGCTAGGTACCCTCCGTTGCTCGCCCACCAGTGGAGGTAAAGGACCAGTAAGACAAACATCAAAACCAGCTGCATCATGAGATCCTCCTTGTATGGGACCACTCCCAACCACCACGTCTCCATGGAGCACACCTGGCCAGGTGGGGCCAAGGGACGCAGAGCAGATGCAGCCATCATTTGGAAGAGGGCAGCCCGGCAGGCAGTCATCACGGAGCTCACTCTGTGGCAGGTATGCTTCTGCAGAGTATTTCGTTCAGCTCTCTGTAAGGCCTGCCAACGTGGGTATGACCATCCCATTTTCCAAGGAATAAATGGAGGTCCAAAGTGGTGAGATGATTTGCCCAGCGTCTCACTGTCAGCACGAGGCAGAGCCTAGATGTGAATCCGAAACTTCTAGCAACAGGTCCCACACTGTGTTCTGCTCTACTCTACTGCCTCCACTAGACGCCAACTGTGTCAATATAGAGTAAAGAGTCAGAGGGATAGAAACATCTTTCTTGGTTTTGAAATCACTTTACAAGGAATACAGGTTTACCCTACAAAGAGAGAAACTTACATTTAGACACACTGTTACAAATTTGAGCTGTAGAGAACCCGTTTTGTTACCTGATGGCTGAGGTTTCCTCCATCTCCCATTATGTCACTTCCTGTGGAGTGGGACACACACACACACACACACACACACACACACACGCAGTGCTAGCTCACTGCTGTCATTTGAACCATTGCCTCTGCTGAATCCCTGGGCAGTCACTTGGTCCTTTCTCAAGACAGCAAGTGCCCCCAAATGCCAGGAGCTAAGATTCCACATCCAAGATGCATTATATGGTAGACGGAGTGAAGGGAGCAACAGACTGGACACCTGCCCATTGGTAGACGCTGTGCCAGGAGACTTACACATATTGACTATTCAGTACTTACAACAACCTTAGCAAGTAGGTGTCACCCCATTTTACAGGGACAAAGCCTAACCCTCAGGGAGTTAGTCACGTAAGTAAGTCACTCGGCCAAAGTTACACCAGCCATGGACAGGAATGGTCTTTGGGTGGCCCTTTGGAGAGTTGACAGATACATGGGAAGTTTTCAGTCTTGTGTTTTCTGTTAAGTTGCTACTTTGGTTTGCCTCAAGTATTATAGAAATATAAGAAAATGTATTACATTCATTTAAAATTATTCTTGTGTCATTAACACAGACAGTCATCCTTTTTTAAAGACCTGTCTGTAGCTTGTTATACGCTGCACATTTAGGTACAACCAGTGTATGTCCTGGGGCCGCTTCAGAGGTGGGCTGAGTCATCCCCATGGCACAAGCCCCTCCAGATGTTACATAAGGAGCAACCGATGCTTCACTATGCCCACAGACTTCACCTTGGATGCTACTGGGAAACCCGCTATTTTCTCTAATCAGTTTGCGTCCCACTCTCTGTCATGAGAACCTCTTCCAGCCTCTGAGCTCCTCGGCTCCGGCTTCACCAGGCAGACCACGGTGCCTCCTCTGTCCTCTGTCACACACACAGAAGCCGTGTATACGAGCCCTGGCCCCAACCGCTGAACGCCTATGGGCCCCACGCCCTCCTAGCCTGGTGACCCCAGGAAGTTGCCCCTCCCTCCTCCCAGAGAAGACCAACCCGACACCTGTGCTTTGGGATCTTTCTCCTACAAACCCTCCATGTCTGGTCATTCTTTTGTTCTCTCAGATAAAAGAATCGACCTCTTTCAACTAGATCCTTCCCTTCAACCTGCAAAACATGCAGATGTGTCTCTCAACTGAAACACGAAGTAAAACAAAACCCCTCCCTTGCCTGCCCACTCCGTGTGTCACCTTCACAGACAAACATCTGCAGAGAACTGTCTATAATCGTCTCCATTCTCCCCTTACAGTAACTTCTTGTTTCAGAATAATCTGGCTTCTATTTCCGTTACTCAGTAAAATGGTTCTTGTCAATGTCACCACAGACCTCCAGGGTGAAAAGGACATTTCCAGTGTCAACTGACTCAACTTGCACAGGGCGTCCAGTGCGGCAGGATGCTACACTCTCCTGCTCTCCCCCAACTTCTCTGGCCCCTCTGTTTAGTCTCCTTTTCAGGCTCATCCTCCTCTAACTGATCCTTTAAATCCAGCTCCAAAGCCTTCCCCAAAGCTCCTACGTCATTCGTTACCCAGTATACAGCCCTAGAGCGCCATGGATCCTTCCAGATGTGGGACTGAGCAGTCACAATTCTGCCTCTGTGTGTCGCATCTGAACACTGTTGAACTTGGAGTAGTTATTTGACAACTTCCTACTACACTGTACCTTCCATGAAGAAAAGGACGGGGATCTCTCTGTCCTTCACGGTGTGTGCCTGCCACTCAAATATTTGTTTAGCAGGTGGACGGAAATGGCTCTGCCTCAAAGGACAATGGTATTTAATTATACCAATCAGTTCTCTCCTTCAGGAACGTGAAAGAGAAGTACAGACCAATGCAGTCCATTGAAAGTATGAGGGAAAAGCAGGACGCATAAAGAGAGGCCTGCAGGCTGAGCAAGTGGCTGTGTGACGCTGACGCGGGGCCCCTCCTGCTTCCGAGGGGCCATGGCCTCCAGACTCCAGGGCTGCCTGGGGTCCCCAGTAAGGGCTATCCCCGAGTTCTGGGATGTTCCAGCCTCTGTCACTAGCACCCGTATCCTTGAAACAAATGCCAGCACTTGAGGTAGTTTGAGTGGCGTCACTTTCTTCTAGCTAACTACTAAGAGTCTAAATAATACAGGAGCTCCTCATGGGAGAAAAATCACCGAAGAAGCAGTTTTTTTGTGGATAAGTTGAAAAGCCCAAAGTAGAAGAAATGAAAACATAAGGCGTCTTACATAATTTCCCCCAAAGACGTCAAGATCTCTTTTGAGGAGATTAGTTGTGTTCTGGAATTACTCCCAAGAACTGTGCCAAAGGCAGCAAATTTCCCTTCACAGAGATAAGGATTAGCGCTCACTAAAGACCACCAGACTGTTGTTTCATGATTTGAAAGGCCATTAGCTGTGCACACTGCATTTCTGACTTTTAAAAATAATTTATTTGCGTTTGCTTCCTAAAAAGTTTCACATACGGAGAAATATATCTATACATGTAAGGTAAACTAGTTAATTTTCTTTTCAAATTATATTAATAACTTAATTAGGGCTTTACAAGGCATTAAAAGTTAAATGTGAAATCTATGTTTAAAGGATAATTTATGATGTCCAAACTTCGCCAGATCCCCAAAGGCAAAAAAATTCCAATGCCTCAGACCTATGACTAGATTATATTAAATTTAAGCCCAATAAATTAAACAGGAAAGAAAAAAAACAAAAATGAGTACTTTCCAACTCTAAACCGGGCAATACCAATTACTTGACTAACTCTTTTATGGTAGGTGGGGATAAAGAGCATAATCTTTGCCTTCTGGACAAAATGATGGCTGAGCTGACCCATGGGCAAGACCAGGCTGCTGCCCCTGTTTTAACTGGAAGAAGACATGGCATTTTATGGATTGTGCAGCAGAGAGAGGCTCTTTCAGGATCTTCTCTATGTTAGATCTTTAGAGTTTTCATTAAATGATGAACATTAAAACAAACAATGTAACAAAAAGTCAACAACAAGCAGTAGATGACATCAGCCAACAGAGTACAGATTAGATAGTTTGGTTTTTCTTTGGGAGATAGTAGAGTATGGAAAGAGTACACTATTTGGAGTGAGAGAGACTTGGGTTTGAATAATGTCTGCCAATTACCAGCCATCAATGGAAAGCGATTAACCTCTCTGGACCTGGTGTCCTCAACGACAAATGTGGGCTGATGATGGGATACTGAGAAAATCAAGTAAAACATATCATTTCTCTATGGTGACTAACACTTAACAGGCATTCAATATTGCATTTGTTAACTGCAATGAATTATTTGGTGAATGTTTGCATAGTATAAAAATGAGGGTCAAAATACATTTCTATAAAAGAGTGCAATTTTTTTTTTTTTTTTGCTTTTGATTTTCTGTTACTTCAAGTAAAGAATAGAAAGTAATGCATTTTGGTAATGGACATGATAACATGAACCACAAAATTCCATGATGTTCTTGGAGACAGAAAGACTGTGTGACGTTATCAAATAATGCAATAACTTTCAATTAGCTCAGAGGGAGCTTTTGTCACAGAAAGGAGCAATAGGACCGATCCCATGCATTGAAAATTACATCAAAACAACCCCAAAATTTAAACATCGATAAACAAAGTCCCCCCAGGAAGGCATGAGCTACCTATGCATGGACAGGCCCCTCCTCCTCCTCCACCCGGACCGCCTGTGTCTTGTGTACAGTGAAGCACAGCTCACTAAAGCCCTCTCAGTAAACGCCTGGCATGCCCTGAGCATACCAGGGGGGCCACCTGCAAGATGGCTTTCCTGGCCCAACACCCATGGGCTTTCATTGGCCAGATTTATACGTAGGATTAAAAAGAGTGATGAACTGCTCTTCTTCCCATTCAAGATCAATGCAGGTTTGTAAAACTTGTAACAAATACCTTTTATGTCTGAGGGAAAAAGTATTGTCGAAACGATTAACGAATATTAATACAAAGAGGAAAGGCACAATTTTCTCATTTACAGTTGTAGTCCCAGACCATAATGGGTTTTCTCTTGTTTATGTGTTAAATGAGAAAAATAGAGGAGTGAACAAAATGAACTAAGATTCCATTTAACAATTTGTTGATTAGGACAGGTGATTCACGGAGCGGCAGGTCTCTGGAGTGGCAGAGAAGACACTGCATGACAGTGTCTGGGGACTAAGACAGGAAAACACGGGAATTCGTGGGGCCGTGGTGCAGAGACATTATGCATTAGGATTTGGACCACCTAGTTAATTGGAGTTGCCTGAATTACATATCTAGAATGAAAGATAAGAGTTTGAATGGAGCACAGCAGCAGCAAAATGTATTTCACTTAGAGATTCAAATCAATGGACACAGTTTGCTGACTGAGGCATATAACAAAAGAGCTTTCTGTCCTGCTGGAAGCTTGATAAAAGAGTGCACACTGTAAGCCCCACAGCAGAGAAAGATTTTGCTCCATTTCCCAACTGAACAAAGATTTTTGTTTTTTTTTTTAAAAAAGGCCAAGAGCCCTTCTGATGTGTTTGTATGGAATTCACTCACAGTGTGGTTCGTAAGGGGGAGGCGGGTCTCCACAAGGTACACACTCCATGTCTTGAAAACCAACAAGTTTTGTCTTCCTATAAAATCTACAAGAGAAAAGAAAATAATCCTCGTTAGCTCTTTCATCTAAGCTCACAGTTGCAATGAACAGATTTATGTCATAAAGTACTGGCAGTCTCCATTACCAGTTCTATTGTTTAAAAAAAAAAAAGGTTCTCAAAGGCTTAAATAGCATGTTAGACAGACATGCTTAGAAAGCCTCCTGAGCGTGTAGTGAACACATAAGAAATACCAATTCCACGAAACATAACTTTGTAGATTCTACTCGGCCTCACTTTTTCTACGTTGAGGTGGGGGTGCTGGTGAGATAATAGGAAATCAATTTAAATGACGCCTTATAAATAAAGCGCTAGTTTTTCACATTTGAAATTCAGAGACCGAAAAAGTCAAGCAAACCATAAAAGCAATGGAAAAATGTAGCAAGACACTTATACAATCTTGATAAGGGGACATATTTCTAGGCACGACAAGAGACCCAGGGGCTAGAATGGAAGAGATGAACAGTTTTGAAAACACACACACACACACACACACACACACACACACACACACAATTAAAGACACATGAAGAGCAAAACCAAAGCATCATCAACATAGTTAGTGGGCAAAAGAAAATTGAGAAATAGTCGTAATCATAGTATTGTCTATAACTTAAGTCTATAACATTAAACTTAAAAATCGTTGTGGTGAAAGCGGAAAAACAGACAAGGAACTTTAATTTCCAAAAGAATAAAATTTCATAATTTTTAATTTTCATAATTAAAACGAAAAAGAATGATACAATTTTTAATTTAACATTAAAATGTTTGACCTCATTTCTAATCAAGTCAATATAAATTGAAATGACAATACACCATTTTTACTTAAAAAATTGAGAAAGTGTTGGTGTGAGCATAGGCAAATAGGTAGGTGTCTATATTACCAGTGGGAATATAAATTGCTACTTGTAGGAGAGCAATTTAGCAATATGTCATCAGAGCTCAACAAAATAGTTTACATCCTTCACCCAATAATTTCATTTTTTGAAATGTATCCTAAAGCAATAATCAGGTGGGTGAAGTTGTAGGTATAAGGATGCAATCACAGTATTGCTTATAAGAGAAACAAAAGCCAACGAGGCATAATCCCAATATCCTGCAGTGAATATGACTAACTATGGTAGACCCAAGGCAAAGGAATCCAAGGTAACCTTTAGAAACAATGATGCAGATCGATCGCACATCATTTTTACTCATGAAATATCATTAAGTGAAAAATAAGAAGTGTGAATAACATAATTAAATTTTGTACAAACATGTTTGGTATAGATTCTTTCAGATCATTTGCCAATGCAGCTAAAAAATATTTATGTGTATATATTTGCATTGAAAAAATGGTAAGGATATTATATACCAAATATTAACAGTGATTATTTCTACATGGTGAGAATTCAAGCAATTTTCTTTTATATAGAAAACTTCAAACTTTCCTATGACAAAAATAGTGATAATGGAGAATAAATTTACAGACCAAATCTACGGAGGACAGGTAGAAGCAGTTATTCTGTGAAATTGGACAATGTAGTAACAAATCTGTATAAGTTATGATTGAAGGAAAATTTGCATTTGAAACCAGGTAAGTTATCTCAAATGGCCAATACCTTCCATATTTGCTCAATAGTCCATTTTCATTTGACTATGAAAATCTGTCCAAACGATTGTAATACGATGATTTTCCACCAAATGTTAATTAAAGATATTTATTTTGGAATTTATAAAATCAGAATAAAAGAACAAAATTGGAGGATTCACACTTCTTGATATCAAAACATATTACAAAGCTATAGTAATGAATGCAGTGTGGTACTGGCATAAAGAGAGATTTGTAGACCAATGGGACAGAAGAGAGCCTAGAAGTAAACGCTCATGCATATGGGCAAATGATCTTTGACAAGGGAACAGAGACATTTAATGGGGAACGGGGCAGTCTCTTCAACAAATAGTGCTAGTGAAACTGGATATCCACACGCAAAAGAATGAAGTGCAACCCTTGTCTTACACCATATAAAAAATTAATTCAAAACAAATTGAAGACCTAAATGAAAGACCCAAAACTATAACATTCCTGGAAGAAAACATAGGAGAAAAGCCTCACGACATTAAATTTGGCAATAATTCTTTGGATATGACACCAAAAGTCAATCAAAATGCATATATGAAACAGGCAACAAAAGAAAAAGTAGTAAATTAGACTACATTGAACTTAAAACTTGTGCATCAAAGGATACAATCAATGTCTGCTTACACCCAAACTCACTGGCGGTGTATACATTAAATATGTACAGCCTTTCACAAGTCAGTCACACCTCAATGAAGTGGTTAAAAAAAAGTAAGTCACACTAAAAAAAGTTTTAAATTATAATAAAATAATAATTCCTTCTAGGACTAAAACTCAAAGATACAATCGACAGTGAAGGGCAACCTGCAATATGGGAGAAGATATTTGCAAATCATATTCTAAGCTGGATGAGCAGTTTTAAAACACTTTGGAAGACCTGGGTAAAATTCACTATATAATTATTGCCTGCCTCATACATTCACGCTGGCTTAGAAAGGATGTAATTTTAAACTAATCATATAAATAAACTATGAAACATCATTCAAATGTCTACTCATTTCTAACTTTCCCACATCTAAGCATTTATTTAAAGAATGAGCAAACATTGTAGAAACGAAAGCAGTCGGCTCAGATGACAACAAGGGAGGTTAAGCGGGGAAGCACATTTGGTGGGAGCTCCCGGGAGACGTACCCTCTCTCACACTCCAGCAGCACACCTCCTGGGTTCCCTCTTTGTAAAACTAGGGCTCCGTGTCCTGCGCTTTTCCCCAGGCCCTCTGGGCACTGCCAACCTCAGCCATGTCCCTCAAGACAGGCATGAGTTGGGCATTACCTCCCGTGGACCTCCCCTTCTCCCTGCCCCCAGATGAAGAGAGCAGACGGGCACAGACACGCTTTCAGCAAAACTGTAGAACAGGAACAATAAAGATGTGTCAGATGTTCAGTGTGTGTTCTCGAATAGATTTGTACAAGGTCAAAACTCTGGGTGATGTTATTCGTAGGTATCAGTGTCTTCTGAGATTATAGACCATTACTTTTTTATGAAACAGATTTATTGACATATAATTCGCAAACCATAGAATCCATCCATTTAAAATATATAATTAAGTGGTCTTCAGTATATTCACAGAGTTGTGTAACCATCAGCACAATCAATTTTAGAACATTTTCATCATGCCAAAAAAGAAACTCCGTACCCTTTGGCAGTCACGCTGCCCCCCACCCCATTCTCCCCAACCCTCCCAACCGCCAGCCCTAGACAACCACTGTATTTACTTTCTGTCTCTATAAATTTGCCTATTCCAGACATTTCATACAATGGGATCATGCAATAGGTGGTGGTCTTTTGTCACTGGCTTCTTTCACTTAGCACAATCTCTTCTAGCTTCATCCATTTTGTAGCACACATCAGTCATTCATTCCTTTTTAATGCTGAATAAAATTCCAATGTTTAAATACACTCCATTTTGTTTGTCCATTCATCAGCTGATGAACATTTGGGTTGTTTCCACTTTTGACTACTATGAATAATGCTGCTATGAACATTTGTGTACAAGTTTTTGTATGGATATGTTTTCAGTTCTCTTGGTTACATACCTAAGAGCAGAATTGCCAGCTCACATGGTAACTAACTCTATGTTTATCTGTTGAGGAACTGCCAGACTGTTTTCCAAAGTGGCTGCACCATTCTACATTCCCTCCAACAGTGTATACGGGTCCCAATTTCTCCACATCCTCCCCACCACTTGTTGTTGTCTGTCATTTTGGTTATAGCCATCCCAGTGGATGGGAAGTACCCGTATGTAGTTTTAATTGGCCTTTCCCTGATGGCTAATGACATTGAGCATTTTTTCACGTGCTTATTGACCATTTGTATATCTTCTTTGGAGAAATGTCTACTCAAATCCTTTGCCCATATTTTAATTGGGCTATTTGCCTTTTTATTATTGAGTTGTAGGAGTTCTTTATATATTCTAGGTAAGATAGTCCCTTATCCCATATATGATTTACAAATAGTTCCTCTAATTCCGTGGGTTGCCTTTTCATTTCCTGGAGGGTAGCCTTTGAAGCACAAAAGACTTGAATTTCCATGACGTCCACTCCAGCTCTTTTTTCTTTGGGTGCTTGTGCTTTTGCTGTTAGACCACTGCTTCTTGCACCTATTTCAGTGTTGAGTCATTGCACAGGCCATGAATGACCCACAGGCTATGTCCTACCCTGCTTCTGCCCTTCAGGCCCAGAGCTTTCTCTCCCCTTCTCGCCTCAACCAGAGCCCCAGAATTAGCACTGTGCCATTTGGTCAAAAGCACTCTGGTCCTGTGGTCATATCCTGGTTGAGTCCAGTCACTGTCCTTACAGATTCTGCAGTGACTTAGACTCCTGGATGTGGCCCCAGGCAAGTCCCACCGCAAACTGGCTCAAATATTCTTGCCTGAATAACCTGCAACCTGGATAAGGCTCATCTTCATTTTTAAAACACTGTGAACAGTACAGAACGTAACTCATGTAAAGGGCTTAGCCAAGTGCCTGGTGCGTTCTAAATAATAAACGTTTGCTGCTCCTGTAGTGCTGTTATTTCTGGTTGTTTTATGTCGGCAATAAGGATAGCCTGCTTTCCACAGCTCCAGGAATTCTGGCTCCTCTCTCTTCTGTCTTTGGTTGGTAACACAGGCTGCACTCTACACCCACGAAAGTATCCTGATATTCTGCCTGGTCGCCCTCCCTTCTTATCTCGCGCAGTAATGCCTCTCACTCCCATGCCACCAGATAAGCCAAGCAGGTGTATGTGGCATATCTGTCCATGGTTACCTAGGAGGACTAAAAATTTTAAAATTCCTCCTCTCCACCTGGCACAGATGGAGTCTCCTTTCTTTCCATGGTCTGGGTTCATTTTCAATGTGCACATTTAAGGTGTTCACCCTTCACACATGTGCACTCCCTCCCACCCTCTCTTCTTCTGCTTTACTCTTCCCTTTTCCTGAAGATAACCCTAGCAGTTTCTTAAAAACACCAGGTTCATGTCCACCTTAGGGCCTGTCTCTAACGGTTCCTCGTGTCCCAGGGCTCTTCCTCCACACATCTGCTCGGCTACCTGCCTTATCTCCTTCAAGTCTCTGCTCTGACCTTCCGTTTCCTACACTCTAGAGTGTAGTAACGCCTACACTCTACTTCTGCAACCTGCCTATGCCCCTTAGCTGCTCCAGGTTTTCTTTTATCCAAGAAATCACCACCTCCTGCCTTTCTGAGTAATTCACTTCTCTAAGATTTACTGTTTAGATATTTTTAAAAAACTTATTAGAGTATAACCTCCACCTGGGTAGGGATCTTTGCCTCCTGACCTAAGCAATGCCTAGCTTTACGTACAGCAATGCCTTGTGGCTGCTGGACAAATATCTGTTGAAAGGACTGAATGGTTGTGATTTGCATGTTCCTGATCCCCAGTGAGAATGAATATCTTCCTATGATCACGCGGCCATACGTGTTTCCTCTTCTGTGAATTGCCTGTTCATTCTTTTGTCCATTTATCCATGATTTCTTTTTTACTGATTTGTAGAAACTCTTTAGATTTTCGCAACACCGATCCTTTGTTAGTACGCTTACTCTTTTTATTTATAACCAGCGACTGTCACCGTGCATGGCACAGGCACGGAGAATCTAGTGGTGACTGTTGAGATGCAAAGTCATAAACACTCAATAAATGTGTTCGGGTTAATATCAGTGTGCATTCACGTTCGGAAGGGAAGAAGAGAAAGGCCTGCGTAAACATAATTGAATAATTACGAGGGAGAGAAATCGTCCAACGTACCCTGGCAGGCAGTCCCCGCAGACGGCATCACTGGTGACAGAGCAGTTTGCCTTCTGGAAGCGGTTCACCACCCCACAGGCCAGGCATGGCTTGCATTTCTGAAAGCCCCAGTCCTCCTTGAACCTGTGCGGCCGGCATGTCACACACTGGGCATCCTCCCCGTAGCCAAAGCCACATTCCTGCGGGGATTAACAGGCAATAGAAAGCTATTCAGACTTTGCAAGCGTGAAAAAGGAAAGACGCCGGGATAAAACGAAGACCTGGTCTAATAATTAAGAAGTGCCGGCCTTCCTAGAGACAAAAGCAGCTCTCTCAGCAAGTTCAAATGTGCCTCCCACTGCTAATAATCTCTCTTACGATATACTTAGTCATCCACTTTATTCAAGAAGCCACGAGCATTTGAATAAGAAAGATTCTCCAGGACCCCCACTGCTGCATTATTGCAGCTTAGGGCAGAATTATGGCAATTTCTTCTTTTCTAATTAAGCCAGTCTTGTGAAGGTTCCGTAACTAAAGTCAGGGAAACAGTCAGACATGTATTCACTTATTGAGGCAGAAAATAAGTACTTCGCTATCAACGATGGTATTTTAGAAAAAGAGGATACCTAATAAAAAATTTCATAAGCATACAAGCCCAGAAGTCTCTCCAGTTAGAGAGCCCCTGAAACGGTAGCAGTTTGATGTTGTCCGATAGTAGGAAGATTCTTACATAGTTGTTATTAATAAAGGAACACTAGAGTCTTGTTCGGATAAAACTGTGTGGTACTACAGGTGTTCAGCTTCTCTGGATTTGGATGTCAGGATACAGGATTGTTTTCCAAGGATGGGTGGGGAAGACTGACGGCTCTTTGACCCACATTATGATCCTTTCCATAAGTTTAGGAACTAAACAAATGATAGCAGATCACATAATGTAATGATAACGCAACCACGAAAAGAATGACGCAGATTGTGTGTTCATGATAGTTTAAAAAATAAGTTCTCATATAGAATTAGAAGTATGATCCCAATTTTCACGAAACATTAATAATGAGTACTAACATTTACTGGGTGCTTACTCTATGCCAGGAACTTTTGACACATTATCTCATTAATTCATACTCACTATCATTATTCCCATTTCATGGATGGAAGTATGGAACTCCCCAAACAGTACTGTGTTTCCCCCAAAATAAGACCTAGCCAGACAATCAGCTCTAATGCGTCTCTTGGAGCAAAAACTTAATATAAGACCTGGTATTATATTAATTATATTATATTATATTATATTACATCACATAAGATCAGGTCTTATAGTAAAATAAGACCGGTCTTATATTAATTTTCTCCAAAAGATGCATTAGAGCTGCTTGTCCGTCCGACTAGGTCTTATTTTTGGGGAAACACGGTATGTACCTCAACCAAGGTGACAAAGCTAATGTTGGGATCAGGACTCGAACCTACACAGTTTAATTCCAGACTCAGACTTCACACCACTACACTGTACGGTCTGCCAGGTATCGGATATGTACATAGGGAAATGTCTCAAAGATCACATATCAAATATTAACACTGGTTATCCATACTTTGTGATGATTTCTATAGAACACTGGTCTTTAAAAAAAAAAAAAAAGCAGACTGCAGCTTAAGAACTGCAAGAAGAGCATGTATGCCGAGAGCATGAGGAGTAAACCCACAAACAAGGCTGGATGCACAGAGGGAGGAAGGCTCAGACCAACCTCCCCCACCCCGCCTGGCCTCAGCCTCTCATCTGTAAACTACAGAGGCCAGAATGCAAATCCCAGGTAGTTCAAAATTCCCATTTTCCTACACATTTTTTGTATTTTAATTTCTTCATCCATATTTATATTCACAGTCAACTGAACAATACTTATTGGCCCAAAATTAAATGAAAACAAAAAGGATAGTATTCCCTGTACTTAATAAACTACTCGATAAAGAATATTAGCGAGAATACTTCAATCTGGATTTTTTTTTTTTTTTTTTTTTACTAATGAACTCAACCACACTTTGGAGGAGTGATACCTTCCTTCCTCTCAGTTACTCTGCCTGCCTTTCACCTTGAACACGCACAATCAAGTGTAGGGGAGAGAAGAAAGCAGAAGGCCAACCAACCATCTTCTTAATCCTGAGTGCTCCAGCTAGACCTGTGCTCCAAACCAAAGGAGGAAGAAAAAAAGAAAACAACCCAACCATGTGATCTGGAGAACTAATTCACAAGTTATAATTTCTTTAAAATTGTTAACAGGCATGATTGATGGAGAGGGGAATTAGTGGAACGATGAGGTAGTCGCAATTTTTATAATTCTGGAATTATTTATTTATTTTTGCAAAAAGCATCTATTACTCCAGTAGTCAGCGGGGGAAAAAATGAAGATACAGATTCACAGAGAATTTCTTGGGACGTGTACTAGGTGTTTGAGAGGAGGCCATCGCTGTTTTTTTTTGTGGGCTCTGTCCATAGGCCACGGGGTTCTGCCTGGGGACAGAAGTGTGTGCTCAGCACTTTGGTTGCTGAGAGAGCTGAGCGCAAGCAACTGAAGGATTTAAGCGTAGAAAGGGGCCTCCCACGATCACAGCAGGCACGTGACCCTTGGGGGGTGGGGACCTCGCCATTCACAGATTCAGCCTCTCCATCTCAGGCTCAGGCAAGGGCAATGTCTCAGAATCACGCTTTGATCTCGGCAGGTTGGGCTGGAAGGGTCTCACATACAAGTTAAAACACAAGGAAGAAGGGGAAAAGGAAGAGAGCAGAAGAAGGGAAAACAAAGGGAAAGAGAGAAGAGAATGAGATAGAAGAGGTGTATTCACTGGGAGTAAATGTCTGCAATTTTGTTTTTCAAGCCATGTTGATAGAGGAGAGAAAGTGTGTATTTTCACACATTGGAGCCAAAGATACGCAAGTTTGAACACCGATTCTGCCACCTGTCAGCTAAGTCATTTTGGGAACTCTCAGATCCCCAGTCTCTTCATCTGTGAGATGGTTTTAATAACGCCTGCCCTACAGGGTTGGAAAACATCAAGTCTCTACACTGTAAATCAAGCACAGAGTGGGCATTCGTCAAATAAATGATACTTAGATTATTATTATTTTGGGTTTTTACAACCCAATACACCAACTTTCCTGATTCAAATATAATCACAGGGGAACAGGGACTCTTCAGACCCCAGTTTTTTTTCTACGTTACTTGAAACATCATGTTCCATCTAAAACATTTTTACTGAACAAAAGTTTTTCCAAAATGAGTTGCAATTACCTGCACTCTAAAGACAGGTACATAAAATGTAAGTGAGCCTTCCCTGGTTGGACCAACTGCTGCATTGTGCTGTAATATAAAATCTAGGGACGCCTGTCCCTAGAACTGTCCCTGTGGGCAGCTCTACTATTTTACCACCCCCGCCAAGCAGTCAACTGTCATTCTTTGCTGCTGAATTATCTGTCTCCGACATTCATCTCCTCTCTCCATTCCTGAGAAACTAGATTAAATGATCCAAAAAGAAATGAACTTGAAAGAAATATAAATGGGTGTTTGGATGGTCTCATCTCTTTTGAAAAATTCATCGACTTTACTGCGGGGAGACCTTTGTGCTTATTTATTGATTCCTAACTGGATTGTAGAGTCTACATTGTACACAAAGACCCTTTTGACCAATGAGTTTTGCACAGATCATTTTGTGTCATTTATATGGCATCATATTTCGTAGAATGAGGATTTCATGAAAAAAATATTTTTTGCTCCATTCTACACTGGCTCAAATCATATACAGAAGGATCCAAATGCATTATCTGGATATTAACTTACTATTTCTGCTTAGAATTTATGTTTTGGTGACAATAGTAATCTGTGTGGTAGATTTAGGTGAGGGGTTGAACAAGGCTTTGTATCCATCACTACCACAAAAGAATGCCCAACTGTATTGAGCATATGTACTATGAACCATACCATCTCCTGCATTCACAACAGAAATTTATGAAATGACCATTCCACCTGTTAAATTAACTAGAAACCTTAAATTAATTAGAAATTCAGACATTATTTTCAAGAAATTAAATTACAGTAGAGCGTCCACGGCAGCCATTACTTTTAGAACTGACTGTCCTATTTTTAGCACTAGAAACACAGAGACGCTGTGATTATTTGAAATCCAGACTGTAAACCAAACAGCATATATGTGTTTTCAATCCAGGGTTAAGAATCCGTGGATTCAGAGGGCCAGCTAGTTCTACATGGATTTTTGACTGCACGGGGTCGGCACCCTTAATCCCTACAATGTTCCAGGATCAACTGTAAATATTAAATTACCCCCAATATAAATGTCTACTTTGATGTTTTTATTTCATTCAGTAAAAGTAGGTGGTTAAAATGCCTTGAAATCTTCCCCATTAAGCTCAATAAATAACTACAAAGAGAAAAAAAAAGGACGCTAGAGACCATTTTGCTTCCCTTTTCTCTTTATCACCTTTTATATTGAAAAACGACTACAACACACAACATTTTCTTAGAAATCAAAAAATACACCTTCCTTCCCATCTCTAGTCTCTGACTTTCTACTCCCTGCACACAGGCAAGCACTATTGTCAGGTTTTGGGGTACCCTGTCAGAAATATCTTCTGTGTGTGTTTGTGTGTGTGTGTGTGTGTGTGTGTGTGTGTAACTGTTCTGCAACGAGTTTTTTGTCATCCCCACTCAACTCGTCATGGAGAGTCTCATCAGCATGTGGAGACAGTTTCCACCATATGGCTGTAGCATCATTGACAGCAGGAGCTTTCCTTACTCATCACTGAGTCCCACGGGTTGGGACGGAGAGGGCAATATGTCTGGTGAATTGCACCGGCACGGACCACAGATCTAATTGTGCATCTGATAAAAACAGTATCAAATCTTCCAGGTTTTTTCTCCCATTACTTTTGCATAGAAAGGGGGCAATTTCCTTAGGCGTGTTATTTTCCATGGCCGACTAGTATACTACACTTGGGAATAGAAGAAAAGGTAGGAATGGGTTTTTGGTGAAATAAGGCAGATTAGTGAGAGGGGAGAGTAGGCTGGTCATGCTGGGTTCAGGCTGAGCCTTCAGACTGACTCTCTTCTTGACAGAACTCTATAGGCTCCTCTGAGCCATTTCCAACTAGGCCCTGTTCTTAGGCCTTCTCCTCAAGAGCCCCGTTGTCCAAACATCCTGTCAAGTCTGTTTAGCCAGAATCCATCCCCCCACCAATACTGCTTACCCTCAATGTCTGATCAGATTTCCTCATCGCTGTCCACGCCCCAGGTGATGTCTGATAACCCTAGCCTGCCTTCTGCAAGAGTCTTGTTGGGTCTGTGTAGCAGAATACCCAGTACTCTGAAGCTTCCTCCGAGTAATGCTCCATCCCCTGACCTTGACCCTGACCCTGGGTTATAACCCGCCCCTTTGTTGTCTTTGTTGTATTTGGAAATGAGCCCGATTCTATATGAGGTCCCGTTTCCTCTATGGCAATAGTTCCTGAATAACATTTGCTTTGAGTGCTTTAACCTCTGTCCTGCTCTTTGACACTCTCCTCTCGTTTCATTAGAGAGGACTGTGTGTGTGCGTGTGCGCGTGCGCGCGTTTGGTGAAGGAGGATAAGTGGGGGTAGGGAAGAGCAAGTCAGTCACTGGCCTGGACTTCAGAATATGATTTGTGGGTTATACTCTTTTGGACCATGGCCTGGCATTAATATTAATGGTAGGAATGCACTTAGGCTTTAAAATAAATCCCATAGTCTTTATTTTTGAAATTATAACATGGTACCTTAAAAGCTTGAAGGAAATACCATCCTTGAATCCCTGAGAAGACCTTTTTAGTAATAAACTTTGAGGTGAGGAAATACACATATATTTCTAAAATGCAATTTAAAAAAAGCATTGTTGAGGGGTTCCTACTGACTATATTTCCGAAAATGATACAATCCATGTGAGTGAACAATCCTTGGTATTTGACGTCTGCCTCCCCCACTTTCCCAAAAGCCTATCACAGCACCCGGTACTGACAAGCATTCTTAGTCAGGCTCCTGAACTTCTCCTAGGCCCATCTTTGCACTCCCTTCAAAATCCAGTCTTAGTCAGTGCCCCGCTCAGCCAGGTTAGCCAGAACCCCCCACCCCCATATACTCGTATGATGGGTGGGGTTCCTCACCCTCCGCTATCCCCCAGCGGGTGTTGGGCCATCCTGGCCTGAATGCTGCAGAATCCTGTTAGGTCAGCTTTAGCCAGAACCTGCCTTCCTCCTGATATTTCTCCTCGGTGATTTCCTACCCACCCTGTTCCTTGGCTCTACATCCCCCCTCGCCCATGCTGTATTTGGAGTGGAGCCCAAGCTCTCTCCCCACTGTAAAACCCCATTGCAGTGGTCCCTATACCTACTGCGAAGGTCCTGAATAAAGTCTGCTTGACAGTCTTCATCTTTTCTTTAATCGTGCAAACAGGCCGGTGAGTAATAAGTACTTGCCGAATAAACAAATGGAGAATAAATATTACTTAAGGCACTATTTCCTAAAGTTGTTGTTGTTAGTATTATTATTATTTTATTCCAGAGTATTGTTATTATTTTATTCCAGGAAGCAAAACCCTGTAAAAGCCACAGCAATGTCTCCCACATGGTAAGGCCCAATAGTCTCTTGGGCTGGTGGGGTGGAGTGGGGGGGGGGCAAATGAGAGTGGGGGGCCGGTGGGGGTAGGGGTGCGGGCGTGAGGAGCTTTCTGTACTGTGGTTCCAAGGCAAGGAGGGCAGGATCCAGCTGGGCTGCTTCCACCCAAGCTGGCGGCAGCAGTAGCTTTGTCACTCTGCCCAATATTTTTAAGCCACATTTGGTGGCTTTGCAGTAGCAAAATGACTCAACATAAACAATCCTCAAATCCCCTTCTCCCTTTTCTCCCTCTGCAAATCCAGCCCTTACCAAAACACAAGTGGATCCCACGTACATTTTCGAGGAGCAGCTCCCCAGACCACAGGGGAGATCCTCACAGACCATCAGATGTCCAGGAAACACATTCTAGGGCCCTGGGTCTAAAGCACTATCATTTGTACAGCCAATAAGTTATTAACTTTGGTTCTTTGAACTGTAAAAGTTCAAATTTGGACAGAGAAGAAGTTATTTGTGGAGAACATGGAGGGCACACAAGTGGCAATGACAAATTAGATTTATGTGACTAGTGTTTAGATATCAGCTTTTTAATTTCCTTTCATAAAACAACACCAAAGGCATATTACACCTTAACTTTTAGTTTATGAAAATCTGTAGTTGAGTTTTTTAAAGAAAAAGTACAAGCCAGAGCTTGTTAATATCTGCCAAACATCACTGGGCTTGATTAGGTATAATTAAACATAAATAAAGTGAGCAACACTGTAATTAAATGGCAAAAATGAACCTTTTTTTATGCTTGCAAATTACATTCATTTTTGGGGGGTGACTTTCTTCTTGTGGATTAAAATAGTTTTCCAAAAAAGTAGATGTCTTTAAAAATAGGAAGCCGGACATGCACCCGTGTGGAGGGAAGCATGTTGTTGTTTACAAGAGTTCCTTTTTTCACATTAACTAGTCATCCCAATAATTGGTTAGAAAAGCTCACTTTGAAAATCGTGCCAGAGACTTGAAGTCTGTTTCAAGTGGTTCGTGCAAAAACCAGTTTCCTGATTTACTGCTGGGAGGCGAGCATGTTAAAAGCCCATTGTTGGCATTAATAGCCGGTAAGGAGGAAGGGCTGTGGCTGGGCCAATGTTAGACAGTAAGAAGTAAAAGTCTAATGTGGTCACTGCAGGAAAGCAAAAAGCATCCTCGCCCACATATCCCCATGGTGTTTATTCTCACGAGCCCAAAGCATGGCCATGTAACACTCCTACCCACATCCACCGCTCCAAATGCCCAGCGTGGATTACTTACGGAGCAATGTAAACTATATGCTGCATTTTTTGCCTCAGAAATAGGAAAAAGACATCATTAATTATTTCTCTCAAACTTTCAAAAACTAAAGCCTGTAGGGGAAGAGAGAAAAACTAAATACGCCTCCATGGTTAAAAACCTCAAAACAGACTCCAAATGGCACAGGGACGGGTCGTAGATTTTCCCCAAAGATACCCAAAAACTACTTATTAAGCTAAATTACTAACAAGAACCTAAATGACAAGAGATGATACGCTGGGGGCATCCAGGGAGGGAGCTGGAAACCAAAAGAGCTAATATAATAGGATGAGACTGCTCAGGAGGGCACACGAGGGCTGTGGAGGGCACCACTGGGGCGAGAGCCACAGGATGGCCCCACTGCGCAAGACCAAACAGGAGCTCTGGAGGAACAGAAACAGGTGAGTGATTGGAAATCAGTGGCCAGGATGCAGGAGGCTCAGGGGAGGGAGGAGAGGAAGGAGGCTGAGCAGGGTGGCAGCTCCTGTACTGCACACGTGCATTGGGTCAACACGATTTGGAGAGCTCTCTGTTCTAGAAGCTGGTCCTCAGCCAGAACTTCTGGGGGAAAGGTCATCATTCTAGAGCCGTGCTTTCCAATACCACAGCCGTAACCTCATGTGGTGCAACTTAAATTTAATTAATGAAAATGAAATAAAATAAATGCTCCAGTTCTTCAGTGACACAAGCCACATTTCAGTATGTCTTAAACAGGGAAGAGAATAATAATATATACTACTGTACTGTATTTAGCATCCCTAGTAAAAAGAAATTCGATTATTTATAAATGTAGTTATCTGACAATTAAAAAAAGTTTCGTCTTAGTCCAAAGAATAAATTTCCCCTTGATTTGTAAAGCATCGAAGTGATAATTAACCAGGTAAGTACATTTGTTAATTTAAGTGATTTGTCTGATTTTAGTATATTCAAAACTTACTTTTCTTTCCTGTGAAATATGTCTGTTATTGCTAAAAACTTAGTAAAGGCAGCCTGAAAAGAAGAAACTGCAAATTTGTGAGTGGACTGTTTAGAAATTTCCAGCCCCAAAGTAATTGCTTATAAAAAACTCAAGCGCTTTGCTTTGATTAGTAACTGGGAAATAAGAATATACTGATACTTCCACTGGCATGTTTGATTCTTCTGCCTCTCATGTTTTGCATCTTAGAACATGGGCCATATTCAGTTGCTAATTTTATTTGCAGAGAGCTAAAACCAAGATAAAAGACTTGGTGGAATATATTATTTATAACACACACACACATTAATTAACTTTTATATTACTAGATTTAATTGTCGCTCTTCCTCCCCAAAACTACCTAAGGTTGACTGATTCGTTCACTCCTTTAGCAAAGATATACTCTGCTAGGAGCTAGGTACTCTGTTTAGACATTTGTACACCAAAGAGGGTCTTAAGAATCTAATATTTCAGTGACATCATTACCTTTACTTTTATTCTTTCTCACCCAATCTGTCCTGGTCTTTTTTTTTTTTTTTAAGTGAAGAATAAATAAGTACATAAAGGAGAATTACTTGAATTGTTTCCCTTTAGTTGTTATTTCAATGTTCAGGGAAAATTGCTACCTAGAGAAAAAATTTTTTTTTGATATCCATGGGACATTATGAAATATGGAAACTTATCAGAAAATCTCAGAAGATGGATTTTTTTTTTTAATAAAAAAAATATATATTAGAGCTGACAGGACCTTCATCCTCTGGTCTGATTCTCCAAAAATTATTTTGAGGTTATATTTTCTGGATTCAAAGGACAAAGGTTAGGGAGCAATTTCTAGAAACAATTTACTCATCTTGGGATCTGTAAAATTTCATTCAGATTTTCACAGTTGGGAAAAGAAGAACTTTTGAGGAGTAGAAACATCACTGTCTGTTTTCCTTTTGGGCCCTATAGCATTTTTTAACTACTTTGTTCACTGATCCTAGATATTCAGGTCTTCTATAAAGAATCTTTATACACCCAACGGAGCAAAAGCTATGTCTGAAAATGCATGATACTACAATCCACAGATAGAAAAATATCAGCTGAGATGTTATGGTTAACCAGACATCACAGAGTTCGAAGGTCAGCCAGTTTCAATCCAAATGGAAAGCCCAGGACACTGAAAAAGACATCACTTATCTAACTCAACAACCAGAGAGCGGCCATACACTAGGAATTACTTGTAGAATGCATAAATCTTTGTTTCCTGCTGTTTGCAGGTCATCGATCAAAAATCTGTGAATGCCAAGACTCAACTTTAAATAATGGCAGTCTTTAAGGGCAAAGGACTTCTCTTTCTACAAGTCTGAAATAAAAAGAAAAATCTTTTGTTCCTTTTCTAACAGGAAGACTTTGATGCTTCATTTAGAACAAAAAAATGACGCATCAGTTCTCCACAACTAGTAACATCTTCAAAAGGTCAGAAGATGAAGCAAATGGATTATGTATAGCTCTGACCATGCTCACAAAAAAGAAGGGCCCAAGAATATCCAAGACTCGGAAATATGCTAGAACACACTGTTTCTTAACAAATACTGGTTAAAACGAATATATTTAAAAATGCTCCTGGGAGTGACAGACCCTCAACCTGGGGAGAAAAATAATACTCGCCTTGTCAAAGGAATGTTCGAAACCCTGGTTTGGGAAAGAACTGCTCCCTGAAGACACTGTTGGGCTCTAATTGACTAGCAATGGTAACGATCATTTTAAGAAAAAGAAGGCCCAGTAAACGGTAACATAACCGTTTTCTGTTATCAATGCTTTTTTTTTAAATCTTTAGTAGAATATTGATTCTTTGTAACTAATGCAAATAAATCTTCGTAATTCTGTTCCTTCCATGAAATACGATAAACACTAAATTATATAGAACAATGATATGTATTGAATTCTGGTTATCAGAACCTATTTCCTTTATCTCAGTAAGACACGTGAATCAAAAGTACTGAAAAGAGAATTGTGCATTATTTGGCTAGTGACATAATGAACCAAGAATTCTGTCCTGGTGTCCAAATCTTCACTAGTAATTAACTAAAAGCACTGAGCTAAAAAGAATGCACTTAGAAAACACAGATCTGCAGCTTCATCATGTATACCATACCTTAGACAACTCCATGCCTGGCCCACATTGCTTGCAGGGAACACAATTTCCAGACCGATCCCTGAATTCTTGTTGTCTACAGTCCCCTGTTTCACAAATCACTTTACATGCCTGAAAAAGAAGTTCCACAAAACGTTATCTCAAAGTAAGTCAGTTACATTTTTTGCAGGAAAGAAACAATATTGCCAGTATTATTCATACAATCACTGAACGTAAATATTAATTCAGAATGAGACCAATTTAATTTTCACCATAGGAAAAAAAAAATGCTTTTTGAGTAAGTCATTGGAACAAGTAAATCAATAAGCCTGATTCTTCTCTGTATTCCCTAAATAAGGTCTCCTTTTTTCTTGGAATCACCTGTTTTCCTCATACATTTCTGAGGACCCAAGGTACAAAATGACATAGAAGATGCCTTTTTCTAAGTAAAAAGTTGTATAAAAGAACAGTCATGCAGAGACCCAAGGTCCTTTTGCAATCTTAAAAATTCTGATTTCAAAAACTATATTTTTGATCATCAAGAAATATAAGCATATTCAAGGATAATGAATTGGATAACTAAATAAATGAAATAAATGAGTACAGCTATGGGAACTTTGCTATTAACCTTTAGACATCTCTCCTACCCAGTTTTGATGCAGAAATTTCAACCTTTTTCAGTTGAACTGCATTTATTTAGAGATTGTCTTTCAAAAAATTCCGTCTGCCAATCGTGAGATCAGTGAAATTCTTGATGATGAAGAAGATGACAATAATGGCCCAACTCTCTGAACTCTCCAAAGGAAAAGTGTTATGTAAACATGAGCTTTCATTCTTACTGATCACCATCTAACCATTTCAGTGGGACCTAACAATTTACTTTGGTTCACAGCATAGGATTTCAATGGAAAGATTATCTGTTTTGGCAAAAAAAAACACAAAGGTTGTAAGTCATTTTCCAAAATAAAGCCTTTTTTTTTGGTCTTATTTTATTTAAAAAAGTAAGTTCACCTTATATACTTTCATCCTACAAGAGTGTTTATCTACTTCTTGACAGTATTTTATAAAAAATGTTGGAATTAATAGAATCTCAGATGGGTGACACCATTCAGTTCAACTTTTGTCATTAGCAGGAAAGTCCTCAGTGACATTCCTGGCTATACTTTTGTTTTCCTAAATGAAAGCTGAAAACTCAGGAAGTCCTAGAGGAACAGAGGCTGCTGTCATGGAGAATACCTACCACACATAGATGCAAGGACCACACATAGATTGCTTTTGATGGTTGGAATAATGAGCAATTATTCAGGATAAACTACCTCCACCTTGAAGCAGGAACATCTCTAATGATGTCTGCGAGCCTCCTTATAGAAAATCAAAGCTGAACCTCTAGAGCAGACAGGAGGGAGAATTCAAGGTGGGATTTAGGACTAGCATGATTCGGGGCTAAAAGTCTCATCATCTCCTCCTGCCTCTCTGAGAGGAGTCTGATTGGATTTGAGAGAGATACATACCTTCCCACCACAGAGAGATAGTCATGGCTTTGAGAAAGGCGTTCTCCAACCTCCCCTGTAGACGTTCATTTCAGGGTGTAACAACCTCCTTACATCTGCCTGAATCTCTGACTCCAACGGGACCCCATTTCCTCTTACTTTGTCTTCCAAGAAGACTTTGGGTACTGCCTTCAGTGCAAATAATTCTTTTCATAGTTGTAGATCATGATTGTCTCTTCAAACTCAGTAAGTTTCAATTCTTTTGAACACCGTCATAGATCTTTTGTGTCGAGCTTTCAAACTCGGAAATTCTCCATCTGTCCTAAATACTTTTTGGAACCAAGGATATTAAATAACTATATGAAAAATGACAGCACTTTTAAAAATCGATTCTAAATACTTCACAAACTGTGTGAGTCATGGGCTCCAAATTAGACTCTGTTCTGTTAGGGCCTAGGTAGTGCTGTCTATGTGCCTGTAACCCAAGGAAATAATTGTCATGGGGCTGCAAGCAACACTGCGATTTTATGACTTCATCTAAATTTAAATAAAATAATTTCAACAATTGTTACAAAAGTTCAGTCTCAGCAGCCATATTTGACCTATAATTAAACGTAACAATTATAAAATGCAACTTGAAAGAAAATTTTAAAATATGAAATTAGACATAGAAAATAGTTTGGTTATTACATATATGAATTCTCGCACCACAGTCTTATAAAAGTAAAGCTGACTTACCAAACAGGCTAGTAAAATTACGATGGTGAAAAATATTTTCTCTTGTTCTAATAGCACTTTTAAAGCCATCGCTCTTATTATATGTATTTATTGTTGAAGAGTTCTAAAAGATAAGAAGAGAAGTTAACATTAATAACAATTAGTGACTGTGCTCTGTATTTACTACATAATGTTTACTATTTGCTTATAGATTCTAGGTAAAAGTATTTATGTTTTCAAAAGAATCACTTTTAAAAAAGATACAATAGGCATATAATACGTAATCTTTAAAAATTTAGGTCATGAGAGTTAATGCTTTGTCTACCTAAAGACTACAGGCAAAACTCCTACTGGCTCTGAATTCCCGGGCCTTTATTTTCCACCTAATCTCTACAGTGTCCAATCTACTTCACCCAGTAGAGAATTACATTCAAACAGTGACTGTGTAAACCTTCCATTCATATGGGTTCAACCAGTGCCAACAGGATACTAGTGATAAAATAACAATTAACGCGTGCTGAGCACTACATGCCAGATACTATTTTCAGCATAATTCATTTAATCTTCACAGCTACTCTAGAAGGCAGACATTATGGTTATCCCCATTTTAGAGGTGGGGAAACTGAGGCTAAGAGAGAGAGCTGAATCACTTGCCCAAGGTCACACTGCTAGTGAGAGACAGAGTTGCACACAAACTCCTCTCCCTGCCCACCCAGGTCAGCTCCACCGCCACACTCACGTCTCTCCTGTGTCACCTACACCCTGGAAAATGGTCTGCTTGGCTCTTGCTAAAAAGCAGAGGCAGCTGACATTTCGAATTTGTGAGTTCTGTCCCAAACCAGTTCAGCGCAAATAATACATTAGCAGAAAAATAAGCATTCATTTAAAAATGCCTAACAATCCTTTATAAGTGATAAAATTGGAGGCACTAAGTCTGACATTTCAGTAAAAGATCATCCAAGCCTCTTTATCCTCAACAGAAATTATCAAAAATATAGAAACAGATCTGGTTGCTTTTTTACTGATCCACACAATGGCAAAAGATTTTTTTTTTTTTAAATGAAGACTTATCTGGTGGCTCCATCTATCAGGTAGTGAAACAACGGTTCAGTTTCCCTTTAGAGTTGAATCTTCCAAAAATAACAGACCCAGAGCAGATAATCTGACTACTTAGAAGGAAACCAGAGCTGTGGGCCAAAGAGTTCAAGAAAAAGAAAAACAATAACAACAAAGGAAGCAGAGTTGGGCAGGCTGCTGTGTCAACCACTGGCCAAGCAGCCAACCAGGAGAGCGCCTGACAGCCTGGAGATGTAGGATCCAGATGGCCATTTCACCTCCTTGAGCAGGTCCAATGATCAGGGCACCACAAAAATCATTTTTACATGTGCTGAATGAATGATCCATTTTTAGTCGATTCAAACAGCTTTGATGCTTTTCCAGCTTCTTGGTCAGAGCTTTTTTTTCCCTCCCCTTGCATATCTCAAAATCATCCAGCAATTACCCAACCATGCAAATCACTGCTTGTGTAGACACAGGATTGGGGTCAGAAGATAAAAATCACATTCCGTGAAAGGTATGCTTCGGGTTATCTTTCTCCACACGGTCCTAAATTTTTTTCAATGTGGTCATTTTTAAAAGGAAAAAAAAACCATAAACGCTACATGGAATTAAACTAATTTGGAAAAGAGGGTATAAATACCAAAGTATTTACACAAAATGTGAGAAAAAAGAGGTTGATGGAGTCAGTGCATCCCATAATTGAGCAACTGGCTTTGACAGACTCGTCTACCGGAATCTGCAGTAATGATGGAGGCCGGCAGTCAAATGCCGCGACCCCTTGTAAAGGCAGTCATCGATATGCACACATCAAGTCAGAAGTCATGGCAATACGATTTTGATTGCATAAGATACACCTATTTTATGTCAAAATATTATCAATGGTTATTTTTTTTATTTGTTTTTATCAATGGTTATTGATATTATCAAATATTATCAAAATATTATCAATATTATCAATGGTTAGTTTCAATGGAAGTTTTCTCCTCTTTTTCCTAAACATTCTTTACACTGTAAATATTTCATTAATAATGAAAAAAATATAGGTGTAATGCTGTTGGGGCAAAAATGTAAGTGACATGGTCCTTCCCCTTGAAAAGTTTATAAATTAAAGGAGGTGATGAGATAAAAATCACATAAACACTACCAAAGAAAGGAGAAACATTAAATAATGTTTTGCCTCACGAACAGATTCTTTTTAGATGATAGGATAGAAAAAAATTAATGGAAAGATATCCTATGTGCTGACTTATATTATTCTCCCAATATACATGTGAAAATTGAATAGTTTGAATGGGAAATACAAAAACAGCATTGCTCTACCTAAATTTCCAGTGGAAGAGGTAGGTTCGCCCCCACGAATTACCTTCTGAACTCCTTAGCTTGGCCCCTATGGCCTTTACAATGTCATTCACTGGCCTGCCAGTCTCACCACTGGTCACTCCTCTCACTGCCCACCCAGGTCAGCCACACTGCCACCTCACATCTCTCCTCAACACCCACGATCTTGCTGTCATGTGGGGACTCTGGTCCCGCTCCCCACACAAGAACGCAGGATATGGAGCCATGGATACTGGGTTCATATCACTGTTTCTCGCTGGCGGTTGGGTTGGAGACACAGGAAGCAGGAGCCACACGATCTGCAGCCTGCCGTCCACTTGTCTCTGCCAACCAACCAAACTGCTCGCTAGCCACAATCCGCTGTTCTCTTCTCTGTCAACTAACCAACCCCCTAGCGTAGCCACGGCAGTTATATTAGTGGCTAATGGCTAACGGGTAACAGCTGATTACAGCTGATGGCCGTCTAATAACTGAGCCAGCACCTTTCCACGTGAGGCCGAGAGCCTGGAAACTGCTCTCTAGGGCTCTGTCCCCACACTTGCCCTCATGCACAGTGTTACTTTAGTGTGGAGAGCCTTTCTCCTGAGTCCCTGTAAGAACCAGTCAACTGTCACCCTGCTCACTGCTGTCCACAAGCAAGCACATGGCCCAAGAGCCCCTTCTGCACCCACAAACAGTGTTTATCACGTTGCATAGCAATGATGCTTCTTTGGGTGTCAGTTTTACTTGCCAAATTGGATGCTCCTTTAAAATAGGGACCACACCTTATTACTCTTCGCAGTCCCAGGGTCTAGCATGGTGTCTGGCACATAAAGGTGCTCAATGAATGTTTGTGAATTAATTAAGTGAATGAAGAAGCACAAAACAATAAAGAATATAGTGTGGAAAACAAGTGAGATTTGGTTGCATATGAATAGAATAAACATTCTATTTCATTATATATATGCTATCTTATTACATCTTCAAGGCATTAAATAGTACAGTGATCTTTTTTTTAAAATCCTGATTCACTTAAAAAAATGCAAGCAGTTCTTTACAGAAGATATCTTACACTGGGAGCTGGAGACTGAGATTTGCCACCGAAGTATGTCACGTCTCTTTCCTGTGACTTCCCTTTTATCCTGGCTTTTTATGCCAAGAGGCAGGGAAATAATTCCAACTTGGTAGACTGCCCTGACAGCAGGATGAACTAAAGTCCAGGTCTACCCAATATGGGTAAAAATAGCCTGGGTTTTATCCGGAACTGTCAAGGAAAAATGGCAACCAGAGCAACTGGGTTTTCAGTTCCATTTCTTAGCAATGTCACTTTGAGATCACCCATCTATAGAGATTAACAATAGAACCTATCTCCTAGGGGTGTGGTGAGGGTTCACAGAGATAATGCATACAAAGTGCTTGGCCCTTTAGAACAGAATATGCATAAAAACTTAATCAATGACAGCTGCTGACACTGGGATTGCTGGTGTCCCTGAGAACGCCACTTATTAGCTCTGTGAACTTGGACAAGTTACTTAACCCAAGTCTCAGTTTCCCCATCTCCAAATTGGGCATGGTGACAGTACCTACGCCCAGAGATGGCTGTGAGGAATAAATGAGTTTCACAGCTGTAGAGCACTTACAGAAGAGTTAATCGATATGAACTATTTCCGGCACATCAGAAGTACCACATAAATGTTAGTAATGATGGCTGTCATTGTTGATATTATTGAGGATCAAAGGATCCACTGTCTGTGACAGTCCTTGGAGATGAATGTAAGACATTATTCAGGTGGTTTTAGACCTTTAGACACACATGCCTGCAGAACGCACTGAAAGACTAAGAACCAACCCAGAGTTTGGACTAATCATTTCTAATGTCAAGTACAGTGTTAAAGCTCCCTAAAAATATAACTTTTCTTCCCTTACTACCACTGCCTAAAGTAGATATTTATCCCCGTAGGATGGGAGAGAAATGCACTACTAACAGCGGAAACCGAATCAAATTCACGCCCCAGGACTCCAAGCAAAACAGGGCTCCCGGCCGCTCTGCCAGGCTGCCTTCCAGTGGCGTCCTACCATGTTGCCGCATCCAGCGACCCCTTCCATTTGGCACAGTAGGACGACATCAACAAAACGGATCAATAAAAACAAAACAAAATGATACATTTCGTGATTTATCCGTTTAGCCAACACACTTTCACAGTTATTAGGTGCCCCGAAAGGAGGCAGCACTGGGGTGGGACGGACAGTACAAAGGGGCCTTCTGAGGGCGCTCGCAGCTGAGCAGGAGTGGTGAGATCTCCTAAACACCTTCTAAGGTCGCCTGGTTTATTTGGAAATAAACAGTTTAGCTGGTGGAGTGTTATAAGGGTGACCTGAATTTCTTGGAATAAAATGAAATACCTTAAGAAATGCTTTGGCATTCACACACAAAAAAGGAAAATTTGATGAAATAACAAATGTTTAAGTAATAATATTTAAAATAAAAATAAGGTCATAAAAAGGTAGTTATTGAAATTGGTTTTCATTTCTGGGCATTCAGGGTCTGGCCCAGATAGAAAAATACTTTTATACACTTCAGTGTTCTCTTTATTTGGGATGACTTATCAAACGTGAGGCACACAAATTATTGATATCGTATTCAATGGGTCCACCAGGGTTGTCATAGTTTGCCAATATATACAGACTAGGCAACATCTATCAGTGATCCAGCAACCATCTGTGCAAAACGTGTGCAAACTGCCCATAGGTAAGCAATAAGGAGAAGACTAACAGTGCCTGGTTTACTGTATTTCAGGGGTGTGGAGTTTCTGCCTCACTATCTGCTATTCAACAATATCCAGCAGGGTGGCGGTATCAGGAGCACCAGGCAAATGAAAAAGGAGAGACAGGAGCCTAAAGCCGAGAGCTGGCCAGCATTCTGTTGAGCTGCACAGAAAGTGTCAGCTTATCAAATCCAGCTGCTTAGCCTGCTCATGTGAATGAATGGTAACTAACACGGCTGTGTCCTAATTGGCCAGCCTTTAGAGGGGATGAATCCAACAGACGCTGAAATGCACCCCCCTTCCACTTCCTTGCTCAACTCATGAAAACCTGAGCTGGTGTGTCAGCAGGCGAAGGGGCAGGGCCTCGGGGGGAGCAGTTAACGGGAGCCCTGCTGGGGAGGAGGAGCTCCAGGCTTCATCTCCTATTGGCTGGGCGCACCACTGGATCCCAAACCACAGTGGTTATTTCAGCCTGCACTTCCCTCAACTCCCGGCTCCCTCTTTTGCCTTGGGGCCTTCCTATATACCCCACCTTCATCTACCATGGCTGTCCCCCAATTTGTCAACGTTCTTCCGGGACCTCCCTAAATTTAGTGTGGGCACCTGTCCTTTGTGCTCCTGGAGCGTCCCGGGCTTATTTCTATTTCACGGCATAATCATGCATATGTGGGACTTCTCTTTGTAGCCCTTGTGTTGCATCTGGTCAGCAGCATTATTTTCTTCAGTCACCACAGCACTTACTTTTTAAAGTAAGTTCTCAATACTGAAAATGTAGAATTTTCTTGAAAAATTAGAGAATCTGGCCACCGTGCATCCCACATCAAAGCAACTCGAGCTAGACCTCAGCATCTGTTGTCCCGGACAGAGAAGAACATACACTTTTTAGTGCTCAAGTTTCCACCACTCCCTATTGTCACATGGGGCTGCGTTCCTTCATTATATCACCAGCCAAGCCATTGGAGTTTTAACAACTATCAGGGTCTGAGGACTTCATGACAAGAACTGGGATTTCGCTCTAGAACTGTAAGTCACACAAAGTATGTGCCCGATACAAGTGGAATGAGTGAAGAAATTCAGTAATTAGGAATAATAATTTACCTCTAAGGTTGTTGCAAGGACTAAAACAATATATGCACACCTGTAATTTGAGATTGAAATATAAGTCACTGTGGTAGGATATAACTTAGGTCAGGATCCCATTTCTTGAATACTGTGCTATAATTAGTGACAAGGAGGAAGATCTGGTATTTATCTTTCTAATTTTCACAAATCAGTAAACTGCCTGAGAAGGATCTTCATTTTCGACCTTATAAATCACCCAAGTATAAGACTCTTAGAATAATTCCAATAACCTGGATAATTTTTTCCAGAATAAATTATTTAATTTTCTTTAGTTTTTCCATCCCTTAAAAGCTATTTGATTTATTATCCAACATGCAACAGGTAACAGTTTTTCTAGTAAAACTATATTAACATTATGTAATGAAGCTATATTCAACTCATACATTTTTTCCAATATGCAATAAGCTGACATATATATGTGTGTGTGTGTATATATATACACACACACACACACACACACACACACACACACACATATATATTTAAGTCAAAATCAAAGTAAACAGGCAGGCTTACAGTTTATAAAATCAGCATTGAAATAAAGCCTGTGCTATACATATAGCCTTTTACATTTCAGTGGTGGAACATAATAATAAATGGCTTAGAAATAATGTCAGTCCTATATGCTAAGAGAATAAAAAAATAATTAGAAATTTAAGGTACTGCTATTTCCAAACAAGACAATAACCCCTACCTAGCCTCTAGTTATTCTGTATCTTAGCCTTCAATGTCACTGAATTCTGAAAATTGTTCTTCCCACATCGTAGAGTTGGCAGCCCTTTCTGTAGCCTAGGAAGCTCACAAAGGTATACTGTAATAAAAATATATATGTTGTTGTTGGCTAGGAAATGAGAATGACTTTCCCTTTTTCAAATCATGAAATATTTTCTACTAAAAACTCTACAAGCTCTAAAACATTCTGTTGCCAAATACAATATCTTCAATTCCCCCCCCCACCAAAGTTCAAAAACATTCGGGGCCACTCACTGTCAGGCTCTGATTTTTTTTTTTTTTTTTTACCAGAGCTTAACCTAGGGTAGGGTTTTTTGAGACTAACTCCTTTTATTTCTCTGAGTGTTGTAGACTCTGTCATCTTTGCCTTAGGAAAATCACTGTCACACAGTGTTCTCAAAATGTTCAATCAACAAGCATATTGTAATTAAGGTATTTTTCTAAAATTCACAAATGTTTGTCCTAAAACACAAATAGAACAATTGCAGCATCAAGGACTAGGGGGACCTCAAACATTGACACAGTCTATTCTAAGAGATTTGTGCATGACCATTGCTAAAACACAGCTGTTTAAATTTTTATTTTAGAAGTGAGTCTGGATAGATTCCAAAACCATTTCTGTACCATGTAGTGTACATGTAGCCCCCATTCTTTTAGAATCCCCTCATATTAGACCCAGCCAAACCTACCGAAGACTGGCTAAATAACATTTCATCTTCAGATATACAAGTTCTTTTGTCTTCTATAATTGCTGATAGGTGGTTGTTCTCCTTTTAAAACCCAGGTTTTAAAAGGTACATATTCTGTGATGTGTGGACTAGAAGATAACCCAATCCTGTTTAAACATCTTACTTTTAAATGTAAACATTTTAGACAGATAAAACACGATGAATGAACTCACTGCTCAACCAGTAAATCATGAAAAGAAATTGTGCTCATACTGCTTTACTGTTCTTATTCTTCAGCTAGAAGGCTACTTTAAAAAGGCTATGAACATTTAATAACCAGCTGCCAGGAGAAAAATGTGTTTAACTGTTTAACTGTTCCTGGCTCTCTTATCACATAAGCAGCTGTCTATTTATTTGGTGTACATTTATTCAAGGTGGATATTCTTATTCGACCTGTAGTCCACACAGAGCATGTTGGCCTTTCCAGAATTTTAAATGCTTGACTTTAAATATTGACTCATCAGCTTTTCAAGGACTTGGCTTTTTCATGTATTAAAATGCCTGCAGTTTTTCGTTCGTGTTGTGTTAATTTTTGAATGGTGAGACGAGTTGCAGGGGATTGGGTTAAGCTTGGGTTCAGAGGTTGAAACAGGTGAAAAAGGAGAATCAAACAGGAGAAGGAAGCCAAAAAAGGAGAATCAAGCGAAATTCCTCACTTAAAACGTTTCAAAAGTCATGCCCTAGATTCATGTATTAGAGCTATAACTAGTTAATTAAATTAATACATTAAGCAAAGCATGTGACTATAACATGTCTCAATTAATTTCCCATTCAGGTTTCTGGTAGGAAAGGCACTTTACATTGCAATTTCAAGTGCATAAAAAGCCTTCATATGTCCTTAACTTCACATTCAAGATCCAGCATGGACTCAGTCAAAAGACACTCCCATCACAGAAACAAATAATTTTCATGAATGTCCCAGAAAACACTACCACAACATCCCAGAGTTAGCACTTACTATGGAAAAAAATTCTAAAGTCAATAAAGCCATGTGGCCACGGTAATAAAGTAGATGTCATAAGACATTTTCATGGGTTAAAAAGTAAAGAACTTACAGAGCTCATGATAACACACCATGCATTGTTGTTAAGGCAGTATTTTCAAAATGAAATTGCATCCCCACGTTCTGTAGTATTTTCAGAACTTGATAAATATTATGCAAAGAAAAATTATTTTCAAGTACCCACATCTCTGTAAATAATAATCTCAAAAACTGTCTTCTATAGTAGGAGTCAAATTTCAACCCCTCTAGTTACATATGTTTAAATTAGATAATAAGCAGTGCTTGCAAATAAAATGTATTTTTAAACTACACAAAAGTAGCATTGGCAAAAACGCCTCAGGTGAAACTTCACAATGGAAAATATATTGAGTAAATCCTGAACTAATGCAATATAATCCTTCCTTTTGCATAATGTATCTGATCACAAAAAAAGAACAACATACTAAAATTCTTCGGTTTGTATACGCCACATTTAACAATAACTTTTTCTTGTTTACATAAAGAAATCATCTTCTAGTAAAGGAAAATGAGTCAAAACCACACCGTCATAAATATTTTGAGTTAAATTGTTGCCATTAAAAAAATATCGAACGATGCTTATGGTTTTGTTTGCAAATTGGTCCTTTTATTGAAATGCAAAAAAAAAAATGACATGGATTTCTTACAATGGTAAATGTATGCATAGTTCCCTACCAGCAAAACAGATCACTGAATTTTGATCCTTCCAAACTTCATCTTTAAGAGTGTATTAGTTAAATTTCTGTTCCATGAAATGGCACAAGGGCTGTGAGAGCTGACCTTTCTCTCTAATTTATTACACGCTCTACCCATCACTGTGCCAAGAAATACTGCTGACATTTGCTAAACTTTCTTTTTCCAATGAATATGTTTATGGACTACTTATCAAACTTGTAAATGTTCTCTTTCCACCTCCTCAGCTACGCTGGGTAGTCCCGACCTGCAGACAGCTTCCTCCTGAGAAGCGTGCTGCGCCTGCGGGTTGGAGGTGCCTCGGGCGGGGGCCGAGCGCAATCGGTTAAGGCCCGGGTGAAGCCTCACGCAGATTGATTTACAAACTCACACACATTTGCCTTAAAAGCAGCTTTTCTATTTACAAGATCCCTGGATAGAAAGACTAAGTCCGGTCATTCCCGTCGCCAACGGCGATCAGGAGGCGTTCACATCCTCTCGTCCCTCCAGCTGCTGGGACCGAAGCTCCAGCATCTCCGGTGCCCCGGCCCCCGGCAGCCCGTGGCTGTCACTCCTTCCCCAGGGGTCGCCCTCGCCAGGCTCAGGCCGCCTGCCCCCCTCCTCTGCACGCGAGCAGTCCTTTCCTGCCCTCCTCCCTCCGTGGGCAGCCGCCCCCTCTTAGGACCGCCATCCTGCGGGGATCCACCCGGGGCGAGGGCTAGGGACCGCCGCGCAGCGCCGCACAGCCCCTGGTGCAGCGGGACACCTACCTTCCCTGTCACCTGAGCGGCTCTGTCCGCCGCCCTCCGCGTCCTGCCCTCCAGGTCCTGGCTGAAGTCGGAGGCACAAGGGCGCAATGGGCCGGGCTGGGCCGGGTACCGAGCACCCGGTGCGGACCTGGGTTCGGGGTCCTTCTCCCCGCGCGCACGCGGATGGCTTTCCGCGCCGCCGGCTCGGCGCTCTCCGTAGCCCGGCAACGGCCGCCGCCTCCCGGGGCCCCGCCCACCACGGAGACCCGCCCACCGCACCGCCCGCCCGCGCCCATCGCGCCGCCCCTAGGCTCTAGGCGGCGCCCCCTCGCCGTCTCCGCTCGGCTCCGCGGGCTCTCCCAGCTTCGCCGGCGGGAGCTGGCCGCCCGCCCTCCGAGGCTGCGGGAGCTGGTGAATGCGTCCCCCAGGCAGACCTTGGGCGGGGATGGGGGAAGGGACCCCAAGACCGCGGAGAGCTTGGTTGTGTTAGGCGGATTGCCTTGGCGAAGGGAGGGAGCCTTCGTTTCTATCCTGGACGTGTTTTCCCGGGACCTTTGTGCCTTTCCCTTACTGGGTCACGTTCCACCCAGCTCTCGGTTCTGCATGTGAGTAAAAGTTCCCGGAAAATGGTGTGGCACATTCGCTCGGGTGGATCACGATCGTGATGGCTTAGCTCACCAACAGCCGCCTCATTCATTCATTGATGTTTTTTTCCAGCCGATACTCGCCCAAGGCACCGTCACTGAGAGAAACCTCTAGAGGTCAGGGGTGCTTCCTAGTTAGCTGTGCCCACCTTCTCCATGCCAAGACCAGCCCAGCCCAACTCCCAGGGTCACTCAAGAAACTCAAAGCCACTGGTGATGTGGAGAGCACACAGCTTGGGCTCCATGCCCTTACGAGTACTTTCTGTAAGGTGTTGAAACTTCTGAACTTTAGTTAGTGAATTTATGAAGTGGAGTTAACCGGTGCCCACTTTGCAGATTTGTTGGAAAGAGTGAAAGAATCATGTATGTAAAAAGAAAAGTACTTTTGCAGGAGTAGAATGTATAGAAATGTAAGTAATTATTGTTTCATCTGTGGAGTAAGTGAATAAATGGACAAAGTACCTTCAAACCCAAGGTATTGTGAATGACTCTAGTACAAAAAGCCTTCCACCATTTCTTATGTGTTGGTTTTGTTTTCCCCGCACGTCTCCTTGGTTGGAACCAAATCCTGTTTTCTATACCCCAAGGCCCACAGTACCCTCTCCATGAATATTTGTTGAGTGAATGGATAAGTTATTAGACTTAACTACTGATAAACACACGCATCTTGTGAGCTCTCACTACCGTGAGAACACGGTAGTGCTATACTAGGTACTAGTGAAAAAATACATTAAAAATATTATTGTCCCAAGTGATACAGTTCTAGGTTGTCTACTTCAAATCTAACACAGCCAGAATGTAAATCACAATACTGACTTACCTGTAAACAATTTGCAAGTGATATACACTAGCTTATTAGAACCTCAATGCCAGTATACGTTTCTCTAGCCTGTCAGCTGTTACCTAGTACTGCTACTCCAGACTCGGTGTGCTGCACCAACATGCTGTCATTATGATATTGAAGTTGTCTGTTTGTCTGGGTTCCTTTCCCCAACTAGACTTCGTCTCCTGAGAACATCTCTTATTTCCTTAATATCCCAGAGCCTAGCTAGCACATGGGATACTAAATTCATCTTTGTTAAGCTCAATTTATTGCACCCTTCTTTGTAAGGTCTCCTGCATCCACCCCTTCTTCCTCTTTTTCTTTTCGTCCCACCACCTCCATCTCAGGAGAGGTCCTCTCCAACTTTCACCTGAGGATCGCCCTGGCTGCCAAACCTTTCTCTCTGCTGCTCTGTCCAGCTGGACCTGCTTCCACCTGCCTGTCATCACTGTCATTGTCCAACCAAAAGATTAACAAGAAGTCCCTCATTGTAAAGAGTGGCTTCATATACTCCTTGAATTAGCATTCAGAGATTTCCAAGTTTGGGTTCCACCCACCTTTTCAGCCTTATCTTACTCTCCTCTAAACCGTACACTTTATGTTCTGGCCAAACTGGTCCGCGTGCCTTGTCTCAAAGCGTTCTGAATCTGCCCTTCCCTTTGCTCTCTAAGCTTCCTCTTCATACTCACCTATTTCCGTCACCTCTCTGACTCCTTCTTACCTGACTCCTGTTTCAGGACCAACTCAAAAGCCACGACTCTCGGGAGTCTCTCCAAGGTGTGTGGCCTTCCTACTACATCGATAGCACTTGCCTCATACTTTCTTCTGTCATGACAATCTGTGACTGAGCTTTCTTCCTTAAGAAATTAAAGGACTTCTGCTTTCAGAGAAGGGGCATATTTTGTTCAAACTCGTATCTCCGATAGTATCAACCGTTCACATACGTGTTCAATAAATGTTTTCTGGGTGGAATTGAATCTGCCAGTTCAGGAACTACATCTTTGACTTCAGCCAAATGTTCTGTTTTCTCTGGCCGCCTTTTGTACTTAGAGACAGTGACACATTATGTAGTCCATTCGTTTTTGCATCATTCCATGTGCATGTGATTGACCTTCCCAGTAAGCCTATTAGCTCACTGTGGAGAGACCCTGTTATGACACACATGGGTTTTGGCATCAGATAATCTGGTGTTAGAGGACAATTTGCCATTCACTAGTTGCATGCCCTTGGAAAAATTACTTAATCTCTCTAAAATTCTTCAGCTGT
Source organism: Rhinolophus ferrumequinum (assembly GCF_004115265.2). Taxonomy (NCBI): domain Eukaryota; kingdom Metazoa; phylum Chordata; class Mammalia; order Chiroptera; family Rhinolophidae; genus Rhinolophus; species Rhinolophus ferrumequinum. Next base: position 97,006,464 of record NC_046287.1, on the reverse strand, counting down.
AAAATGAGTTGTTTGATTGGTGGTTGTTAAATAAGGTAAGGTGTTGAGATCACTTAGCCCAATGCCTGGCATATGGTAAGTGTTCACTCGATGGCAGGCATTACTAGCAGCCGTGTACCTTTCGTAGGGCAAACGATGCCTAGCCTCCGTATATAAATGATAATTGAAATTATATTTAACAGTGGGGACAAAGAGCATTGAAAACCTCTGTGCTCTGTTAAATGCTTCTTACTGTAAAGAAGAAGCATACTAAGTTAATAAATACTTCCCTCTTTGCCTCACTTTGAGTGTATATATGATCTGGTGACAGTATCTGAAGGAGAACCTAGACCCACAATTAAGCACCAGAGGTGGTACAAAAAGAATTGTATGATCCCTGGGCTCATTCAGAATGAAATCGATGCTCAGAATTAGGGCTGCAAGCATTTTTCTCCCTTTAAAACACTGACTATTATTAATGGGTTGAGATTTTCACTGTAAAAGCCAAATTTTTATGAGGATCTTGGCAAAAGTGTTGTTTTTAAGATTATGTTAAGGGTTGGATTTCTGAAGCTAGTTTTAGCAATATCTAAGCTGATACAAAGTATATTTGTTTAGAATGTTTTCCAGAAAAATAGCTGAACTAATGAGGTAACAAACTTCTTGAAAAATAGTTTTAGTGGTAAGTTAGCTCACTGGAAGAAAAGTTAATGGAAAATTATTTGACTTTCTAGCAATTTCTAGTGTAAATCACTCTTCCTTGGGAAAATGGAGTAGATGCGAGCTACATGAAAATCTTGAATTTTGTCTGTGTTAGTTCACAGTGTCTGGCACATAGTAGGTACTCATTAAAAATTTGTTGACTGAATTAATAAATGGGGGTAGGAATCTCAAAGATTAACAAAGTTCACCAAAAATAGTAAGAAAATAAGGGGAAAAAAAGAACCAAGGTTTTTATGTAATTCCCAACACCCATTGCTAACAACTATATAAACTATCAATAGGATTGGGGCCAGATGTTGAGTGACTTGCTGAAGGTCACACACCAAGTTAATAATAAAGCTAGGATCAAAATCCAGGCTCCCGTTACCATACCACTAGTACAAAAAGCAATATACATGAAAAGGCCAAGGAGGTTATTTATTTAGTTTATATAATGTCAAAATCATGACATTTGTAGAGAAAGTTGTTATAAGTTGCAGCACTTGCACTGATCTTTGTGAGTTTATAACAGTCCTATTTGACCACACTCTTTTCATATGTTTAATGAGAGAAGAAACAGGCCGTTGATTCTCCTCCTCTCCTTCCAGGAAAATATGGTTGACTCCTGCGCATATGGCCGAATTAAGGAACAGGCTTGCTGGACAGCAGCCCGTGATACTAGACCATGGGGCTGCCAAATCCAGAGTATTGGAGATATGTAAGAGGATGGAGAAAGCTGTACTTATCAGAACGCATCTCAGAGAGAGTGTGGTGTATGTTGGAAGGAATGGTTTGATAAAGTTGCTTGACAGCTCCACTTCACCCTTCTCACTAAAGGACAAAGTTAAGTCACCATGGATGGTGTTAAAGTACTTCTCAATCTAAGGATGTGAGACTTGGTGACTTCTGAGTGGGTGGATTTGGAGCCGAAGCTGATTGACTTGTGACAGTAGAGGAGAAATGAAGCACAGCCACCCTTCCCCCGCTTTCATAGCGCATTCCTCTAAATTGGGCTGACATACTTTTAAAGAATCACTCTTTGAAGGGGCACCAAATTATTAATTTTTTCAGGGTGCTATCACGGGGAGTCTGACCAAACCAATACTGCATGCTTGAATTTAGTCCAGTCCTGAAGCAGAGGAAGAACGGATTTTGTCTTTAGGTTCTTCATAGCTGAAGATTCTAGGCCAACTGATGGAAAACTACCAAAAACTTCTACTAGCTCTCATAAAATATAATCAAAAGAAAGAAAAACAGATCCCATTTTTTTAGCCGAAATTTTGGCTATAATGTTTGCTAACAGTTAAGTTCAGCTCTATATGATTCTTATAACTGAAAGAATTAACTGCCTAGCCTTAGAACAAAAGAACCCAGATATACTCTAGTCATGTCACTTAATCAACCCCTCCGAGACTCACTCCCCTCATTTGTATAATGGGCACGACAAACTTATTTGTACATTTAAGTGAGATATTGTTTTTTCGAATATTGTTAGAGTGCCTGGCACACAAGTACTCAGTAATATTAGTGAATTAATAATTGGTGAATTAATAAATATTAGTGGATGTTACTAAGTAATCACCTGTACACCTTTATGAGGGTGATAGGACATGAAGGACAGCTATTTGGTCTAGAGAGCAATGTATGGTGTACATTTTACAGTTAATACATAAATTTATTCGCAAGAAATATATTCATTTTTTTTTCCCAAGAAAAAAACACAGAAAGAGTTAAGAAAAACATGTTCAAAGGTTCTTGATGTAATCAAATGTAGTACGGAACACATATCATGTTCAAACCCATATTGAATTTGCAAACTGAAATCTCACAAAATCCCACTGGGAATCAATCCCCTTTGAGGAGTAACAACTTTAATTAGCAATTACTTTTCATGGGCCCCACTGACATCATTTAAGAAAATATCAATTCCTTGAAAACACACGAAGATGCGCTTATATAATGCCAAATGTATGCAAATACTTACAGACACACACACACAAATATATATATATTATATAAATATATATATAATATATAAATATATATAATATATAAACATATATATTATATAAATATATATATATAATTCCACATTGCATTGATATATTACATTTTTGGTGAAAATTATTTTAAATGTTGTGGTAAATTATGTAATTGTGTTTAGACTGCTTAGAAATAGAGAAGCAAAAGAAACAGGTGCAAAATAACCAGACCAATCCTGTTGACTGACACATCTATCATAGAAACAAAAAAAAATGTGCTACAGGAAGAAGTGGCTATCTTTATTATCCAAATTAACATTTTGCTTTGATCAGGTATCCAGTGCATTTGCAATAGCAGTTGTTGGGAAATGGACTATGTATGGTGAACTAGAAAGAACATTGGCCTAGGACTAGCCATGTGACTTCAGTTAAGATCCATCATCAAGTTACTTTTCTCTAGTCTCAGTTTCCTCGTCCATCAAGTAGCTATAAAAATTCCGCCTTACTTATGTCATGGGGGATGATCTGATCAACTCCCTCAGGTCACACACGAGAAAACTGAGTAGTGAAGTGACTCTCTTAAGGTCACATAGCTAATCAGTGACAGAATCAGGACTAGAAATAAAAGTCTTTTGAAGACTTGGACTTTCTGCAATAACAAAGCTGCCATTGAAGCAATAGATAGGAAAGTGCTTTGAAAAAATATAAGGGTTTTGTTCATAGAAGTATTATGGAGTATATCTACTTAAATCACAATCCAGATCGTCCTGTGACAATTAATTAAGAAATGCCTTTTGAGACTATGCTTGTACATTTAGCAATAGCCATCTTTCTATTAATATCAAATAGAATGTTTCGTTTCTCAATGAGGACACAGAAGTAAATAATTATCTGAATTAATTCAGATACTGAAGTGGCTTTTCAAGGACTTGACTTGCCCGAGCTAGTTTTCTACAAAGTCTAAATTAATCAGATAATTGCTAATTATCCCTTTTGTTTTGTGCTGAGTAGAGTCCAGGTTTGTTAAAATGAACCTAGTAACAGAATAAACAGTCATTAAAAAATTTTTTAAATTGCAAATCTGAACTAAATGATCAAGTTCCTAAGCTATATTTTTAGGCATCTTCTCCAGTCATTACTTTAAAAGCTTAATTTTCTTTATCTGAATGTGAACATTAATACTACTTTTGTGATGTAAGGAAAACTTTTTAAGCAAACAAATGAAAAAAAAATCAATCTAAACCAATAATCCAGGATATTATGAACATGCTTTGTCATACTGTCAGTAAAACAAAAACTTAAATGTTTCTCCTGGCATGACTATAAACAACAGTTAAGTCTTTTAGATTCAGTTCTTACTCACACATTTTTTAAATGTAGTCAGCTTAGTACAGTTTTAAATAATCTCCACTTAGCTATCAAAGTTTTAAAATTAAGCAAACAGTGCTAATTACCCTCCTTCTAATATCAGAAGGAAAGTTTAGAAAGTAATTTAATTAATTGGCTCTGAAAAATTAATTACATATGAAATGAGCCTCATTAGACCTTTCGTGTTTCATCAGAATTTCAGACTAAAGAATAGCTGGTCTTATCACTTATAATTTCTTTGTGGTTTGCCTAGTATAAAATAGACTGTTGTGATGATAATTAAATATTTTACCCAAATAACTATGACTAGAACAGTAAATGGAACTAATGTGAACGTGGAACTCTTACTTTTCCGTTGTATTAAGTTCTTGCATAGCAATGTAAAGATTTTAGTGTGTATGAGTGTGTATGAGTGTGTGTGTGTGTGTGTGTGTGTGTGTGTGAGTTAGCAACAACAAAAGCAAAACCAAACAAACAAGAAAACCCCACAACAACAGTTAACTTTCAAATTCAGCCCAGGAATGTATTTTGGCTTTGCCATGTTGAGCATAAACCAAAGTGAAAATGTGACTAAAAACTTTGTCACATAATAACTGTTGATTACTCAGATAGTTTTCATAAACAGTCGGCAAATTGTAACTTACAACAGCTGTCACCATAAATTTAAAGTAAATGTTAATTTAGGAATATTAGCCTTGTCACTGTTTGTGTAAATAAGGCTCGTGCTATTTCCGAACGCTACAGAATAGCACTATAGGGTTTTTAAAGCAAACTAAACGCAGCTTTACCCTCACTGTTCTAAAATTCTTTTTAGAACATAAAAGGCTTTAATCATACTTGAATGCCTTTTCAGTGATAGAAACTGCATAAAGAGATGTATTTGATGGGTTTACATCTTGGAGGTGAAAGAATAAACAAACTAAGGAAACAGTATTGCCAGAGACGTACTGTATTCTTTTATATAAGAAAAGAGGGAAAACAGTGGCATCCAGTAAAATTGTACCGCCTGTTTACTAAATAAAGTAACCTGTAAAAACTCAGAGCAATTACAGCTTACAGACCTCAGGCTCCAGAGCGTCGCTTGTGTGCTCAAGTGAGCTCTCTTCTCTTTTGTCCTGTTTGAAGAACTCATTTCCAAGTAAAATTGGCATGACACTTTGTAAACCCATTTGTACAAACTACTAGCATGGCATCCAGTATCATCTTTACTCTGGTACAGACACGTAGCCTAACTAACAGTAGTAGTCAAGTACAGAAACACTTGTTTTTCATTGATTAAAACCATCTTTTTTTAGAACACACAGGAAAAGGGAAGTGAAAGCTCCAGCAAAACATAAAATGATGTACCTGCAACATGCTGAATGAACTCTTTCCAGTACTCACCCTCTCCGCAACTTAGTTTCTCCTTGGCAGCCCTGCTATGCCAAATGCTTCTACCTTCCCAAAATTGTGTGTCAGCACAAGCCCAGACGAAACTTCAAATCCAGGAAAATGAAATTAACCATGCAGATCAAAGGCAGAGGAGCAGGGAGCTGAAGTGCCTGTAATCTGATCGCTGATCAGTTGTAGAACATCAAAGGCAGGGCTAAGTTTATATATAAGCACGGATATCAAGAAATTTCACTTTCAGCAGGTAGTCACCCTCCCGCCTCCTAGCCCACAAATTCTTTTGTTTAACACGGATCACGTTCCCCCCCCCTTTTTTTTTTTTTACAAGGAGGTGATACCGGTGGTTCTCCCAAGCTTGGGCTGAGTGGCTGGATCCGTAGTCTTTTTGGTTCCCAAGCTGTGTTGTGGATTGTGTGCTGGAAGCTGCCTAGTGCCAGCGGGTTCTGCTTTATCCCTTTCATCTCGCTCAACTGCAGATCCCATGACATCATTCAGCGCCGTGGGACTGGTAGGAGAGCTATAATTCAGCCTGTGGGGGAGTACAGCTCAAGAGAAGCCAGAGTTTGCCTGATTTCTAATCACATTAGGCTATTGTGCCTCGGGCAGGACAATTCCTGTTATCTGTTTCCCAGTTGGATGGCTTTGGGATGATTTGGGTATGATAAGATCCCTGATCCATCCAGGTTCCAAATGACAGCGTTTAGTTGACTTGTCATTGATAAAAATCACAAGTTTTCACAAAGGCTGTCAAATGTTCAGAATAGTTCAATATCACTATAAGACCATTCTAAAAAACACCCAGGGAGGGGACACTGCCAGTTGGAGAGGATGACGTTTTAAAAATGTTTAAAATGTGACAAGTCTTTAAGGATTTTAAGTAAACTGTCTTTTCCTTGAAACTTAAATTATTGAATTATTAAATTATTGAGTATGTTAAAGAATTGACTGCCAATTAAACAGTGGTGCTTTAATTAAAGTAATGAATGGGCAGATAACCAACCGTTAATCAGTGACTGATATCTGCCACCCTCTCACTTAAGCCCTCGGGCAGAGATTTAATCTTAGTCTTGGTCTTAATTTGGGATTCTGAAAATTAGATTTTAAAACAGCATGTAGTTCTTAGATAGGTATAATTCATTAACACCTGTTGAGCTTTTAAAATTCAGGAAAGGAGAACTATGCAGAGAATAGCACTTGCTCTGTGCTTGCCCCAAAGCTGTGTTTCTTGACTTTTGGGTTGTTTTTCTAAGTCCATACTTTGAACTCTTAACTCACTAAAAATCACCACCGTCTAATTCCCCATAGTTTAAAATTAAACCTAATTCTAAACATTATTTAGAATTTTCTTACTATTTTTCCTTAACAATGGCAGATGCAATAAAATAAGATGATTTTATTTTTAGTATTTATCAAAATAGAAGATAATACATTTCATCTTCATTACAATCCAAGACACAGTGCATTTCTGAATTCCAGACTACTCTTTCATGGACTGGAGGAAAATTTCCTCTTTTATAATGGAAACTTGCCAACTTCTAGAAGGTCAGTTAAAAATATTTTTGCAAAACTTAGAAGACAGTAGAATTTAATCTTTCTTTATACAACTTTCCTCCCTAATTGGTTTCATCTAATTTTTCTTGATGTGATCTTTGAAACTGCCATTTATGATGTATTTATTTCCAGACTCCTACGATCCCTGAACAAATTTTAATAGCAAAATATATGGTTTGAACTGTTAATGAGTTCAGAATAACATTTAGTCATATTTAGTTTTCAACATTTCTTTAATGTTTTTTCTACCTCATACATCATTTCTCGAAGATGCACAGAGCTCAGATAGTATTTGAAGTACAGGTGTGATCCTCTTTGACTTCTCGAAAGTAGCGCAGGAAATCTCCTATGACACCTCGCCTGCACATATTTCCTGGGCTCCGTTGAATACAAAGAAAATATTTAAAAGGACAAAATATTTCTAAGTGGGCATTTGCCCATTTCTTAGCTGAGGTAGTCCAACTCTACAACAAGCATGAAATCCATATTCCATCAAACTGCTTTCAGGAATAAAGTTTCCAGATCACCGACATATTAAACCGTAACAACTAGATAGTCTGTAAGGTCCTTTGGATAAGCGAGTAAATCCCAGTGTCTTGACAGAGAGAGTTCACTACCCGTAGAAACAGGTGAGGGACTAAATTAGGTTCGTAGAGTTCCACTGGAAGCTACAGGAGGCATTTGAAAGCAGGGCGTTAAATGAAAATCAGCCAAATGATCCTCAGTTCATACAAATCTCACCAAGGAAGATTTGTAGTTCAAAATACGTCTAGCAATGCAATATTATCTCCAATGGAAGAGTTTATTCACCAAGTCGCGGACAATTATTTTGAATCGGTCCTGTTGTGGCCAAGAACTCCCCTGCCCCACCTGTGAGATGAAAGGGCCTGAGGTTGGGCCCCATCTGTCACCAGCAGCAGCGTGCGGCTAAGGGCCTGCCTACACTGAGCAGTGACCTCTGACTCCTGGGAGCTCTTTAGTGCTGTGTGCCAGCCACCCAGCCCCTTCATTGTGGGGAGGGGGCCTGGACCATTGTCACCTCTGAACAGCACCACGAACGGGGTACTGCCAAGCGTGCCTCTTTCCCCTCCAAGAAGCTTAGATTCGGGAAATGAAATCTGATGCTATGGCAACAAGAAGTATGTCACCCCACTCCCCATCATTATTAGTTTTAATAACACCGAGTTACAGGACTTGATTCGTGATTCCTAGCGCCACAGCCAGTGTAGTGGCTTGTTTTACTCTCTTCACCAAGTTGCATTTCGGCCACATGGTGTGTAATGGGGCCCAGGCAGCAGTCGGATCCCCAGGGAGGAAGCTCCAGGCTACATTTCATTGTACTTCAGTTGTTCACAGCAAGGAACGGAGGGCTTACTGAGATTCTTGGGGTGGGGTGTCATGGATTCCAGATTGCCACCGAGTGCCGTTTTCTTTCCAACACTGGAAACATGCTTCCTTTGTTTCTTTACCTTGACAGTTAAATGACATAAATTCGTGCGATTGTGAGATACAGATTAAGGTAATTCACATATATATTTTCCCATTACGTTTCCAAGTTCTTGGAGTTACCCAGAACTCATTTCTAATGCCATCTTTTCTAAACTTTCTGTTCAGAGGATACATCCTGGATGATGTCAGATAAGCACAGCTTTTCACATAAATTGGGAGGAATAATTCTAATCATTTGTTTCATTGACACACTTGAGTGTGTGTGTGTGTGTGTGTGTGTGTGTGTGAAGCAGCTAGCTCCATGTTAATTAAGGAGCGTGGATACTGGAGTCAGGAAGGCCTCGGTTAAATCTCTCTCAGTAGCTGCAACTTAACGACAGCTTGGACAATTGGGGCAAGATACCTAATCTCATTGAGCTTCATTTCCCTAAAGTGTAAGAAGGGAACATCCATGTGTTAATATTGTTGAGACAATAAATGTGCCTGGAGAGCATCAAGCAATCCCACTCTTGGTATTTATTCAAAGAAAATGAAGTCACTATTTTGAAGAGATATCTGCACTTCCATGTTCATTACAACATTAGTCACAATAGTCAAGATATGGAAACACCGTAAGTGTCTATAGATGGATGAATGGATAAAGACAAATACATTCTATATATGTGTGTGTGTGTGTATATATATATATACACACACACACACACACAGAGATAAATATATAGATATCTATTTATATACATATGGAATATCATTCAGCCTTAAAAAGAAGGAAATCCTTACATTTGCGACAACATAGATGGACCTGAAGGACATACACTAATTAAAACAAGCCAGACACAGGATAGGTAGTACATAATTTCACTTATAGGTGGCATCTAAAACAAACAAATAACAAAACAAAACAGAAAAACCTTACTGAACTTATAGTAACATAGAGTAGAATGGTGGTTACCAGAGGCTACGTTGTGGGGGGGAAAGAGGAGAGAGAGAGAAAGAGAGAGAGAGAGAAAGAGAGAGAGAGAGAGAGGAGATGTTTAATGGGTACAAGAGGAAAGGAGATCAGGAGATGGACGGTGGTGATTCTTTTGCAACAATATGAATGTACTGAATATCACCGAAATGTACACTTAAAAGTGGTTAAGAGTAAATTTTATGTTATGTGTATTTCACCACAATAAAAAAATTGGAAAAAAAAAGTGCACCAAACAGAATAAATCCTTAACAGAAAAGCTCAGTTCTGATTTTTTTCTCTGTGAGAATGAAAGAACAATAGTGGACACCAATGCTAATTGGGAGATCAAACTCGAATGTGAGTTGGCTCATATTCCAAAGGGGGCCAGATGTCTCAAGCCCGCCCAAGTCCTGGGACCCCTCTTACATTATCTGGGACCACGCCATACGTGATCATCAAAAAATGAAATGGTTCAAGCCTGCTATGGGTTGAATGGTGTCCTCTCCAAATTCTTACATTAAAGTCCTCATCCCCAGTCCCTCAGAATGTGACCTTAAGTGGAAATAAGGTCTTTACGGAAGCAACTGAGTTAAAATTAAGTCATTAGGATGGGCCCTAATCCAATATGTCTGATGTGTCCTTATAGAAAGGGGAAGTTTGGATACAGACAAACCTAGAAGGAAGATGATACGAAGAGTCACAGAGAGAAGATGGCCATTTACAAGCCAAGGAGAGAAAAGGCCTAGAACCCATGCCTCACTCCCAGCTCTCAGAAGGGACCAACCCTGCCAACACCTTGATTTCAGACTTCTCATCTCTGGAACTGTGAGACAATCATTTTCTCTTGTGTAAGTCACCCAGCCTGTGGTACTTTGTTATGGCAGCCCTGTTATGGCAGGTGTAGGCAGCCCTGGATAGGATAGAGCACCTATCCAACCTTTCAGAAGGCTTACATTCTTCTCAGTATGCCCTGTAATCTGCTTCCTAAAATACCTTCTCGGCTCCTGTGGGTCCTCCCTATTCTGGGTTACCTCCTTTGCGGGCAGAAGGTTCCTTCCTTCTCCCAAAGTGCCAATTCAGGGGTACTGTTGAATGAAGCAGAATATATGGTAAGTAATTAAAGACAGGGATTAAAGCACAGTTTTGGGCTGTTATAAATAAAGCATCTATGAACACTTGTGTACACGTCTTCAGTGGGTACATATTTTCATTTCTCTTAGGTAAATACCTAGAAGTAGAATTTCTGGGTTATATGGTATATGCTAAACTATATAAGAAACTACAAAATTGTTTTCCAAAGTGGTTGTACCATTTTTCATTCCTGTCAACAATGCAAAATCATGTATTCACCACCACAACTCCATTCAGTACAGTTTTATCACCCCCAAAATATCCTTGTACTGTCCCTTTATATTCAACACCTCCCCTGCACTCTCTAACCCCTGGTCTTTTTTCTCACCATATGTTTTTGCCATTGCACAGTATCATATACATGGAATTATACAATATACTGCCCTGGAGTCTGGTTTGTTTCTCTTAGCAAAATGCACTTAAGATTTATTAATATTGTTGTGTGGATCAATAGTTGTTCTTTTTTATTGCCGAGTAGTATTCCATTGAATGGGTGTATCCCAAACAAATGTGAATTTGTTTATCCATTCACAAGTTGAAGAGCATCTAAGTTCTAAATTTTGGCAATTATAAATAAAGCTGCTAAATACATGTACAAGTTCTTCAAAAAATTTTCATTTCTCTTGGGTAGATACCTAGGTGTGGGATTTCTGAGTCATATAATAGCTAAGCTTAGGTTTATAAGAAATTTCCAAACTGTTTTCTAAAGAGGATGTATCATTTTGCATTCCTTCCAGCAATGTATAAGAGTTCTAGTTGCTTCATGCTCTCACTAGCATTTGGTATTGGCTCTTTTTAACTTTAACTATTCTGATAGACGTGGAGTGTTATTTCATTGTGGTTTTAATTCTCAATTCCCTAATTATTAGTGATGTTGAGTATCTTTTCATATACCTATTTGCTCCTTGTATACATTTTTTTTGGTGTAGATTCTGTTCGGATCTTTTGCCCATTTTTAAATTGGTGTTTTATCTTCTTATTGTTGAGTTTTCAGAGTTCTTTGTCAGAAACATGGTTTGGAAATAAATTCATCTGGTCTGTGGCTTGTCTTTTTATTCTCTTATCAGTGTCTTTCCAGAGGAAATGTTTTAAATTTAATTAAGTCCAATGCAATATTTTAAAAAATGGATCATACTTTTGATGTCCTATTTTAAAAGTCTTTGACAAACCAATGTCATACAGATTTTCTCCTATGTTTTCTTCTGGTGGTTTTATAATTTTACACTTTACATTGAAATCTGTCATCCATTTTGGGTTAAATATTGTATATGACGTGAGGTGCAGATTAAGGTTCATTTTTAAGCCTATGACCATCCAGTTATTTCAGAACAATTTGTTAAAAAGGCTACATTTTCTCCATTGAATTTTTTTGGCAGCATTGTAAAAAGAAATTAGTTGACTCTATTCAGTGTGGGTCTATTTCTGGACTCTCTAGTATGTTCTTTTGACCCATGTCTCTGAAATTTTGTCAATACCATATTATATTTATTACTATATGTTTATAATGAGTCTTGAAATCAGGTAGTGTGAATCTTCCAACTTTGTTTCTTTCCAGAATTATTTTGACTATTCTAGTTCTTTTGACTTTTCATACAAATTTCAGAATAAGCTTGTTGAAATGTATAAAAAAGCTTTCTGGGATTTTAAGTGATATTATGTTGAATCTATAGGTCTTATTGGGGAGACTTGATATTCTAGCAATATTATGTTTTCCAGTCCATGAACATAGTAATATGTATATCTGTTTTTGCTCTCTTTGATCATTGTTTTGTATTTATAAGAATAAACATTATTCACATATTTTGCTAAATTTATATACCTAAGTATTTAATTTTTGGTGTTACTATAAATTACATTGTGTTCTCAAGTTAAAATTCCAATTGTTTATCACTAGTCTATAAAAATATAATCGATTTTTGCATATGGATCTTTTGTTACCTTGATAGATTTACTTAATAATTCTAGGATTTTAAAAAAATGTTCTTTAGGTTTTCTACAGTAACATGATGCTGTACGCAAATTGAGATTGTTTCATTATTTCTCCAATCTGTATGTCTTTTATTTCTTTTTCTTGCCTTACTGCATTAGCTAGGACTTTCATTAGGATGTTGAATTGGAGTGGTGAGAGACGATACCCTTGCCTTTGTCTTCATCTCAAGGAGAAAGTGTTCAATCTCTCACCATGAAGTATAATGGTAGCTGTAAGGTTTTTGGTAGATGCTTTTCATCAAACTGAGGAAGGTCCCCTCTATCCTTAATTTCTGAGAGTTTTTATCATAAAATGGATGGCAACTTTTGTGAAATGCTTTTCTCCATCTATTGAGATGATCATATAGTTTTTCTGCAGTATGTTTGTGTGGTGAATTACACTGATTGGTTTTTGAATGTTGGGTCAGTCTTGCCTTCTTGGGACTCAATTGTGACGTATGAGCTTTTTTATATATTGCTCAATTCAGTTTGCTGATTTTTTTTTCTTTGCATCCACGTTCATGAAAGATAGTGATCTCTAGCTTTCTTTTCTTGTAATATCTGTGTTTGGTTTTGGTATAGGGTAATGCTGAATTGGGAAGTGTTACCTCCTCTTTTATATTTGAGGAGAGTTTGTGTAGAATCGATACTATTTCTTCCCTAGATATAAAATTTATATATTTTTATAAAGCATGTACCATGGCCCAGTTGCTATTTCTAATTTGTAGAAAATGACTACATTATGAACCCTTCCTAACTTTATTTAAGGTCACAGCCTATCAATTATATGAGCTTCAGAGTTTACTTTCTACTTATTTTCTAGCTTCATAGATCATTAAAAGCAAATAAGCAATACCTACATTGATGGATATAAGGAATTTTGCAACAGGAAGCTCTTCTAGTCAACTTTCTACCTTGTGATATTCTATAATAGTTAGGGAGTCATACTGCTTGGACGGATGGTTTCTTGCATCAGGCTGCATTGGCTCCAATTCCATTACTTCCACGTGAACTTCTGAATGTGAGTGAGTCACTTTAAACTTCAGATTCCTTATTTCTAAAATGAGGATAATAAGAGTACCTATTCCTTAGGGTTCTTGTAAACATTAGAAGAGTACTAGCATGTAATAAGTATGGAACACAAGGTAACTCTCAGCTACAGTATGCTTTAAAACTGTCATTTCTGGTGTTAACAGGTGAGAAAAATTTGTTTCTTTTTGGAAGAGAAAGGCACTCCATATTTTGCTTTGTCTAAGCATTCACATGTTGAAACCAAAAGATATTTTGCATTTTGGCAAGCAACATGTCTTATAGCATCCGTAAGTGAACACTTCTGATTTTTAAAAGTTGCTGCTGTGATGTTTCAAGACTATACAACTGAAAAGCCCTAAGTGTATCATGACGCTTTTCAGGGGATACTTCATGCATGTTCATATTAGAAGTTAAGACTAAGGATGCAACATGCTTTAGATGAATATATAAGATAATAAATAAGATTCTCTCAAAATAAGAAATGGAGAGAGAGAGAGAGAGAGAGAGAGAGAGAGAGAGAGAGAGGGAGAGAGAGAGAAACCTCCATGACTGATAGCGACTCTCATCTATAGCTGCAGCCAGACAGTGAGTGAGTCTTCCACTATCAGTGGCTCAGTGTGCCCCAGAACAGAGAAGGATGTTTGGTCCTCACAAGTGCCCAGGCTAAGAGTGGGGTGGAGAGCAGGAGTCTCCGTGGAGACGGGGAGGAATAACTGGGAATGCAATAGAGGTGGTCTGTGTATGTCAGGGGGTGTGGAAGGAGCAGCACTTTGCGATTCTGCTATTCTGGCACGGTGGGCTTCCTAGAGAGAGAACAGAGATGCTGAGGTGCTAGGAAGGACTAGAGCTCCTCGTGCTAAAACTAAGGGTATGATCTTGAAGGGGTGCACATGATCTCGAAGGGCTGCACATGACATGGGTGAATAGGTAAGACCTCAGCTGGTAAAAGATGGAGGATGTCTAATGGGTAACAACTCAGGAGAGTGATCCGAAGTGAAGGACGCTGGGACCGAGTTCACATGGGACACTGGCAGGAGAGGCTCTGTGATCAGAGGTAGAAAAGTGTCCAGCCCTCCTTCAAACACCTTGATCTGTCAGCTCATTTGGGGTCTCCAAGAGGTTGGGAACACAGTGGGACTCAATTTTGTCATGCATGCCACAGAGCTGTTAACAACAGCTCCTTGTTAACTATCTCCCTTCAAGCTGGCACTCTGCTAGCTTTGTAATCGACTTCTCCAGTTCACAGGCCAGGAGACTAAGGGTCAGAAAAGCGACGTCACTTTCCAAGGTCACATGGCTAAAATCACCTCAGGAGTATATGACTCTAGAGCTGTGCTCTTTTACAAGCTCACACTATTTCACTATTATTTTCTGTTAATTAAATGTCTTTCTTAAATGCTGTTTCAGTTTGCATAAGTAAGAAGCCCTGCCAACTTAAGTGTTAACAGCCTCTGTAAATTAACTCAGCTTCTTGCGCCACAGGAATCCCCCACAGGAGGCTTATGGGTACTCCTTTTACAAATGTTAAATTTCAAATATTGGGTTTTTTTTATTACAAAAACAGCATATATTTATTATAGAAAATTAGATAAGTACAGAAAAAGTAAAAAAAAAAAACCACCATATTACCCATAATTCTAACTTTTTCTTTTGAAAAGAATATAGATTTAAATAATTAAAGCAAGGAGAAGCCTTGTCCTTCCCCCAGAGGTAACCCCTGTCAACAGCGTGTTGAACATACTTCTAAATTGATATTCTTTTGATTTGAGGACATGAATGTAGTTCAGCCACTATCATTGCTGCTTCTCTTGTGACTGCTTTTATCATGACCGGCAAATACTGAATCGAGAAGGTAGCTAACACTCTAGCTTCTGCCAGGGGTGTTTTTCCTTTCCTATTTATTTAACCTTCTGGTCGGTATCTTAAGTGCTACTTCAGCGTGATATTTGATACAGGAAGTGCGTTGCTGCTGCTTTATCTCACAAATGTATCTACATGCAAAGCTTTATGGAACAAATGTCTCTCACAATCGCTCCCTCTACTGGGAATGTCTCTGACACTGGGGGAGAGATTGCAAAATGAGACACTGTCCTCAAATGAGGGGCCTAAGGAAAAGGTCTCTTGGGTTGGAATTCAAATAGATATTGCATCATTGCCTCCTTAAAGAAAAGAGGAATGTAACTCCGAGATGAGAACATCAGGACGGGAGTCTGTAATAAGATCTCAAAGGACACTGAAATGCGTACAGTGACAATGAACTTCCCTCGTTATGTCCATTCCAATTCCATTACATAGGGTTGACTTTGCCAACTGTGGGGTGAGAAACCTTCCAAATGTGCATCGTGCAGGTACACACACACCCCTCACACACACACCCCCACACACACATCACACACACACACACCCTTCACACACACACCCTCACACACACCCCCCCACACACACCCACACACACACACCCACACACACACCCCTCACACACACACACCCCCACACACACCCCTCCACACACACCCCTCACACACACCCCTCACACACACCCCTCACACACACACACCCCTCACACACCCCTCACACACACACCCCTCACACACACACCCCTCCACACACACCCCTCACACACACCCCCACACACACCCCTCACACACACCCCTCACACACACACCCCCACACACACCCCTCACACACACCCCCTCACACACACACCCCTCCACACACACCCCTCACACACACACCCCTCACACACACCCACACACACACACCCCCTCACACACACACCCCTCACACACACCCCCACACACACACCCCCTCACACACACACCCCTCACACACACCCCCACACACACACCCCACACACACCCCTCACACACACACCCCCACACACACCCCTCACTCACACCCCTCAGACACACCCCTCACACACACCCCCACACACACACCCCCTCACACACACACCCCTCACACACACCCCCACACACACACCCCACACACACACACCCCCACACACACACCCCCCACACACACCCCTCACTCACACCCCTCAGACACACCCCTCACACACACACCCCCACACACACCCCTCACACACACCCGTCACACACACACCCCTCACACACACACACCCACACACACACCCCACACACACACCCACACACACCCCTCACACACACACCCCTCACACACACCCCTCACACACACACCCCTCACACACACACCCCCACACACACACCCCCACACACACACACCCCTCACACACCCCTCACACACACCCCTCACACACACACCCCTCACACACACACCCCCACACACACACCCCTCACACACCCCCACACACACACCACACACACACCCCTCACACACACACCCCTCACACACACACCCCTCACACACACACCCACACACACACACCCCTCACACACACACCCCTCACAAACACACCCCCACACACACACCCCTCACACACACACCCCCACACACACCCCTCACACACACATCCCTCACACATACATCACACATACACCCCTCACACGCACACCCCTCCACACCACATCATACACACACCACATACAAACTCACCATGCACACACACACATATACCACATACACACATCATGCAAACATACCCCTCACATGAATACACACCATACGCATGCATGTGCACACATCTTTAATTTTTTTAAACAAAAAGGTGGCTATGCTCTACTCTGCTGTATTGTTTTAATACTTATTTTTGCACACTATATTAGGATGTTTATATGATATTCCCTTATTAGTGGATTTTAAGATGTTTCAATTATTTTGTTATTGTAAACGATACCATAGTTTATATCTTTGCCAGACTATGTTAACATTTCTTTAGGAAAGATGATTAGAAGATTGCTTGGTCAAATAATATGCATTTAAAATTTTATGGTAATGTCACATTACTCTCAAAAAGGTTGTGTCAGTTATTATTACTGGCAGGAATATATGAAAATGAACTGTTTTCTTCAACCTTCACCTTTGCCTCACATTATATTTTTATCAGTATTTTCCATTTTCTTTTTGTCTCTTAGGTGAAAAATATTGTCTCATTGTTTTAATTTGCATTCCTTATTAGATTATAAGTGAAGTTAGGCATTTTTTCACATGTTTATTAGCCATTTGTATTTTCACTTTTGTGATTTCCTATCTTTTTCTATTATTTAACATATTTTGATTAATTTGAAACAGTGACTTTTATGTTATAACAATAACTTTTTTGTTATATATGTTGCCAATATTGTCTCTAAATGTTCTATTTGCTTTTTAAACTTGTCTGTGTTTATGTATGCATAGAATACAATTAAGCAAATGGATTATCCTTAGTTCGCAGCATACTATTCTCTGTGTACAGACTCTTCTGATTTATTATTTTATTCTGTTTTATTTTATTATATTGTATTTTACCTCATTTTATTTTACATGTTTTCCCTTCTCTCCTCATTTCTAATTTTATTTTCTATTCCCTTCCCCCAGTATCCACCACTGTGTACGAATACACAATGAGAAACTTTGACATTTTCTTTTCCCCTGATATCTGGATTTTGTGTTATGATGAGGGAAGCCTAAGTTCTCTGAATTAGCGTATCGGTGTTTTTAACAGCAATATCAAGCTATCCAGTCACCTTCAGAATACCTAGTAGCTTACATACTAGAGGGTTTTCAGTGTTTGTATGCCTTATAATTTTAATATTTTTCGGATAACTTTTTAAGGAATACATAATTTCTTCACACATGACAGTGCGGAATACAGTTTTACACTGGGATAGATTCTCCAGTATTGATTCAGAAGTGTTCTAGCTCATCACTTTTCCCAAGAGAGAGAAGACAAGCATTTCCCCTCACCAGGCCTCCAAGTCTCAGACTCCTTGAATCTATTTTCCTTATAGTTGTCAGTACGGATCATCTAAAACCTCCCATATCGTCATATGTCTTACTCAGCTCAGACCGTTATAACAAGTCATCATAGACTGGACGGTTTTACAACAAACATTTATTTCTCACAGTTCTGGAGGCTGGAAGTCTGAGATCAGGGTTCTTTCTACTAACTGGCCACCTCCTTGCTGTGTCTTCACATGGTAAGGAGTGGGGTGCGGGAGGGCGAGGGGGCAGAGAGACCGAGAGGACGCAGGGTTTCCCCAGTCTCTTCTTATAAGGGCACTAATCCCAGTATGAAGGCTCCACTCTCATGACCTACCCACCTTCCCAAGGCTCACCTCCCAGTACCATCACGGTGGGGACTAGGGTTTCCACATATGAATTTGGAGGGATACAAACATTCAGTCCATAGCACTGCATTATTTCCCTTTTACCTACAGGATGGAACCAAGCTTTCTTGTGACGGTGTGTCATCTTACCTCCACAGTGCTTCCAACCTAATGTCTTTGCAACTCTGAACTTTGCATCACAGCAGCATAAATCCTATCTTTGTTCAGCAGTGCATACCAATGCCTACCTAGCACAGTGCCCAGCACAGTGAGTACCCGACGCCAGCAGGTAATAGGCACTTGAACGTTTGTTGAATGAATAAGTGAGTGCATATATGCACACATGAATGTAGTTCTCCGATGTGCTGTCTTTCTACTCTCCTCAGTGCTGCTTCATCCAACAGCACCTCCTCTGCTCCTCCTATCCTGCTCTCCTTCCTGCCTAATTCCATCTCATCCTTAAAATTCCTCCTTCACATATAAATCGCTGGTGAGGCATAGGGAGAGGGGTATTTGTCATCCATTGATGCTGGGATTATAAATTTGTACGGGGCATTATGGCCGTACTTAGAATGTGCCCTATGTGTGTGCAAGGGTCATTCACAAGGACGCCCATCTCAACGTCATTTGTATGGTGGATGAAACGATAGCTTCGCCTCTGCTCTCAGCAGAGAAACTTGGAGGTCCGAGAAAACATGATTGCTTGTGGTGTCATTTGCCATGATGGCCCATGCAGAAGCATTCTCAGACAATGTGGAGATATTGGTAATAGGAACCAGGCCAGGAGACAGGTTGATGCACCTTTGATGTGGTTTGGCCAAGGTCATTATTATGTAAGGAATAGGGTCTAAGTCAGGGTAAGAGGAGAAATAGGCTTGATCACAAACTCCTCATGTACATCAGTGGTAAATTATGTTTCTTCAGGTACTTTAGGAGGTTAATCAGTCTCAGCTTTGCTAGTGGAGAGACGCCCGTTTCTCTTCCTCCTCCTGCCATGGGATGAGGGCCAGACCATCCGAGGTGAGAGCATGACAGAGAAAAGAGAGAGGGAGACTCCACTGCGGTTCAGCTGAGGCTTCATCTGACCTTCCAGGGTGGGGTCTACATTCCTGAGCAAGGGGTGGGCAGTGGACGGGACCACTAAATGTCAGGAGGACTGGGAGAGGAGGGGAGGCTTAGGGAATCAGGGAATATCTACTTGGAATGTCTACAAAGGACTAAACAGACACACACTGACCGTCTTGGGTGGAACAACAGAGGGAATTAGGCGAACACATGAGGAAGTCTAGACCACCACCATCTTCCCCTTCCTCCCCATTCTGCCCCCAAATCTGAAATACTTTAGGAGACCTTAGGATGCTTTGTCTTTCAGGAGAAGTATTTCTTCGAGGGCCATTGGAGGCCAATGTGTATTTGACCTGAAAGGGATAGTGAGAGTATATTGTGGGTTTTTTCCTGTTGTTTGTTTGCTTTGTATTTTTGTCTTTTTGTTTTTTGAAAAGTGCAGCCCCTCATCCATACTTTTCTGATGAGTACCAGCCATTCAGCTGTGGACAACTGGTGGAGAGGAGTGCGAGCCAGCAAAGGACCCCAACTCCAGCAGCTGGACAGACAGGCACCTCCCATGGGACCAAAATGAAAGAGAAGTTGTCATCCAGATTATGTTAGCAATTAGTAAAAATAAGAAACAACCCAATTGTCCTAAAACAGGATGACAGTTAAATGAATAATGGAAAGACATACTTTCCAACTATTTGAAAAAAAGAGGTAGGTATGTATGAAAGGATATCTATGGTATTTCTTGATTTTAAAAAACACACACACAAGCTGCATAATATGTATGATATAAATCCACATTTATATCATAATATGTATGATATAAATCCAGTGAATATTTGTGAACATATAGAGAGAACTAGAGAAGGAAGGATGCTTAACAATCAGAAAAGTCTACTCTTTCAGGAAGCTTCCCCTAACCTAACCAGCGTTTGGTGCCTCTTTCTGCTCCCTCTCAGAAGCTGCATCACCTCACAGGACCTGCTATCTCTATCCTAGCACCTATCACAGTCTTATAAATTGGCTTCTGTTTTCACTTTGCACCTCAGACCCTGAGCTCTTTGCAGGCAGAACCAAGTTGTTCTCATTCTTATTCCTCTTGAGTCTGGCTCAGTGCTGAGAACCAAGTACTCGTAGGTAGGTGGCCAATGGAAGTGTGAGTTCAGGTGGTGAGACGCCATTCATCACCACACTGTGCCACTCACACACCACAGTCATCTTGTCACTAGTGAATTTTTTAGGGCAAAAGAAATAACCACAGTCCCAACTTTCAGTCAAATACTTCATTTGCTGAGATTGCCCCAGGCTGTGGTGAGAACGCTACACTGGGTCTTGGCAGCTCAGGGTCTTCCATTTCAGACTTAGGTGTGCCTGGTGGGAAGCTCATTCTGGGTAGAGAAGTTGTGCTGAGCAGAGCTGCTTATTTGTGTGTGAAGGAGGAGCCCTTCCTCTCAGCCCTTCCCCTCACTGTGTGAAAGGCAATGGGTAGGCTGGCCTTCGGTAAGGCCTCCCTCCAATGTCATTTTCACATTAAGATAAGAGCTGTATTGTTAATGGACCTAATTTGCAGTTTCAATCAACTCTATTCTAAGCAATAATAAAAGTGTAAGAATTTGTAACCCTGACAAAGAAAAACAATTCCTAAAATTTGCTAATCACAGCTTTAGGAAAGAAAAAACCAAATTGAGACTGTCACACAGAGTCGTAGAACATGGAGTTCTCGGAAAAAAAGAGATTGCCATCTGATGGAAATCAGGCCCCCGCTGTAAGACCTGGGGATTAGTCTCTGCTCAGTCACAAGGCATGTGTGTTTTGGAAACGTCACCCAGCCTCTCTGATGAGAGTGGTGACCTCACGCTTGCCTCTTGTACTTAAAATTCTGTGATTCTAAACTATGCATTCCTTGATTAACAAAGATGCTCCATAAGGCATACAGCAATGGCAGCTATGCAAATGCTTTCTTATTTGTATATGTCTATATCACTGTACTGCAAAAGTCATATTGTGCCAAAAAGTAAGCACGATGTCATTGAGGGGTCCTATAAGGATCTGGAAGAATTTGGTTAACAGGTAGAAGAAGGTGGGTTAGAAAATATTCAATGATGGGTAATAGAGGCAAGAAAGTAAGGCACAGTGACTCACAAAGAAGGGACGTTATTCGTGGTTAGTTTCTGCTGTGGGCATAGTGGATCTAATGCTTCACATTGTCTAATTTTGCAAAAACCTCAATTGTTATTTGTTGGAAATGTTTCCTGATATCCTGAGTACATTGTTCTTTCTTTAGTTTTGCCTTTACCGTTTCACATTATGTCACCTCCAAGCCAGCGAAATAAGGACTTGCCTTCTTTGGTGTTAACACCTTTTAAATATTTGTAGACTCTTATCGAGTACCCAGGCATCTCCTCTCCACCATTACTTGGCCAGTCGACACACTGCCAGGTCTTTTGATGTTAATGCACAAGTTATTCCTTTGATCGTTTGGGTGCCTTGCTCTGGACCCTCTCAACTATATCAACTTACTCCTGTTAACAAATACTGCTCTGCACAGTCCAACTTCAGACTTTGGAGAAGCAGATTGCAAAGAATACTCCTTTATTGTTCCATAATGTATATTCCTAGAGTACTTGACCCAAATCAAGACTTTCTTTTTGACTATAACTAAAGTTATTTCAAGCTTACAGGTAAATAAGCTAGGCTTTCAAGTTCCTAACAATAACAAAATGTGGGATAGCTTTACCTGTGGGGGTAACAGAAAGGGCTTTTTATTATCATCTTCTGTTGATGAATTTGCCTCCACTTTCTCCGGATTTGTTTTACTGAAGCCAGTTAAGGATTTCAATGGAAATAGATCAGCTTTAAAATATGAATACTACTGGGAGAGGATGCATTGACCTAAATTCCCATGGAGGTGTAACTATACTAACTAAATATATTTCCTAGAATAAGTTTTCAATTCTAGTGCCTAGAATTAGAAAATTAACCACAGAGAGGGGCAAGGGGCTGGGAGAAGGTAGCAAAAAGAGGAGCAGAAAAACTGAAGATAAATGTTGTGTTGTGTATTTCATAAATTGGCTCAGGGCCATCCCGCCCTTAGGGCTCCTTGGTGGACTGGATCAATACCTTATATAAATAAATTGGCAGCATCTCATATGGGGTGTTGCGCAGCAGATGGCAATGAAGACTGGTTAGATGAATAAATGACAAATTTCTGGTTCTCAAATGTGGTCCCTTGATTCTGTTATTCTTTCTATGGGTAGATTAACATGTATTCTTTTTTCTAAGCCATGCCTTATTTTGTAATATGTTATCTCTATTTTTCTTCTATAAATTCTCTAGTGTTATTCTCCAAATCTGTTTTTTAAGAATGTTTCTCAGTTTCATGTGAAATTTTTATTAGCCTACGTAGTCCCATTTTCCATCACCCAAAAAAAGACAGATTAGATGTTATTCAGAATTGTACCTGCTTAATGTAATATGAATTAACATGAAGATTATTAAGAGAATACTATCTCTTTAAGACCAAATTTCATAATCCCTGAAATTCATATCTTTGTATCAGGAGCAGTAACACAGCCCAGCATCTTAATTACCTTGAAAAGTGTGCAAGAGAAAGCAGAGCTCTCAAAGGAATTTTGAGCTAGACAATGGAGCTTTGTGGATTAAAACCACCCCTTTGAGTTACCTTAAGAAGTAAAATAGAAACCTTCTGTGAGAGGCCAGAGAATTCAGAATTCTTGATGGCTAACTTTCCAAAGCAGACATTGCTACTTGAAGGCAGTTGGTGAAGTTTGCGAGTGAAATGCAGAGAAATTCTCAAAGGAACTTTCCTACTGGAAACTACAAAGAGACAGACTGCTGCGGTGGCATCTACAATCAGAGTTTTAAAAGATTCACACTTCAAAGAGGTGGAGAGCCTTTTTTCTCTCCTAACATATTCATTCTGCAATGTCATGGGCTGTACCTGGAAAAGGCAATATTTTCCAACAGGAATTGGTCCTTGTCCTTAAAGTGGTAAAAACTTGTACTCGCATATAAAATATTTAGGAAAAGGCTTCTGTCTTGGTTTCCTAGGTGACCAGAATATTTACTAATATATTTAATATGAGCAAATACGAGGGTAGACACAGAAGGCATAAAACGTAGCCCTGATCTTAAAGACGCTTATATCTGGTGACAGAGACAGATGTGTAGCTAGATAATGTGCACAAACATGGGCTGTTGGTAGAAAGTGCGTAAAGGAAGGCTCAGCTTGGAGCTAAAGAGGGTTCAGATTCCAAACTGAAAGGCTGAGGTTGAGCCGTCTCCTGGTGTCCTGGAGATGACAGGGAGCCGTAGAGATCACGTTCATCTTAGAAGACATTTTCCCTGTATTCATGAAGGACAATTTTAATCTCAATCTCTTCTTTCTGCTGCCCAGGCAATAATCTGGATTGTAAATCTGGCCGAATGACCCCATGATGCCTTTTCCCTCTGTGTGAGTGGTAGGCTGTCGGCACACTGATCAAACAAGGAGTTCTTTTTCCTCCCATCGCTCTTCCTGAAGCTGATGAAGCAGAGTAGACTGAGTTTGTCTCGAGAAGAATCTGAGCTGTGTATCCTAGAACGTGAGTGTTGCTGGGCCGGCCCCGCACGTGCAGCACCTCTGCTCAGAGCCTTGTCCAGGTGGCCTTTTCAGGAGCTCGAGGAAGCAGGAGCTGCAGAAAACTTGACCCCTGCTCTGTGCGGCTCACGCTTCTGCTCCAACAGCACCTGCCATCCGACCGCCCTCCTTTCCTTCAGGTCTCCTCTTCACGCCTGTCACCAGTCCCCGGAGGGAAGACCTGCATCTGCAGGGAAGGGAGGCTCTCTTAGGAAGGCTTGTACAGGACAGGGCAGAAGTGAAGGAGAAAAGAACGTGAAGAACAGGCGTAGGGGAGCTGACTCTGCCCATTCAAAAATTACCTTCCATGTTGATCTTGGAGTTAGATACAGGTTACTACAGTATACTAAAAGTTGGACAGTTAAGTTCGCGAACTTTTCACCATGTAAACGCACCGTAAAAAGTTCGCGAACTTCATTGTCTTACTTCATGCAGCAAAAAAAAGAAAGAGAAAAACAGAAGGAATAAAGAAAGAAAAAAGGAAGGAAGGAAGGAAGAAAAGAAGGAAGGAAGAAAAGAAGGAAAAAGAAAGGATTCTTTTACCCATATGTCTAGCTGAGAGGGTAAGAGAAAAGCCCTCCTTTCTCTCTAGTTTTTTTCAATTAAAATTTTTTAATTACAAAATATTTTAAATATCCAAAAGCATGCACATGTATCTCATCAAGATTTGAAAGTTTTAGTCACCAGAAAACATCATTAAGAAAGTGAAAAATGAGCCATAGACTGGGAGAGGATATTCACGTAAAGAAAACTCCAGAACAGATGAAGAATTCTTACAAATGATAAGCAAAGGAAAACAACCTAATTTTTGAATTGGGTACTTCACAAAAGAGTGAAGTAGAGTGTTCAAGTGTCCAACAAGTAAATGAAGGTACTGAACAGTATTACTTATAAGGAAAAGGCAAATTAAAACATTAAATGAGGTGCCACTGCACACCTACCAGAATGGCTAAAATTTTAAAAGACTGGCAATAACAAGTGTTCATGAGGATTAGAACAAGTGAAATTCAGAAATTGCTGATGCTAGCATGAGTCGTGCGACCACGTTAGAACACTATTTGGCACTTTTTACCAAATCTAATCATACACATACCCTAAGATTCAGAAATTCTAGTGCCTGCAAATACACAAGAAAAATGAGGGCGTGTGTTCACAAACAAATATGTTCAAGAAATTTGTACATGCTTTTTGCATCATGGCCAGAAACTGGGGTGGAGGGAGGGGAAATTCAATGCGTACAAGGGGAGGTTAGATAAATAATTCTGGTCTATTCATAGAATAGAATGTAGCCATCCCTGGGTATCCTCAAGGGATTGGCTCCAGGACCCCCGTGGATACGCAAATCCTCGGATGCTCAAGTCCCTTACAGGAAATGGCGCAGTATGTGCATATAACCTGTATTTGCACAGAGGCTACAGCAGGGTCTGCCTACATGTCACTTCATTCGTATGGATTCAGTGTAGTGCTTGGCACGTGGCAAATTCAGGTTTTACTTTTGGAAACTTTCTGGGATTGTTTTTGTCTTTTCGCAGAATATTTTTGATCTGTGGTTGGTTGAATCTGCAGATCTGAAACCCACGGATGTGGAGTGCCCCCTGCACTACACAGCATTTCTTAAAACAGTGACCTGCTAGTACACACAACGGCACGGATGAATCTCAGTGATGTTACATTGAACGAAGGAAGCCAAACACATAAGAATGTACATTCTATGAATCCATTTATACGAGTTTCAAGAACAGGCAAATTTAACAGAAAACTGAAATTAGAATAGTGATTATCTGAGGCAGAATTGATAAAACTGATACGGAATACAAGAAAAATTTACAAGGTGCTCAGCATTTTCTGAATATTAATTTAGCTGGTGGTCACATGGGTTTTACATATGTAAAACATCATCAAGTTGTACACTTCAGATTAATGGACTTTATTATATAGATATTATTCATCAATTTAAAGTATGAAGAATAATAGACAACAATATATGTGACTTAGATTTGTTTAATGCTAGCATTTGCCATATTTATTTCATTTTTTAATTGTTGATTAAAATGTAAAATAATACAAAATATGTTTGGAGTCATCCCCACACTCTACCCACATTTCTCGGTCCCCAAGGGCAATCACTGTCGTGAAAGAGGACTGCATCCTGACCACTGTGCCTTTATAGTTCATTCTGAACTTACCACCACCCTGTGTTCTAGGGTTTGGGGATCAGCAGTGAATAAAACTGAAAAAACATCCTTGCCCTCCCGGACCTGACATTTGAAAGGATGCGGGACAGGCAATGAGCAAGTACTAAGTAAAATACATGGTATGTTAGATGAGAAGATGTGCTTTGGAGGAAAGAAAAGCAGGAAAGGGGAGTAGGGAGGGTGCGGAGGTGCGGGGGGTGGTGGTGGTGGTGGTGTCTAATAAGGCGACAGGATAACATTGGACTAAGATCTGGAGAAGGAGGAGGATGATCGCCCGCAGACATCAGGGGACTCACACCAGGCCAAGAGAGCACCGGCAAGGAACAAGGAGAGACTGGGGTGGCTCCAGAGAAATGAATAAGATCTGAGGGACACGGGCTGGGACAAGGGCCCATGGAGTTTATTGTAAGGAGTTTTCAAGACAGGAGTGATTGGAAGGTTTTGAGCAGAGAAGTGGCACAACTGACCGGTCCGGCTACTCTGTAGAGAATAATGCCAGGCTGGGCACAGGCAGAAGCTGGGAGACCAGTTAGGAGGGCACAGTAATAAATAATCCAGGGCAGAGATGGTGGACGATGGCCTCGCTTGGGTAGCATGGGCGTGGGCACGAGTGGTTGCATTATGGGTGTCTTTTGAAGACATGTATCGTACCTATATCTGCATCAACAACATATAACATTGTTTTGCATGCTTTGAAAGTTGACCTATGGATTTCTACTCCACAAATTCTTTTGCACGTCACTTTTCTTTGAGACTTATCAATGTTGATGCATGTAGCTTGTTTTATCTGCGGTGTGACACAACATGATGTAAATGTACCAAACTTCACTTATTCATATATATAACAAGTAATTATTGAGCACCTACTAAGAGCCAGGCATTGCTATAGGTGCTGAGAATCAGGAAGATGAGACAAATACCTCTGCCACAAGGAACTTAACATTGAATGTCTGTTTATTGTCCTGGTGATTAGAATTTAGGTTGTTTCCAGCTTTTTCACTATTACCAAATGCTGTAAGGGACATCCATTAAACATCTTTATATATGACTCTAAATGCACATAAATGAAAGAGTAACAAGTATACCTAAATGCAGAGTTTAGGGCTTTGTTACCAATTGCCAAATTGCTTTTCAAAGTCATCATTCTAACTCTCCATGTAGCATGAGTTCTCATCCCTGCACCAACTCCCCCCAACCAATGCTTGGTTTTAAACTTTGAACAACTAATCACTATGAAACAATATTTCATTATTTTTAGCTGTGTTTCCCTGATTACCAGTGAGGTTGAATACATTTGAAAATGCTTATTAGCCATTTATATTTCTTCTTTGAACTATCCATTTATATACTTTGCCAATTTCTCCCCTTGGTTTGCCTTTTACTTATTGCTTTGCTAAATGTTACATCGAAATTTTGTTACTAATTTGTGGCCGGTTATATGTGGAGCAATTATCTTTTAGCTTTGCCTAAGATATCTTTTTTATATTGAAGTTAATTAATAAATAAAATCTATAAATCTTTTTGATGAATTGATAATGTGTTTGCTCTTTCTGTCATACTTTAATATTTCCCTATTCCAAGGTCATAAGGATATTCTCTAATATTTTCTTCTAGTTTTCAATCTTTTACTTTTCACACTTAGATCTTTAAATGCATTTGGAATTTATTTTTTGTGTATAAAATGAAATAATGTATTCCTCCCACTCAGGGGATAGCCAGTTAGTTGTCCCAGTATATGCAGTATAACTATTTGCACATAAGATTGTATCTGAAATATTATTAATAAGATATGAGGTATTTAGTCTTTTTGACTTTCTATTAAACTACTTCAGACTTTTAATCAGTTTGCTGGGATTTTTCGATTACCACAGAAAAAATAAAAGTCAAATTCCTTCCAGGTAGTAAAAGAAACATAATTTGTTCAACAGTTCATACTTTTCTCACTGATTTGTAATGCTACCTCTATAGTGTTGTATATGTGTGACATGTAAAACAAGCTGTCCCTTGGTTTTTATTTTATTCCACAGGTGTATTTAATGTTAGATTTTTCAAGTTATGGAAGTTCTCTTCCATTTCTTATTTGTTACATCTTTTTAAAATCATGACTTTGTTTGAAATTGTATGTCAAAACTATGATACATCTTCTAACATGATCAACAGATTTTCCTCCCTTTATTTATTAATGAAATGAATTACATTACTAGCTTTTTCAAAAGTTAACATTCTCGTGAAGAAACTCAACTTGGTCAATTATAAACTGATCTAAATAAATTTGGTAGTGCACAACTCTTAGGTACTGTTTGGTAAAAAGCTGTAACCTCTGAAAAGGTTTTGGTGGGAGAAGGTTAGCTGCTGCTCTACAATCTTCCTACCAGGCATAATGAAAGCGTATCTTAGACCAAATTCTTTACACATACTAACATTTACTCAACAAATATTCATTGAAAAGTAGACATAAAACTATTCATATACCCAGTTCTCTAATCTAGATGAAATTCCAGCCCTCTGTACATTTGGCTGCTCTGACCAGCACTTTGCCTAAAATGCATGACAACTTTCCATGGTTGGTGTCAAGGAAACAGGTATTTGCCCAGACCAATGGCTGGAGACAAGACTGTTTAAAGATTAAGCCTCATACATCACTAAGGATTCAAAACTAGTATAGGCTTATTGAACTCTTGTGGCCTGTAAGGGTGAGGAATATTTCTGAAATGTTAGCCTACCCCATACCGTAAGTACCTTTTGATTTCACCCGCAAGAGCCCATTTTTCACATACATTATGCTAATTAGTAATGCCTCAAGTGCTGCCTGATGCCATACTAGCTAAACACCCCTAAATGTGGACTCATGATTATGGAAACTGTGCCATGTCGAAACTTGAATTTACTGGAACAAATTGGGTATTACTTTTTCTTGGCTAAAGTACTTTAAATTACAGACAAAATAAATAATTGATTCAATAATTTAACACATATTTGTGATATGTTTTGGTAATGGAGATAGAGCAAGAAGAAAACAGACCGAAGTCCCTGACCTTACAGAACTTACATTCTGTAGGAGAACCCCCCAAAAAAGGCGGGGGTCGGGGAGAATGTTACATAGTTCCACTTTCAGTCACTGTCACTGGACTTGCCCTCCTGCCTTGGACAACTACAAAAGTAGCCAAAATCTATGAAACAACTGCTTGAAGTTACTGCCACAGGGAGCACAGGCCTGTGGCTCCGGAGGAAAGGGACACAAGCAATGTGAGACCTGCTGTCAGCCTGGCTCTAGACCTGGAAGAACTTAAAATCATGTTCCGGATGTAAAGAAGACATGGACACAATCAGAAGGGAAATGTAAGATATAAATGTATGTGTGCGTGTATATATATATATATGCATGTGTGTGTATATATGTATATATACACAAGTACATATACATACATATATAATATGTATAATATACATATATATATTATACACATACACATACACATATACATAATATATATGGTGCCAAAAAAAGTATACACATTTTAAGAAGGAAAAGCTATTAAAATTGCAATACTCAATATATACCGATAACAAAAGATGAGTACAAGTCACATTTGACTTCTGCAATTACAAGAGGTACTCAAAGTGTTACCATCAGCGTCCAGACAATTCTGATTACGGCGAACTACTGCTTGAGCAACGTTGACCAAAGTGTCCACTTGTGTACATTTTTTTGGTACCCACAGTGTGTGTGTGTGTGTGTGTGTGTGTGTGTGTGTGTGTATACATATAAAGGATATATATACATATAAAGGATATATGTCAAGGCCTTCTAGATTTAAAAAATATAATACCCGAAAAGAAAAATTCACAGATTAACAGAAGATTAAACACTGCAGAAGAAAACAGTGAAATTGAAGACATAGTAATAGAAGCCATACAAACTGAAGCATAGAGTGGAAAAAAAAGACTGAACAAAAGTGAATAGTGCTTTAGTGACATGTGGGAAAATATCAAATGATTTAAAATATCATTTGAACGGGAGGAGAGCAGAAAAATCTTTTGAAGAAATAGTAGTCAAAATTTTTCAAAATTTGATGACAACTATAAACCTATAGATCCAAGAAGTTCAATAAATTCCAAGCAGAAGAAATATGAAGAACACACCAGGGCACATCCTACACAAATTACTAAAAACCAAGGATGAAGAGAAAATCTGAAATGCAGTCAGAGGGGGAAAGAAAACATTACATACACAAGAACAAAATGGATGGAGGGGGACAGGAGGATAGGTGAGAAAGGGAAAGAGATTAAGAAGTGCAAATTGGTAATTACAAAATTGTCACGGGATGTAAAGTACAGCATAGGGAATATAGTCAATATTATTATAACTATGTATTGTGCCAGGTGGGTACTAGACTTATCAGGGGGGATCACTTTGTAAGTTATATAAATGTCTAATCTCTATACTGTATACCTGAAAGTAGTATAATATTGAATGTCAACTGTAATTGAAAAAAATAAAAATGAAAAAAGGAATATGATAAATTCAAGGCTATTCATTGCAATATTGTTTGTAATGGCTAAAATTTATTAACATAAATATCTATTCTTTTCCAGACCAAAAAATTTTTCAAGTTTTCTACTTAGCATAAGAACCATTAGTCTTTTTATTAACCCATCCAGTGCAACCTCAAAGCAAGGATCTAAGAAAAATAATTCCAATTGCAGGACTCTTACTCTTAAAAAGTAAGCTT
Source organism: Rhinolophus ferrumequinum (assembly GCF_004115265.2). Taxonomy (NCBI): domain Eukaryota; kingdom Metazoa; phylum Chordata; class Mammalia; order Chiroptera; family Rhinolophidae; genus Rhinolophus; species Rhinolophus ferrumequinum. The sequence continues at coordinate 96,975,110 of NC_046287.1, read as the reverse complement.
TAAGGAAAAGCAAATAAACCTAGAGTATTCAGTATAAGGCAGAGTAAGGTAGATCAACAATGAGTGAATGAGAACTACATGTATCAACAGGGGTAGGTCTGGAAAAACAAATGTGAAGGGGGAAAAAAGTAAGTTGCAAAAAGTCTTGATGCCTTGTGTGCAAAATTTAAAACATACAAAATGTTACCATGTATTGTTTATGGATACATTCACATGTAGTAGAAAGAAAAAACATGAACATGGAGGATACACATCAACTTTAGGATCGTGGATGCCTTTGGGACTCAAGAGTAATGGGGTAGGACAAAGGAATTTTCATTATACTTACAATGTTTTATTTCTTAGAAAACCAGCTCGGTAAGAAAAATAAATAAATAATGGTTCATCCATAGGCCAGAGCACTGTGCAAATATTAAAACGAATGAGATTGATCTATGTGTGCAGATACAGAAAGATCTCCAAGATATATTAGAAAACTCTGTGAATTTAAAGAAAACGAATTTGTCATACTTCTCATCAGAACCACTGAAAGCTAGAAAACAATGGAAAGACATCTTTAAATTGCTGGATAAAGAGTGGGAACATAGTAGTATCTATCCAGTGAAAACATTTTAAAATGAAGTCAAAATAGTCCCTTTCAGACAAAATCTGGAAAGGTTTTTTTCCTGTAGGCCTGTACCATAAGAAATGTTAAAAGAAATCCCTCAGGTTAAATAAAATCATACCAGTAACTTGGATCTTAAAAAGGAGAGAAGAGCACCAGAAAGAGTAAATTTACAGGTAAATGCAAAAGACACTTTAAAGAAGTAACAGCAATTCATTGCGGAATTGTAGTATTACGTAGAAGTAAAATATATGACAATAGTACAAAGAATGAGATAGAGTGGAAGGAAGGCTCTTATGTTACACATAAGAAATATATATTATTTGAAGATAAGACATGCTAAGTTAAATATACTTACTGTAAAAATATAGAGGAACTAATAAATTCTAATACTAATAAAAAATGAATTACCTAATAAGCCAATAATGGAGATAAAATAGAATATGTAAAAATACTAAAATAATCCAAAAGGAAGCAAGAATAGAGGAATTAAAGAGCAAAGAACAGATGAGAAAATAAATGGCCAGATGCTAGACAATCTCAAATGTATGGATTTATAAATACAAACACCTAAACAATTGAATTAAAAGTTAGAGATCACCAAAGCGGATAAATATGCAAGACCCAACTATATGGTGGCTACAGGAAATTAACTTTAAGTACAAAAACACAGATGTATTAAAATGTAAAAGATGGAAAAGAAATAAAACATATAAAACACTAATCAATAGACAGAAAGCCAAAGCTTATATTAATATCAGACAAAGTAGTCTTTATGACAAGAATTGTCACCTGAGATTATAAAAGATATTTCATAATGATTAAATGATTAACTCATCAAGAAGATCTAACACATGAAGTAAAAACTGATGGAAATAGGAGAAATAAAGAAATCAGCAATGTTCTTTGGAGAACACTCATCTTTCAGTAACTGATAGAACACATACACAGAATATCAGTGATATTGAACAAATTATGAAGTAATTGAAATGCATAAAACACTACACTGAATATCTGCAAAATATCTATTCTTTTCAAGTGTATATGGAACATTCACCAAATTAGACCGTGTTCAGAGCCATAAAAGAAATCTTAATAAATTTAAAAGGATGGAGATACTACAGAGTATTTTCTCTCACCAAAATGCAATTAAATAAGAAATCAGTAGCAAAAAGACTGCTAAAAAATTCCTAAATATTTGGAAATCAAACAATACAATACTAAATAACCTATGGTACAAATTTAAAAATCACAGTGGAAATTGAAAACTATTTTGAACTGAGTGATAATGAAAACGCAACATATAAAATTTATAAGGTTCAGCTTAAGTAGTATTCAGAGGTAAATATATAGCTTTAAATGCTTATATTAGAAAAGAAAAAGATCTAGAATTAATGATCGAAGCTTGCACTTTTAAAAGCTACAAAAAGAAGAACAAATGAAACCCAAAGTAAGTAGAAGGAGGGAAAAAAACAAAGACTAGAAAAGGTATTAATACAAGCAAACAATAGAGAAAACAGTGCAATCAAAAGCTGTTTTCTATAAGTATCGATCCAAAGTACAAATCTCCAGCTAGAATGGTTAAGAAAAAAGACACAAATTACCAGTATTAGGAATGAGAGTGGGTCATCACTACTGATCATACAGCTATTAAAAGAATAATACGGTGATATTATGAACAACTTTATGTCAGTACATTAAAAAACTTAGATTAAATGAAAAAATTATTTGAAATACACAAATTACTAATATGATTCAAAAGGAAACAGAAAATATGAATTGGCTTATATTTATCAACTATTTTAATCTGTGATTGAATCTTTCTTGATAAAAAAAATTTCCAGAATCTGATAATTTTGGACTGGTGAATTCTATACAAAGTCTTTCTATTGATCTCTAAGAACACAGAGGAGTGAACACTTCTTAATTTTATAATGTATTACCTAGATACCAAACCCCACCCCCCAAAAAAGACATTATAAGAAAACTAGTTGCAAGTGTATATTGTGAACAAAGAGGCAAAAAATTCTTATCAAAATTTTAGCCAATCAAACCCATCAATGTATAAAGAGGATTGCATCATGTTCAGGTGGGTTTTATCCTGGAAATCTAACATTTAAAAACCATCAAGATACTTCACCACATTAACAGAATACACTTAACCACCAGATAATCTCATTATGTGCAAGGAAAAATAATTGACAAAATCCAACACCCACTAATAACAGATACTCTAAGCAATCTAGGAATGAAGGGAACTTCCTCAGTCTGACAAAGATCATCTGTGAAAAACCTAAAGCTAACAACACACTTAATGGAGAAAGGCTGAACATTTTCTAAGAATGAGAACAAGGCAAGGATGTCTCTGCTCTCTCCACTTGAGTTCAGCATTAGCAAAAGAGAATGAAAAGAAGGAATAAAGGAAAGAAGGATGGAAGGAAAATAGGAAGGAAGAAGGAAGGAAGGGAGGAAAGAATACAAATTGAAAAGGAAGTAGTAAAACTGTCTTTTAAAACACTATTTACAATGGCATCAAATACATGAAGTACCTCATGATAAATTTAGCAAAATAGTGTAAGATCTGGTCACTGAAAACTACAAAACATTGCTGAGAGAAATGACACAATATCTAAACAAATAGATACATTGTGTTTATAGAGGAAGACTCAATATACTGGGGGTGCCAAAAATATGTATACACATGACTTGTATTCATCTTTTGTTATTGTTATATATTATTACAACTTTAATACAGTTTTTCACTTTCTTAAAATATGTATACATTTTATGGCACCCTCTATATATTTAAAATTTTTAAATTGTGGTAAAATACACATAACATAAAATTTACTATTGTAACCATTTTAAAGTGCACAATTCAGTGGCATTAAGTACATTCACACTTTTGTGCAACCATCACCACCGTCCATCCCTAGAACACTTCTCATCTTGCAAATCTGAAACTCTATACCCATTTAACAACTCCCCATTCCTTCCTTCCCCCAGCTTCTGGGAACCACCTTTCTACTTTTTTGTTTCTGTGAATTTGACTACTTTAGATACTTCACGTAAGTAAAATTATAGTATTTGTCTTTTTGTGACTGGCTTATTTCACTTAGCATAGTGTCTTCAAGGTTCATCTTTGTTGTAGCATGTCTCAGAATTACCTGGAGGGCGTCTGATTTAGTGGGTCTGGGTGGGGCCAGAAAATTTGCATTTCTAATAAGTTCTCAGGTAATGCAGTTGCTCCTGGTTTGTGGACTACACTTTGAGAATCACAGGTTTAACTAAATTTATTCTGACAAATACCTATGAGGGAGATTCTATGACTATCCCCATTTTACACTTAAGGAAACTGAGAGGTGCAGAGATTAGTAACAGGCTACTCCCTCTTCCTTCCCCAAAGGAAGTGGTGAGGCTGGATTTGAACCCAGGCAGTCTGACTCTGGTTCTGGATTTTAAATGCTACACGACACAGTGTCCTATATAATTAGTTCCACCAGAGAAATCATATCTACCTAAGACTACATCCTGGCAGACTTAGTGCCATCTACTATAGTTTTAAAGATAGTATCCCCAAAGGCAGCAAATATTTGAGAGTTAGTAAAATAAGCTCCATATATTGTCAAAAACTTGGTTAGGGAGAAAACAAACAAACAAACAAACAAGCAGTCATTGCGATAACTGTCTTTCAAAGCAAATTAAGTTAGATACTAAAAAAGGTAGAAATTAACATAAAGGGTGGATAAACCTTATAAAACGTTCCAATCTTTCTGGAATTTTCAGGTTTAACCCTGAATGTGGATTACTGTTTGCACTGAATTGAAAAGCTTTTTAAATCTATTTACGATCTTCTCTTCTGGCTTCCTGCTGGGCTGAGCAGGTCAAAACGTGTTATATAAACTCCACAGAAAACATTTCCAAGTTAAATTTAGTTACTATGGAGTCTACAATTTAAGGCATAGTGAGTGGGCGGACAGAACACATGTCAGATCTAATGATGACTGCGATTTTTACCCTAAACGACACCTGATATGCTGTAAATGGCTAGTCTTTTTTAAGGCCTTAAAACCAGAGTGAAGATAATATTAATCCATAGTCAAGTCAGTTCAGAAAATGAAGAGGAAAAAATATATTCTGATCGGAATGTCTTAAGTTAGACGGGTCTTCAGAAAACCCTCTACAAGTCTGGTTTCCCCCAAAATCTTGTCCAAGGGAAGAGCAACCTGTGAAGGGGTCACTGTACATACAATCAGGGAGCAAAAGTGTCTCTGTTAGTTTCTAATTCTTTCACAGCGTCAGCAACTGGTGACAAAAGAATGGGAATAATCACCACCATATCTCTCTCTGTTTTCTCTATGTTGTAAGATTGGATGAAGCCCCCGAATTGTGTGGTGCAGAGTCTCCACCTAATTTAAGTCCCTTTAGGTGTCAGTCTCACACCATGGACATCCTTTGTTGTTGCTGTTGTTACTGTTTTGTTGGCGGGCTGTCCCTTGCATTGTAGGATGTTGAGGCCGGCACCTCTGGCCTCTACACTCTACCTGAGAGCAGCAGCTGCTCCCAAGCCCCAGTTGAGATCATGAAAAATATCTCCAGACCATTGCAAATGTTTCCTGGGGAACAAGAGCACCCTCCATTGTGAGAACCACTGATTTCCATCCATTCATCTTCTATCTGAAATCCTTGCCATCAACGACGAGGCCATGCTTTACAGATCTTGGAAGTAATTATTAAGTAATTAACAATTAATTCATCTCTTTGAGATTTTTCTCTAGATGAAACAACTTCAAACCATCAAAGGTAACTTTACCTACCTGCGAGCTCTAACCTTCAGAGCGGGAAGGAATGTTCGAGAGCCCTGCACCCTACAACTCCTCATATTTCAGGTTAGGCTCATGAAATAGCATATTTTATCTAGTTCTGGAAGAGAATGGATACAAAATAAGGGCTCAAAACTCGTTGAAAAGGAAAATAATAAATTATAGAAGAAAGAAGATTGCTACCAGGACCACTAGGAAAGTAACATTGTAACGAGGTAACTGTATAGACACGTTCTCCCAGGGGCTCAGGAGACATTCTTTGAAGCCGTGAGCACCTGACTAGTTGACACTCACCCAGGAGCTCCACTTGCTAGTGCTTGTTTTCCTGTTTTGTGAGTAAACAGGGGCAGTTTGCCTTTCAAGAAGCAGCTTAAAATCCAATCCACAACTTTGTAGAGTTATTGAACTGAGGCAAAGACATTAGAGGGGGAAAAAAAGAAGACAGTCCTGAGCAATTTCGGGGAACAACCAGAGCTTCCAAATGATACACAGAACTTACTGGAGAGGATTTCTGTTTAGTCTTGGAATGGAAATCAGTAGACAGAGGAAAAATTTACTAAATTTGTTCGCATTTTGCTTAGCTATAGGTGAGACATGTTTGTGTGTTCAGTGATATATGTCTACTGTTCAATGTTTTAAATGAATCAAATGGGAATCAGTGTTTTGCATGAGCTCAATAGCACGTTTTAACAAGTAGTCAATAAAAATGCAGTGCACCTTTACTCTTGCCAGGAGCTGGGCTGAGGGTTTGAAGGTTTGCAGAGAACTCAGTTGCAGTGACCAGAGAAAAACCACGGTGGTTTCATTAACTCTGTTCCCAGAACTGGTGTTTTCGGGTCTGTATGAGGCCAGAACAATATCATAGCAAGTTCTTTTTGGTACTTCAAGTATACAAAATGCGATTAACATTTAAAAAGACTCTATTGTATATCCAGGTTTCCAGTGCAATTGATTTAGTTTTTCAGTCTTTGTTGAAGTGGGCAAGAAACTTAATCCGCCCCCAGTACTGGGTGATAGGAAATTATTCCACAACATTTTGATAAAGGGTAATGGTGTAAGGTGGGAAAGAATGGTCTTTAGAAGTCAGAAATGACTCTGACACTTGCTATGTGTAGCCTTCTCTGCACCTCAGTATTCATATCTGAGATAAGCTAATAAGAATAACGCTTGGCGTTTTACCTCCGTTCTAGGCTTGAATGAGCTAAACTATAGGACAGTACTTTGCATACTATGAAGAACTATATGAACGTAATAATATTGTGGAGGTCACTTTTCCTTGTAGTTTGAAAGCATCTATACACTAAAGCACTAAGTCGTATCATAATTTTAATGATGAAAAATCCTAGCGATGAGAAACCTGAATGGGTTTCTCGCTACTTTTAGCATTGTCTTAATCAGTTTGGGCTGCTATAACAAAAATACCACAGACTGGCGGGCTTATAAACAACAAACACTTGTTTCTCACAGCTCTGGAGGCTGGGAAGTCCAAGATCAATGTGCCAACAGGCTGACTCAGTATGTGGTGAGAGCCAGCTTCCTGCCTCATAGTTCTTTCTGCTGTTTAAGTCACATGGTGAAAGGGGCGAGGAGGGTTCTCTCTGGGGTCTCTTTTAAAAGGGCCCTAATCCCCATCAAGCTTCCTGACCTAATCACATCCCAAGGGCCTACCTCTAATACCCTCACCTTGGGGATCAGAATTTCCACATACGGATTTTAGGGGGACACAAGCAGTCAGTCTATAGCAAGCATTTTAATGTGAAAGTGGCAAAATGAGAAATGTGTAAAATTTCCAGGGGCAGTCACTGTTCAGGAGTGAACTTCACCAGCGTTTCCACTTGCCTTCACACCCAGCACCCCTCCTGGAGGCGTTCCCTTGCTTTGAAATGGACCAACTGGTGCAGTGAAGGTGAAAAATGCTGTCCTAAGGGCAGGGGAGTGTTGCTATGAGCAAATTTCTCTGAAGCCTGCAAGAATATTTCCAAAACACTGCGATGTTGCCCGTGACCCTCACCCAGCTCCTGGCCCTGGTGTACCGTTGTCCGAAAGGAGACAGATATCTCCAGGGCCACCCCTGCGACCAGCCACGCTAGCTTGAAGAAGGTGCTTGGAATGCACCAGCCCTCGATTTGAATGAACTTGTATCTGTGCTCTAGCCAGTGCATCCATCCTCTATATGGTACGTATGTAAATTGATTCCACTATATTCCTTGCTATCCTTGCATGTGTGCGGCATTTTAATTCCATTTTCTCTTTTGGCAGAGTGGTCCTAGTGATTGCCTGTGACAGGTAGTTTTTAAAATCCCAAGGATTGCAAGAATGGGCACAGCAGTCAAATAATAATAGAGTGTCTTTAAACAGAAATGATTACAAAATAAACACATCCATACTTTAAAGCAATGGAAGATTAAACATTGAATGAACCAACTGTGCATTAAGAGAGAACTTCAGAAACGCTAAGTTGTACTTAGTTTTCATGAAAATGAGAACGATCACCATTGGTTAAAATAAGGTCCTTAGCAAGACTCTTCACACTATTTCGGCAACATTATTTAGTTTCAACCCACAGCTACTAAATTTACCCTTTGCCCCATTAGAGTGAAGCAGAATTGCCCTGTACCATCTTGAATAATTCTGAAGTAACTTTCCAGAAATGCTCAGTGAAATAAGATATGTTTACTAGTGCTTTCCAATAAGAGACTTCATAGCCTTTAAATAGCACTGTTTTTGAAATGAAACAATTAGGAATGTCTCCAACGGGACGAAGAATGTGGCTGTAAAAGCTCACTGGAGGTGTGTCAGTGATATCTGTCTAGTCTATGATTTGGAGCGCATCGACTAAAAGAAGAGAAAAAAAAATCTCCGTTTGTCATTTTTCCCCACTTGTGATGGAAGCGCTCCATTACACACACACACACACACACACACACACACACACACACACACACTTATTAAGTACTCGGTTTCATGCTGCACTATGATAAATGCAGGAAACCTCCGGGAATGCAGGTCTTAGCCTTGTTATCGTTATTTCCATTTTATAGATGGAACAGCCAAGTTCTAGAAGAGATAAACAACATGCCCTCGTCACCATGGCGTTCTCCATGGAGTACTAACACCCAGGTGTCTTTACCAAGCAAAGCCCCCTGAAAGGCACAACTAACCTCCCTGATTCGGCTTGGGGTCCCTTCACTGTGAATACTTGCTAAGTGGTGGCAGTGGCCCAGCTTAGGCACTGTACTCGCAGTCTCCCGGGGCTCTCATTTTGGCTTCCCAGCTGGCAACAGCTAAAACAAAATCACTTCAGGGTTTGAAAGAATCTGCCTGGACCACGTAGAACTTCAAAAGTCACCACAGACAGAAGCGACGTTAATGGACGCTAATGGATATGACCTTCACTGATTAAATCCTGTGGCAGCCATCTGGCCCCTGCAGGTATTACAGTAAGGCTTTTAGAGAGACAATAACTTTTATTTTCCCTCTGCACCGAGCCTTCTACAAATGAGTAAGTGAAACTACCTGTGCTTGTTCTGAGCAAGGGAGTTTTGTTTTGTCCTTGAGGCAGGCTCTCTCTAAGATGGTCGTTCTTCAGGGCTCAGGAGATCAAGAGACCAGTGAGGGAGTGTGACTTTCCACGTGTGTGCCTCCATGTTCTCCACACTCCACTCCCTCACTGCTTAGCCCCACGTCATGCGACTTCTGCCCTGTCTTGTCTCAATGATCATTGAGCACTTCATACCCTTTCCAGCGTCTGTTGTGTCCACCCTCATCACTCTTGCCTGGGTGTCCTAACCTGGCTGCCTCAAGGTCAGGTTGGCTTTGCTTGACTCACGTGGTATTGGCCATCATATTTTTATTTTTTCAAACTTGAGTCAGTTGCTAAGGTTTAATATTCACACATCTATCTGCACTCTGGCTTTTCTCGAAGACTCGGAAGCTTTGGATCTACCGAGCAGCCAACGTTCCTTGGAGCTGAGGACTGCTGGCCCCTAACACGATGCTGTGGTCCCTACTTCCCCTCTTGGATCTCATCCAGCCAACTTCAAGCTTCCTGGGTGCCACCGGCATTTCTGAGACTTTTCCATCCCTGCCTTTCTCAGCATATGACACCACTGACCTCTCTTTTGAAAACTTCTGTTGGCTTGTCTGATGTGGCACTGCCCACTGTTCAGGTACCTCTCTCTTCTCCTTCAGTGCTCTCCTTCAATTACTTTTTCTATCTTCTCCTATCCTTTAAATGTAGGTGTCCCCTAACGGGGAGGTCTATCCTTGGTCTTCCCTTTCCTTTCTCTGTTTACTCTCTCTTGGAACCTCATCTATCTGCATGATTTAAATTAGCAATACTCTAAAGAAGATGTTTGTATCCCTTTATAAATTCAACCAACTATGGTTGAGCATAAGGGCAAAGATGAAAATGAGATAGTGTTACTTTTCTTAAGGAGCTCGGTAAGATATGTGTATAAACAAACACAGTGCAATTTGATAAGTGCTACAACAGTGGAACAATACAATAGTCTCCACAGAGGGGGCAACTTTTGAGCTGCTTCCTGAAGACTTAATGGAGATTCACCGTGGGAGTAACGGTAAAGGGTAAATTATAGACTTTTGTTTCTCCTGTGGCTTAGGATGCATTTCAAACAACTTGCTACACACCTCTGCTTGGATATTCTACTAGTGATCAAATTAAACACATCCAAACCTGATCTCTTATCTTCTTAACTACCTACTACATGTGTCTTCCTCCACACACCAGTTCTTCCTTTGGACTTCCTTGTAGTCCAAATTGTTTCCATCTCCATTCTCCTGAGAATCTAACCTTAGAGACCTCATCCTTGACTCTCCTCTCTGATACCCAACCATTTCAGATTCTGAGATTCTCCCTTTAAACATCGGTAGAATCCACACCCTCCTGGTCTAGGTCATCAGTATGTCATCTCAACTGATGACATCAATAGCCTGTGATGCCTCGGCCCATCCTAACCTTCCCTTTACTGCACCTGCCGTCCAACCTGCCTGGAGCCCTGAAAATGGAACTGTGAGTTCAGCACATACTGGGCCCTGCTTGAAATGCTTTACACTAATTCACTTATTGAATTCTCACGCCAATCCAATGAGGTAGGGCTGTCATTATCCACCCAGTAATTGGTCCCAGTGGACACATCCGGTAGGTAATGGAACTGGGATGCAAGCCCCACAGTTTGACTCCAGAGGCTGCCTCCCCCCACCCCCTTCATGCACACTTACCAGCCCAATTGCTGAGCACATTCTTGTCCCAGAACCATCGCGACTCTCCTTAGCCTCCAGAATACTGTCTCACTTTCTTAGAGCCTTGAAGCCCCTTGACAAGTTGGCCCTCAACCAGCTCGTTCAATCTCCTCTCTATTTCTCAGTTTTCTCGTCGAGTTTGTCTTAAGAACTAAGAATTAACACATGGCACCTTTAAAACAGAACCTAGTGCTTAGAAAGGGCACTCTTGCTCTCAAATCACTTGCAGTTCTGATGATTCTTATTTAAATGTCTCTTGCCCTCCTTTTCAGTTAGTGGCTATTGGCTTTATATGTGTGTGTTTTCCCTCACCAACTGCAGGTGAAGGCCTGTAAAAAAGTTAATTGCAGCTCCCTGACGCGCTGGGTCCTCTCTTTGTTGATTGGACCATGCAGTCCCTCTGTTCATTCTGGCATATGTAAAGCCATCACCCTCAAATGTCACAGGTCTCCCTGGCCTTCTTTCCATTCATTTTCTGATCTTCTTTCCATTCATTTTCCTGCACTCTACCAGGAAAATCTCTTCCTCGTCTATATTGCTAGGTCACCATTCTGTTCATCCCTCTGAGATAGTCTTACCACATTCTGCTTTTCAGCAGAAATGTGCATACACCTTAAGTTTTTCTCTTTTTGAGATAATAAACTTCTTGAGACCCAAGAGCATCGCTTTCTCATTTTTCTCTTTCCTGGGTCTAAGCTCAGTGACTTGTATTTTTTTATACTCAATAAATATTTACTGAATAATGTGGGTGATATAAAAAATGATACACGGGCGCTGCTATCACCTGGATCATTCATTTGATAATTTCATGCAAAAGTTGAGTAGAAAAATTAACCACAAGTGGAATTAGCAATGAAAAGGATTAAATATGTATAATATGTTTACATTTTAAGGCTGACATTAGAACATATTAAGATCAAAATGTGTCTTAAGGTAAGACATCTGCAAATATAATGAGAGTCAATGGAATTATGTGAATCAATATAAAATAGGTTAATACAGTTCATAGGACTATATAAAAATCTATATTCACACTACAGGGAAATTAAAAAAAAAAACAACCCTGCATTTGTGGAGCATATAAATCCTGTGTTTGGTTAGGATGGGATTGGAGAAAACAACTTTTGGGGATGAATCTGAGCTGCCCTAAATCTTCAGTCAAGGGTACATCAACACAGCCATCGTTAAGTGGGGCTGCATCTGAGAACGCAGGGGTCTTAGTGTCTGGGGGAGGGAGGCCATTCAGGTGCCCAGAGTAGCTCCTGTAAAGGCGTGGTGGTGAGAGCAGAGGACGGGCGGAGGGCAGGTTGAGCGAGGGTGCCAGGAGCCAGCCAGCCGGGTACACTGGAATGCAGGTGCCGATAAGAGAAGTGAACTACCGGGGGGGGGGGGAACTGAGCGCCAGCTTTGAAGCTCAAGGGGCAGAGCTTGGAAGTGGTCCAGGTGGCCGTGAGATCATGCAATGCCTTGGGTAGGTTCCCCAAGGATATCTGTGACTATCACAGAAGAGTGGGGAATGAGGGGAAATGTGTCTACTCTCTTATTTGAGTTTGAGTACTTAGTCCTGTGTTGATTTAAGTTGAAAGAAAACAGAACATCAATTCTCAAGCAGCCAGCTGTCTCTGACATAGGGCAGAATGTCCAGTCTTTCTAGGATCATTCTATCATTTGCAAAATCGGAGTGAATTTTAAAGTGAAATTAAATGTGCTTAAATGAATTTTACTCTGTGTGTGTGTGCGTGTGTGTGTGTCTGGCAGAGGGATCTTCTCTCATCAGCATTCCCATAACAGTGGCCTTTTCAGCAGCTAAGGAGGACCCGTAGGCTCTCTTGGATCTGACTAGTAGAGCCTTTAACCTAAGACTGAATTAGCATTTATGGATCAGATAGGATGAAAAACACATGGAAGACCCAAGACTTGGATGTAAATCCTGGAACTAACGCTTCCTAGCTGTTTTATGAAAGTTTGTGAAACTCTGCAGCACAGTTCCTGGCACAGGGAATAACAATTAAATTTGGGTCTAGTTTACTCTTTTTTCTCTGATGTTGTAAGTCATGTCATTAAACTTCCCTCATGTCCTCTTTTGTCAGCTGGCAAAAATAAGTAATTAAGGAAACAAACTAAAGCACAAAAGGGTTAGGAATTTGAAGGAGATCATATAGGAAATAATCAAGCAGATTTTAAACTATTCAAAATTTCTATGGTCATTTTAATGTACAAAGGGCTTTGTATTTCTAAACTGCTTTTGTTTATTCTCCACAACACATCCCATAGTTCAACATTTGCCACTAAATAATAACAATAGTAAATTGTTTTTGGACAAGTCTTGATTGTATGAGATCTCATCTCTGATTGGAAGCAGAGAGAGAGTGAGGCAGAAAAAGGGATACAGAAGCTTAGTAGTCAGAGTCCATCAGATCAGGGGACCCTAATTTAATTCTGAGCCCTAACAGGTGAGGTGAGAAGAGTGTGGAGTCACATCCCAAATAACTTATCTTTGTTGTAAACAGCTAATGATCCTGTATATGTCTGGATTCAACTTCAAGAACCTGGGGAAAGCAGAGGAAGCAAGATGAGAGCTAACAAATATAAAATTTGTCATAATGGCCAAAATAGATCAACTATACGTCCAGCCAAATATGCAGAACTAGCCAGGTGGTTGGGGTGGGGGAGGTATAGTGCATTGTGGAAGTAGCATACAATGACATTAAATAAGGAGCTTGACCATCATTTCTTACAAAAGTAATGTCCATGTGTACCACGTGTACCCAACTGGAGATATCCTATTGTTTTTTGGTGAAAATTTTCTACAGTATGGTTTTTGCACCACCTGCTGGCAAACAACAGTGATCCTACCTCTCATTGAAGGAAAGTCACATATTTCAACGGCTGGTGAGAAAGGACTGGCGAGATCAAAATTAACTTTGTTGGAAACATGTAGCTACCACTGCTAAACAGCATCCAATTCTTTGTCACCACCTTGTTAAGAAGTTTTAAGTTGTGCCAGGTGATGCACACAGGTGTTTTCTTTCTGAAAATGTCATAATAATATGAGAAGATTATTCTGGATTAAATTGGTGGGAAAAGGAATATCATTATTGGTGATTCAGAGAGATGGTCTATCTAGTACACCTGTCTGACATCCAGATTAAAAAGTATTTCCATGCTAGCCCCGTTTAAAAATGCCAAAGCAATGTTATTTATGTATTTGTTTATTGCCAAGAAACCATTTTGATTTTTGGGGTTGAACAATGCTTCTGGAGCAACTCAAGAGTATGACATTCTACCTGGAGTGTTTGATGTGGGTTTCCTGAGTGAGATTTTGGAGAACATACTGAGGCATTCTCATTGTGCTCTTTTGGCCATTTTGGAAGGATTTAGTTTCTTTCTGTTTGTTTGTTGGGGTTTGGTTTGGTTTGGTTTTTGTCTGTAGGGATGAAAAGTCTGAGCTAACGTAATAGGGGCCAAACAGACCGAAGACTTCACCCAGATTCAACTCACCCCCACCGCTGCTCTTTGAGTTGGGGAACAGGAATATAATGGAGCTGCAAGTACATCTGAAGTTCAGAACGGGCTGTTCCTTTCCTCCCTCTCCACATGCAAACCTTATTTATGTGAGGGAGAAGTGATATATGAATAGATGTGATGGAACTTAAACACTTTACTCTGCATAGCCATTCCATTCCCTATTCAGTTGCACTGAATAACTAGAACACATTTCTTTACTCTCTGAATACATTTTTTTTTGTGTGTGAACGTTTTTTGACTTGAAGTACATGGCTCCTTCACCTTCATTTTTAAGTCTCTCTTTCATCCATGCCATCCATTCTGTTCCATTCCATTCCACTGCACTTCAACTCAACGTTTATGAATAGTTACCACGAAAGGGTTGGTATCTGGAAGACACGAGGGAGACACCAATAGGAAGATGTGGTTCATATTCTCAAAGAACCCAGTGCTTACTTTGGGAGAGGAGGAGACATGTACCCAAATCTCCTTAGTATAATGATATCATTCTCCTTAGAGGACCACTTACATAAAATGTCATGGAAATACTGAGGAGAGGCAGATTGCTTTGGCTGAGTGAAGTAGAGAAGGGTTCAGAAAAAGAACCAAGCAGAACGATTTGAAAGGAAATCTATACCTCGAACCCTCATTCTTTCTTTTAACTGCCTTCCTTCTATCTCTGTTTTTCTCTAATGAAAGTATCTTTTCCAGACACAGATTCTTATCTGCTCATGTGACTCATTTCCTTCTCCTGAAGTACAGACATAGTGCCTCTAGCAGAGGGTCACAGGAGGCGGGCATTTAGCAGACTCCGTTAAACTCGCTTTTGATAGGTACAAAATATTTCAGTAGCCTTTTGCCAAGAACCGATTCATGTTTTTAATCAGCAGACGTGGGCACTGTTAATGATAAGCCTTGTTCCAAATGTTGCCTCCATTGGGGAGTAAACTCTAAAGCTCTGTTTGTTATTTTAAAGTGGCATCTGGAAAAACACTTCTGATCTAATACTGAAGTCCTTTTGGAATGCCTAAGCTGTTCCACATGGAACCAGATGCATAGAATGTGCCTTGGGAGGCTATTTCAAAGACTGAGGAATTAAATTCATGTTTGGTGGCAACATCAATGTCTTCCAGGCTCTCATAACCCTTATGTTTTCCAAATAAATCCATGAAACAGATGTGACTAAAGGATATTGAAGAGATGCCAACGTGAACTAGCCACGTTAAAAACACAAGTGGCTTCCTTTAGAAACGATGCCTTGATTTGTAGTTTTCCATCTTGTTTAGATCAATTGCAATTCTGTCATAAGTAAATGAAGTCATACTTAGGTCCTTGTAAAACAAAAGAACTAATATAAAAGGTGTGATGGTATTTTGAAATAGCTTACACAAATCTGAATAATGTAAGGTGATGGAAAATTGCAATAATTTTCTGACATAGAAGTTAAATAATTGCAAGGAACATATTTTCTCTCAAAATATATTTTACCCTTCTCGTCAATTAGAAATTCTCTAATCTAATAAAATCTTAAATCATTTTAAATGAATGAAAAGAATGTGTGAGGGAAGGCATATAAGATTTTAATTTTTAAAAAATATTTACATTCTAAATAACTCTTATCATTAAAGAATAAATATGCAGTCAGCTAATTGATAAGGGTTAGTTAGCATAAGAAATGAGATTGTGAAATTGGGTGATCTGTTATAAGTGCTTAAAGTAAGCTAATATCCTTGTCTAAAAGTTATATTTTGAGGTATAGTTTGGTTTTGGTTTAAATACCTATACATTTGACATTTTTTCCTTTTAAATGTGTTTCTAATCTAATGATGATTGGCTGATCTTTTCATTTTAGATATGGAATTGTCATTCATCTCTTCTCTGGAGAGGGTTTAGCCTAGTCGGCTTCCAGAAACACATTCTTGCTCTGCCATTCTTAATTGCAAAGGAAAACTTGCAAAGCTGGGCACATGAGAAAGTCAGATTTCTGCTGTATTCCACTAACACAGAGTCATAAATTCAAAAGTGAACACTTTCTCTATCAGATGGATCCCTCCCATGCTGCTCTTTTGGAATCATCCATCACCTCTGAGTTGGGCACAGTGCCGCCCCCTTGGAGGGTCCCTTGGGGAAATCCTGCCTGTAGGAGCAGGCCCACCCGACCACTCTCACTGCAGATCTCAGCCCTCAGGTCTGCCCAGGGCCTCAATTAAAAAGGTATGTGCTCCCTGCTTGGCAGTCTTGGATTTGTGATACCGGAATTTAAGGCTTTGATTATAAACATTCTAGTTCTGGCATTTGTAATGTAAACTATAAAAAAAAAGTTGCTTCAGAAAAAAATTGTAGCATGTGGCCCCTGTAACAGAGTAACTGTATTTATAACTTTTTTATTAGGAAGGAACCAGTGATTTGCCATTATTTAAACTGAAGATGACTTGCTTCAAAACGTTAAACGATATATTGGTCCAGTCTTCAAGCAACTCAGTGAAAGATGGTGTCTCTTACACTGCTGTAATATTTGGGCTCAAATGGATGTTTTGCTTGCTTTCTCCATGCCCGATAGGACATCAGCCAAAAGCATTACTATACACGGACAAGTTAACACAGAAAAAGAAAGACAATAAGAAAGCTGATTATTAGTTAAGATAGTTTTATAATGGCCTACATAGTTTGAAAAAATAAAATAACTTTCAGGAAGGTACCAAACCTTCATTTTTCCATATAGACTTTGTCATATATTTCCCCGAATCAATAAAGCTCAAGAAAAAGTATAAATCTGTTAATACTGATCCATACCAGCCAAGCTCATGGTAACTTTAGAGAGCTCATATCATAGAGGCTTAAATTATTTGGATTGCCTGTGTTGATCAAGTTATAAATATTAATTACTGAAAAAACTCATCTCTAGTTCTCTTTATACTGTGTAGGCCTTATGCGTTGCTTTTCAAAGATCCTGGATGTATGAGTTCTTGCCACAATACCGTCCCGATGTGAAAAGTGACCTCTGTATAGTAGAAGGAACACTTCTCCACTCCTGTCGTGTAATCTGATTTAGCATCAGGATGGCTGGTTACTCAGGTGCTGTGGGCATGGTGCTCATAAAATCCAGGTTTAATGGGTAGGTGACACCGGGCATAGGATCAGAGCCCCGCCCGCTGGCTTCCAAAGCGTGCTTGCTGCCAGATGCCAGGAAGGCTAGAGAGAAAACGGGAGCCCTGAATCTGTAGCTGAGAGGGTGTTAGCGAAACAGTCAATGCACACACCCTACTCATAGTCCAAATATCACCTTGGGTGACTTCTGCTTCCACTTAGGATGTAGAAACCTGCCAAAGAGCATGACTCCCATGCTAGCAATGACAAAAAAACTGGGTCACCTCCAAAATCATCACTTTTCTGGAGCGCGTCAGACAGAGAGCTGAGGTTACAAGGCCATCAGGCGAACGGAGAGGGACCCACCAACTGCTGAACTTCCCGCAGCGCAGGAAGGGGGAGGCGGTCACCATACAAGAAAGTAAGAAGAAACCAGTGAGAATGTTACCAAGTTCTTAACGGCCACGTGTGAGCGTGCGTGTTCCTTTGGAATAGCTGGTAGCTAGACGTGAAGGCGATTCTCACTCACCATCTGCTCACGCGGGAGACAGGGCAGGTCTGCCGACTGTGGGGGACCCCCTTCAGTGGTGAGTGGCAGAGGTGAGCAGCTGCCCCTGGGGATGGCACAAAGCCAGCCTCTTACCAAGCAAGGGCCTTAGTGGTGAAGCGAAGGGAGCAAATCCTGGATCCCCGCCCAGGCAAGACCCTTTGCGTGGGGTGGGAGGATGGGTAATGAAAGGAAAACCTACTGCCTCAGGAGACGAATGGAAAGCTCTAATGCTCCCAGGACATAAACAACACTCCTTGGTTTCCCAGGGAAAGGAAGAAACTAAGTTTCCAGCCCCTGAAGAAACATGTTTTTGAAATCATGGCTCAGTTAACTCAACCCATGTCTCCTGGTCTCCATGTTTATTCTTATTTATTTAATGACTACTATCTTCTCAAATTTGAGGCAGCTTTGAATAAAATACAATTAACCAATAAGTTTAATAAACCAAAATCAGAAAAGAAATGACTCTGGCTATAAGGGCTATTGTAACTACTGTGATTAAATAAGGGATTTGGTTCTGATTTGGCAGCCAGGGCAAAAGCTTAGTGGGTTGAATAATTCTAATGTAGGGTGCTTATAAATTCTTTAAAAGAGACAGCTTTTTCTTGGCAAATCCTGAGAGGATCAGTGTTAGACTTTACACAAGGGACCTTGGGTGATAAAATCGTGTTGTTTATTCATTCATCCGACGAATGTTTATTGTTCATCGGAGTAGGTCTTTGCTAGTCGCTGTTCCTTAGGAACTTTCAATCAAGCCATTAAAAGAATCAATATGTTTTGGTTACCAAATGAGTAAGAGTGACCTGCTGTTACAAATGAGAAATCTGGCGGGGGTTCTTGCTGGGACGGACGGACATCCAAACAATGATGGCAGCTGCAAGCAGAATTGGGATTTCCCTCAAAGTGAATTGGAATTCGTCCAAATGTCTCAGCAAGAATTCATACAGCACTGTGGACTTCCCGCCACGGTGCATGGCAAAGATAGCCTTCACCTAGGAATTTTTCCCTGTCTATGTCACCACCAGTCATTTACCAGAGTAGGTAAAAAAAGAATCTAGCCGTCTCCTAGGGGAATATCTGGTTCTGCACTCCAGATTGTCTGATAGGATGGATTAGCTGTGAAAGTTTCTAGATAAATTATTACCAATGTGAGCGATGAAGATAGAACTTTAAAATATCATACTTGTAGTCATAGGATTTAGCAGTTCATACCGGAGAAAATGTTTAAAACAAAACAAACTCAAATCAGTATTTTGGCTAGGATAAAATTTGCAAAAATCTGTATGTTGGTGAGAACGAAATAAAAGAATGGAAGATGCCACAGGATGCCCTATCGGTCACTGAAACCTTCTGGCGTCCTGATGGTGAATTAGTTTCTTCTGGAACATTAGGTCTATCCCTCCCTCGTCCTTTTTCTCTCTCTACCCTCTCTGTCCTTTAACACTTCTGAAAGCCTTGGGTAGAGAAACAGCTGTTGAGAGGGGAGCTTGTTGCTCACTATGTAGGATTTGATGCCCGGGAAGTAGAAGTGGCCTCTTTCCCTACAAACCATTTTCCAACCCATGAGAAACATCTAGAAAATATCTTGCTTAGCAAATTTCCTTTAAACTGGTACCGCAGAGAATTATTCGGATTAGGTATTCTGGGAAGAAAAAGACTCGCAACCGAATATTTACCCCTTGATAAATGATCTCTAACTAGAACTATTCTGATTTGGTGCATTGTCTTCAGGTGGGGTGTCTAAAGAAATGTACAACTTGTTATCACTACTATATATTAAGGATTTTTGAGACTCATCAGAAAAAAGGCACCATAAACATGTTTGAGCATATACCATGTTTCCCCGAAAATAAGACTTAGCTGGATCATCAGCTCTAATGCGTCCTTTGGAGCAAAAATTAATATAAGACCCGATCTTAGTTTACTATAAGACCCGGTATTATATTATATTATATTATATTATATTATATTTTATTATATTATATTACATTACAGACCCGATCTTATATTACAGTAAAATAAGACCGGTTCTTATATTAATTTTTGCTTCAAAAGACTCCTTAGAGCTCATGGCCTGGCTAGGTCTTATTTTCGGGGAAACACGGTAGTTATCATTCACCAACCTATGAACTTATTATCCATTTTAGTGCCTATTTTTTTCATAGTACCTCACATTATCCAAATAATTGCTTCCTCTTTAAACTTCGAAAAAGAAATTTTTTTTGCATTAATCAAAACCTTTTATCACTTCAGAGAGGGAAATTTCCCACAGGCCAACTGTATAAAATTTATTGTGAAAGCAGATGATTATCTACAGAGCTTCTGGAATGTCTCCCGGGATAAATTTATCAACGATCTAGTCAGCAATAACTCATTTTGCTTATTTTTAGTTCAAGGAAAGTTCCAGAAATTTTACATGCACTTTTATTTATGCAACTTTTAGCATAAATTAGGGAACTCATATGGTAGTTACTTTTTGCTTCCTGGAGGATGAGCTGGTTTTAATTCAGTAAATGGAAACACCCAGATGTTCATTGTGCACAAAATGAAGCAGAAAGGTTCACATAGTTTTTTGTAATATTCATTTCCTGCAAATGGTTTATAATTCAATTAATTATAACTTCAGCCAATGTTTTAAAAGCTCTGCTTTAGACGTTATAGAAAGTATCAATAGTTCTAATAGATATTTGATCTTTCGTTTTAAGGTGTTGTAATTTTGGAATTCCTCAGATTTAACATTGCTACATTACTATTAACTCCAGACTTTATTCAAATTTCAACATGTTTTCCCATTAATATCCTTTTCTGTTCCATAATCCCATCTCGAACACCACAGTGTCATATCTCCTTTGTTCCTCTGGTCTGTGACAATTTCTCAGTCTTCCCTTATTTTTCATAACCTTGACAGTTTAGAGGAATATTGGTTAGGTATTTTGTAGAAGTTCCCTTAACTTGGGTTTTTCTGATGTTTTTCTCACAATTGAACTGGGATTATGGGTTTCCGGAAAGACAATCACAGGGGAGGAGTGTCCTTTTCATATGTCATATCAGGGGCACACGATATCTACATGACGTCACTGGCAATGTTAATCTCATCACCTGGTTTAGGTAGTGTTTGTCAGATTTCTCCACTGTGAAGTCATTATTTTTCTCTTTCCATTTTTTAATTCTTTGGAAGCAAGTCACTAAGCCCAGCCCACCCTCAAAGTAGGGCAATTAAACTCCACTCCCTAGAGAGGGGAGTATCTATGCATCTTATTGGAATTCTTCTGTAAGAACAATGTGTCTCTTCTCCCTCATTTATTTATTCAGTATTTTTTATGTAATTATGGACTTGTGGATATTTATTTTCTACTTGGCTTCTACTCCCATACTGCATTTTTATTCTGTTGCCCTAATTGTTCCAGCTCTGGTCATTGGGAGCTCTTTCAGTTTGGATCTTATGTCTCTTTGACATGTCCCCATTGTTTTGTTTTTTGAGCATGTCTGACTGGGGAAAACTTTCCTCTTACCCCTTTAGTTCTTCTGGCTGGTTCAATAACTCAAATGACATACAGTAGATTAACAGGAGAAAACCAGATTTTAATATGTGTGCACAGAGAATTCGTATAGACATGAAAATTCCAAATTCCTTTCCCACTTTACTGCTCTTTCTCTTTCCAGCTAGTGAGGATCCAACCTAGTCATTAGACGGAAAATAATGTGCCTGAATGAATTTTCCTTAGAGGTAGGTGGCTGACATTAGTCTATTGAAATGGATGGTTCTCAGAATTTTATGGGCAATAAATCAATCATTGAGCTCTTGAAAATACAGATACCTGGGCCCCTTATTCCAGATTGAGTGGAAATCTTGGGGAGCAGGAGGAATGCTATGACATCCATAATTTTATAACCTAAAGTGTTTTGTGTCTTTATGACTATATACAAACTGAGATCACTTTAGAAATACAAAGATTATTAATGTGCGTGTGTGTGTGTGTGTGTGTGTGTGTGTATGTGTGTGTGGTATATCTATCACTCTCTATTTTCCATACACATATATTCACACATAAATATACATACTTTTTGAGCTTCTGAAAAATCAATTTCAGGTACAGTCTAACTCAATGATTTTGTTCAAATACTAGGTATGTTGGTTATTCCGTTTTCTCCCCTTCCTCTTCCTCACCCATTCTTTCCTCCTGTCTGAACCCTGGGAGACTGACTCCTACGAACTTTGTCAGCTTCTTGTCAGCTCGGTTCAAGGTATGGCAAGAGGATGGAGAACAGGAGGAGAGAGAAGTTAGGATCTTTCTCCCCTTGCCCTCTTGTGTCAGCCCCACGGTTCAGGTAATCACTGTCCCTCCAAGGTTGTACCTCCTGGGCCCTGGTCTCCCTCTTTCCTTTTCTTTCTGTATGAAGCTGAGGGGCCACACTGACTTCCTAACGTTGTTAACCTCTGGGGCGGGGGGGCGGTCTCAGCATCTTTGGTGGATCCTGGAAGGCGGCACAGAGCTCTGTAAAAAGTCCCTGCCTTGGGGCGGCCGGTTAGCTCAGTTGGTTAGAGCGTTGTGCTCTTAACAACAAGGTTGCCGGGTCGATCCCCCATGGGCCACTGTGAGCTGCGCCCTCCACAACTAGATTGAAACAACTACTTGACTTTGAGCTGATGGGTCCTGGGAAAAACACATTTAAAATAAAAAAAGTTAAAAAAAAAAGTGTATACATTAAAAAAAAATAGTCCCTGCATTGAAATTGTGTAAAGTGGGTCCTCTGAGTGACCTCTTGTTTTCCGCTGGGACTCTGACTGGTTCACAAGAGGTGAGGGCTTGCTTCTCTTATCTGTGAAGGCTTGCATGGTGTGTGGGGTCAAAGGAAGAAGAGAGAGACTTACTATTCTAATGAAGGAGCCCAAGCATTATGATTTGTGAAAGACTAAGTAGTCCATGCTTTATCGAAGAACCCCCAACACACACACACAGACACACACACACACACACCACCCTTGGTGTTCAAAGGGCAGGATTAGGATTTAGTGTCCGATTTTATAGTTGCAGTTGAGTTTGTATCAGACTTACAATGAATTCAACCAAGAATCTAGTCTAGCATTTCTAATGGCATTATTTTAGAATAACCTTCTGCAGAGCTTTTGGGATTAGGAAATTGGCCCAAGGCACTATTTCCAGAGGCTTTTTGGGTTGGGATGCTTCTGGGGGCCTGGGGTGGGGCTGTGGGGTGGGGTGCGGAATGGAGATATGCTGTCTTGGGAAACTCACCAATATTTTACTGAAGAAGTCAATCCTGGCACAGATATGTTGGCTTTGAATTTTTACAGGATATGCCCCTACCGTTTGCATGAATTGGTTTATTATTTTCTCTTTCTGATTATCCTGCCTGCCTGAGACGGAATTATTTTTATGGATTTCCCCAACTTTGCTGGCAAAGTGCAATTCAGTAAACCCAAACAGATGGGAGCAAAATACACTATCAGTCATTGTAAGGCCAGCTTTTATTTGTGTCATTTGTTTCTTGTTTCTACTGCCTTATTATAAGGGACTGCGAATCTGGTCTTCTATTTTGGATTCCAGATTCTTAGTGATACTGACATTTTCTTCTTAGCTACCAGGTGATTACATTTCCCAGATGATTTCTTCTTGAGCCTTCTCCGTAGTCTGTGATTCACTCCAGATTCTTTCCTTATTGAAACTTTTTCTTAAAAACTGAGATCAAGAACTCCTGGATATCTCCAGAGTTTAGATAATCTCCGGTCACTTTTTAGAAGTGAAGTGGAGTAAATATAGTCAAAGTTCCAAACTCATCTCTTAGTTTGTGGGTGAAGGTCACTGCTTACCATGGATAGAAGTAAGCTACAGCATGGTTTGCCTTATCAGGAAACACTTATGCTTAGTAAAATACAGCATAAGGAATATAGTCAATAATATTGCAATGACTGTATGGTGTCAGATGGCTACTAGACTTATTGGGGTGATCATTTTGTAAGTTACATAAATGTCTAATCACAATATTGTACACCTGAAACTAATATAATATTACGTCAACTGTAATTTAAAAATTATTTTAAAATAAATTTTAAAAACACTTATGCTTAGATACCAAAGGCATAAACCTCAAATTACAACTCACATTTTCACAAAATAATCTAAACTCTTTAAAGTCAACTCTCTGTTTCATGATGTGAGCCATTCCATGTTTTACTTCTAATATTTTTCTTATCCCTTATTAGTTCCAAAGATTTGTAATTCCAGAACATTCCAGTAATTTCTAACTACAATGACTTTAAGTATATATATCTAAAGTCTTTTTTTTTGTTTTTCCTAATTGAAGCCAGTTTGGAGTATTATTTTGTTAATGGAAGTGCCAGGTTTCCATGAGTTAGTGTATCAAAAGCAAATCTTCTTGGTGCCAAATACTTTGTTAGTTGGATTATTTTTGTTTATATTTGTCTTAGCTTCAATTTTTATCAAAGTTATACATGGCTTAACAATTTGTTAAGCCAACAAATTGGTTGTGAAAAACAACAGGCTCCATCTCCTTTTCCCCTAATTTTCTACCTCTCAGACAACCACTTTTACTTCTGTTAGCTAATAGTTTTTGCTTTACCTCCATTTCTCTAAATGACATGCTTGTATTGCAATATTCAACTTTAGATTTTCTACTATAAAAGATGATTTATTTAACTACTTTTCTCTTATTAACTGTGTTTCTCCCTGTTCTCCCAACTCCCAAATAGTTATGGTGGAAAATAATTAGCTCAATAGTCAGTATTTACAACCCTATGACTAGGTAAATGCTATTCATAGCTGAGCCAAGGAGCAAATGACGATTGCTTTTTCCTTTCTGTGCAGCTTTGTTTTTTCTGGAGTTAATCTTTTTTTTTCCCTTGATGTCTGTCTTTTTGCTCATTCAACCACAAATTCTTCACAAATTGTCTAAGACTTCCCTCAAGATTTTCACATCCATTCGACATTCTGTCAATTTCATTTTCCTGAAGAAGTCAGTCTCTTCTACAAACTTCCAGTTTCCTCTAATCTAGACTGCTTGTCCTCTATGCCTGGTGCACAGCTCTCATTTGGGGTCTCTCTTCACCATTATTTTGCCTCCTCTGTGCTGATTTCTTATTTTTTTAATTCCATATCTTTCTCTTCACTGGTGGAGCTCATCTTCTGGTAGCTTTTTGTGAGAAGCTATGAGGGATACAAAAAATTGTATTTGAAACTTTTACATTTTAAAATACCATTATTATTTCTTTACACTTGATTTGTAGTTGGCCTTGGTATATAATTCTAGGATGAAAACATTTTCCTTTCAAATTTCAAAGGCATTACTCATTGCCTTCTGGCCCCCAGTGCTTGTATTGAGATGTCTAAAGTTGTGTGGTATTTTCTTATTTTCACCTTTAGAAGTTTTTAGAATCTTCTCCTTGTCCTGGGATTTTGAAAATATTTGGTAATGTGCTGTGATATGATTGTGCTTCTAAATTGCTTAGCTATTTGTTTGACCCTTTCAATAAAGAAACTAGTGACTCTTAGTTCTAGGAAGTTTCTTGAATTATTTCTTGATGAGTCACCTTCCCCCATTTTCTCTGTTAACTTTTTATAGAACTTCAACTCTTAATTTTTAACGGAAAGGGAAAAGAAGAAATTTATTAGATGGTTTCTTCACTCTGGCTGTTTAGACATCAGAAGAAAAAGAAATGATAGGACAAAAGATGATAAGAGTCAACAAAAGAAAATAGAGTCCAGGGACAATCATGATAAGCCTTCCACTTATTTTCTTTTTTTGAAGAATAAAATGATTGGGCTAGAATAAAGGTAAAGAGGGATTTTGAGTGTCTTTCTGTAACTTTCTATTGGGGGTAAAATTGCAAGGAAAGAAGACCATCTCCTTTCTCTACATTTGGGGCTTTACCACTGATAATGTGTCCCATAGGGAACTTGGGTGGTGCTAGGTTAAGTGAATTGGCAGGGAGTACAACCCTTCTGTGGTGAGCTTGTTAAATCTTTGAGTTCAGTCATTACCTTGACTGGGGCTTTATATGAAGAGACATGTCATCAGATAGGATTGGAAAAGGGGGTATAAATGTATGAGAAGAGAGCAATACTCCTCATTTATTCTTAAGCACATTTTCCTGATTTGATGTTTAAGGTGCTCCGTACCATCCGCATTCTCTTGTACACACACACATGCTCCTGGACACACAGTGATGAGCTTGTATAACCAATGTCAAAGTGACCCTGAACAAAATCAACATCCCCATGTACCTACAGAACGTGCAACACATGTGCACAACAGTTGATGATTAAGATTCTAGTCTATTGTTATTTCTCTCCTTTTATTAATGTGCCCTGTATAACAGCCAGTGAGAGAGTAAAGTCTGTTTTGTGCCTCATGAAATGGTTTGCATCTTGCCTGGTCCAGTCCACTTACATGCACATGAACATTTGTAGTTGATCCCATATACTTATGAATACTTTCTCCTTCCGTCTGAGAGAAAGCCGTAAGGGGCTAGTAATACCCAATTTATGCATCAGCCAGAATTCCTAACAGTCAGCCGTGAGGAGCATAACCTGGTAACTAAAGATAAGTGAAAAAGTGCTTTCTAGCTGGATAAATGGAGGGGGTGAGTTGATAGGTGTTCCCATACAATTCATCCTGATGTTCTCTCAGACTGCCTCCCCCTGCGTTTTCTACTAGACTTTCATGAACTAGTCCATTTGTGACTTCAGTAAACAACGAGAGACTGATTATGTAAAGAATTTCCTTTGGAAAGTTTAATAAGGATAAAAAGTGACCCAGGCAGTTGAAAGAGTCCTTGGGGTGAGATCAAAAGGCCAACGGGGGATTGTCAGGTCAGTGACAGCAGCAGATGCTGAGCGGCCGCATTCCAGCACTTGGTCTGAAGCCAAGAGTCCCCGCGTACAGAGCTCTGGCGTGAAAAGAAGGGAGAGATGCAGGCGCCCCAGTGTTCATGAATAGAGCCGGAGAATGGCGGCCTCCAGCTTCCTGGCTCATACTGGCTTTCTCCTATAATTCAATTTCAAACTGGTTGAAGGACCATTTTAAATAGAAGTAGGATTCTGAAAAAAAATAAACAAACACTGTTATTAGGTAAAATTGTGTATTGAATACTGCTCTTGAATCCTAATGGTTTCTTTACCAAAGTTCTGGTATTTCATTTGAACCACATGAAAACGGTCTTTTTCTAAGAAAGGAGCACTTTCAAAAAAAAAAAATTACCATTTTAATGTGAAATGCTTTGTTTTAGAAAGTTTATAGCATTATGTTCCAAATTTTAGTTCAAAGGAAATGGAGATAATGGAGCTGGAATGCTACTACTCCATTGCCAGCTCTCGTAAGCTGATATGTCATGGGCGCCTGGCAGAGTTCGAGTTTGCTGCCTCGTTCCACTGGAATTAGTTGAGGTCCCCATAGTCTCTTTCAAGTTTGCTTTTATTTCCCTCATTATGGTCATATCTTTTCAAATGTAATACCCTTATTGTTAAGGGGTCGTAGTGATGAGCTTCCTAGCAGACAGTAGTCACTAGGTACTGTGCCACTGCTGTACTAGGCACTTTTTGAAGTTAGATGATTTCTTTTAATCCTCACACAAATTTAGGAGGTTGGAACTTTCATTATCCACATATCATACATGAGGAAACTTGCCCAAAGTCCCAAAGCTTAGGAACTGCCGAAGCTGGGCTCCAACTCCGGCAGGACTGCCTCACTGTATTTCCCCACTGACACATCGCTGGTTTGCTCCTGATAGTTTCTAAAGACACCGCAGGGAATGTCAGTGTGTCTCTGCTATGATGAAAGCGAGAGGAAAGGACTTCTCTGTTCCTTCTACAATGTTCTTTCCTTTCAGCATTTTTGTAAACCTTGAGATCCCCATTCAAATTGTCAACTGGGCTCTCATTCTTGTTCTTTTTTATTTCCATGTATCATTTCTCCTTTATTACAAGATACATAAATTGGATGATTTTACAACTCTAAAAGGACGGGATGGCTCAGAAATTAATCATCATCATCAAGTTTTATAAAACCCATTTATTCAGCAACTAGAATGCCCAAGAAGCTTATAAGGATTTAGATCTATTCCTTCACTAGTGGCCTTACCCACTTGGAAAAGTTATTTTTCTCTATCTGTATTATACCATCTATTTCACACACTCCAGAAAATACAGCTTTTTCCAAAGTCTGGGTTACAGACATGTAATAAGTTCAAAATGTAGGCAGTCTTATAGACTGTGTGAATACATACACCAGGCTCTCATTCCTGGAGTAAGATGAAGGGGCAGGGTTGAACTAGTGTGAAAACAAATGAAGTCATAATAAAAGAATTGATCTCTAGTGAGTGCTTTCTCACAACCAGGACTCTTCTGAGTGTCTTCCATGAACTAACTCATTTAATATGTACAACAGCCTTACTATCAACAGCCTGGCTTCAGATCCCAACTTTAGGACCTCAAACTTTGTGACCGAGAGTCCCTTAACTTCTCTGGGCTTCAGTTCCCTCAATTGAAAACTAGGAATACCAATAGTGGTACCCACCATCATGTGTTTCAAGCACGGTGGTAAATGCTTTACATGTGTGACCACATGTAAGCTCATGACAGCCCTGTAAGATGTAGAGATGAGAGAGGGGAAAGCTTAAGAGTTTAAAGTCCTCGAGTGAGATGCTAGAGCTGGTAAGTGGCAAGTCTGATAAGCAACCCTGACTCTACCTGAGCCCAAGACTCAGCTGCTAAGTAACACCATGAAGGTTTAGGGGGCCTGCTGTCTGCAGTGAGGCCATAGGAATGCTGATCGAATCTGATTGCCATGAAAAGTCTGTCCGGTGCCATCAGAAATGAAAGAACTCTCATCTTTCTATTTATAAAAAGTAAATGTGTCTATTTGGATGCTATCAGAAATGTCTGGGAATTAGAACTTAATTATTGGTAAGAGATTCTTTGTTTTTTTTGCAGGCTTCTTTAGCTGGTGAAAAAGGAAGTGGTACTTAAAGATTTATATCTGATTCCTAGTTGGGTGGCTACTATCAACCAGCAACTATTGACAGCAATATACAGACTTGCAAGTATGATTTTATATTTATATTTTTAATTTTATATTTAGCTCTTTAGCATATAATGTTTATCTAACTGTAGCTCTCTTCCATTGACTGGGCAGTACAATTTAACAATCTCACTAAACAATCCTACTGGTTTAGTGAAAAATCTCTTGGCCATTTTTGTTTTCTGTTTTGATTTGTTATATAAATAGTCATGGAGAGGATGATTTATATGATTTATAATAAGAAACTCATATGTTATTTGGTCTTCATCCTCGTTTCTAGCAGAGAACTCCTAAAACCCTTGGAATTTCCTAAGTAAAAGAATGATAACGGTGTCTTGACATTCATAACAAACCCCTTTCAATGACACCTGAGTTCATGAGGTGACTTTTGGAAAGCACCTAATGATGGGGACTGGTGACCAGGGGAAAGAACGAGCTGGAACGTTGGGACTTTCAGTTCCACAACCCCACCCCAGCGTCTGAGGACGGGAGAGGGGCTGGAGGCTGAACTGATCACCGTTGGCTAATGACTTGTCCATCATGCCTAGGTAACATAGCCTCCATAAAAACCTAAAAGTGAAAAGGATGGGATTCTGAGAGCTTCAGGGACGATGAGCACGTGGAGATTTGGGAAAGTGGTACCCTTTCCACATACCATGCCCTGTTCATCTCTTCCATCTTGCTGTTCCTGAGTTACATCATTTTATAGTAAACCGGTGATCTAGTATGTGAAATGTTTCTTTGAGTTCTGTGAGCTCCTCTAGAAAAATAATCAGACACAAAGAGGAGGCTATGGGAACCTCCAATTTATGGCCAGTTGATCAGAAGCACAAGTGACAACCTGGGAATGGCATCTGGGAGGACAGTCTTGTAAGACCGAGCCCTTAACCTATGGGTTCTAACGCTATTCCCAGGTAGATAGTATCAGAATGGAGACGCAGGCATGGGAAATTAAAAGGAAAGGGGGAGTCCTGAGGTCAAGTTCAGGGCACTCAGGCAACAGGCAGGCCCATGAAAGGTCTGGTTTCACTTTTCCATGGGAAATATTTGGTTGTGTGGAGTTGGCAGAAAGGCAGGCATATTCCCATTTCTTGTTCTCTCGTGTGGAGAACAACCGTTACGTAAGCCACATATCTGCTTGGTTTATTAGTATTACCACTGCTCATGTAGCTCTTTATTTTAAAGGGAATCCATGTCTAACGTTTCTGGTTACCCAACAAAATTATACTGGAAAAAACCCCATGCCCTTTGTAGCGACCTTGGTGCTGCGTATGTTGGTTACTAAACCAACTGCAAGGCCACCAGCTTGTAGCTTTAAGTCCTGATGATCCTCTACATTACTTCATAGCTCAAAAACTTCTTAATATTTGTTTTCCACAGTCAATCGCCTCTCCTCAGCCACTGTATCAGTTTCAGCTCAGGTTAAGAAGGCTGTCTCATGAGGCTTAATGCCCAAATATATAGATGGTTACTTTGGCCACGTTCTTACATAAACAGATGAAGACAGCTGATAACATTAGCAACTTCACTTGTCATCTCGTTTTTCTAGGGCACTTGCTTCCCTGAAAATTATTTATGTTTTGATATATTAATCCATGGCAACCACTGAACACAGCTGTACCAAATGGTGTCCCCGGGATGGTCAGTGGCTTATTCTCCTTTACACTCTTCTATTTTGGGAGTGGTGTGGACTTTTGACTCTGCTTAGTTGAGCTCTTGCCTCCATCAAGTTACCAATTGTGGCTTGTAAAAGAGTTTGTCACTTGGCCTTGATCTTCAGGAGAAAAAAAATAAATTCTGCTCATTTACCCAGATGGTATCATTTCTCAGACTTAAATTCTAAAAGATGAAAAATATAGGACATTTTTTTTCTTCATCAAAGAATCTAGGTGTTAAAAAAATCTTTAATAATATATTGTAGCAATACATGCATTGATTAAAAAAATCCAAGCAGAACAAAAAGCATAAATGACAGACAACAGCCTCCATTTCAGTCCTCCTCACCCTGTCCTCAACTGCTCCTAGATAATTCTTGAAAACATTTCTATTTTTGCTCCTGTTGGTTACCTACATAATTCTATTATGCATTTACGTTTATTCTTTGACCTATCAATTTTTTATCAGCTCTTTTTTAAAACAAAGCTTTATTGATGTGTAATGTACATACCATAAAACTTAGTTATTTTAAGTGTACGATGAAATAGATTTTAGTACATTTAGAGAGTGGTGTAAGCATTACCACAGTCTAATTTTAGAACGTTTGTATCACTCCAGAAAGATCCCTCCTGGCCATTTGCAGTCACCTCTCATTTTCAGTCCCAGCCTCAGGTAATCCCGATTCTATTTTTTTGTCTCTATATATTTGCCTATTCTGGACATTTCACAGAAATAGAAGTGACCAATCAATTTAAGGCAGTGTTTATTGGCTTCCTGATATGAAAGATTTATTGTACTTATAGAACTTTCTTTCCCCGCTCTCATTTCTCTCAATTTTTTACAATTCTATATTATTTTAAAAATTCCTATGTTGGTTATTTTTTGTCATTTTTAGCAATATACTCCCATTTTTCTTTTCTTTTTTTTTTGTTTCATTAACATAGGTCACCGTCTTCTGCTTCTCTACCTACATATAAAATGCCTTGTGCTTTTTCATTGTTTTTCCTTTAATTTGTTCACTGACAACTTCTGATAATTTCTGACAGTTATGCCTTTATTTTATATTATTAAGGCTGATAATATTTTACCTTTTATTCTGCAGTTATAATTGAGTCTTCAATGTCTACCGGTTGATTCCAAAAGTAGAAAGTTAAGAGCAGCCTGTATGAATCTGTAAATATTGCTATATTCAGATCTGAGTTGATAGCTCAGATGTTTCCTTTCCTCAGTGTCCCAGGCAGAACCGCGGCGGGGCTCCAAAACTGCCCGCGTCCTATATCCTTCATTAAACGCTGAAAATCTCATCCCAGGATAATAAGTATCATACTTGAGCCATTTCTTTATACCTTTTCAGTTTTTCCCCTAGAGTTTTAAATAATTTTTTATCCCTCTTGTTGGAAAAGGAATAATATACCTCCGCCGTACCTTAAAATTTATCTCTCTATCACACTAACTATATGAAATTCTCCTTTCCCAGAGTCCTGAATTGTTCTAATTTTAAGTGGGTTTTCTCTGGGCCCAGTGTATGAACCATTATGAGTCTTCTGTTCCTTAAGTTCCTGGACCCTAAATTAACCTGCATAATGTGCTTTCTTGGTTTTCTTTTTCAGGAGATTGGAATATACTCTCCAGTAAATTCCTGGGCAAGGGTGGGGGGTGGAGTGGTAGGGGGACCGGAGTGGTGGGAATGTGTAAGAGGTGAGCTTCCCAATACCACACAAAAGTATTTGTTTCTCTTTCACAGTTTGTTGCTTATCTGGGCCTATTATTAAACTTTCAAAATCATTTTTTCCCTCTGCATATGAAGGCATTGCTTCAGTGTTTTCTAACTATTGCTGATAAGAAAAATCTGATGCCAGCTGAATTCTTACTCTTTAGTCGATAGTCTGCTTTTTCTCTTTGAAATATTTTTGGATCTTCTATTTATTGTTACTATTCTGAAATTTCACAAACATGAGACTTAGGCCTTTTACTTTCTTTCATCCTGCTTGGCATTCAGTGGTCCTCCTGTTCAATTTGAAGACATAAGATTTTCAGTCCCAAAACAAGTTTTGTCTTCACACTTTAAAAAAATGATTTCCCTCTCTTAACTTCCTATGTTATTTCTTTTTAGAACTCCTGCTAGTCAGATATTAGACCTTCTGGATTGTCTTTTTCTCTTATTTCTTTTAAAATATTTTCCTATCTCATTCACTCTGTACTAATTTTTTCCCTTTGTGCTTATTTTTTTTTATCAACTTTGAAATTCTTTCTTTTGAAAAACATTTTTTTGTCAATCATATTTTTTCATTTCCAAATGTTTTTTTTGTTCTCTTTCTTTTTCAAGACATTCTGCACTTTTATTTATGTTTTAAAAGAAAAATTATTTGAATTAGAAATTAAAAAAAAATTTCTCTGTTGAAACTCAGTTAAACTTTTTTAAAAAGTTCTCTTTTGTTCACTGAATCTTTTTTTTTTTTCTCTTTAAGGCACTTGCGGTCTATTTTCTTTGGCTGTATTAGGCTTTCATTTTCCTCATGTGGTAATTCTCATTAGTTGAATGCATGTGTGAATGAATAAATGAATGAATGAAGCAGTTGACTATTCTGACTACCTAGTGTGGGATTGCCTGGTTGTTGTGGAAATAGGTCCACTTTCCTTGCAGGACTCTCCCTCCAGTGGGGAGTTTGACTGGAGCTCATGTATGTGACAGGGCTTTGCTCAGGGAAATGCTATTCAAAGTATGCTCTGGAGACTGGTGCTGGTCTGCAAACTGTTTGTTACTGCAAACCCGTCCACAATGAGATAAATATGGAAATTTGGAATGTTCATAATGATACTTTTGTAACATATTAACACATTGCTGAGAAACCCAAGCTGGCATGCTTAATATCCACAAATGTGGCTTTACATCTGACTTTTGTATAGGAGTGTATGTTGATGACTCGGCTACAATGACAGGAAACTATTTTACCCACATTAAGGAGATTGTAGATCAGTGTACTACTTATTTCATGGAGAAAGACTTTCTTAAAAAAAAAAAAAAGCAGCCTTACTAAATTGTGCCTTGAGATTTGGTAAAATTTGAATTACATAAACGTAATGTGTTAAATTTGAAATTATTTTCTTTTTATCAGTGATAATGTGGAAGTTGATTATGAACACCTATTAATGCCTGCTGAGGTATGATGGTTATAAAGGGGAAAGTTCTGTTAAAAATGTATGTACTGAAAATGAACTCTTAGCCTTTCTGCAAGATAAGAAACAATTATAGTCCAATTTTTAAAGGAAAGATATGAATTAGCAGTCAGTCTTCCTATTTATTCAATATCTTTGATAATTTAAAAATGATCACCAGACTTCTATGCAAGGAGTGAAAGTAACATGCTTTTCAATGTCACATAAGATTAAAGGATAAAAGTGTTATTTACATTCTTAGAACAGAGTTTGTATGGCGTGTTGTGAAGTGTTTCATACTTTATTGACAGTAAACTTGGTGATCATATTGGTATTGAAGATCTGTTAAAATTTTATCATCAAACACTTTAAAATTTGATAAAAGATTGTCAATTTTGTTTTCTGCAAAAAGAAGACTGCATATAGGAAATTCATAGATTGTGAATCCATTTATTTCATCAAAAATAATTTAAATTCAACTAAAATTTAAGAATAAATTATTGAAATGGGATACTAATGAATGGTGGTATTTCACCTGTATTTTGAAAATACAGCATCACTTTATTTTGAATTAAAGTTAAAAACGAATATGCTGAGTTTACTTAAAATTCTTTAAAATCTCTTCTTCCACTTCCAGCAACATAATTTGGTGAGGCCAGTTTTGTACTGTGTAGGTTATTAAAACAAAACATAGAAAAAAGTGATATTAGTGAAAGGTAGGCAAGGACATCCCAAATTTTACTCCTTTATAAAAACAATGAAAAAACTAAAATATCAGAATTTTTTTAGATCACTGAAAATTAACCAAATACTTGCAGCAACCCAGGGAGCACTTATTTGACAAAAATATCTGAATCTTAGTAAGTACAGCAATCTTAGTGGTATTTAATTTACCCTGGTCCCACCTCCCACTCTTTAGCTCCATGGTAGCCTAGAAAAATAACAGCCACTTTCCAGGTACCGAGGGGTAAGAACTGAGCTGGAGCTCTTTCAAAGTCTCATTGCCAAAGAATTAACATCATTTGACTTGTCTGGTGGTTCCCTGGACAATTCCACTCCAAAAGCTCATTTGTATTTGACCTAACTTGAAGCCCAAGGGTGAGGAAGCATTTGTTGAAACCAATTTCAGGCATGTCTTTTAACTATGAGACTGCTTGGCATGGATAACAGTTGGGACAAACAATAGACTAATCAGAAAGCTTAAAGGGAAAACTTGAGGAATAAGATGTCCTTAGCACTTTGAAAAGCTCAGACATATTCCTGAGAATCTGAAATGGCATGGGCATGTATAGATCTGTGGCCATACTTAAGAAAGCACTGAGAAGACCTAAGCTCTCACCTCTAGTTGACCTTGAGCCTCTGCATAAATAGGAAGTGAAGGCTAAGGCAGAGTTGTACACTGCCTGGCAGAAGGTTAAAGGCATGACACAAGATGAACATTAGAGTCCCCTGGCAAAGACTTAGAGGTTTATTGGCTTCAGGTGTTTAAGGAGATTTTCCTATGGTTCAACTTACAAAATCAATCAATGTAACATACCACATTAATAGAATAAAAGAAAACAAAAACACGTGATCTTCTCAATGGACTCAGAAAAAGCATTTGACAAAATCCCACATTTTCATGATTAAAAACACTTAACAAACTAGAAATTGAAGGGCACTTCCTCAACCTGATAAAGTGTATCTGTGAATCCACAGCTGACATCATACTTAAGGTAAAAGACAGAAAGCTTACCCCGCTAAGTTCAGGAATAACACACTGCACTGAGAGCTCTACCTAGAGCAATTAAGGAACAAGACAAAACAAAAGTAATCCATATTGGAAAGAAAGAAGTAAAATTATGTCTTTTTTCAGATAACAGATCTTATGTATAGAAAGCCCTAAATAATTCACAAAAAATCTATTAGAGCTGATAAATTAGTTTAGCAAATATGTAGATATAAAACCAATAAAGAAAAATCAGTTGTATTTTACACTAGCAATGAACAGCTCAAAAATTAAGAAAATAACTCCATTTAAAATAGAATAAAAAATAAAATACTTAGGAATAAATTTAACAAAAGAAGTGCAAGTCTTGTACATTGAAAAAGAAATTAAAGAAGACCTAAATAAATTTAAAGAAATCTTATGTCATGAATTGAAAGGCTTAATACTGTTAAATGGGAATACTATCCAAATTGATCGATAGTTTCAAGGCAATCACTATCAAAATCTAAGCTGCTGTTTTTGTAGAAATTGACCAGCTGATCCTAAAATTCATACAGAAATGCCAGGGACATAGAATACCTAAAACAATTTTTAAAAAGAACAAAGTTGATGATTCACACATCTCAATTTTAAAACTTACTACAAAGCTACAGTAATCAAGACAGTGTGGTACTGAAATAAGAATAGGCATATAGAACAATGGAATAGAATTGAGAGTCCAGAAACAAACCCATGCATCTATGATTTTTTGACAAAAGATGCCAAAACCATTCAATGAAGAAAAGAATAGTATTTTCAACAAGTGTTGCTGTGACAACTGGATAGCCACATGCAAAATATTGAATTTAGACCCCTACCTCACATCATAATCAAACATTAATTCAAAATGGATAAAATATCTAAATTTAAGAGCTAAAAATATGAAAATTTTAGAAGAAAACATGTATGTGAGTCTTTACGACCTTGCGCTAGGCAGTGGTTTCTGAGATATGACCCTAAATGCACAAGTCACTGAAGACAAACATACAAATTACACTTCATCAACATTGGAAACTTTTGTGCATCAAAGGAAACTATCAAGAAAGCGAAAGGACAACCCACAGAATGGGAGAAAATATTTGCAAATCATGTGTCTGATAAGAGTCTAACATCCAGAATATATAAAGATCCCTTACAACTCAACAATAAAAAGACAAGTTACTCAAGTTAAAAATGGTCAAATGACTTGAATAGACATTTCAAGAAGACACACAAATAGCCAATAAGCACATGAAAAGATGCTCCATATCATTAGTCATTAGGAAAATGCAAATCAAATCCACAATGAGATATAATTTCGTACATAGTAGAATGGCTATAGTAATAATAATTTAAAAAGGGAAATAACAAGCGTTGGCAAAAATGTGAAGAAATTGGAACTCTCATAAATTGCTGATGGAAATGTAAAATGGTTGAACCATTGTGGAAAACAGTTGGTAGTTTCTGAAAAAGTTAAACATGAAATTACCATATAACCCAGCCATTCTATTCATAGGGATATATCCGAGAGAATCGAAAACATATGTTGACAGAAAAACATATTAACATTCATAGCAGCATTGTTTAGAACAGCCAAAAAGTGGAAACCATTCAATTGCCAGTAACAGATGAACCAATAAACAAATATGGCATATCTATATAATGGAATATTATTCAGCCATAAAATGAAATGAAGTATTGATATGAACATGGATTAACCTTGAAAACATCATGCTAACTGAAAGAAGCCAAACAAAAATGGCCACATAGTGTATTGCCCCATTTATACGAAATGTCCATCACAGGCAAATCCATAAAGACAGGAAGTAGATTAGTAGTTACCAGAGGCTGGAAGGAAGGGAGATTGAGGAATGACTACTGATAAGTATGAGGTTTCCATCTGGAGGGATGGAAAATATTCTGAAACTAGAGCTGATGGTTGCA
Organism: Rhinolophus ferrumequinum; assembly: GCF_004115265.2. Lineage (NCBI taxonomy): Eukaryota > Metazoa > Chordata > Mammalia > Chiroptera > Rhinolophidae > Rhinolophus > Rhinolophus ferrumequinum. The sequence continues at coordinate 96,937,740 of NC_046287.1, read as the reverse complement.
CAACAACTTTGTCAATATACTAACAACCACTGAATTGCACACTTTAAAATGGCACCTTTTTTGGCATGTGAATTTTGTCTCAAAAAATAAAGGAAAAAGTACACGGAAACATGTTTTTCTGTCTTCTCTTTCACATGTGCCCATGGTACCTGCCATTTCTGAGGCCTGAGGCTCTACAGGCCTTCATGATGAAGATGGGCTCCACCTACAATGTCCCCAACTGTTAGATTCTGGATCCAGCTTGTTTTGCTGCCTGTCCGTCTGCTTTCTGTCCTTTGAAAATCTGTTGAAATGCCTTGTCTACTGCTATCCCTCTTCCTTGCTTTCTTTGTTGTATGAGTTTGTTCCTCTTTGCGCCTCTATGTTGTCATTCTACAGGGCTGTCAGGAAGGATGGGAGGTGAGCACGTGTTCAGTGTCATCCCAGCCTCGATTAGCTTGCGGTTTGAATCTTCAAAGCATACAGAAATTCTTTCAGCAACAACACTATAGTAAAATAGCATGGTGTAACATCTCTCAGGGCTTTGAACTGTGATATAGTATCCAGGTAATTTAAGAAGTTTACCAGTTTTACCTCAAATGTGTAAATACTTTAGATTAAAATTTTGCCTTCATGTAAATGATCTGGATTAAGTAATTTGAAAGTCTCTTGGCTAATGGAGACATCACAGCGTTCTCTTCTGTGTTTGAAACAACCACAACTGATATTTATGATGTTGTCTTTATATAGAATTTCATTCATTCAACAAATAACGCGTTGAGTGCCTTATGTACAGGCACTGTCCTGGGTGCTGAGGACATAGCAGTGAAGAAGACGAAAAGCTCATTGCTCTCACGGAGCTTTCACTGAATAGGAGGGGAGAGACCACCAGTAAGTGAGTGACTTACATAAGATTTGTCAGATGAGGGGGGTACTATGAATAAAATAAAATAATAATATTAAGGGCTGGTGGAGGAGGTTGGCACATTATATAAAGAGTCGGGGAATGGGTTTACCCATTCACAGAAGTATTACAGGCTATTTACAACGATTTCTATATTATAGTGTCACCTGTAATCTCATTGCTCAGAAACAATCTCTGTAACTTTTATAGGGCATTAGTTATTGTCTTGAAAAACTTATATGTATAGTTTATATCACTTGTTCTCTATAATTGTATTTCTTTTTTTTTAATTAAAGTTTATTGTGGTGACAATGCTTAATAAAATTACATAGGTTTCAAGTGTACAATTCTGTAATACGTCATCTATATATCACATTGTGTGTTCACCCAGAGTCAGTTCTCCTTCCAGCACCATACTAACTTTACTTGAGTAGTTTTTGAAGTTATCACAAACTCTTTATCATTATCTGTTTTAAGTACTACATAATGGTGTACACATTTTAAATTTAGTTAGCCAGTCTGGTTGTTTCTGGCTTCAATGATTATACATATTTCTGTAATGAACATCTTTGTGTATTTATTTGATTTATTTTGAAAGTATTGATTCCATTATTGAAAGTATGATGATATCTTTAAGGCTCTTAAACCAATATTTCCAAATTGTACTTCAAAAAGGTTATATAAATATATACTTCCAAAATCCAAGCATTTCCTGAATTAGGTATTTCTATTTTAGAAATTTTCTTAATTTGATAGGTAAAAGTGGCATATTGTATTATTAATACAATTATTAATTGTATAATATTATACAATTATAATATTGTATAATATTATACAATAATATTATACAATTATAAAATTGTATAATATTATAAAATTGTATAATCAACTATTAATTGATTATTATTATTAACAATCATTATTATTATTATTATAAATTTTATTTTTTAGGACTAATGAAGCTGAACATTATTTTTCCACTGATTGCAATGCATACATGAACACACATTTATAGTGTTTAGTAATTTCTTATTTTATAAAATTTGGACTTTAATTCACCTCTGTCTAAATTTTGATTTTTTTCACTCAGTGAAACTGTTTGAGAGTCCCTGAATCAACTGGAAAAAACTGAGCTTATTATTTTATGGATGTGCTACAGTTTAATCAATCTCCTTTATTGATGAGTAATCTCTTTGATCCTACTTTTGTGCATCCATGAACAAAGCTAGGAGCAGTAATATTCTTGTACACACATCCTTATGTACTGGCACTTTCATATTTAAGAGATACATTCCCAAGAGTGGGATTGCTTGGTCAAGTGTGAATAAATTTTAAGCTTTAACAAATATTATCAGCTTCCTTCGTTTTTTTCCGTATGCTGTAGTATAGTCTATGTAGGATGTGAATTACGTATAACTGGAAAATTTAAAGAAACCTGCCTGTAAAGCCATGCAAGACTAGAATAGTGGTTTTCAAACCAGACTGCATATTCGAATTACCTGCAGAGCTTTTCAAAACCTCAATCCCAGGTTACATCCTTAATGAATGACATCAGAATCTCTGGGTTGGGACACAAATATCAGCATTTTTAGAGGAAAAATAAAATGAAAGTTTTATAAATCTGTGGTTTATAAGGTTTGTGCCAGATCTAAGATTTTCTGATTTTGTCCATAGTTGGTCCAATTGTAAATATTGGTCCATCTGTGAGCTGCTTGCTAGCAGCTCACTGATGGAGTCCAACAGGCATATCAATGACAACGGTACTGCAAGCTCGTTTCTCTGCCTTTATCTTACTTAATCTTACACCAAACCAGTAAGGCAAAGCGGATGATATAATCACTATTTTAAAAGCAGAGGAAACTGAGACTTTGGAAGGTGAAGTGGCACAGCCTCTTAACTCCCATCATTTAGTTATTTCAATCAATAATAGAGTCTAAAGATCAAACAATAAAACAATGGTTAACATGTAAGAAAAGAAATACGGGCTCATTAACTAATCAGGTCTTATTTCCAAAGAGTAAATCTGATTACATTGCTGCCTGCTTAAAACCCTTCAATGGCTTCCTTATGCCTAAAGGGAAAAAAAAAAAAATCCAAATTCCTTTGTGTGGCATAAGAGGTCCTTTGTGTGACACAAGCTCTGGCCCTTCATTACCTCTCCAGCCGTATTTCTCTAAAGACCCTCTCGTGCTCCTTATACTCAGTCATGCAAAATGTTTTGTAATTCTCCAAATCCTCTGGCTTTTTTTGTGCCCATGCCTTGGCTCAAGTTATTTGCTTTTTTTCTTAAAGTTCTATCTTCCCAAACCCTCTTTTCCCTCTCTCCCTCCAACTCTGTGGACCAATTTATCTTTAAAGGCTGATTCAGTTCAAAGGCCACCCCCTCTGAGACCTCCTTGCTGCTTCTAGAGTTCCCCAAAGGGCAGTGATCATTTGGGGTTTTTTTTTTTTTTAATAATGTCATGTCTTTCTTTCTTTCTTCTTTTTATTATTATTAATTTCAGGTGTAGAAAACAATGTAATAATTAGACATTTACACCCCTCATAAACTGATAACCCCTCCCCAATCTACTACCCCTCTGACATCGTCTATAGCTCTTAGAGTTCTGCTGACTCTATTCCTTGTGCTGTACTCCACATCCTGTGACTATATATATATATATAAAATTATAGTTGTTAATCAGCCTATCCACACTGCCTAGAATGAGGCCACAGTTGGTGTTTAATAAACGTTTGTCAAACGAATGAAGGGCGGTCATTGTCAGTCTTTGAAATATGGGAAACACGCAAAGGAAAATACATTATCATTCCTGATAGGACCTCATATTAGGGACTGTAGCAGATCGGTCAGTTGGACTCGAGATCTGTCTCTCAATTAAATCTTCGCTGTTGCTGGAATCTTTGTACCCTGGATTATCAGGGGTCTCAGTGGAATAAAGCGTGTCAGTAGGAGGTTGAGAAAGCTGGTAGCCACGCTGCCATTACCCGCTGTTTTGGTAATTCCAGAACTTACTCTTTTCCTTAGTAGTAATCATAAAAATGTGAGAAAATAAAAATCCTCCAGGAAAAAAGTAGGGATTCCTTCTTTAGTTGGTTGTTACATTTTTGGTGAGTCGAAAGTTCAAATGAGACCATAATCATCCTGAGTATAATGGTCCTTTCCTGTTAAAAAATCATAGCTAGTCAGCTTGGTAGTGTGTGGCACGTTATGTACTGTGTATGTGAGAGTGTGTACAGATGGGTTAACATTTGTATGTACTTGTGCACTTAGACACACACCAACAATTCAAAAGACAGCCTCCTGTATAATTTAGTCGCACACCCAGGACAAGGCCAAGGTCCCAGCTGTGCATGTAAAAGCCTGGCCTACGATTCTTCTGCACAGATTCACATCCTGGGGTGCTCATCTCATCCTATCGCTGTGTGCTCTGTGGCTACACACCTGGCTGAGAACAGGATTAATGTTGATGAGAAACGTGCCTGGTTCTCTGCACAAAAGATGATGTCTGCGCGAAGGCCGCCAAGGGAGGATTAAAAGCAAGAATGCAAGAATGTGCTGAGGAATCCGTGCTGAGATGATGAGCTGTGAGCTGATGCTGGTTCTGTACAGTTCCCAGTGTCTTAGTCACAGGCAGGATTTTCTTGCTTGCTCTTCATTCAACCTTCAACGTTTTAAACAAAGTTTGTTTGTGTTTTTTTTTTTTTTTTTTAAGATCTAACAGGAAACAAGGAGCCACAGTGAAAGTTGCCCAGTCAATTTTGATCTGAATAAATATTTGTCCGATTTGGAGAAGAGCCGAATGCAGTGAGATACTTGATTGTGTCAGGTAGTGAAGACCATGCATTCTTCCCTGATCACTCTTTTCACAATTGTCGCTCCTACTTTGAATTTGCACTTGGGATTCTGACACATTCGTACTTACTAGTCCTCTAACTGTTTCATGTGTTTTAGTTTCACCTTCAACAAGAGTCTGATATTCATGAGACTAGGAGAAATATACTATCATTTTTTTTTTCACCCAACACAGTACGAGGCATGTTAGAAACTGATACAGAGGTATTAATTGATTAATTTATTACAAATGCTTTAAAAAATAAGAAGTGTCTATCATTTAAAAATAAAACCAACTGAGAAGAACATCTCTCTTTCAGTCAGTAGAGACTTTCCACAGATTTTTTTTTTAGGAGTGGGGAGGCAGTAGGCGTGCTGAGTTTTCAATTGAATATTTTGCTGCCAAGAAGAGAACCATAGAGTATGGGAAAAAACAAAACCTGGAGCCAAACAAAGCTGATATTTTTCAAGCACTTGTTTAATTTAAAAACCACAGCATTTTTCATTGCTTTTTACCTTAAAAAAGAGAGCAACACACATCTGCTCAAAATTCAATCCAGAAATGAAATTATGAAATAAAGCTGTGTTACACTGTACATTTGGACATCCTCTGTTGGTGCAATGAGTCTGCCAGAAAATACGCTTAAATTGGTGTCTGTGCCTGAGGTGCCTACTAAGAGCCCAGATACATGGCCGATAAGAGTTATTCATAATTTCAAATCAGAGATGCTGAATTCTCATGGTTCCCTGTTTTGAACAATCCCATTTGAGTGTATATGGGAACTCTCTGTCTTTAATATTTACACCTGGCCCTAGGCGCAGAGATGTTGATCCAATAAGCATCTGTCATTCCATGCCTCCATTTGCTGGAATTCTAAGTTTTCTTCAGAAGTTTGCTCATATTAGCCTATCCCGTCACAGTATTAACTTTACTAAGTTGTGCTTTAATGTCAATTCTTATCCCTTCAATTTGTGCAAAAGCTCGCATGGAGCATATTGTCCATCATTTCTTCACTTACAGCCATGCATATGAATCCTTACATATAGCAATTCTTTTTTAGATTTGGTTTCTAGCGAAAAAATATTTTTCTAAAATTGACATTCTTTCTTTTGTCTGCTAATGATATGACACATATCTCGTTTCCACTTTTGCCTTGGCCTCCAGGAAGCTCAAAGTCATGTTTTATACTCACAGAAACTATATTATAAACTGTACATTATAATTATGTTACTAGACTACATTAGCAATACTGTATTTACTATATTTTTTCCTTTTAATCCTTAGTTCTCATTTCCACTCTGCTTTTATTAAGCCTATGATATGCTTTTGGTTGTAAATTATTTCAAAACCATTTTGGAGAAAGTCAGGGTTTCTATAAATGATAAAGTATAACTGTCTTTTATCGTCCAGCGAAGTTGTCTTTGTTTTATGCCTCTAGAAGAAATGGACTGCATCTCTCTTTTAAAAAATGAGAAGCAAATAGCTTGCTTCTTCATGAGGATGGGTATAGCATCCACATTAATAATAGATGCTTGAGACCAAGGATTACGTTTGATAACCAGGAAATTTTTCTTACCCATTTTCAGTAGCTTCCGCCTCTTACATTCTTTGTCCTTCGTATTTACTCTGGAAAGGTACTCAAGTTTATTAGCTAAGAGAAGATACAATTACACAGACAACAGCAATTAAGTTAGAATGATCATGATTAAATAGAGCAAAATTGAATTCAAGAATGTGAATGAGTGACAGTTAGACAGGCCCAGATAATCAGCACTGAGGCTCTGTCTGTTGGTGGGCTCGCTTCAGTGGCCGAGGCGTTAGCCACCCACCGTGCACAGATCGCCCCTGTGCAGCACTGCCTGTAGGAGCTCAGTGTTGAGCAGACTGTGTTCCTGCCATGGACAGACACAGAATCTCAGCCCTTGAACACGAGGCTTGATCTAACCAATGGGGCACAACTGCTTAGCTACGCTTTCCTGGTTGGTCTCAGGGGGCCACTCGTGTCAGTCATCTCTCATGCTCTTATCCACTCTTCATAATCACACTCATAATCACCAGTCTTCACTTCACACTCAAGACAAGAACCATATTTTGTCAACTACTAGTGGAGGCTAAGGAGCTTTCCATGAGAGCAAAGGCAGCCGGGCGAACCTCAGGAAGCCTCCTCGGGGTGATGTCTGTGGGCAGTGGTGTAGTCCACTCCCAGCTCACCCTTGGGCACTCTTGTGCATTGCACGGGGCAGCTGCAATTCGTTAAGCACTTCTGGATCCCATGTGTTTCCATGATCTGCTCTTCCTGTGCTATGTACTCATTAATTTTTCCCATTACATCACAAGTTCTTCAAGTCTAGAAGCAACGCTGACTTTTCCTTGGCAATTCTCTACAGCACAGTGGGGCTCCTGTGCCCTGCATCTTCTGAGCTGTGAGCGGCCCCCACGCTGCCCGGTTGGGTCACGACCAGAGTCTCTGGAGAAACCTGGAGTGATACACTTGGCCACCAACCAGGTGTGCATCTCGAAAACTGAAGTCCTCAAGCTCTTTGGCCTTAGGTTTTTCATTTGCAACATGAGGGAATTGGAATAGGCCCGTTTTCAACAATCTATTTGAGTTTATATTTGAAAAACCTGTTATAAACCCCCCAAAACTCCAAAACAAACAAACGAAAAAATCAAACGTGGGTCTTTTCCCAAAACCATGTCATCAGCAGCCTCTTTGAAGGTGGGAAACTTTTTTTTTTTTTTTTTTTTAATGATACCGCTGCGCCCTCCGGTGGTTGAAAGTAAACTCATCGAGCTGTTCATGCAGGAAGACAGAGCTGGGGGATAGGGAGGTCTGAGACACAGAGCCAAAGCCACGAAGATCAGTATGTGTATAAAATGACTATTCCAGAAAGCACGAATTGCCAAATCAAGTGGTTGCCCCGTACAACGGAGAGGCCCTAGGGGTCACCCGCCTGGGAATGCCAATCCCGAGACTGAGGCAACTTTCGCTTGGCTCACAGGAAATGGAGTATTTTTCAGTTACTTCCAAGAATCTCAGTATGCTGACAACTAGTGAGAGTCATCTTCCCTTCTTACTGGAGCCAGTACTAGATGAGGCTGTCAGGCAGGCTAGGGGTGCTGCCGGTGTCACCAGGACACCTAACAGTCTGCTGGAAGGCCCTGTCGAGTCCCCCTATTTCCTGGTTTGGAGTCCTCCAGAGCTCCAGACTCACCTACCATGTCAGGAAGAGTGATCACTGCTGACCTGTGGGGCGATAGAGAAAGCATGGGCCCCAACTCTGCGGTTCACTAGGTGTGTGTCGGTGCGAAAGTTACTTAAATCACTGCGAGCTTCCATATTCTCAATCGCAAGCCTGGTTGAATCATGAGGTTTGCTGGAATGAAATAACAAATTCAAAATCTCTGGCACTCCATGAATGTGATTCCTTGTGCAGCTCAAGGTATTCAGACACATTTCTGGATTCCTTTCATGGGTCACAGAATTTACGGTTGGTAAAAATTGAGGGATTTACCTAAGTCATAGAATGAAAAAAAAAAAGGCACGTGAAGAACTGGTTTCTAGGCAAAGTCTAAATAACTTCTGCAGGATGTGATGTAGCAGACACAGTCCTGGACTGTGAGAAGAATGGCCACGCAGCCAGAGCCCACTGTGTCCACAGGACCACCACCAAGAGAGAGAAAGGGTTAAAGAACGGTTTGGGTCCTTACTATCATCATAAAGGAACATTTATTGAACACTTATTATATATGGGGCAGTGGAAGAGATGCTGGTGAATATTAAGAAGAGTAAGTAAGGAAACGTTGTATTTGATCTTTCCAGGTAGCTGAAACTTTAGACATTCACTTGGAGGGTTCCCATAAGCACATCTGTACTGCTCAGCTCCTGGGCTTTTGGTTCTGAAAGATGTTATAAATTTAAGATATGTCATCTGCCTCCAAGAGATTTATATTCTAGCCATGAAGAAAATGCAGATATATATATAGGTGTATATATACATATATGTATATATATGTGTGTATATATATTATATGTACACACACATATATATACATACACACACACACACAATTTTAGTATAGATATATAATACAGAGGGTGCCAAAAAAAGGTGTACACACAGTGTGAGGGATATAAAAGATAAACGTCTAAGTATTACTTTGTCTTGTGCACCTGAAACTTAAAAAAAAAAAAGGGAAAAAAAAGGTGTACACATTTTAAGAAAGGAAAACTATATTAAAATTACAATACTCAATATATATCAATAACAAAATATGAACGCAAGTCACGTTTGACTTCTGCAATTACAAGAGGTGCTCAAAGTGGTTACCATCAATGTAATTTTAATATAATTTTTTCCTTTCTTAAAATGTGTATACTTTTTTTGGCACCCTGTATGTGTGTGTGTGTGTGTGTGTGTGTGTGTGTGTGTGTATACTTAAACATGGCTTCCCAAATTCTTTTGGTAACTTGAGACCTTAGAGTTTTACTAAGTTAAATAATAAAAATTATGAAATATCTAGATATTAAAAAAATCACAAAATACTGAAATATTAACTCTAAGGTAAGTCTGAGTTCATCTACTTTTGGTTTGTTATTATAGGAAAGCTAAAAGATAAGATCTGTTAATAAATGTGTTTTGTACTGTATGAAAAATATGATTGCAAAAGAATTGTCAATATATTGCCAACAAAGCCTACACTTCTAAAAATTACAAAGTATGTTTGTAGATGTTCCAAAAGAAATGCTAATTGTTTATTTATTAGTTATCAGTAGGAATTAAGATTCTGAAGGTTATGGATTCTAATTAATATGAAAGAAAATGATGTGTGTTTTCAGAAAACGTGTAAGATATAGAGATACATTTTTGAAGGAACTAAAAGAAAGTAGTTTGTCCTAAAGATGGTTATTTCTGAATGAGTGAGAAGAGACAAACTAAGAGGAACTGGGAAAGTTGTAGAAGGTTTGTGAAGAAAAAGTATTGAAATTTTTTATGTATGGTTAAGCTAAATATAATTAATTAAATAAACTTGAATACCAAAAGTAAGCTGGTGCAAAATTAGAGTTGAGTGTTCTCTCTCTGCTAAGTAGGACAAAGTTTCTTAGACTATTGGTCTCCTACTGATATTATGAAAAAGTTTTCTTCCTGAAAAGCAAGAAATAATTGTCATCAGAATAATTTTCTGTGTTTTATATTGTCTTAATCAGGTCCTTGGTTACTTAAGAAAACTAAATATCCACAATAGTAAGAACTAAGTTTTGCTAATAATTATATACGCGTCTATTTTGGGACTGTTGGAGTTCATGTGCCCTTCTTATGTCAGATACATATAAGTAAATGTAAAGAATGGTTTGACTGTGTAAGTTCAGGGTAAATTCATCAAGCTTGGCCTAGCAAAGTGTTATAATAATTCTGACTTACTGTAGCATCCCTGCTGAGAAGGTTCAGATCCTTAGGAAGGCCAGGAAACTTGTTATGACGTCTTTAACAACTGAGACAGGGAAAACAAGGAAAGAAAGGAACAGCGAGACCGGAGACGAGATCAGAGACAGGTCAGAGTTTTGGTGGCAGTTATAGACAGGAGTTATAACACCAGGAGCCTGATTTGGATGTGAAAGCCCAGATCACTGCAGTAAAGAATGTCCAAAACAGCTTTGCCCCCTATGCAAACAAAAAGGGCACTGAATGAGGAATTGTCCCCTACTCTAAAGGGAGCAGGGACCAACTCCTTCCCACAAATGGCTGCGATCAACTGATGGGGCCCAAGATTCCCAGCGACTCTCAAGAAAAAAGCCACGATCCTCATCACAGGGGAGGAAATGCAGGTGACCCTTAACGTGGCAGGTAAGCCTGTTAATTTCCTGATCAATACAGGAGCCACTTACTTTGTCTTAACCTCTCACTCTGGACCTATTTCCTCTGAAACCTGCTCAGTTGTGAGGATAAATAGAGCTCCGAGATATGGGCTCATACTTAGCCTGTTTCTTGCCAATGGCCTGCAACCAAGATTGAAAACGACTGGACTTGGAGCTGAGCTGCGCCCTCCACAACTACACTGAAGGACAATGACTTGACTTGGAGCTGATGGGCCCTGGAAAAGCACACTGTTCCTCAATATTCCCCAATAAAAAAAATTAAAAATAACATAAAATAAAATAAAAAATAACGTAGATCTTAAAAGTTCTCATCACAAGAATAAAAGAATCGTAACTATTTGAGATGATAGATGTTATCTAAACATATTGTGGTAATCATTTTGCAATATATACATATATCAAATCATTATGTTGTATACCATAAGCTAGCACAATGTTATATGTCAATTATATCTCAATGATAATAATAACAATAATAATAATACTAAAGTACAGACCCTCTAGTAGTAGGATGAAACTCACTTGGGTCTCTCTGATGTTCTCTCATGACCAGACTCAGTCCACACATTCTTTGCTGGAATACCTCAGAAATTATGCTGTGTTCTTCTTGGGGGCCAACTATATCACCCTGACCCACTTCAGTGACGCTAATATTTATGAAATGGTCAAGCTGGTGTCTGCCAGTTCCTCCATGATAAAGTCACCATTGTGCACTTTGTATTTGATTAGTGTTTTGGGAGAGATATTCAATATTATGTCAATATCTTCTTTGTCAAATCTCTGTGGACCTCTCTTAGCCACAAATTAGGCTCCTGTTTTCAGTAAAGAGAGGAAAAGTGGAGAGAGAGGAGAAGGCAGAAAGGGAAAGAAAATTAAGAGCATTTAAAGGTATCTAACTAGAAATATTTAAAGGTGGAGATCAACAACTTCTATTTCCCATTTTTAATATTTCTTCTAGCATTGCCTTGGGTTGCTATAATAATGCTTACCTAAACCAAGAAAATGTGTTCCAAAGACACATTTAACTGAACAAAATCTTATTATTAATGATAATCCCAACTGATTTTTTTTTCCAGAGTTTACTACTTGCTAAGGTTTCTCTAGGTATCAGTATTTTTAATCCTCACTACCATTGGATGCGCTGGCAGTATGGTGATTTCCACTTTACAGAGGAGGGAACTGAAGTATAGATAGCTTAAATAACCTGTTTTAGGACCCACAGCTAGTAAGCCACCTTAGAATTTCCATGGCTAAAATCTGTGATGGTAATTTTCATCTCTATTGATAAATGTAACTACTTAGAATCTGCCATGCCCAGAGTTCCACGGTGCTATATGCCAAAATGTTGAGTTCAATTTCAAATTTAAGGTCAAATGATGGAGTGGTTTCCAAAACTGGAGAATAAGTTTCCCATCTCCTACCATAGTTAGAATTCTTGAAATGATTGTTTTGTTTTTCAATTTCCAAATTTTGTTTTTCAGAGGAAGTAATGCTTTGACCTTCCATTTCACCCAGCTAGCTCAAGAAGAGTTTTGCATTTGGGAATAAGTAATAAGCTGAATATTCAGAATAAAATTGAGCAGTGTCCAGAGAAAGAATCAACTGCATAAACACAAAACACAACCTGGCAGGCAAGGAAATCTGGGCCTGAGTACAGACTCAGCATACTCACTGAGCACCCCATTTTCTACCTAAAAAGAGAAAGAGGGGTATCTCTTGAAGCCTACTATATAGTGAGATAGGAGCTTCGTACGCTCTAAAGAACCATGTGGAGGTGGCATTTTTATCTTGATTTCTCTGATGAGAAAATTGAAGCTCAGAGAGGTCAAATAGGTGGCCTCAGCTTGTATAGCTGGTAAGTAGTGGAGCTCAGATGTAAACCCACAAAAAGTGTGGTCTCCAAAAAGTGTGTTCTTTTAGTTTATATCATGATGACTACTTTTAGGTGAGTGATAGTCTACTTAGAATTGAGCAGTGTGTTTCTCAACTCCCTAAAACCCATTTGGCGAGACCTATATAATCTGATCATAACGTGGTGGGTTAGGAATCAAGAGACTGTAGAGCCAGGTGCCTGAGTGAGGGTGCAGAAGTCCTGCTGTTGGGTGAGAATCAAGGCTCCACTCCCAGCAGCGTGATTTTGGGTCTATTCCTTGACCCACAGGTTCATTAGTGTCTTCAACATAAAATGGCAGTTATAATATTTGTCTCTTAGAATTGAGAGGATTAAGTGAGATAATACGTAAGCAATGCTTAAGACAGGGCCTTGCAAACGGTAAGTGCCCAATAAAAGTTAGTTGTTAATATGTAGTATAACTGAATGGTATGGCGAAAGAATGTTGATTAAGTTATCAATATGAACCTAGATTATCGTTTCCAGAGGATTACAGCATTCTAACCGAAGCCCTGTCCCACTCAACAGCATAAGAGTAACCAGAGTGAGAGTGTGTATAATATACACAATCATCAAATTTAGGGTAAGAGAAAGCTGGGAGGAGTAGTGAATGTGTTGGGCAATAGAGCTGGATCCAGAAGGCTTGGGCAGTAGACAGTATTTAGCTGCCACCAACTATTCAGTGACCTAAACTAGCAGTCATTTATTGTCAACGGACCTCAGCTCTAGGCTGGGGTGTTTGAATTGGGGGCAACTGCGCTCCACGGGTGTTGTACCTTTCTCTGAGGATTAGCAGCCATCCCATATGCAGCCTTCTCATGTTCTATACATGAAGGTCTATCATATAAAAGAGAAATTAGACATGCGTGGTATTATTTCATAGGTAGACCTTAGACCTATGGAAAGAATAGTGAAAATTTGAATGCGAAGAATGATGCCGTAACCACTGCTTACCAGTTTGTGGGACCTTGGCTAAGCCATGTCAATGGCCTCATTTGTACAGAAGCAATAAAATGAATAGCAACTCAGTCCCATTGCGGATTAAATGGGAATGTGTTTTGTAACTGTACTTTGCAAATTATCAAGTGCTGTACAATTTTGGTATGATAATATGGGCATCAGATTCCAGTCCATTTTAAGGAAAGGTCTGAAGCATCTGAATGCTACTCTTAGAGTTTGATGAGACCATCGAAGCTGGTGGGAGATCACTGGGAATTTCTGGCAAGGATGTTGGAGAGAGGTTCAAGCAAGTGTGTGGGTCCTCAACCGGATTATTATGAAGGTCCCTTTTCACCCCAGGTATTCTGTGATTCTGCTGAAGAAGAAAGATAGTGCCAATTGTACAAAAAGAAAGCACCGGGTAGACACTACATAATCTGGTCTGGACTGAAGATTCAGGAAAACGGAGTGAGTCGTCTTAGAAGAGCTGTAATTGTGTCATTCCGGCAACCTTTAGTGTTATTAGACCAGTGTCAGTACCTATGAAGGCTTTCCCTTATGTTGGAAACACACCCATTCATGTTTCCGCCATTCTGGCCGAAATGTTTCCTTTCTTTCCAAGACCCATTGCAGGGAGTAAATGTAACCGAGAGAAGTACATTGCATGGACACTGTGGTGAAATGAAGCCAATGTGATTCATTTAAATAGGACCAAGCACTTCCCAGCCTGGGGTAATTGTTCATCATTGGTCATTTGAGAGCAGGGGTTCATGTGTTCTCAGGTATCTCAATTGTCAAGAGAAGCCAGAATTCTGGATTGTAAGTAAAATCGGCCCAACTTTTAAATGTCGACGTAATTCTTTAAACGCTTCAATTATTATTAGCATACATTTAACCTTGGGTGGAATGCATATTACATCAATAATACCATATTATAGATAGGAAAGCAAACACGGAGTGGTGAGAAGCTTGCCTACGGTCAGGCGGATAGGATTCGAACCCACATCGGTGATTTTCCAGTCTGATCTGCATTAGACCTTTGTGCCTACTTGACCCTCCAACAAATGAAAGCATTTTGTTTATAAACTGCTCAAAACTTAATAAAATGATTTTAAACACTGCATCTCGCATTTTCTCAGAACTAGCATGAATTAAGTGGGCCCAATAATACTAAATAAATATGAAAACCTTAAGACCCTTACCTCCTAGGTAGTTGGTTGCATTACATCGTCATATCATCCATTCCCTGGAAAAAGATAAGGTGAAGTGCTCCAAGAAAGGCTACTTCACAAGTAGCGATACCCTTGCTCTTCTAATAACACTTGTGGGTTTTCTGTCTCATTTGTATTCCATAATATTGGTATAATTTTGTGGAAAGACTGGCATGAGTTTAAGGGTGTGGGAGAAACACAGCTTTTAGAAAGACTAAGAGTCCTATTATGTTGGGAAAGAAGAGCTACAGGAGAATCTTCAAGTCATCATGTGGATGACATTCGTGTGAGGAAAGCTGATAGGCTTTATACCCCCAGCAATCTCCAAGCCCACAAAAAAGCAGCATTTGATATATTTTGTAATGGAGGACAGAGCACAGATTCCTCACAACTTGCCCCAGGTTTTACCAAGTGTCGGTGCCACTCTTTGAGCTGATACTATTTCTGCTTTTCTTATAAAGACAAATATGGCATTGAATATAGTTTTCTCAATCTTTCTATTATAAAGACAAATGTAGATTTTGGGTTTAAAAGCATGTTTTGTTTCTGTGTGTCTAACCTGCTCATCTGGATTTTACTGTGGCCTTTATGCCCAATTTTCTTGTCCTGTGAATAAGATCAGGGTAGGGTGGGGCTATGGCTGCCTTATTCTGAGTTACAATGGCGTGAGGAAGATGGAAAACACCCACTGTTCTCTCATCAAAACATCTGTGATGGATTCAGTTAGGAAAATGGTACTTAATTTTTTTTAAAGTAGGCTGGATTTCTCCACACTAAATTCTAACTGTGTGTGTGTGTGTGTGTGTGTGTGTGTGTGTGCGTGTGTGTGTTGCCACTTCTGGTAGGTAAAAGAATTCTTGAAAGAATATTGAACACTTCCTGAATCATTTGGGCAACCACAGGTTAGTACCTAGAGAATAATTTTAAAAGCATTAACAATAATATTCTTAGTTGTCGTTTAGGTTTCTTATACAATGTATCCATACTATGTAATATTATTTAGCAATTAAAAACTATGTATTTAAAGCATATGTAATAACTTGAGGAAATATTTTGTAATAATCAATAAAATAATGTCAATTCAAATTTAAATTGTTTGAATTAGATCTCTTTTGGTTGCCAGTAACATTGACCCAGCTCAGATAAAAGGGGTTTTAAGTATGTTTCAGAAGTGTCATGAAAATCAAAACATAGAAATCAATGACAGATAGATCTCTTAAAAACTGAACCTGGACCAGCACTGAGGGAAGGAAGGAAAGCCAGCAGGTCAGAGGAGGTGATTCCTGCTGACACCATCCAGCGCCCAGGAAGGAGAATCTCTCACAGAAGCCCCTGTGGACTTCCTGTATTATCTCATTGGCCAAAACTGGGTCATGAGTCCTTGCCTCATCCAATCACTAGCAGGGGGTTGGGGGAGGGGAGTGGTTGCCATAACTGACTTGGACCAACTGTGATTCCTTCCAACTGAGCATCCACAGGAAGAAGGCAGCATGTGTGTTACGTGAGCGAGCAACACCATCCTACCACAAAGGAGAAATGGACAAGGGAGCTGAGGGTTCAAAGCCAAGGGAACAGAAGACCAGGAGGGTACAACATGCAAAGGTGCAGAGTTGTGCCAGTTAAGTCCAAGTATTACATCACTCCGTGCTCCTCAAACCGGAGGATGCAAAACAAGAGTACCCAATACATCTTTCTGAAGCAAGACATTTATTGAAAGGTTTGGAAAACCGAGTACTTTAGTAAGAATCACCCCTTCCCACAGAGCAGGGGAAGGAAGAAGGGTCCCAGGAAAAAACAGTCCAGTCTCTGAAGTTGCACCCAGCTGGGGGCTGAAGTGGTGGGCCTGCAGCAAGGGTGGTCCCTCTTCTTCTTTACCAGGGAGCTCCAGGCAGTCTTCCAAGGCGGTCCTTCTGAAGGCCCCGACGATGCCAGATGCCACGGAGATGCCAGATACCCTGGCTGTGAATCCCATGCAGAGAACACCATGGCACTGTTCACATCTCCATTGTCGGCTGGACCAAGTCCTCTCGCCCACGGCTCCTTGGACACGTCATGTGTATGTTTTGTACTGCTGCCACCTGCAGTTTGCATCCAGCCTCTGGCTGATCTCCCCCACCACGTGGTCAGGCTCCTTGGACTTCAGCTTTATCCAGTTCAGACTTTAAACTGCTGGGAGCCCGGCTTGACCTCCCCAGAGTCTTGTTCTAGCCCTGCCTTTGCCGTCAAAATCTAAAGGGGCTTCACCTGATTGCCTTTGCAGTACCCCTTCTTGGGTGGCAGACAGAAGAGTTTTCGTAAAACGTTTAAGCCCCTCCTAGCCACCCGCCGCTGCAGGCCCTGCTTGATTTCTTCCGGGTTTTCACTGCTGCTGGTGGTTCTATGGCTAGAGAGAGAGTCCCCAGGGTGACACTGGGGGGCTGGGCTAAGGATGGTGGTGCTGAAACCAGGGCTGGGTTTGGGAGTGGCAGTTCTGGAGCCTGGGCTGTGCTCGGGAGTGGCGATCCTGGAGTCCCGGCTGGTCGCAGGAGTGGAGTTCTCCGAAGTGGAGGTCCTGGAGCCCCAGCAGTGCTTGGGAGTGGAGAGCTCAGGAATAGCATTCCTGGGCCCACAGCTGGGCTCAGGAGTGGCGGTCTTGGATCCCATGCTGGATGAGGAGGTGGTGGTCCTGGACTCCGAAAGGGTGGTGCTGTGCTCCAGGATGGCTGCAGGACCGGCAGACACTTGGGCCTTCTGCCCTGGCTCGTGGTCCATAGGCTGCTGCTCTGCCGGCCGGGAAACGGAGCACTCGGATTGAACCTTCTGGGCTGGGGAGGGGCTGCGGCTCTGGAACACAGGAGGATGGAAGGGCTTTACCTTGATGGTGCGATATGGGAATTTTGTTTTTTCTGTGTGTAAGATGCGGTATGTGGCCATGATGTTGTTGTATATTTTATTTGACAATGTGTCCTTGATGTCTCCCTGATGAAAGCCCAGATTAACCATCTCTTCTTCTACCCAGGGGTCTATGACATCACTGGGTGGCTCAACATACGGCTTCAGTTCTTCCTTTTGGCCCGTGTTTAGTCAAGGATCTGGCATGATGTCCTTTAGGTTTTCCCTCTGCTCAGGGTTGAGGGTTAGCAGTCTTTTGAGGAAGTTTTCCACGTCAGTGGACAGGTATTGCAGTACCATATACTGCCCACTGCCTATCTTCTTCAGCAGCTCCTTCCAGCTCATTGCGTCGAAAGGGATGGTGTTCGTGAGCATCTGGTACAGTAGCACTCCTAAGCTCCAGATGTCTGCGACACGTCCATCATATGTTTGGCCCAGGAATAGTTCTGGGGTTGCATACATGGGACTGCCACAAAACGTGCCGAGTTGATGGACATTGAAGGATGCTCTAAGTCCAAAGTCTGCAAGTTAACGTTCATCCGCGTGTCTAACAGCACGTTTTCTGGCTTCAGGTCCCTGTGAGCAATGCCCTTCTTGTGGCAGTAGTGCACTGCTGACACCAGCTGCTGGAATACGCGGTGGGCCTTGTCCTCCGACATGAGCCCATGGTCATGAAGATAGTCTAGCATGTCCCCTCCGGGCATGAGCTCCATGACAAGGATGAGGGATTCCACCATGCTGATCACATGGAATAGTTGGACAATGTCAGGATGGTGCAAGACCTCCATGCAGCGGACTTCATGCAGGAGAGATCTGTGTGTCCTGTCAGAGACCTCTTGGTGGATGATTTTCACAGCCACCTTTCTTTCCGTGAGAATGTGCTTGCCCAACACTACCTTGCCATAGGAGCCCTTGAGGATGTTTCCCTGGAGCTCGTAATGGGCACTGTGGGGCTCCTGGTCAACAGGGATGTCTGTAAAGTCATGTAACATGGTGACTCGCTAACTACACTCACTGACGACACTAACTATGCTCTCCAACTGTGCTCACAAACAATAAATATACCAACTATGCTGTATCGACAATATTGCTAACTATACTAATAATAATAACTATGCTAACTACACTGACTAAATATACTAACTGTATCAACAGTATTACTGTGCTAATAAACAATAATAACGATACTAACTACGCTGACTATATACGCTAAGAGAAAAAGGAGGAGAAAACAAGCTAAAAGGTCCAAGTCCAACAGGTCACCACAAATCAGCTTCCTGAGCTATCAGGGACAGAAAGCTCAGCCCAGGGCCTTACACAGCAGCTTGGGGTAATTCCCTCCCACTGGTGCTGTATGAGCTCAGAGCCAGAAGCTGACCGTATATGGCTAAGGATAAACTACAGTGGGTTTCTCAGTTTGGGGTTTCAAGACCCCTTTACTCTGAAAAAAAGGGAGGAGATCCCCAAAGAAATTTTTATTTATGTGGGTTATTAAAGGCTGATATTTATTTTATTAGAATTGAAAGTCTGTAGGATGCTTAAAAAAAAAAAGTTGTGTATTAGAATGTTTTCCAGGGGTGATAATGTTGCATTTTGAAAAGCCCCCTAAGATGATTTGTTTCCACTCCTTCAGCCAAGAAATGTGCTGCCCGTTAAGAAGCACTACTTGGGTGTATTGTATAATAAAGTAATTTTTTATGTAAAATGTTCATTTAAAAGGTATCTACATGTAATTGTTCTTTAAAACCACCTTGTGCTTATTAATACCATATCTTAGCTGAGTAGTCTCCTCAGAAAATACTTTCAGGTTGTGTATTCATTTTGGATACTTCAGGGTTTTTTTGTTGGTTTGTTTTTGTTTTTAAATAAATGGAACCTTGTTAAAAGTGGAAAAAAAAACACACAAAAAAACTGAACCTGGAAAATCCACTGAGCATAAGGCTTTTTCCTTGGACTACTGGATTTCCCTGTGGAGCCTTCTGCCTGCATGCCTGCTTCATATGTCTCTCTCTAACATACCGTAATGTACCCCCTCTCCTTAAACATGGTTGTTATTTTGTTACAGTTTCTTACACTTAATCCAAAATGTTTCCCTTACATCTTGCATCTGTTCCTCTCAGCTTTAGTACTTATAGGCTTCATCTCTCAGTCTCCCAATTCTAAATTCCTAAACTGATTGGCTCAGTTCATCTTTTGGGAGTCAGGCCACCAACTTGTAGGTCCTTAGGCAAAGAATGGGCTCCCCTTGAGTCTGATGGCCAGAGAGGTCAGGTCCTTTGGCATCAGTATGTACACAAAGGCTGGAGGAGTCTTATGTGAGAGACATCATAAATGTGTCTAGTTCTTAATACTATATAGACATATGAGGTAAGACAATTAAGTTCGTGAACTTGTTGCAACGATGTTGCTAACCTTTTTTGATATCAGAGGGATTATTCATTATGAATTTGTATCAAGTGGACAAACAGTTAATCAAATTTACTATTTGGAAGTGCTGAAAAGGCTGCATGAAAAAGTTAGATGACCTGAACTTTTCCCCAACAATTCATGGCTCTTGCATCATGACAATGCACCAGCTCACATGGCACTGTCTGTGAGGCAGTTTTTAGCCAGTAAACAAATAACTGTATTGGAACATCCTCCCTATTCACTTGGTCTTGCCCCCAGTGACTTCTTTCTTCACCTGAAGATAAAGGAAATATTGAAGGAAGACATTTGATGACTTCAGGACCATTGAAGGTGACAGTAGTGATATTCATCAATAAGGTATGTAGCACTTTTTCTAGAATGAGTTCGCAAACTTAAATGTCTGATCTTATAGTATGGATAGAAAACAGAATTAGGGAAAGAAACCAAAATATTAATAGCAGTTGTCTCTGGAAAGTAGTATTACAAAGAATTCTTTTTCTTCATTTTGAAAGTGGTCTTTTTTAAGACACTAGCCTTATACATTGATTTTTAAGATTGTGATCAACAATAAAACCAAAAGACACTAGAAAAATCACTGTGGAAAGCTAGATATCAAGACTAGAGAAAAGGTCCTCAAAAAGTGTCACTGTAAAAAAACAAATCATAATTATGTTCCCCACCATCCTATGGAAGATGCCTTCTCTCTCGGCTTGCCTATAAATACCTGTCACTACTATATTAATATGACTCTGTTGATGTAATATTAGTCTTTTCCACTAGAGAAAGTAGTGCAGAGTTCTGTAATACTCCAACTTGGCATAGACCAAATTTGATTGGAAGGAGAGAAGAGTCAACTGACTGGCCTAGAATACAAAGCTTGACCAATGAGGTTGCCAGCCTGCCCTGGATACCTCCAATGGCATGCTGGTACGTGCTTAATGACCAACAACCCTGTTTGTAGCAGCTGCATCTTTTTTTGGTGTAAACACTCCCACCATGGCTGATTTCAAGCTACCGATGTGATGCCACTGAATGCAAGATTAGGAAGAGATGTGCACAGTTGCCTCCAGCATTCCATCGAGCCCACCACAATGGGGCCTCGGACCGTGAGCTGAAAGCAGAAATGTACAAGACAACAGAACAATGGCCTGAGGGGGTTCCACGAAAACCAGCCCACCTGCCTCTTTCTCTAGGAGGTCTGCTTAGTGTTTGTCCTATCAGACCACAGAAGGTGTAACCTTAACCTACGAGGATATCAAACACCAAATCTAACTTGGTGATGCTGTATCCTGATTGGCAGTTGTAGACTTCCATGAGTGATTAAGATAATTAGGTAAGGGGATGAGTCAAACCTGGGCCCAGGAATGTGGGCCAGATGAACACCCTTTCGGTGAGGTGCAGTCCGTCTTTGCGGGGCTCAGCCTGGCAGTGGAGGTCATAGAGAAACAGGTCTCGATGTGTGAAGATTCTGAGCTCAGGTCCCAGATCATATCTCTTGTTGTTATGCACCCTCAGCAAACCGAAAAGTGACCTCCCAAATTGTTGGGGCTACATAATTGCCTTCTTTGTGGGTAAGCATCTTTGAATCCTGAGAAGGTTGTGAATTAAATATAAAAATGTGTAAGGGCTGAAATCCATCAATCTTGTGGCATTTATAGTTTAGTGCTGAGAAATAAATTGTGCATATTTGACAATTTAGTTATTTGTAATGTTGAAAAGAAATTGGGATATTGGAGCAACAGATTAGCCTACAAGTCTATTAAAAATATGTTACCGAATAGCTCATTTTGACTTGCTGTTTTACATTGAAGTTTTACACAAATTACATATATTTAAGATAACTTAAGAATCATGACATTTATGTTTGTTCGATTTCTAAGCGTCATTTAAATGCTCAAGAAAATTTTGTTTATTAAATTGTAGCACTTACAAGGAAAGTTGAATAGTTCACGTTTATAAATAAGTCTGAACTATTTATGGCAGTCTAAGTGAAAATTTCCTTAGTTGAGATTGCTCAAATTTGCTAGTCATGCTATTCATTTTATAAAATAATAAGATTTATAAGTTGGATTAAAAGCTAAATGAAAAATTAGATTTTATAATTTGTGACTTTACTAAAATATTGCTTTTTAAAATAAAAATCACCTTAGCGTAATATTTTGGTGCACAAAAGCCATTCTTGAGACTATCAGTCTGTCACTGACATGTGAGTCCCACAGGCAGCCATTTTCTTTCTTTCTGTCCTCTTGTCCCAACACTTGGTAGATGCATCTGATTATGCTCACGTCACACTCACTACCAGCTTGTGCTAGGCAGCTTGTGTGCCAGCTTGTGCCTTTCTTTCTCACAAGGCTCTGCACTTCTCCGGGGAGGGGGTCATTCTTATTTCTTTTTCTATCCCCTGAACCTCGTGCAAACCTTGGCACTAGTCTTAGCTCAGGCTGCTATTAGCGAATACCAGAGACCGGGCAGCTTAAGCAACAGATGTTTATTTATCACAGTTCTGGAGGCCAGAAGCATGAGGTCAGGGTGCCTTCCTGATCAGTGAGGACCCTCTTCCTGGGTTGCAGAGGGCAGCTTTCCTGCTGTGTGCTCACATTGTGGAGAGATCGTCTGTCTCCTGTCTCTTCTGATAAGGGCACTAATCCTTTTATGGGGGCCTCACCCTCATGACCTAATCCCCTCCCAAAGGCCCTACCTCCTAATACCTGCACATTGAAGATTAGGGCTTCCACATATGAATTTTAGGGGGACACAGACATTCAGTCCATAGCAGGGGACCTCAATAAATATTTGCTGAAGGAATAAACAGTGGGGAGAAAGCCGAGGTGGGGGAAGAAAGCAGCCCCAGGATGGACTCAGGGCAGGCGTGTGGAAGGGAGGCCAGGGGCTGGCCTCACACTGGTTTTTCTGGCCTGGCCTCTCACATGCTTCTCTCAGGCTCCATGCAATTCTGCATCTGTTTGTGAGTCACGGAGCTGGGCTCCATCATTTCCTAAGTCGCTCTTCTCCACATTCCAAAGAATCATTCAGGGTGATGTTATAGCAACACTTGCCAGTCATCGTTTGTAGAAGGATTCACTGAATTATGTCACCCCGTGACTGGAGGCAGCTGCTCCTGGTCCATCAGAAGTCTCCATCTCCTTGACAAGGTGGCCTCTGTGAGGCAGCAGCTGCTGTCTTCATTGTTTCCGAGGGAGCACAGCCAGGCATCAGCGATTTCTTTTTATTAATAAATGGATTTGTTTTAACTGGATAGTTGGCTATAAGGATAAAAGGAAATTCAGAATGAGTGACTCTGTCTTTTTCATTTCTATGATTGCACCTCGAAGCATAGTACCTTGTACCTAATAGACATGTTATTAAATATTTGTTGTGCAAGCAAATGTGAGAATGGATGAATGAGGAAAGCGTTCCATAAGGGAAGGGGTTGAATTCCATAAAAATGCTTTTGTAAAAGATGGCAGTGAAAGTGGTAACTGACAACTCGTTTATCTGTGTACAACAGTGAGTGCCTTTCTTCTTCCGGGAGCTCTTATTTCAAGTGTGAGTAACAGTTACCACCTTCCTCAAATCCCCTGCCCATCCACAGTGATTGGATAGAGCTGGCCCTGGGGCAGCTGGGGAGTGTCTGTCATTCAATGCGCCCAGTGCAGGGAATAAAACTGGCCAAAGAGAAAAACAGGCAAAAGACAAAGAGAGGGTCCATGTGGCATTTCAAACCCTGGTTTTATTAATTCCTCAGGCCAAAATTTCCTTTTTTTTTTTTTTTTTAAACCTAAACTAGTTTGAGTTAATTTCCTCAAAACTACAGTGGAAATGTAATGGCTGTGTGTGATGTCAGAGGAGTAGTAGATTGGGGGAGGGGGTTATCTCTTTATGAGGGGTATACATGTCTAACTATTACATTGTTTTGTACACCTGGAACTAACAATAATAATAAAAGCAAAACAAAACTAAGAACCCTTACTAATCGAAGATCGACGGTTCTAGTAATAATGTGGTATGTTTTGAGTGCTTACTGTGCTCACAGAAACCTTACAATGAAAGTTTTAGTATCATTGAGTTTTTCAGACGAAGAAGCAGCACCAACTAAGGTAGTTTCCATGCCCAAGTTCACACAGCTCCTCCCAGGGTGTTGAAGGACCTCTCCGAGCTCTAGCACCTGATGACAGCGAGGAAGGTGGTGCCCCCTCCCCCATTACGTCAGAAGCAGAGTCTAGCCCATCAGCGGGAGTCTGTGGAGTCCCACATAGAACCAACCAAGCCGGGAAGGGTGGGAGGGTGCCACACTCAGAGTGGCCTTGATGTTTCTACTAATCGTTGTTTGCTGCTAACCTTGGAGAACTTCTTGGGTGAGGGTATTTTTCTTGGCTTCTGCTGGGTATTCAGCTAGGTTAGGATAGGGCTAGGAGTAAGGAGGGACACTTAATCGGGAATGAACCAGTGACGGGGGACAGCTGAAGGGTCTGGTGGAGGCTGGTGGAGTCTTGATGCTCACGGCCCCTCACTTTGTGTGGATTCACAGTTGGCAATACATTCTATCTCACTTCATAATCATTATTGCTATCATAAAAAGGTGTGGTTAATCTCTAAATGCCTTGCACATATGCTATGCCAGATACAGCACAAAGCTTTTAGAGACATAAAAATTCTGATGCTCCCTTGACGATAATGGTTGCCCTACAGATCTGGGTACTTGGGAACTTGGGGAGTCTTAGTGTCTTCTAATTTACAGATGGCGAATAAACCTAAGTCCCTGGCAATGTGCATTTTTTTTGAGACTCTACATTTTTTTATTGAGATATATTGACACATAAAATTATATAAGTTTCAGGTATACTTGTACAACATAATGATTCGATATTAGTATATATTATGAAATGTTCACCACAATAAGTATAGTTTAGTTCACATCCATCACCACACAGTTATACATTTTGTTTCTTAAGACGAGAGCTTTTAAGACTTAACCTCTTAGCAACTTTCAAATATAAAATACAGTATTATTAACTATAGTCATCATGCAGTACATTACATTTCCATGACTTATTTATTTTACAACTGAAAGTTTGTACCTTTTAACCCCCTTCACCCATTTAACCTACCTCTGGCAACCACCAATTTGTTCTCTGTATCTATAACTATGATTTTTATTTTTATTACTTTTTAGATTTCACGTAAAGTGAGATCATACGGTATTTGTCTTTCTCTGATTTATTTCACTTAGCATAGTGCCCTCAAGGTCCATCCATGTTGTCACAAATAACAATATTTCGTTCTTTTTTTATGGCTGAATTACACACACACACACACACACACATATCTCACATTTTCTTTATACACTTAGGTTGTTTTTATTTCTTGGCAACTGTAAATAATGCTGCAATGAACATGGGAGTGCAGGTATCTTTCAAATTCATTTTTTAATTTTCTTCAGGTGAATATCCAGAGTGGAATTGCTGGGTCATGTGGTAGTTTTATTTTTAATTTTTTTCAGGAAGCTCCATACTGTTTTCCATACCAGCACCAATTTACGTTCCCATCAACAGTGCATGATAGTTGCCTTTTCTCCACATTCTCACCAACACTTGTTTGTTGATTTATTGATGATAGCCATACTGACAGGTGTGAGGTGGTATCTCATTGTGGTTTTAATTTACATTTTTCTGATTAGTGATGGGAGCATTTTATCACATGCCTGTTGGCCATCTGTATGTCCTCTTTGGAGAAATGTCTATTCAGGTCCTCTGCCCATTTTTTAAGATTATAATTTTTTTGATGTTGAGTTGTATGAGTTACTTTTATATTTTGCATATTAACCCCTTACCAGATATATCATGTGCAAATATCTTCTCCCATTTGGTAGGTTGTCTTTTTGTTTTGTTGATGATTTCCTTGCATTTTGTTTTAGTTTAATGTGGTCCAATTTGTTTATTTTTGTTTCTGTTGCCTTTGCCCGAGGAGACACATCCAAAACGATATTGCTAAAACCGGTATCAGAGAGTTTACTGCCTATGTTTTCTTCTAGGAGTCTTATAGTTTCAGGTCTTACTTTAAGTCTTTAATCCATATTGAGTTTATTTTTGTATATGGTGAAAGAGAGTGGTCCAGTTTTATATTTTTGCATGTATCTGTCCAGTTTTCCCAGCACCACTTATTGTAGAGACTGTTATTTCCCTATTGTATATTCTTGCCTCCTTTGTTGTAGATAAATTGACCTCATAAATGAGGGTATATTTCTTGGCTTTCTATTCTATCCTACACGTCCATCAATAGATGATTGGAAAAAGAAGATATGATACACACACACACACACACACACAAACACACACACATGCCCACGCAAGCTGTCTAACAATTAAGTTTGTAAACTTGTTACAATGATGTTGCTAACCTTTTTTGATATCAAAGGGATTATTCATTATGAATTTGTACCAACTGGACAGACCGTTAACCAAGTTTACTATTTGAAAGTGCTGAAAAGGCTGCATGAAAAAGTTAGACCACCTGAACTTTTCACCAACAATTCATGGCTCTTGCATCACGACAATGCACCAGCTCACATGGCACTGTCTGTGAGGGAGTTTTTAGCCAGTAAACAAATAACTGTATTGGAACACCCTCCCTACTCACCTGATCTGGCCCCCAATGACTTCTTTCTTTACCTGAAGATAAAGGAAATATTGAAAGGAAGACATTTTGATGACATTCAGGACATCAAGGGTAATATGACAACTCTGATGACTATTCTAAGAAAAGAGTTCCCAAATTGCTTTGAAGGGTGGACTAGGCACTGGTGTTGGTGCATAGCTTCCCAAGAGGAGTACTTCAAAGGTGACCGTAGTGATATTCAGCAATGAGGAATGTAACACTTTTTCTAGGATGAGTTTGTGAACTTAATTGTCATACTTGTGTGAGTGTGTGTGTGTGTATGTGTGTGTGTGTGTAATGGAATACTACTTAGCAATAAAAAGAATGAAATCTTGCCATTTGCTACAATCTGTATGGACCTAAAGGGTCTTATGCTAAGTGAAATAAGTCAGTTAGAGAAAGACATGTATCAAACAATTTCACTTATATATTAAATCTAAAAAAACAACAACAAAATGATCAAACAAAACAAAAACAGACTCACAAAAACAGAGAACAAGCTGATGATTGCCAAAGGGGAGGGAGGTTGGGGGAAGGGTGAAAAGGAATAAGAGGTACAAACTTCCAGTTATAAAATAAATAAGCCATGGAGTTGTAGTGAACAGCACAGGGAATATAGTCAGTAATATTGTAATTTTACATGGTGACAGATGGCTACTAGACTTATCATGGTGATCACATCAGAAGTTATATAAATGTCAAATCACTATGTTGTACACCTGAAACTAATATACTATTGTATGCCAAGTATACTTTAATAAGAATATAAAAAACAAGTAATGAATGTACACTAAAATAAAAAATAAAAGTACTTATTATAAGAACGATTTCTTACATTTATACAAAATGAATAAACTTTCCTTGAAAACATGAAGTGTCTTATATTTTTGCCTAGCAAATCCAATTAATAAATGAGACCACTCAATTTCTGCAATTAACTGGCTAAATTTATCTGTGATAGAATGGGAAACTTTTTTTTCCTATTGAGAATTGCCTATCAAGTAGTCCTCAGTCTAGTTTCACGCATAGAGAATTGTTGCTGTTTCGTTTACAAAGTTATTCTATCAGAGAAAAAAAAATGATATTAAAGAATGAATGATTTTACAATAAATAGTTCAGGGTAGAGAAGAGATAAATTATGGAAGCAACGTTGATGAGAAAACTCTGGCTTGCTAGCATTCTAAATGGAAACAGTCTTTGTTGCTTATACTAGAATTTGGATTTTTGGGGGAAGAATAACTGCTGTGATACAAAAAAGCTGCTTCTGTGATGTTGGCCAGTAACATAGAAGCAATAATAGTAATAACGAGAACAACAACACTAATAACAATAATGGTAAAAACTACCCCAACAACAGTAAGAGCAGCTCACACAACAATGTGAAAATGACGTGGCCAGGAGTCAGGCAGATGAGGGTTTGACATGTGACCGAGCCACTCAATAGCTGTGTTGCTTTGGGTAGATAATTTAAATTCTCTGTGCAATGGTTTTTGTTTTTTTTGTTTTTTTCAGTGACAGAGGGTGTTTTATTTCATCATCCGTTTAAAAATAGGAAATCCACTGTAATATCTGACAGTTGGAGATCTTCAGATGGTTTTTCACACATCCATTTTCTCAGGGCTAGTATTTTCACTGTGTGGATTGTATCTTTTTTTGAAATTTTTTTTATTAGTTTCAGGTGTACAAAACAATGTACTAGTTAGACATTTATCATTTAGATCCCCCCCCTGAGTAATAGCCTCCCCTCCCAAACCTACTACCCCTCTGACGTCGCACACAGCCTTTACACTTCCACGGTCTCTATGGTGCAATGGTTTTCTTCCTTGTAAAACGGTACCCCTATTTGAGAGGTGTACTAAGAGTAACATTTAAATGAAAGCAAGTAAAGTAGTGGCTCATAGGAGACGAATCAATTCCGTCGTCAGTAGCCGCTGCAGCTATTAGTTTGGAAATGTTATTGTAGGGAGTGATACATTCGACACCTTTGTTGATACTTTGAAGAGGTGAATGACGGAATCCCCCAAGGGCCGTGGGGCAGCTGTGTGTGCTGAGCAGAGGAGGACACAGGGGCACCCCAAGGGCCCTGTGTGTACTTCTGTGTGTACTCTTGGTCTTGGTCGACCAGGAGACAGATTTTGAAGAGGAGCCTGGGAAGCAGAGAGAAGGGAGAAGTATATTGTAAGGAAAACAGTGCTGGCAAGACGCAGGGCTGGCATCAGGGAGGCTGGGATCCCTAGGCGAGGAGTGAGAGGAAGCTGGGCGAGGGCAGTGGTAGCGAGAAGCGGTGCTCGGCTCTCTGTCCTAGGACACGGGCAGGGTGAGGAACAGCAAATCCACAGGGGCTTCCAAAACACCAGGAGTCGTTCTGCGCGCTTTTCCTTCAGTTGCTGAACCCCCGCGCTGGCCCGAGCGGTAGGAACATCGCATCGCTGTCTCCCTGTTTCATTTGGACCCAGGTTTAATTTATCAAGGCGGCTGACGGATAACACAGAGAGGTCAATACCATTGAAAGAGGCTCCATTGCTCACAGTTTTCAAGGGAAAGGGGCACGCCACGCCAAACCGGGCCACACGAAGAAGTACCAGGGTCAGGAGGCAGAGGATCGTAGGAGAAAGCATAGCCCAGAACCTTCATTGTGGTTTCTACAAGAAGGCAGGGGAGACAACTTTGAGCCAATTTAGGATTGGATACTTTGAATAATTCTGGGGGGCCCTGTGCTATAGAGTTGGTCTTCAGTTGTCCAGGACCTGGCCAGTGGGTGATCTAGGGCAGGAAAAATATTGGCTTGGGGTGGGAGAGTTAGATAAAGGAGGCAGTGGGTATATGGCTTTGGTTGGCTTGCATATGAAAAGCATGCTCTCAGGCAAGTTGTTTGCTGTGTATAAGAATTAGCTACCCCATGAATTAGCGAGGGCAGTGTCTCCCTGGCCAGCCAGTGAGGTCCCCAAGAAGTCGAGGCATCATAAAATATAGAAAAGAAAAAACATGGTTAATACACCCCCTGCCTTAAAAGATGAGGAAATTCTGACACAGAGAGGGTAATTAACTCACATAAAGCCACACAGCTAAGTGATGAAATTCGACGTTCAATCAAGGAATGGTTTCTGTGCTTACTCACTATGATCACTGCCTCCAGTTAATATTGATCTTTCTAAAAGTGGTAAACTGAGAGAGCTCAATTATTATGGGAAACAATTCTCTACAAACCAGCCGAGTTTATATAATGGCAGACAGAGAATGGGAAGCCAATGTCCCCGGTTCACATGAAGTCATAATCTGCTCTTGCAACTTGTCTAAATACATTTCACTTTCGTGATCCAAGGAAAAACGCCATCATCATGCACCAGAATGCCTTCCAGAATCAAGAGGGCACATTCGACTGGACGTCATTCTGATTAATGAGGAGCAGGTGGCATGACAGGGTAGGCGAGCTCTTATCTCCCAGGGGTGGCTTAGATGTAGGCTGGCCTGAAGCAGAGATGGTCTTTGATGACTTTCCAAGTTTCACTCGGGGCATAACATAACTTTTCTAGCTTCCATAGCCCGTGGATTCATACTTCCCTCCTGGTTTACACAAAATGAGCCAGTAAATAAACTGTTCAAAGTGACTTCAGCATTTTCCAAGTTGGGTGGACAAGCACGGCATTGTGAATATCTCTACAATTTGCTTAATCCCTGTTTCAAAATTTATCATGAGTGAACATATTTAGATGAAAATCAAAATACATATTTAGAGGAGAATCACAAATCACAACAATAATGTGTGGGAAATCAAATTGATCTTTCTTTTCCTGAATCAAAAATTACAAACATTTTGATTTCAAATACTTTTTAGGTTTACTCTTATGTAAGAAAAAGACAGACAAAAACTCACAAGTAAACCATTTACTTAATAGGTGTTGGAGTCTAATTCAGCGCAACTAAGAACACGTTTCTTAAAAGTTGGTTGGTTCCAAAGCAATTCACCTGCACAAAGAACTTAGGTACTGAACTTGAGATAGAAATGCTACTTCTCCGTTCTTTTCATCCCTTATAGACGCACTCACAGTGCTCCATTTTCATGTTTATCTTCCCCACTTATGTAAACATCTTTCAGGATAGAAGCTATGCTTTTGTTTTTCTTTTCTTTTCTTTTTTTTTTTTTACTTTTCAGGTGTACATTTAATATGCCGTAGAGGTGGGATGGCAATAACTATCTTTTTAAAAACTGCAAATGTGAACTCAGACACATGAAACACCCTTTTAAAATGGAAACTAGCTTTCAATCAGTAAATTTCCTCTGCCACCTAGGATTCTTAAAAATATTTAAAAATCAGATTGAATGTTCCTTTATTATTCTTGAGTCCCAAGGGAAAGAATAAAAGTACCATTCTCATGTAGACTTCAAGTTTTGAAATACCTATTAGAAATCCTTGTATTTGAGTTAGTTTTAAGGTTAGTTTTGATAACTGCCTCAAGTGACAAGTAAATGGCTAGTGTGAAAATTAATGATTATTCACAAAATGTGTTAGTTAATAAAATCAGTCAATGATAAGCTCATAAAAAAAAGAAAAAGAACACCTTACTTGGGTAGCTGTCCTGTGCAAGTCATTGTACTGGGCTATATCAAAACACCTTCTTTCAGTATCTTGTTTATAGATGCATGAGCAGGTCAGACTGCAGTAGGTATTTTTTTTGTCACTTCCTAATTGTTTTATTACATATTACTGCTATTATGTATTTTTTTGATACATATTGTTAAGTTGTGATTTTTTAAAATTAGTTTCAGGTGCACAAGACAAAGTAATACTTAGACGTTTATCATTTCTATCCCTCACACTGTGTGAACCCCCCTCCCCCCATACGCTATCTCTCTGACACCGCACAGAGCCATTACATTTCCACTGTCTCTATTCCTAATGCTGTACTCCGCTTCTTGTAAGTATATATATATATATATATATATATATATATATATATATATATATAAAATTATGGTTGGCATTCATTATTGTTCAGCTTCAGCTTCAGGTGTACAGTGCAGTGATCAGGCATCTACATGATCCCTGAGATGGTCTCCCAAATGGGACAAGTGTCCATCGGATACCCCACAAAATCTTTACAACATTATTGATTACATTCCCCAAATTAATTTTCAAAACCCCGTGGCCACCTTGTGGTTACTGACTGTTTTCTAATCCCCTCACCTTCCCCCTTATCCCCACCTTACCATTTGCAACAACATGGATGGATCTAGAGAACATTATGTTAAGTGAAATAAGTCAGACAGAGAAAGACAAATACCATATGATCTCACTTATATGTGGAATCTAAAGAAAAGAATAAGTGAATGAACTAATCAGAAACAGTTTTGGAGACATAGAGGAAAAACTGAGGGTTGTTATTATGTTTTGAGGGTTTTTTTTACATCTCTTGTGTCTGTATGGTAAAAAGTACTATAAACTGATGAGCTGCTGCATAATTTTTTTTGCAACTCCACGCTCAGTGATTTCATATTGTTAGCTTGAAATCGGCTAACAATGGTCGGTATTGTTTTTGTCTGACCAATAATGGACCCCAATGCCATCTCAGTGTTTTCCCAACATGAGCAGAGGTTGAGGGGTAGGCATGGTTGGCATTCGTTGGGTTGCTCAGTGATCCCTTTCGGTATCCAGCTCTTTCCAGATTTCTGCTCTGCCTTCTTTAGTGGGTTGGCTTTTGTCCACAGGCTTACTACTGCCAACTTGCAACCTCTTGTCTAACTCCTACACTGAGAACCCTGGCAGGAATCGACTGTTTGACCCCCTCCTCTTGGGCAACAACTCTTTATTTTTAGCCCAGAAAATAAAAATGTTATGTTGTCCATGGATCCAGGGCATCCATTACACAAGGCTGTCATCCCTGTGAGGAGAGAGTGAGCGAGGGTAAATGATCTTTTCATTCTTTAGTGGAAAAGTCCACGCTAGTGGAGGATGAAAAGACCCAGAGGATTTTTTCTGCATTCACTTTTCAGTATACCTTTTTGTCAGATTTCCCTTAATGTACCATCTCTATTCTTCACCAACTTTTGATCTGGACTGGATTCTAGGTCTTCTGCTGCTGTGGGGACAATACGTGATGAAGTTACAGTCAAAACTTGTGGCAGAAACACTGCCTTGCTAGGCTAGAAAGGCAGGTAACAACTTGAGGGTACAGACAGGAGCACGACAGCGTTAAACAGCCTCCTGACTCAGTAGCTCAGGGATGGTGTGGTGGTTTTTCTAGGTGTCATCTTGGTGAGGCCACCATCCCCAGTGACTCAATCATCTCATCTAGGGGACACTGGGCAGGTATTTTGCAGATCAAAACCTCAAGTCAGTTGATTTTAGGTAAGGGAGATTATCTTGGGGATAATCTGGGTGGGCCTGATTCAAACAATTGAAAGGCCTAAATAGCTGAGCGGAGGTGTGCCTGAGGAAGAAGAAAGTCTGTCTGTGGGCAGCAGCGTCAGCCTGTGCCAAGGGTTCTGGCCTGCCCTCCACTTTCAGACTTGCTTAACCAGGCCCTATAACCCCCAAGCCAATTCCTTCCAATAAATCACTTAATAATATCTCCTACTGGGTGAACCCTGACGAATATAAATGGTATTACTCAATACCTTGGAAGCTATACTAGCTCTCATTTTCAAACCTGCTCATTTATGTTCTTATACAATACGTTAGTTTCTTAGGGCTGCCATTACACATGACCACAAAGTAGATGACTTAAAGAGCAAACACTTATTTTCTCACATATTTGGAGGCTGGAAGCCGGAATCTGGGTGTTGGCAGAGACACACTCCCTCCAAAAGCTCATGGGGAATCCTCCCTTGCCTCTTGTAGCCTCTGGTGGCTTCAGGCGCTCCTTTCATGTACATCACACTCCCATCTCTGCTTCTGTCTTCACATGACCTTTTCTTCTGTGTCTTCTCTTCTGTCTCTTATAAGGATGTTCATCATTGGATGGAAGGCCCACCCAAATGATCCAGGCTGATCTCATCTCAAGACCCTTAATTTAATTACACCTATAAAGATACTTTTTCCAAATAAGGTCACATTCAGATTCCGGGGAATACATTTTTGGGGGAGCTACCATTCTACTCAGTACATGCAGTTTTCAGTTTGGGATAGTTCCCTAGGGGGTCTGCAATTCTGTGAAGAAATGACTCTGATCCTCTGTGACTTAATAAACCTTTATTTTTTTCATGATTCATTAGTTTCAAGATCACTAATTTAATTTTGCCAACATTTGAAAATATAGATGCATGAATATACAATAAGCATGAACATACATAAGTCATAATATATGTATGCTCCCCTACAAATTGAGTTCTGTTTGATATTAATTAATACAGAGTATATAATTAATCCAATATCAGTCTCTCATTTTACCTTAAGAACAGTACTTTTTGAAAAGTTCGAGTTGTCTTGTTCTTTCCAGTTGTGAAGTCTTCCCTGCTCTTCCGTGGAGCTCAGCTCACTTCCCCAATGTCATGGTAGGAAGGTTGATTATGAGTTGCAGTCTTTAAGTCCCTTGGTGATGCCTCAGTGTGTCTTGTGGTTACCCGCACGGCCCCCATAGAGAAGGATGAGCCTGGGGCAGGCCTTACCTTCCAGTACAGCCCTGTCCCACTTCCCTCCACAACACCTCCACAATAGTTGAGTGTGTCAGGTATAGTAGTGCCCCCCGCCCCCTTATCCATGGAAGATAGGTTCCAAGACCCCCAATGGATGTCTAAAACCAAGATAGTACCAAACCCCATGTATACTATGTGTCTTCCTATGTATACATACCGATGATAAAGTTTAATTTATAAATTAGGTACAGTAAGAGATGAACAACTAATAATAAAATAAAACATTTATAATAAGACACTGTGATAAAAATGATGTGAATGTGGTCTCTCTCTTACAAAATATCTTAGGGTGCTGTGCTCACATTTTCACTGAAAGGAAGTGCTTTACGCCCCCTCTTTGGCGTAATGGAGTTGCCAGTGGCACTAGTCTTGCACTTTGGGGCCATTAAGCAAAAGAAGAGTTAGTTACACAAGCACTGAGATACCGTGATAGTCAATCTGACAACCCAGATGGCTACTAAGTGACTAATGGGTGGGGAGTGGACACCTTGATATGGTGGCTTTGGTTCCAGATCACCGCTATAACGCAAATATCACAATAGAGCAAGTCACACAATTGTTTTGTTTCCCAGTGCATATAAACGTGATGTTTACACTACACTCTAGCCTATTAAGTGTACAACAGTATTGTGTCTAAAAAAATGCATACCTTAATTCAAAAATGCTTGTGCTGAAGAATGCTCACCATCCTCTGAGCCTTCCGTGAGTCGTAATCTTTTGCTGGCAGAGGATCTTACCTTCAATTTGGTTGGCTATGGATAACTGAAACCACAAGAAGCGAAACTGCGGATAACATGGGGGCGACCACCATATATTGGACTTTATGGCTCCTCATTTATTTTATCTTCTCGTCCAATGAGGTTATAGTTTCAAGAATTGTTAGTGAGTTAACATTCTAAATACATCTGGAGTGCCTTGAGGATCTTCTCTACTAGTTGATGCATTTACATGAAATTCAAATCTGACTTCAAAAGGGTTGAAGAATAATGTAGAATATTATTGTAGGTTTTATTGAGGGGATTGACAGAGTGCATCTGACAGGGAAACATCCTTACGTTTTATCACCCCCCACAGAGGCTGCTCAAAAATACCAGTTCTTGCCTCCACCACCTTCCTTATACAAATAATACAGACAAACTTCTAGTTGGTAATTAAGAAAAGGTGGCGGAGGGAGGAGAGGATATAACATAATTGGAAATAAGCCAAAGAAATGAACAACGATACAGAGAAAATTTTAAGAGTTATGGAACTATTTTGTAAAACTATGCAATTACATTTGATAACTTTCGTGGCTCAGCTTAAAACCAACAAAAGGAACACTGTTGTATGTTTCAGGTAAATGTGGACAAAAGCGGCACGTAACAATGAATACTTAACATGGCCTGTTTTGTCGTATGTTGTGGGTATGTGTGGGGCATCTTGCAGTAATAAAAGAAAACCGTCCTGGAGAAGGAATCATGAGGTATATATAGCTTCTGATTAGAGCTACCGTGTTTCCCCCAAAATAAAACCTAGCTGGATAATCAGTTCTAATGTGTCTTTTGGAGCAAAAATTAATATAAGACCTGGTCTAATATAATATAATATAATGTAATGTAATGTAATATAATATAATACAATACTGGGTCTTATGTTAATTTTTGCTCCAAAAGACATATTACAGTTGATTGTCCGGCTAGGTCTTATTTTTGGGGAAACACGGTATATGGATACTTGTTACTTGACACTTACTAACTGCATTTTCCTTAGGATGTCATCTGCCTCTCTGTGCTTCATTTTTATGTTTAGAAGATTAGGAGATTTATGATTCTGTGATTCTGCAATAGGAGCCTGAAGAATCCTGAAGTGAGATATACAAAGATTCAACAATGTATAGTAGAAAGTTACCCTGTTTCTCGAGTAGTTTCTTAACGAAGGATGGGAATCCAATTCATGTGATTTCAGACCTAACTAAGGGTCAAGGGGCAAGTATTAATGGCATGCCTGTGAAATCTGGAAGTGGCTCCCGTGAGTGGCCAACCCGTTTTACCGGGCAGGGACATCCATGTGCCATACAAGTCATGGTGAAGGAGAGAGGCCTGTTCAGTGGGCAGTGACTCAGCTCAGTCAGCAGGAGGTGTGTTGGCAGTGGGGAGGCAAAGTGCCTAAACAGACCGTGAGTGTCTCATTTACATGGGATGCCCCTGGGAGGGAAAGAGCCTGGGAGTTTTCCATTAACAGTAATTAGAGAAGGACGTGAGGCCGGGCTTATTGTCCACATTTACCTGAAACATACAACAGTGTTCCTTTTGTTGCTTTTAAGCTAAGCCATGAAAGTTTTCAAATGTAATTGCATAGTTTTACAAAATAGTTCTATAACTTTTAAAATTTTCTCTGTATCACTGAGGGATGAGACAGTGTCCAAAATCCAACAGGTAGTGGTGGTAGCTGCAGTTTTGATGGATGCAATTCACACAGACGAGGTTCAGAACTCTGGCTCTGCAAGATCTCTGTGCGACCTTGGGCAAGCTTGTTAATACTTCTGTCTGAACAGAGCAGTAAGCACACCGTCAGCTGTTAAGAGGCAGCTGGGCTGGGTCCACACGGTTGTGTTGGGTTCACCTTGTGAAGTGTCATGTGGGAAAAATGAAATCACCTACAACGTCCAATAAGATACAACTGTGCAGCAATTGGCAGTTGCTATGTTTGTAATCTCTTCTTAAAGCACGAGAAGGCCAGCATCTGAAGAGAAAGCTGTCCTGCAGAATGCTCTGGGGAGGGCTGGGCTGGTCTGAAACACTGAACTCTCGCTCACCAGGTATCAAAGGCTTGTTAAATGAACCCTGGGCTACTGGCCTTGATACCCAGCCAAAATATGTGTCCCCACAGCTTCATGCACAATTCAGCTCTGTTTTGCACGCCTCCCAATAGACTATGCGTTTGTTTTTCCTCCCTGGCTTTACTCAATCTTGGATAATGTTCTAGGTAAGGGGCCTGGCTGGCTCCCAGGCTTTATTCACATCCCGTATGTGGCAGCAACTCCACTCACAAGCTCACCCAGCCTGGGACCCATCACTAGACTCTCATTGTTAGCTTTGTGCAACTGCAGACACCAAAAGGCCAAGTGCCCTACAATGAATATAAAGGCCCAGAGAAGCCTAGATACAGATGATATAGGGCACAGAACACAGTGACACAGAGAAGATCCCTCAACAGCACCAAGCCGGGAAGGTCAGGATGAAGACTGAGACATTTCTTTCTTTTTTTTTTTTTAGACATTTTTCTTGAACTATTAAGTTTATATCTTATACCAACAATTTAGTTGATTTCATAGTTTGTGCCTTACCATTGTCAACAAATCCTTTCTGTTGTCTCACTGGAACTGAATGAGATGAACACTTCAGATAGCATTTCAGATAAGTACTTGGACCAGGCAGGCTCTGGATGACCAAGACAGCCCAGGACGGTTGTGTTTACTAACATGGTAGCCATATGCAGTGTGGCGCCCAGATGAGACCTCTTCCTGTGACCATTGGCCACACTGGGGTAACCCAAGTGGAGTGACAGGGACATTGGCAGAGGGGACATTCAGTTCTGCAGATAACTCATTTTCCCGCTTGGATTCCTATTCTATCTGCTTTATTAAAAACTGTGTTCATCCCCAAAATTATGCAATGAAAATATTATAAAAGATTTTGCTAAAACTCCATGATCTTACCACCTTTTCCAACTATTTTGACTATTTGGAGCCCATTCCCAGAGTTTTGGCTTGTGTATATATGTTCTATGTAGTTGTAATCACGGTGCATTTACTTAATTCATGTACCCTAGCTCCCATTTAACATATTGTAACATTTTCTATGTTTCTGTCAGGCTTCATGAAGTCCCACCAGATCCTACACTCAGAAGGGCCACACACCAGGTGTAATGCTCTGTTGTCACCCTCATGAAGTTCTTAATAATTTTGAACATGGTGTCCAACATTTTCATTTGGCCTGCAAATCACATAGCTGGTTTCTACTTTTATTTTGTTTTTGTGACTATGTTATTTCGTAATTTATTCTGTGCTCATTTAAGCTGTATTGAATACAGATAGTGTTGCAAAAATATCTGTAGAGTTTTGTATTTTTAAATTATTCAGGATGCATTCTAGATGCAGGTTTTATGGATCACAGTGTATACATTTTTTGTGTCTCACGTTACCATATCGTAATGTGATATCTATATTTCTCCCTCCATATTCTTTATTAAAAAATATTATACATCCTACTTCTTTTTAAGATTACTCAACTTTAGGCCTCTTGAAGAGAGATCTGCCCTTGTCCTTGTTACCCAGCCTGGGATAAAGGATGTGTGGATAAAGAATGGGTGAGAGCAGATACAAGTGTGTTTGTTCCTTACAGAGAAGGAAGGTGGCAATCACAGAGACCTGGGAGTAAATCACTCTAGACAGTGACTTCTTCATCTAATGCAGGAATAATACCCTGAAGGGCTACTTTTGTGAAGATTAAGAAAAGCATTAGAGTAACCAACAAAGCACCAGGAATGCAAAATAGGTAATAGTTTCTATTCTTTCTTAAAATCAACTTCCTCCACTTATTTGTTTAGGTACCCAAAGGTCAAAGAGTTTTCAGTCCCCTTTCCCTTTTCCTTGTCTTTTCCAAACTTACACAGATACACATCACAACAATAGGCCTGTCTCCTCTTATTTAGTATTATTTATAGTTTGTACTTTGTTATACTTTCTGATTTTACTCTTTTTCTAAAACCTCTATATTTGTTTAAATGACAAGTCTCCTTATTCATAATTTATTTAAATAGGTGTTTAAATGAAACTTTATGGTTATATATCTACATAAAAAACCTACCCAAAGTAAGGCCAGTGATAGTGAAATGGAAAGTGAAATACGTATCAGAATACGAAAGAAATCAATGTACGGAATCAGTAGCCAATCTTATTATAATTGAGCAATAACACGTGTCCATAGAATCTCCATTGCTCACAAGAAAGAGTGCTTCTTCTAGAAGACAGTCATTGTATTAAATTTTCAAAAAAATTTTGTCACATGAGTGAGGATATTGCCCACTTTGTTTATCCCAGTGTCCCGTTCACAGGAAGTATTCAATAAACGTGGAATAAATGAATATTGGACTTCATGCTGCTGACATTGAATACCACAGAAAAACAGCAATATTATAATAATTTCCTGCTAATATTTATGGAAGAGCTGAGCCAGGTGCTGTGCAAAGCGCCTTATGTGTATAGGCTCGTTTATTCCACACAATAAGGTATTATCATCCCCATTTTACATTTGAGGCATATAGACAATAAGTTGTGTTTCCAGGGCCCACAGTGGTTATGTGGGAGGCCAGGGCTGGCCACAGTTGGCACATTCTCTTACCCGTTCTGTCATATTGCCCCCCACTGCGGCACAGAGCCCCTTACATAAAGAGTGGGACTCACACCTTCACAAAGTCCTTCATGACTTCCTCATACCCTTTAAATCCTGAGGAACACCTGGAATCCTCATCTAAAAATGAATGTGGTTATTCTTACCCCTACTCGTGGGAATGTCAACTGGTGACTTCTTTCTGGAGGGCAGTTTGGCAACTGTTATGTAAGATGCTTTAAAAATGTCCATCCTCTTTGGTCCAGTATTAACTTCAAGGAATGTAACATAAGGAAATTATCCTAAATGCATGAAAAAATTATAGGTGTAATTGGGTATATCTGAAATACTCAACAATAGGGAAACTGATTTTCAAAAAGTATAATACAACTGAGATGGAATATATGTCTTTTCTTTAAAAAGGACACTTAAATAGACAGAGAAATGTTCACAGTGTTTGGTTATGTGGGAGAAAATGTAGTCTTAAACGAGCATATCATGGCTCTAATTAGCAAAATACACACTTCTGGTGGAATATTAAACCAATTAGTGGGTATAACTTCCGGTTATTCTGGAACATTGCAGTACCAGCACTTTAAGTGGATAGAGTCCTTAGACAGTACATAGTAAAGTTGAAAACCTAGGACCCAACAATTCCACTCCATATCCCTGCCAGAGAAAAATAGTCATATGGACATAAAGAGGCAAGTACAGTTTTATTTTTCAAAAATATTTACAAATTGGAAATCACCTTAAAATCTATGAAAGGAGGAGTTGAACACACTTATGTCTCCTAACTATAGAATACTATGCAATAGTTAGAAAGAATACGGTTCTGGCATGGGAATATAAGAATATTTACTGACAGATTGTTAGGTAAAAAAAGCAAGTTGCAAGAAGGAAGGTATAATTCATGTTCTTTTGAAGATTTAGTACAATATGTTGCTATGTTTATATGAGCATGAAGTATTGAAAAGATCTAGATTTATTTTAGGAGACATGTTGTATGATAATGTCTGTTTATTTTGAGATGAGAAATGGAAGACGTGCTGGTGATAAAGGAAGGTTTGTTTTAGCTGTAGTATTTAAATAATTTAGAAGAAAAATGAAATTACATGTTACTTGTGTAATTAAAAATAAACTAATCTTTAGAGTATAAAAAAAGAAATATATAAAAATTTTAAGAGTGGCTGTCTTTGTATTTGATTTTTTTCTTTGATGATATTCACCCTAGTCTCATTAAGAATTGTAGCTCTAGTTCTAAAATTCTATGTTTGATAATCTTTGCATATGATAAGTGTCCAGTAAATAATTTTTGATGGATATTTTTCTCTGTCTAAAATAGCACCTCCCCAATGCCATTACTGTATTCTTACTCTAATTAACTTTCTTTGAAACATTTATTTTACCACTTGGCATATGAGTTGTGATCAAACAATACGATGAATGTTCAAATTAAAAAAATGATTACAGTAAAAGACACATTGCCATTAATGCCTATCAAAATACTCCCCCTCTTTTTGAACACACTTAGTCCGTCGTTCTTGCCACTTTCTGAAGCAGTTCCGGAAGTCCTTTCGTGAGTGTCTTTAGTTGCGCTGTCGTGGCTGCCTCCATGTCCTGAATCGATTGGAAACATTTACCTTTCATGGTCATTTTGACTTTGGGGAAGAGCCAGAAGTCGCATGTTGCCAGATCCAGTGAATAAGGTAGATGAGGACACACCATAATGTTTTTACTCGACAGAAATTGCCATATATCAGAAGGGATGTGTGACACGGAGCATGGTAATGATGGAGGATGACTGACAACACCCTTTAAAATACACCTTCTCTCAACCATAGCTCACACCTGACTGACTGCACCGAACAAGTTGAAACTTGTCACACACTGTTACTAAGGTTCGACTTGCTGCTATTGGAGATCCCTGCCTTTCTGTTGGATGGCACTCGGCAGCAGCATTCACCGTATTATTTGATCACAACGGAAAGGCTCCTTGTCACACATCGCTTCTCGTACAGCAATTTCTGTCAAATAAAAACATTACAGCGTGTCCTCATCCACCTTATTCACCGGATCTGGCATCGTATCACTTCTGGCTCTTCCCCAAAGTCAAAATGACCATGAAAGGTAAACGTTTTAAATGGATTCAGGACATCAAGGTGGCCGCGACAGTGCAACTAAAGACACGAAAGAGGACTTCCAGAACTGCTTCACAAAGAGTGATGGGATAAGTGTGTTTGAAGCAAGGGGGAATATTTTGAGGGGAATTAATGGGAATGTGTCTTTTACTGTAATAAACTTAAAAAAAAATTAAACATTCACTGTATTTATTGTATATGTTTGCTTGTGTATATTTGGTCTCCCCACTAGAATGGAAATTTCACATTGTGGAACTCCAGCTTGGTGGTTTACTGCAGCACAGAAGACGCACAGTAAATAAATAAATAAATAAATAAATAAATAAATAAATTGTTGTTGATTGCACACATATGCCTAGGAAATAATCTGGAATAATTTACACCCACTGAAACACCAACAGTGTTTTACGGAGTATTATGGTTGATTTTCACATATTTTAAGTGAACTATTTTTCAAGTGTTTTTTTGTTTTTGTTTTTTTAATATGGGAGCTGGGAGGCTCATTTGAAACAACTCTGTGATATAGACCCTGTTTTGTGGACTCACGGAAGTTAGGGTTATTGGCAATAATATTTCTCTTCTGGTGAATTGATGATCCTGGAAATTGGTGTGCAGTTTATTATTATTTTTTTTAATTTTTAAATTTTTTTTAAATTTTATTATTTATTATTTATTTTTTAATTTTTTTTTTTTTTAGGTGTTGGGTGGCTTCATGCATCACCTTAAAAATCAATCGCAATTTTGCCTACACTGCATCATGTGGCAGAATTGGGTAGGTACGCTATAATTAAGATGAGCAAAGTTTGCAATCCTTCATTGTAATATCATTATATTGTAAAGCAGGGACAAAAGGAACATGATTTGGGCTTTGTACAGAAATCTACTTACAAGGAAGCTGTATAGTGATAGTCTTTGTCTATATGTCTATGTGACTATGCCTTGGAAGGCCCGGTTATTCTGGAACATCTTCGTACTATCCAAATACAGGGAATGTTAAGTCAGAATTGAACTCCAGGACTGACTTCTTAGAAAACAGTTCAGCGAACCAATGACAAGTCTGTAACTAGCAGAGGAGACAAATAAATCTTTTTCTCTAACCTCCTAGGTTCTGCAGCTGGGTGGAAATTAAACTGATTAACAAGTAAAAAGCTTACAAATTTTAGTAATGTGTGCAAAGTGCATACACACACGAGAAACTCAATAATGAGTAAGTAGTAGTAACTCAAAGGGGTAATTAGAACTTGGGGCTTATATAAAACCTTAACAAAGAACCCCAAGTTTATAGAGATGTGACAAGACAAAGGAGAAAGGATTTAGGCTTTTAGGGTGGCAAACTTTGGGAAGGTAGATATATGGGGAAACAAACAGGAGAAAAGGGTTGTTTAGCAAGATTTCCGTGTAGATTCCTCTGGACCAATAAGAGTCCAGAGTCCTCTCCCATGAGTAAGAGGAGGATAAAGAGCTTTTCTCTGTCTGATGTTTCTCAACGGTTTTCAGTTCAAAATAATCCACATGCCAACGTGGAATATTTTAGGGTGGCATATTCTGATACCCCATATAACACAGTGAGGCATGAGAACAAAATTGTCCTGAGGAAAAAGTGGGCTCTTCCCCAAGTCCCCTCTGTCCAGGTAACATTGGCCACACATCTACGTGCTCTCCCTGGGCTAGAAGCTGTGGAGGATTTAAAAGAAATCTACAATGTGGCTGGTGCCTTTCCCATGCCAGCTTAGTTGTCCCGAGGAGCCACAATGCTTATGAGGTAATGCTTCTTCTCTTCGTTGTTACCCGACACCATTCATATTTTCATAACTCAGGGTCTATGTGTCCTTCTTAGGGATCATTGTGCTGCTGTTGTTAGAAATGTAACTGGGGAGTTCATGAAAGTCTTGAGCTGAGATTACAGAGGTAGTTCCTAAGGGCAAGTGTCTTGTCCCCACCTCTAAAATTATACTCCTCAAATTGGAAAGTGTCCTAAAGCAGGAAAAGTAATAACCTCTAAATAAAAAATACAAAACTAATAACCTCTATAATTTGAACATCTATTATATGCCAAGCACTGTGTACTCCATATTGTAAGGTAGTATTCCCATTTTACAGATGAAGAAACTGAAGGCCAATAAGCATTGGCAACTTGCCTATACATTTACTGGTTTATAGGGATTGAGTTCATGTCTGCCCTACTAAACTGCCTAAAGTAGTTATTGAGATGGAGAGGGTACTGGCATTTTACACAGGTGAGGTAACAGAATCTGTTACAAAGACATGAAAGCTAAGACTCAAGAATTATGAATGGGTCCATCAACAAAACAAAAAGACATCCTACTGAATGGGAGAAGATATTCACCAATGATACATCTGATAAGGGCTTAATATCCAAAATTTATTAAAAAAAAAAAAAAAACTCATACAACTCAAAACCAAAAAAAACACAAAAAACCAAAAACCCAAAAAACAAAACAATACAAATCCAATTCAATTAAAAAAATGGGCAGAGTACCTGAATAGATATTTCTCCAAAGAGGACATACAGATGGCCAATCAACATGACTAATCATCAGAGAAATTCAAGTAAAAATTTGAATTATACACAATGAGATACCACCTCACACCTGTCAGAAAGGCTATCATCAATAAATTAACAAACAAGTGTTGGCGAAGATGTGGAGAAAAGGGAACCCTCATGCACTGTTGGTGGGATTGCAAATGGGTGCAGCCACTATGGAAAACAGGATGGAGGTTCCTCAAAAAATGTAAAATAGAACTACTTTACGACCCAGCTATTCCACTCCTGGGTAGTTATCCAAAGATATCCAAAACACTAATTTGAAAAAAATACAAGTAC
Source organism: Rhinolophus ferrumequinum (assembly GCF_004115265.2). Classification (NCBI taxonomy): domain Eukaryota; kingdom Metazoa; phylum Chordata; class Mammalia; order Chiroptera; family Rhinolophidae; genus Rhinolophus; species Rhinolophus ferrumequinum. The sequence continues at coordinate 96,893,183 of NC_046287.1, read as the reverse complement.
CCTTATATTTATTGCAGCACTATTCACAATAGCCAAGATGTTGAAACAACTGAAATGTCCATCAATAGATGACTGGATAAAGAAATTGTGGTATATTTATACAATGGCGTATTACTCTGCCCATAAAAAAGAATGAAATCTTACCATTTGCAACAACATGGATGGACCTAGAGGACGTGATGCTAGGTGAAATAAGTCAGACTGAGAAAGACAAATACCATATGATCTCACTTATATGTGAAATCTAAAGAACAGAATAAACAAGCAAGCAAAACAGAAATAGACTCAGAGATATATAGAAAAAAACTGATGGTTGCTAAATGGGAGGGGGTGGGGGTTGGGTGAGAAAGGAAAGTGATTAGGAAGTACAAATTGGTAGTCACAAAATAGTCACAGGGATATGAAATACAGTATGGGGAATATAATCAATAATATTGTAAAGACTATGTCAGATGGGCACTGGACTTATCATGGCGATCACTTCTTTACGTATATAAATGTTGAATAACTATGGTGTACACCTCAAACTAATGCAATATTGTAAGTTAGCTATATTTTAATAAAAACATTTTTAAAAGAATTATAAGTGGGTGCTGAGATTGAGCTGACATCTCTGAGGTTGAACAGCGACCATTTCTGAGTTGATGAAAATCTGACACTCATACAGCTTTGTGGAAGAGGACCACGAAGGACATGTGGTCTCCAGGCCACATGGGAAGAGAGGTTAGGCCACATGACAAGAGTGGGTCACAGTGAGAGCAACAGCTGGGAGTCATCTAGAAGAAGAAGCCAGAGGGCTGGTGGTGCCAGCTCTTTAAAAGCCCTCTGGTTAAACCTTTATGGTTCTGTGTTCTCAATAACACTTACGCCACTTTCTAGGGCCAGCTTTAGGTGAGGTAAAGATTGGTTGACCTCTAACCTACGTATATCAACAGTCAATCTTTGACCTGACTTTGGAAGATTCATGATTCACTAATTATCCAGAAACTGAAATCTAAATCTTTTGATCATAACATTCAAATACCATAAATGGTACCATGAATTTAACTGATCTCATATGGCTTATTGAGTATGCTAGTGTATCTGGAGAGTGGTGGGGTCAAGGGCTTGGGCTGTACATGAAACTATCTTCAGAATGCATGTGAAACCACATAGAAACACATGCAAATTACTATGACGGTAAAAAGGCATTCATGTGCAATGCTCATAGAAGCATCGAAACTTTAAACTCCGCGTTACTAGGCTATTTCTGCATAGCCCATATATTACTTTTATGCAGTGGGAATAGGTGGGCAAAAAGATATAACCTGTCTGAAAACAATATATATCAACCTAAAAATTGAACAATAGGGAATTGGTTGAATAAATTATGGTATAACTGTAAGAAAGGTTATCTTGCATCTATTAAAGAGTGTGTTCTTAAACAACAAAAATATTCTCAGGATAATATGAAGAAGGAAAACCAGATACAAAACTGACAATTACATTCACGAACTTGTTGCAATGATGTTGCTAACCTTTTTTGATATCAGAGGGATTATTCATTATCAATTTGTACCAACCGGACAAATAGTTAACCAAGTTTGCTATTTGGAAGTGCTGAAAAGGCTGAGTGAACAAATTAGACAACCTGAACTTTTCGCCAACAATCCATGGCTCTTGCATCACGACAATACACCAGCTCACATGGCATTGTCTGTGAGGGAATTTTTAGCTAATAAACAAATAACTGTATTGTAACACCCTCCCTACTCACCTGAAACAGCCCCCAATGACTTCTTTCTTTACCTGAAGATAAAGGAAATATTGAAAGGAAGACATTTTGATGACATTCAGGACATCAAGGGTAATATGATGACAGCTCTGATGGCCATTCCAGAAAAAGAGTTCCAAAATTGCTTTGAAGGGTGGACTAGGTGCTGGCCTCGGTGCATAGCTTCCCAAAGGGAGTCCTTTGAAGGTAGTGATATTCAGCAATGAGGTAAGTAGCACTTTATCTAGGATGAGTTCGCGTCTGTAATTGTCAGATCTCAGAAGAAGAGTTATTTCAGGTGGTAGAATTATGGGTTATAGTTCTCATATTTTCTAAAATAACACATTGCCTTTCTAATTAGTATAAAACAATAACTGTCATTTAAGAAAAATATCTAGGTTTTGTCATTTAATTGTGAAAACATCATCAAACGAATGACAGCACAAGGCCACGGGACTCCGTATAAGTAGTTGCACCCCGTGAATGTGGCTGGCTGGCTAAGCTCATGACCTTAGGGACCCTAGGAGGCAGGGAGCAGTGTGAAGAGCCACCTTTGATGAAAACAGAAAGTATTTAAGAGACAACAAAGAAGCAAGTGGAGTCATCCAGGCCTGAGGTAAAGAAATCTGGCCTCTGAGTGGTGGCAATACTGACGCAGAAGGAGAGCGAGAAGTTAGAGGTGGAGGTGGGGACAGTGAAGAGGAGGCCGGAGTGCGCAGTGGGCCACACCGAGGAGGCCTCTGGCCTGGACGGCACAGCTCCGTAGTCACTCTGCAACCGTCTCTTTGTCATCCAAATATGTCTTCTTGGTACCAGAGCTGAATGTGACTCAGTACTGTGTCACATTCCAAAGGATCCCAGCTACAGAAGCATAGAGGAGAAACAGGAATGTTTCTACTAAAGGTTTTTTTGTTTGTTTGTTTGTTTTGATGAGGGTACTGGAGACAGAATTACTTCGCACAACCCGCAACGTGACTTTCTAAAAATTCACTTTCTAAATCACTTTCCCCAAAGTTTCGCTCATCATAGAAACACTTCAAGTCTTCTCTCGCCTCTCCCTGACCCTCTTCAACCTTCCCAGCGCCTGGCTCCTGGAGATTTTTCTAGCTCGGTGGCACACCTACGCATAAGTAGAAGGATCTACCTTTTCTCTAGGCTTCTGCTACTTGCATCTCAACACTTTTAGGCTCAGCAAAACGAAATGGTCTTCTTGGGGAGCCCCTTTCCTTGGAAGGTGGTGGTGGGGATATAAGTACTTATAACTGAGAACTTTTGCCCCTATGGGGCTCTGAGAGTTCAAAGTTATGAGTAGATGACCATGCTGGGTGAACAACCGCGGAAGAGTCCCCTTTCAGTCCCCAGCGCCTCGCTGAGTGCCAGCGCTCAGTACATGTGTGCTTAATTAACTTGATGACAACTTAGTGGCGCTGTGAGAATTACGGTAGCTTCTGGAGGAGACAGGCTCACTTCCATAGGTGCATGCCACCAAGGGCCAGACTGCTGGTGGTCCACACAGCACTATGGTGACAGTCAGATAAAAGGGCTTCTCAAGACACGATTTCTCTCTGATAAAAACCTGTTATATAGTAATTTGTTAGAACAAGACATTTCCCTACTATCTCCTAGGAAATTTTATATATATATATATAAAATGTGTGTGTGTGTGTATACATACATACATACATATATATATATATATATATATCTCCGAATCTATGAGTCTAGGATGGGAAGAAAATGGCATTGGATTTGGTGTCTTAAGTGACAGCCCTGCATAGGGCCACTGCAGAGAGGCAGGTGGCTCTGCTTCTGAGGTGATTGATGACATCTGGGGCCGGCTTCCGTCTTCCCCAGGAGAGATCAGTTTAGCTTTTTTAGGTCTGGCGTTTGCTGAGCTGAGTTAGGTATTTTTCTCAGAGGTGAACTAACCGGGAGCTTCTACGTTCCAGTAGTTCTAGATAAGCCTCAATTTTAGATTTGTATTGATGACGTAGGCAGTTTTACTAAGGAGACTATAATGAGGAATATGGTGTACTGAAGGGGAGTAAAGGAGGCTGTTTAAAAAACAGGCTCCCTTGGTATATCACATCCCCATTTGTAGGAAGCAAGAAGATAGAGTTCTATTTGATTTATTGTTACAATATTTTTATCCTTCAATTGACAGTAACAGTGAAAAGTTAAAACACCTTACAGCTATATAGCATTTCACAGTTTATGAAGCATTTTGAGTGGATGCCTATTTTAGAATCTTTGGAACCTCATACCCAAATCTAAATGAAATACAAAAGTGTTTTGTAACCTATAACCTGCAATGCAAACATTATGTATTATTGTATTTTACCAGCAAGTGTGTAGCTGATGTTTTTGAATTTAATTTTGGTAAATGATCAGATTTCCAGGCTGGGCATTGCCTGGTCACAACTCTTCATTTTCCACGAGGTAAATGAGATCCAAGAGTGACTTGTCTAAGGTCATGAGGCCAGTGTTTAATTGAGCCAGCCATGCCTACCTTCTAAAATTAATCTTTGCTACTTGAGGAGAATACAAAATTCATTTACTGTTATTTTGCATCTTCAGTGAGCAACCATGCTGCATTTTGCAGCATTATTGAAACTAAGGTTGATGATAGTCCTATCTCTTTAAAAAGAAAAAAAAAAAGTCCGCTGGGGGTTGGGGGTGGGGGGGCTGCTGACTGCGGCATCTCATCCAGTCAGTCTGGACCCAGTGCAGCTGCGGTGGCAGTCACGCTGGAACCTGCTGATGTGACAAAGGAAAACAAAGGCGCGGGGATGCGAAGCTGACAGCTACCAGTAAGTATTTGAGGATCCAGATAGATAACAAACGAGAAGGGAAAATGAAGGAGCTTAGAAATAAGCCGGCGCCACAATTTGATCAGTCATTCAGTCGTCTGCAAACTGGGCTGGAACCAGGTCAGTCAGTCACTGCAGTTTTTTGTGGAGACCGTTGGCCACTTTCCTAAGGTTCAGCTTTGTTAGAGGATAGTCTTTAACGTGTTGGGCAGCTGTGAGTAACGGGTGCTTTTTAAAATTGGGGCTGGCAGGCTGGGGATTGCGGGTGAGGTGCCAGCTACAGAGTTACTAGAGATCCATGCTGGTCAAGATGCTCGGACAAGCCGGCTTTGTCATTTTAATTTCCACCCTGGATTGCAGTCTTTGCTCACACTGGGCCTACTGCTGTAATCCAGTGTGGGGTCAAGAGTTCTGTTGAACAAGAGTGTGAGATCCTCAAAGTAGCTTCTAGTTTAATTTATAGTAATTGTCCTCGTTTTAAACAGCATGCCTTTAAATGATTCCATACGTCATAGTTACCTTATATAATAATATTTGAAAAATCTGCTTTTACTTTAAAAGCATTTTACTTAGTTATTTAATTGTATTGTAATAAGTGATCATTAAATTCTTAGAAAGAGTATGGCAGTTTTAACAACACAAATCTCTTGCTGTCTTTTTTGTCCTTAAAACAAAGTTGATACCTCACTGAAGAGTGCTAGATTCATTTCTAACACGTCAATTGTTTTGGCTTTAATTTTATCCTCTCTGTGGAATGATAGCCTGTTCTGATTATGTAAAAGGCGCAAAGCAGGTTACTTCTGTGGTTGCCCAGCACAGCTGCTGGGAAGTTATACTGAAGGGGAGTTCTTTATTTCTCCACCAATGCAGATAAAAGTAATTGCCACTTCATCCCATCTTGTTTGTCACGTGAAAAGTAAATTTTCCGCATTGTTTTGTTAAGCTACTCATTAATAATCATATACATACTAGGTTAATGCACGGTTAGTATGTCCCAATGGTTTTTCTTATGACTGACCAGCTTTCCCTCCCTAATCTTGCGTGGAAGTCTTACTTCATGCTGTGGATAAATGACAGCCAGTTCCTTTTCCCTTTTCCTCTGTGGCCATCCCTTTCATCCCTTCTTTACCCTTCCTGGCTTTTTGGGCTGGCCAATTTCCCCCTTTTCTGGCTAGATCCAGGCTCCTTCAGTCTCCCTTTCAAACAAACCTAACCCAGTTTTCCAAATTCCCATATTTTCCTTGTGACTCAGTTGGTTTGTAAGATCTTTCCCATGATTAACATGGTATTTTGTTTTTTTCACATACTAGGAAGAAAAGCCCAATTACAACTTTTTAAGACCAGGGTTAGCTTACCTCAGAAGCATGGCATTGTTGCCTCATGCTGGATTTGCTCTCAGAAGCCTTAGGTTCAAATCTGCCATAACCTAGCTTAGCAGCCACTGAAAATTCATTTAACTTCTGTAAGCCCCAGTCCCTTCCTGTGTTAGAGATGATGGCAGCCACTGTTCACACAATTGTCATAGAGTCGGAATGAGGTAATGTATGTGGAAGGACAGTGCTGGGTACAGGGTAGCTATTTAGCAGGTGTTTTGTCCGTTTCCTATTCAGTCCACATATCGACCTATCCACTCATCCATGGGGAAGCACGCTAACGTGGTTTCTCATGCTGTTCCCCCAAAGGAATGAATTTTGAAATGATCCTTTGACCAAATAATCAGCTCCAACCAAGCACAAAACATATATTCAGTCCTTGCTCAGGATGTCTTCCCTATAAAAGTACTGTTGATACTCTATGCTGCCTTGGGAGTGTCCTGTTGGAGGAGGGAAAGCCAGCTCCCTTTGCACAGCCCCTAGGGAGTCCTGTCTGATGGCAGCAGGGATGCTGTTGTTGACCGTCCTGTGAGCGCAAGTGAGGACCGCTACGTGTGATTGATGCAAAGGGCGCCAAATCGGAAATCAGAAAAATTCCCGTGGCTCGTCTGATTTTGGACGACTTGGGTGGCAATTTGCTCTTAGTATTGCTGATCCTGTTACTATTATAGTTTCTGCCTTATATGCCTTTCTCCTCCCCCCTTGCTACCATTGCTTAAACTCTACACTCAGCACATTGTGTCAGATTTAAAAGTCTAGGATGGAGCTGTTCCACTTGTACTTAAAGGGGAACATCATGGAGTTGGAAGAAGCCCTGGATTGGAAACAGAGGGAGGTGGCACTAGCTGTGCCTTTGCTTTTTGTGCTAACTGAAAAGTCATTTAACCTCATCTCTAGGATAAGAGGTATGGAGTAGATAATTCTAAATTTCCTTCAAGTTCTGGATACATGATCCATATAGTTCTCTGTGGAGTAGACTCAGTTTATAACAATTATTCGATCAAAAATGTGTCGTCTGATTTCATTCTCACAATAGCTGTATGAAACAGGCAATCCCATTTTGCAGATTATAAAATGTAAGGTTGGGAGAGAGTAAAACCCCAACTATTTTTTATTTGTAAAAAAAGAGGGTTGACTGGATGATATCTAAGTTTGCTTTTCTTGCTGAACATCAGCGAAACCTCAGGTTGCAAACCCTGAGCTCTGCTCCCCACGTGACCGTGTCACCGTTCATCATCTCCGTTTTGAAAGGAGAAATCTGTCCCACTTACAGCAACTTCACATCCAGACAAACATTTGTTTTAAATATTCTGCTGTGTACAAGACAACGAGTCTGTTTTCTAGTCCAGAAAAATATGGGCTCTGCAGTTCGTATATCCTTTTCATGCGTTCTGAAACTACATTTTAAAATAAGTCAAAGCCACTCTAGTATCGTTATGGGTGATCACTTAAACGTCATAGATTTCTTTCTTTTGTTAAAGTACTAAGTGTTAGAGAGGAGAACGTATTTGAATTTTTAGGTATCGGGAATTTGAGCACAATTTTACATAGTAGTAGATGTTCAGCTTTTCTTGTGTTTTTAATGCAATGATAAATTTAACCATTAAAAAATTCCTAATAGGGTTATCAGATAAAATGCAGGAAATACTGACTAAGACATACATACGCGTATAATAAAAAAACTGTTTTGTTATTTTTTTGAAATTCGAACTTAACTAAGCATAGTTTTATTTACTAAATCTGGCAACCCTATATAAACAGAAGCTTAATCGATGAATTAAATAATACTTTGAGTTTATGAATATTAATTTGTTAGGTTTTTAAGCTTAAAACATAAATCATATCCAATCTTTACCAATTTTCCATAATATGCCAAATATCTCACTAGTTTTATTTATTAATGTTTTTGTTTATTACATTTTAAGTTAAGTGACTATCCTCAGAAACTCTCATCCTGAAGAACATAGTATTATGTCCAACTCACCTTCATATTTCCCGAAGACCCTGCTACTGAATGAAAAAAACCCACAAAAACCCAAATTTTTAATATATTTTTATTTGGAGCCAGATAAACTTGGTTTTAAAAATTGGCTCTACATCATGCTAACTCTGATACTTCACCTCCTGGAACTTGAATTTCCTCCTTAAATGGGACTGATAATGGGTTAATCATCCCACAGCAGCGCTCAGACACAGGTAAGGAAAGGGTCTGGCATGGCTTTACATGGTGGGCTCCCCAAGGAAATGTTGGGTTTTAAGTGAATGAAAGAATACTCTGTTTCCCTTCAAAAAGCTAGATAATAATAATAGTAGTCAGATAATATCAAATGAAATATATTTTAATCACATAATCCATTTTTAATATATAATTTTTCAAAAGATGTCTTGGGATGGAATTCACATACCATCCATTTCGCCCCTGTGGTATATATTATTTTTATGTAAAATTTTATCTTTGAAGATAAATCGAGCTTTTAAAGGCAAACCTAAGACTGAGGAGCTTCTAGACCAGTGCTAGCCACCTCCCCACCCCTGTTTCCCATAATTCTCTCTGCTGATTGACAGGCTGTGAGCTGTGGCTAGATCAACTCAATTTAAGATCTGCTATAAAAGTATATGTGTATTTTTATTACCTGGAAATTGGCCAAAGTAACTAAATTATTCACTCTTTATTGAACTTTCTGCATCCATGGTCCTGAAAGTGACTGAGTAGCAGATTCAAAGATGAATAAGACGTCCTTGAGGAACTTTAGTAGACCAGGAAGATTTGTATAACACAGAAGCCATTTGGAACACTGAAGGAATAAGTTACATATTTTCCTTATCAAATTTGAAATACACTATCTTTTCTGTTGTACATTTTACATGGAAATATTTAATTGCACACACACACACATCCCTTTAGTTTTACCTTTGGTGCTCTATAAAGTGCATTTATGTACATATTCAGTTCCAACTATGTATATTTGAGGTCAAATAATGGCTGTGGTGACCATTGGTACATTCTACAACAGATTGTACCAATCCAGTTCTGTCGCTAATGACATCTGCAATTCTTGCTATCTCTTACCTTTTGGTTATTGATTTAGAGGGTGAATTAATCTGACTTGTTCATTTTGCAAAGATGCCATTTTAAACTCCTTGCTGACTCATGTTTTGTTCTGACGTCAAAGAGGGCATACTGATTATTCTGAGGGTAATTCCAGTGGAAGCTTTCTGTGGGCTTGGAGGATATCTGTATGTGGCTTCTTGTTTTTGTAATGTTAGGGACTTTCAAGGGTAAATGTTCACCACATCACAGAGGATTTAGCTGTGAACTTGTTTGGTCACACATGATAAAAAGCCACATTGATTTTTAATTCCCACATTTAGATGTATGTATATCCCATTCTCAGGAGGTCTCCAAAGGCAGTTCTGGCTCTCTTCTTTGCTATAAATGGGTTAAGAGACTGTTTCTAAGAAAACTAAAGCTATTGTGATAGGTAAAGCTACACAGGTAGCTTTCAATGCAGCACTAACAGCAGTGAAAGCAAAAGGGGTCCCCCCACTCCCCGATGGGCTTGTTTCATCCAGGACATTCCTCTCCTACCCCATGAAGAAGGGGTTTTTCTAGTTCTAAGTCTATGCACAAAGGATGAGGTTCTGAAACTTCACAGACGCCCTTGCACAAAGAGAAAGGTCATCATACTGAAGAGGATTGAATACTAAGGTTAGCTCCTGACTGTATTTTTATCTCATCCCTGTAAGAAAGATCTTTCTTTTCATTCTCTCAGGTGACAGCCAGGAGTCTGTGTACTAGTTCCTGGGAAGTTTGCTTTGTCCTCTTTCCTCTGGTCAAGTCCATCTTCTTCCACCTTAGGAACTCTTTCATCTTCCCGTGCGCTTCTCCCTGCCTACATCTACCAATGGGCGGCTTTGGGTTAAGGGCACATCAGCAGTTGTTTATACAATGGTCATGATTTAATGAAGCCCCGAGTCTCGGGGCTGTACCTGTTTCAAGTACTATAACTCAAAGAAATGTTCACCTCAGTGAGTAAGTGAAGCTGGCATGTTTCTTTCCTACTCCTTAATTGAGATCATATATAGTGCCAAATCCACCGACTACGGGAAATGCCCAGGATGCGAAAATAGGATATTTTTGCCAGGAGGGCGAAGAGGTCACTGAATGGGCACACTGTGCTTCTATTAGCCATGGGCAGTGACTTCAGGTTTTAGAGCCAAATGAATGGTTCCACAGCTGGTGACGATGGCTGTCCAAGCCCCATTCCCTGAGCATCCATTGTTTGGATCCATGATGCATTAGAGGAGGACATGAATCCGTGGTGGGAGAATATCACGAACACATTTCATGTCACTTCATGTCTTCAAGAATATGACGTGAGCAAAAAGAGTGCCTCCAATATTTACAAAAACCACCTGCAAACCTTTCAGACACAGTTGAATTCTGTCTTTGTGAGGATCCTGTTCGTGGATAGGGCAGGTTCGTCCTGTTTTACGGATGAGGAATGTTGGGCACAGAGAGCTTATGTGATTCTCACGTCGTGGTCTCCATCATGCCACACCATCCCCCAAATGGTATGGTGTGGAGGCAGCTTTCTTCCCCCTTGGGGAAGGAGTGGAGAGAGGAAGAAACAATACGTGAGTGCCTGCATTGTATCAGGCACTCAATAGCAGGGACTAAAGGAAGAGCTGGGAGCCAGAGGATCTGGGCTTACGTCCCAGTACCCGGTGTGGGATATTGCTTGACTTTGCTGAACGCCAATTTCTTTATCTGTGAAACAGAATTAATAATTTCCTTCCAAATCACCAGGCAGTCACGAGCCTGAAGTAACATAATATCTATGAAATCACTTTAGCAAATTAAAATACCATATCTCTACAAAAAATAATCTTACTATGCTTACTATGCATTTTGATTTTATGCTCCATTACATTTCAATTGTATGTAAAATTTAGGACATGCTAATATTTTTCGCCATGTTAATGAACTACATAAACATGAAATTATCATCAAAGCAGGAAAATATAGCAGGTTTATGATATCATGATTAATTTGATGGTCTTATTGAGGAACTGTCTTAAATTTATTAGCAATGGATAGTTTTGAATGCTTGCACTTCTTATTTTTAAATTGTATTAGATTGCTCTTCAATCATATTAGATGCAATAAAAAAGTCTACTAGGTTTTATCCTCCACGCAATGTCATTGTTAAAGGTTTATAAAAGTAAATATGTGACATATTGAAGCATTCAAAAATTGATGCATTATCACATGAGGATTATATTCAAGAGGAACATCAAACATATAAGTATAAAAATCCTATATAATGTTAATCACACAATCAGTAAGGAACAAAAGCATTTCTGTGGTTTAAAATAAAAATGAAATAGAACTAAATATATATTTAATTACAAGCAGAGATATTCTTTGCATATATGCGCATATATCTGCATATGCAGAATTTTTAATTATGGTACATCAGAAAATGGATATCTGTTGAATTGAATATAGGTGTGTGTGTATGTGTGTGTGTGTGTAAGAAATCTCGAATTGGAAATTTTTATATTTCTATTGCTTATATTGTACATCTGGAATTAGTACACAGTACTCATGAGAATAAATAAAACAATATATAATAAATGCTTTGGGACTGTTCATGTGTTCTACACATTTCAATACTATTATATGAAAAATGGTCTGATTTATCAGAGAAACTCCCTGAACTACGGGCTTAGAGCTTGTATTGGAGCTGTGTCACTTCCTCGGTGTGACCTTGCAGTGAGTGACATACCAAGTTTCCCCTAAAATAAGACCTAGCCGGACCATCAGCTCTAATGCGTCTTTTGGAGCAAAAATTAATATAAGACCCAGTATTATATTATATTATATTGTATTGTATAAGTCTGGGTCTCATTTTATAGTAAAATAAGACCCGGTCTTATATTAATTTTTGCTCCAAAAGACGCATTAGAGCTGATGGTCCAGCTAGGTGTTATTTTTGGGGAAACATGGTAGTACCCCAAAAGGCACTCTGATGGGGTGCACACTCTCCCTCCTATGCTGTGACTGCAGAGGTAGAGTTTTCAAAGACTGACTTGTTTATGGCAGCCCTGTAGACTGGCCCTGGGAATTTTGGTCACCTTGTGCTCTTTTCTATGACCTAAGAGCCTGAGGGTTTTCTTTAACTTCTGTAAACATCAGTCTCTTGTCCCATAAAATAAAGATATCTGGTCTACCTCTTTATAAAGTTGTCTTGACTGTCACATGAGACAATGTATACAATTGTAAAGGGCTACACAAACATAGTTGCTATTATTTAAATACCACATGTAGAATTTCATATTCATTAAGAAGGGTTTACCAGTACCATGTGGATCTTTGGAAGACTAAGGAATACTTTGCAAAGCTTGGGGAATAAGTTCTCATGGAGTGTTTCACAAGGTGTGGGACGCATGATCTGATGACAGTGAGAGGGTAGTTGGTGTTCAGGGAAGAAGTAGGTGCTACTCAGGTAGGCACCAAAAAAATGAAATTATGCAGTGAGGAGAGACCCCTTTTGCCAATCCGTTCACTGTTTGTCTCTCTTCCCTTTCCCTTCCCTTCTTTCCTTTCTGAAAAAAACTTTATTATGTAGGCTCTATTATTCCATCTATACTTAATTCTCAACTAATAGCTACTATGATAATAAATGAAAGATATTAACATTATTTTTTTACATATAGCATTAATTTTAATAATATATTTTATTTAACCCAGCATATTCAAAATGTGATAATTTCAACATGTAATCAAAATAAAACTTATTACTGAGATATTTTACATTTTTTTGATACAAAATCTTCAAAATCTGGGATGGTTTTTTTTTTTTTTTTTTTTATTTTTTTATTTATTTTTTTTTGGGATGGTTTTGTATTTACATCTTGATTCAGATTAGCCTCATTACAAGTACTCATGGGGCTACTTGGAGAAACTATTTCAGAGATGTCATCATATAGTCTCCATTAAGTTATAAAACTATTTTCAATATTATCCCATGTATGAGACACAATTTATAATACAAATTTAATTTTTATTATTTAAAATATTATAGGTACAAAAGAGTATATACAAATTAGAGTCTTTTGCCCACTTTTCTTTTATGTTGTTTCTTGTTTTATTTTCAAGAGTTCTCTATATATTCCAGACACAAAACCTTTGTCAATTACATGTGTGGCAAATTCATTGTTCTGATTTATCTGGCTTGCCTTAGGTGGACAGAAGTTCTGTTTTAATGTAGTTTGAATGTGACCATCTTTTCTTTTATGGTTAGTGCTTTCTTTTTGTTGTTTTAGGAATTCTTCTCTACTCTCCGGTCATAAAGATATTGTGATAAGCTCTATGATTATGTTTTATTTTCTTACTATGCCCTTAATCACCTGGAATTGGTATTTGTGCACAGTGTGAGGTACAGATAAATTTTTGTTTCTATGTGATAACCATTTGTCCCAGTAATATTTTTTGTATGGTACAGGTTTCCCCAGTGAACTCCACGAATACCTCTGTCATTGCAATAATGCATGGATCTGTTTCTAAGCTCTTTACTTTATCGTTTCTATGTGAAAGCCACACTAACTTTGTTATTAGAGTTTGATATTAAGGTTTGTAAGGAAAGTAAGTTTTTTTCCCTTATGCTTCTTGTCCCTTTGTTCTTCCAAAAAACTTTTAGAATCAATTGTCAAGATTTATGTTTTAAATGAATTTGTTTATTTATTTATTTGGTTGTTGGGATTTGGGTTGGAATTCCTTTGAATTAAAAGATCAGTTTGAGGAGAGTTGACATTTCAATGATATTGAGCCTTCCTGCTCATGATGTACGTATGTCCATTTTTCTTTTTAAGGGACTTTTGCATGTCTTTTGTCAAAGTTTATAGATTTTCTAATTTTTCAATAAAAGTTCTTTTGTTATAATTATTTCAAGATGACTTATTTTTCCTTGCTATTATAAATGGCTATCTTTTTTAAAAAATACAGAAGGTGCCAAAAAAAATGTATACACATTTTAAGAATGAAAAACTGTATTAAAATTGTAATACTCAATATATACTGATAACAAAAGATGAATACAAGTCATGTTTGACGTCTGCAATTACAAATGGTGCTCAAAGTGTCCAGACACTTCTGATTATGGCGAACTACTGCTTCAACAACATTGACCAAAGTGTCCACTTGTATACAGTTTTTTGGCACCCCTGGTATTTTAAAATACTTGGTTTTTAAAATTCTTGCTGGTACGTAGAAATACAATTGAATTTTTATCAGTAATCTCGATAAGCTCTATGATTATGTTAATTTCTCTGAATTTTGTTGGAATATTCCATCTGTGAATACTGAAAGTTTTGTTTCCCCTCTCCCTCCCCCACTCCTCCTTGTTCCTCTGTTCCTTTTTCTGTCGTGTACTGGCTAGCAACTCTGGTAAAATGTGAATAGAAATGGAAACAGAAAAGACTCTATCCATATCGCTGTTAAGCATGAGGTTTGCCTTTAGTTTGCCCTTTAAAGAAGTTCTCATCTACTTCTTGTTTATTAAAAGTATTTTCTTTCCTTTTTTTTATCATTGATAGACATTAGATTTTTATCCTCTGATAAATCCAATCAATGTGGTCATCAGGTATTCTCTTTTTTATACATTGCTGGGTTCAACTTGCATTAATATGTATTTGGAATTTCTGCATCTATGTTTATGAATGAGATTAGCAAGTAAGTGTCCTTTTTTGTATTGTTCCAATCTGGTTTAGATAAACTGGTTTGGGAATATCACCAGCCTCATGAATTTATTTGGACACATTGCCTGTTTTTCTGTTCTCCGGTAGAATTTGTAATATATTAGAGTTACCTGTTTAGTGAATATTTGGTAGAGCTCACCAATAAAATCATTTAGTCTAATGTTTTCTCCATGGAGGGATTTTAGATATCAGTGATTGAATTTATTTATTAGGATTGACTTATTTCTTGAATTAATTTTGTTATTTTATATTTTTTTTCAGGAATTTGTCCATTTTCAAATTTTTCAAATTCATTACTTTCCAGTTCTTATAATAGTCTCTTATCTTTTTAATTTCTGATGCATTCCATTTTTCATTCCAACATTGGTTTGTGTGTGTGTGTGTGTGTGTGTGTGTGTGTGTGACTTCTTTGTTTTTATCTTGTTCAGCCTTGCCACAGTTTGGCCAATATTATTAGTCTTTTTAAGGACTAACATTTGTTTTTGCTAATATTTTCCCTTGTATCTTTGTTTCTAGTTCATTAATTCTGCTGTCATCTTTATTTTCTGTTGTCTTTGGGTTTATCCCCATTACCTTTTTTGCTAAGTTCTTGAAATGGACACTTAAAGTTCAACCTTTCCTCTTTCTGAATGAAATCATTAAAGGCTATAAATGTTCCCATAAATTTACTAATCCACATTTAAAAATGTGTTTTAAATTTTCAGTTACAGTCTACATTCAATATTATATTAGTTTCAGGTGTATAGTACAGTTACTCTTCCCGATTTTTAATTAAGAGAGAGCAAGTCAAAAACTTAGTGTTTTTTGTGGGCACTTGTATCCAACCAGAATTTAATAACATTCCATTTGTGTTCATTTTTATATTTATTTTTAGACTTGGCATCTATTTGTGGCACATGATACTGGGTTTCCATTTATGGTGTGGATGGAAAGTTTCCTTTTATAATACATTAAGTAGAGAGCAACTTTAAGGAAAATATTAAGTAAGTAATCAAGCAGGGATACACAAATAGGCCAAAGATCCCCAAAGTGGTATGTTGTATCTCAAACATGATGAAGATTAAGGGGGTGATTATTAGTGACTAGTTTGGGAAACTGATGATGTTCCAGGCAACACACTGCCTTCTCTCATCCACAGGCAAGATGATCTCATTGGCATATGCAGTTGTTCAGTCAAAGGGGGTAATTTCTGAATAATCACAGCATAAGATAGGTCTTGGGGAGATGAACATACACAATATTCCAGTGTCCAAAAAAGGAATAATAGTTTTTGAAATTCTAAATTGTGAGTTAGGTGTTAATTGTAAAAGTGATATAAAATGAAAGATTGGATTGTTGCAAAGAGAGAGAGGGAGTTCAAGAGCTATTAGACAAAGACATAGCAGTGATTCCATCAAGAACAGGTCAATGACGTGTTAATGGACTTCCCCTTTTAACAAAATTATTAGACTGGCAGCTCAGGGGAGGTCAGGAGAAAGGCTATATTGTGGCTTTCGTAATTCATTGGGCGAAGTCACGTGTCCTGCTAGAAATCATAGAAATAAATGTGCTTGATAATAGTACATTCATAAGTTCTCAGAGTTATTTAGGGAAAGCTATTCGAAGCTTGTGTTTGTAGCGAAGATATCATTGTCCATCTGGAGGAAAGTTGTAATAATTCGCCCCAGGGCTCTACGCTGTTTAGCATTTTTATCAAACATACCAGGTGATATAAAGCTAATTAATACTTCACATTACAGGATATGTATCTTTAAAGATATTGTTAAATTAGAATTAGAGGTTAAGAATGAATGTGCACTATTTCACCTTAGATCAATACTTCTATTTCCCTCGAATGTTCCCACAGAGGCGGAACATCAGGAACAAATAATTCCAGATTTCCCTTGGAGTCTCATATTTTATCACCAACACTCAGACAAAACTGCAAACATTCATATTTTATGGTCATATTTAGAATGACAGTTTATTGGCAAGCACTCTTTTTATTTAGAAGACATATTTGGATTAATTCCTATTCTCAGAATTGTAGATGAGTTAAAAATATATACTTGTCTGGAATCACAGCATTTTAGAAGTGTTAATAACTTAAAACACCTATTCCAATCCCCTTTTTTTTACAGATAAAGAAATTGATCCTAATTCTCTACTATATTATACCTAATCTCTCTTAATCTAAACATTTCAAATTGAAGAGACCAATTTTTAAAATCTATTACACAATAGCTTCCATCCTCTTGCTAATATAAGTCCTTAATGTAATTTTGATTCTTAATTTTAATTTTAAATCTAGAATTTCTTCAATTCTTGACATGTGACAATCAAAATTCCATGATATATATTTTATATGAAATAACAAAAAGTTTGGATTGGTTCATTTCAGTTACTCTCCCGCATGATGCATAGTAATATTTTTATTATAGCAAGTACCTGGGGAAGTGTTTACAAGGAAGAGTTTCCAGTGAGTTTTGAGTTCTTTTCCTGGGTTTTAGTGAACACATCCAAGAAGCTATAGTGTTATAAGTTCCATTTAGATTATTATCTCTGTATTACTTTGTCCACAATGAAACATTGTTGGATAGCAAAAACAGAATAACAAGTCCAGAGCTGGTTTTCCAGTTTCCAGTCTGTCACTTCCTAGGCTAGTGAACTTAAAACAGTTACTTACCTTCCTGCATGCAAGTTTCTTTAATATATTAGCAATTCTACCTTTCCTGTTCTGTCTCCTTCAAAGAACCATTAAATGTGATAATACCTAAGAGTGCACCTTGAAAATTATCAAGTATTTATAATTATGATATTTGCATAAATGGGTAGAAAATTCAATCTCATGTGTCCCTCTGGTTTATCATTGTGGTAAAAGCTTGTCATTTTTTTTCTAGTTTATTTCGTAAAATGTTGACTGTTGCAGGCACCAATAAGTTGTTGAGAATATTACTTGAAAAATTAAGACTTTAAAATAGACACATTTCCTCTTCTTTTTCTAACATAGGTGTTTCACTTTCAAACATGAGTTACATTATGTGTAAATTCATAAGTTTGGATTTAAGGGTACTGTTCCTGAAAAAAGGCACATTGTATGAAGCATATATTTCTACTTAGAAGCCAATGAAAAGAAATGTATAGGGAATGAGAACATGAAACTAAATTAAGTAGTATGTTTTTTGTTTATAGAGACTGCCATGTCTAGTTCCACATGGGCATTTGTTGGTTGCGAGACGAGGGATAAATGCCATGCCATCTGGCAGGGCTGTGGTGTAACCAGCAGTTTATAATTAGAAAGTCACCATGGCTGTCCTCCACAAGGAGTTACATTTTAAGTGCAATTACTTCAAGTACTTTTCCCTACTCCTTCCTTTACCCTTCCTTGACTTTTCTTTCAGGATCACAGAAGTGATGCCAAAACGCAGGTGTCACCAGAACAAGAAGAAAGTCACTGACCACTGAGGATTTTCCATCTGCTGAAATGAGGGTGAGAAACACCCACCCTGAGAACGGCTACACCATTTTACCCCATCACCTTCAAAAAAAGATACAGGAAATTCTCAGATGAAACTAGCTTATTTTTTGTTTTGGAGAAAAACCAAAAATCATTAGCTGATCAATACTTTTTTACGTTAAGAACTGCTGTGTGTTGTTGGATCACATCTGTATGTTGTTGGAGGCATAATCCAAGGAGGCAACCCCTTCCAGAGACTGGTGAGTCATATTTCAAGGAACGCAAACACAAAATGTGACAATGCTTTTGGACATCGGATGATGAATGGACACTGAGGAGAAAGCAGGCTTTTCACTGGCCGGGCAGAGCTGAACTTGGAGTACACGTTTAAAAGAAACACAAACCAAAAACACAAAGAAGAAAGAAAAATATTTTCATGGTTTTCACAGACAAATATTCCAGGGGAAGTGATAATGGAGACCAAGGATAATCGGTAAATGAGTTAATGTTTTAAATTACAACAGTTTGCATTGAGATTTTAATGCTTATGGGGTTTTCTCAAGTGAGACATAGGATGGCAAAAACAAATGAAAGGTATCTAGAGGTAAAAGTGAATCAACTATAGATACTTCAGTTCTAACTGGAATTGTGTATTTAACATTTCAAGTTAAGGGTTGGAAACCATTCCTTACATTTGTCCAGATGGTTTGGATTTTCTCTCTCAAGGACAGTTGACTAGATGTATCCCACTTTCTCCTTCATCAAATGTATATATTAGTGCCTCTTACTGAACATATGTTTATTTGGAAAGTATTAAATAAGCAACAGTAAAGTACTTAGAATTGTATCAAATACACTGAGAAAGAAGAGAGAGAGCACTCTGCTTTTCCTTTTTAAACTATGATGATTCAAGTTTATGCTTGTTCCTTTCCTCAAATTTGCTATTTTATAAGAAGGTATTGCTATTTTTACAAGCTTGAGGATTTATGCACAAACATAATGTTAATATATATTTATAATTATTCCTTAAATTTCTATGTGCTTTTTTTTCCCTTAAGCATATGACAAAATACTCTTTCATTGATTTTGACTGCTGTATTCAAATAGTACGTCCAATAATTGCAATTTTAGTGCCAGAAACATGAGGTAAGGCTTTACATCTTGTAACCGACTCGTATTAACAGAAAAGACTTTTTAAATTTGGCTTTCCAAATTTGAAACATTGAAACAATTCAATATTTGTTTTTCTCTTAACCTTTTGAAATTTTTACTCGTTAGACAGAGGAAGTAAGCATAAGTTTTTCAAGAGAACTTGCCTCTTAACAAATGAGAATTAATTTTGTGACTGATTGTTATTTAAATATGTGAATGCACAAAGGTATTGAGACTACTTAGCGTGTTTGATTTTTATTGAAATATTGGGATATTTTATGTTTTCTGTATTATCTAGTATTATAAGAAGTCATCTGAGATGAATTTTTACTATTATTGATGCTAAGTTGTTTAAACATGAGCAAAGTATACTCATGTGTCATCACACAAGTTATATCACAATATTTCTGTGAAAATTTCTTTTTACCTTCTAAAGTGCTTCCATATAGTGCTTTCCCCTTTGTTTTGAAAGTAGGTATTTTTTCAAATTAAAGGTGAATTCATTTTCATTCACCTTATCAGTAGTCTGATTTGTTAGAAATAATTTCATTTATAATTTATTTTAAAAGCAGTAATTATATAGAATCATTGATACTTACACTAAGTATAAATTTTCAACAAAAATCAGGATTGATTTCAAGCATCTAATAGATGCTGGGGAAAAAAACCTGATTAGATTGTCTTTGTAATCACTAGGTGACAAATTCTATTTATAGCTAGAAAAAATGTAAATTAACTGAGAGAATCTTTGCAGCGGTTTACATTATATAGGTTGGATACTTTAGAATTTCCTCAGAACTTATATTTACTTAATGCTAAAATGTCAGTGGGTGGATATAGCCACATTTATGAATACACAGAATAGAGTATGTGGGTTGAGAGTCAAGACATCAATTTAAGATTATTTTTATAGACACAGTTTTATTAAGACATTTAAAACCTGCCTTATTACTAAGATCATAACCATGTGGAACTTGACTGCCTGGTCTCCTTGTTCCTGGGGCAAGACAATAATTTTTAAAGCTAAAAAAGATCTAGTGTATACTTCTTGATCTCTGGGGTCTTGTGTCCCGAGTTCCCAGGGGTTTGTGTGAGTGGTAGAGGTTTACTCAGAGTCACCACATTAACTTGGGGGGCCTTCCCAGGACACTAGCTTTCTGTAAATATTTTGGGGAAAAAGATTATCCATCTGATAAGCAATCTAAAATGTTATGCTAAAATAAAAGCAGATACATTATTGATGATAGCATCTAAATATTTAAGGTAAAAGTTGAGACAATCTCTCTTATTGAAGGCCCCCTTGGGATTGGTTCCCTCTCCGTTGCCTTCAGGAAGATTCTGGAGCATCAGTCAGTATGTGACAGTGCAGAGAGCAGATTCCAGGATATGGAGCGTGGATCAGGTTTGGGGAAACCGCCTCTTAGGATGCCAAGGAAACCATTGTAGGTACGATGTGCTAAGAAGCTGGGCATATTTGGGATTGATTCAAGCTAGTGGCAATATCTAAGAGGGCCTGTCTTGGGGATCTCATTTAATAGATGGGAAAACTGAAGTCACGTGACTTGTTCCAACTCATAGGGTTGGTTAAAGAAAAAAATATTCCCACACTTGTTAAAATGGTAAGGAAGACCTTATTTAGGACAATCACAATCGTTGTCAAGACCACTGCAACAGGGGAGAGAGATAGGGCTTAACTCTGAATATAGCAGAGAGCTGGGGATTTATAGCCAACGAGCAGAGTAAGGGGATTAGTGGATGGCAAATTAATAAGAGGAGCCATCAAGGGTGGGGGTGGTTCTTGCTAAACTGACTTGACTGGGTTCTTGCTGAAGCCAAGCGAGGGTGATCAGGTCTTAAGGGGGTTGGGGATGAAGAATTTCATTAGCTATTGAGGATTATCAGATACTAAGAGTGAGGGATTCCTGCTCAACTGATTTAGCAGGATTCTTAGTAAAACTGGGAGAGCCAGGTCAAAGACAGAGCTCAAGGACAAGGCCGAGTTGACAAGAAGGCTCAGAGGAGCCTTCTGAAGTTTGATCAAGGAGACAGACTTTGTCAGGTTCAAGCCCAGTCAGGACAGGACCCACCTCTCCTGTCTCCTCCCTCCAGGGTTTGCCCTATGTATCTGGCTCTACATCTAACCTGGGATTGCAGTGTGGCACTTCCACTTAGGATTCTCCAAACAAACTTTTGTCCTTCAAATGGTTCATTCAACTACCATGTCTTGAGCGTTTATTATGTGCCAGGTCCTTAGAATACATCAGGGAATGAAACTGATATAGATATTAACTTTGGGGAAATTTACCTTCTAGCAGGGGAAGACCGAATAAATCTAATCAATGATTAAATTATACGGTACCTTATGTGGTGGAACAAAAGGAATGGTAGGCCAGGAAAGTGAGGTGGGTTGTGTAGGGACATGTGTCCCAAGTTTAAGTAGGATGGTCAAGGCAGACCTCATGGAGAAGGTGAAATCTGAGCAAACACTTGGAAGAGGTAAGGGAAGTAACTGTAAGTTATTTATGGAAAGAATGTTCCAGATCGGGGAACATGTACAAGGCCCCCAGGTGGGAGCTGCTGGGCAAGTTTAAGAACACGGAGGAGCTGGCCATGCTAAAGAGAAGTGAGACAGGGCCAGGAAAGTTGACATGTGGTTGACAAGGTAGCCAGGCACCACATCGCTGTGAAGGAAAAGGGGTCCATTGTAGGGTTTTAAGGAGTGACATGATCTGAATTATGTTTTTTTTTTCCAGTTAATGTTTTCAAAAATTGAAGTGTAGTTGGTACACAATATTTTATTCGTTATATTAGTTTCAGGTGTACAATATAGTGACTCAACATTTTTATATCTTTCAATGCAGTCACCCCACTAATTCTAGTAATCATCTGTTGACTTGCATTTTTAAAGTATCCCTCTAGTGGCTGTGTAGAGGTGCAGGGGTAGAAGTGGGGAAACCCAGTATAGGCTGTTGTAACAATCCAGATGATGGCGGCTGTGGCCAGGATGGTAGCCTGTGGAGGTACTTACCTACTGTCTCTATGGTGGTTTATGTGTCAGTCACTTTAGCGAGGCTGTGAGAATATCCTTACCATCTGACATTGTGAATACATTTAAGATGAAGATCAACAACCAGATTATGATGGGTGTTGTGTCATTTTTCCAACAACAATCAATAGCCAGATTTTCCAATACCAACTGGTGTCCAACAATGCAACTCAATTCTGATGCCAAGTACGCAGAGTGGGCACAAACCCCACAGGTTAAGGGCTCAGTCCTGTAAGACTATCCCCCTTCAGGTGTCAGCTGCAAATGAAATCCCCAGGCTACCCAACTACAAATTTGGGGATTCCTATGACTCCTCCCACCTCAGGTTCAATAATTCACTAGAACAACTCAGAACTCAGAAAGTTCTTTACTTATATTACAGTTTATTATAAAGGTATGAGCCAGGAACAGCCAAATGGAAGAGATACCTAGGTCAAGATTTCGGGCCAGGGGTTGTGCAGAGCTTCTGTGCCCTTTTCAGGTGTACCACCGTCCCAGCACGTGGATGTGTTCACCAACTTGGAATCTCCCTTTCCCTTGTCTC
Source organism: Rhinolophus ferrumequinum (assembly GCF_004115265.2). NCBI lineage: Eukaryota > Metazoa > Chordata > Mammalia > Chiroptera > Rhinolophidae > Rhinolophus > Rhinolophus ferrumequinum. Next base: position 96,870,306 of record NC_046287.1, on the reverse strand, counting down.
AGAGTTATTTTCAAAGTGTCGTTATGTAGATATTGTTGATTAAATCACTGGCCATTGGAGATTGGACTCAACCTCTAGCCTCTCTCCTCTCCCTGAAGGTCAGGGCTGGGGCTGGAAGTTCTAACCCTCTAATATCATAGTAGGGTCCTTTGGTGACTAACCACTATCCTGAAGCTATCCCAGGGCTCTGCCTGGGATAGAAATTCTAAGAGTTTTAGGAGCTCTGTGCCAGGACCTGGAGACAAAGACCAAATATATGTTTGTTACCATACCACAATGGATGTAACAAAAAATTCAGATGGGAGAGCAGAGTCCAGTGTCCAGGAAAGCAGACAAATAAACTGGGTCCAAGTGTAGGAAAAGTAAGTCCAGACAGAGAAGAGCAGGTGGGCAACAGAGAGCCAAGGAAACAAGGCAGCCCTGTACTTCTGATGAGTTACAGGAGTGGACTTAGGCTTGGAGCCATGAACCCAGTGGCAGAAATAGAGCCAGAGTGTCAGGGATCCAAAGAAAGAACAAGTGGATTAGCAATTATTCCACACCTCCTCGGCTGCAGTAGTTCACAAGGTCAGTTACTATTTACACCCACATCTCCATGACTCCAAACCTCCCCATGCCTGACAAGACCTTAACCCTCATGCTCCTCTCTTCTGCTTAAATTCTTCCCTAGTTATTCTGGGTGTGCTCAGGGCACTGACCTCCCATAGGGGCTCAGGAACAAACTTACGCATAGTCTTTCGACTTGAGCCTCTCAGTCAAGGGGACTTGTCATGGCTTCGGCAGCTGCTGCCTCTATCAGATGTTCCCCCTGCACCCAATGGACCCCTTCAGCCTAAAGTGACTCTGCAACCTGTGGGAGGCGAGATGTATAGCTTCTCTATAAGCCTGTGCTAACACTGTTTTATAGGATGGAAGAAGTATGGTTGGACTTAGACCTAGCCAGTATTTCATGAACACTGTGCCTTCACTCTCTGTCCTCAGAGGCTCAAAACCAGTCCCTCCTGTTTGACCAGAGAAGGGAGGGTGGGTCCTGTCCTGTCCCTTCTATGTCTTCTCTCTCTCCTCTTTTCCTTAGATACCTCTACATCTAAACAAAAGAAAACCAACTCTCAGCAAATATCTACCCAGCTCCTTTAAGAGAAAACAAACTGTGGAATGAAAAGAGTGTAAACTTTTGAGTCAGACATATTAGGTTTGGAACTCAGCTTTGCCATTGGCTAGTCATGTGGCTTTGAATATAGGGGAAATCATGCTTATAATATTATAAAATTAGAGATCATGCATGTAAAACAATTTGCATAGTATCTGACGCAGAGTACCCAAGAAAAGGAAGCCATTGTTATGACTCCATTCTCTAGTAACTAGCACAAAGTCTGGCCATCCTTTGATTTCCACTTCCACACCCCAAAATGCTGTCACTGTGCAAGTGTTACAGGAAAGGTGCTTCCCACCACTCGCCTGGCCTAATGAGCTGTTGCAGACCTGTGGGCCTCCTCCCTGTAGGTTGGTTGTGGGGAGTTTCCTTCCTGCCACGATCATCTTCTTGGTGTGTCCTCGTATGCCATGGTCTGTTCGGGGGAAGGTTTTATTGAGTGTCTTTGGCCATCGAATAGGAAATACAAGATACAGAGAAGGGCCTAGGGAGAATCCTGGTGAATATCACTCAGTATATTTACAAAAAGAATCATCCAAAGCTGCCAGGATGACTCCTCACAATTGGTGGTCCTCCACAAGTGGTGAGGAAAAGACCAGCTTGGTTTCTGCACAGCTCCCTGCGAAGGGTTCCAGCAGCAGCTCCCATCTTCCTGGTTCCTGGGAGAGGGCAAACTCAGCCTGCATGTGTGATGCTCAGCTCTTCCATGGAGTATCTGTGGCCTGTCTGGTCTGCAACAGGTGACTCACTATTAGTGCTGTCAACTTCAGAGGGGTAAGAATCCATCTTCCTTGTGTAAGGGAAGAAATTTGGTGAAGGAAGGAGGGAAAAACACACTGATGAGTGAGTGCTTTGCAGTGTTTTTCGGCCAGTTAGGCATGCTGCTGCTTTTCACAATAGTGAGTGTGATTCACCCTCTCCTTCATAGGTACAGTAGGTGATCAGGCTGCATTGAGTGGTCTATCAGCCAGGGCCCCCACAGTCTACTTAGGATAACTCAACGGTTTATATGCAAAGGAACCATAAGAAATCACCAGGGAACCTGATGCTAGAAACAGTGGCTTTGTTACTTCTCAAGATCCAAGGGACTAAGAATAGGAGAAATTGCCTGAACCTTGATGGATGAGACTGTAGAGCCAGACCCCTTGAGAAAGGCAGTGACCTTTGATTGAAAGACACAGTCTGGGCGAGGCTGTGGGATGGGTATGGGGGAAAGGACTTTCCTGACCTCACTCTCGTCCCTTCTTCCTACCTTCTGCTGGGGTTCATATCAGCCAACTCGGAGTGCAGCCCTGGGACTCTGTGGAACAGTGTAGAGAGAAGGCCTAAGGGACAAAGGGACGATATTTGGTATATGTGGAGAGATGCTTGGGCTTTCATGCTCTTTACCCAGAATTGACAGAAATTCTATGCTTGGCCTTGGTGCCTCTTTACCTCTTTAAAAAATTTTTATCATGAACAATTTCAGGTATACATAGAAATAGAGGAAACTCTTACAATAAACACCCGTATACCCATTGTGTAGATTCAACAACTGTTGAAATTTTGCCCAATTTGTTCCTATCCCACTTTTTCTGCGCTTCAGCATGTTCAAAAATTTCTAGAATCCTATTTTGCACTGGTCCAACTCAAGGCCTGTGGCGTGCAGCTGTGTGGGGGCACTTCTCAAACTGTACAATGATCATCCAAAGGGGCCTGAGGCCTGCTACACTCCAGGCAGGTTTGTGTGAGAAAAGGAGGGACTTCTGTGTGTGGGGGCAGAGGAACTCAGTTCAATCACCTGAAGGTATCAGAGGGGACAGTGAGGTCATAGCAATAAAAATACTTTTGTGATTTAACATGTATGGGTTTTGGAATAATTTCCATTTAGGCACTATTTAGGAAGGTCCCCTTCACTGAAATAGCAACAGGTAGCTTTTCATGAGAATGATATAGAATTAATTGATTACCCTACGTGAGACATTAGGATTTTATGTCATTTACTCACTCTCCTCAGGGGAGAGGGAATGTCATATAGAAATGATAACTTAGAGTCAAATTGACTCAAGATTTTTTAAAATTAAAAAGTAGGAAAGATGATTTATTTGTGAAGCTTTAATATAAATGACTCTCAGTTCTAGTCTGTTATGATTGAAAATAGTAGCCATAAGAAAAGCCGTGGAGAAACACAACACTAATTCTTTTCAGAGCCAAACACAATCTGAAACCTACTGCAGCTCCTAGACTAAATAAATACGTTCTATAGAAAGACCTCTCATAGAATGAATAGGAAAAAAAAAATCCCTTGAAAAATCTTAGAAAAATCTAAAAAACAGAAAAGCTGTATAAAAGTGACTGCATATTATTGTGATCTCTGGCACATGTAGGCATAACCAAACAATCTGACCTTTTGACAGAAAATTAATTTGCTCCCTTTCCTGCCCCCCAAAAAGAAAAAAGGGAAGAAAAGAATTGACCCTTCTCGTGTTGCAAGAAAGTGGTAGCTAAATGCAGAGTCCAAAACAGAACAGATTTCAGACATTGTAATTTGCTCTTTTAATCTGTGGAGAAGAATGAAAGCAAAGGTGTGCTTCAAAGAGAATGATGTACTACAGACCCCTATACATGTGTACTGTCTTTTTCTTTTGCTCCCACCTGCCCGGGTATTTTTAAGCCGTTGTTTCTCAGTCTAGCTGTGGGGTGCAGCTCCGTGGCCCATGCTGGAATTATGAGCCTTGCGCTCCACCCAGCAGTCGGTGGCCGGTCTCGTTGATCGGCCACTCATAGCAGCTCTCGGATGCCAGCCACGGCTGCCGTTGGTGGGTATCGAACCTGTAGCCTTCAGCGTTAGGAGCTTGGCACTCCAAACGCCTGAGTCACCCGGCCACCCTGTCTTTTTATTTTTTAACTAGGGAAGGCTTAGCTCAGACCTTCAATTGAGTCACAGAAGGAGAGGATAGATGATTTGCAAGGAGAACATGTGCTTTGCAGACGTTGTATTAAGTGCGAAGGCAGCTCATCGTTTCTCTCTTTCCACTGACCAGTCATTGAAATTGGCAAACAGTCATTTTCATATCTACATTTTACTAATTAATAGTACCTTATCATAGTCTTTGGATCCATAGGTCATGTTACAATAAGAGCTTGTTAAAGACCCTGATTTCGTATTCTGGCACAGTGACTTGTAACTATGCGTTTTGAAAGAAAGTACCCAATTTCCTTTAACTTATTTAGTGAAGACTGCTCAAAGGTTTAGGTTCAGGATCTTTTAGGCCATTCCTTTGATTCCTAAAGTGGCTTGCCCGTGATTAAGTTGTCTTCTTCACCTTCTGCTTCCAGTCAGTTGACTGTTTAAGCCACACCTTGTTGTTGGTGGTTTATTTTCACTTTAAGGTCTTTAAAATGGAATAATGAACATTTTCTAATTTATAATCTTTCTTATAGGTTGTCACGTATTATAAAACGGTAGTTTTTAAATACGTTATTTCTCATAATTAAAAAGGATTTTTAAGTTTAAGACATTTTAAGTGTAAGGAAGGAGTTAAGGCACAAGTGCCTGGTAAGGAAGAGCATCGTTGAATGATGCTGCCCTTCCAGATTCTTCTGCTCTGGAGATTCTCCTCATGAACTGTATCACCAGAACGCAAACCGTCACCCTACACAGATGAATGGTACTTTCACAGATAAATGGTTAAATATCAGCCACATATTAAGACCAAAGAGAAATGTTTAGGGTGACCAGACGAGCCAGCTGCTCTCTAAGAGGTCTTTGAGCTCCTGAATGAAGACCTTAGAACAATAAGAGATCAGAAAATGCTAATGTCATTGACAAAAATTTTTTTTTGGATTTTGCACATATGCAATCATTTCTCCATCCTCAGATCTTTCAGAGTCTGGATCCCAACTTTCCCTTGGCCCTGGTGCTTTCTTCACTGTTACTTCCCCAAACATATGTGTAGTGAAGGAGTACACCTCTTCCCAAGCTTTGAAAAATTGTTTTGAAGTTTGCCAATGAAAGGCTAGATCAACTCACAATCTTATCTAATGCCAGATTATTAATATCTGTTCATTAAGAGAACTGTTCAAGAAAAGAAAAGTTAAAAAGGACCCACTTTTCTCCTATATGTTAATTTTTACAGAGGTGGCCCAGTGCTTTATTGAATGGTCATGAGAAACCAAGTATGTGAAAACCACAGCAATCACATATTTGACAGTGCGTGACGTGAAACATAGAATGACATATAAGAGACTAGTCACCTAGGGGGTTTCAATAGTTAATGAATAAAGGAAATTAATTCCTTATTCGATCACTCATAAGTGGAACTTAAGTGCTGAACATTTTCAAGAAGATAGAGGTCTCTTTTCATTGGCTCGACTAGGGAAAGCTATCTCTTCTTCTGGCTGGGCATTGATTGATGGGTAGAAGCCCAATAGTGTTATTAAGGTTTTCCCACCTCTGATATGTTTGATATCTATCTAATGAAATGTGAAGAAGTGTTTCCAACACTCCATTCATGCACCTAAATGACTTAAATGTAAGATCAGTGCTTCCCTGTTACATGATCTGAGTCTGAATTTCTAGTTTCTCATTGACTCTCCAGAGAAAGAGATCTTGTGATTAATTACCCTGCTTACTTATTTCAGTCCTGTTCACTCCATATGCTCTTACTGGGTTGTGCCATGTACTGGAGAAGGGATGCCAAGACCTATTTCCTGTTCTTAAGATGTTTCCAGTCTCCAGAGGGGGACACAGCCACGTAAATACATGGTGTATGTAATGTGGAAAGATTTGAGATCAATGGATATAAGAAAGGAGACATAAACTTTATTTGTCATCAACCCCTTCCCATTTTTTTTTTTTTTAAACAGTTTTGGGTAGAGAGGGAAGGTTTCACAATTGAAGTGACATTTGAGCTGGGCCAACAGTGATGGATAAAGGGTATAACAGGTAAGAGGAGGCAGATGCAGCAAGAGGAAATATAATGTGCAGAGAAATGTGCAAAAATAAATATAAAGATATCATCTGCAGAGCTCTGGGAAGATGTCCAGGAAGGACGGGTGAGGATAAGTCTGGCAGCCCTGTCTTTGAAGCATTTGGACTTTATCATGCAGGTAACTTGGAGTACTGAATATCATTGTGACAGGGAGCGGTTTAGTCATACTCCATTATGCGATAACTTGGTGGGAAAATGAAAGATTGATTGGAGGAGAAAGGATTTGGGGCAGTGAGAATAGTTGTGACCCTGACCTAATGGTCTTAGTATGAGAGGGGAAGGACCTGAACCAATACAAACAAGAGGAGGGAATGGATTCAAAAGATATTTAGCATGGATGAGCACTTAGACACGATTACCGTATTTCCCCGAAAATAAGACCTAGCCGGGCAATCAGCTCTAATGCATCTTTGGGAGCAAAAATTATAAGACCAAGTCTTACATTATATTATATATTACATTATATATTATATTATATAAGACCCGGTCTTATTTTACTATAAGACCCGGTCTTATTTTACTATGTTAATTCTTGCTCCAAAAGATGCATTAGAGCTGATTGTCCAGCTAGGTCTTATTTTCGGGGAAACAGGGTAGATGTGTAAGTAAAGGGATTACTGAGAATGATCAACATTTCTTTCGTGGAATATTTGTTTTTGTCTATAACATCTGCAAATTATGTAACCAAAAAATTAGAAAACAGAAAAGTAACTAAAGTCTTAAAAAACAAATACACAATGTTAAATACCAATTAAAAGTATTGTCTGAAGTATATTTTATTGCCCTAAATAGCTCTCCAATTGATGAGCTTTTAATGTAAATTACTTCTCAATTATAATTATAGGTAATATAGAAATAGTAAACTATCAAACAATTTGTTTAGATTTAGATTTGGGTGAATTCTGAAAAAAGTATACATTTGAATATTATTAAAAGCTTTCTCTATTTAAGAATTTTCTCCTTGGAGCTTCAGAAATATTCATTTTTATAAGCAGTGAGTAAATTAACATCTTCTTTTTCCACTTTATAATTGTCTAATGAAATCCTATCAAGCGAAAATTTAAAGTGGTATAGGAAATTAGCAAAATGTAGGATTTTAACAGATGAAGCTTCTATTCAATTGTAGTACTCATGTAAAATCCAGTTGTTTTGTTCTTTTATGGATTCATTCCCAATTTTCCATAAAAAACTCGCTTGGCCTATTTCTAACTAGCATTTTCTTTGTGTCTCCTCCAGCAGAGGTTGCCTGCCAGAAATTATTAATATAGTTGTTCTCCAAGACAGCAAATATGTGCAACCATTTAAAACCCTCCACGTGAAGAAGACTGTAGCATGCTCCTCTTTTAATACAAAGAAAAGAAAAAAGTAGAGAGTTATTTTCACAAGTTCACAGATCTGTAATTTTGTGGACGTGGTTTCTTTGATTCCTATTTCCAAGTTATTGTGGAATTGGCCCTACACAGAGATAAAATAATTATCACCCTTTTAACTCTTCATTGACAAAACCTCTCCAATCCAGATAAAAGTGGGATACATAAGGTGTTTTTTTAATTTAAAAAAGACTTTAATGAACATAAGCAAGAAATACTAAAGATAAAATATGACAAAAATAAATAAGATTCACATTTATTTTTCACAAATAAATTGTTATTTCTCATATACTTCTCAGAGGATATTAATTTAATCAAATTATGATATAGGAATTCTATCTGAGACACCATTTCAAAACTAAAAAAAGGGGAGTGAATTTTTAAACAAGTAACTCAACTGGCTATAATTAACTAAATAGAAGTAGTTAATCATAAAGTCTCCCACTTTTTGCTGCATGTTTGTGTCTCTATTTTGTAATTCATTCATACTTGTATATTTATCACATACATTTAGAAGTGTTTTCCAGTGTCTGTGTTTTGGGTGGGGTGGGGTGGGGGTGGGGCTTGTGTGCTGCCTACATCCAGCCAGACTATAAAATTGCCACATGCTTGAAAATGTAAGATTGTGATGATCTCTTAGGAGAGAACTTAGGACACTGTTGTCCCTAAAGCATGCTGATAGTGCATGATTTTTAGACTCTCAAGCAAAGTGTTTCTTCTTCTCTTCAATTCTGGAGAACAATACAGAATAAAAGAAATTGAATGGAGACCTGGGTTCCAATCTTGACACTTGCGTTTGCAAGAAACCTTAGACAAACTACTTTTCTCTCTGGGTTCTGAATCCTGACTTATAATTGCGGCTGATAGTGGACGTGACGGATTTGACATGTAATCGGTGAAGGTCTAAAGAGATGAAAAGAAAAATAAGTTCTATGTGGAAACACACAAAGACACATGAAAATGCACAAAAAAGGAGAACCAGGGCTACATTAGAGTGAGACTTTTTTCAAGGGTGTAGGGGAACTGAAGTGTGACCTAAATAAATCTGACTGGGAGCCGAGCCCCGCAGTATGCTTAGGAATGAAGATAGTGAGGGAAGAAAAGGAAAAAAAACAAAACAAAACAGATTTCATTCCAGAGGTAAAATCAAGCAGGAATGCAGTCTCTTTCATGCCTGGGACATGAAGCTATGGTGCTAGTCCAGGAAAGCCCTGTTAATGGAAGACGATTATTTTGGCATTTGTAGCAACTAATGACTTAGGTAGGTTTCCTATATTTGAGCACTTTCCCTTTTATATTGAAATTATGTTTGCTATGTTTGTGTAGCGTTCCATACTTTGAGCTCCTATGGGCAGTGGGGTTGTTATTATTACCATTATCTTTGATTTCTGAGGACCCAGCAGAGGGCTTGCCCATAGAATGTGCACAGTTGCTATTTACTGAACTCAAGAGAGCTGGGAAAGTGGTGGAGAAAAGGGTAGGGCACAGCAGGAGAAGGAAGTGAAGTTGAGATAAAGAGGTTTAAGAGAACCCAAGACATCCTTTGCCTGATTCTCATTTTTTTTTTGTTTTTTTTTTTTGGTATCAATCTTGACTGTTTGGATGCCAATGCAAGAGAGAAGGGTGAAGGAAGAGGCTGAGGGTGAGAAGAAAGGAGGGTGGACACTGCCGTCTTGAAATTCTTGTGGGTGCTACACATTTCTATTATATGAATAAATGAGCACCTCACTGGTCAGGGACAGCCCAATTCCACCTGACAATAACACTGGGACGAAGGTGTTACTAGTCCAATTGAACGAGTGCGAAAGTGAGTGCAGAGCAGTGGCAACCCACGCAGCTGGCAGGAGTGAGAACTGGGGGTCATATTCTCAAGTCACTACCACACAAGGGGCAGAGGATGGAGAAGGCATAATGTGAGGAACAACCCAGAACAGGGAGGGACAAAACAGAAAAATTAACTGACCAGAAGAATACCAATAGTCGGAAGAAACAGAAAAAAGGAAGTGTCTTGTGGCATTTGTTGCTCGTACCATTTCCTTTTTGTTTATGTTCAATGTAATCAATTTTATGATGGAATATTTTATAGGTTACTGTCATTAGTTTCCTACTAGTGTGTCTAGGGCTGAGATTCCATTCAAACATTCTAATTATTAGCACACAATACATTTATTTTAATGTACATACTGCTATAACCAGCTCACTCTGTCTCTACATTTTCTATAAAACGTTCCAAGAGGTGGCGTTTAATCGAAGGTCATTATAAATGTAAAAAGAATTCAGAAAGCACATGTAGTTTTATTATTCCCGGAAATGGCTAATATGGCTCAAGCTGTGTCACCTTTACAATACCTGAGGGCCTGAGTCACTTTTTTCCTTTCTAATGCAAAGTCTTGTTGGATTACTCAATTGATGTATGGCAGACAGCATGACCACACAAGGCCCTCACTGGTTAATTTTGTGTTGCCAAAGCTGTTTTTGAATAACCTAAGATTTTTGGCAAACTAACAAATCGCTCTCATTAAAATTAATAATAGATTCAAAAGCATCATGTAAAGTCTGTACCATCCTCTTGTCTCATAACTTTTACAGCACTTTAGGGAATTCACAATGCCCTCTTTGGAAGTAGAAAAGGCAGGAATGGTAAATCAGAAACATGACATCATTCCCCAAAGCATATTTAATGTAACTAAAAATAAAAGGTAAGCAACTGTGTCTACATTAGCACAAAGAGAAGGGAAGTTTTGTCATTTGTTTGACTTACTGGTTATTAAATGTGGCCTGTTGGATAAATTCTGCCTGGGCCTCCGGCATTTCTGGTTGAAGAGCTAGTCTTCCTGTAAAGAGATTACTTTGTGTAAGGTTTTAAAGGTGGAGCTGTGTCCAGCCCTCACTCTGAGAGCAGGAGGGAGGAGATAGAGATGGGATAAACACCTAGGAGGTGGACATGGGGCTCCTGGTAGTTGTGGTGTCTTGAGAAGCATCAGGCTTCCTAGATGAAGCTTGAGTGGGAAGGAGGAGGGACATGGAGGAAGGAAGGAGGATACAGTCTTCCCTTGGTGTCTGAGGAGGATGGGTTGCAGACCCCCCTCAGATGGATACCCAAATCTGCCTATGCTCAAGATCCTTAGTCAATCAACCTCGGATCCAAATTTAGATGCTGATCTGAGCCTGCGGCTATGGAGGGCTGACCGTACATGCAAAGGCCGTGTGAGAAAGCTTGGAGAGTTGATGTGATGAGGCGAGAGCATAGCATGGAAAGGGGGCTGGAGGTGGGGAAAGTAAATTGGGACGGGGGTCATAATAGCTGAGAGTGAAAAGTAGAACTTCAATATTTTGACAAGAACTTTGTGTTTTATCTTGTTTATGTATGTATTCGGGAGGGAGCAAAGATGTCAGTTCTCTTGATGGTTTCAGCTGTGAGTTCTCACTTGGATTTTAAGAATCTTCATTACAGTAATAAAATGTGTCCGTGATCTGGGAGTCCAGGAGGTGGGCAGAGCAAGCATTCACCCATTCGAATATTCAACAATACTTACTGAGTGAGTACCTGTGGTATGCCAGGTGCAGTCCAGTGCTGGGAAGAGAGTGTAGAATTAAAAAGACAACTGCTTTGTTCTCCTGGAGCGAACAGAATAGTGGGTTGAGATAGACGTTGTACAAATAAACCACTGAATGTATATCAGATGGTGATAGGTGCTGTGGAGAGGGATCAGGTAACTTAAGGGGAATGAAAAGTGCTGGGGATGGCATTGGGAGTGTTGCTATTTTTTATACGGTGGTCGGGAAGACCTCCTGAAAAAGATTACATTTGTTTGCAGGCATAAAGGAGGGTGAGGGAGTAAGAAATGCCATCTGGATAAAGATCATGCCAAACAAGAGGAAAAGCAAATGCAAAGACCCTGAGGCAGGGAACATGGTTTTGTATTCAAGAACTAAAGGTTGCCAAGTGTGGTCAGGTGGAATGAGCCTGAGGAAGACGAGGCAGGATTAAGGCCTTGTAGGCTAAGCACTCTGACTTTCCTCTGAGTGACATGGGAAGCCATTAGTACACGACTCTTCAGCTTGCCATTTTCCCTTGATTTTGCGCCTGACTTGCGTAGCCACGTATTCCAAATGTGGCTACCTGCAGTCTTCTTTCGTGTTTTTATTCAGACTTTGGGTCACCAATTCATTTCACATGTAGTCATGTGTGAACTCAAAATTGTTTGTCAGAACAGTACCGATATCTGAATAGTTGTTTCCAGAAAGGCCTAGGAGAGGAAAGAGAAGACGTGATGGTGGTGCCAGAACAGATGGTAGTAGGAGGGGTGTGGGGAGGTGGACGGGGAAGTGTGGGGATTCCCTAAGAGAACCTAAAGAGAAGGATAGTGAACTGACATACTTTCCTGATTTAGGAAAGTATAGTTATCATGTTGTTTCAAGGTCAGTGTGAATCTGAGAGAAAGCTGTAACAGAGGGGGTTTATCAAGCATAGCAAGATAAGTAACACGGGGGTAAGGACGAGAAGAAGGCCATAGGGAAGAGGCTTTATGAGATAAGCACAGAGACGCATGGCTTTCTTCTAGCTGAAGTGAAAGTATTATTAACGGCCCCAGCTAACATCCCCTTCCGCCCTGCTGTCATGGGTCTGGGGTGCTACCTTCTACCCCTCCCCCCATTGATGTGCCTATCCTGTCATAACTATGAGGCGTTTTAGGATGTGACGGGACAAACGGGAATAGGGCAGCTTCCTCATTGAGCTTGTGCGGCGTGTCGCCAGGCACAGACAGCTGACAGCCCTGCAGCTGGCTGCCATCAGTGATCGCGGTTCATGGCAGTTCAGGTTCATAAAGACTCATAGGGAGCTAAACGCACAGTAACAGTTGCCTTCCAGGTGCCCAAGTGTGTACTCAGGATTGTACACACTAGTGTCGTGTGGGAAGAGGGACAAAAATGAAGTGCGTCCCTTGAAAGCCATAATATTCATCGAATGAACTGAAAAACAAAACCAATGTTAAACGAAATATTTATCAATTTGAAGAATGCCTCAATTAAATTGGTAGTTTAATTGACTTTAGAAGAGGTACTCCATTTAGTAACCTGCAGTGGGTTAAACATACAGGATTCTGATACAAGTATCATCTTAAATTGAAACACTTTATGCAGATTTTAACACTTTAAACAGTAATAATGTGAGGTGAGTTAAGGAGAATAAAGGAGAAACACTAATTTTCTTTTTTATGGAGAAGAAAGAAGATCCTTACAACTTACGTTTGGGTAAGAGTTGTGTTTTCGCAATCACCAACATCATCCCAAAGCTTCCTGCCATACGTTTTCTCACTTGTCACAGTTGGTTCTCTTCTCAGATGACCTCCATATAATATAGTACCACAGCCCATGTCCTCTTCTATTCCTTGCCCACTATGTTTCATCATACAACTTATTTCTACTTTGCATATTATATGTCTGCGTATTTACGCATTTTCTGCCTCCCATTGTGATCCCACTGTAAACCCCATAGGAGCTGGGTGTTGTTTTATTTAACTGCTTTAATTCTGACATGCTGTGGTGTCTGAACTTTGAATTAATGAACGTATATTATATTTCTATCACATATATTTTTGATGATTTAGAGTTATTCATATTCTTTCTTCTCTCGGGCTCTATGAGAACACAATTTGAATTGTTCTGATGGCTAATGTATATCTGAGGTAAAAAAGAGCTAAAATAAAGTGCTTCCTACCTGTGTTTTGACAGCGATATTATATACGAAAGTGTTTGGAGAGCAGACCTGACCTTTTCTACACAAAGGGCCTCTGAGCAAGTTCCCTGATGGAGACCTCCTCAGCCAGAGTAGAGAGGGAAGAGTAGTTTCGAGAGAATTTCTTTGGAGGCAGATGTTGCCAAGTGGACAGACTTGAGGTGTTGGCCTCCTTCACATCAAGCCTGGTGAGCCACACAGAGACCTTGAGACATATGCTCCCAGAATGCTGTGCACAGCACTTCAAGGCAGCGGGAGGGAGTGGCCTGCACGGCCCAAGCTTGTTTGGTGAGGGATATGAGAGAATTTTCCAGAGACCACAGCTGAACTAAGTGGCAGAGCATCAGATTAGGGTTGAACTGGGGCCTCTTCAATAGGGTCTGCTTGAGGGGGTCAGAGCCAGAGCAACAAGAAGTGGGAGGTGATGTAGAACTCCTCAAGGGTGTGGAAGTAGACGTGAGTGACCACTTGGTTTAGAAATGCATTTACCCAGGTTATGAGGACCTTAGCAGAGAGGTCCTCTGTGTGGGGACTTTCTAAAGAGCCCACAAGAGATAGGGTACGCTTACTGACCTGCCAGACCCATAGGGCTCAAAGCCACTCAGCCCAGTAGGAATAGGCCATCCTCCTGGCTTTCCTGTCTTCACAGCTTTGGCCTGTGTGGGGTCACATTTCAGCGACTAATTGGGGGAACAGGGAGAGAGCAGAAACTGCCCACCCCTCCCTCCTGGAAGGCAGGCAGCCTCTGACGACAGACCTTAGTGGTGAGGTGTTGATGGCAGTATCAAGGAGAAAGCTGACCTTTGAATGAAGATTGAAGCTTGAAATTTATTTAATGATTCTGGATGGATTTATTCGAATTATAGAATTGAAATTATGTTTTGTAACTCAAAGTGACCTCAGGACTGTCATAAGACTGAGCAGAAAAATCCCTGGGATTTACCCAAATTCCTATCCCAAGGCAAAGAAAGATTCCTTGCATAAACTATTTCCCCTGCCATCCTTTTAAAAAATGTCTTGCTACGTCACTAATCAGGCTTTAAAAATCTTACCAGTTACACTGTTTTCAAACATTTCTGAGACTTTATAAATTTGCCATGTAGAGCAATGCTATAGATAGTTTTGTAGACGCATCCAACTGTCACTTACAAACCCCTACTCTCCTGCTGGATCTTTCTATTACAGAAGCTCACAAAACTAACTATTCATTTTTCCTGCCTTCCTTGTAGCTAGGGGTTGGCATGTGATAAAAGTTCTGGACAATAGGCGAGAAATAGAAGTCTGATGGGAAAATTCTTATTTTCCTGATAAAGCAGATAGAGCTGTGGTCGTCCCCTTACCCGTTCGTGCTACATTGAATATGGATATATTAGCGCTGTATTAGCCATTTTATGACAAGGAGAGAACGTCCCCAAACCTCGCTGGGATGCTGGTCCTGACGCTGTTGAGGAAGGGTCTTCCTTTAGACTCCTTGACATGTGAGAAAAACAACCCTTATCGGGTTAGCTATTGCTAGTTAGGTAATCAGTTACCTGCAGCCAAGAGCATTTTGAACAGAACCAAAAAGAAACAAAACCTTGCTGACTGATGTTAGGAGTGAAGTTGATATTTACCTGAATGCAGTCATTCATTTAACTCTCAAATATCTTAGTAACATTTATTGACTATTACTCTGTGCTAGGCCCTTAGGGTACAAAGAAGATGGGGAGATACTCCCATTGCAATGAATAAAAAATTAATTATAATAAAAATGTGATACTTGGTATAATACCAATGTGAATATACAAAGTACAATTTATATAGAAAGAAGCACATGGAAGAGATGAGGGAAAGCTGGGGAAAGCTGTGATTCTGAGATTAGGACTTAGGGATTTATTGGATGGAGAGTGATGAGGACCCCAGGTAGGTATGGACATGGCAGGTAGAGTACCTGAGGATCTCTAGGCAATATGAAGCGGCTGTTATTTCGTAAATATTGTAGTTTAATATTTAATAGTGCCTGGGCTCTGGGGTTGGACTACGTGGGGTTCGAATCCTGGCTCTTCCTGTTATAACTGTAGAACTACAAGCAAGCTGTTTATTTTCATTTTCTTTGTCTGAAAATTGATGTTTTATGTACTTTGAGGAGTTGTTGGAAAGATCAAATGAGCAAAATCACATACGGCTTTTAGTAGGTGCCTGGCTGGTACATAGTCAGTATTCCGTAAATGTTACGTATTATTCTCAGCTGGTCACGGAGACAGACTGTATTATGGATGGTGGGGTGACCTCAGGAGAATCCAACGAGGTGGACTGGGGTTAAATTTTGATGGGCCTTGTGTGCCACACAGAATAACTTGAACTTGATCCTACAGTCATTGGGAAATTCTTATAGGTTCTGGAACTCAAAAATAAGTCAACACTGGCCTCCTCGTTGTCAAATCCTATGGGCACATTACCTCTGTGATACTGGGCACTGCTGATTTCCTTCTGGAAGCTTTTTACTTATTCTCACCGACACCATTGTTTTCTTGGTTTTGTTCCTATTTTAAGTCTTGTCTCCTTCCAAATCATCCTCAGTCCTTCTGCCTGAAGAATCTTTGGAACATGTAATTGTGATCACCTGACCCGATTAAAATCCAAAAGTGGCTCCCTATCCCGTTCAGGTAACTCTGCCGTATGTGGTATACAAGAGACTTCAGGACCGTATTCCTGCAGACTCCTGTAGGATCGTGTTTTTTATGCCATCACAGGAATCCCATCCTCTGACGCTATCACACGGAACTACTGGGAGTTCCTCAGCTTTATTGCAATGTTTTGACTCCATACTTTTGCAGGTGCTCTTTCCTCTCCTTTGGAGATCTTTTTCCTGTTTTTACTTGGCTTATTATGGCTTTAATTCATTATTTAGGACTTCACTGAATGGCATGTCCACAATTTCCTCATCTTTTTATCTTTCAAGATCAACAGCCTTGTGCTGACCCATTAAACAAAGGAATAATGAAGTGTTTACATCACTGGTGAACGTTCTCCAGAAGGGACTGATTTATTGTTTCCCTATGACCAAAGACACGCTATTAGGCACATTCCTTTTCATAAAATCATAAGCATTATCTCAGGGGAAGTGAAGTCTCAGCCTTGAGCTATGCTTCCACATTGTAGTTGACATGGTGTGTGAGGCTGAGAATGGACCGGAATAAAGGGAGCCCGGTTACGATTTAAAAATTTTTTTACATTGAGTTGGACTGGTGTTTGATTATCGCCGTGGATAGGATTTTCAAGTACTAAAATGGGTCCATTTTTGGGACTGGAAGGAACTGGAAGATTTTTATCTCCTAAGAGTGATGGGGAAGCGAGGGCCCATGCTATGCTAGGTACGTCATCCCCTGAAAAGGAAAGAAAGAAGCACCAGGGCAAGTTAAAGCAGGGCTCGTGGGAAGGAATAACATTGTTTTCTGCTTCTGTCCTGCTGAGTCCAGCTTGTGCAATAAAATAATTTTATTTGCCCATCTGTACAGCTGAAGTAGGCTCAAAGGGTGGACGGATGACTCCCCATTTCTTACTTTTTGGACTCTCTCTAAAAGAAGGGACTGAAATTTTGTCTTCTTGTTGTGCTGCATTTGATAATATGTTCCTACAGAATGAATTAAGACTCAGCTAAACATTTCATAGAATTTTTGTAAATTTCCTCCTCATCCTAAATAGTGGAGAAAGTTCATTAACAAAGATATTTAATGACGTTTGTGCACTTTTGAAAAATTAAAATACCCATGTAAGTATCAGTAGGGTTAAGAAGCCTAACATACTTCTTCTCAATGGAAAATTAGAATTATTAGAAATTAGTTATTAGAAATGAGATTTATACAGTGATAAAAATATTGAAAAATACTATGTACCCACAATATAATTGCAATCATGTTAAAAACCTTTAAATTAATGACAATGTATAAAAGTGTTGTTTGTATTAGGGTACTAGAATTGTGAATAATGTTTGAGATTCTTTCTACTTTTCTGTATTTTCCAGGTATTTATTTATTCGTTCTTTCCTCCCTTTCTCCCTGCCTGTCTCCCTCCCTTCATTCACTTCTTTCTTCCTTTCTTCATAGTTAATGCACTTTTGTTCTGTGTTAGGGCCTCTTCCCAGCACTGGGAAGATATAGTAAACAAAAGAGACACCAATTCCAAATTTTGATTTTGTGGTAAGTTGGGGAATGGATGAGAAAGGAGAGAAGTAGAGGAGGGAGAACAAGTAGGAGCTGATAATACCAAATCCAGGTCAAAGATGATGGAAGCATGAACTACAGCAGTTGCTCTGCTCCCTTTTCTTCTCACATTTGTTTTTGGATGATTTCATCTTCTTGTGTTTCATTCAAGCCTCTGCTCAAATGTCACTTCTTAGAAAGGAGTTCTACAACCATCCTAGCTCCTTTACTCTCTTAACCTGCCCTGCCCCATTTCCTTCCCCCAACTTTTAAATCGTACTTATCTGCATAGCCAATTAGCTCAGTTGGTTAGAGCATGGTGCTAATAACACCAAAGTTGCTGGTTCGATCCCTACATGGGCCACTGTGAGCTGCGCCCTCCTTAAAAAAAAAAAAAAAAAAAAAAAAGTACTTATCCCTACCTGGTTGACACCATAGGATGAATTGATATATTATTGTCTATTTGTTTATTGTTGTCTTTCTTCCATAGAATAAAAGCATGAGATAGGGACTCTGTGTTGTTCATTGTTGTATTTCTGTCTTTTAGAAATGTGTCCATCTGGGACATAGGAGAGTTTTAATAAACATTGTCTGAATGATTAGACAAATGATTGCTAAATCTACATCTTTAGCTTTGAGATCTCTCTTGAGTTCCAGATTTGTAGTTCTCATGTCGACTAACCCTTTAAAGTGTATTCTGAGAATACGAGGTGTGATCAAACAATACAGTGAATGTTTAAATAAAACAATTTATTAAAGTAAAAGACACATTGCCATTAATCCCTCTCAAAATACCCCCCTCACTTCAAACACACTTGTTCCATCATTGTTGCCACTTTCTGAAGCAATTCTGGAAGTCTTCTATTCTGAGTGTCTTTAGTTGCTCTATTGTGGCTGCCTTGATATACCGAATCATTTTGACTTTGAGGAAGAGCCAGAAGTCCCACGGGCCCAGATCTGTTGAATAAGGTGGATGGGGACATATCCTAATGTTTTTATTTGACAGAAATTGCCGTACCAGCAGAGATATGTGACATGGAGCATTGTCATGATGGAGGATGATTGACTGCACACTTTAAAACACACCTTCTCTCAACCATAGTTCACACCTGATTGACTGTGTTGAACAAGTTGAAAGTTGTCACACACTGTTACTAAGGTTCAATGCCTCGCTTCCCGTATTGAAGATCCCTGCCTTTCCGTTGGATGGTACTTGGCAGCAGCATTCACGATATTTTGCGATCACAATGGAAAGGTTTCATGTCACACATCACTTCTGGTACAGCAATTTCTGTCAAATAAACAGATTACATACAGTGTGTCCTCATCCACCTTATTCACTGGATATGGCACTGTGCGACTTTTGGCTCTTCCCCAAAAGTCCATGAAAGGTAAATGTTTTGAATCGATTCAGGATACAGAGGCAGCCACAACCTTGCAAGTGAAGACACTCATGAAAGAGGACTTCCAAGAACCGCTTCAGAAAGTGGCAAGAACAATAGGATGAGTGTGTTTGAAGTGAGGGGATGTATTTTGAGGGAGATTAATGGCAATATGTCTTTTGCTGTAATAATTTTTTAAATTTAAACATTCACCATATGTTTTGATTACTCCTCATAATTTGAATTCCAGATGTTCAAAGCTTTTTGTGATCAGCCTCCTTCCCCAGCCAAATCGGCTTCTTGTGAAATCCTCTCCATTAAGATTATTCTTTGTTTCTTAAGTTTTCAACTCACCACTTATGTTCCTTTGTCACCTCGTGCTAGGATAGAGAATAGGAAGCAGGTAGATCTGGGGGAGAGGGTTATTAAAGGATTTAGGTGTGAAGGATTTGATCTGGGCTAGGTGTGCTGGGTCACTATAGCTGAGGGGTGACAGCTCACATCCTTCCCACTTGTTGATATTCTAACGCATTTGCTTGTGTAGTCTTGTCTGATTGAAGAAGTAAATATGCATCCATTAGGGTTTTCTGGATCTTTATATTGAAATAGCATATTCTTTTCTCACTGATTAAGCGTGCTTACTTGTCCCAACTAGGGAAAGACCTGCACGACTTACAGCACTTTCCCTTTTAAATATGGTTAGAAGAAAGGGATGGAGTAGCTGTAAGGGCATTCTATGTTTTTATTCTGAGTAAACTTTTTGTGGAGAAGGGGGAAAAGAGGTAATTGGAAGCTAGTATTTAATACCATTTCTTTGGGGGGGGGTCAACACTAAAATTTAATTCTCTTCAGGGTATTTAAGCAAGAAGCAGACAAATTTACTTGTTCACAGCTTAGCCTTTGAGTTGCCTTAATAGATGGTTGTTTTTTTTTTCCAATGTGTCTCATCCATGCCTATGAGAAATAAGCCAGAGAAAGGACTAAGATCATTTTCTGAGGCTTCATCAAACCACATACACTTTCAAATGACAAGGCAACATTAATTACTTTGGGGCAATCCCATCAAAGACTCAAGTTTCTGATTTCAAGGAGCTTGCAGGGGTGATGGAAAAAATTAGGGTACCAACAATATAATATTGCCAAATTAATGACATGGATCATTTAACATGTCATAGGATATGTTTATGTGTGTTCTCATCTGTTACTTTCCTACTTTACTCCTTTTTCCAGCAAACTGAATCATTGATCCTACTTTTGTGTCTTATACGTAAACAGGAATTGAAACTGTGGAAGACACTTGTGTTCTGCAATCACCACGTTCCCCTCTAGTGTCTAAGAGGCCACCATAAATCTTATCCAAATAAGATGCTTCCAGAGATTAAAAGTCATCAGAGATGAAGGAGATGTAGGCCCTAGAAACGTCTAGTTCTGCATTTCATAGCACTATTTAACTCCATTAGCGAAAATACATCTTTTCTAAATGAGCGTTCCACATATATGGTTAAGCGTTTGAGGTTATTTGGGCGCTGGTGCTGCAGCAGAAGCAGGCAGGGTAGGGCAAGGCCAAGGGGACCAGGCGGCTTCCCAACTAACGGTCCGGACGGGGCGGGGCCCGGCGGGCGGGGCGGAGCGTCTCCTCCGCTAAAGGTCCTTGCAGGCGGGCGCGTGCCCGCAGGCGGCGCCTCCAGGGCCCTTGGCGGCCGGGAGCGCGCCGCCGCCGCCTCTGTTGGCTGCTCCCGCGCGGCCGCGGCTTCCTCTCGCGTTTCCACCTCGGCTCGGGCGGCGGCGACCGAGCCCGGTTGGGGCGGCGGTGGCCTGCGCCATGAGGATCCCGCCCTCCAGGCCGGTGCCGGGCCTCTCGGTGCGGCAGGGCGGGCCGTGACCGGGCGCCCGCTCAACCGCGGGCAGGACACCGGCGATGGGGGACAGGTAATCCCGCCCGGCCGGGCCCAGGGCCTCGAGGGTCCCCGCAACCCTGATGTCGGGCAGTAGGGCGCGCGCTGGGCGGGCGCGGGCCCCCACTGATGGTCCCTTTGCCTTTCGCACAGGTGGCTCCGGGTGACCGTCCTCCCCGGCTGCGTGGGGTGCAGGACCGTGGACGTTCTAGAGTCCTGGACCGTGCGCGATGTCAAGGAGCGCATCTTGGCTGAGACCGGCTTCCCGGTGTCGGAGCAGCGACTGTGGCTCGGCGACAGGGAGGTACGGTCCCCGCTCTGCTCACTAGGACGATGGGCCTGCCGTCTGTGCTGAGGGTTTTAGCACATCAATTTGCTAGTCAGTGGGATCGCTGATAGTGAAACTGAACGGGTTTTATTCTTGTGTCTTGGAAAACAGATAGATGCTCATTTAATGATCACCCGGAAATAATGCTTTGTAAATATGTTCCTATCATTAGTTGTGATTTTTATTGATTTACTATTTCAACTTTGTGTTACCCCCTCCCGCGTTTTGTCTGAATCTTCACTTCCTGAAATTAAGATACTTTTTTGATGGGCTTTATAGCTATAGGGGTTTTTGTTTCCTTGCTTGTTTAGAGACTTCATCATTGAAGTGACTTAATCATTACTCACATTTTTCTAATAATTGTGTTATACATTTAACTGGAATGCTGGTAAATGTCTTCACCTTTTATGTCTTAGAAGTTTTCCTCCAGTTCTGAATCACAGAAATTGAAACGATCTTCAGACATGCTTTAATATAGAAGCTATTATTTTGAGGAGTAAACTTGTGTTAAAACTTATAAGGTGCAAATGAATGACTTAGCAGATCAAAATGTTAGCGGACCAAAACTTTGGAAGATAAGAGTATTTCATATTATTATATACTATAAAATGGGTGAAAATTAGGTTGGGGCAAAAGTAATTGCGGTTTTTGCAATTGTTTTTAACCTTTTAAACCGCAGTTACTTTTGTACCAACCTAAAACTACAGTTCTCTTAAAAGAGGAGTTACGGAGACGTGTTACTGAAAATGACTCTCTTATCCTATCACTTTTTATATGACAAAGGAACATCATTTCCAAGATTTAAAAGGGGCAAAAAAAGAGTTGAACAGATACACAAGAAATACCTGAGCCCTACAGAATGACATCTTACGTATTAGATTTCCTTACTTTCCAGTACAAATACTGGTGAAGTACTTGGTACCTGTGATTTTTGACCCCCTCAGTGTAATCTGTACATTCTGGGTCTACTCTCTGGTGTCTTGCCCACGTAGACCGAGGTTTCCGGTTACTCTTTTCTTATGCTCCGCCACAGACCCGTCTTCCCTACCAATTCCCCAAGGGGTTTGGTGGCATGTAGACAGTGACTTGATCGAGGACTTTGAACAGGACTGACCCGTCTTCCCTACCAATTCCCCAAGGGGTTTGGTGGCATGTAGACAGTGACTTGATCGAGGACTTTGAACAGGACTGAGGAGCAAAGCTCGTCATTCTTACCTCTTTTTCTGTGCCTACCAATATCTTCTAACCTTCCCTTGTATACTCTCCTGGTCCTCTACCCACTTCTTTGGTTATTCCTCTGGTTCTGCTTTGTCAGCTTGTCCCCTACATGTGGTTACACCCAAAGGCTCAGTTGTGACGGGGTCTTGCCATTAGAATGTATTTGGAGGTGTCTATGCAATGCATCAACGTCGGATGGTGAACATGGCAGTGGAGTGGAGAGTGTTTCGGATTGAATGCGTGGTTGGTGGGGGTCTAGTTAGGAAACTTATGCTAGTATGACGTAATGAGGTTCTAGACTACCATTACAGAGGTGACTCTGAAAGGAAAGGATGTACAGGAGACTTTGAAAAAGACAAAATTATGGCAGTTTGGTACCAGATGGATATGGAGCGGGTGTGGGGGGGAAACAATAGGTGAGGGGGAGGGGGTTGGACATACAATAAGGCAGAAGGACTTGCCCAGGATGTTCACAAGTCTTGAATCAGATCAGGAAAATAATGGTTCAATTAGCAGAGATAATTATACAATTGCAGAGGGGGGTCAAATTTTGGAGAAAAGGTGGTGTGACCAGTTTGCTTTTGCATATGGTTCAGCTGATGGCCGGACATAAAAAAAAAAAAAAAAGCATTTAGAAAAATGCATGAAGAGGTAGATGACCCAGAGCCTACTTCCAGTACTGCCAGTGGATAACAGGCCAAATTAATTAACGTGTTAGAATCTGCTTTCCTGTTTCTAATAGGAATGGGATAAAAGAATTCTAAGCAATTCTAAGGTCTCTGCTACGTATGAGTCTAGACTAGAGAGTGATAGTCGACAGGCAGCAGATCTGGGGCTGAAGCTCAGGGGAGAGAGGTCAGGGCTGGAAATATAATTTTGGGAAGTAACTTGCCCAGCACATTTCTCCTTCTGTACTTTGTAAATACATTGGGCATATGATTAACATTTATTGAGTAGCTGTGTTCCATACACTGTTCTAGGTATTTTGCATACATCATCTCATTTACTACTCAAAACAACCTCAGGAGTTACTTATTACTACTCCATTTTGCAGACTAGTAAAGCCAAAATTCAGAGAGATGAAATATCAAGTCAGGATTTAAACCCAGGTCTGTCTGATTCCAAAGTCTGTGGACTTTTTACTGTTCCTCACCAAAGAGAACATGTCAGGGTGTCAATCAATAAAAAAGTTAAATGTAAAGTTCTTTTAAACAGAGAAGAAGAGCTTAAACCATTAAAAAGGAACGTCAAAGTCAAGGCTGTAGCTCACCCAGAAAACAAGTTGAGGGCACATTCTCTCTGCATTCAGAGAGGACAGGCTTATGACTTCTGTCCTGGTAAATTTAGTAATGCTTATGCGTGCCATTAAAAGGGGTCACCTTTATATAAGCAAATCTTTCACAGAGGTGGCTTTCTTTTCTTTTTAAATTTAATGCTGCTCAGAACCTTTGAGATTTGAATTATTGGCAAGAATTCTAAATAGGGTAGGGTAGGCAGGAAACAAAAGCTGTTGACAGCTCCTTGTCACTGGTTTTGGCCGCAGGGCAGTAGGCACTTAGTCCTCTGTCTTTCTGGGTCACATGCCATCTTCTTTCTACTTGTCTCTTTTGCTTTTCTTGGCCTAGAAGTGGAATTTGCAAGTTCTTCACGTTACCTCCTGCCCAGAGACTGAAGCTATTCGTTATAGCTGAGCATCTTTCTGATCCTTTTTCCTGATCTGTACCAAACGTGTTTGAGCCTCAAACCGGGTTTCAAGTATCATTTAACTTTCCTGTGTTTTAATTGATCGAAGACGTCCTCCCTGTTAGCTCTTGAATCTTGAGAACCTGTTTGTGTCCTTGACAACTGAACAAAGGAAGGAGTGTTGGCCGACCCAGATTGCAGTTGATATTGTGTTGTTTGCTTAATAATTTGGAGAGAGTTATTGTTTCATAGTAGATAAAAATGAGCATATGTGAGGTTTTTAAGGGAGTCTGAGGCTGGCATGGACAGAGACCCAGATGTTCAAATTAGTTTATAATCACTGTGTTAAAACAAAATACAAAGACTGACATGGTCAACTTCGAAGATTTTATTACCTTTGGAGATGAATAGGGCCAGTGTTTCTTGGCTTGACTGGAGTGATTTCAGGTCCAGGAAAGAGTGAGGCGCAAGCAAAACCCCCAAATCTTGGCAAGCTCAGGAGGAGAAAGCAGACAGCTTTGCTGAGGTTATCTGTGCTGCTTGATTTCTCTTGGGGAGAATCACTTCCCTGTAAATGGACCTCTGATAACAGTCTACCAAAACATTCATTGTCAGAATCACATAGCAAGTTGTGTCTATTTTAACTAACAAGGTTGCGCTCTGCGTCTTCTTCCTTTTCATGTCCTCTTTAAGACCTGGAAACTTCTTCCTGCATTATGGTTTTTCTTCCTTCCTCTCTTCCTGCCTTTCTTCCTTTAAATGTACCTTAGCTATACTGAATTGGACTAATAATCCTTGGCTCATACGTGACGTTCTTTTAGTAATTGATTAATTAGTTAGTTAATCAATTAACAATACAATGAACAACCATGATGACATTATCCAACAGGAGAACTAGAACACTGTTGATAGTTTATATTTACCTCTGTGCTTCTCCCCAGCCTATATGCCTGTGTCCCTTTCCTTACCCCTTTGTGTTTATTATTTTTTGCCTTTTTTGTAGTTGTTTTAATAGTTTTATGAGTGTGTGTATGTGTTTATATGTATGCAGACCTATGTATATGTGGTGTTGTATAACCTAAGTATGTAACCTAAACAATATAGTATTACTTTTAGTTGCTTATGAACTTTATAAGAAGCTTATTATTCTATATGTAGTAACCTGGAATTAGCTTTTTCACTCAATATTATGTTACAAATATTCACCCAAATGTATGTGCAGTTTAGTTAATTTCTTATTGCTGTATAATATTCCACTGTATCAATATGTCATACAATCTGGGTTTTTAAATTTTTGTTTTAAACAACAGTGCTGCTATGATTATACTTAATTCCTATTTCCTGTGCAAGGAGTGTTTACAGGCTTGCTCTAAGATCCAGTGGGAATATGTATGGAAAGTGCTTTATAAACTGGGAACTGTAACAACATGTTCAGATTTGTATTTTGGAAATGAGAACTAGAATGAAGATGATGTATAGAAAGTAAGGAAACCAGATGGAGATTGCTATAAAATCCCAGAGATGTGGAGAGTATGCATAGTTGGAAATGGAGAAGAACAAGTTAGCGAGGAGAGAAATTGGGGATGGACACGCTGCGACCCAGAGATTAATTGGACATGTGGTTTGAGAGAGAGAAAACTTGTCCCCCCGCCTTCCCGTTACAGTGACAAGGTAAAAGATGCCACTAGTAATTGAGATAAAGAGTGAAAGATGAGAGGTAAGTACTAGGAGGAAAGCTAGTGAGGTCACCTTTTGACAGGTTGAACTGTAGGGACTTTGGAGGATAGCAGTGTGAGATGGGTAGTAGACGGTTGGAAATGCTGAATTTTTCACATGGGAAATGATGTCCTTCACACCTGACAAGGAAGATAAGGTAGAAACAAAGGTGTCTCTTCAGGTGAGCTTTTGAGTAATGTTTTGCAGATTGTTGACTTGTAAGGGGTCACGCTGTAGCAGCACTTAAAAGTGGACCGCTGTGGAGGAAGTTGATCTGGCTTTGGGTTATTGACCTTATTTTCCAAAAAAGGTACTCTTATTACACCGCTCCTGTGGGTCACAATCACACTCATGTACCCTGCCCTTATAAGAAACAGAACGATCACCAAAAGGAAAATGTATATCAAGGCGTTTTTCAGGAAGCCAATTTCAGGGAAGCTGTAGACCAAAGCAGTGCCGCAGGCTGGAGTCCTTATTTGTCTCTTCCTTCTACATCACACCTTTTTGGTAGAAGCATCTATAGCAGTGTTTCCTCAAGTGTGTTTCTAGGAACAAAAAAGCCTGTAAGATGCTCTTTGAAAAAAAAAAAAAATGTGCTGCTAAAATTTGTGAAATGTTGCTTAGTATAATCCTTTGTAAGAAAGTTACAATACAGATTAATATGTTAAGTACCCTAAAATCCAGATTATTCCAAGTAATTTAAAACATATTTTCCCTCACTATCTGTTGACATCTCATAGAGCTTTGTTCTGAGCAATACACTCTGGAAATGTTGATCAAAAGAATGATTTTGTTTCTGTTGATGATCCTGGTTCATCATAAAAATTTTAAATAATTTTAAAGCAGAAATATATGTGTCTTTATAATTATTTAAGGAAAAAAGTCCTTTAAATTTTTAGTATATGTGCTGCTGAAGCGAGCACATTCCTTTAAATTTTTAAATAAAATTTTTGACTAAATTTCTCTTTGAAATACCCACTTCTCCAGAACAATGTATTTTCTGATAAAAACAGTTAACGAGCGTTACTTCTTAAGTGGGAAAAAACAAAACAAAACAAAACAAAAACAAAAAAAAAATTAAGGTAAAATTTTGAATTTACAATATGAGGAACTATATTGCTTCTCATCCATTTTCTTTTCTTTTTTTTCAGTTATCTGACTGGATCAAGATTGGAGAGCTGACTTCCAAAAATTGTCATCTTTTTGTAAACCTTCAATCAAAAGGCTTAAAAGGGGGAGGTATAACACTGACTTTACCAGGAGTAGTTGCCATTTTTAGTTGAATTAAGATTATGTTTTAAAAGTGAAAGCAAGTATATACAATTGGGGTGTGGTGAGGGGTATGAGGAAAACAAGGGCCGATGCAGCCAGTGAGTTGTAAGTATGTATGGGATGTGATCGTCTGTGGAACAGCTGGGGTTTGGCCTTGGTGGATAGTTGTACCAAAATGATGCAAATACATTTATAGTGATGATTTTGTTTTTTAAGCACAGATTTCTTTTTTTCCTTATATACAGATTTTATATGTGTGTGTGTGTGTGTGTGTGTGTGTGTGTATATATGTATATTCTATGCATCTAAGAAATTACTTCCCCCCATTCTCCCTGTACTTTCCTGTCACCTATCTGAAGATAACCTGGTCAGTCAGTTCTAAGAATCGCTAGTTTAGGAAGGACTTAAGGGTATTTGAACTGGACAGCCATTCAGACAGTGGCGGTGCTGAGTTTCAGAACAATCAGAACATCAGTTGAGTTTGAGAATATTAAAAATGTCACCATCAGCACCCCTATCTCTGGCTTATAATTTAGCAGCAAAGTACCCTTTATTTATTTCAGTTCTGTTAGAAAATAGCACCCCCCACCATGCTTTTTATTTTTGAATCCATAATTTTCTGTGACAGTATTTTTTTGAATATTTTTTAAAAACTGAATTTGTAGTTGAATGAAAAATCTTGAGATTTGATAAAATTGAATCTGTGCTACTTTCTACTGAATCTGTTTAGTCAGGTACCTTTTCGTGCCAGAGAGTAAACCATGAAGTTGTAACTTACCCTGTTTCCCTGAAAATAAACCCAGCCTTATAAGACAGGGTCTTATATCAATTTTTGCTCCAAAAGACGCATTAGAGCTAATGGTCCGGCTAGGTCTTATTTTCGGAGAAACACGGTATGTAATTTTATGATGTCTTGGAACCAAATAACACATTGGTGACACGCCATGGGGTTTTATTTTAGGTCGATTTGGTCAAACAACTCCACCACTTGTTGATTTTCTCAAGGACATTTTAAGAAGATACCCAGAAGGAGGGCAGATTCTCAAGGTAGGGAACGTCCGTGTACGTGTGTGAATTTACTTTGATAAAAATGAGATTGGTGTAAAATTACTTAGAAGTCTTGCTAGTGTTTACATTGTTTAAAATGTCATCTTGATGTGCATGACTGTATTTGTTCCCCTCTGAATGGCTGGATGGGAAGGGCTGACGATACAGTCAGTGTATGTGAGGTTTCAGAGGCAGAGGAGCCCGCTAGGCTGCTGTGTGCTGTAATCAAGCACAGGTTTTGCAATTTTATGTAATTCTATCACGTAACAATTTTATGAATTGATGTTTAACATTGTGCAGTGGTGTTACAAACCAACCAGCCAGCCACACAAACAAAATAACACACAAAACCCACATGCAGGGGCCATGAACACATACCTGTTTGACCCTTGGATTTAGAGGTTTGCTTTTTGGGACAGTTTAATAGGATAATTATTTCAGTTATTTATATCTATTTATGATACATTCTTTTAGTTTGAATACACACATTAAAAAACAAAACAAAACCTGAACAACCATAAAAGAAAGCAATTATGGAAGATATTGCAAAAATTAGATTTTGTGTTTCAGCTTAATAAGAGACCTCCTTAATTAATTGTAAAAGCAGATCAGTTATGCATTTTCCTTCTCATTAACTTACTTAGTATTTATTGCCCTCATTCTATTTGGTGGTGTAGACGGTACATTTTTAGAGAATAAGGCCTAAGTCTAGTCACACTTGGCTAGGCACTCATTGAGGATTACCACATCTTCAGCGATTTTAATAATGACGATGTATTCTTTCAGAATAGGCATCAGTGATTCACAGAAACTTAATTTGAAAACCGTTGTTATATTGCGATATTAAGAAATACTGCGATATTGGGAAGAGTGTGGCTGTGGGGGTAGAGGAGTGAATAGAGTAAATTTAAAATGAAGCTTTAGTTGCTGGTAGCAGGAATAGGGTCTCATGAATTCATACCGTTTTTCCCCGAAAATAAGACCTAGCCGGACCATCAGCTCTAATGCGTCTTTTGGAGCAAACATTAATATAAGACCCGCTATTGTATTGTATCATATCGTATCGTATTGTATCGTATTATACCTTTTAGTAAAATAAGACCGTGTCTTATATTAATTTTTGCTCCAAAAGACGCATTAGAGCTGATGGTCCAGCTAGGTCTTACTTTTGGGGAAACACGGTACATGAGTGCTGGGGATCCTGTCGGGGAACGAGGCAGCGGTTATGAGTGACGTCTTTGTGCTTTCTGACAGTTAGCAAGCAGCCGATGCTCTGTCCTTCTCCTTGGCTTCCTGTATACATATATGTGTGGGAGCCAGCTCATTATCATCTCTGTTTCTTGGATGTTTTAGTAGAATCTGGTCATTTTAGATTAAATAGGAATCTTAGAAATCACAGAAAACACCTGTGAGGTTTGCGGAAGGGTCCAGAGATATTTTAATGTCTTCCCCAAGATCATGTCCAAATTGGCACATTTATTTCCCCTTCTCAGAATCCCCTGAGAAAAAGCGTCCCATCCTGTTTTTTGTTCAACTTGAGAATGATAGTTGGAGCCCGGGACTTGGGATTTTATCCCCAGTGTCTTCATCTCTGCTCCCTAAAATACACATAAATGACAAATAGGGATCAAAATGAAAAAAAGATCGAACCTCTATAAAGTGCTGTCCTTTTGTAAGTTAACCTTGTATTTTGCTCCCTATTAATTCTTATTCCAGTCTTTCATATTGTAATATCCTAATGTAAATAAGATTGCTAATTTTTAGGGATTCTGTTAGACTAAATAAGGTCTTAAAAATCCTGTGAGAAATAGGTAGTTACATTAGTAGGAGGACTTTGTTGCCGTTAACAGGTAGATAAGGGCGTGGGTCCAATGTGCATGTTGAGGGTTGCACAGCAGGTGGCGTAGGACCCCCAGCCTTTTGGTGTGCACCTGGTGAGTGGAGCGCCTCACTCGGTCCTAGGCGTCTCACTTCATATGGGCACTGTCACCTTTCTGCTCTGATAAAGCTTTGCTCTTGGCGTTGCTGTTGTATCAGTATAAGCCCCGTTCTGTTCTTGCCTGTTCTTACCATCGTCCACCCTGGTTTAGTAATGCCAAGCTGCTGGAAAAGTAAGAAAACTAGTTCTCCCCAAAGTTACAGGTTCATGAGTACAACAATACAGGGTGAGTTACTGTGTAAAGACCCATCCATTTAAAATATAACCACTTGATTTGGTTTGGCCTAAGTCACAGCTCATCCAGGTAATTGTCGTGTGTTGACTTTTCTGTACTTCAGACAAAAGTCCGGAGTAAACTAGGGGTAATATCTCTGGAGTTCATTTCAAGTTCCGATGATTATGGTGTCAGCTCTAGGATTGGACTCTTATTTCAGAGTTTGGAGCTCCCAGCATGATTTTGGTAGATGTGCCAGGGTGATAGGATTGTTGAGACTGGGGATTTGTTTTTGAGGCTACCAATGGGGGTAAGTCTTGTAGGTTTCCCTTTCCTCTATATTACGGAGGTTTGACCACTCGTTCACCCGTCCACTCATCATCCACCAAACACTATTACTACCTTTTTAAGGACAGGAATAAGTCAGTCCTGACTTTCAAGAAACTTTCAGGAGAAAGACATGTTCACATCTCAAGTTCTCAAGAATGCAGCATACTGCACTAACCAGTACATATAGACTGATACGTTTTTTCCTAAGAGAAGGTAAGTTTGGTGAGCAAATGATAAATAAGGGTCTTTTTTTTTTTTTTTTTTTTTTTTTTTTGGTAACTGCTGAAAAACAAGGTACTTGTCCCAGATGACAGAACTATCTGTGCAGCTTTTGGAAATGGAGTAATTTCATTTGAATGAAGCCTTTGCTTGATTGTAAATAAGAGGCAGAGTTGTAAATAGTCTCAGGATTTGTATTTAGAGGCCAAGAGGTAGCAGGTTAAAAACTGCAGTTAGGGATGTATAATTGAAGAAGGCAGGACTCATGATCTTGACAACCGTACTCCCATATGTGTGTAACAATTACTTTCAGTAGTATCGTCGCCAGCTCTTATAGATAATGATGCAAGTCGTGCGTTTCCTTTACTTAAATGGAATTACTTTTTAAATAGTATAGGTAAACACAAAGATGGGCAGTAGAGTACTGTATTCTTAAATATTATTTTTGGTGTATTTCTTGGTTAGGAATTAATTCAGAACGCAGAAGATGCTGGGGCCACAGAAGTTAAATTTTTATATGATGAAACCCAATATGGAACGGAAACGCTTTGGTCAAAAGATATGGCACAATATCAGGGTAAGAATCAATATTTAGGAACAAGTTTTATATACTAACAGGTGATTTTTACAGGTGATTTACAATACTCTGTTTAATGAATAGTCTAATTACCACTTGTACTTTACTTCTTGGCATATTTTACTCCACTTCTTTAGAAGTTTTTCTCTCCCATTGGTGGGCAGGTGTCTCTGCTAGCTGGTATTTTTAGAGAACAAAGGAAAAATCTTGAAGCTGAAAGTAACAAGCAATATAAATGCAGCTGACCCTTGAACAATACAGGTTTGAACTGCATGGGTCCACTTATATGAGGATTCTTTTCAATAAATAGTTGGCCCTCTGTATTCCCAGGTTTCTTATCTTCAGGTTCAAGCAACTGTGGACCGAAAACAGTGTTTTCGGTCCACAGTTGGGAACCTGCTAATGCGGAGGGCCAGCTGTGTGCCTTGTTCTGTGCCATTTTATAGAAGGGACTTGAGCATGTTCGATTTTGGTATCTGCAGGGGGATCCTAGAACGAATCCCCCACGGATACTGAGGGATGACTGAATGTTTTGGGGAGTCAAGTTATATGCAGATTTCTGACTGGGGGGGTGTTGGTGCCCCCAATCCCCACACTATTCAAGGGTCACTTGTACATTAACTTCTTGTTCTATTTAGTCAACTTGTGAGTGTTTTATATCATTAGCAAGACAAAAGGACACCCTTTCCATATATATAACACTTCTCTGAAGTAAAAAGCCATGCTTTTGTGTATTGTTTTCTGCTGTTAGGGTACCCTTGAAGTTTTGCAGTGGGGTGGAAGGAAATTTTGAAGGGGAGAAGGGAATAAGGAAAATGAAAGGAAAGACAGTAAGAGAACCATACCAATAAGCTCCTGACATCTCAGTTCTACCTACTCTTTGAAGTGTGGTGTTGAAAAGAATGTTTATAACGTTTGGTGCAGCTTTGAAGTCAGTAGGATGATTGCAAATGACTGTATATGATAGAAAGTTATTGAGAAAAGGGAGGATCAATTCACTTTCCTGGACATGTTTTTCAAGAGAAGTAAGTCATATATTTTTAAAAAGATGTTTTGTGATTTAGGAGGATGTCAACATGATTGTTAAATATTTAAACATTAAATATTTCGCCTTTCTTGTAGGTGATATTCCTAGGTCAAATTTGTGATATGAAAGTTGCATTTTTTTGTTCTGTAAAGAGATGTGGTGAGACAATATATCAGAGATTTTCATTCTGGTCCTAACTCCTGCTGCCTTGGTGATTCGGGGCAAGTCATCTCACCTTCATTGGTCAGGAGAGGAGTGAGCCAGTAAGGTTTACTGGTTCTAAGATTCTTTAGTGTAACTGTTGTTGAAAGACAGGTGTGGATGTGAGGAGCTTTCATCGAAGTCCTGGGCCTACCCCAGGCTGCCATGTTCTACATCTCTACAGGGCAGCGGGGTGTGGAGTGGCAGCTCTTACCCTCATACCGTGTTTCCCCGAAAATAAGACCGGGTCTTATATCAAGGTTTGTTCCAAAAGACGCATTAGGACTTATGTTCAGGGGATGTCATCCTGAAAAATCATGCCAGCGCTTATTTTCCGGTTAGGTCTTATTTTCAGGGAAACACGGTATTATTCAATGTGATTAAGCAGGTTACTGAGCCTTGCTTAAGTTCAGTCTGCTCACCCATAAAATGGTAATAAGAACAAAATCTACCTCCCAGTGATTTTGAGGATTAAATGAGATCATAGATGTGATAATGGTTTGTGTCTGGTGTCATACTAATATTAGTTATTAGTGTGTACTATAGAACCATAAAAGGGAGAGTGTAAAGAGATCCTTGAAGTATTTTGCTTCAAAATTCTACCTAATGTCTTCTATTTTTTGCTTCCAGCCTTGACTTCACCTCATTTAAAAAAAGTATTTGAAGCAAGATTATTTAGCTGAGTTTGTGCATAAGTATACTTAGAGATAGAATCTTTAAAGAGATACCTGATTAGCCTATTTAAAATATACTTGGACATATAAAAGCAGGTGAAAATGATCTTTGATATCTTTAACAAATGTTGGTTGGGGCCCTACACGCTCTTGTATATTTGAAAATGTCTTTCTCTTGTGTTCAGATGTGAATGTGGTCTTTGCTGGCATCATCTTGGTGGATTACAGTTTTTTTCCCCCTTTATTGATACCTAGTTTTGAAAATGAGAACTCTTGAGTCCAACTTAATTTTTGTTCCTTTTCATATAATCAGATGGCAAAGCCTCGATTCGTCAAATCAGTTGCTGAAGAATAAGAGATCTTACCCAGTTTCACATTTTACTAAGGATTTCAAGGATGTGGTTAATTAAGAGACAGATGCAGGTGAAGGCAGCGTGGAGACGTCTTGGACTCCCAGTGCCTCCTGGGTTCTTTCATGTGTGTTAGGACATAGCTTGGCCTCTAAGCGACGCACGCAGGCCTTCACTTAACACAAACGGACCTATTTCAGTCATAACACGTTCACGCTCTTCTCTGATAATTATGTAGCTTGGGACATTCTTAGGAAATTATGCCTCATACACCTATAAATTCCAGATTTATTTACAACAAGCAACCTTCTAAAAGCATCCACCAGATAAAGTCTCTTCTGCTAGTAAATACTAGTGGTGTGTTTACAAGATTTGGCTGGGTTATCTCTCTTGAATATTCCTTTTTAAAGAGGAGAAAATAGATTGCAGGCCTGCTGCTAACCCTTTCCTTCCCAGATCACCTTTTGTTTTTTCCTCAGGGTGTTCATTCTTTTCTTATCTCACTCTCACACCCTTTTGGTTAGGATAGATGTGGAGTATTTTAAAGTTGATCTCAGTGATGGAGACAGGAAGTCAGTGAGACTCAAGTAGATTGGAGCAAAGGCAAAAGATACAGTTTCTCACCTCATTCCAGGATGAGTATGATCAGAATTATACCTTGATTAAAAACCTTAAATAATAACTAGATTATGCCTGCCAGGTGCAGAAACCAGTTGAGAAGGCTGCATCTGGCTGTGCTGGGCTTGTGTGTGTACTGCCCGTCCTGACGCTGCTGAGCCAGGGCTGAGGGGACCTCGAACAGCCAATGGACAGGACACTCCGCTTCCAGGGTGTTTTCTGTTTTCCTTCTTTCTACTTGCATTGGTGTGTAGGATGGCAAACAGTTTTCACATGTTGGGAAACCGTGCAGCATGGGGATGTGAGGCAGAAATCCTTTTTCATGGGAAACACTTTTTTATTTGAATTTGTAAAAACAAGCGTCCGTTACTTTGTAATTGAACAAGTGTTTTACAAAAGCTGTCAGGCCGCAATGTTGTCCCGTTGACAGCGGGAGGGAAGGTGCGCCCTCTACAGGCCGGCAGCTCTGCTTCCTTGCTGGCTACCTGGAGTGTCACCTGCTGGATTGCTAACTGCCTCCCATGGACCTCCTAGTTATGTGAGTTGTTTTTTTGTTTTTCCGTTTTTGATTCTGGCAAGACGCCCACTGTCAGTCCCAGTGTTCAATGTTGTGAGTTTTTGAGGTTCTTGTTTCTGTGTCTTCATAGGTGTTTTTAATGGATGTTTACAGCAGGCAGAACCAGGCACTGCCTGCCACATGCCATTTTTAAACCAGCTGTAGGTAGCTGTTGGTATAAGATACTTATTTTATTAATACTCCTGTAATACGAGTATTTATTTTGTTACTAGTAAAGACTGACAGTACTATGTAGTACTAATGATTATGACAGTAATAATGTCTGACTTTTTAGGTGTTTTCTCTATGCTGGGTACTGCGCTGAGCCCTGCTTTGATTATCTCATTTGATCCTCAGCACTTCTTGGCAGGTGGATGCTGTTCTCATCCTTACTTTACAGATGACGAAACTGAGTCTTGCTGACCTTCGTTTGCCTGCAGTGTTGCAGTTGGAAACGGTAGAGCTGGGTCTGAGACCTCAGTTTACCTGCTCTAGAACCCACTCTGACCACTGTGTGCTTTCTTTGTTCCTCTAAAAAAAACCTCGACCTATTTTCATAGCCCTACTTTGACTTTTACAAATAGCAGTCACGCCATTTTATAAAACAAAGTATGGCCAACATCCCCATATCGGTGCTTGAATTTATAGACGCATGAGAAGAGGCTTCTGGGTGCTGGAATGTTGTCTGTAATTCAGGTGGATGGAGGTTACACAGGGTTTTTCACTTTGTAAGAATTCATCAAGCAGAGGCCTTAAAACTTTGAACTTCATTGTATATAGGTTATACTTTAGTAATTTTTTCAAATAAAATGTTAATTATTGTAAAATTATGATGAGTTACTATAGTTGAACATATTCAAAGAATATTACAGATTCTGAAGATCAGTCTCAAAAGTGGAGTTCTGAAAATATTTTGTGCAAAATTACAACTTTTTAAAGGAACTACATTGGAGACAGGATGGTATTATTCTGAAGTGTTTATTTAAAAATTTGTCACAGTAATGATTTTTAAAATTATGTAAGTAATGCCTTGCATAGAAAAATCAGAGGCTGCCAAAAACTAAAACAAAAACAAACACTTACAAGGCGATTATTAAGCTTGGTAAAGGATTACTGTTCTCCTTCTGAAATAATATATGAACAAGGTTTCTTTAGATAGCAAGTCTCCTTAGTACATTTACAGGTAATCCCATTTATAAAAACAAATTAAATATGCTATTTAGGAACACATTTTACAAAGTACTACACTGTAATTAATTTCCTTGTTTACCCCATGTTTTGGGTATTTAAGTACTACATCACTCTTAATTTTTCCTTTTTGGATTTTTGGCTAACAGTGCTATATTCCTTTTGCTGATCGTTTTTACCATTAATTTGTGTTTTTATTTTTATTGTGAAACCAATCAGAATTAGAATGCAGAATTCAGTCATTCCATTCACTTCTTTACATCTTCCCATCCAATAAGCAACTTTGTGCGGAGGAAGTTCTTGAAAGAACTGAACACCTTGGCGTACTTCTTTCTGAATACGTGCGTGTGCATTTTCACATCCAGGGGCAGCTCTGTATGTATACAACAATGCGGTTTTTACCCCCGAGGACTGGCATGGCATTCAAGAAATAGCGAGAAGCAGGAAAAAGGACGACCCGTTGAAGGTTGGAAGATTTGGAATTGGGTTTAATTCTGTCTATCACATAACAGGTACAATATTTGGCTTTTCAGTCTTGACATCGAAAGTTCTTTTAGCCTGTTTGTAATTTATTGGGTTAACTTCAGAGATGATATTGTTTTAAAAGGCATCTTTTCCAAATTCTTTGTTAGTGGCAATAAATATGTCAATAAAATATCAGTGTGTCTTGAGTTTTCAAGATACCATGCTAATTACGACTATCCTGAAGCTTTATCACGTGATGCTGAAAGTCAATGTTAGCACAGTGCAGTGGAATCAGTGTAATGTATTTTCATTTTATGTGGAGGTTGAAATGTAGCTCTTGAAATGCCTAAACAAAATTGGTACTCTAACGTATTTTACACTGAAAATGTTTGAGTGAAGCAAACTGATTCTCACAGATTTTCTTGTACATATTTTAATTATCATGAGGTTAACGAGGGAGGTGTAATATCTAATGGTATCGAATAACTGACAAAATAAAATTCTCTGACATGATTTGGGTTTCTCTACATTTTCTTCATAGAAGTTTTGCTCTTAAACTTAGGAGTATTTTAAAGATTACTTTGAAATCATATTTTGAATCTAGAAAGAATATGAGGTTTCTGGCTCACAGTTATAATAGGAAATACTTGAAACTTAGTGTTGGCATCTCTAAGAGTATGTGTTTATTCTTCCAGAATGAAAGCTCTTAGTGTTTACTACAGTTTGTGATAAAAAATTTTTTATGGAATTGGTCCTTGTTATGGTTTGGTTTCAAACTGTTTTTGCATTTTGAACTTGCAGGAGAAGGAGAGATTGACCTGGCAGACTTATAGCTATAGCTAGGGTGACCATATAATTTATCATTCACTTAGGAGACTGTGGTATATTTTCAGACAACTGGCCTAAATTCGGACTGCAATGGGTGAGTGGGACAAAGGGTCACCCTCAGTATAGCCCAATTTTAGTAAGCCTATTTTTTTTGTATTGCATTTACATTCTTACAATGTATTGTATTAAGTAATATTAGTTATATACTAAAATTATATTAAATCATTTTTGTGGTATTATATAACTATTATACATGAATATTAATGTTCATGTGTTCAGCTGTTTGCGAATTACCCCTCAGGTCTGTGACATATGACATGGGGACACAGATGTAGATTGCAGAAGCATGGAGACTTGTACAGGAATGAATTGTTTAGTTAGAGTCCAGCTGACAGCCAGTGTCTGCGTCTCCCTCTGAATTTGTTCTCCGTTTGAGAATGAGCGTGTTTATGTGGGACAGTATTAACTGGACTGCTAGTCTCTAATCTGAGGATTTGTGAAGGTCTTGGGTCATGCTTTAAAACTGTCAGGAGTCTCCCTGGCATAATTTCAGTAAAGGGAGTGTGAACACTGCTGACTGAGAGTATCTGGATCACATTGTTGATAGATTCAGTGGCTGGGTTGGTGGACATAACATTTACTACTTAAAATACCTGAGAGCTTAGGAGTTGCTGGTTGTAACACCGGGGTTTGCAGTTGATGACCAAAAATACCAAAGGTGGACTTCAGTGGAGTTGTATTTTGCATGAAGATTAGGTGCTATAGTCAGCATGGGAGGTGCAGAATTTCTTGCAATACAACACATCCACCACGTGTAGTTTTTCTGCCAGTGTTTAACTAACTGTCACTTTGTCTTTGGTTGAAGACCAGGTGAAGCAGTCGGTATCAATGTAGGGGCTGTGCTATATGAAAATATGTATAGAAGCACTGAACTTAGTAGCTTCCACGTGGTGAGGTGCTCCCAGCCTGAGGGCACGTCCACTCAGCAGCAGTGGGGTGGACACCAACCGAGGGGACTCATTTCACACTCGCTCGAGAACACGTGCTTACTGGGTATGGGCAGAATTGCCTGCGTTGTTAATTCTCTGCCCTGCTTTCTTCCCAGAATCTGCTCGTGAGGTTTTGATTCTGAGCATAGGGTGCAGCTCTGTTCCACCTAATTGGGTTCACATGGCTGTGGGAGCTGAGTGTAAATATCCAGATACTCTTGACATATTTTAAGTGTTTAGTAAGTGTTTGAAGATATATCTCAGGCTTTCACAATAGTCATGTAAAAATGTAAATTCTCTTTGCCTGGTACTTACTGAATCAAAAGAGAAATCATGCTTTTTCACGTTCAAAGAATTGTATTTCCAGAGCTAAATTTAGTTTTCTTTTAGACAAATCTGTTTTAGCGTCATTTTATGGCTCACGCTTTTTCACGTGTAACATTTTTATAGTAATTATAATTATCCATTAAATGTCAGAGTTGATCATGACTATTGAATTTTTCTTTACAGATGTTCCTTGTATCTTTAGTGGTGATCAGATTGGGATGTTAGATCCCCATCAGACACTTTTTGGTCCGCATGAATCAGGTCAATGTTGGAATCTCAAAGATGACAGCAAAGAAATCAGTGAACTTTCAGACCAGTTTGCACCATTTGTTGGCATTTTTGGAAGCACCAAGGAAACATTTATGAATGGCAATTTTCCAGGAACGTTTTTTCCGTTTCCCTCTTCGTCTGCAACCTTCGCAGCTTAGCAGTAACCTCTACAATAAGCAGAAAGTTCTCGAGTTGTTTGAATCTTTTCGGGCAGATGCAGACACGGTGTTGCTCTTCCTGAAAAGCGTGCAGAATGTCTCCTTACAAGTCCGAGAGGCCGACGGAACAGAGAAACTGGTGTTTAGAGTGACTGCTAGTGAGAATCAGGCCCTGAAACAGGAACGGCCGAATTCTATCAAGATTCTGGGAACTGCTATAAGTAACTATTGTAAAAAGATTCCAAGCAATAGCATAACCTGCGTAACATATCACATGAATATAGTTTTAGAAGACGAGGGTACGAAGGACACCCAGAAAACATCCTGGTTGGTGTGTAACAGTGTGGGTGGGCGAGGGATTAGTGGTAAACTTGATTCTTTAGCCGATGACTTGAAATTCGTCCCTCTCATTGGAATAGCCATGTCTTTATCAAGCAGAGATGATGAAGAAAAAGGAGCAACATCTGATTTCTCAGGAAAAGCATTTTGTTTTCTTCCTCTACCGCCTGGCGAGGAGAGTCAAACGGGCCTCCCGGTTCACATCAGTGGGTTCTTTGGCCTGACTGACAATCGCAGAAGCATAAAATGGAGAGAGCTGGACCAGTGGAGAGACCCAGCAGCCTTGTGGAACGAACTTCTTGTCCTGAATGTGGTCCCGAAAGCCTACGCTACTCTGATCTTAGATTCAATCCAACGCCTTGAGTCACCGGGGAGCTCTGGTTTGCCCTTGTCGGTTGACGTCATCTACAAGCTCTGGCCTGATGTGAACAGAGTCAGGGTGCACTGGCAGCCGGTGTTAGAGCCTCTGTTCCACGAGCTGTTCCAGAACGCAGTGATTTATTCCATTAGCAGCCACTGGGTCAAGCTGGAGCAGACGTACTTCTCAGAACTCGACGAAAATTTGGAACACACGAAAACTGTGCTCAACTACCTCCACAGCTCAGGGAAGCAGGTCGCCAAGGTACCAGCGAATCTAGCTGCTGCCGTCCAGCTCACAGCCTCCAGTGACAAGCCTGTGAGGAAGGTGACGCCCTCCTGGGTGCGGCAGGTGCTGAGGAAGTCTGCACACGTGGGCAGCGCTGAAGAAAAGCTTCACCTTTTGGAATTCGTGCTTTCTGACCAAGCCTACAGTGAACTGCTTGGGTTGGAGCTGCTACCTTTACAAAATGGAAATTTTGTTCCCTTCTCCTCATCTGTATCAGATCAAGATGTTATTTATATTACCTCAGAAGACTATCCAAGGTATAGATGCCACTTTAGACATACTTGTTTACTCCTAAGGAGTCCTCTGCCTCTGCCCACATTTAGAGTCCTTTCTTGTGAAATTCATCAATTATTAATGCAGATTTTATAGTTAGGAAGACTTTTGCAGAAATACTTGGTTAAAATGTGGGAGGATACATGTTTACATTCTAAAGTGAAAACACATTCAGATGTTTTATCAGTTAAAAATTTATCCAAGCAGATGTTTTTTTTGGGAATTTGAATAATAAAACACTGAAAACAATGGTTATAAAGTATAAATAATAACTACGTCAGGTTAGTCAATAATGAATTATTTTTATGACATTTAGTTTAAATGAATTAAAATACTGTATTAAGTAATTCTTTAGAACTGAGGATGTGTCTTAACATTCAGGAAATAAAATTAGTTTTATTCTGAGATGTTTGGATTATTTCCGGATTTGGATATGGTGTAGGATGCCCTCATGTTTTAAAGTGAAGCCTCGTTAATATTTGATCAAAAAGTATTGCAATGTGATTTGATGTGTATGTTATGATTTATGTAAAATAGTATCTTTAACTGGCTTGAAATTATTGGATTTTAGAATCGTTAGTAAATTATAATTACTGTGTTCTATTCTCTTTTTAGGTCCC
Organism: Rhinolophus ferrumequinum; assembly: GCF_004115265.2. NCBI lineage: Eukaryota > Metazoa > Chordata > Mammalia > Chiroptera > Rhinolophidae > Rhinolophus > Rhinolophus ferrumequinum. The sequence continues at coordinate 96,829,540 of NC_046287.1, read as the reverse complement.
TTTTCCCAGGTCTTGAAGGAAGATTTATTTTGGATAACTTGAAGCCTCACCTTTTAGCTGCTTTAAAAGAAGCTGCCCAAACCCGAGGTATTATCGTTGTTTAGTTTTGTTTTTTTTTTTTAAGTAAATAAACCTATTTTTAAACCTATTCTTAAAATTTTAAACAGTTTTTATAAGTTTTCTATTTAGTTGAGCCAATATGAAATTGTCAGTAGTTACCCATTTTAGACCGATAAGTCAACAATTTCACATGGTGCAACCTAATGTAATTGTTATATTTTAAGATGTTTTAGTACTGGATTCTAACATCTAGAAGAATCCAAAGGTGATACTGTATTTAAAAATCTCTCCTGTCATAGTATGGTGGTATACATTTATGGAAATAATTTCTTACACCTGCACAGTGCTTTACTTTCAATCCTTTCCCATTTGTTTTTTCATTTGAGCCCTTGGCCTCATACATTGTAGCGTGGGTAGTAGTGAGGACAGCTGTTGTCTCAGATTGCACAGATGAGGAGAGAAAGAGGTTGAGTTCAAGGTCATCAGCTGATGTGTGCCTGGAGCTCAGGTCTTCCACTTGTCAGCCTTGTTCTGTTGCCCATACCATCCTGCCGTCCCCAGTTCTGTGTGGTTGTGTTAGGTCAGCTTCAGGGAAATGCAGAAGATAAAGTGAACTCTGCCACAGTGTCAGGAGAGGGGACTGCAGGGGTCTTAGCAAAGGGTGGGTGTCCTTTACTGAAAATTCTTTTTAGGAAAAGACAGAATGGTTTTGGGGGAAAAATCACCATGATTCTAAGTTTAATATTATCTTACAACTTTTGCAAGCATCCTTTTCCTTGTAAGACTCCCAAAACATTTTTCCCGGAACTTTCTCTAAGTTAGATATTGGGCTGCAAAATTCTGGATTTGTCCCACTGGTTAAGGTTGTAAAGCATATTCTTTGTGATGTATCTTATAGCATGTGTTGTTTCCTTTTCAAAGATAATGATTAAAGGAAAAGTTACTAATAATTGTACATATTTATTCATTGAAATATAAGTGAAAGGAATTGGAATGGGGGAGGCAAATTAAGGATGGAGTCCAAGTGAGACTAAAGAAAAATGAGTATGTAAATACTGTTTACCATAAGGAATCTGTAACTATGAGGTAGTGACTGTGGCATTGATCTTTCCGGTACGTGGGTTACTCACTTAATTGGGAATTGTCATCCTTTTTTGGGGGAGTCTAAACATGGATTCCTATAACTCTGCCATTCTTTGCTCCAAAGTTTTAGAAATCCTTATTTTTCAAATTTGTTATTATATTCTGGTATAAAAACTTTACACTGAAATATAATGCACATACAGAAAGTTGTACATATCAAAATTTTTATAAACCGAACACACCTAGTTCAAAAAACAGAAGATTGCCAACACCCAGTAACCCTTCTCATGGCTTTTACAGTCACTCCCACTCAAGGGTGACTGTGATCCTGACTTTTAATAAGCATTGACTAATTCAGCTAGTTATTGTAGTTTCTCTAAAAGGAATCATAGAGTATGTATTCTTTGTATCTGCTTCTTTTACTTTTATATTTGTGAGATCCATTGAGGTTGTTGTATGGAATTGTAGATCATTCTTTCTCGTCGCTGTGGTATTTCATTGTGTGGTGTATTACTTTCTTTTGAAGAGAATATTTTTGTTAATGGCCAATAGTTTCTGAGGTGGATATGGATTTAGGTTATGGATTTTGGTTAATCAGCCAAAAGTTATTCAGAACCAAATCAGGTAAAAAGGGTGGAAGGCCAACACAATAATACTGCTTTTACTCACAAATTTTCAGATACCCTCTGGCATAGGGCTTGGCCATGACTTGTTTTTCTAGCCTTGGTGGATGCAAGTACTCGTTGCTAGTTTTTAGGGATGAGTTAAATTTATATATTAATTTAGGCAATTTGACATCTTTACAGAGTTGAGTCTTCCCACTTTGTATGTCTTCATTTTCTCAACTATTGTGGATTCTGATTTGTTATTCTGGGATTCTTCCATAGGCACCATGTTTTGTTTCTGGTTTTTAGTTAATTTTCTTTGAACTATTACACTAGATGGGATAACCTTACTGTTTCTGTTTGTCACCCATAATGTGTGCTTGGTTCTCCCAGAAATTGTCTTCATGGCCACTTTTAAAAAAAAAAATTTTTTTTTACCTTGATTTAAGTGTTAGGCTACCATTCTTATGATTATTTTATAATTCTTTTCAATATATTTATTTAGCTTGATTTGTCATGGGTAATTGACTCCTTGGGCACCTTCCTTGTTATTTTTTTTATCATTAGTTGCAGACAGAAATTAGTTTTTGATATTACTTTATTGCCATGAATAATTTTTAATACTGGGGAGCATTATAATGTAGGGACTGATGGGGACCCCAAAAAAATGACCCTTGCTTCTCTTTCCTGAGATCTGAGTCAGTGAAGATATGCAGAAAAGAGTCTAGCAGATAGATGTCAAAAGTCATCCCTGTATTACTGATAATTCTGGTATTGGAGACCTGGAATTGGAGATCAACTGCACTTCCACGGTTGAACTCCAGAATTAAACAGATTAGCTGAACTGTCCAGTCACAGGCAGCACTCGGTTAGCACAGGCTCCCCTCACGGGGGCGGGGAGGCCCCTGCACAGTGGGCCCGGGCGGCCCTGCATAGCAAAGCGCGGAGGGGCTGTCCTTGAGGGACTTCTGAGCAGGCGCAGATTCTGTTTACCAGTCAGACACGTCATGCCGCTCTGGTGGTGTGGTGTGGCTGGAGGGAATTAGTGAGTGTGGGAGAAGGTGGGCCAACAGGGTTGTATTTATAGAGCTCCCTTCATATGATAGGAAACATCACAAATATCTAACAACATTTCATATTTTTTGCTATAAATAATGATTACACGATTGTTCTGTTGATACAAGGCACTGTGGACTTCTATTTATTGTCAATAAAAACTGGCCCGTTTTAAAAGGACAGTTGCATAAAATTGAAATGTGAGGTCTCTCCCCCTAACCCCATGGGTACTTCTCTAATTCCATAGTTCAAGCAAAGTCGGCCTCACTATTTGATAGTTCTGCCTTTCACTTGTATCACATTTAAAATCCTGAGATAAATGTTAAGTTACTGCTTTTATTTTCACTCTTTACCTCTACTGCCTCTTTCTCATTAGCAATTAAACGCATTTCAGTCTTTCTCATTTTGGGGAAAACGAATAAACCTTGACTTTGATTTCCTTTCTTGCATTCTAGAAAGAGTAGCGTATACTTATTTTCTACACAGTAGGCCCCGTTATCCGCGGTTTCACTGTCTAGGGTTTCAGTTAACCCTGTGGTTGAGTAGCCGTCTCAGTTCCCAGATAGACTGGCAGTATCCCAGGCCTTGTACTCAGATAGCCCTTATTTTACTTAGTGATGGCCCCAAAGCGCAGTAAAGCTTTTTGCTGACTTTCGTTTTTCCTTACTTTCTTTGAGTATACTCATGGACTCCCATGCATGTGTGATCACTTCCGTATCTTCAGTTGCCACCCCAGTCTCATGCGAGGTAGTGTAGTGGTTACAAGCCTGGACTTTGTAGTCACACAAATCTGGGGCTCAGACTTGACTCCTCTAGTGTGTGACTTTGAACAAATTACCCAACCTTCCCGAGCCTGTTTCTTCATCAATAATATGCTAATATAGTAACCTCCTTTCATTAGAGTATATTTGAAGTCCTTAAGATTCAATTACATAAAATGCAAGATTGCTTTATTACAAGGTTAATGAAAGAAGAATAAGGGTTGAGTGGCGGATGGCAGGCAATCACAACTTACTAATTGAATTTTATCCAATTTTGCGTTATCACAGTAAGGCAGATTATTGCAAAGCTTTCTTGTAATATTGTATTCATAGTAGGCATTACTCTGGAGATCAGATGATATATACTAATATACTATATAGTTTAACACAATAGCTGGCACATAATACATACTGATACAGCTGTTATCATTTTGCACTTGGAGTTCATAAGTATCTCACAATCAACGTTTTCACTTGAGTCCTCATCCTCTCTCCAAATCTGTTTCTCCTTTTGGGTGACCTTATTGAGAAAGGTACTCATTATCCACAAAGTTGCTCAGGAATGAATACTCAATTTTTCTTTGTTCTCCAGTTTCCAGGTTCTGTTGATTAAGTTTTCTGCAGCAGTCCCTTTTTCTCAGTGCACCACGTGGCTGTGGGTGGGCCCTACATCTCCATGGCCTTGTGCACGGCAGCCTTTGCAGGGGTCCCCCCCCAACTGCTCGCGCTTCATCCCATCATGCCGCTCCCCTGTGGAAAGTCTTCCAGTGATACCAGTTCTCTCGGTATTGTGTTTGTGTGGAAGGCTTTCCATGACTGTGAACTTGCCACCTCGTTGGCCGTGACTCAGTGTCCCTCTTCTGTTCTCCCAAGCACTTGCAGATTGATTAACTCGAGTGCTCCCTTAATCTCCTGAGAGCAGACTCCTGTGAGCTGTGTCACCACCATGTAGCAGTGCCTACTCCAAGGTGGGTGCTCAGTAAATTTAGTTTTTTACTGAACAAAGGTTTTTTCACATCGGTATTTATGTACATGGTGTTCCTTTTGCTTTGAGTACTCTCCTCCCATCCTCCACTTTGCTGACTTTTGTTCATCTTTTAACATTCAGCAGACAAGTCTCTTCCGAAGGCTTTCTGTAACAACTCTCCCCACACTCCCCACCGCCATGCACGTCTGAGGTACATGCCTCTGCGTTGCTCACGGAGCCCAGTACATAGTCCATTTAATCCTCTCTGCCTTAAAATAATCATGTCTCTACTGTGCTAGACGATAAACTCCTTGAGAGCCGAGGCAGTCTGTTATTTTAATTTTGTATTCCCAGTGCCTGGTTGATAAGTTTGGTTGGACATATTAATGCTTCCGTATGGTATATTGGGGGAGCAGGGGTGCAGAGATGAAAAAGCAAATCTCTGGTATTGTGCCTGTGGTTTAGTTTTTTTTTTTTTCAAATAAGTATCTTCTATTATCTTATTTTTACTCCATGGTCGTGACATAATAGAACCTTATTATCATCTTTTGAGAGACATTGAAGCTGGAGGATTTGCAGAGTTGGAACTGTGGTTCTGTTTTTGTTTTTTATGTTTTTGTCTTTTTTTCCTATTTCCAGGTCTAGATTATTTCTGTATTAAGTTACTTGAGTAAATGGGTGACTGTAAGAAATTGGGGAATAGTTAGAAGAACCGGTAAATGGGTTTTGGAGGAAATAAACAGAAAAAAAACGAGCAGTCATGTCAGACAAATGTTAGGAATGCCTGATAGGTTGGCACCAAGATCCTATTTATATTTACAATATTTTCATACTTATTCCATATGGCCTCATGCCTTGTTCCATTTCATGACCAAAGACTCTTCAATAGACGTTTGTTTGGATTTCCCCTGAGTACCAGGTATCGTGCTAGATGGAGATAATACACAGATGAGTAAACTGAAGGAGCCCAGAGCTGTGTGGGGGCAGTAATGTAAAGAATACAGTCAGTTAGTATGACTGGTCCTCCTTCACATCCTGAGAATCGAGTTGGTGCAGGAGGCGGGTGGCACGTCGGGGGACGTCATAGTGGAGCTGGCACCTGGTCTGTCTCCAGCGTTCAGGGGGAGACTGCAGAATTCATGCCTGGAGGGATAGCATGTTCACACTGTCCATTTTAAAACAGCTTCGTGATGGTTTGTACTATTCATTACGGGGTAATAGTACCTCATGTGTAGGGAGAAATCCTTAGAAAAAGTAGCAATTTTAGGCACCAGCCTCAGGAGTTTGGATCAGCAGTCTTCCAGAGATGTTGGTGTAGGATTTGTGCCATGAGAATGTTCTTGGCCATGACTTCCAGCCTCTTGTCACACCACAGAGCCATGTTTTAGGAAGCCTTTCTCCCTCTCAACCCCACCCCTACCCTCGTTCAGGCCACCATCATGTCTCACCTGGAATGCAGAAGTGACCTCGAAAACCTGCCCACATCCATTCTTGCCTCTGCTAGGATTACAACACAATACTGCTAGGATTATCTTTCTAAAATATTATTTTCCCACTTCTTATCTGAAAAGCTTTCAAAGGCTTCCCCTTGTTCCTTGTGACAAAGACCAAAATCCTTAACACTTCCTGTGAGGCTCTTCATTATCCGGCTCCATTTTGTGGGTATTACAGAGATGCCCGGTACGTGGCAAGGCTGCATCCTGTTAGCTCTTCTGATTCTTATTGATAATCTCCTTCATTATTTCCCTTGGTCTTTCTCATGTTTGGGAGGCTGCTTGTTCTTTTCGTCCCTTAGATGTGGTGCGTGATGTCCTCCGCCAAACCCTTCGTCTCACTATGTCGTGTTCATCTTCCCACAGCCCGTCTGTGCTAACATAGTACTGAGCTCCTCGTAACACGCATACTTTTGTACCTGTTTCATCATTTATAATTATCCCGTTAGACTGAGACAAAGTCGGGGACCACGTCTATTTTTTTCTGTCTCTAGCACTCAGTCAGTATTGACCGACTGACAAAAGGCCTCTCATGTAATAGGAAGGATGTTAAGGTTAGAAAACTTAAATTCCTTTGGTAAGACCAGTGGTCTCTGCATTTGCTGCCAAGTTTAGCCCAAGGCACCCAAATACACAAACACCTCACAGAATTGTAGAGATGTACTTGGTCAAATAAATGGCACGCTTTTGGCAGAGGACAGGTTAGCTGTTCATGGAGCTGTTCTTTGAAGTTTGTAATTATTGGTGGTTACCATAAGCAAGTGGTGGAAATACAGGATAAAATCTCCCTTTCTTTTCATAAAGTCAGAATTAATGAATTAACTGTATACTTTGTAGAGATACTCTAAAACTTTGTAAAAATTAGATGTCTTCCCTTTCTTAACTCTTATCCAGAATATCTGAATATTATATGATGACAGCCTGTACAAAAAGCCCTTTGAGAGCTTATCAAATTGCTTTATTTCTGTTGTTGAAATGTAATTCACACATATAAAGTACATTCTCCTTTCTTTGCTTTCTTTCTGAACTAAGAGTCCCTGCCCTTATGTAGTTTGGATTTAGCTTGCATTGAAATGCATCAGTAAGTCTTAAATGTACCATATTTTGCTGTGTATAATGTGCACTTTTTTGCCCAAATTTGTGAGGGAAAAATAAGGATGCGCATTATATATGGGTAGGACTAATTCCGTGTCTATTTAAATGTTTTTAATTCTTTTATTTATGCTTATGAGTTAAAAGTGTAACTCTAGAAATCAGTAATGATATCTGTGTGTAAAATAATACCCTGGAATACCATAATCAGTTTTGTTGAATTTACGACAAACTTGCAATGATGAATAGTTCTTGGCTTTCTAGGATGCGTAAATATCGTAAATTTGTTACAGGTACATAAAATTTCTTGCTCCCTGTATCTGTTCTTGTGTTTTGTAGTTATTTGTTACATAAAATTTCTTGTACCATAATATGTTAAAAAAATAAATGCTGAAAGTCCTTTATAATACAAAAAATAAGTACCTAAATGTAAACAAATAAAAATTTGAATTAAAAATTAAAACGCAAGATTTTTTCCCTGAAAGTTTGGGCCAAAAACGTGGGTGCGCATTATACACAGGAGCACATTATACATGGCAAAGTATGGTATATTCTGCTATGTTTGGAGTTTTGTTTGTGACTTTTCTTTTACATAATTTGTTAAGACGCTACAAAACAGTGTTATCTTAAGATACAGAATAATTTTTGTAGCCATCATGTGAAAATTGTGACAATTCTGTTTTTTTCTAAGAACGGATTTAATTATATTCTAGCACAACAACTTCTCTGGGGATATTCAGGTATGATAACCTACTAAACGTGTTCATTTGTAGCCTGATGTTTTTGTTCATTTGAGTCTTTGAATCCTGTTTTTTCATTTACCTAAGTAGCTAGAAATTATGTCAACAATTTTTTTTTTCTGGTGGTAATAACTACTAAAGGAGAGAGGAAACTATTGATATAGGTATATAGGTGCTTGTAACACATACCACAATAAAGCCATATTTAAATGACTCGGAAACATTCATTTCATTGAACATTTAGTCTCAAATGAAAGAATTATGCTGAAATTGGTACATCAGGCTGTGGTATTTGAAGGGAAATTGTGAGCATGAGCACGCCTCTGTTATACGATGCACATAAATACTGAGGTTAAAAAGGACAGCAGGAATCAATTGTGGGGCTGTGAGGAGGAAGTGAGAGGACCTTTCGTGGAGCGTAGCGTGGTGTGGACTGTAGCTGAAGCTGGGACCAGCGGGCGGAAAGGAAAGTGGCTGATGCAGCTTTCATTAGGAACAATCGGCTGATTGTTCTTACAGTGCCTAGTGCGCCATTTTACTGTCTTTTTTTTAATAAAAAGTGTTTGACTCAACTTACACTATTTTCCCCCAGTTCGTGTTTCATGTGGAAACTTAGAGGATGCATTTGCTTTACAGAATTTTTTTTATGGTAATTAGTATTTTTGGAGTCAATCTTTTCTGTGAAGCAGGCTATCCTATATTGAAATTCATTTAGAAACTAAGCCATTGTTATACTGATAATTCATATAAATATTACAGTTGGTTTCTACCTTATATTAAAAGTGGCTTAGCATTCACAGCTACTATTATTATATACCCTTAAATCTTAATCAGTATATCTTACATTTTTAAGATCTAATCAGAGAGGAAAACAAAATCTTGCTAGAAGGGGGCTGCCTAGTGCCCCCAGCCCTAGGGCTCTGGGTTATATGTGATCTTTCCAGTTAGTGCGACCTATTCAAGATGGAAGCAAGGAAGGCAGCAGTGTCAGTGCTGACTTCTTGAGAAGATTTGGTCCCTAGTGCTATTTTGGAACCATCTTGGCTGCTCCATCCACGTTAGAGTGGAAGTTTCTGCTGCCCCTTCCCCCCCTTGCCTGCTCTGCTGCTGCTAGACTTGTGGGGTGCCAAAATCGAGTGCTTCCTTGGCATGCAGCTTTTCCTTCCTTCCTTGGTTGGGTCATTTTCTTTTCCTTTTGTCCTTTTTGTTTCTTTGAAGATCTGACTGACTACAGTTTACTGTTGAATTGGACCTTCACTTTATCACATATGTATTTACAAAGAGGTTTGGATATCTCTGCACAGTGGAGCATTGTTAGAACTCAGCCATCAAAGCTGCCGTTGCCCCTTTCTGTACAAGAAAAGTATAAAGAAACAGTTGCTGGACTTACAGGCTCGGGTCATCAGAGTGGTCAGCTGGCTGTGACTGGAAAAGTCTGGTCAAGGGTAGTAAACTCCCAGTTAATAAAAGCAATAAGGGCTGAGGTTCTTCAGTTCAGTATATTTTGAAATAGACTGAATATCCTGTTTCCATCCATGTTGAAAATCTTGCACAAAGTTAGTACTGAACGTAAACATCTAACTAAACATAAACAATAGCAACGTAGTGCAGTCATTCAATCATGGTTCAGCGTGTTGATGTTATTATTTTGGACTGATCTATATAGTAAAGCAAACACTACTCTTAGAAGAGTTATTTCTAAATTAAATAATATTTGATAATAGCTTAGATAAAACCTTCGTGTCTCTAGGAACACTTTCAGCGCTATATAGTTACCTTCTTTTGACAGTGCTGATAATTTTAAAGGCTAGGCCACAAACACAAGTCACGTATTAAAATGCTATCAGTTATTTCGCTGACACTGTTAGAATTGCTCTAGAATTTGAGTGGCTTTCTAACCCAGGACATGAAGACATTTTTCTGTGTTAGCATTTATACTTTAGGGTTCAAAGCTAAAGGCTTACATACAAAACAAATAAAAATCAGGACTTCAGATTGAATTGACTTATGTACTTAGAATTGTGTCTTACTACATTTTCTCTCTCCTTTATTTTCCGTTCTGTTTTTTTTTTTTTCAGTTGAGCATGACTGGTGTGTTAGTCGCATGCTACATGTGGTGTGTGTGTTTTATTGGCATTTTATTTATACATTAATATTAGATAATTTTCCTGAAGGTAGGTATGTGTTTTGTAAATTGCCAAATTCCATGCAAGGATATTGGAGAGGATTACCTACAAAATGCATGTTATGTGGCAGTTATTAACATAGAACATAGTGTGGTGTGTATTTTTTGTTTTCTGAGTGTTCTGAACTTTAATTTCTAACTCGTTTTGTATCTTTGATATTATATCCTTGCCTTAATTATGATTTGGATATTCTGTTATTGTTTCTTTAATTCAGTAAGCATTATTTTAGAACACTATCTTTAAAAATTAATTATAAAAATTATATTCTAATGGGACTCACAGATCAAGGAGGCTCTACTAGTCAGACTCCTGACAAGATTTTATGACTTACCCTAAATCATACAATGTAGAAACTGAAGATATTCAGAATTTAGGTATTGGTAGCTTTGAAAAGTTGTGAAAATGTGCCCTTGTTTAAACTTCTGTGGCAGTAATATTAAAAGGTCTTGTTGCAACAGGAAAGGTAATTTTCCTGGTGAAGGTAAAGTCATCTTCCTGATGTGTAAGATTGAAATAAGGATGTCCTTCCTTGGTAAAATACAATGATATACAAGTGTCAAGGCGTTTGAGGTGCACCCTTTCTTATATCTTTTTTCAAAATTAGTCTTTTAAGAGTCTAGAAATTCTATGTGCTTAGAAAGAAAATTGAATGTTAGTTTTCCAAAGATTGAATATGAGATGCTATTTCTCTATATGGACAAATACATACCTATAGGTATATAATGTTATTTTTAAAATTTTGTTCCTATTTGTATTATAAATACTCTGAAACACAAAATGCACTTAGAAATAAAATTTTATTTTCTAAACCAGTGGTTAAAAATCAGCTAAAGCCTTTTTCCGCAGACAAAATCTTATCAGTCTCTTAGTCTATGAAACATCCTGGAAGTGGTGCTGCTGGGTGGTGGAAAACCCCTACCTTCTCAGCGCTGTCCCTCTGCTCCTTTGCTTGGCCCTGAAGCATTTCTGCAAAAACCAGGGCTCTGAAGAGCACACTTATTTCATAGGTAGTTAGTTGCTAGTAAGCTACTCTAGAAAACTTGGGAATATGCTCCCTACTGCGCCATGTATGCAGAGCAGTCTTGAGACCTAGAACCTCAACCCCATTTTTTTTCCAGATGAGAGAATTCAAGTCCTAGAAAGATTAAGGGACACCTAACTTACACTTCTAGTGGGTGGTTGAAAGGAAACTATGAAAGTTTCCTTTCTGTCTCATCACAGAAAGTGTTGTTCAGCTGAGGCTGAGACTCCAGCCTCTGTCCTTACTTCATGCCCTTCTTGTTACCCTCTGTAGTCATGTGGCTCCTGGAAACATGAGAAAAGAGATTCATGTTGGGTTTGCTTAGAAATCACTTACCCCGAAATAAAATGGTACTTATTTAAACTTTATCCACTTTTCTTTGGTGCTTTTATTTATGGACAAATAACCACTAAAAATTATTTTTCATGTTGATTCCATTTGTAGAACATTATAGGGTAATTTTTAAAACACATGTACATGCATTTTATGTATTTATTTACGCACTTTCCAGAGAGAATTATTTCTCCCATAGATTCTTATAAATATGGATTTGATTCTCTATCATTATTTAAAAATTATTTTAGCACCATTATGCTGAATTTTTCCATTTTTACAATGTACTTAAAACTCTTAAAAGGACTTTCTAATGCAATCTAATTGGCAAGAATAGAAAAATAAGTAAGTTGTGGTAGAATTAAATTATATGTATTTATAATATGTCTGTATATGATTTACAGGAAGACCATGTACTCAGCTGCAGCTTCTAAACCCAGAACGATTTGCACGTCTTATCAAAGAAGTAATGAACACATTCTGGCCTGGCAGAGATTTGATCGTTCAGTGGTATCCATTTGATGAAGACAAAAATCACCCATCTGTTTCATGGCTCAAAATGGTTTGGAAGAATCTCTATATACATTTTGCAGAGGACTTGACTTTATTTGATGAGATGCCACTTATCCCTAGAACTACACTAGAAGAAGGTCAGACATGTGTGGAGCTCATTAGACTCAGGATTCCATCGTTAGTCATTTTAGATGATGAACCTGAAGCACAGCTTCCAGAATTTGTAGCTGACATTGTACAGAAACTTGGAGGGATTGTCCTTAAAAAATTAGATGCCTCCATACAACATCCACTGATTAAAAAATACATTCATTCACCATTGCCAAGTGCTGTTCTGCAGATAATGGAGAAGATGCCATTGCAGAAATTGTGTAGTCAAATAGCTTCGCTACTTCCAACGCACAAAGATGCCCTGAGGAAATTCTTAGCCAGTTTAACTGATAGCAGTGAAAAGGAGAAAAGAATAATTCAGGAATTGACAATATTCCAGCGAGTTAACCATTCATCTGGTCAGGGAGTTTCCTCTTACACAAAACTGAAAGGTTGTAAAGTCTTGCACCATACTGCCAAAATTCCGCCAGCTCTGCGACTTTCTATTTCAGTGATAGACAGTAGTGACGAAGCCACTATCCGCTTGGCAAACATGTTGAAAATAGAGAAGTTAAAGACCACTAGTTGCTTAAAGCTTGTTTTAAAAGATATTGAAAATGCATTTTATTCACATGACGAGATAACACACCTTATGTCATGGATCCTTGAGAATCTAGCCTCTCTTAAAAATGAGAATCCAAATGTGCTTGATTGGTTAATGCCATTAAAATTCATTCAGATTTCACAGGAACGGATGGTATCAGCAAGTGAACTCTTTGATCCTGATATAGAAGTACTAAAGGACCTCTTTTATAATGAAGAAGAAGCTTGCTTCCCACCTTCAGTTTTTACCTCACCAGATATTCTTCACTCTTTAAGACAGATTGGTTTAAAAAACGAAGCCAGTCTCAAAGAGAAAGATATCGTGCAAGTGGCCAAAAAAATTGAAGCCTTACAGGTTAGTTCTTGTCCAAATCAGGATGTTCTTCTCAAGAAAGCCAAAACGCTCTTACTGGTTTTAAATAAGAATCATACCCTGTTGCAGTCATCTGAAGGAAAGATGACGTTGAAAAAAATCAAATGGGTTCCGGCTTGCAAGGAAAGGCCTCCAAATTATCCAGGCTCTTTGGTTTGGAAAGGAGATGTCTGTAACCTTTGTGCACCACCGGATATGTGTGATGCAGCCCATGCAGTGCTAGTTGGCTCAGCACTTCCTCTTGTTGAAAGTGTCCATATAAACTTGGAAAAAGCTTTAGGTATCTTCACAAAGCCTAGCATCAGTGCTGTCTTGAAACACTTTAAAATTGTTGTTGATTGGTATACTTCAAAAACTTTTAGTGATGAAGACTACTATCAATTCCAACATATTTTGCTTGAAATTTATGGATTCATGCATGATAATTTAAATGAAGGGAAAGATGCTTTCAGAGCCTTAAAATTTCCATGGGTTTGGACTGGCAAAAAATTTTGTCCCCTCACCCAAGCTGTGATAAAACCATTCCATGATCTTGACCTTCAGCCTTATTTGCATAGTGTGCCAAAAACCATGGCAAGGTTCCACCAATTGTTTAAGGTCTGTGGCTCAATAGAAGAGTTGACATCAGATCATATTTCCATGGTCATTCAGAAGGTATATCTCAAAGGCGATCAAGACCTCAGTGAACAGGAAAGCAAACAAAATCTTCATCTTATGTTGAATATTATCAGATGGCTATATAGCAATCAGATTCCAGTAAGCCCCAACACACCAGTTCCTATACATCATAGCAGAAACCCTTCTAAACTTATCATGAAGCCGATTCATGAATGCTGTTACTGTGACATCAAAGTTGATGACCTTAATGACTTACTTGAAGATTCAGTGGAACCAATCATTTTGGTGCATGAGGACATACCCATGAAAACTGCAGAATGGCTGAAAGTCCCATGCCTGAGTACAAGATTGATCAATCCTGAAAACATGGGATTTGAGCAGTCAGGACAAAGAGAACCACTTACTGTAAGAATTAAAAATATTCTGGAAGAATATCCTTCAGTGTCAGATATTTTTAAAGAACTACTTCAAAATGCTGATGATGCAAATGCCACAGAATGCAGTTTCATGATTGACATGAGAAGAAATATGGACATTCGAGAGAATCTCCTGGACCCAGGGATGGCAGCTTGTCATGGACCCGCTTTGTGGTCATTCAATAATTCTGAATTCTCAGATTCAGATTTTGTGAACATAACTAGGTTAGGGGAATCTTTAAAAAGAGAAGAAGTTGACAAAGTTGGAAAGTTTGGTCTTGGATTTAATTCTGTGTACCATATCACCGACATTCCCATCATTATGAGTCGAGAATTCATGATAATGTTCGATCCAAACATCAACCACATCAGTAAACACATCAAAGACAAATCTAATCCTGGGATCAAGATTAATTGGAGTAAGCAACAGAAAAGACTTAGGAAATTTCCTAATCAGTTCAAACCATTTATAGACGTGTTTGGCTGTCAGTTACCTTTGACTGTAGAAACCCCGTACAGCTACAATGGAACTCTTTTCCGACTGTCCTTCAGAACTCAACAAGAAGCGAAAGTGAGTGAAGTTAGTAGTGTCTGCTATAATACAGCAGATATTTACTCTCTGGTGGATGAATTTAGTCTCTGTGGACACAGGCTTATCATTTTCACTCAGAGTGTGAACTCAATGTATTTGAAGTACTTGAAAATCGAGGAGAGCAATCCCAGCTTAGCGCAAGATACAGTAATAATTAAAAAAAAAATTCTGCTCCTCGAAAGCATTGAATGCCCCTGTCTTAAGTGTTTTAAAAGAAGCCGCAGGGCTCATGAAAACTTGCAGCGGTAGTCATAAAAAGCTTCCTACTGATGCACCAAAGTCATCTTGCGTTCTTCAGATCACAGTTGAAGAATTTCACCACGTGTTCAGAAGGATTGCAGATTTACAGTCGCCACTCTTTAGAGGTCCAGATGACGACCCAGCTGCCCTCTTTGAAATGGCTAAGTCTGGCCAATCAAAGAAACCATCAGATGAGTTGCCACAAAAAACAGTAGAATGCACCACGTGGCTTATATGCAGCTGCATGGATACAGGCGATGCTCTAAAGTTTTCCCTGAATGAAAGTGGAAGAAGACTAGGACTGGTTCCTTGTGGGGCAGTAGGCGTTCTGCTGTCTGAAATCCAGGACCAGAAGTGGGCTGTGAAGCCACACATTGGAGAGGTGTTTTGCTATTTACCTTTACGCATAAAAACAGGATTGCCAGTTCACATCAATGGGTGCTTTGCTGTTACTTCAAATAGGAAAGAAATCTGGAAGACAGATACAAAAGGACGATGGAATAACACCTTCATGAGACACGTCATTGTGAAAGCTTACTTAGAGGCACTCAGTGTCCTCCGTGACCTGGCCATCAGTGGGGAGCTCATGGATTATACTTACTATGCAGTGTGGCCTGATCCTGATTCAGTTCACGATGATTTTTCTGTAATTTGTCAAGGATTCTATGAAGATATAGCCCATGGAAAAGGGAAAGAACTGACCAGAGTCTTCTCGGATGGATCTACGTGGGTTTCCATGAAGAATGTGAGATTTCTAGATGACTCTATACTTAAAAGAAGAGATGTTGGTCCAGCAGCCTTCAAGATATTTTTGAAATACCTCAAGAAGACTGGATCCAAAAACCTTTGTGCTGTTGAACTTCCTTCTTCAGTGAAGTTAGGATTTGAAGAAGCTGGCTGCAAACAGATACTGCTTGAAAATACATTTTCAGAGAAACAATTCTTTCAGAAGTGTTTTTTCCTAATATTCAAGAAATTGAAGCCGAACTCAGAGATCCTTTAATGAATTTTGTTCTAAATGAAAAAGTTGATGAATTCGCAGGAATTCTTCGTGTGACTCCGTGTATTCCTTGCTCTTCGGAGGGGCATCCTCTGGTTTTACCGTCAAGATTAATTCACCCTGAAGGCCGAGTTGCAAAGTTATTTGACACTAAAGATGGACGATTTCCTTACGGTTCTACTCAGGATTATCTCCATCCTATTATTTTGATTAAACTAGTTCAGTTAGGCATGGCGAAAGATGATATTTTATGGGATGACATGCTTGAACGTGCAGAGTCAGTAGCTGAAATTAATAAAAGTGATCATGCTGCTGCTTGTCTAAGGAGTAGTATCCTGTTAAGTCTTATTGATGAAAAATTAAAAATAAGGGATCCAAGAGCAAAGGATTTTGCTGCCAAGTACCAAACTATCCCCTTCCTTCCATTTCTAACAAAACCAGCAGGTTTTCCTTTGGACTGGAAAGGCAACAGTTTTAAACCTGAAACCATGTTTGCAGCAACGGACCTCTATACAGCTGAGCATCAAGATGTAGTTTGTCTTTTGCAGCCAATTCTAAATGAAAACTCACATTCCTTCAGAGGCTGTGGTTCTGTGCCATTGGCTGTTAAAGAGTTTTTGGGATTACTAAGGAAGCCAACAGTTGATCTGGTTGTAAACCAGTTGAAAGAAGTTGCAAAATCAGTTGATGATGGAATTACATTGTACCAGGAGAATATCACAAATGCTTGCTACAAATACCTTCATGAAGCAATGATGCAAAATGAAACCACTAAGCTATCAATTGTTGAAAAGTTAAAGCCCTTTAGCTTCATCCTAGTTGAGAATGCCTATGTTGACTCAGAAAAAGTTTCTTTTCATTTGAATTTTGAAGCAGCACCATACCTTTATCAGTTGCCTAATAAATATAAAAATAATTTCCGTGAACTTTTTGAAAGTGTGGGCGTAAGGCAGTCATTTACTGTTGAAGATTTTGCCCTTGTTTGGAATCTATTGATCAAGAAAGAGGAACAAAGCAAATAACAGAAGAAAATTTTCAGCTTTGCCGGCGGATAATTAGTGAAGGAATATGGAGTCTCATTAGAGAAAAGAAACAAGAATTTTGTGAGAAAAATTATGGCAAAATATTATTGCCAGATACTAATCTTAAGCTTCTCCCTGCGAAATCTTTATGCTACAATGACTGTCCCTGGATAAAAGTGAAGGATACCACTGTAAAATATTGCCATGCTGATATACCCAGGGAAGTGGCTGTAAAACTAGGAGCAGTACCAAAGCGACATAAAGCCTTAGAAAGATACGCGTCCAACATCTGTTTTACAACACTTGGCACTGAATTTGGACAGAAAGAAAAACTGACTAGCAGAATCAAGAGTATCCTTAATGCCTATCCTTCAGAAAAAGAAATGTTGAAAGAACTTCTTCAAAATGCTGATGATGCAAAGGCCACAGAAATCTGTTTTGTGTTTGATCCTAGACAGCATCCAGTGGATAGAATATTTGACGATAAGTGGGCCCCACTGCAGGGGCCAGCACTTTGTGTGTATAACAACCAACCTTTTACAGAAGATGATGTCAGAGGAATTCAGAATCTTGGAAAAGGCACCAAAGAAGGAAATCCTTATAAAACGGGACAATATGGAATAGGATTCAATTCTGTGTATCACATTACAGACTGCCCTTCTTTTATTTCTGGCAATGACATCCTGTGTATTTTTGACCCTCATGCCAGATATGCACCAGGAGCCACATCCATTAGTCCTGGTCGCATGTTTAGAGATTTGGATGCAGATTTTAGGACTCAGTTCTCAGATGTCCTAGATCTTTATTTGGGAACCCACTTTAAACTGGATAATTGCACAATGTTCAGATTTCCTCTTCGGAATGCAGAAATGGCAAAAGTTTCAGAAATTTCATCGGTTCCATCATCAGACAGAATGGTCCAGAATCTTTTGGACAAACTGCGGTCAGATGGGGCAGAACTTTTAATGTTTCTTAATCACATGGAAAAAATTTCTATTTGTGAAATAGATAAAACTACTGGAGCACTAAATGTGCTGTATTCTGTAAAGGGCAAAATCACTGATGGAGACAGACTGAAAAGGAAACAATTTCATGCATCCGTAATTGATAGTGTCACCAAAAAAAGGCAGCTCAAAGATATACCTGTTCAACAGATCACCTATACTATGGATACTGAGGACTCTGAAGGAAATCTTACCACATGGCTCCTTTGTAATAGATCAGGTTTTTCAAGTATGGAAAAAGTATCTAAGAGCGTTATATCAGCTCACAAGAACCAAGATATTACTCTCTTCCCACGTGGTGGAGTCGCTGCCTGCATTACTCACAACTATAAAAAACCCCATAGGGCCTTCTGTTTTTTGCCCCTCTCTTTAGAGACAGGATTGCCATTTCATATGAATGGCCACTTTGCTCTAGATTCAGCCAGAAGAAATCTGTGGCGTGATGATAATGGAGTTGGTGTTCGAAGTGACTGGAATAACAGCTTAATGACGGCATTAATAGCTCCCGCGTATGTCGAATTACTGATCCAGTTAAAAAAGCGGTATTTCCCTGGTTCTGACCCCACATTATCAGTTTTACAGAACACGCCTATTCACGTTGTAAAGGACACCTTAAAGAAGTTTTTATCATTTTTCCCAGTTAACAGGCTTGATCTACAGCCAGATTTTATTGTCTAGTGAAAGCGCTTTATAGTTGCATCCATGAAGACATGAAACGTCTTTTACCTGTTGTGCGGGCTCCAAATATCGATGGCTCTGATTTGCACTCTGCAGTTATAATCACTTGGATTAATATGTCTACTTCCAATAAAACTAGACCATTTTTTGACAATTTACTACAGGATGAATTACAACACCTTAAAAATGCAGATTATAACATCACAACACGGAAACAGTCGCAGAGAATGTCTATAGACTAAAGCACCTGCTTTTAGAAATTGGTTTCAACTTGGTTTATAACTGTGATGAAACTGCTAATCTGTACCACTGTCTTATAGATGCAGATATTCCTGTTAGTTATGTAACTCCTGCTGATGTCAGATGTTTTTAATGACATTTTCCTCTCCTGATACTAATTGCCATATTGGGAAGCTGCCCTGTCGTCTCCAGCAGACTAACCTAAAACTTTTCCATAGTTTAAAACTTTTAGTTGATTATTGTTTTAAGGATGCCGAAGAAAATGAGATGGAAGTGGAGGGACTGCCCCTTCTCATTACACTGGACAGTGTTCTGCAAACTTTTGATGCAAAAAGACCCAAGTTTCTAACAACATACCATGAATTGATTCCATCTCGCAAAGACTTGTTCATGAATACATTGTATTTGAAATACAGTAATATTTTATTGAACTGCAAAGTTGCAAAAGTGTTTGACATTTCCAGCTTTGCTGATTGTTGTCCTCTGTGTTGCCTCGTTGAATATAAGACCAAAAATTGTACAAAGTGGAAAGACAATTTTGCAAGTGAGTCTTGGCTTAAGAATGCATGGCATTTTATTAGCGAGTCTGTGAATGTGAAAGAAGATCAAGAAGAAACAAAACCAACATTTGACATTGTTGTCGATACCCTGAAAGACTGGGCATTGCTTCCGGGAACGAAGTTCACTGTTTCGTCCAGTCAGCTTGTAGTTCCTGAAGGGGATGTTCTGCTTCCCCTAAGCCCTCTGCACATTGCAGTTTTTCCAAATGCCCAAAGTGATAAAGTTTTTCATGCTCTCATGAAAGCTGGCTGTATTCAGCTTGCTTTGAACAAAATATGCTCCAAAGACAGTGCATTTGTTCCTCTGTTGTCATGTCACACAGCAAACATTGAGAGCCCACAAGCATTTTGAGGGCTTGTACATTATATGGTCCAAACTTCAACATTTAGAACTGAAAAGCTAGTAGAAAATGACTTTGAAGCACTTTGATGTATTTCAACTGCAATTTGAGTCACTTGATGTCCCAAGATGACATAAAAAATTTTAAAGTCACTTCCATGCTACAAATCCATCAGTGGTCGCTACATGAGCATTGCAAAATTTGGAACGTGCTATGTACTTACAAAAAGTATTCCTTCAGCTGAAGTGGAAAAAATGGACACAATCGTCATCATCGGCATTTCTTGAAGAAAAAATACACTTAAAGAACTATATGAGGTAGTTGGTTGTGAACCTGTAGATGAGCTTGAGGTATATTTGAAACACCTCTTACCAAAAATTGAAAATCTCTCATATGATGCAAAATTAGAGCATTTGATCTATCTGAAGAATAGATTATCAAGTATTGAGGAATTGTCAGAAATCAAGGAACAACTCTTTGAAAAACTGGAAGGTTTATTGATAATCTATGATGCTAACAGTCGACTGAAGCAAGCAAAGCATTTCTACGATCGAACTGTGAGAGTTTTTGAAGTTATGCTTCCTGAAAAATTGTTTATTCCTAAGGACTTCTTTAAAAAATTGGAACAACTTATAAAACCCAAAATCAAGTTGCATTTATGAACCTCTTGGGTGGAATTCTAAGGAATATTGGGCTAAAGTACATACTTTCTCAGCAGCAGTTGTTACAGTTTGCTAAGGAAATCAGTGTGAGAGCTAATACAGAAAACTGGTCTAAAGAAACATTGCAAAATACAGTTGATATCCTTCTCCATCATATATTCCAAGAACGAATGGATTTATTATCTGGAAATTTTCTGAAAGAACTCTCTTTAATACCATTCTTATGTCCTGAGCGGGCCCCTGCGGAATTTATTAGATTTCATCCTCAATATCAAGAGGTAAATGGAACACTTCCTCTTATAAAGTTCAATGGAGCACAAGTAAATCCAAAATTCAAGCAGTGTGATGTGGTCCAGCTGTTATGGACATCCTGTCCCATTCTTCCAGAGAAAGCCACACCTTGAGTATCAAAGAACAAGCAGTAGTGACCTTGGTCCGCAAGAACAGCTTGAACAAGTCTTAAGTCTGCATAATGTAAACCTGGATCCCCTCTGACAAGGTATTAATAACTGCAGAAACCTATGCAACATAACAACTTTGATGAAGAAATGGTGAAAACGAGAGAAAGGTCTTAAGGTAGCTATATGAATTTCTCAGTGCAGAAAAACGGGGAGTTTCGTTTTCAGCCTGCGGGGGGTTGCTTTTGTGATGGTAGAAGATGGCTGGAAACTTCTGAAGCCTGAAGAGGGTAGTGATAAACCTGGAATATGAATCTGATTTCAAACCTTATTTGTACAAGCTACCCTTAGAAACTTGGCACCTTTCATCAGTTGTTCAAACATTTAGGCACTGAAGATGTTATTTCAAACTAAACAGTATGTTGAAGTGTTGAGCCGGATATTCAAAAGTCTGAAGGAAAACAGTTAGATCCTAATGAAATGCGTACAGTTAAGAGAGTAGTTTCTGCTTGTTCAAGAGTCTGCAAAACGATTCAGTCAAGGTGAGGAGTGATCTTGAGAATGTCCGCGACCTTGCACTTTACCTTCCAAGTCAGGATGGCCGATTGGTGAAGTCCAGCATCTTGGTGTTTGATGATGCACCGCATTACAAAAGTAGAATCCAGGGGAATATTGGTGTGCAATGTTGGTGGATCTTAGCCAGTGCTACTTAGGGAAAGACCACGGATTTCATACGAAGCTGATAATGCTCTTTCCTCAAAACTCAGGCCTCGTTTATTGAGCAGTATACTTGAAGAGCAGTTAGATGAAGAGACCCCCAAGGTTTGTCAGTTTGGAGCATTGTGTTCTCTCCAGGGAAGACTGCAGTTACTCCTGTCTTCTGAACAGTTCATTACAGGACTGATTAGAATTATGAAGCATGAAAATGATAATGCTTTCCTGGCCAATGAAGAAAAAGCCGTAAGACTTTGCAAAGCCCCTAAGAGAAGGATTAAAAGTGTCCTGTTTGAAAAGCTTCAAACAACATTAAGAGTTAAAGGTTTTAATCCTATTCCCACAGTAAAAGTGAAACTTTTGCTTTTTTGAAGAGATTTGGTAATGCCGTCATCCTGCTCTACATACAACATTCAGACAGTAAAGACATTAATTTCCTACTAGCATTAGCAATGAACACTTAAATCAGCAACTGACAATTTGATTTCTGACACTTCGTATTAATTGCTATGCCTGGATGCAATGATATTTACAGAATCAGTGAGAAACTTGACAGTTTAGGAGTGAAATATGACTCTTCAGAACCATCAAAACTTGAACTTCCAATGCCCGGCACGCCAATACCTGCTGAAATTCATTATACTCTGCTTATGGATCCGATGAATGTTTTCTACCCAGGAGAATATGTTGGGTACCTTGTTGATGCTGAGGTGGTGATATCTATGGGTCCTACCAGCCACGTATACATATGCAATTATTGTACAAGAAGTTGAAAGAGAAGATGCTGACAACTCTAGTTTTCTAGGAAAGATCTATCAGATTGACCTTGGTATAGTGAATATAAAATAGTTAGCTTCTCGATCTGTATAAATTTTCAAGGCCTGAGGAAAGCTCTCAAAGCAGAGACAGTGCCCCGTCGACAACCAACCAGCCCTACAGAGTTCTAGCCCCTGGAATACGGAGCATTCCTTCTCTTTTCTCTGGTAAAGAGAGCCACAAGACTCATCTTCAAACATCATTCCCCCAAAAAGCTTAAGTGAATTCTTTACCAGAAATTCTAAAAAGAAGTGAAACAGTGGTGGAGCAAGCTTGGAAGCTTCCAGAATCTGAAAGAAAAAAGATATTAGACGGTTGTATTGAAATGGCACCCTGACAAAATCCAGAGAATCATGACATTGCTAATGAAGTTTTCAAACATTTGCAGAATGAAATCAGCAGATTAGAGAAACAGGCTTTTCTAGATCAAAATGCAGACAGAGCCTAAGGCGGACATTTTCAACATCAGCATCCCTGTTCAGTCGGACAAGTACTTCATTTCAGAGATTTATACTTCATGGAATCAAGAAGCAACAAGCCATAAATCTGAAAGGCAACAACAAAATAACGAAATAATGCCAACCTTCGGCCGGACAGACTTACTCTCAAAGGTTTCTTGTTCCTCCCACTTTCAAGCAGTTGGTATCCAGTTGAAGCACGTAGATGGTTAAGACAAGCGAGAGCCAATTTTTCAGCTGCCAGGAATGATCTTCATAAGAATGCCAATGAATGGGTGTGCTTTAAATGTTACCTTTCTACCAAATTAGCTTTGATTGCTGCTGACTATGCTGTGAGGGGGAAGTCCGATAAAGATGTAAAGCCAACTGCCCTTGCACAAAAAATAGAAGAATATAGCCAGCAGCTTGAAGGACTGACAAATGATGTCCATACGTTGGAAGCTTATGGCGTTGACAGTTTGAAAACAAGATATCCTGATTTGCTTCCTTTCCCACAGATTCCAAATGACAGGTTCACTTCTGAGGTTGCTATGAGGGTGATGGAATGTACTGCCTGTATCATAATAAAACTTGAAAATTTTATACAACAAAAAGTATGAAAATACTTGAAGAAAAAAAGTAGAGCTAGATCTTGAATGTGTTGTAGCACAACCTTCTGTAAGCTCCGTTGCCTCTTACTTAGGAATTGTGAAGCACATTGCAGATTGTTCGGGAGGAATTTTGGAGTTGTCATGAACATGAATATTGACAGACAACCTTGACCAACTCTAAAAGGAAATTATTTTGAAGACGGTGGTGAACTGCAAAATTGATAGATGTGTTTGAATGGCTAGGATGGCACATTATTAAACTGCACTTTATATAACCAAAGCTTAGCAGTTTGTTAGAGAAGAGTCTGTACGTGTCTCCAGTTAGGATGAAGTTAATTTTGTGTTTTTTAACATGGTAATTTTGAAGGGGCTAATGAAACACTGGACAGCTCATTGGTTTAAACGATTAAGGGGAGTCTTGGAGTTTTATCATTTCTTTAAGTGGATGCTCTTGGATGTGCTGTTTTCTTATCAGCTGGATCTGATTATGAATTTGTTGCAATTTTACATCTTAAATACTCAGTACATTTAAAAAATGGTACCGTATTTTAATCCTGAACATTACTTGATTAAGAGTATGCAGACAGTTCTTAGGGTGCACTGAGTGCACTTTACATCTTTATTTTAAATGTTTTTTACACCTTATGTTTACAAGCTTCCTCTTTCATGAAGATAGCATACAGGAACTTAAAATGGTGGCAGTTCTTACCACAGATGTTAATATTGCTTCTAAGAACTGCTTACCAAAACAACTGTATCAGTCAGAACATTTGCTTTATGTTTGTTTGTACATGTTTTCCACAAATGTTATAATTTATATAGTGTGAACAGGATGCAATCTTTTGTTGTCTAAAGGTGCTGCAGTTAAATCTTCCATCTTTCAACATGGCACTTAGTGGGGCTTTTTGGATTTCACTTTGAAAACATGAAAAATTGTAAAATCATTGTGACAATAACCAGTAATTATAAACAGAGGAATTATCAGTTGTATTTTCTCCATGAATGAATTCAGAACCTGAAATTTATTTTCCTCATGTTTGAATGTCCTACCATAGGTATTTAAACATATTTTCTTTTGTAGACTGTAAAAGAAAGGTAATGACAATTAGTTTATACAAGTATGCTGGCTGTAATGATGCTCAATATAATATTTTATGCAATTAAGGGCTTATGGAACATATTAAAACTTTTTTACTTTTATTGGTAATAAGGAATGTTTGCACCTCCACTATTCTATTGCTTCTGGATGTGAAGCCGTGTGATTATTTCTGCTATTAAGTGCCATAATTTTAATAAAGCAAATGTACATATGAAATCATTGTAACTGGTATTTCCTGAGAAATAGTTCACTGAAAATCAAGCTTCATATCTTCCTATATATAAGTTTCAATATGTGTGTATATGTCTGTTTATTGGAAATACTAGGATGGGATATTTCCTATATATTTTTATATTGGAATTTTAGTAAATTTTTTTGATTGAATATAAAGTATGAGGTTTATTAGGTGCTTATTGATTTAATTAAGAGTTGTGTTTCACCTTTTAAAGGAATGAGATTATAGTGCTTCCCTGAAAATAAGACCTAGCCGACCATCAGCTCTAATGCATCTTTTGGAGCAAAAAGTAACATAAGACTTGGTCTATTTTAATTAATATAAGACAGGTATAATATATAATATAATATAATATAATATAATATAATATAATATAATAATAATATAATATAATAACGGGTCCTTATATTAATTTTGCTCCAAAGACGCATTAGAGCTGATGGTCCAGCTAGATCGTATTTTTGGGGAAATACAATAGTTGGTATATATGGTATGTATATGTATTTGGAAATACATCATGAAATACGGTTCTTCTGTAGGTACAGCCTGACTTGATATTTTCCTTGCCTCAGGAGAGGCTTCGTGTTTGGAGCTAATTCACACTTGAGCCCTAACAGATAGGAAATGTTCCTCTTTATACCTGAGGTTCAAAGTTAGGCAGACCACACTAAGAGTTCTCTGTTCTGGGGACCACCCAAACTGGGTCTTCAGCTTTCTGGGCCTTTCTTAAAGAAGTGCTTCCTACTTTGAAACTCAGATTTAGCACTTGAAAGATATTTTATTGCTTTTGGACTTTAAAAACGTACATAGAAGCCTTGTCAGGCCTTGTGATAGTTAATCTAGTTGGGAGTTTTGTGTCTTATTCTAGACTTCCTTTTTTTAAAAACTTACAGGTTCACAAATCCATTATAGGGAACCCTTGCATTCAAATGTATATTCAGAATTTGTATTTAGAAAGTTTTTAAGGAAGCATTCCCATCTGGGTTGGGCAATACCCTTCAATCAAACACATTCCTATTTTTGCAGTGACTCTATGAATATTCACACTAAATTAAATACATAGACCTGATAAATAGCCCTCATCTAAATTTAGGTCAGGTGGTGCCAGCAATGGTTGCAGATGACGTATTGGAAAGTGTTCATTTGTGAAGAGTTTTTTGATTTTAGAATTCAGCGTAAGGAATTTTGGACCGGAACTCATTTTATTTTATGCTTTTTTTTTTTTTTTTCCTTTCCTGTTTTGTTGTTCGTATTAGAGGAAAATGGAGACTATCTGGCGGTTTGTAGAGGAGCTGCTCTTGAGTAGCATGCAGTGTAGAAAGGGGTTGGAACTGACATCCCCGCAGCCAGGAGGAGCAGGCTTTGTGCTGCCGATGGCAGAGGGATAAAAATGTCCCCAGCAGGATGGCTGAATTGTTCATAGCCCCGTGAGGAAACTAGTGAAGAACTTGCACAGTCCAATTAGTTTAAAAACTAGGGGCGGGCAGTGGGGAGTGCTGAGAGCCCAAGCACGATGTTGGTGAAAGTTCAAATCGGTGTTTAGTAAACAAAAGTTTGTTCCCAGGTCTGAGTTGAGGATAGTGGGGTTTGTCTTCTGTTAGTGCCAGTCCGACGTTTCTGTACATCAAATGTTTGTAGATGTCAAGGATGAAATGTGTAGTGCTGGGAGAAAATAGGAATTACACGAACTTTTATTTGTCATGTATTAACCAGGGTTCTACCAGAGAAACAGAACCCATAGAAGATATATATATATACCGGGGGTACCAAAAAAATGTACACATTTTAAGAGATGTTATCTATGTATTACTTTTCCAAGTAGAATTACGGTACCAATGTGTAGTATGACGTTCGCTCCAAAGAGGGCGTTCATCAAATGAATGCTAGCGTCATTCATTGTATTACAATTTTAATACAGTTTTTTTCCTGTCATAAAATGTGTATACATTTGTTTGGCACCCTCTGTAAATTCGTAAAGAGATCTGTTTCCAGGAATTGACTCGCGATCGTGGCGGCTGGCAAGTTCGCAATCCACAGGGCAGGCCTACGCAGGCTGGAAACACTTGGGCAGGAGCTGAAGTTGCCGTCAGCAGGTGGAATGTCCTGAATCTTTGGCTTTTAACTTTTTTTCCATTTATCTTATTTTAACAAATGTGGCTTAGAATAGTGCCTGCTGAGCACTCTGAAGGTATTATGTCCTTCATTGGAGATAGGGAGGTGCCACCCAGAAACCGGTGAGACTTGTCTACTTATATTCTAGAACTACTACTTGTACACTGAAGCCAAACTTAGACTTTATTTTAAAATAAGAATTATGTGTTTAAAATGTATGCTGCTTTCTCTTCTAGTTGGTAAGTGGCTTGGCAAGTACCCTCATTGACTGTGAATACAAAGCCCGGATCTCTTAAGAAGACAAAATTGAGGTTGCTCTGTCTAGTCAGTTAAAAATTTGTGTTTTACTTACAATGCCCTTAGACCTTCTTGTTCCACCTGCTTGTTTATACTTGATACAAAGTGCATTCAGTTTTCAAAGCACAGTGAACTTAAAGTGGAATTTGAAATATGGACGAGACTGCTAAAGCTAAATAAGAAGTGACGTTTCAAATTGGGGGAGAAACTATATAAAGCAGACGCCATCTGATAGCCTTAGTGTGAGGGGTTCTGCCCTTTCTGAGAGTAGCTTGCACCCTCCTCACTGTTCCCCAAAGGAGTGGAGATTGATCTGGTGGGTGAGTTGGGGCACAGGACCTGAGTATGGGTAGCTCACCCCTCCCCATTACCTTGAATCAGCTGCCTTCAGAGCAAGGTGCATCTGCCCACTCTCCTCCGTGTACTGAGCTGTGGGAGCCGGGAGCCTACAGTTCTGCCCAGGACGGGGGAAGGTCGTGCATTTATTCATCATCTGTCAAGTCTCAGGAAAGCTGATATTTTGATCTTTATCTTTTTTATTCATGTCTACTTCTCCGTTTGGACATTGGAAAAGAACTAAGGGTTATCACTAAAATATCAACACTCAATGGTTTATAACTGCTTAGTATATAGGCATGTCAGGTATATACCTCATTAGATAATATTCATAACCATGACCTTGGACCTTGAATGAAAATTTAAATTATGTTGTATAATGTATTTTAG
Organism: Rhinolophus ferrumequinum; assembly: GCF_004115265.2. Classification (NCBI taxonomy): domain Eukaryota; kingdom Metazoa; phylum Chordata; class Mammalia; order Chiroptera; family Rhinolophidae; genus Rhinolophus; species Rhinolophus ferrumequinum. The sequence goes on along the minus strand of NC_046287.1, from coordinate 96,801,746 downwards.
AAGGTAGGTTTATGTAATACAATTTAGACTACAGCCTATCTAGAAGTTTCCATTCTAACAGGATAAATTCCTCATATCACTCTGAAGAATGCACTCTGGAAAACTATCCTGAACAGCTTTTTTCACGGTGATTTCATATAGCAAAGGAGAAAAAAAATCCACACTTTTATTTAAAGTTTCTGTTCTTCATACTATCTCCTTGATTCGTTTTCTTTACTTCACTTTATCATCTCAGTCCCTTTTTTAGACATGTACTATGAGAACCAAGCTAATTTATACCGTGTTTCCCCGAAAATAAGACCTAGCCGGACAATCAACTCTAATGTGTCTTTTGGAGCAAAAATTAATATAAGACCCAGTATTACTATATTTTATAAGACCCGGTCTTATAGTAAAATATAGTAAAATATTTTTTGCTCCAAAAGATGCATTAGAGCTGATTGTCCGGCTAGGTCTTATTTTTGGGGAAACACAGTAAGTGTTCCATGGTGATTCTGTGTATGTTAACCAGGATTGAAGACACATGTACTTATTTTACACAAACATGAAACCAGAGAGTAAATATGATAAAAAAAAAATGGCAACACTATTTACTCTGACAAAGGACTGTTGTAGCAAGAAAGTAGACATAATTGAAAAAATCAGGCTTAACTAATTGGAAAAGGTGAATACCAGTTTATAATCTAAAATCACCCAGCCGCCTGTAGGAGCGTTGTATTTAGTTCGGTTTGCTCTTAACTGCTTAGGAAGCACTGTATGTTTAGTTTTTTATTTCAAGTGTTTATACATACTAGCAATTTAAAAATCGAGTTGTTATAAGTGGCTACACCTTGTTAAAATAGCATTAGAAATGGGTTCCCTTTTCTATTTTCTCTTGGTTTTGAGACTGTAGAAAACAAATTTGAACTTAGGTTTATAGTCATAAATCCCATAATTAGAAAGTTGCAGTGCTGTTGGCCCCACCACATCTTGTGCTGTTTGGGGATTCTAATTACAACAACTGTTAAAACACACCCAAGTCCATACCCACCACTCTCTGATGAAGGGCATTTAAAAAGTAAGTGGCTTGCACATAACTAACTTGTTTTCATAGGTTCAGTGTGTCCTATTTGATTTATATAGCAACTTGAACAACCATTGGTACTGAACATTTTCACAAAGTGTGAGAATCTGATTCTGTGAAGTTACATCCAGTCTTATTGATTTTGTAGAGATCAGTGCACAAGTTGGGCAGCTATGAGTCCCACTGATTACCAGCCGTTTGAGCTTGGTGGAAGACAAAACCCCTTTGGACTTTGATTTCTTCACTTGTAAACGAGTCTTATCCCATCTACACACTTACATAGGTTGGTGTTTTGGGTAGAATGAGACAACAAAGTTTTTCAAAGTGAAAACAGCTATTCAAATGTAAGGTCACATTTGGGGCCGGCCGGTGGCTCAGGCAGTTAGAGCTCCATGCTCCTAACTCCGAAGGCTGCCAGTTCGATTCCCACATGGGCCACTGGGCTCTCAACCACAAGGTTGCCGGTTCAACTTGAGATCCGCAAAGCATGGTGGCTCCACCCCCTGCAACTAAGATTGAACAGGGCACCTTGAGCTGAGCTGCAGCTGAGCTTCCAGATGGCTCGGTTGGAGCGCGTCCTCTCAACCATAAGGTTGCCAGTTTGACTCTGGCAAGGGATGGTGGGCTGTGCCCCCTGCAACTAGAAACGGCAACTGGACCTGGAGCTGAGCTGCGTCCTCCACAACTAAGACTGAAATGACAACAACTTGAAGCTGAACGGCACCCTTCACAACTAAGATTGAAAGGACAACAACTTGACTTGGAAAAAAGGTGTGGAATTACACACTGTTCCCCAATAAAGTCCTGTTCCCCTTTCCCAATAAAAAATCTTTAAAAAAAAAATGTAAGGTCACATTTTAGTTTAGGTAGATAACTGTATGAACTTGTGACTTGTCGTACCTGAATTTATTTGTATCACCAGTAACTTGGGGAAAAATAATATGTACCTCAAAGAGTTATTGTGAGGATTAAAGAAAGTAAGACACTCAAACTGGGAAGTTTGTGAAAAATGTAGGTTGATTTTTATTGCTCATTGACTATATACGTATAAAGAAAGCATGATTAATTTTGTATAATTTATTCCTTTGAGTACATATTGCAAATCAGATCAACCTCAAAGTCCCTTTAAAACCTGAAGATTTTCTTGTGAAACCTGACATACTTTGCATTAAAATGGAGAACTCACATGTTTGCGTGAAATAATGGAAATACCTCATACAACTTTGGGGTTATTTTACTATTGACCAATGCTACTTTTATGGGGAGTTAGATATCCACAGTTAACCATCATAAATTAATTCCATACAGCAGTTGAATATTTCATTGTAGTTGACATGTACAAGAAAGGAAAGGAAGTCACATGATTCTGATGAAAATTAATCAATTTAGTAGAATAAATACATTCTGTTGATATTTCTTTGACTTTTGTGTTTAACATCCACACACCATATATCTGAACACTTGCCTTGGTACATTTTTCTTTGAGTTTCTTCCGAAAGTGTCCTGCTTCCATTGCCATCTCAGTTTCATAGCATGTCAAGTCGTTCTAAGTGTGAAGGCTTGAATCAGTCCTTTCAAGTTCCCTGAAATGAGGCAGGTGCTGTGTGGAAGATGTGGGTGGTTCAGTGACAGACGTGGCTGTTTTCGTGGCATGTGGTATCCACACCAGCCACAGACCGGTAAAGCTTCCCATCTGGACACACACAAATTTCATAGAGTCTCTGTGAGCTGCTAGCAGGACCCTGAGTCCCCTGAACCAATTTGGGTAAACACACAGTTTCTGCATCGAGCACAAGCTGTTTGAGAGAAAATGAGAGAAGCGGTAAAGGAGGAATGAACATGATAAGCATGAAATTTATATTCTCAAAATGATCCAAATAAATTAGATTTTTTCTCTGCAGAGGAAAATGCAATAAGCACCTCGTTTTACTTAAGTCATATTATAATAGATTGTTTTAAAGCTTATTTTTGGTTTGCATTCGTGCAAAATCTGAATAGTCCCTTCTCCAAATCGGAGGGAAGTCATTTTTTTCTTTCACCCATTGTGTTAGCTGAGTTAGGAAAAATTACGAAGTTATACTACCCAAATACCTTTCAGAATTATCTGGCAAAAATAGTAGAATTCTTTCGCTGATTCACATTTATCTTGTGATCCGCTGTGACTTGATGTTAAATCATTGTCCCATTAGGATAAAGTACAAGCCACAGAAATACATTCGTCTTAATAATTTTTACCTGTCAATGTTGGAATTTCTCCTGGTTCTATTTTCCTAAAGAGGCAAGTAAATTCATCCTATTAGCTATCGACCATTTCCCTAACTTTTAAAACATTATTTGAAATTGCTGTCTTCTATTAGATACAGAAGAGCAATAGACAGACTAAAGCCAACTAAAACAAAATGAAAGCTACTGAGCGTTTTGTTCCTATGAGAGTTTAGTTAAACTGAAATGCAAGCACATGGCCATTGGTGGAGATCTGGAAATCTTCTTGATAACAGAAGGGAGAATGGTGGCCCTGAGCAGCGAACCCTAACCCATTCCAGGGCGCTCATTTGTTAGAAGGAATTCAAGTACGTGGTGGTTACACATAATGTGCTTCCTGGCCAGCATGGTTAGATCCTTACTTCATTTTATGTGGCTCTCATCCATGAACTCCAGTTTTTCAATAAAGTGACGTCTCCGGTCTGTACTCCCTCCCCCCATCCCCACTCGGGGGACACTGACCACGCACCATGTGAAGCAGTTCGTGGAACCTACGAGTGGCATTACAGGCAAAGCTGTATTTACCCTTGTGGTCCCGGACACTCTCAGAGTAAAAGGAATCACTTGGGTATATTTTTTAAAAAGCCAAACCTGTTTATTGTCCAATGCTTTGGATTCTGTGGGTACTTGTGGGTTGATATTCTCTGTCAACTCTGAGAGTCTAGTCTTTTTTCAAAGATGAAAGTAGCAAGAGACTTGAACACAAATAGCAAAGATAGCTGTCTGGGTCCATTATAGAATTACTTTAACCTTTCTTGGCCCTTCTTTCAATGCTAAGTTGTCTTTGCTTTCGTTTCATATTTTCTACTCTACGCCTGTGGGGACAGAGCCAAGAGTGCAGTTTCCAGGCTCTCGGCCTCACACGGAAAGGTGCTGGCTCAGGTAGTAAATGGCCATCAACTGGGATTGGATGGCCATCAGCTGTGGCTAGTTGGCCGTCAGCTGTAACCAGTGAGCCATTGGCCACTAACATAACTGCCGTGGCTAGGCTGGCAGCAAACTGGGGGGCTGGCAAGAAGATGGTGGCTGAGCCTGCAAGAGCGGATTGCAGCTAGCACAGTGGAGTCGGGAAGGAGTCAAGGAGAGTCGGTCGGTTGGCAGAAAAGCGGACAGCAGGTCGCACGTCGTGTGAATCCAGCCTCCAGTGAGACTACAGTGGTATGACTCCCCTACCTATGGCTCCGTGGGTGTTCCTTTTTGGCCTCGCCACATCCTGCGTTCTTGTGTGGGGAGCGGGAGCAGACACCCCGCAGGCCGCCCTGCGTGACACATGGCGCAGCGAGCAGGGTCTCCTGCACAACAACGCCTTTCATGTTTCTTTACAAACTACCATAACTTTAACATACTGATACCTTATGGACATCAGTGTCATCAGGACATACTACGAAAGGTTGATCTATTTAACTCACCATTCCATCACTGCTATGAAAAGTGATATCCATTTGAGAAAGGGCCTCAATTTTCCCAGCATGAGCTTTGATATGAACTCCCTTTGGGGCATCCATGCTTAGACTCCGTGTGGGGGATTCTAATCTGAAATGAGGGAAAGAAACCAAGAAAAAATAGTATCAAATAAAAGCCACTCCAGGAATCCCTCAATGAACAGCTTGGCATAAAAAAATATAATTAATAAGGTATATGGTATCTTCATGTCATTCTTGAATGCTAATATTTTGTATATTATTCATTGACAAATCCAGAAAGAATGTGCAATAAAGAAATTAACTTCTTATCAGTGAGAGTCTATAGAATTAGTATCCTCTAAAAACAGGTAAACCATTAGAGAACCCTAACTCTGTGCAATAGTTTCAGATGGCACAGTTAAGCACTCTGGCATACCACACCAGAAGAGAATGCTGTTTGTGAAAAACTTTGTAAAACCATTTTTTAGTTAAAACACCAACTCGTTTGTGAAAAAGACAAATTTAAGGGCAACATGTGCATTTGCTACATGTTCATAAAATAGAGTGTAAGTTTGGCCTTTAGGTTTTGTTGTTTTTGTGGTTTTTTTTAATTTCAGAAGATTACAGGGCAGACGCAAAGATTTCTTTTGGGAAAATACTGAACTGATGGAGTTGATACACAGGATGGAGATTGGTTTTGGCTGGCTTTGGTTTTGTGAAATTTATCAGAATCTCCTTGTGATTAAGTCAAACAAAGATACAGAACAAGAACACAACACATGGGCCAGAAAAATTCTCTTATTTGCCTCCGCCTGGAAAAGACTCAATGTCCACTAGATGGCACCTTGTGATCAGTAGAAAGTTTTTCAGCTGCTCCAACCCAGCTCAACAAAAAAGTTTGAAAGGCTGATTTGATTGAAACGGTTAAAGATCTATGAGAGGGAGAACTGGATAGAAAAGTGTCTGTAATCCTCCCTGTAGGGTAAGAGTAGAGTGGAGGTGGGGAAGGAAAGAGAAAGGGAAATGGTTACGAAGAGAGAAGTACCCTGATAATTTGCATTTGAAATAACTGGATATTTATTTGATACTTTTAACAGATGGTTGCTACCTTTAATTGGCCAGTTTTTTGGCTACCACCATTTGTTATAGAAAACAGTTTCATTTTCTTATGTACATCTCAGTATGTAAAATCTGATGTTGCACATTTTGAAATCTTACTTTCAGTGTGAGAAAACACTTAGAGACATTTATTGGTCAAATTATGCTAGTCTAAGGTTATGGGGAAACCCTGATGTGTCTCATTGAGCTGATGGCTCATTTTGTTATTTCCATCTCGGCTAATTGCCCACATTTTTCTCCCTGGATTGATAGAAAGGGGGAGGGGAAGGAAGGAAGGGAGAAAGACATGTAAGCAACCTATAGAGGTCTGGTCCATCTCAGGCAAACCATTTGTAAACTTGAAGACCCTAGTGAAGGTGAACCTGTTTCAAAGATCAGTTATCAACAAAATTGCCTCAATAAGGCCAACTACTAGTTTTTAATTATAATATGATGCTTCCAGAAGAGCAAACTTCTTCCCCTTTGCATAATTTCTAGCCTTGAAGATGAAATATTTCAGTTCGACACAGGTTAAGACACATTTTACCAAAAAAGCTACGATTAGGATATTCTGAAGTATACATCTCCACAAACACAGTGAACAGTACTCAGATATAAAAAAACATTTTTTTTATTATATTTCAGTTTGCTAGTTAGATGTCTATCCTTTTCTTCAAGTATGTGAATATATATTTACTCATGACATATGTGACGAGTAAAAAGTTTTGAACACTCACAGAAATATATCCAAATAAATAAATAAGCTGTATATACTCATATATACTTGTATTTTGGCTACTGTAAATAATGCTGCAATGAACATAGGGGTGCATAGATCTTTTTGAATTAGTGTTTTCATTTTCTTGGGATAAGTACCCAGAAGTGGAATTGCTGGATCATAATGTAGTTCTATTTTGTTTTTTGAGGAATCTACATACTGTTTTCCATAGTGGTTGCACTAATTTGCAATCCCACCAACAGTTCACAAAGGTTCCCCTTTTCTCCACATCCTCACCAACACTTGCTATTTGTTGACTTTTTGATAATTGGCATTCTGATATGTATATGGTATTATCTCATTGTGGTTTTGATTTGCATTCCCCTGGTGATTAGTGATGTTGAGCATCTTTTCATATGTCTGTTGGCCATTTGTATGTCTTCTATGGAGAAATGTCTCTTCATATCCTTTGCCCATTTTTTCATCAGATGTTCTTTCTTTGTTGTTGTTTTTGAGTTGTATAAGTTCCTTATATATTTTGGATATCAATTCCATGTTGTATATATCATTTACAAATATAGTCTCCCATTCAGTAAATTGTACTTTCGTCTGTTGATGGTTTCCTTTGCTGTGCAGAAGCTTTTTATTTGATGAAGTCCCATTTGTTTATTTTTGCTTTTGTATCCCTTGCTTGAGGGGATATATCCAAAAAGATATTACTAACAGCAATGTCAAAGAGTTTACTACCTATGTTTTATTATAGCATTTTTGTGGTTTCATGTCTTCCATTTAGGTCTTTAATCCATTTTGAATTAAATGGATTAATTCATTTAATTAATTTAAATTATTAAATTAATAATTTTTGTATATTGCATAAGAAAGTGATCCAGTTTCATTTTTTTTGCATGTATCTGTTCAGTTTTCCCAGCACCACTTGTGGAAGAGACTATAATTTCTCCATTGTATATTCTTGCCTCCTTTGTTGTATATTAATTGACACATGAGTTGACAATTAAGTTTGCAAACTCATCCTAGAAAAAGTGCTACATAACTCATTGATGAATATCACTATGGTCACCTTTGAAGTACTCCCCTTGAGAAGCTATACACCGACGCCAGCACCTAGTCCACCGTTCAAAGCAATTTTGGAACTCTTTTTCTGGAATGGTCATCAGAGCTGTCATCGTATTACCCTTAATGTCCTGAATGTCATCAAAATATCTTCCTTTCAATATTTCCTTTATCTTCAGGTAAAGAAAGAAGTCATTGGGGGCCAGATCAGGTGAGTAGGGAGGGTGTTCCAATACAGTTATTTGTTTACTGGCTAAAAACTCCCTCACAGTCAGTGCCGTGTGAGCTCGTGCATTTTCGTAATGCAAGAGCCATGAATTGTTGGTGAAAATTTCAGGTCGATTTTGTCTAGCTTTTTCATGCTGCCTTTTCAGCACTTCCAAATCATGAACTTGGTTAACTGTTTGTCCAGTTGGTACAAATTCATAATGAATAATCCCTCTGATATCAAAAAAGTTTAGCAACATCATTTTGACTCTTGATTTAGACTGACAGAGCTTTTTTCGTCATGGAGAATTGGCTGACTTCCATTGTGCACTTTGACACTTTGTTTCAGGGTCGTATCGGTACATCCATGTTTCTTCACTAGTGATAACACCGCCTAAAACATCATCTTGCCTCTCCAAAAGGTCTTGGCAAACTTCAACTCTCATTTGTCTTTGTTCATCAGTGAGCTCCTTTGGGACCATTTTTGCACATACCTGTCTCATGCCAAGATTTTCAGTTAAGATTTTCCTGTTTCTCTATCGATGTTTACTTGGTCTGCTGTGCTTCTCACAGTCAGCCAATGATTTTGACACACAATTTGACGAATTTTTGCAATATTTTCCTCAGTTCTGCTCTTTACTGACCTCTCTTCATCAGTGACGTGTTCTCTCCTCTCAGAAAAATGTTTACTCCATTTGTACACTGCAGTTTTCTTCATGTCATTATCCCCATAAACTTGGACTAACATGTCCCTGATTTCACTTCCACTCTTGCCAAGTGTAACAAGAAATTTACTGTTTATTCGTTGCTCTAATTCAAACTCAGACATTCTTGCAATGGCACACAAAAACACGCAACAACAATAATGAACGCCACTCAGCAAGACACCACCACACTTCGACACTAACACAGCTGTGAGACACTGATATACCAAGGTTATGAAACCTTACCAAGCTGTTTGTACAGTGCTGCCAATGTAAGTGCACGGTGGCGAGTTCGTGAACTTAATTGTCATATCTTGTGTATAAGTGATAGTTTATTTCTGGGCTCTTTATTCTGTCCTATTGATCTGTGTGTCTGTTTTTGTGCCATTACCACACTTGTGATTATTATAGCTTTATATTACAGTTTGAAATAAGGAAGCATGATACCTCCAACTTTGTTCTCTCAAGTTTTATTTAGCTATTTGAGGTCTTTTGAGGTTCCATATAAATTTAGGATTAGTTGTTCTAGTTCTGAAGAGAATGCTATTGGTATTTTAATAGGCATTGCATTGAATCTGTATTGCTTTGGGTAATATGGTCATTTTAACAGTATTACACCTTCCAGTCCATGAGCATAGTATATCCTTCCATTTATTTGTGTCCTCTTCAATTTCTTTCTTCAAAGTCTTATGCTTTTCAGAATACAGATCTTTTACCTCCTTGGTTAAATTATTCCTAGGTATTTTATTCTTTTTGATGCAACTGTTTTCTTAATTTATTATTCTGATCATTTGTTATTAGTGTATAGAAACATGACAGATTTCTGTATATTAATTTTGTATCCTGCTACTTGACTGAATTCATTTATTCTATTAATTTTCTGGTGGCTTTTTAAAGGGTTTTCTATATATAGTATTATGTCATCTGAAAATAGTGAGTTTTACTTCTTGCTTCCCAATTTGGATGCCTTTTATTTCTTGTCTGATTGCTGTGGCTAGGACTTCCAATATTATATTGAATAAAAGAGGAGAGTGTAGGTATCCGCGTCTTTTTCCTGATCTTAGAGGAAAAACTTTCAGCTTTTCATCATTGAGTATGATGTTAGCTGTGAGCTTGTCATATTTTTCCTTTGTTATATTGAGGTAAGTTTTTCCTATACCCAATTTTGTTGAAGTTTTTATCATAAATGGATTTTGAATTTTGTCAAACTTTTTTTTTCTGCATCTATTGAGACTTATCATATGATTTTTATTCTTGGTTTTATTGATGTGATATAGCACATAATTGTTTTACAAATGTTGAACTACCCTTGCATCCTAGGTATAAATCCCACTTGATCATGGTGTATAATCTTTTAAATATATTGTTGAATTCAGTTTGATAGTATTTTGTTGAGAATTTTTGCATCTATATATTTTGCATCTATATAGTGACAGTGCTATTTGCCTGTATTCTTTTTTTTTTTTTTTTTTTTTTTGTCTGGTTTTGGTGTCATGGTAATGCTGGCCTTGTACAATGAGTTTGGAAACATTCCTTCTTCTTCAATATTTTGAATAGTGTGAGAAGAATAGGTATTAATTCTTCTTTAAATGTTTAATAGAATTCACCTGTGGAGCCCTCTTGTCCTGACCTTTTTTTTTTTTTTAAAGGAGTTTTTTTCATTACAATATCGATTTCATTGCTAATAATTGGTCTGTTCAGATTTTCTCTTTCTTCCTGGGTTAATCTTAGAAGGTTGTATGTTTCTAGAAATTTATCCATTTCTTTTACATTGTCCAATTTGTTGGCATATAATTGTTCATAGTATTCTTTATTAATCTTTGTATTTCTGTGGTGTTAGTTGTAATCTCTCCTCTTTCATTTCTGTTTTTATTTATTTGGACTCTCCTCTTTTTTTCTTGATGATTCTTGGTAGAGGATGTTAATTTTATACATCCTTTCAAAGGACCAGCTCTTAGTTTCATTGATCTTTTCTATTGTTTTATTTTGGGTTTTTTTGGTCTCTATTTTTTATTTCCATTCTGATATTTATTCTTTCCCTCCTTCTACTTAATTTGAGTTTCATTTGTTCTTCTTTTTCTAGTTCCTTTAAGTATAAAGTTAGATTGTTTATTTGGGATTTTTCTTGTTTCTTGATGTATAGCTATGAACTTCCTTCTTAGACCTGCTTTTGCTGCATCCCATACATTTTGGCAAGTTCTGTTTTCATTTTCATTTGTCTCAAGGTAGTTTCTGATTTCCTCTTTGATCCATTGGTTTTTTAGTACTATGTTGTTTAATCTCCACGTAATTGTGTTTTTTTTTTAGTTTTCTTCCTACAGTTGATTTCTGGTTTCATTCCACTGGGGTCAGAAAATATGCTTGATATAATGTCCATCTTCTTGAATTTATTGAAGCTTATTTTGTGGCCTAATATGTGGTCTACCTGGAAAATGTTCCATGTGCACTTGAGAAGAATGTGTCATCTGCAGTTTTGGGATGAAATGTTCTAAAAATGTCTATTAAGTCAGTTTGGTCTAATGTGGTATTTAAAGCCATTATTTCCTTATTAATTTTCTGCCTGGATGAGCTATGCATTGATGTGATGGGGTATAAAAATTCCTTATTATTATTGTGTTACTGTTAAATTCTGCCTGTATGTCCATTAATATTTTCTGCCCTTAAGAACCTAACATTCAAGCAACTTAAAGGACATAGTGAAGGAACGGCAAGATTCAATTTTTGTTTAAAAAATATCACTTTGATAAACCTGGTCAAAACAGATGAATAGAGACAGAGCTCTCCCCTCCTGCCCTCCCACCCCCCCGTTACATATAAATGTTGGATAAAACATAATCAAATATAATTTTTAAAAAACATTAAAACATACTAGGAATAAACACAAAACAAAATAAAATGAAAGGGTATTTTTAAAGTGCCAGAAACAGAAGAAGCGCATAGCCAGAGTGATGTGTGGGGACTTGATGCTGGAGCCCGTGGGGTTAATGGGCAGGTAGATGCCTTAAGGAGGTCTGGTGTTTGAAATCTCTATGGGGAGGGCGTTGTGGCCCCTCCCCACTGCAGGGGAGGAGCGTTGGAAATGGGATCTGGGCCTACAGATGGGCGTTGAGACACAGCATGGTCACGATCTTAAAACAGGCTGCTCTTTCTGTGGTGTGAGTAAAACATCATAAATCGTGCATTAGTATAGAACCGAAATCCACACCCTTCATTAAGCTGAGAAATACATCTGAAAGCCAGTTTTAGAGCAGTGACCCCTACAGGGCCCTGGCAGAAGTTAATGTGAAATAGACATTGAAGGCAAATGAAAGACAGTTTTCCCCGACAACTGTCCCCAGACAAATAACCCAAGAGGATGAACTTCCAGGCAAAATTTTCAAACCATATGAGGGAATCTATCAACATGAGGAATTAGAGATAACAGAGCAGTCAGAAAAGGGATAAAACGTAATTAAGTTTAGATGATTAAATGAGATACATTAATAATATCCATGGAACAACCAGAATAGAAAAGAAAAATTTAAAATCCAAGTCATTGAAAAAAAAAAAAAAAAACTAAAACAAAAAACAGGTAATTGGAAATTCAAAAAATAAAGAGATTAAAGTTTTCAGGTAGACTAAACAGTAGATGTGACATATATGAAGAGAGAATAGGACACTGAAATGTATATTTGGTAATTCCATGAGAAAACAAGAAATGTAAAGTCTTAAATATATGAGGCAAGGATGATAAAAAGGGGACTTCAATGTCCTCAACAGGTATCATAGAGGGGGACTTGCACAAAGGTTCTTAACTTCCTTTTATGCCACCACCATTTGGTACTCTGGTGAAGTCCATGGATTTAATGATTTTAAAGGCCTAAAATAAAGCTCAAAGAATTTCAAAGGAAACAAGTAACTTGGAAATACAAGGGTAAAAATATCCTTAAATTTGTGAGCTTATTTAGTAATGCATTACAAAAGATCTAGTCATAGGTCTTACGACTACTGTAATTTCAAAGCAATGAAGAACATGAAAATTATTATATTTTGAGATATTTGCTACAACTTTTTTAAATTATTAGTTTCAGGTGTACAAAGCAACATAATAGTTGGACATTTACACTCCTTACAAAGTGATAACCTTCCTCCCCCAAGCTACTACCCCTCTGACATCTTATATAACTGTTACAGTACCACTATTTTCCTTATGCTACAACTTTTACATGATATGAAAACATCTCTGACTTCTGCAGATGAAAAAGTCAAAGGAACTTCCAATACTATTGTGATTTGTTGGCTATCATTTATAGTTGAAGGAATGCTAAATTTTAGCTAGAAGTCAGTGAAAATGAAGAATTTCTTCACATTCAAAATCATTAACCCACTAAATTTTATTCTTCGATCCCCCAAGAGATCCGCAGACCACATGTTAAGAACCCCCGTATTCCAGAGAATAGATGATGGCTAATAATTTTCCAGAGTTAAAAAATAACATGAGTTCCTAAAGTTGAAGAAGTATACCGATATTCAAGTATGAATTAAAATATAGTCAACACCCAAACACTTTGTGGTGAAACTGCAAGACATTAAGATTAACAAGAAAGTTTTAAAGTATTCAGAATGAAAATCAGATTGCTTACAAAGAACCAAAATTATGAACAATATCTTTTAAATGCTGATGCAAAATTTTTGTCAGCCTAGAAATAGATCTCAGCTTAACTATCATTTAACCATAAAAGAAACAAACATTTCAAGCCTAGAGGAAAAATTTTACTAACTATACAGATCCTCACTGAAAAAGGTATTTAAAGAAATTAAAACAAGAAGAAAAGAGTATTTTGCAAGAAGCAGTGGGGGGCATTAGAAAAATCAATAAAATGTGTTGGTAAAATTATATATGTACTGCCTGAAAACATAAAGCAGGGAGATGAGTATAAGCAAAGTTGAAATAAAACAACATGGAAAGGGAAGTTTGAAGGGAAATAACTTTCTAATTTTTTTTGTATTATTTGGGGAGAGATTGATAATTACATGATCAATCTCTTAAACTTAGAAAGTACTAATTTATCTCCATGCATAGAAAAAATAAAGGACAATTATTAAAAGAATAAAAAAAAAACAGAACAGAGGGAAATACAGGTGGGGAGAATAAGGAAAAACATATTCATCCAACAAAAGGTCAGAAAGAAAAAGTGAAAAGAAAAAGCACAGTAAATAAAACATAACACAAGATAATAGAAATATGTCATATCACTGGTCATAATAAATGTAAATGGTTAAATTCACTCATTAAAAGATAGACATTTAAGTGCAGAGGATTTAAAGAAAATCTTAAATCAAGAAATTTCACCCCTAGAGAAATAACTGAAAATGCTGCAAAAAAATTGAAAATAAAATGTTGGGAAAAGGTAAATCAGTGCAAAAAAATGTACAACCAAGTACAGCAGTATTAATATCAGATAAAATAGGGATAATGACTTCATGATTAAAAGGAAGAATTCACAAGATCAGTTAGCACAGACTTGTATGCTTCTAAAAATTAATGTAAAAGGAAAAATCACCAATATAAAATATAAAGTGGGAGTTTTAATAAACCTCATTGAGAAACTGAATGTACAGAAGACAAATTTAAGAAATATAGAAGATATTAACAATATAATTCATAAGATTGGCCTACTAGTCATCTGTATCTATATATCATGTATATATCTGTATATCTTGCCTTCAAGCAAAAAGGAACATATATTCACCATAAAAATTTAGGAATTACTCTATACTCATAATTTTGAAATCTCAAGTGACAGAGAAAAGTTTCTAACAAGAAATAAAGAGGCAAAATGGACTAAAGAAATAAAAATCTTAGAGGAACTTCATTAAAGAAATTGAATTGGCAGTGATAAAAAGAATGCAATTTCCCCCAAAGCACAGGCTCTTTCATTTCTCAGATGAGTTTATACCAAACGTTCAATTGCTCTTATACACACCATTTCGAAGACCAGAAAAACGACAACTGGGAACTGAAACTAAAATGGGACTTGATAACATATACTTACCAAAAACCTACAGCAGACATTATTTAATATGAAACTTTAGAAGCTTTTTTCAAGGTCAGGAAGTAGACACAGATGTGTGTTATTACTCTTACTACTCAACATTTACTGGAAGTCCTAGCCAAAGCAACAAAACGGATAGAAGTATAATAATTAAAAAGGATGACTATTTTATATAGTATCACCACCTTTATGGAAAAATCATATAGGTTTCACAGTCAAAATGTTAGCATGAATAAGAGGGTTCAGCAAATTTGCCAACTTAAAACAATCATGCAAAAGTCAATGATAATCATTTTGAAGATGTGATAGAAAAAGAACTCATTTTCAGTAGAATTAAAACTATGAGCAATTTAGTAACATAGGCCAACACCGAAAGGAGAATATCACAAAATATTGTAGGGTATAAAGGAAGAACTATGTGACTGGGGAGATAAACCACATCTATGGATGAGCGAATTTATTATTATAAAAATAGGAATTTTCCCTGGAATTCAATGAAATTCCAACTCAAAATCCAATACAATTTTTCATGAAATGTGACAAAGTATTTATAAAATTGATATGGAAAAATGAAAGTATAAAAATATCAAGACAATTCTGAAGACGACATGGTAGTGGAACTTGCCCTAGCAGATACCAAGTTATATTGTATAGCTATTTGGGAGAAATTGCTTTAGAAAGAAAATAAGCGAACAGTGGACCAGAATAGACAGCCCATTAAACACCCCTGTGCATATGACAAAAGCAGCATTATAAATAAGCAAGTAACAGATTGACTTTTGAGACAACTGGTTATTTTGAAAAGCATAAAAAATCATTTGCCTACTTTATAGCCCACATGAAAAACAAATTCCACTTGGGTTAAAGACCTAAATACGAAAAACAAAAGAGTTTTTGAGAAAATTCACTCCCTTCTTAATGCCCAAGCAGTGTTTTCTCATAGACCCAAGTACCTAAAGGTCTATTTTCACAGAACACCACAAGGATAAATTAAATTTCATACTGACCAAATACTTCCAAGATTTAAAAATCAACATCTATAAATGAATGGTTAACAAGTGAAGCATTCACTGTCTTTTGCAATCCACTGCCCATCAGACTTGACCACCATCCAGGTACAATATTTATGGAGATCTGGATATAGGTTTATTTTTATAGTCTCATTGCTATACTTAATTTTTTTGTACAAAAACACTTGTGTTTTTGTACACAAAAGCTTAAAGAGCTTGTTGCATTTTGGTTTATTAATGAATTATGCAATAGCATTGTATAGGCATAGTCATATTTATACTACAAATGTCTACATTACGATTTTTGATGAGTATACGGTTGAAATATTCAAGTATTTAACTTGAATTTATAGAAAATAATCTTTTAAATGTAGATATAGTTTGACACTTATTCATATTATTGCCTTTTGTTTCTTCTCACATGCATCATTACTGACTTCAACTATTTTCATTTGAATTGAATCATCTGTCATTACAACTCAGAAGAAAACCATACAGTTCGACAGAACATATCTTCTAAAAGATGCATACATGACATCATTTTAAGTACTGCTCACTCTCAATGCTGGCACCATTCCACAATCATGCAAATTAGTCTTGTGATTTTACTACTTCTGGAAAGTTTGCTTTTGCTTTGAAAATAGACATAATTTATTTAATTTATGAAAAATAAAAATATCATCTAAACTCACTCAGGCTATACTTCACAGAAGGCATAATAATCTCTAAAGTCTAGAAGGGAGTGGAATGTCATTGCAATGAGTAGAAATTTGTGAAAGATTATTGCATTACAGGATAACTAATGTCACTTGGATCAGATGGCTATCCTTAAACCATCTGCCCAATTCAATTTTTCATGGGAACGTAAACTTCTAATTACCACAGGAAGTTATCTTGAGACCTCTATTTTAGGACTTTGTTCAGTCCTTTGTATCTTACCTCTCATTGTTAAAAAGAATTAAGTTTCCATTTGTTAAGAATAAAAATTAGGGTGGCAAACACACAATGCAATATATAGATGATGTATTATAGAACAGTACGCTTGCAACCTATATAATTTTACTAACCAATGTCACCCCAATAAATTTAATAAAAAATAAATAACAAAGCAAAAAAAATAAAAATTAAATCTTAAAAAATTCCTTTTAGCTAAAAGAAAATGAGAACCGATATATTTGTAAGCCTTTCCTAAAAGGACAAGTTATAAGTTTACTTTTGGAATATTCACTTTTTACATGTATTTCACATTCCTGATTTAACAGCACTTTATATACAGCTCAGGAGCTGAAGATGTCATCAATGAATTCTTGTATGAGTATTGACTGCTATTTTGTTATTGGATGAAACTTCACACTCTTCAAACTGTTTTCAGTTGTCTAATTGACTAAACTTACTGTTTTTTCCTTTTGACATTTTACGGTGTTATTCCTTAGAATTGCTAGAATTAAAGAAAATAAGCCACACAATAAATTGTCCGTTACCAGGGTGTATAAATTGTTTTCACTGTTTAGGTTAAGTTGACTTAAGATAGTAACCTGTGATCAATGAAAAATAAATACTTGGAATGAGAAATGTGATTACACAAACTGTGCTAGATCATTTCAGTGTGTCACTGGTTAATCATGCACTTACAGACACTGCTTTTTATCAATGACTTGTTTCAAAAAACGTTGAAACAGAAGGAATTAAAATTCCTAAGAGACTGCTTTCAGACCACTATATAAATATAACTGAAAACCAAAATTAAATGAGTAATTTCCTGGGGAAATATAGTTGATCAAAATTGACTCTTATTAAAGGGAAAAAGTTTAAATAGACAAATTTCCATAAGGGACGTAATTAACTATCTAGGAAGTACGTATCTTAAAAAAATTCATCAGGCCCATATGGTTCCAGGGAGAATTCTACCAAACCTTTAGAGACCAGAGCGTCCCAATTATCTACAAATTATTCCAGAACATGGAAAATGAGGGATGAACTTAATAAGAAACGTGAAAAAAAAAAGAACATATAAAGAAAACTTTTAAATACTCCTGAAAGGTACAAAAATAGATTTTAACAAATGGAAAGACGTCCCATGTTCTTTGGTAAACGACTAACACTGTAAAGATGTCAGTGTTCCCTAAGTTAATTTATAAATTTAGCATAATCCTAATAAAAGAATAAGCTTTTCTTGAACTAGGCAAGTTAACACTCAAGTTCATATAGAAAAATAAGCAAGAATAGGCAGAGAATGTTGAAAGAGATGAGCTAAGAGGGTGTGTGTGTGTATGTGTGTATATGTAGTCCTACCAGATACTAAAATCTCTTCTAAAGCCTATTTAATTAACAAGGTTGGTACTGCCACCTGAATAGAGAGACTAGTGGAATAGAGTAGAAAGTACAGAAATAGACCTACGAGCATAGGGAAATTTAATACATGATTAAGGTTGTATTTCAAACTGTATTTCAGAAGGTAGAGTTTTTAATAAATAATCTAATTGCTGGCATCTCTGGTTGACCAGTTGGAAAAGTTAAATTAGATCTCTGTCTCATCCCTTCTACCTCATACAAGAATAAATTCTGAATGGATCAGGGATCTAAATGTAAAAAATACAGCCATACAAGAAACGTAGCTGACAATTTCCTCTTTCTGTAAGGAAAGTCTTTTAAATAATGGCTTAAAATCCATTATTTAAAATGTAATAAAAGAAATGATTAATAAATTTGAGTATATAAGCATTAAAATTAATAGAAACATGATAGGAAAAAGATTAATACAGTACACAGATTAATACAGAATATATATAATATTTTAATCCCTACAAATTCATTTTTCATTCTAAAAAGTAATTAAAGGAGCAAAGGAGATTACAAATCAATTCATAGGAGCAACCTTAATAACAAAATTAAAATATGAAAGATGCTTACCTACACTAATCATCAGGGAAATGAAAAGTAAAACAACACAATGTAACACTCATCAGAATGAAAAACAAAATCATCAAATCTAACAGTGACTGAAAAATCATCACGTCTTGGTGAAAATGTGAGGAACGACAAACTCTTACATAATGCTCATGGAATTAGAAATTAGTGCAAACACTTTGAGATACACATTGCCCACGTTTGGTAAAGTTGAATATGTTCATACCTGAAACCCACATGTTCTAAAGCTTGTTCTTCATGGCTGTCCTGAAAGAATTTTGAAAAACTATGTACCCATTTTTAAGTTAACATCTAAATGTTTTATCATACATTTCAGTATTTGCAAAAGATGTAATTTCTGCCATATTATAAATGTAATTTTGAAATAAAACTCATCACTTGTTCAACTGTATCTGATTGAAACTAAAAATTGTGGAGATTTGGTACCCACCAACTTTGGGTTATAATTCAACATTACATTAATTTTTTTTTTTTTTTTTTTTTTTTTGCTTACATTGTCCAGCTTTAGCCACTAGGAGCTCATTCAGTTGGCTCCCAGGTCCTTTGGACACACGCTCAGTTTTTGATTTTTTTTTTTTTTCTTAGAGACTGAAAGATTTTATTTTTGATATTTATTTTAGATAAACTGGAAGCTCAAATTTTAAATGTATAATAATAATCTTCCTCCTAAGAAAACCAATGATATGATTTCCTTTGCCATAGGTTATTTATGCTATTCTTTAATTTCATATTAATGGGAAAATATAGTATGTATATTTTTGTGTCCTTTTTTTAAATTTATTTTTAATTTATTGGGGTGACAATTGTTAGTAAAATTACATAGATTTCAGGTGTGCAATTCTGTATCACATCATCCATAAATCACACTGTGTGTTCACCACCCAGAGTCAGCTCCCCTTCCATCACCATACATTTGATCCCCCTCACCCTCATCCCCCACCCCCCAACCCCCTTACGCTCTGGTAACCACCAAATTACGTTCCCCAGATTAATTTTCAAACCCCGTGGCCATCCTGTGGTCACCGACTGCCCTCCAATCCCCTCACCCTCCCCCCCACCCCCCACCCCTCCCGCCCATCTAGCAACCCTCAGTTTTTCCTCATTGTCTCCCAAACTGTTTCTGATTAGTTCATTCACTTATTCTTTTCTTTAGAATCCGCCAATAAGTGAGCACTTATTTAGTGGTGCTATTAGATGCTCGAAATTTACCTTCTACAGTTCCTGCTCCAGTCCTAGGAGGGACCATTTCTCTGAGGCATCCTGACTCCTCTTGTTGAAGAATAGTATGACAAACCAAATTCTGGCTGCCACCAATTTTATTTTAATTACTTCATCTCTCATTTCTAGAATTTCTATTTTGTTATTTCCAAATCTGCCATTTTCATACTATCTGGTCTCTGCCTTACCTTTATATTCAAGTTTATTTCCTCTTTGAACATTTTATTCACACCTGTTTTAAAATCACTTTGCTCTACTACTTAGAGTTTTAGGAGTGAATGTGTAGGGGTTGCTAATTCTTCCCCATGGCTGTTCAATTCTTTACCCATTTGTCTTCCACCATGCCTTTTTTTAGTAAAGGGCCTGCTGTATAAGCTAGAGGATTTATGTCCTAACAGGACACCATAAGATGAATTATTTAATTTTGAGATCTATATATTTTAAAACAGTGACATTACTTTAAAAAGTGGTTTGACATTTCTACTATTTATATTATTTTATAATTTTAAAACGGTTTCAATGGGATTATTTTTTAAAGATGTTGAATCATTTTTCTATCCTGAGAAAGTAAAATGTTGTTCTTCCCTATAATAGTTATGTAATATTGATCTTATGATCCTTTATCAAGATTAATGAAATTGTTATAATTTAGCTATAGTCACTATTTATTTATTTATTTATTTATATTGGGGAACAGTGCGCTTCTTCAGGGCCCATCAGCTCCAAGTCGTTATCCTTCAATCCAGTTGTGGAGGGTGCAGTTCAGCTCCAAGTCTAGTCGCCGTTTTCAATATTTAGTTGTGTGTGTGGGGGGGTGGGACACAGCCCACCATCCCATGCGGGAATTGAACCGGCAACCTTGTTGAGAGCATGCACGCTAACCAACTGAGCCATCAGGCCCCCTCTCACAATTTATTTTTATGTTACAAATGTTCTCTACATGGGTAAGATGAATTGAACTCCCATTAGCTTTTAATTAATATTTAATTAGACATTAAAGGTAAGCGAAATGCTGAATTTCCTAACTTATTTAGTGTGAATATCTACTTGGTATAATAATGATGATTCAAAATGATTATTTGTATTTGACTTTCAGCTAACAAAATACTTTAACCTAATAACTTATTAAATATTTCCTGGGGCGGCCAGTTGGCTCAATTGGTTAAAGTGCAGTGCTCATAACACCAAGGTTGCTGGTTCGATTCCCACATGAGCCAGTGAGCTGCGCCCTCCACAACTAGATTGAAAACAACGACTTGACTTGGAGAGAAATGGGTCCTGGAAAAACACACTGTTCTCCAATCAAAAAAAAAAAAAATTTCCTAAAACACTCTGAGATGTTTTATACTATCAACATTTTATACATGAGAAAAAATAGTCTCAAAAGGTTAGTTTGGCCAAAGTCACCAGGCTTGTCTGTAGAAAGCTGGGATTCCTACTATACTTTATTTCTCCTATTATACACAATATCATAGACTATGTTAATTGTCTTGTATGTATTTCAAGTTCAAATGCTAAACATGAGTTTAGTGTTATCTTAGACTTCAGGACACTTACTTTAAAAGATATTATTTGGTTTTGTTATAAAATACAAATATACTATTGGAATAAACAGTTACAGCAGTAAATCAGTACATTCAGTAGCCTAGTGATTAAAGTGAAATACATACAGACACACAGAAACTCTGTACAAAGAATTTATATATGGAAAGATGTGATTTTATATATTCTGATATTATGTAAAGATATATCAAAGGTTGAGGACGTTATGATAAGTGATATGACAAATACTGTATGATTCCACTTACACGAGGTACCCAGTATAGTCAAATTCATAGACACAGGAAGTAAAATGGTGGTTGCCAGGAGCTGGGGGAGGAGAATAAGGAGTTGTTTAATGGGGACAGAGTTTCAGTTCTGCAAGATGAAGAGAGTTCTGGAGATGGATAGTGGTGATGGTTTCCCAGCAATCTGAATGTACTTAAACTTATGCTAAAAAGTGGTTAAGAGGGTAACTTTCATGTTATGTGTCTTTTACCACAGTTAAGATATATAAATCATATATATATATATATGATTTCCAATAGTTTTGCAAATATGGATTTATCATGCATTTGGGTTTGTACTGCTCTTATCTCTACTAATAGTGCACTTATTTAAAAAAATGTAATGTATGCCTTTTGCAAATGTCAAGCCTAGACTGGCACCATTCTCTTTTACTAAAAAGGTTCAAAGGTTTGGCCTTGTTTGCAAATGTAATTGAGATGGGTAATATAACATGAACATGTCAGTATTTAGTGTTAAAAATTGTGAACCATTTCAGGAAACTTATGCTAATGCTTTTGGGGGGAAAATGACAGATTTATGAAATACATGAATCTTAAGCCCACAGTAAGGGAACTAAAACATGAGGGATAAGCAGATACTCATGAGGTCTCCAAGGGAAGAAAGGGCACTCCAGTCAGATGGGACAACCTGTGTAAAAGGATGGAGTGCGAGAGGATGGCAGCCACTCAAGTCTGGGAGGGCAGGTCAGGCAGCAGGTGCTGCCAGAGCTCAAGGCTGGAGAGCCAGTCTAGGCCCTGCTCCAGGAGGGCTGTGAGCTCTCAGTGGGGTCTTTCGACTTTCCTGTGGCTGAGGCAGAATCAATGAAACACTTTAAATACTTAGTGCATTTAGCAGTCTCTCTGATTTTGGTGTGATGGACAGATAAGAGAGGAAAAAACTGGAGGCAGGAATAGGCTATAGGACCTGAATTGAATGAAGCAGGCAGCAAGGCGAGTGGAGTCCTGGAATGCAGAGAAAATAAGGGTGGAGAATCAGGACTTTTTACCTCCTTGGAATTTTAGTAAGTAAAGACTAGTTATCAGCAACAAGTCATGAGAATAAAGACAACTAACGGAATAAGAGGGAATTTAGTAATAACTGCTAAAATATTGTTCGAGCACCTATCCAAGTATCTTCTGTAAGACAGTGTGTTTATATTTGAACAAAATTTTTACCTCAGCTCCTGAAATGGGTCGGCTCTTACGAGGGGTGTCTCCACTGAATGTTCAAAGATAGCCCCTTCAGGCCCTAAACAAAAACCAAAGATGCATCATTTCACAAAAGTAAAATACATGACACCAAAAACATTTAGACTGTATATTAAAGCACAAGTAGGTTTTGATCTTTGCGGCTGAATTTGTACAGATGGTTGAGTTACAGAAAAAAAATAGGCACAACTGTTTTCTTGCTTTTCCAAGGATACCACGATTTCACTAGTTTCCTATAAAAAAAAATATGATTTTTTTAAAGCAATTTCAAATATGCAGGCTTATTTTAAAAAGAGAAAGTAATATTAGCATTCAAACTGAAAAAGAAGCAATTTCAGTTGAAAATTGCTAAGTCCATATATTTTAGATAATAGCAATTTGACTCATTCTCTGGATTTTATGTGTAAAAATTATGTGTCATTTGTTTCTTAAGGCCCATTAGGAAATTATAGAACTATCACAATTTTTAAATATTTAAAATTGTCTTTCTAATTTCTAGCAATCAGTATGTTCCCAGTTGTTTCACTAGTCTGAGAACCTAATTATACACAGGACAGAGTGTTGGTGGGGGTGCAGAGATGCAAAGGTGACAGTGACATGCTCTTTGATAAACTAACTGGTTTAATACTCAGAACTCTACTAGGAAGGTAAGATTATTTTCCCATTTTACTGAGGAGGAAACCGAGGAACAGAAAGATTAATTAACTTACCTAAAGTGTCACAGCTAAGGATCAGGGCTGTGATTTGAATTCAAAGCCCACACTTGTAATCTATATGCTATAGGGTTTCTCATACATAAGTAACAAATACTATACGATTGAAAGTAATGGGCCAGTAGCAAAGTACAACTAAGTTATTCTAAGGGTTATGTGCAAGGGAGAATTACTTTAAGGCACCGGGGAAGGCTTTCTATAGTAAAATGCACTAGCTCTGAACCTTAAAATGAATAGACTTTTGTGATTATATGGAGGTTGGGGACAATGATTTACAAGGACAGCAGTAGTAGCCCAGGGACAAGGAAATGTACTCAGTGTATGGAATGAATGAATAATCCAGTTCACTGTAAAAGTAAAGGATTCAACATGGAAGTACAAATTTATCTTTCATATTATATTCAAAATATTTCTCCTGTTTAGTTTTATGGGCATGCACAGATTTAAGTAGCACCACATTGCCTGTACACACTGATGATTTACCTAGGTCCCTGTGTCTGTCCTAGGCCCCACCCCTGGCTTAGGCCCCACCCCTGACTTAGGCCACACCCCAAGCTTTGGGTCTGCCCCTGACTTAGGCCCCGCCTCTGGCTTAGGTCCCATCCCAGACACTGGGGTCTGCTGCTGCAGTTTGCAAATAATTTGTTTCTCTCCCTCTTGGTTTCAAAAGGAACTCAGCACATGTTTTCACATTGTGCAGACTTTCCTCCTTAGGAAACAATTTAAGTGTTTATTTTTGAATTTAGTCTTGTACTAGTTTTGATGCTTGCCGCTGAAAGCCTGGGTTTATGTTTCCGAGACATGAAGGTGAGAAATCATGAGCTGGAACAAGTTTGTCATCAGCACTTCCTAATTTAACAATTCACAATATCCTCACATTTTCTTCACAATATTACTACCTATATTAGCTTGTTATTATAATTACTGCTTCTTTAGTAGTTTTGTTTGAATATGAAGACATGACAAAAGCACACATTCTCATTCAAGAAATAACAGTTTTTGGCACGTAAGTAAAAGAGGCGTAAATTAGTACAAAAAGAAATATCAAAATTACAAACCAGATTTGGTAGCATGATCAACACAAAAACTACAATCAACTGAAATAAAGAAGTTAATGTTTCATGAAAATTATAATTCATGCAAATTATATTCAGATGAGAACATATCCTCATACCTGCTATCACAGCACACATCTCCTTAAAACAACACTTAAGAACCTAAATCATAATGGTGCCCATTATGTAAATAAGACTATAGAAGCATTGGAGTTTCCATAATAAACTGGGCCAATCAAATTTTAAAGTACAATGTCTGGTTTGCCTGAAGTATAGACAACATTTTATGTTTGGTGTGGAGAGGGATATAATTTAACACAATAATTTGTATGATACTTACACTCCCTTTATTCTTTACTTTCTCCCTTGCTTCTCCTGATTTGCAAAATATTTTTTTAAGTAAATAAAAAATACATGTTACATCAATCATTAATAAGACAAGTAGAGATATGCTAAATATAGTTTTATACACTAAGTGCATTTATTGTCTGTGATTTGTATAGTATTACTTGAAACATAAGCATTGCTTTGTTATGAGAAACCTAAGATGAGCTTTATAAATCATTAAAAAATGATGATTCCTTTCCATAACTAATAGAATGGTAGAGTGAAAAGGAATGTGGGCCATAAACTTCTGTGTAATTATTTTACTTCTTTATTTTTATATAAATAAAAACGATGTGACAGAAAAAAAAGTGTCAACACATTTTACACTCTATAAACATATACCCTTTCTAAGACAAGATAGACACTGCAATGTATTCTAGTTGCATAAATACTCATCTTATTTCCTAAATGATTTCATAAAATACAATAAATGTTTCCTAAATGGTTGCATAAAATAATTCTCAGTAAATGGTTGCTGATTTTTGATATAATTATATTTCCTTTATATTTGCACTCATATTTAAATATTACCAACCGAGATTATATAAAAAATATAATTGGTGTCACATCTGCTCCTTATGGAAAATAGAACATATTATTTGAGGTTGTATAATCTAAATTTTAGGCAGGGGAAAAAATTCCACTATAAAATATTACCATATAAATCGTGTATTAAAATGACTGTATAATATGACCCTGTATAAATATGATTTATACAAGAAAGTATAATCAAAAAGGCAAAAAAAAAACAAACAAAAAAAACCCAGTCTTAAAATGTTAACTGTTTTTTTGGTGTTTTGTTTTGTTTTTTGAGAATATGTCACCAAGATTAGACATAGTAAATGGTCTGGTCATTTCTACTGTAAAGTACCAGTAGTATTTGGATGACACCATTCTTTTCTGGATCTTAGAACAATTTATGATGAACGATACTCATGTGAAGATCTGCAGTCAGATTGTGGTACAAGATGGACTGAAATGGTGGTGAAGTAATTGAAAAGTTCTTGGGAGAAAGCCCAGCATCATGGAGGTCATGGATAGAGCCCAACAACTGGAGGGGAAATTGCTCCAAGTTGTTCCATTGTCCCCAACATTCTCCTACTCCTAGGTTCCTTCAGTTACAAAAATATGCAGAATTTAGTATTAATACTTCTGTTCAAACAGTGGATAGTATATACCCAGACATTGGTTAGATATTAGTATCTACACTGGTAACTATCTATTAATTCCACACATTCATTGAGCATTTATGGACTGAAATGGGCTTTTCAAGTGGTATAAAAAAATTCTGTTGCTCCCCTCTTACAGCAGAACTTCCACATGATGTCTCTACTTCCTCCCATTCTATTCACTCTGCGGCCACTTCAAACTGCCCTTTGCCTAATACTCCAATGAAAATGCTCTTGTTACTGTAATAATGACCTCCATGATTATAAATACAAGGGTAATATCTGTCCTCACGTTTCCTGGACTCAAAATTCTAGGAACACAGAATGGCATTGGGAAAACGGCTCTTGTAATATCCCTGCCACCATCCTGCCTGTCCCTTCTCTCTCTCTGCTGATGGCGACTCTCCCTTTAGCCTGGCTTCTAACATTGGCATCTCTCAGAGTTCAGCCGGTTGATGGTGCCCTCATTTATATCTCTAGTCGAGACTTCTGCTAGGAACAACAGACAGCTCACATGTCCAATAGCTGACTGGACATATCCAGTTGGCTTTTTCATAGATATCGTCAATTCCTGTAGCTAAAACATTAACCATCAATTCTCTTTATCTTGCAAATGTATTCTTCTCCTCCCGGGCCTCTCCATTACCCAGAGAGTAGTGCCATAATCCAGAAACAAATATGATCTTCTCATCTTTGATTTCTTTCCTACATGCCTGCCACCCGTTTGAGCTATGTGTCTCTATACTATATTAGTTCTTAGTTTGGTGTCATTAGCGTCCCTCTATGACCATCGCTACCACCTACGCCAGGTCACAATCATCTATTGCCTGTACTACAATCAACGTCATCCTAATTGGTCTTACCACTTCCGCTCTTTCCTCTAAATAATCAATTTCCCCTTGTAATGGTCATATTGACCTTAAAACGTATAACGAACTGAGGAATGCCATTTCAAACAATTCAATGTCTTTCCTTGGCCCTTAAAACAAATCCTAACTTCTTGAATGGCTGATAAGCCCCTGCATGATCTGGTTCCTTTGTATCTCCTGTTACACCAGGCTTATTTCAGACTCAAATTCAACAAGATTAAAAAATAAAAATCATTAAATAATATGACACAGAGAAGCCCAAAAAGAGCAGTTATCAAAAGGAATGTGAATGTGTTTAATTCCTCACTGAAAAATCAAAGTCTATGATATTGGATTAAAACAATAAATTCTAGCTAAGTCCACTTACAAGAGAAATGCAAGTAATTTCACATGAGGAGAACTCAGGCTGCAAGGGTAACTTAAGAGGCTAGATCACCAAAGGCCATCACAGTCCTCTTATGGATGTTTAGGGACGTCATTGCACAGGGAAGTGATGCTTCTAATTAATGGAACCATTATTCAACTAAAAAGGGGATGTCTACATACTTGAATAGAAGCAAAGCTGGAATAAAATATCCCACCTCCACACTTCTCCTGTGAGATACTTTATGTCTTTATAGTTTAAGCCAGCTTTAATTGGATCTTTTGTTCCTTTCAGTGGAAACATTAACTGATGGACCAGGTCATCAACTGTCCACAGAGCCGCATCATAAAGTGTCTGGAGATGAATGTGTTGGATATGTGCTTGAAGGACATGGTGACTTATAAGCACCTTCTAGATATCTGTCATCATGTATTTTTAAGGGAACTTGACTTCTCATCCTTGTTTATATTCACTTCTTCAGTTGTTAAATCCTACTCTCCAGGCCCTCTTTTGTCAGTGGCTTTGGGGGTAACTTCAGCATTTCTACACCATCACTTTCGACTTTATGTAATCCTGCTTAGCTGCACAGAGAGGCATAAATAAATTGAACTGGCTTATCTCTAGATCGTATTTTCCATGCTGGTGATGAGAAAATGGATACCACTCTAGGTCCCTGTTTTTCTTACTAAATGTTGGGGAATGGACCCAGCCTAGCAAATCATTGCCAAGGAAGTAAAGTACTTTGGGGCAGCCAAACGAACAATTTATCATCTGCCAGAAGTCAGTCCTGGCAATGGAATAGAATATCTTTTTTTGAAGATGACATTTTGATGCTATTCAAATACTATGTTCTGTTGTAACTGGAGTTAGTAAAAGAGTCGTGCAAACTTGGGTCGCTTGGTGACCAATCCTATTTTTAGGGGGGAAAATGAGACTTCTTAAAGGCCTTGGACAACTTCCAACTGAGTTTGTCAAGTTGTTTAATATCCTCTATCATTTCGATTTAAAAATGATTATTCCATGTCCTACTTGACTACAGTCTATATGGAAGCTGCTTAAGAGTTAAAGAGAGGCTTCGTCTTATTCTTTGAGTACATAACACAAAGGTAATGGCAAGAAAATACTTCTTTATCCGAGTCAAGGTTAGGATTTGGTGAAAATCAGGGATCTGAGGTGAACCACTTTAAAGAAGAAGCCACTTCATCCCTGCCCTTCACTCCATACTGAGGGCAGTTATGCAAGTGACCAGAGGGGAGAAAAGTGAAGCAAAGCATTTAATTCTTTCTCAGTCCCCAGAGGGAAGCTGGCTGTCCCTCTTCTCTTATCACTCCTCTCTCCTTGGCTGTTAGCTGCTGCTGCTTTTGCTGATCCAACAAACTCCAAAGGCTACTTGGAATCAATCCATTTAAAACAGAAACCAAACTTCTATAGTAAGTAGTGGAGAAAAGCTTTAATTGGAATTTATTTTGAAAAATTAAAGTTTATAAAAATCGACGTATGTTATATGTAACAAAACTTAAAGTTATCATCGTAGCAATTATGAAATCATATGAAATAAAGAATAAACCAGGTTTTGCTTTCGGTGCAATTTTTCCAACAGTTGGAAACGTGTGAGGGCTGTATTAGTTTTCTATTTCTGTGTTACAAATGACGACAACCTTAGCTGCTTAAAACAATACCCATTTGTTAGCTCACACTTCTGTAGGTCAGAAGTCCTACCAAGTGGGCTAGGCTGGGTTGTTTTATGCTCATGGTCTCACAAGGCCAAAATCCAGGCGTCAGCCAGGCAGGATCCTTTCTGGAAGCTCTGGGCAAGAATCTGCTTCCAAGCTCAGTCAGGTTGTTGTCAAAATTAGAGCTCCATGTAGGTTTGGGGCTGAGGTCCCGTTTTCTTGCTGTCAGACAAAGGCCTCTCTGTCTTTAGAAGCCACAATATTCTAATTCTAATATTCTAATTCTAATATTGTCACATCGTGGCCCCCTCTATCTTCATAGAGCAACCGAGCAACAAATCTTTCTTGTAGTCTGACTTTCTCTGACTTCCCCTGCTACTATCAGCCAAAGAAAACTCTGCTTCTAAAGAGCTCGTGATTAGATTAGGCCCACCCAGGTAATCTCCCTTGTGCCATATAAATAACATAATCATGGGAGTACTATCTCATCATATTTACAGATTCCATCCATATTCAGAGGGAGGGAATTTTACAAGGGCAAAGGTCATCTTTAGAATTCTGCCTGCCACAGTGGCACAATATGACATTATTCACGTAGCATTTAACATCTGCAGTAAAACCATAATAACTGTCAAATTGAGGGCATTGCCAGTCTTCCCAAGGGCGAATATTTTAATCCTGTGATACTAAAATTATCAACCTTTGAAGTCTGTATCAGCTCATCATCTTTGTTCATTTTCACTTCTACAGTGGCTGGCAAGTCTTGTCTTTTTTGTTACTGGCTTTGTTAGGGATTCCACTAGTTTTACATAACTTCTGATTTCCGGAAACCCTGTGTCTTTGGCAAGCCATGCAGTTTAATTTTACAATCAATTTGTATTTGTTTCATTGGATTCTGTGCAATATCCTCCAGTCAGTGAGAGATCAGTGGGTAAAGACGCGTGGAGCTGTCGTGTGAGGCACTGAGAGCTGGAACACTCACTCAGGGTCTATACACATCTACACAATGAGGCAGCTGGGATCGGAACTCAGTCTGGTTCTCAAAAACTTAGCCATTATTATTTTAAGCAATTGTCTATTATTGTCCATCCATACTCTGCAGTCTGTTTAGAATGATAATCCTTAATTTTTCTTCCTGACAAAGTGGGTAGAAACCCATCATCTTTTTAAGACCGGCTCAAATTTCTCTTTCCTGGAGAAATCTTCTCGGACCCACTCTTGTCTCTCCATCACACTCTGGCACAACTGATCCCGTTCTACAGGCGTATCCTGTAGCCTTTGGCTCAGACATTTATTACAGTCCTTAGCTGACTGTGTCCAACAAATTAATTAATGTTTTACATCTCAGCTAAAATATAAACATCACCTATAAGGGAGCATGTCATACTTATTTTGAACTATAAGTACAGAGGGTGCCAAAAAATATATACACATTTTAAGAAAGGAAAACTGTATTAAAATTGTAGTACTCAATATATACCGATAAGAAAAGATGAATACAAGTCACGTTTGACTTCTGCAATTACAAGAGGTGCTCAAAGTGGTTACCATCAGCGTCCAGACACTTCTGATTACGGCGAACTACTGCTTGAGCAACGTTGACCAAAGTGTCCACTTGAATACATTTCATTGGCACCCCTGGTATTTAGCGTAATTACTAACACATAATAAACGTTAAATAAATCTTAATAAATTCTAGAGAGAAACTCTAGAGAAATGTTTTAAGATAAATCAGCAGTTCTCAACTAGAGATGACTTTACCCCCTCCCCCTTCACCCCCGCCAAAGACTTTTGTCAACGTCTGAAGACATTTTGTTTCTCACAACTTGTGGGGAAGGAGGAGGAATGCTGCTGGATCTATGTGTAAGGGTCAGGGATGCTGCTAAATCTCTTTCAATGAGCAGGACAGCTCCCTACTCACACCAAAAATATTATCCAGCTCAAAATGTTAATAGTGTTAAAGTTGAGAAAAGCTGAGCTAGATAATATGTAGAGAGAGTCAGACCTTGGATCCTTGGATATGGAGAAAAAAGAAGAAGAGAAGTGAGAATTGGGCAATTTCTTGCATTTCTTTAATCACAGAATTTAAGGAAGCCAACACCATATTGGAACACTGACAAAAGTTAGTCTGGGTCAAAATGTTTACTGTTCATACCCTCAGTACTCATGGTCACCCTGGTAACAAGAACTGCTATTATTGTAATGCCACAAAGACAAGGAAAGTATACAGTAGTTGCAAGTGGGGGTGCATTTGCTCTGGTTAGTTTCACTGGAGAGAGGAGGAGTTTGGAAGAAATTTATGCGTTAAACAAACAAACCTATGAAAGGAAAGAAGAATATGGCATCTTAAAAGAGGATAACTTGAATGTAGGTGCCAGGGAGTGTGTCTGTATGTTGCTGACATGTTGCTTCTCCCACTGATGCTGGTGAAGTTAGCGTAAAACAGTAATTCTCTATGTGGCTCCTTGGCACCAGCCAAGAAATGCAGGTTCTCATGTCCCGTTCCAGACCTACTGAATCAGAAACTCTGGGGATGAAGCCTAGCAATATATATTTTAACAAGCCCTCCAGGTAATTCTGATACATGCATGTAGGTAATAAATAATATACTTGCTTATCATGTTTCCTCATCTGTTTTTCTCACTGACATCATGGCCTGGAAGGAGCTCTGGGCCAGGCAAGGTCCACTTCACTGATGGCCTGTGTAGGATGCTGGGGTTTGAAGCTATCAAGGCTGTTTCTTAGCCTATTTGCCCTGCATTGCAATAATACTCTACCAAGACCTTTGCGGTCCTTCACATACTAATCCACTTACTCCAGCAACAGCAATACAGTAGACATGATCAATCTGTTTCATAAAAGTGAGGAAACAGCCAAAAGAGATTAAGTAACTTGCCTGAGGTCATGCAGCTAGTTATTATTGAGGTAGGAATAGAATCTAGTTCTCCAATATAATGGGGGAGCAAAAAAATGTATACACATTTTAAGAAAGGAAAAACAACTGTATTAAAATTGTAATATTCAATATATACGGATAACAAAAGATAAGTAGAAGTCATGTATATACATATTTTTTGGCACCCTCTGTACTACGAAACAGTGGATTTCTGATGACGGAGGCACTGAACAACCTGGCCATTTCTTTATTAGGCAATAATCAACTTCCTTAAATTAGATTTCCTAGTATCCTTGATTTTAGTAAGAAAACCAGGACCATACTGTCATAGAGTATGCTGCAACATAGGTTATGTAGTTACAGTTTGTTTTGTTAGGAATTACAGATTACATAAAACATTGTGTTAAGGCTGAGTCTACTTAAGTCAGGGATCATTATTTCTATTTCATGTATGAATATTGGTAATTATGCATGAGAGAATAAAGTTGCTAAATGTTTCAGAATAGTACCTAAAAGTACTGGGATGAATTTAACAAATGTATGTGTTTTTCTGTCTTCTAGTCTTTATAGAAGCTCAGCAAGTAAATTTAGAACTTGTTCTGAACATTTTAAAAATAAAATTTCTTCTTCTCAGTCCTAAAAATGAGTCCTATCAGAACACCCTCTTATCTTTATTTTTTTTGTGTGTGAAAATATAGGGAATCCAAACACCTGATAGAATGGGAATAAAAGAGACTTGAAAGAAGGTTCTTTTGCAAAAGTCATATGGAAAACAGATACTTTGATTTTATGCAAATGATAAGGGAATTTGCAATAAGCTTTTGGGTTACACCAATGGGAAAAAGATAAAGGATAACAAACAACATGGTGGAAGAAAAGAATGGGCAAAGATTTGTGAGGAGGATTTCATTCTCCTAGGAGAGTACCAAAGAATTTCAAAAGAAATGTCATGAAGAAAAGTCAACAAATTCAAACTACTTTTTCTTATTTGCCTGAAAGATTCCAGAGTAAATGTGCCAAAAGTACAATTTGCTTTTGCAGAAGTACAGTCCATTGGATATTATTTTTCTCAAGAATTACTACAGATGAATGGATAAAGAAGATGTGGTACATATACAATGGAATATTATTCAGCCTTAAAAAACGAAGGAAATCTTGTCATTTGTGACATGGATGGACCTTGAGGGTATTATGTTAAGTGAAATAAGTCAGACAAAGACAAATATCACATTTCACTTATATGTGGAGTCCAAAAAACAAAACACAAAAACAAAATGAAAAATACTGGAATTCACAGATATAGAGAACAGACTGGTTGTCGCAAGAGGTAGGGTGGGGCATGAGCAACAGAGGTGCAGGCTTCCCGTTATAACTTCCAGTTATAAATTAAATAAGTCTTGGGAGTTAACGTACAGCAAAATTCTATAGTTAATAATACCATACTGTATATTTAAAAGTTGCTAAGAGTGTAAATCTTAAAAGTTCTCATCGCAAGAAAAAAATTTGCAAGTATGCGTGGTGATGGAGGTTAACTACACTATTGTGATGATCATTTCATAATATAACAAACATCGAATCACTATATTGCACACCTGAACCTAATATATGTCAATTATATCTCAACTAAAAGAAAAAGAGCTACTACATACCAGTTACTCGAAGTCTACCTGTACCAACCACAGCTTCTTCCTCATCCACGGTAAACAGTGGCTTGCCTTCCTTGGATTTGATCTGAAACTGTTGACTCTGGACTTCTACCATTTTGGGACCTGAAGGATTAATTAAAACAGTTTATTATAAAGTGTGTACAATATGCAGTGTCATAATCTCTGTTTTTACACATGGCATATCACCACGCAATATCAAATTCCTAAACATTTAGGATTTGTTACTAATCGTTTTTTTTTTTCTGATACTATGATTAAATGTTGTAAATCCTAAGCCTAAATCTACTATATTATTAAAATTCATTTATGTCAAACCTGTGCTAATCTATATCAAATCTATGTATGAATAAATTTTTTAAAAGTCAATTTTTTTCAGTTTTTTAAAACTTGCCCAAGATAATATAATGCTTCCATTCATATTATGTAAATCTGCATTCTTTTGACTGTTAACCAACTAAGAATTTTGTATTCTGAAATGTGAAATTTGGGAAAGACCATTTTATGAATGGCTCACTTTAATGGACAAAGTTAATCCAGAAAATGAGTCTTACTCAGATTTACTCCTTTGCCCCTGTCCTCAGAAGATGTCACCATGGAAACAGACATCACCATGGAAGAACACCCTCAAGTTCCTGCTCTTCCCCTTCACCTAAGGCATTTTTGTCTTCTTTACTCCTTCTTTCTTTTTATTTCAGTGACAGAGGCATCCCTTTCTCCTCCAAGCTTAATTCCTTTAAGTAAGCTTTCAATCCATTGCCTTCCAAATCGTCACTGTATTCAGCAAATGTTTAATGGGTGCTACTATTAGTCAGACACTGGGGATACTGTGTCCTCATGGAGCGTACGAGATCTTGTTCAGTTTCTCTCATCCATACACTTAGATTCTCATCATTTTATGTTTCATAATTTCTCTTTGTGCTTCCAGTCTTTCAGACCCCAGCAGCATAAGCAATGACTCTCTCTAGGACACAGCTTTCAGCACGTGCCTAAGGAAATACAAGTGTTCCCTAGTTCTTTTGCATGTTAGTTTTATAGTCTTATTTAGAAAATAAATTTACTGAGATAATGGATAGCTTACAGTTTTTGTGTATGTGTCCCTGACAGTAAGCTGATGGATACCTGCTAGAAATTAAATAGAAGCTTTTTAATTAGTATATTAATCCATTTTGGACAACTTCACCCACATATTCTTATGATATTTCATTAATTTGTACCTCAAAATCCTTCAATCATTCTTCATTTAAATGTGTGTGTGTGTGTCACTTGTAAAGTAGAACTCATTTTTTCCTCTATGTTTTATCTTCTTTCTCTTAAGGAAGCCTATCTTAATTTTTTTGATACTTGCTTGTATTTTTGCTCTTCTGAGCTTTCACTCAGATTCATTCACCCAGTGATTCAGTGTCAGCACTTACCTCTCTGAGTCACTGATATATCTTACATATTTATCATTTAAACACTGATTTGCATTGAATGATGAATATGAAGTTATCTTAATTTAAAATTGAGAGAGAAAAAACTGGAATAATTTATCCAGTAAGAATTTTGCTCATTGGAGTTCCCATAAGAATTTTAGGAGGCTTTATTACATGAAAGGGGTTAAACTAAATGATATTTTTTTTGGAACCACTGTTTCACATACACTGATGAAATCTTCAACAAATAAGTTTAGTTGCATAATTTTTATCAGTAACAAAGCCATATAAACCCTTGCTTAAATCCAAGAAAATGCAGGAAAGTGGAGTCTATTCCATTCCACACAAATTTATCGCATGTTTTTTTAAGTTCCAGTTTCCATGCTGAGAATTGAGGCTATGTAAGTGAGTGAGATGTAGCTCAGAACTTAGGAGTTCGTAGTCTATAGAAGAAAAAAGAATGTAAACCTAGTTCCAGGACAATGTGATAAGTGCCATGATACAGGCATGGACAGTGCTCAATGAGAACCCTGACAAAGAATTCATGGTCCATCCTTGGGGGTCAGGCTGGCACCAGGTGGGAGATGATACCTGAGCTGACCTCAGAGAAACAGCTTATGGTTCCCTGATGAAGGGGGAAGGAGGCACACCAGGTACAGGGAACTACTTGAGCAAAGGCATAAAGATGAATAAAATTTCATCTTCATTTTATTAAAATATATAGACATTGAATGTTAAATTTAAATATGTTTTTCCACAGAAGAAAATGTTCTTCAATGATAAGAAGCCCATAATTACAGGGATAATTATCTCTTAAAATAATTGAGTGTGTGAGTCATCTTTTAACTTTTATCAGTTTTCTACTAGTTTTTATAGCCTAGCTGGACCTGGATTAGAGTTGAGCAAGTAATTTTCTTTTGCAGCAGAGTTCTTTAAGAAATAGAATTTAAATTCTATCTTGGTAATTAAAAAAAGGAGCTATCTGGTAAAATAAAATTTGTCATGAAAGGCTTCAGTACAGAGAAGGAAATAAATAAAAAATAAAGGAAATAAATATAGTAAGGTTTTATGATCTGATGGATTAAGTTTGTGAAATTGGCTGAAGGGTTTTTCTGGTGAAAATACAATCAAATTCTTCCTAACATACAATATGTCTCATTAACAGCCTTCCCTGCCTAACTATGATAGCTTGAATTTAAGATACCGTCATGTAAAAACAAATATCAAACCCTGCCAACTCGTCTGAGCACAACTTGCATACTTCTGGGTGTGTCTTATCTTCAAGCTAACCAGAATTATTATTTGAAATAAAAATAAAATTAACTATAGTAACCAGAGCTGCATTTATAACTGGTGCATTGTTGTTGATTATGATTTGCTATCTTTTAGTTCAAAGAATTGAAATGCTAGCTATTAGTGCTTGCTTTTCAGTGCTTGGTTTCTTCTGGAATTTAAGACTTTTGGTTTTGATTGTATTGTTTGCCAATTTTAACTGTGGTTTAGTAATAAACAATTATTCATTTAATTAAATGGGATTAATTTGTCCAGTTAACAACGATTACATTTTAATATGCGGATTGGCTAAATTTAACTTCTTTCAGGAAGTGTCAGGCTGGAATGACTGTGATTGTGGGTGGTCATTTACTGAAAAGAATCTTGAATTTGGTGAGCTGAGTTATATTCCCAGTTCAGGGTTCTCAACATAACAGAGGCTTTCCAACCAAAGGTTTAACAGGAATCACTACTTTTAACAGTCTATTAGGCATGAAACACTAAGATTAAAACTCAAGATTTGAGGTAAACAGTTTAAACTAAATGGGACACTTTTTTTCTTTTAGTAAATTTCTTGTTGTCAAAAATAGGAACCGTATTTGCAACAGTTGGAACAGTTACTGGCATGCCTTAATTTAAGGAAATCTGGTAAGAGAGAGGAAGGGCTAGTGGAAACGCGCCTGGCTGAGAGAAGCAAGTCTTGGGGTCATTCCTGGTTAGGCTTTTCTCCCAACTAGCTGCGCATTCTTGAGCAAAGCAGCTTTTCAGTTTCTTTCATCCATGAAACTGGGAACAGATTTATATTATCTCTAACTCCATTGCGTCCTATATGGAAATCCACATTTAACAAAAAATTAAGTGAGGAAATAAGTTTTTGTATTAAATCATTTTTATAAGAATATAAAATGAATCTTTTAGTTTTGTATCTCCTAAGAAATAATTACATATTTTTTACATGTTATTAATTACTTGACAGCATATACAAACTAACACATAGGCATTCAATGTTTTTTGAATGAATGACAAAAGAGGAGCAACAATCCCTCAAACATTTAAAAGCTAGTCAAAGAATTTTAAGAAATGATGATAACTATAAATCATAATACTATATAATTAATCAAGTACATATGATCTGATTTAGACAAGTCAGAAGAACACGTGTACTGGATAAACTCAGGTTAATCTGAGTTTTAACCTGAGATCCACTGAGAATTTCATTGGACTTATTGATCAAACAAACTTCCAAGCAAGAGAGAAATACAATTCATTATTGAGAATAAGTAATAAAGATTAAAACAGAACATAAAATATGAAGTTCTCGTATCAGTATTATGAAAAGGAATCATCAGCTTAATATATAGCTATAGTTTCCAGTGTAACATTATTCTATTTTGTAAAAACAGCCATTAAAAAAGAGAGACACTGGCAGTTACCAGATTGTGTTGGCAGTACACTTCTCATCTATTTTCCCATAATCAAAAGAGCTATCCAGTTGCTTAGGTTTAGCATATCTGTAGCATGTTGAGAGTGTACAGGATGTATACATATTAGAGGTACTTTGTTGTGAATTTAGGATTTGTGAAGTTGAAGACTGAGTTGTTGGTGTTGAGAGCTACAGCCAATCAGGTGGAGAACCAGGAAGATTCTGGAAGTCCCAGAGAGTTAGAACTGAGGCAGCCGTCATACTCAAGAAAAAGGATGGGCAAATATACACTGGAAAGGAAGGGTACATGGGGAGAAGGATGGAGGGGATGGAGAGAGGGGTGGGGAAAGGGAGAGGGAGGGAGAGAGAGAGAGGGAGAAAACTTTTAGCTCTTAGCCTCTGATCCCTTTTCTTTTGAGGCCAACTAATTTGGTTCCTTTACTTTGGTCTCTGCGAGATCCTTTTGTATCCTGCAATAATTATTATGTTTCTTATACTACCTTGGATGGACCTCTATTTCTTGGAATCAAAATAACTTTAATTAAAATACTTCAGACTGCCCCCCCCCACCCCACCTCATGTTAACTATTCTCTGTGGTCAACACAGCATGATATTTAGAAAATTCACACTTTGATGGCTCATAAATAACTTTAAATTCTTCAGAAGGAAAAACAAACTTATCCACTCAGCACACTAGTCATGGACCACGACCACGCAAAGCACAGTGATGGAGCTGGACTCACCCACTTTTAATCTGCCTGTGACATTTCCTTCAGAGTTTCGTGCATTTACGGTCACATTCTGAGTAGACTGTAGAAGCAGAGAAGAGTCCTAGGAAGGGATTTACAAAATGAGTCAATTATACACCATTTAAAATCTAAAGACCATATCTCTATATTTGTATATAAATTTAAGATTTATGTAAAATAATTTCTCCAGAGTCACAGGTCCTGTGAGCCTGTAAATTTGTTTTTACAGAACTATTTTTTTAAAGTTTGAATTATAGTATGTTAAAGGGGTAAATTATTACTTTTTTTCATAAAATATAATAATCTCATGGGCTTATCGTGTTTATGTGCACTGGTTACCATGCGTCAAGTCGGTTTTCACAGCGAGGACTGAAAACAATCAAGTTTTATTGTGTTTTTTTCTTTTTCCAAAGAATTAAAATTTCATTTTTATTATTTATGACATGATATATTTTAGGAAGATAAATGAGAGACTGGT
Source organism: Rhinolophus ferrumequinum (assembly GCF_004115265.2). Lineage (NCBI taxonomy): Eukaryota > Metazoa > Chordata > Mammalia > Chiroptera > Rhinolophidae > Rhinolophus > Rhinolophus ferrumequinum. The sequence goes on along the minus strand of NC_046287.1, from coordinate 96,762,866 downwards.
TAGTTCTTCCATATAAATACCATGTTACTTATTTTTAAAATTCAAAGGCTCCTCACAATTTCAAAAGAGCTTTTAAAATTTGTTGGATGCCTATTTTTTCGAGCTTTTGTTGGAAGATAAAGTGGCTTTATTAGCACGTTAGTGCTTTCTGCAGTATCAGTTCTGAATGGGTGGCTTTGTTTTACAGAAGATTGCTTGCTTTCATATAAAGTTTTCTTCAAAAGGAATGCAGTAATTTGGCTCTTGGATTCAGGTGGGTTTATGGTTCACTCAGAGGGAAGCAAACACTTCCAGAGTCATGAGGAATAGTGTGATTTTTTTAGGAGGAAAGAAGTTCCTCTAGCAGGTCAGAAATTGTCTGACTTGCTTTGTGGAAGCAGAAAGATTTACCAGCCTCTCATCTTATCCAACAATGTGACCTTAATAGTTGATTTTGCAATGTTATAAAATAACTAGAATGATAATGACTTAACAATTTACCCACAATTTTAGCATCCATCCTCTCATTTCAGCCTTCACATTTTGAAGTTGGCACCATTACTCCTAATACATAGATGAGGAAATTGAGTTCAGAGAGACTGAATTATAGCTCACCCAAAGTCACAACTAGCAAGTGACAGTTCCATGATGGAACCCTGTCTTTAGATGACAAGTTCCGTGCTCTTTTCTACCATTCCCCTGGAACGGGAGGACAGGGCTCAGGTTAGAGCTGTGAGGTCTACTTTCCCATGCTTAGAAAACATAAGCTACTCTGGGAACCGCTCTGGTTGTCGGATCCAATGGACACTCTCAAAGCCTTTTCTTTTTCTGCCTTCTACTGTAGGGGTTGGAAAGGCTAATTGCTTTCTCAGCCTGTCTTGCAGCTAAGGGGACCCAACTGACACAATTCTGGTCCATGAGATAGATGTAAGCTGACATCTGCTGGGAGTGGGCTGGGGTTTCTAGGCAAGCTTTTGCTTTCCTGATGAAAAGGATACATACACGGGCACTGCACATTTCCCTGGCCACATGCTGTGGATATAGCCTAGCAGAATCTAATGACCACGGGGCAGCAGAAGCATGAAAGGTACTGTTCCCAATGTTGGTGAGTGCAGAACTGACATTGTAGCTGCCCCTTCTAGCTTCTAGTTATGTGAGAATAAAAGTTCATCATTTATGCACTACTGGCTAGATTTTGTTACAGTATAAAGCAGAAATTGCTCTGTAACAATATTAACTAAATGATGTAAATATTACCTCAATTCTTAATAAAAGCTCTTATATTGAATTGCACTTGCTCTTTAATCTACATTTTTTAAAACTACCTGAAAATAATCAACAGGTACAGTTTTTTAAAACTGCAATATTTATTGTGAAGTCGGGGCATTTCCAATTTCTAGGTGAGGAAGCTGAGATCCAAAGCTTGTAAATGAGTTTTTGAGTTTTCATAATTAGCTAGTGATGTCCTTTAGAAAAATTTTATGCCATTTATATAATAGAATGACAGCACGGTAGAAACATTTGATTTTTCCATTCATCTGAGTTGAATTCTGACTGTGTTTATTGGACATAAACAATGTATCATTCAACACTATATTTAGCCTTTGGCAGTAGATAAAAGAGTCACAGGACATGATATCTTTTCTCCAGAGTGTGTGACCTAGATAAAGAGCTATGAGAGAAATACATAAAAAGGCAATTAACAGTGTAAGGATGTGTTGGAGGGCACAAGTAGAGACCACAACTGCCTTAAGAGTTTTTAATAGTCCCTTTTGGCCACTTCATATATGGACATAATTAACAACTTCAAATTTGAATGTATGAATACGGGAATGGCAGAGGCTTATTTAGTCATTGAAGCAGCATATGTATGTGAAGAAGTCTGCCAAACAGTCTATGGAAAAATTATATTTATTGGCATAAAGTTATGCATAATATTCCCACCATTTTTCGAATGTCTGTGGGATCCTTTAGTGTCCTCTCTGCCATTTCTGATATTGGTCCTTTGTATCCTCTCTTTGTAATGATTAGTCTGGTTAGAGGTTGATCAATTTTTATTGATCTTCAAAAACAGCCAGCTTTTGGTTTCATTGATTTCTCTCTATTGTTTTTGTTCTCTATTTTTTGATTTCTGCTCTTTATTCTTTCATTTCTTCTCTTATGTTTGGTTCAATCTGTTCTTCTTTTTCCCAGTTTCTCAAGGAGGGTGCAGAAGTCATTGATTTTCTTTTTTTCTAATATAGACATTTAGTACTATAAGTTTTTCTCTAAGCACTGCTTTAAACCACATCCCCCAAATTTAATTTTTTCATTTTTAATCAGTTCGAAATCCTTTCTAATTTTTCTTTTTATTTCTTCTCTGAACCATGGATTGTGCATAAATGTTTAATTTCCAAATACTTGGAACATTTTTAGATACTTTTGTGTTACTGTTTTTTAATTAAATTCATTGTGGTCAGATAACATATGTTTATGATTTGAATACTTTTAAGTTTACTGAGATTTGTTTTATGGTCCAAAATGTTATCTTGGTAGATATCTGTTGTACATTTGAAAATAATTTGCATTCTGCTGTTGGAGAGTACTATGTAAATGTTAATTATATCAAGTAGGTCGACAATGTTGTTCAATTCTCCTATATCCTTATTGATTTTCTGTGGATTTGTTCTATGAGTTATTGAGAAAGGGCTATTGAAATCTTTGACTATAAGTGTGGATAATTTTATTTTTTTCTTGTAGTTCTATCAGTTTTGCTTCATGTATCTTGAAACTCAATTTACTTTAAAAAAAAATTCCAGGTGTTATACTTTTTAATCTCTAGAAGGTTAATGTGGGTGTTTTTCTGTCCTTCCATCTTTCATGTCACTATTTAACATGTTCGTGCTCTCCTTGACTTCTGTGCCAAGATGGAACACACTTTTCTTGAGCTTTGTTCTGGGAGACAGTAAGTCACTTGGAAAAAGTATGATACTTTCAGAGCTTCTTGTTTAGCTTTGTTATATGGGACAAGACCAGCATTTATTCTAATGTTGATCTTGTGCCACTCCTGACCTAACACCTTCCTGAGCATTCTACCTGATGCCCCATGACCTGCGACATTTTCCCACTCTGGCTGATGGGAATATGAGCTATTCCCAGATCTGTGTGAACTCCCTCCTCTGTCCCTATCGAGTGGTTATTTAATCACTCTCAGGGAGCTTCCTCTCACACAGGCACTGACAAGAACTTACGTATAGACTTGGTGTGGGGGGTGGTGAAGAGAGAGTGAACGCCCTGTGATCTCTGGAGCTCTGTCAGTATGTGGCAGTTCCCTCCTCTATGGAACGCTGTGAACTTTGGGTGGGCTGGTTTTCCCTGGACTCCCTACCCTACCTCCTTAACACAGGGAGAATACCTGCCTCTGCAATGATCACCCTCAGCCAACATAACTCTGGGGGGGAAAAGGCTAAGTTCCAATATTTGAATTCTTTTTTCGCATCTGATTTCCCTTTTTATAAAAGTTTGTGTTAATTTCTCATGTTTCTATACAACAGCGCTGATTAATACAGTGAAATGCCATCATGATTGATGTCCGAATAAGTGTATCATATGAATAAACTCACAGAATCAGGCTCATACAGGTATCAGCCTGTGACATCCCAGGTCATTCGCCTGCTCCATCTATCAACTGAGACATTACCAGAAGTAACACAGCAGTGCCTAATGACTGCTTATGTGCTTTGTACTCTCTAGGATTTAACCACTGCGCTCGGTATTTATAAGTTTTAGGTCCTATCACTTTGTAGTTGGTAGGAGAGCTTGGTGATTGTTCTGATATCTAGTTTAGGAATGTATTTCATCTCTCTTACGGAGGCCGGCCTTTTGTTTCCTTTCTAATTGCCCTAGAATGGCTGGGACAGCCCCTGCATGTAGGAAACACTGACATAAGTTTTCATATCTGAAAGATGGGAGGGAAATGAAGACTGTACTATTCATACAATGGGTGAGTTATAGTTGGATGAATTTTAACATTTTAGATTTTACCACCTAATATCTAGCAAAATATTGGTCTCTACGACAGCGTCCATAGCATCATATGAGGAAAAATAGAACATATTACAAAAATTGTTTGACTATATTTTGTGTTTGGCTGTACATGTTATAAATTTCATGAGAGAAATGAAGACAATACTGAGGCAGATGGACTTTAAAGTCACACAATTATTTAATGGTGATATTTCATCTATTTATGGAGAATCCTACAGGACCTGATCTGTAATTAGTATAACTACTGCAGAACATACTACCATGAAACTAATTTCTTTCTAAGCTTGTCAGATGATTTTAAATGCCTTGAAAGAAGTATGTTGAATTTACCTGCACAAGTGGAAAGAAGTTTAGGTTGTTTTTGATAAAGGTTTTAATTACCAAATCGTTATTATAGTCTAAATTACTGAGGCCACCAAAATCAGTGCTGAATCACATGAAAATGGACTCTTTTTAGAATATTATGTCAGAAATAAGTTCCACAACCTAGGAGTCAAGCTTTTTATAAAGAGTGTCACATGAATGTATGCGCATGTATATATTTTAAGAATTCTGCTCTGAAATATACTGAATTTCTGTAGTTCACCATTATTTGTCTTTCATAAAACACAAATGATTTAAATGATTCATCATTTTCTTACCACTCTCGAGTGTATTTCTTTGACATACAAGGGGAATAAAAATTCAGATTCCCCTTCCAGGCGAAGCCCGTCTTTTGTAACACGCAAGTGACCCATTCCTGTCTGTTAAAAAGATGAGACAACAGAGATTTTGTTATTGATTCTTTTTCCTTTCTCTCTTATCACCTTATATTACATGTGCATTTTCATAAATTTCCTATCTGCACTTTTCTGTATTTCTCTCAAATGCTTTATTTAAAACTTTTGTTGCTTTTATTCAGTATACAGTATTTTATTAAGTGTTATATAAATACAAAGTCCTATTTAGGGAAATATGTATAACATTTAAAGAATCTCTTTACCAAAAACCCTCAAGATCCCACCACCATGTAATAAAAAGAATCTTACCATTAGTATTTAAAATTTTTTAAAAATTAAGATGCAATAAAGTGGACTCTTGGGATGTACAGTTCTGTGAGTTTTAATACATGTCAACAGATAGAACAGTTCCATCGCCACTACCCCCCAAAATACCCTAAATACCTTTTTAAGGCTTCAAGTGTATCATGTGAGTTCACAAAACAGCAAATATTTATTGGGCATTTCTTAAGTGAAAAGCAAGATAGGAGGATGTGGAGCTCTATTCAAGGTGCCTTCTCTCAAGAAGTTTCCAGTCACAAAGAATTACCAGAAAAAAATAGAGAGAATTCTGGAAATCACCAACCACCATCGTACGATTAAAATCTTGTGGACGTTTAAAATTTCACTTCCTTTGCCTTCTCAGCAGCACCCAACACTGGACCTCATTGAAACATTATCCTCATTTGGTTTCCATGACACTGTCCTCATCTAGCTGTCCTCCTACTTCAGTAAACACTCATCCTTGTGTCACATTCATCTGCCTCTCCCCAGCCTGACTGCTGGCTTCCTCAAGCTCAGTCCTAGGCCTTTTCCTGGCATTCCCTCTCTGACCATGCCCTCGGCTTCCATTACTGTCTCAGTGTGGAAGACACACCCATTGTTAGTTGCAGTTTAGATTCTGTCTTCTGAGCTCCATACACACACACACACACACACACACACACACACACACACACACCACACGAATGATTGCCTGTCTTCCCCTTTGAAGGTCTTGGAAGCACCTAAATTCAACAAATTGAATCTTGATCTTCCTTCCCTTTCTTCTCCCAGGATAGAGCCAGATAAAAAAGAGAGCAGAACGGTGGAGAGAATGAAACGAAGACATTAAGGGACACTTTATACAGGGACAGATGATTTCCAGGACAGAGATGGAAACCGAGTGTCCTTATGTCCTTATGACTTTGATTAAATTTCGTTAGAATGTTATCCCTCTCTCTCTCCACTCCCATAGCTCTAGAAATCATATCCCTGTCTCTCTCTACACCCCTCAGGGACCGTGCCTTTCACCTGGATAATCAGCAACCCCCCGAGGGAGCAGAAGGCAACAGCCCAGATGAGTAATGGTCATAGGATCCCAACCTCTGGCAGCTAAAGCTAACATCTTGACCTAAGATGTGTTTCAGCTCCTGAGCCCTGGGGGGGCCAACTTCTGGCTACTTTCCCCTGAGACCAGACAGAGGGACGCCAGAGCAGACCTCAGAGCTGTCCTCAAGACCTGAAGAATGATTCCTCACCTTTGTTTCATCTCCGACCAATCAGCTCCCAGCAGGAACCCAAACCACTACCCATCGCGTCTTGTGACTTTGTCCTTTACAATCGGTAACCTACAAGCTATGGGAGAGTCAGGTCTTTGAGCGCTAGCTCGCCTATGTCTCTGGGCTTGGTGCCATTGCCTTACACAAACCTCTACTTTCTTTGCTGCAATCTCCTGTTTATGTCTCCTTTGGCTTGATGTGTGCAGACAAAACGAATCCCCTGAGTTTTGGTAACATGATATGTTACTCTGAACTGATGCGACAGACTTCTTTTCAAGAACTCCGCTGGTTGACAAGCCCCAATACCAAGAACCAAATTCAACGTGTGATCACATACTCTGTGAGTTTCTCTATCTGTGGACCACCATACGGTACTCTTCCCATAGGTTGGGAGCAGTGGTTTTGGCACTGTGCTGGACGGAAGCCCCTCATGGTGCTGGGCCTGCGCCAACCCCCGCCACAGGCAGAGAAGCCCTCCGGAGTCTCTCTTACAAGTGTGATTCAGGGTGTAGTTTGGTCTGAAGAAAGGGCTCTGAGTCTAAAGAGTGAAGTACTATTTTAGTTTCTCACAGGATCCAACCGTGCATTTGTAAAGCATGGTTTACGAAAATAAACCAACATTAGAAAAAAATGATTAAATTCATCATGGGTGGATAGGTAGTGTAAGCCTTGACAGTTCTTTATGTATTCTTTTTTGTAATGGATGTGCTTGACTTTAGCTTTGATTGAGGAGACATCCATTGAAAAGACAGCATTCTGCAATAAAACACTGCCAGCCACAGGTCAAACAGCCAGGCCACCGCCCCCACTGAGGCTCTTTTGTTTTAGAGATCTTGGTTGATTTCAATAACTGACCGTTTGGGCCACTTGTTTGTTTTCCCTTCCAGTGCTTTAAATTCCCCCTCTTATGGTATTTTTTATTTTTAGTTTCAGGTGTACAAACCAATGTAATAGTTAGAGATTTATCATTTATATCCCTCACACAGTGATGACCCCCTCCCCCATCTACTACCCCTCTGACATCGCACACAGGCATTACATTTCCACTGTCTCTATTTCTAATGCTGTACTCCGCTTCTTGTAACCATATACATATATATGGTTATATATATATACATACATACATATGTATATATATATGTATATGGTTACAAGAAGCGGAGTACAGCATTAGAAATATATATATATAATTGTAGTTGAATGTCAACCCCCTCTTATGTTTTAAATTCACCAATAAAGGGGGGGGCCCGGTGAAATACTAGGTCCTCCGCCTTCACCCCAATAAAAGCAGAACCCCATCCCCAGCACTCTCTTTCACTACTGGCCACCTCGCTGTGTGGCGCCCGAGGTGTGCGGTGGAATTTCCAGGTCTTGCTAAATAACAAACCTGTATCTTTTCAAAGTTTCCTGATGGTCATCGCTGAAGGGCATCTTTCAATCATAATAAGAACCATCAAGGGCTGGTCCAGCCACAAAATTGGTTATTGACAGGCTTAGACCAGTAGAAAACAGGATAATAAGCCAATTTTAGCAAGTGATTCCATCAAGAATGTTACATCCTAGAAGTAACCAAACTATAAATTCTAATCTGAAAATCTGCTGCTAAATTTCTGGGTTCAAGTGAACAAATGCTAGGAGTTGTCTGGATCCTATTTTGCTGTATCAGGAAATAAACAACAAAAACTAACGCTGATTTTAGCCTCTGAAGTAGCTAATTCCCATAATCCAATTGCGAAAACTAATTGTTTCTTGTCATGTGTCATTTCCTCCTCTGGTTGTTACTTTCCTTATTTGAAAAGTGAGGGAATTGACTTGAGTCTCTTTTTACCTATAATGTTCTCTGATTTTAATAAAGTGAATCAGAAACCTCTGCAAACAACAACTATACAATGCTTGAAAACACAAGAATATGACTGTTTTTTTGAGGTCAGGTATGTTGAGGTAAAATTTACAAACAATAAAATTTACCCTTTTTAGTGAACATTTCTGTGAGTTTTCACAAACATACACAGTTGTGCAACCACAACACAAGATACAGAACAGTTCTGGAAACCATAAAAAATGCCCCTTTATAGTCACTCTACCCCCCACCCCTCAACCATGTTCCTTGGCAACCACTGCTTTCTGTCTCTATAGTTTTGCTTTTTTCAGAATGTCATATACATGCAATCATATAGTATGTAGCCTTCTCAGCCTGGCTTCTTTCACTAGAGTACCACATTTGACATTCATCCATGCAACATGTTGTATCAGTAGTTTGTTTCTTTTTACTGGTGAGTAGTATTCCACTAGATGACTGACTGCACCATAGTCAGCGGAAGGACATTTGGGATGTTTCGATGACTAGGAAAAAGCTGCTATTTATTTCTATGTACAGATTTCCGTGTGAATGTATTATAATTTTCATTTCTGTGCAAATATCTAGGAATGGATTGCTGGGTTGTATGGTTAAGCTTAGAAGAAACAAGAAAATGAAGATTTATTTTTGTATATATATGGAAAACTGTAAGTTCACACATATTTCAATTTCAATCCAACACCACAGGGTTTAACTGGGTTTTCTCTTTCTGTATTTGTACCTCCCTTTTTCAACAGTGACAAATTTGGCTCCCACGACTCATTCACTTACTTATCTGACCACTCCTTCATGTTTTCCTACTCCTACCTCCGCTACCACTCTCGCCCTGACACACCTGCTTCCTCATTCTACTTGGGCTCCACACCCTTTCCTTGGGGTTCTCCCATGCTGAGGGGTGCTACTCGCCCCTCTGGGCCCTGACATTCAGTGCTGGGTTATACTTCTCCATAGATGCCCTCTTCACACAGCTGAGGCTCCAACACCCTGCTTTGGGCCACCGCAGGTCCTTAGTCTTCTGACACAGGAGTTTTACATAGTTTGACACTACCTCCTTACAAAGCAACTATCATTGTTTAAGTGAGAAAATAGTAATTTTACAGTGAAGAAGCCTGGGTCTTTCATCAAGGGTTCAAAGTGATGGGCCAAGGAAAAAATCTGCTGTGCTGATGAAAATCCTGAATTCCTGAGGGTGGAGTAGAAGGGCTTCAGGAGCTGGGGCAGGATGGATGCAGGAAACAGGATAATGTATGAGCAGAACTTAGAGTGCAGGAAGTAAGGGTGGGGAGGCGAGGGCTGCTTATGGAGATCAACATTAATAGAGATGAAAAGAAAACGCTCATCAATTGCAGTGGCAGATAGTGGAGGCAAATCTGTGAGGGCGAGGGAGGCAGTCAGGAGGGTGAGTGACTGATGCTCCCTACTGACCCTCGTCTATAACGGGAAAGTCTGGAGCGGGGTGGCTACAGGCCCTGGGCACCAGGTCCGTTCTTGACTCCAACAAGATGGGGCAGACCTGCCTGGATTTGTGGGGCTCTCCCCTGACTACTGCTGACTGCATGTGGCTCCCCCACTTGTCCTCCATCGTATCATACTATTAGGTTGGTGCAAACGTAACTGAGGTTTTTACAATTATTTTTAGCCTGTTAAGCCACAATTACTTTTGCACCGATCTAATAACTGCAGTTTTTGAGTACATCAAGCTTTTCCAGGCTGCCATGTGTCTGTGCATGTTGTTGACTTAGAAAAACTTTCTTACTTTAACTTACATGGCTACTTCTTATTAATCCTTCAAGACTCATTTCAGTTATCCCTGTGCTACCATAGTACTCTGTGCGTTTCCCCGAAAATAAGACCTAGCTGGACAATCAGCTCTAATGTGTCTTTTGGAGCAGAAATTAATATAAGATCTGGTATTCTATTCTATTCTACCCTGTCTTGTATTATAATAAAATAAGATCGGGTATTATATTATACTATATTATATTATATCATATAAGACCGTTATTATAGTAAAATAAGACTGGGTTTTATATTAATTTTTGCTCCAAAAGATGCATTAGAGCTGATTGTCTGGCTAGGTCTTATTTTCGGGGAAACATGGTAGTTACTTATACATGAGCCTGTTTTTCTCCATCGCAAAATAATGGTTACTCCTCTCTTGGAGACGTGGCGTTTAATCCTCTCCCCTTCAATCTGGGATAACAGAATACAGAAGAAACGACATCAAAAGAAGCCTTGAAGCTTTTATTCACGCCTCTTGGAATATTCTGGAAGCCCTGAACACACTCATCATGTAAGAAGTCCAGGTACCTTGAGATCACATGCTGGAGAGGCTTCTTTAGTCATCAGTTGCAGCTGAGCTCAGCCTTCCAGCCATCCCTGCACTGGTACAAGATATGTGAATGAAGTCATCTTGGATCTTCCAAACCAGCCCCAGTACCAGCTGATTATGTCTGAGCAACCTCAGTTGACATCATTGGGAGCTGAAGAATTTCCCAGCTGAGCCCTGCCCCCTTTCCTGACCTACAAAATCAAGTTATGATGAAATGCCTTTTGCATTAAGCTATTAGTTTTGGAGTAATATGTTTTGCAGCAGATAGATACCTGGAACACTTCTTGAAGGAAGGGATTAACCATATCTATTCTCACCTCTTGGTTTAAGGTCTGATGCACAAAAGTGCTTATTACGTCATTGTTAAATGTTAAATCAGAAAAAAAGCAGAAGTTTCTAGAATAAATCAGCAGTTCAGCCAACATAATTCAATGTCATCAAGACCCTACATTACACCACATCATCGGTTTAACATTCATGCGACATCACAACTCTGGCTTTTCTTCCTTTGGTGCATCACTCACTGTCTATTCTCACGTGACTGCACTACCACTCATTCATTTTGGGGGGCAAAAATCAGTCAAGTGCCAATTTTTGATTCTATTCTGCTCCTATCACTCCCTCTGAGTGGACCCAACACTTCTGAGCAATAGCAAGGGGCTGGGAGAGCATTTCTAGCAGGGCAATGCCTTAATTAAATCCAGCCATCCCTCTCCTGAGTATCTACCCAAAAAATCTGAAGGCATTTATCCATAAAGATATATGTGCTCCGATGTTCAGTGCAGCTTTATTTACAGTGGCCAAGACATGGAAGCAACCAAAGTGTCCTTCGATAGGTGATTGGATAAAGAAGATGTGATGTATACACACAATGGAATACTATTCTGCCATAAAAAAATGAAATAATGCCATTTGTGACAAAATGGATGGATCTTGAGATTATTATGCTAAGTGAAATAAGTCACACAGAAAAAGTCAAGAACCATATGATTTCACGGATATGTGGGATATAAAACTGAAAGCAACAAAGGAACAAGACAAACAAACAAAATCTCAGACACAGACAATAGTTTAGTGGTTACCAGAGGGTAAGGGGGAGGTGGGTGGTAGACGAGGGTAAATGGGATCAAATATATGGTGATGGAAAGAGAACTGACTCTGGGTGGTGAACACACATGATATATAGATGATGTATTACAGAATTGTACACTTGAAACCTATGTAATTTTACCAACCATTGTCACCCCAATACATTTTAATTAAAAAAAACAATCCTGAGGCCATTTACACAGCACACCAGGAGGATGAGCTCCACAGTTCAAAGTCCCTTCCCCCAAAAGGCAGTAGGCAGAACAAACAGGACAATGTCATGACTCCTTACGACCTTAACTAACTTTTAACTGTAGCACTAACCCTTCCAAACCCCTCTTTTATCTTCTCCAAGCTAGAGTTAACAAGTTGGTTGCTTTGCCCCTTAGTCATCACTTTCTTAATTGGAAGGTGAGCATCCAACAGCTGGAACAGAAGTGAAACATCGACTAATTAACTTCTTGAAACCTTACATTCATTTGGTCAATATCCTACTGTTTTTGGCTTTCTTTACTCTGGAGGTCAACAGACTGCAAAATATTTGATAGTTCTGCAAGCTTCTCTTTTTCCCTTTCATTTCTTATGGTTTAATTAACCTGTAGACCCTTTTAAATTTACCAAATTAATTTTGTTTCAAGTAACTAGCTCCCTTCTTGTATCTAATCAATTCCCCTGTCTTCCTCCTCTGGTCAACGCTGCCCTACTTAGCACCTTCTAAGGGCTAGCTGGTTGAAATAGGAAAAAAGTCATTTTTTTTCCCTTCCTATGTAGGGAAAAGCCCAGTTCTTCCCTACTACCGCATTTCCCTGAAAATAACACCGGGTCTTATATTAATTTTTGCTCCAAAAGACATATGAGGGCTTATGTTCAGGGGATGTCATCTGAAAAATCATGGTAGGGCTTATTTTCCAGTAAGGTCTTAATTTCGGGGAAATATAGTATGTCTTTCCTTCTTGTGAATCTCCTTTATTACTCACACAAACACTCCATGTCTGACACTTCAGGCACCAAATGTGTGAAGGATTTTCCCCACACCAACAAGCAATTCCTGGACATAACATGGGGTCCATGAAGTCAACTCAATTTTGATACATCTACCCAGAGATAACATCAGATTGCATAGTTAAGTACTCAGTCCCACATGGCTGACCTCCTCCCTCCTATGACACACACACACACACACACACACACACACACACACACACACACACTTCAGACCCCAGTCACAAGCCCAGATTGTCTGTCACCTGTGCTTCGGACCAGCCAGCTACAGAGCTGAGGTTCCAACAACTCCCTCCTTGGGCTTGGTCATTTGCTAGCGCAGCTCACAGAACTCAGGGAAACACTTACTTACATTTCCCAGTTTATGAAAGCATGTGAGAAAGGAGCTTCTGACCCCGTGAAGTTGGGGCACATCACTCTCCTGGGTGTGGATGTGTTCGCCAGCCTGGAGGCTCTCTGAACCCCTGGCTTTGAGATTTTATGGAGGCTTCCTCACACAGTATGGTCAATTATTAACTTCATTTCCAGCCCTACTCCTCTCTGAGGATAGGGACGGAGATGAAAATTCCAAGCTTCTAATCAGGGCTTCCATTTTCTGGTGACTGGCCCCCATGCAGGAGCCATCCAGGAGCCCACCAAGATCGCCTCATTAGAACAAAAGAAGCTCTTCGTGCTCTTATCACTTAGGTATTTACAAGGGTTTCAGGAGGCGTGTGTCAGGGATGGCACCAAAGGGAAATATGGGAATAAGAGATGGTCCTGTGCTTTTATCACTTAAAAAATTACAAGTGGGGCGGCTGGTTGGCTCTGTTGGTTAGAGTGCAGTGCTCATTACACCAATGTCACCAATTCAATTCCCACATGGGCCAGTGAGCTGCGCCCTCCACAACTAGATTGAAAACAATGACTTGACATGGATCTGAGCTGCACCCTCCACTAGACTGATAAACAACGACTTGACTTGGAGCTGGTGGGTCCTGGAGAAACACAGTTCCCCAATAAAAAATTAAAAAATAAAAATTACAAGGGTTTTAGGAGTTCTGTGCCAGGAACTGAGGTAGAGACCAATATAGATATTTTCTGTTATCTCACATTGGAGATGTCACATACATTTCATCCTGCTTACTGTATTAGTTTCCTGTAACAAATTCCCATGAACTTAGTAGGTTAAAATAAGATAAGTTGTTATCTTAGAGTTTGGGAAGTCAAAAGTCCAAAACGGATGGCTGGGTTGGGTTCCTTCTGGAGGCTCTAAGGGAGAATATCTTTCCTTGTCTTTTCCAGCCTCTGGAGGCTGCCTGCATTTCTGGGTTCAGGGCCCCACATCACTCAGACTCTGCTTCCATCATCACATCCCCTTGGTTGACTCTTGGGCCCACCTGCATAATCCATTTTAAGACCTATAATGAAGTCATATCTGCAATGTCTCCTTTGCCATGTAGGGTAATATGTTCACATGATTTGGGCATTAGGAAGTGGACATCTTTGGGGCCATTATTCAGCCCACCGTGCTTACAATTGAGCAATGAAGTGGTAGAAGCTGCAGTGGTTCTTGTCAAACTTTAACATTTATTTAAATCACGTGGGATCTAGTTAATAAGCCAATATTGATTCAGTGGGTCTGGGGTGGGACCTGAGAGTCTACATGTCTAAGCAGCTCCCAGGTAATGCTATTGCTGCTGCTCCAGATACCACCTCAGTGGCAAGGGGTAGAGCACAATGGAATCACCTAGGGAATTGTAAGAAACACTGATGCCTGGGCCCCATCCCTAGATGTTGAGATTCAATTGCCGTGCTATATGGCCTACGCGTTGGGATTTGTATAAGCTCCCAGGTGATTCTAATGTATAGCCAAAGTCAAGAACTTGAGTGTCGTATGTGAATTTTCTTAGGTTTAAGTGACTCAGGAGAAAAAAGTGCAATTGTTAATTAGCAATGCTTGCCATTGGCTAGAATTTGGTGGTGATGGGCAATTGACATGCTTGTTGTGTGTTTGTGCATCAGGTGAAGACTCACTCTGGGGTAGAGGCAAAGATGAGTGAGTTAGTCCTTCCAGATGTTCTGTATATTGTGTATTTGATGGGGCCCATCCTGTTTAAAAAACAGTGCTGGGTGAATTAGACAGCTGTATAGAAAGATGAATCTGACTTCTACTCACATCGAACATAAAAATAAATTCAATATGAATTGCAGATATCGATGTAAAAACAAAACAGTAATACTTTTAGCAAAGAACATAAGACTCTACATTACTATGGAGAAGGCAAAGATGGTTTTCTTAAATAGGCCACAGAAAACCATTTGAACTTCTGTTCATCAAAAGACAGCTTTAAAAGAGTTAAGAAGATAATCTACAGAGTGAAAGAAAGTATTTGCGATAAATATGCATAAAAAAGACTAGCATTCAGAATATATAAAGAATTTCTAGAAAACAGTAAGATGAAAGGTAGACAACCGACACTTCATAAAAGAAGGTATGCAAAAATCCAATAAGCATATGAAAAAAATGTCCAATAGTTTAGTCATTATGAAAAGAAAAATTAAAAGTACACCAAAATACCAATATGCTTGAAGAGCTAAAATGAAAAATATAGAAAAGAGAAAGAGCCAAAATGGTGGTACAGGAGGATCCTGAGTTCCACTTTTCCCATGGATGTGCAGAATACACAGTTACATGCTGAGCAATTCTATTTGAAAGAGATCCAGAAACTAGCTGAGTGACACCTACACATGTTGGGCAAATGAGAAAATACGCACATTGTAACAGGTATGAAGGGTTGAGACCCATTCTTGCCATACACCCGGTCCCTGGCACAGTGCCATGTAATAGGGAGGAAACCGACTCCCTTCTGAGGGATGGGCCCCCCAAACACCAATCTCTGAAAGCCAATGGGGCTTCATTTATGAGCCACAAGACTATAGCAAACAAAGAAGCAGTTCTTAACCTCTGAGGGAGCACTTTGCACGGTTATCCCCCACAGGGCTCAGTGCGGAGGGAGCAGGCAAATGGGTCCATCTCCCAGTCTGTCCCCTAATGGGGTTTATCTGCAGACTTGAGAAAACTACTCCTTGAGGGCCAGCCTTCTAATTTAGCACATATCTAGACTGTGACTGTGTTCCTCTCCAGAGACCGAGGAATCCAGTAGACACCTCTTCCGCCTTCTCCCTCCAGTCTCCTAAAATAATAAAAGCAAGTTGCAAGTGTGTCTCTAGAAGGAGCTTGTACACACATCTGGCTTTTCAGCATTTATGGCTGCTTCCTGAGGATGGACACCCAGATTGCCTGGTTCTGATAGCCAATGGAGCTTGCATTCACAAGTCCCCTAGGACTGTAGCAAACAAAGAAGCAGCAGTTATTAACAAGCTCAGGAGTGCCCATCCATGGCCACACACCTAGGCATAGCACGGAGGGAGCAGGTAAAAATGCCCATCTCCCAGTTTCTCCCTGGAAGGACTTAACTACATACTTGCCCTGCTGCTGCTTGAGGGTCAAGCTTCTAATCAGCCTGAGTCTAGGTGCTGATTGCAATATTCCCCTTTGGGACACTGATAGGTCTTGGCACATCCTCAACTGCCGCGGCCTGTGCCACCAGGAAGGCTCAGCCTGAGGGGGGAAGGGCAAGGAGATTGAGAAAAGACACGGAGTCAGGAAAGCTGGGATTGGGAGGTCCACCGTCCACGGATGGCGGAGCAGTGGCACAGTCTTTCACACACAGTGTATATACAGTGTTAGAACAGTTGTCTATACAAACAAGTATTAGCAGAACAAGCAGGTATTATTAGAACATTTTGACTTGGTTATTGGCGAGTTTGTATGTCTGTGGCTGCATTAGTGTTATCTTGTTCTTCCTGGGAATATTGCTGAGGCCAGGCTTCCCATGGGAATGACCTTGCAGCTGCAAGGCCCTTGTCAGCTCACAGCCCGCTCCCTACACTCAACTACTGGGATCTACTGAGAACAGAGACAGTGGTGCGGACAATTACAAAAGTGTGACAGACAACTAGGAGCTCTGGCCGGGCTGATGGACGAGGTTTATCTCCTACACAAGACCAATCTGTCAAGACTGGGAGAGGTGGCTGTTTTATCTAATATGCAGAAACCAACACAGAGAGTCAAGGGAAATGAAGGAAAGAGGGAATATGTTCCAAACAGAAGAACAAGATAAATCTCTGGCAATGGATCCTGAGGAAATAGAGTTAAGTGATTTACCCATAGAATTCAAAGTAAGTCCTAAAGATGCTCGCTGAGTTCAGGGGAGCATGCAGAAAGAAAGTGAGAATTTAACAAAGAGATAGAAAATATTACAAAGTACCAAACAGAAGTTGTTATTAGCTTAAAATAGACTACAAGATGTTTTACGTAAGCCTTATGGTAATCACAGAGCAAAAACCTATAGTAGACACACAGGAGATAAAGAGAAAGGAAACTAAGCAGACCACTACAGAAAATCATCAAATCACTGCAAAGGAGAGCAAAAGCGGAAAGAACAAAGGAACTGCAAACAACCAGAAACAATGAACAGTGACAATAGGAAGTCTATATCCTATCATTAATTACTTTACATGTAAATTGACTAAATTCTCCAGTCAAAAGACCCAAGTGGCTGAATGATTAAAAAGACAAGACTCACTGTATTCTGCCAACAAGAGACTCACTTCAAATTTAAGGACACATGCAGACAGAATGTGAAGAGATGGAAAAAATATCCCATGCAAATGGAAACCAAAAGAAAGCAAGGGTAGCAATAGTGATATCAAACAAAATAGACTTTAAAACGAAGACTAGAATGATGAAGGTCATTATACAAAGAAAAAAGGGGTCAATTTATCAAGAGGATATAACATTAATAAATGTTTTATGCACCCAACATTGAAGCATCTAAATATTTGAAGCAAGTACTGACAGATCTGAAAGGAGAAACAAATAACAATACAATAATAGCAGGGGACTTCAATACCCCACTTTCAACAATGGATAGATCATCCAGATAGAAAGTCAATAAGGAAACAGTGGACTTAAACTACATATTAGACCAAATGGACCTAATAGACATACAAAGTATTCCATCCAACAGCAGCAGAATAATTCTTCCTTCCTTCTTTCCTTCCTTCCTTCCTTCCTTTCTTCCTTCCTTCCTTCCTTCCTTGCTTCCTTCCTTCCTTCCATTATCTATCTATCTATCTATCTATCTATCTATCTATCTATCTATCTATCTATCTATCTATCTATCTATCTATCTATGTATCTATCTATGTATCTTTCTATCTATCTATCATCATCTATCTATCCAGCCTTAAAAAAGAAGGAAATCCTGTCACTTCTGACAACATGGATGAACTTGGAGGGTAATATGCTAAATGAAATAGGCCAGACAGAGAAAGACAAATACTACATGGTATCACTTACACGTAGAATCTAAATGGGGGGTGGGAGGAAGTTGAATTCACGGAAACAGATAGCAGAAAAGTAGTTGCCAGGGGCTGGGGGTAGGGGAAGGAAGAAATTGATAAAAGGATACAAACTTCCAGTTGTAAAATGAATAAGGTCTGAGGATCTGAGTATCATGGTGACTATAGTTGATAACACTATATTGTATGAAATTTGCTAAGAGAGTAAAACTCGCATGTTCTCATACACACAAAAAAGGTACCCATGGGAGGTGATGGATGTGTTAATTAACTCAATGGGAGAATCCTTACACAACGTATCACATCATCATGTTGTACACTTTATCTGTAATTTTACTTGTCAATTATACCTCTATAAAGCTAAAAAAAATATATAGAAAATATTGAGTATTAATGAGGAGCAAGTGGATGTGGGAGAGCCAGAACTCTCACATCCTGCTGGTATAAGTTGGTACAACCATTTTGAAAAGGCTGATGGTTGTGCTCGCTTCGGCAGCACATATACTAAAATTGAAAAGCTGATGGTGTCTATTAAAGTTGAACATACACATAACGTGTAACTTACATTCTATTTGAGTCCACAGTCAATTCATACTGCCTCAATTTCCGTTCATTCTTTAACCAATTACAGTTTGGCTTTAAACATCATCATTCTATTGAAATTGCTTTCCATAAAGTCCCTAATAACTTTGTTATCGACATATCCAGTGCCTTTCTCAGTCTTGATTCCACTGGAAAATTCTGTAGCATTTGAGACTGTTGAACAGCCCATAACTCTTAACACTCTCTTCCCTTGAGGCTAGGCCAATTCTATTTGTTTTATCTTATCACTTTGACTGTTCCTTTTTCATTTATTTCTCAAGGATGTCCTCCTATGCTTTTTTGTTAAATGCCGGTGTTTCCTGGCATTCCATCTAGGTACTATGTAGATATTTAATACATGTTAAGCCCTCATGCTAGTCTTCCACTTCAGTATCCCACTTCAGTACCCCAAAATAATTTCTCTAAAAACTAATCTAACAGTTTACTTCCCTCAACCTGCAATGGCTTTCAACTGTTGTACCTGATATTTGTTACTGGCATTACAGGGCTCTTACACCTGGTCCCTGACTATTTCTACAGCTTCATCTCCTGCCCTTACTCTCGGAACCTTATGTTTTAGCGACAATATACTTCCTCAACAACCTTTCTTCATCCTTATACTACATCCCTAAATCATCTAACTCCTTCGTGAAGCCCTTTATGACCCCCTCAGGCCATCATAATTCCCTCCTCTGGATTCCTACAAAAATTTGACCATGTGTCTCAGAGAAACCTTATCACATTATGTTTCATGTATCTAAACCTCTACCACACTGAGAGTTTTGTAAATCTAATCTGTATTGCAGCACCTAGCACTGTGCCTTACACACAGTAGAACCTAAAACAATGTGTTTAATGATCGAATGGCCTTTATAACTGTAAGATCTTTGATTGACAGCACATTGTTGATGTTTGGTGTTCAATATACACTTAACAAATTAATAGGTCAAAAATTGGTATTACTTTGCTTATCATAGCTTTGTTTCTTCTGAACAATGAGGAAGATTAGATAATGAAACTTCATTTTGATTCAGCATTAGAAAGGTAAAATGGATCACGGTCATCATCTAAATTGTGAAGAGTAGGAATTTGTAACTCTAGAAATATATATGGAAACCAGTTCTGGGTATACTTCATTTAATGACATTGATATTTCCCAGAATTCTGCTGTAGAAGCAAATTTAATTTCAACTGAATTATATCTTCTAATTGACTTTCAGAAAAAAGTTAAAAATATATTCTCTACTAGAAAAAGAAAAGCCTCTTTAATATTACTATAGTTATAAATAAACAAAATCCTCTGAAAATAACTCATTTGATAGAAAACTTGTTTTTGAATAAAAATGAATAGTTCTATTCAGGCATTACAAAAATCCTAGAAATGATCCAAGATACCACCTAATAAAAAAACCTGTAAGTGAAAGTGTACAATATACAAATACTCTGGTAATATTAAAATTGTACATACTATTTTGGCTCATAATTTTCCCACTATAGAATTTTCAATACCTAAAAGCATAGTAATTTTCTTGATTTTCTTTAGATTCAAACTAATGTACTTGTTTCAACAAAGTGATGTTTTCCCCCACTAACCATCATTCAAATGTATTGGCATATGTATACAATAAAAACAGCACAACAGCTTTCACGAGAATAAACAAATAAATATTTCACGTCCAATCTTAATCAGTGGAATTATCCCAGTGTATGATGAAATAATGGTTACTGTCTGATGATGACTTTTAAATCAGTAGAACATATTGGAGTTTTACTACCTTTTCCCAGCAACCAAGTTTTACTTTTTTGATTTATTAATTAATAATACAGTATATTTATATGAAACAAGTTACATACTTTTAATGTTTTAATTTATTTTTAAAACATTTTAGTTAAGTGTAACATCTTCAGAAAAATGAACAAATTATAACTGTGCTGAATTCACCAGTTTATATTCTCACTGTTTCTGAAATCTCTTTATGTCTGTTCGGTGTTTATGTGCCATATGGTTTGGATTATTCTAGCTTTACAGAATGTTTTGACATTTGCTAGGGCAGTTTTTCCGTGTTATTCTTTGCTATTAATAAAGCTAATACTAAGTCTTTTTATCCAGCTTTATAAACCCTTTTATTCAGGATTCCTTTTAGGACTGCCAGCAAAGTATATTTTGTCAAATTGAGAGTTCTTAGGAATTCATGTACGAGGTCAGACAGTTAAGTTCACAAACTCATCCTAGAAAAAGTGTACATTTCTCATTGCTGAATATCACTATGGTCACCTTCAAAATACTCCCTTGGGAAGCTATGCACTGACAACCAGTGCCTAGTCTACCCTTCAGAGAGATTTTGGAACTCTTTTTCTGAAATGACCATCAGAGCTGTCGTCATATATCCTTGATGTCCTGAATGTCATCAAAATGTCTTCCTTTCAACATTTCCTTTATGTTTGGGTAAAGAAGGAAGTCATTGGGGTGAGTAGGGAGGATGTTCCAATACAGTTATTTGTTTACTGGCTAAAAACTCCCTCACAGACAATGCTGTATGAGCTGGTGCATTGTTGTGATACAAGAGCCATGAATTGTTGGAGAAAAGTTCAGGTCATCTAACTTTTTCACGCGGCCTTTTCAGCACTTCCAAATAGTAAACTTGGTTAACTGTTCGTCAGTTGGTACAAAATTCATAATGAATAATCCCTCTGATATCAAAAAGGTTAGCAACAGCGTTGTAACAAGTTCAAGAACTTAACTGTCTTTCCTCATATTTATTGTAATATGAAGTGTGATTCTTCTTCCAATACATTTTCTAATTAGTTTGACTGGAATACAGGGGTTCAGTGAACACTGTTTTTTGTACCGCATTTTATTACTCAAGTTGGAAACTTTCTTACTTGTTTCAGTAGTTTTTGATTTAATTCTGGAGTTTATAACACTATAATTTTTGTTCATTGCTCTTAAACGAGCAAAACCAAAGTCTTTTTTTATTTAAAGAAATATTAAATCTTTATTTCCTCTTTCCATTATTTGTGACCAGGTAGGGAAGGATAAGTTCCCCCCTCACTGGGGACAGCAGCAATACACAGACTTTGGAAACACCCTGAAATCATCAGCAACATACTCTGATGGTGACATAAGGAATGAACCTAATAAATCAAATCTGCAGTGTTGTGACATTATTCTAATTTACTTGATTAGTTTATCTAGAAAAACTTTATAAATACATTATTTAAGAGGACAGTAAATTATTTTCTTGTTCTGAAAAAACACACTATAATTATTTACAAGTAATTTTTTTTCTCAAATTGTGTGCTATTTAGCTTTCTATCCCTTATTTAATATATTGTCTTGTTGCATTTGTCAAATGTTCAGAAACATGTTAAATTATGGTAGTGATACCAGACATACTTTTCTTGTTCTTGGCTTCAGTGGGAATGCCTCCAGGGTTTCAGTATGAGGTATGTTTTTGGTTGCTGGTTTGGGTACATATTCTTTATCATGTTAGGAAAATATAATGGTCAACTGTTTCTTTTTAATACCGCCATTTAAGATATCCCATGTAGTGTGGTCGAGGGGAAAAAGGGTTGATTTTAAATCAAATGGAATGGATGAAAATCCTGATTCTCATTTTCTGGCTCTGTGATCTCAGAAAATTATTTAATGTCTGATAATTCAATTAAAGTACAGCAATATTTATTGAGTGGTACCTATTCTGTGGTAGCAGTGAAAAATAGGTACAAGGCAAAATAGTGAATATAGACAGGCTTCTTTTCTATCCTGTAAAGTAGAGCCAATAAAAGAAGAGGAAATAGGAGAAAAAAACACAATAAGAGAACAGCAGTTTGAGAGATAAGTCTAGAGTCAAGGACCAGAAAAGACTCAAGAATTATTAGACAGTATGGTGAGTTAGCAGCACAGATAATACACCTGGAAAAATCAGAACACATTAGCATGGCCCCTTATGAAGACAACATGCAACTTCATAAAGAACTTTCTATTTTCAAAATATATGTTTGAAATACTTCAAAATACACCATTTGCAAAGACAAAAAGAATAACAAGACCATAGTGTTAAAAAGCTAAAAGGAACTTGGAAAGCTAAAAGGAACGAGGAATGATTTTCCCTTTCATCTATATAAAACAATAATATATTATAATTGGAATTGGCCTCTAACACTGTCAAAAGAAGTAGCAACAGGCAGATAAACCGTACAGCTCTACAACAGATCTATTCATAAGAGCTGATATGATAAAAGAAGCATAACAACTAATGGGAAATAGGATTATTAAATTAGGATATGAGGATATACAGCAAAAGTGGTAGAGAGTCACATCTGAATAGTTAAATAGGAGTCATTTCTTATTTCTTTCTTACGTCTTTTTCTTTTCAAAAGATGCTAAAATAAAATTAATAAAAATAAAAAATAGAATTATTCAATAAATGATGTTCATAAAACTGGTCATTTGGGGAGAGAAATCAGGTTAAAACCTCTCCTCAAATCATAAAATATGATGAATGGTAGTCCCTTTATCTGCCATTTGGAAAAGGTGGCATTATAAAGACCATGTTACATACCCACACATTTATAATATTTCATACACTCGAAAGCACCACACAAAGATTATTATGTTCCTTATTGTCATACCCATCATCATAATCATTATCCAGGAATTAAAACCCAATTTCCAGAGTATCTGAATGTGCTTCTCACTGTATTACCAATAGTGTGGTGACACCCTGGCCAGATGATTCAAGCAGAATATATTTGGGGACTAAAGTAAGACTATCAGATTGACCAGCATGAGATGTCTACATTGTACTAATTAGTCTATATTGTTTATACAAACCAACAATCGAGAACTGAACTAGAGAAAGATGCTTTTGCTACGGCTCACCTCGACATTTGGATACAAAGAAAAGTCAATGTTAGACAACAACAGGTGCATCTCAGAATATATTGGAAAGCAACCATGTTAAGAACACACAATTTACTAAAGTGCATTTGCAAAGAAACCGAGAATTTGAGAGGAGATATCACAATCAATTAAGTATCGGATTCTGTGAAAAAAACAATAGATTAATAAATTTTTGACAATAATCTTGGATCCATCAACCTGTCTGCAAATCCTACAGTAATTTTGTGGTGGCCACCCAGTACTAAATTTGTGCCATTCCTTTCTGTCATTGCTAATTTAACACGTGTGTGTAATTCATCTTTCATTTTTTCTCATTTTTTAGGACCATAAAGTATTTACTGGGTACCTACTTATGTGCAAGGCACTGTGATATGGCTGGAGAGTCAAAAAATGCAAAGCTCTATTGGACCCTCAAGAAGTTTCTCTGACATAAAAAGATACACTAGTAATACAGACAAATCCAAGAGCTCAGAATGGGGCCTGATTACAGTGTATTGAAGAATTTGGAGGATGCTTCTTGGAGGGGGTGGGACTTGAACTGGGCCAAGACAGAGGGTAAGACTTAAATTCACTTTGAAAGAGTTTAGATTATTTAATGGAATAGCAATGATGAACTCTGTCACGGAGAGACTACTCTGGAGAAACACATTCAAGATTCTAACACTCTTTATTGTTAAGACCAAGATAGAGAAACAATACCCTTCCGTGTATCTATCCTATGTTTTGAGTATGGTCATTGTTGAAATTCTGTTATTTCACATTTTTGTGCAGACAGAATTTCTGAAATTGGTCTGACTTCCACATTTGACAGTTGCATACAGTTCAACTCTTATGACTACATAGCGATGGTGACTACTGACAAAATATGTCTTTGTTTTAGTTATAGTTTAATTGCCTATTCATTATACTAACATCTACTAAATCATCCACGCAAGACCCATGTGTTACCAATGGAGTGATGACTTTTGTCTAGTGTGACTTTCCACATGTTTTACAATGAGACGTTTAATAGGATGATAGAAAGTTACTTTCATTTTATACCGAAAATAGAATGTAAAAACAGCAATTAGAAAACAATTAAAAACTTGGTGAAAGGATTTCATAATTTGTGCCAAACTTAAATCAAGCATGTAATTATCATAAATAATCATGAACAGTACTTGTTTTCTTGTGTGTGCACCACCAGACAAATCATAGATTGAACATAATTGTAATTAAAGCTAGAATTTTATTACCCTGTCTTACTCCTAAGCTAATGTTCTTTCCACTACCTTAAATTATCTCTACAGTAGGCTTTTTAAAAAACAAATAACAATTAAACAAGTAAATGAGATTAGTTTGGTTTACAATTACAAGATAATCTTAATTAGGATTTGTGAGAAATAACGAATTATGTTACCAGAAGACACTAGCAGTTTTATATTATTAGTGGAAAAGGGAAGCAAGTGAATACATTCACATGTAGAGCACATTTATTTTGTTATAATACTCCACATGACAGAATGTGAATTGTATTTCTAGTTCAAGCTGATATCACTCTGCACAGCAGAACCTGTAAGCTTACGAGATTGTGGGCTTTTGCCTTCTTCCTTTCCAATTTTTACTATATGCTTAACTCACTTATAGAAAATTATAATAAAAAAATTGAAGGAATATCCTTGAGATAATAGGTTAAAACTATAGTGCTATATTTGTAATAATAGGATTTGCATCACTGATACCAGGAAAAACGAAATTCCTCTATACTTGGAATAGCTCTAAGTTTATCTTCCTTCTCTAAACTCAGACTTAATTATTACCTTGTCTTCTTAGAAAATAAAGTGCTATTAAGTTAGCTCATGTTCTTACTGTCTGTGACCTCTGGGTCAATCCCACTCTAGTATAAGTAATAATATTATAAATCAAACATTTCAATTTGGTTTTCAGACTAGAAGGCACTGATAGAATTCTTTTTAGAAAAAACATAAATAATTTGGGAAATGCCATGCTACTGGTTTAAAATTCCAGTGTCATATGTTTCTTTTGATCATAGTTTCCATTAGTTAGAAAAACTAACGGGAAGGAGAGACAGGCAGTTGAAGACATCAAAATGGACCAGAGTATGTATGACTGTGTGGGCCGGGCATCAGCAAAGCCAGAGAGGAGCAGACACAAGGTGGTTGGTTGTTCCTGCACCAGCAGGTATCTGCCCCAGAACGGTCCCTGTGAGACAGTTAGAAGACCAATGGCCTCAGCATCTCTATGTGGGGGCCTCAAGCATGTTAGATACAGCACAGATCTTCCACGATCTATGGGCCAGATAAAATATGATTGTCTTAACTCTTATGCGTTGTTGTCCTGTGGGTTGAGACTGTTCCTTTAGGAGCCCAGAGGGAGCTGAGCACAGCCAGGGCATGGTAGCGGTTAGGGGTACCCACGTGGTACCCGCCTCTCAGGCACTCAGGAATTCTGGTTGCTCAACAGAGGCATCTTAAATAAACTATTGAAACAGTTACTAAATACAGGATAGAAATTCTTTTTCACCTAATTACTGCAGTAAGATATTTTTTAAGTAAACCTCTGTTCAATCAAAAAACAAACTAACAAACAAAACCCTCTTATTTGTCTGTTATTGAACATTCTAGCAGGAAGTATTTTAGTAGAAATAATTTTTGTTTTGGCTAAATGTGATCTAAGTTCAATAAAATGAGCAAGGATTGACACAGGCAAAATATTTCAATTTCAGTACCTTGCACATCTTTTCTTTTTGAATTAATTTCATTTGAATAAAATGCAATACCTATTTACAAGTAAGACCAGTACTAAGATATGGGTAATGAAGTTGACTGCTCTTAGAGAAAGTTTCAATGTCTTGTTTTGTATTATCTCATTCAGGCATATTACTTCTGTTTTCATTTCACCAGTTAAGGAATAGAATGCCTTTATATTACAATGCAATGGCAGCATTAAAAATGATATAAGAAACAATGTGAAATCTGGAAAACCACCCATATAAGTAACACTGTGTTCCCTGAATGTAATTTAAACTTTAGATGACCTTCAAGCAGTGTGTCTCCAAACCTGGTCTGCAATGCAGATGTACTTGGCCCCTGACAGAACTCTGCAACCCTCCCCAAACCCAATTAACCAGCATCTCTTGGAAAGTGTTTCAGCAATATCCCTTTCTTCCTTTCTCTTTCTTTCTCTTTCTTTCTTTCTTTCTTTCTTTCTTTCTTTCTTTCTTTCTTTCTTTCTTTCTTTCTTTCTTCTTCTTTCTTTCTTTCTTTTTCTTTTCTTTCTTTCTTTCTCTTTTTTTCTTTTTCTTTTTTCTTTCTTTTCTTTTCTTCTTTCTTTTCTTCTTTCTTTTTCTTTTTCTTTTTTTTCTTTTTTCTTTTTTTTTCTTTCTTTTCTTTTTTCTTTTTCTCTTTCTTTTCTTTTCTTTTTTTTCTTCTTTTTTCTTTTCTTTCTTCTTTTTTTTTTCTTTTTCTTGTCCTTTTTCTTTTTCTTTTTTTTCTTTTTTTTTTCTTTTTTTTTTTTTCTTGTTTTTTTTTTTTCTTTTTTTTTTTTTTTTTTTTTTTTTTTCTTGTTTTTCTTTTTTTTTTTGTTTTTTTTTTTTTTTTTTTTTGTTTTCTTTTTCTTTTCTTTTTTCCTTTTCTTTTTTTTTTTCTTATTCTTTCTTTTCTTTCTTCCCTCCTTCCCTCCTTCGCTCCCCCTCCCTCCCTCCCTCCCTCCCTCCCTCCCTCTCCACCTCCCTCCCTCCCTCCCCTCCCTCCCTCTCTCTCTCTCTCCCTTCCCTCCCTCGCCCTCCTTCTCCGCCTTCTCCCCCTCCCTCCCTCCCTCCTCTCTCTTCTTCCCTCCCTCCCTCCCTCCTTCTCCCTCCCTCCCTCCCTTCCTTCCTTTTTTTTTAGTATATGTGCACAAGATGTTTGGCCAGATCCAAACCTATGCCCTCCAATTAGCTTTAATCAGTAATACAGATGTTATTTTTGAGCTCCAGCTACCTGCTCCTTTTCCTCCCTTTCAGTGGGTTGAATTTGGGTGGGGAAAAGTGGTGTTTTTGGTCCCAGAAAACCCCCAATAAGGCTTTTTTTGGACATGGTGCAAGGACAACCAAATCTGTGTAACTACCTCTGTCTGGGTGTGGGAGAACTCTGAAGACCTGGCTTAGGTTGCTCCTGATTTTCATGGGGCCTAATATTTGTTAAGAGACGCCCATCACTGCAATCACTGAAATAAATATATAATGTCGTCGTCTGTAACTCAGGCTTCATAGGATGACAAGGAGGATAAACTGAGTTCATTCAGGGCATGAATGGATTGTGCAGTCTATGCACATAATAATTATGATTTTAAAATCAAAAGGACACAGCCTTTTAATTGTAAATTTTCATGATAATAAATAATATTCTGGAGGTTTTGAAATTCCTCTTCAAATGGCCATGTCCTCACAGGGCTGAAATAATGTTTCATTTTCTTTTTTCTTTTAATTTTATTCCGATATAAACCAATATCCGTTCTTGAATACATGCCAAGGAAGTCCACAAGACTATAAAAGAATCTGTTCAAGAGCTTTGGCACGAAAATGATACAAAGTCAAATAGGGCTTTCAGTATTGGCAGAGAGCTATAAATTTTGAACATGAACAGCTAGTCTATAATTCCTCCTCCTAAATTCAATATAATACCTATATACCACCCACACAACAGTCATTGTTTCAGGGTAGAGTGAAGCCCATAATTTCCCAAGTTAGCAAAGTTTAGCAAGCCTTTCTCTGCGCATATCATCAAAAGTAAGCAATGACATGTTATTGTTTTATATATACAGCGAGCCTTGAAACAACGCAGGGTTTGAACTGCACAGGTCCACTTATATCAAATTTTTTCACTAAATACTGTAATTTATTTTCCGTATGATTTTCTTCTAAAAATTTTTCTTTTCTCTAGCTCACTTTACTGTAAGAATGCTACAGGACATAGTCATATAAACTAGCACACTCAAAGGCCAAATCTATTAGAAAGTCCAGGCTAAGGAAGACCTGCAGGCATGACAGCAAAGGATCTAACTGGTCGCTGTGATTAGCTATCGAGTTGGTGAAGTGGACTCAACTGCTGGCACAATTAATTTAATGTAAATTAATATACCTGAAGTTATTTAAAAGCTACAACATAAAACAAGAGACAAACTAGACACAAAACGGTCACTTTACGTTACATGGCAATTTAAAAAATTAATTCACATCTTTGTAATAATTCACATATATTTCTAATATAATGCACATCTTTATTCATTCAAGATCTGTCAACCATGTGTCAGGATGACTAACAGACCTCAGTCACTGCTGCAAGGGACTATTAAAATCTGGCTGTCCCCAGGCAGGGCTTCTTTTCGCCCATGTCCTTTTAAACCGTCTGCTTCCACTCAATTTTTCTCTCCGCATTCTGCGTAGCTGAGGGGCCTACAGCAGGCTTAACGCAGGGCCCTCTAGCCAGGAGGCGTCCCTGACAGATCCCACAGCTTAAGCTTATCATTTGAGTTCAACCTTGTTCAGTCTTCAAAAATGTTAAAATAAAATATTTTAAATGTGCCAAAAATGTAGGTGATGCACAATGTTGTGTTCCTTCCTGAAGGAAAGCTGTCCAAGGGAACTAAACACGATTGTGATACTGCAAAAATACTGGTTTTGTAAATGTTAGAGAAGAAAACACAAATTAAATACATTGTTATAATAATATTTAATATAATTTATAATAACCTATATTATATACTTAGATAAATATTTTAAATGCTTTATATC